>NC_066583.1:490818136-493218136 GCF_024323335.1 Lathyrus oleraceus
AGAAGCCGAGGACCTTAGTTTACCAAACCCATCTTGGCCTATTCTTAGGATGTACTGCGAAAGTCATTCAAATGTAAGATTTGATACGATTGTTACGCGATACTACACTCATAAGAGTCTCTCTTGAGAATATTTCTGGAATACGAGTAGTCGTTTCTCCGATAATATCCAAAAGATGGGATGATGACTATGGGAACCTTTTGTAGAACATGTTTGGCAGGTTTAAACCTTAGTACACTCCCTTTGGGTGGTTCTTAACCTAAACTCCATGCTCGTGACTTACAACAAACCCTTGATTCATGGTTGATCCGTTCATGAATCCTTAATATCAATGGAACTTGGGTGTTGATAAGGTGCAAACCATAATCCGCCAGAATGGATGGTTGATATTAAGGATAACATGATCCATCCCATGACCTTTGTTTGGTGTGCTTTGCTTGATCCTTGAGTGTGATTGTTGCATTCATGCACCCATTTGCATTCATATCATCAAAACAATGAGAAAATTTTCAAGGAACTTAAGGGGTTTATTTGCAAAATTTTCAGACATGGAAAGACAAAGAAGGAATACAAAGAAGTACAGTTTCAGACAACCAGACTTGAAAGAGTTAAGGAATTTGACATCTTATGTATTAGATCCCTTGGGTTTCAAGGCTCGTTTCGGGAAGCTTCTTCCTCTTCTGACCACTCAGGTGGATGAAGGGTTGATGAGTGTATTGGTGCAGTTTTATGATCCCTTGTACCGTTGCTTCACGTTTCCGGATTTCTAGCTTTTGCCTACCCTTGAGGAGTATGCTTACCTTGTGGGTATACCTATGCTAGACCAGTTGCCGTTCAGTGGCTTGGAGAGTATTCCTACTTCTCAAGAGATAGCTGACATGTTACACATAGATGAATCTCTGGTTGGTGCTCATATAACTACCAAAGGAGGAATTCAAGGTCTCCCTTCTGAGTTCCTCATTGCTCAATCTACTATATATGGGAAGGCCATGAGTGAGGATGCCTTTGAAGCCATATTCGTACTTCTCATCTATGGGTTGGTATTGTTTCCCAACATCGACAAGTTTGTGGATGTGAACGCTATTCGGATCTTCTCTACTCTTAATCCTGTTCCGACTCTGTTGGGCGATACCTACTTCTCTTTGCATATGAGGAATGCAAAGGGTGGTGGCGCCATTGTGTGTTGTTTGCCTCTGTTGTATAAGTGGTTTATTTCTCACTTACCTCAGACAATCGCTTTCAAGGAGAACAAGGAATGTCTACGGTGGTCCACGAGACTTATGTCTCTCACTAATGATGATATCTCTTGGTATAACCGTGTGTATGATGGTGTGCAGATTATTGACTCTTGTGGCGAATTCTCCAATGTACCTCTTCTTGGTACGTGTGGTGGGATTAACTACAATCCTGTTTTGGCACGTCAGCAGCTTGGGTTCCCCTTAAAGGATAAAACCAATAACATTCTGTTAGAGGGTGTATTCTTTCAGGATGGTAAAGATCCCCAAGGCTTGAAAGCTAGGATGGTCCGCGCTTGGCGCAAGAGTCATAAGAAAGGAAGGAAAGAGTTGGGTCCTAAGAATTGCATCGCTTTGGAGCCTTACACTGTTTGGGTTAGGAAGAGGGCGTCTGAGTATCTCATGCCTTACGAGTATCCGAGACCTACACCTATGATTATGGCTGGGCCTTCAAACCTCCCTAATCAAGGAGTAGAGGAGTTGAGAGACGAAGACCGTTCACGTGCTTG
This sequence comes from Lathyrus oleraceus, assembly GCF_024323335.1. Taxonomy (NCBI): domain Eukaryota; kingdom Viridiplantae; phylum Streptophyta; class Magnoliopsida; order Fabales; family Fabaceae; genus Lathyrus; species Lathyrus oleraceus. The sequence goes on from NC_066583.1 coordinate 490,819,881, forward strand.
GATCCGTGAGCGTGAAGAGTTGCTTCAGCAGATTAAGGAGAAGGATGCGTTGATTGAGTTTCTTGAGCATCAGGTTATTGATGACCCTGATGATGTATGGACTTCTCTACTTCCTCAGTCTTCCATGTTCTGGAAGAGGAGGTATGATCGACTCGCCAAAGAGAAGGTCGATATGGAGGTAGCCTATGAGAGGGAGGTGAAGAGGCTTCGCGCATCTTATCTTCCTGTGTCCCGAGCTTTAGATAATTGTTTCTAGGGATCCATAGGATGATTATTTTCCTTTTCTCTTGTATATGATTGACGATGTTGCACTTCTTTTCCCTGATATTATTTGATGAGATATTTCCATATGTGATAAAATGCTTAATATTTCCAAAATTTGCAAATAAAACTCTAAAGTTCCTTTGAAAGAAAAAACAAATCATATGCACAAGCATTGCACGCATCATATGCATAAGCAGGTTTTGTTTCCGGTCCCTTGCCTTGTGGTCTAACTCTGTGTCCTTCATTTATTTTGAAGACAAGCTGACTCACCGGTACTACACTAGAGCCAACATTTCAAGACTGATGGATCACTTAGAGCAAGAGAACCGCGAGCTCAAAGAGGAAGTTTCCAGATTGACTGCCCTAATGGAGTCACTCATGGCTGCCCAGAGCCAGTCTTCTCTGACACCTTCAACTCCTCCCTAGAGGACAGTTATCTCCGAGATTGTCTCCTCTACTGTGCCCGCTGCCAGTGCATACTTTGTCCCAACAACCATGCCAACCGGGTTCCCGTGGGGGATGCCTCCGAATTTCATGCCTGAGGGTCCTGTTCCTACCTTTGCTTCTCTGCCGGCATCTAGCCCGGTCCTTGCCGTTCGTCCTCCTGTCGTGCATACTTTTCCCAGGGTAGACGACACCATCTATCATTCTGAGCCGTCTGAGGGTCCAGATGTTTATGAGAAGATGGATGCTATGAACGATCAATTTCTTGAGCTTCGCAAGGAATTGAAAACTCTCAGAGGGAAGGATCTTTTCGGTAAGTCTGCTGCCGAACTCTGCTTGGTTCCAAATGTGAAGATCCCTGTGAAATTCAAGGTCCCTGATTTTGAAAAGTACAAAGGAAATACTTGTCCTCTCAGCCACCTGGTCATGTATGCCAGGAAGATGTCGACTCAAACCGATAATGACCAACTACTCATCCACTATTTTCAGGACAGTCTGTCTGGTGCCGCTTTGCGTTGGTACATGGGTTTAGACAGCGCGAACATTCGATCCTTCAATGATCTCGGCGAAGCCTTCATCAAGCAGTACAAGTACAACGTGGATATGGCTCCCGATAGAGATCAATTGAGAGCCATGTCCCAGAAGGATAAAGAAACATTTAAGGAGTACGCCCAGAGGTGGCAGCACAGATCGTGCCTGCGCTAGAAGAGAAAGAGATGACTAAGATCTTTTTGAAGACTTTAAGTTCTTTTTATTATGAGCGGATGATTGCTAGCGCTCCTTCTGACTTCACCGAGATGGTGAATATGGGGATGCGTCTAGAAGAAGGGGTCCGTGAAGGACGGTTAACCAGAGAAGAAGGCTCTTCTGCCAAATGTTATGGGGCATTTGCAAAGAAGAAAGATGGAGAGGCACATGCTGTGATCTCCCATGAGAAACCAAAAAGACCCTCTGTGAGGAGGAAGACTGTGCGTCCCGCCAGTAACCAGCACCAAGTGGCTCATATAGCACCTGTTTTCAGAGACAATCAACAGTATCAGCAACATAGCAACAATCAGCAACCACATCCGTAATATCAGCAACAACAACACCGACCGCAGCAGCAGGCCTACCAGCCTCGAAACAGTTATCAAACCAGCACGAGTTACGAGAGGAAAAGAGTCACCTTCGATCCTATTCCTATGACGTACGCATAATTATATCCCTCTTTGATAGAAAGGAAGTTGATTACTCCGAGAGACCCACCGGCTATACCTGCTAACCCCCAGTGGTGGTATAAGCCTGAGTTACTTTGTGTTTACCATTCTGGTGCTCCCGGCCACGACGTGGAGAATTGTTACCCTTTGAAGACCAAGGTTCAAGACCTTGTGAGGTGTGGTATTTTATGTTTTGAGGACGTAGGCCCTAATGTGAAGAAGAACCCATTGCCCGAACATGGGAAATCTGTCAACATGGTCCAGGGTTGCCCTGGAAAATACAAGGTCAAATATGTCAGTCATATTCAACAGTCTCTGGTCTAGATGCATCGTTTGTTATGTGACTATAGTCATTATGAGCATGACCATGATAGATGCCGAGTCTGCTCTATTAACCGATTGGGTTGTTGCCAGGTGCGCAAGGATGTTCAGGAAATGCTGGATGAAGGAGTCATTGAGATCATCCAGAATAGAAATGTTGATGGAAATGAGCCCGAGGTCAATGTGATCACCCCAGTGTTCCGGATACCCGAGCCTGTTATCATCAAGTACAATGGTAGCAAGCAGAAGGCTTCTCCCGCTCTGATCATTAAGCCTGCTGGTCCTGTGCCTTACTCTTCTGAAAAGGCAGTTCCCTATCGCTACAACGCCGTAGCAGTAGAGAATGGGAAAGAGGTGTCCTTTCCCTCTTCTTCTGTTGTGAATATTGCCGATGTTAGCGGTTTGACCCGTAGCGGCCGTGTATTTTCAGCACCGCCGAAGCCTCAAATTAATGTTGATTCTATTGAACGCCCGATTGGGAACGTTGTGAATTCTCCGAATCCGGCACTTACTGTTAAGCCCTCCTCCGTACTGAAAACTCCTACTTATGTTGTCCCTAGTGGCAATAAGAAAGAAGACTGTGATGAGATGCTGAGACTCATCAAAAGGAGCGAGTACAATGTTGTAGACCAACTTCTACAAACGCCATCCAAAATATATGTGTTATCCTTACTCTTAAATTCAGAACCACACCGAGAGGCTCTGCAAAAGGTGTTGGATGTGGCATATGTGGATCACGATGTCACTTTGGAGCAATTCGATAGCATTGTTGCAAACATTACTGCTTGTAACAACCTGAGCTTTTGTGACTCTGATCTCCCTGAGGAGGGAAGAAACCACAACTTGGCATTACATATATCTATGGGTTGTAGAGACGATGCCATGTCCAATGTACTGGTGGACACTGGGTTATCATTGAACGTATTGCCAAACTCCACTCTCTCAAAGCTATCATATCAAGGGCCTCCCATGAGGCAGAGTGGAGTAGTTGTGAAGGCTTTCGATGGGTCTCGCAAAATTGTGATTGGGGAAGTTGATCTCCCAATCAAGATCGGATCAAGTGATTTCCAAATTACCTTCCAGGTTATGGACATTCACCCATCGTATAGTTGTCTCTTAGGCAGACCATGGATTCACGAGGCAGGCGCCGTGACGTCCACCCTACACCAGAAATTGAAATTCGTGAAAAACAAGAAGCTGGTGGTGGTATGGGGAGAAAGGGCTCTCCTGGTTAGCCACTTGTCTTCCTTCTCTTATATAGATGCTGAGGATGAAGTTGGTGAAGGAGAATTGCCATCCAAGGCGCAGCGGAATTTAAAAATTTCTCCATTTAGTGATCCTTACGAATGGGCATGATCAGTGATAGAATCGTTACCTCTTGTGGCGATTCAAACCTTTGGTGCAGATCTCTGATAATGATCAAAACCTTTGATACAGATCCACGGGGCGATCATGAACGTTGAACGATGACAACGTCTCTACTCAGTCCACACGAACGGATTCCTTCAATCGCAGTGCTAGCTGTTTGTGAATGAAGGATTTGAGTGAGAGAAAGAGAGATACGAAATTCCAACTCTTCAGTTGTGTTGTATTCCCATACAAAGCTTCTGCACAAGAGCTCTATTTATAGAACCACTTGTGTGGGCTTCAAGCCAAAAAGCCCACTTAAGTGCATTTTGGCTCATATCTCATAATATGCCAAAATCACTTAAGTATTTGGTACTTTACCATATTTCGTATTCTTCTTAAGTACACCGTACCTTACGATGTTCCTTAATTATTCTATCTCTCATCAATCCGTCCTTTGTGTGTGACCCTATAGGTTTTCGCGACGTTGGCAATTATATTAAATCACGCATTTAACATAATAAACAGTGAGCGGTATCTAGCAACACATCACTGCTACCCAAGTCACGAAAATGTCATGTGATCTGACAAAACCTCCTGTGATAATAATTATGTGTATAATTACCCCTTTGCCCTTATGTCTATATTGAACACAAGGTATAGACCGTGTCACCCTTGTCCAGTTCAATATTGGGCCCATAGACATTTATCCTGTTACGCAGGATTGGCAAATTCCATCTAGGACACTCATGTCCCTCAGCATGCTTTGTGGAGTACTCATCAACTGTCTTTATGATCATCCAGTTACGGATAACGTTGGATCAGTAATAAGGCACTCAACTCTACATCTAGGATCCATAGTGGTTTCAGGTCGAAGAGTGGTATACACTATTATCACCATGAGAATAACTTATGACACTTTGCATAACTTTCTATATAGTATTCTCATAGCGGGTCAATCCGGTATAAATATTACTCCTAATATTCATACCTATGTTTAAGACTTGATAACTCTTTATCCATGATCCATGAGATGTGATCATCAGTCTACAAACATAATAGTCTTAATGATTTAATGTTATCCCACTTCACATTAAAGCTCGACTACGGATACTTTAAGAACAGTGCCCTTACGTTTAATGTGTTCTGATGATTAAGTCACACTTAATACATTAAACGGACTATCTATTCTAGGGACTTTATTAATCAACCAATAATAAAGAAAATGCCTTTTATTATTAATAAATAATTCGATACAAGTACTAAAAGTATTGGCCTCTAGGGCTTACACCAACAGTTGGAACTCCTTTCCAAGCTTTATCAATTGCTGAACCTATTGAGAAGAGGACTCCTTCATTTGCTTCCTACAAAGATGCAAAGCTGGCCATTGAGCGTGGTGCAACCGCTGGCTTAGGAAAAATGATTGAGTTAGACGACAACGAGTCCCAGGCTTGCATAGGTTTTTCTTCTGGTACTTTCAACAAGCAAGGGTTATTCAAGAGTGGAGGTTTCATCCACACTGGTCTAGATGAGGAGGCTGCTGCCGTTTTAGAAGAAGATACAAAGGATTCTGGCAATTTCATCATCCCTGAAGGGGTCTGCAACAATTGGGTCGCTGTGGATATTCCAACAGTTGTCCATAAGTTAACGTAATAATCACTTTGTTTGAAAACCCTTCTCCCATGCCAAAAGGAGGAGTGATAACATTGTTGACAACATAAATACAATGATATTTTCATTCAATAAATTCATGTTAAATGTTTGTTTTTCCAATTATTTTCCCTTTTCGCTTTTTGCATGAAATTGGTGATCACATAAAACCCTAAAAAATAAAATAAAATCAATCTTTTCATCTGCATAATGATTTGTCTTGTTTGAATTCTAAATCTTTTCATATCCAAAATCATTATGCAGGTTGATTTCTAAACCCATTGAACATAATGACCCAACACCATCTCCCAATTTTGAATTCCCTATATTTGAGGCAGAGGAAGATGATGTTGAAGAGATTCCTGATGAGATTACCCGTCTACTTGAGCATGAAGAGAAGATCATTCAACCGCATCTTGAGAATCTGGAAACAGTCAACTTGGGGTCTGAGGATTGTGTGTGAGAGGTAAAGATAGGGGCACTCCTGGAAGAGTCTGTTAAGAAGGGGTTGATCGAATTGCTACGAGAATATATTGACGTCTTTGCCTGGTCATATGAAGACATGCCTGGTCTAGATACTGATATTGTGCAATATTTCCTACCTTTAAAGCCTAAGTGCGTGTCTGTGAAGCAGAAACTCAGAAGAACTCATCCTGATATGGCAGTGAAGATCAAAGAGGAAGTTCAGAAGAAAATTGATGCGGGGTTCCTGGTGACTTCTATATATCCTCAATGGGTGGCCAATATTATGCTCGTGCCTAAGAAAGATGGAAAAGTCCGGATATGTGTGGATTATAGAGATTTGAATAAAGCTAGTTCGAAAGATGATTTCCCTCTACCACATATTGATATGTTGGTAGATAATACAGCTAAATTCAAGGTCTTCTCGTTTATGGATGGATTTTCCGGATATAATCAGATTAAAATGGCACCCGAGGATATGGAGAAGACAACATTCATCAGACCTTGGGGAACATTCTGTTATCGAGTGATGCCCTTCGGTTTGAAGAACGCCGGAGCCACGTATCAACGAGCTATGACCACCTTGTTTCATGATATGATGCACAAGGAGATTGAGGTATATATTGACGATATGATTGCTAAGTCAAGAACGGAAGTTGAACATGTAGAGCATTTGTTAAAGCTTTTCCGGCGTTTGAGGAAATATAAGCTTCGTCTGAATCCCAACAAGTGTACATTTAGAGTCCGTTCTGGCAAGTTATTGGGCTTCATTATTAGTGAAAGAGGTATTGAGGTTAATCTTGCAAAGGTCAAAGCAATACAAGAGATGCCTGCGCCCAAAACTGAGAAGCAAGTCCGAGGTTTTCTTGGCCGCTTGAATTATATTTCCAGATTCATATCCCACATGACTGCCACATGTGCGCCAATATTCAAGCTCCTCCGGAAAGATCAGTCTCATGATTGGACCAAGGATTGCCAGAAAGCTTTCGACAGTATTAAAGAATATCTGTCTGAGCCTCCGATTCTATCTCTGCCTGTAGAGGGAAGACCTTTGATCATGTATCTGACTGTTCTTGAAGACTCGGTGGGTTGTGTCCTTGGTCAGCAAGACGAATCAGGGAAGAAGGAGTATGTTATTTACTACCTGAGTAAGAAGTTCACTGATTGTGAGTCTCGATACTCAATGCTTGAAAAGACATGTTGTGCTTTGGCTTTGGCTGCTAAGCGCTTACGCCAGTATATGATAAATCATACGACTTGGTCGATATCCAGAATGGATCCAATCAAGTACATCTTCGAGAAGCCTGCTTTAACAGGGAGAATTGCCCGTTGGCAGATGTTTTTATCTGAGTATGATATTGAGTATCGAGCTCAGAAGGCTATTAGAGGTAGTATCTTGGCTGACCATTTGGCACATCAGCCTATTGAAGATTATCAGTCAGTTCAGTATGACTTCCCAGATGAGGAAATTCTGTATTTGAAAGTGAAAGATTGCGATGAGCCTACACTTAATGAAGGGCCAAAGCCTGGTTCCAGATGGAATATGGTGTTTGATGGCGCTGTAAATTAGTATGGAAATGGTATTGGGGCCGTGATTATTACTCCTCAGGGCGCGCATATTCCTTTTACAGCAAGGCTAACTTTCAAATGCACGAATAATATGGCTGAGTATGAGGCCTGTATTATGGGATTAGAAGAGTGCATTGATCTTAGGATCAAGCATCTTTATGTATATGGTGATTCGGCCCTTGTTGTTAATCAGATTAAGGGTGAATGGGAAACGAAACAGCCTGGACTCATTCCATGTAGAGATTATGCGAGGAGGATTTCAACGTTCTTTACTGAGGTTGACTTCAATCATATTTCTCGAGATGAGAATCGGATGGCAGATGCTCTTGCTACGCTCGCTTCAATGATTGTGGTTAAATTGTGGAATGAAGTCCCCAATATCACCGTGATGCGCTTGGACAGACCAGCTCATGTATTTGCAGTAGAAGAAGTAAAAGATGATAAGCCGTGGTATTATGATATCAAGTGTTTCCTTCAGAGCCAGATTTACCCGCCTGGGGCATCTGTAAAAGATAGGAAGACTTTGAGGAGATTGTCAGGCAGTTTCTACCTCAATGGCGATGTGCTGTACAAGAGAAATTTTGACATGGTTCTGCTCAGATGCGTGGATAGACACAAAGCAGACCTGTTGATGATTGAGGTCCATGAGGGTTCATTTGGTACTCATTCCAATGGACATGCCATGGCTAGAAAGATGTTGAGAGCAGGCTACTATTGGATGACAATGGAGTCTGACTGCTGCAAATTTGTGAAGAAATGCCACAAGTGTCAAATTTATGCTGATAAGATTCATATTCCCCCGACACTTTTGAATGTGATCTCATCACCATGGCCTTTCTCCATGTGGGGAATTGACATGATTGGCATGATAGAGCCGAAAGCGTCCAATAGATACAGATTTATTCTCGTAGCAATTGATTACTTCACCAAGTGGGTTGAAGCGGCGTCATATGCAAATGTGACCAGGCAGGTGGTCGTGAAGTTTATCAAGAATCAACTTATATGCCGATATGGTGTGCCAGATAAGATCATTACTGATAATGGATCTAACTTGAATAATAAGATGATGAAAGAGCTGTGTAGTGAATTCAAGATTGCACATCATAATTCTTCTCCGTACAGACCCAAGGTGAATGGGGTTGTTGAAGCTGCTAACAAGAATATTAAGAAAATTATCCAGAAGATGGTTGTTACGTACAAAGATTGGCATGAGATGCTACCATTCGCTTTGCATGGATATCGTACATCTGTCCGCACTTCAACAGAGGCAACCCCTTTCTCTATTGTTTATGGCATGGAGGCTGTACAACCAGTAGAGATGGAGATCCCATCAATGAGAGTCTTGATGGAGGCCAAGTTGACTGATGCTGAATGGGTTCAGAGTCGTTATGACCAGCTAAACTTGATTGAAGAGAAGAGATTGACTGCCATGTGCCATAGTCAGTTATATTAGCAGAGAATGAAGAAAGCTTTTGATAAGAAGGTCAAGCCTCGTGTGTTTCGAGAAGGTGACCTTATGCTCAAGAAATTCTTGTCTTTCGCGCCCGATTCCAGGGGCAAGTGGACTCCAAACTATGAAGGTCCATATGTTGTTAAGAGAGCCTTTTCAGGCGGTGCTTTGATACTTACAACTATGGATGGGGAGGATTTTACTCGTCCTGTGAATTCAGATGCAGTCAAGAAATACTTCGCCTAAAAAAAGAAAAACTGAATAGCTCGCTAAGTTGAAAACCCGAAAGGGCGGCTTAGGCAAAAATGAGCGTCTCGGTGGATTGAAAACCCGAAAGGGCGATCCAGGCAAAAGTTAGAGACACAAAAAATATATAATAATGATATATGTATCCCGCTAGATTGAGTACCTCATCCTGGGGCAATCTAGGCAAAAATTAGGGATTTGGCAAGTAACTGCATCCTGACAAGACTTTGTTCTACAACTGTCGTCCGTCAGAAATCCTTGCTCATTATCAACCAAAGCTTCAAATACATCGGATTCAGAATTGGTGGAGAAATGGTCATTATATTCAATGTAGCCCTTTTCCAATATATATCACCAATTTCAAATTTGTAAAGATCTATGGAGTCTTGCCATTCGCAGACTACCATTCTATCAAATAAATTTGAGCCTTTTATCCAATTATTGGCACTCTTATCTGTTTCTATTCAACAAATGTTTTGCATGTTTTGATTAAGAAAATATCATTGTTTTAAACGATCAAATTTTTTATAATTTGTTTTTAAACAAAGTGAACATTCACAATGACGAAAGGATACTTAGGAGATCCTCAGTGCTCTCCCAAGGGTGGTACGATCCCCAACAGGGTAAGATTTTTGTCCATATTCCTGGCATGACTGTATCTCCTCCCTCCGGAACCCCTTGTGGTTTATCCTACCAAGTGGATTTCTTGTTGAGAGTCACCTCTCTTCCCTTCAGCAGAGTAGCAATCTTTCTTCCTTAGCAACTTGGATCTTCTTTGGGCAAGAGCGGTATTTGGTGGTTGATCCCGATAAATCCTTTATCTCCTCGGATAAATTCCCCAGTAGAGTTGTTGGTGTGGTGGACCTTGTTTGTGATAACTCTCATCCCTAGCTGGAATGATTGATGATTCATCCATTGCAGAGTTCTTTGCTTCCTGGTATCTCTGATCCCCAACAGATTGGATACTCCCCGGTGAACTTGGCTTTTTCTCTTGAGATGTAGTACCGGGTGGTTGATTCCTGAACCTGGTTGTGTTAGATATATTTGTCTGTCAGCATACATCATACATAAACCACGCGCATACATGCATAATTATAACATTCAGATATTCATGTTGCATTCTTTGTCATATATCGTTGTTTGCTGTCTCCTACTATTTGGTGATATACTTCCCCAAGCAGACGTGTGTGTCTGATCTCTCCATATAGAGTCAGCCCCATAGGCAGAAAACGTCTATCCTTTCTTCCATATTCCCCACCGAGTTATATCCTCGTGGATGTCGATTGTTTTTGTTCCTTCCCGACACATATATTGGGATGGTTTTCCCCATTGAGTTATATCCTCACTGGGACAAGTCTTGATTTGGTGTGCCTATCTAGTTTGATCCTAGATCGGTCTCTTGAGACTCTTTTCCTGTTTCCCCGTGGTATATGAATAATTGCTCAATAATTAGTAATTATTATCCCCGGCGAAGTCTGTGTTTCTCTACCCTCATACCGGTAGTTGTAAACCCTATTTCTTCCCTTTTTGCAGAGTAACTATTTTTGCTCATCTTTAGTCGGTGACAATTATCTTCATTCAATATTTGGTGATGATATCCCCTCATCTGCTTGGATAATTGCCCTGATTACGCAATTTCTCCCCAGCGGATCATCTCTCGTCTACCTTGTTGTTGTTGGTAACGATTGTTTCTCCCCTGAATTGGTCATCATTATATACCTCGTTTCGGTATCCCGATGCCTTTTCTTTTCGGTCGATTTATCCTTTATTAACCCAATAACCGGTTGTGGATAATCGTCCATGCGAGTATATTATCTACGTTCTGACGGTAATAGATAGTATATCTCATGCACTCTCGGGTCTGAAGCCTTTTGTTCTTCCCTAGTTGAGTAAGATTCGTATCCCCTTTGTGGAGTCGAATATCCATCCTGTAATCGAGTTTGCGTTTAGCCCTCTTTTGGATGATGAGTGTTTTGGGAATATTCCCCAATTCACGCCTTGGTTGGTCACCTATTATATGCCCAGTAACCGGTATCCCTGGTGTTCCTTCCTCTCTGCTCCCTATTATGACTTTTTGTCCCCTGTGGAGTCAGAATCCCTGAGTTGAAGTATACCTTTTAGGTTTTCCTCAGATGTTTTGAAGTTTTGATATCTCTCACCCTTATACCGGTCTTGGATATTCATCTCTTCCTGAGCATGTTGTATCTCTCACCCTCATACATGGCGTTCAGATCACATGTCTCCTTGAGCTTATTACCCAGTAACCGGTAATACCTCGTCCCGCTGCTTCCCCAGGAGTGTCCTTGTGGACATCCCCAGCGAAGTCCCTTAGTGGATTGTTTTCATCCGGATTTCATCCGAAGTATCCGCTGTGGATAGTTTTTTGCTGTATTGGCATATTCCCCAATACATGCATCTTCGAGTCAACTCGAGTCTTTCCATTGGATCTTTTCCCTTTGGAATTCTGTTCCCCACGCTTTGAGTCGTGAGCTGCTCGCGCATTTTTATCCCTTTTCTATCCCCAGGGTCTTGGTCCCATGGAGTGAATTGCTCATATGGATTATCAGTGGCTTCTGATTTCTTTGCTTTTGTGGACACACATCTCCACAGAGTGCTACCATTTTTCATACCTACATTTGCATCATGAGGACTCTTAGGGACCAAAATTCGTCTCTTTGTTATTATTTAAGCCCATTCTACCCCGTCGAGACGAAGATTTTAACCTTTACTTCTCCGGCTAGAATGGCCTTAAATAGGGGCATCTGTAAGACCCCAATTTTGATTGTAAGATCCCTCATGGCATCATAACATTGCATTTGCATTGCCTCAAGGATCTTTAGCATCTTGGTTCCCTTTGCCTTTGGGTGGGACTCCTTGTGATTGGTTTGAGATCACCAAGCATGCTTGAATTATACATCATTGTTTCTCTTACTTTTGTTCACTAACCAAAGGCACAAAAATGTGTCACTAACATCTTTTGTTTGAAGCTTGAGTATCATCCAAGACACTTTGTGGGTTCTATTTAGATGATCAGTCAACACAAGGGAATGTCTTGAGATACTTCCAACAGGTTCAAATGGGGTCTATTCGTCAGTCAAAACGTTAATCTTGAAGGAGCAAAAGTTTGTTCATGAGCTGTCATGCTCGCTAGGCGAGCAAAATGGGTCGCCTAGCGAGTCCCAAGAAAAGCCACCAGAATCACCTACGCTCAGAGGAATTTCTTGAACTGTCATGCTCGCTAGGCGAAGCCCACGTGTTAAAATAAAATAAAATAAATAATAAAATAAATAATAAAATAAATAAAAATAAATAAATAAATAAATAAAAATATAACAGAAAATTTTTGGACTTGGGCCTCTCTCATTTGAGCCCACAGGTCCATAAAAATCAGGTTATAAATTCAGAGTTTCAGTGAAACAAAATTTCATTCTATTCCTATTACCCTGACAGGGAAAAAGATAGTGAGAGAAGAACTAACAGAGTTCAGAGCAACCTCCAGAGACTGAAGGGGACTCATCGGCAAAGAACCAATTCTCTCTCATATAAACCCTAAGAGTGCTTTGCAAACCCAACCGTGCCATTCAATTTCATCGGTCTCTCCAATCAGGTTTGCCCTTATTCCCATTACTTTATGCTTTTAATTTGAATGCTCTGAATGTATGAGGTATTATGGGTAAATTTGATACCCTTTTGATGCACGTGTTTTACAAGAGGTTTAGGCCTCCTACTCTTGGTTGCTTTTTGTGACCTTTTTGTGAATTTTAATGGCATCATTCATGTGGTTACATTTTGATTTGGGGACAACTCTTGGTTACCCTATCTTGTTTCTCTAACCTGTTTGTTGATTTTTGTTTTGTGAGGGCTCATATGACTCTTGCAGAGATGGTTTGCCTGGTGTTCCACTTTATTTGTGGGATACCACCTGGAGGTTTATTCCGATTACCTGTACTGACTCACTTTCTTTGAGGGTGCTAGCTTGAGAGATCTCTGGGCTCCTTGTTCCGTTAATTACTGTTACTTTGGATCTTTATCCGTGTGGTACTTTTACATTTTCCCGTATTTTTACTGCTTTCTTAGCTGGAAGACCTCGATAGGAGGCAATGTTTTGTGTGTTTACTTTATGTAGGTTCCTTCGTCTAGGACTTCCCTTTTGCCTGAGCGTTCCTAAAAACGCAAACAAATTCATTGATTTTTCTTCTCCTAAGAACACGTTTACTCCTTCTACTACAGGCGAGTAAGTCTCCAAAGGTCGAGCATCCGGTAGATTGCGTAGTAACGTCGTTCAACCCTTAACCCCGTAGTTGGTCGAACTACGTTTTGCTCTGATTCTCATTCCAGATGAGATACGTAGGCATAAGATGCGATGTCTTAGCGAACACACTCCCCTTAACCCATAGGTAGCCGAGCTACGAAGACTCTGATTCTCAGATTCAGATGAGATACGTATGCAGTGAATGCGACGTCCGTGCGAGTCATTTTCTTTTGACCCTTCTTTTAGTAAGTAGTACATTAGATAAACATACACGCTTTTCTCATCCCTTCAATCATGTTTGCACAAATAAATTTTCAAAAAAAAAACAACAACCTTTGCAACAAATGTGAAAAGGGCTCCCTAGGAGTACCTAGGATGCTTTTGGTGCATAACACCTTCCCATTGCATAACCAACCCCCTTACCCAGATCTCTGACATTTTTACTAGTTTTTTATTCGATAAAACTTTTAGGTTTTTGTTCGCTTTCTAACCATTCTTTTGGATAAATAGAAGTGCAATGGCGACTCGACTTGTATGGTTTACCTTGGATTTAGTCAATATCTCTAATGGTAACGAATACCCCGCTACACTAATCAAGCCTCAAAACAACTAATCAAAATTTCAAGAAAGCCTAAAACTTATCCTAAATAAAAATCGATCATAAACATCATATACTCAATGGTTTCAAAGAAAACACCTACCTTTACGATCGTGTCTGATTTAAGTTACGTTCCTATCCTTTTTCTTTGCTCTGGTTCCTCTGCTTCCCCTCTCTAATCTCCTTTTCTTTTTCTCTTTCTTGTAGGTACCACGTGGATGTCAAGCTCAAGAGACTTAGGGCTTCAAGGTGAAGAACCCTAAGTACCAGGACGAAGAGCTTTGGTGTGTTTGGATAGGGATTGCAACATCAATAGTCTAGGGTTTCTTAATCTTTTCCTCCCCTTCTCTATCTTTTTATTTAGTTATTTATAGGATTAGAATTTAAGTCAGATTGTTGTATTAGGAAGTTTATATTCGATTGATTGTAATTATAAATTTGATCCAATTAGGTTTTTTGATCTGCAATGTATTTGGACGATTTAACTTGTAAATCCAAATTGAATGTATCAGAATTTTATTAATGGAAATTTTTTACTCAAAATTATTTCATTTTAATCTGATTCTGCATCCAATTTGCGCACACTAGGTTTTGGGGAAACTGAGGGAATGCGGATTGAACTAGGTGACCCGGTGGGATGATAGATTTGGGTCACCTGATCCACTTGAAATGTGGCTTTGGGTTAGTTATCTGACCCAATTGGATTGGGCTTGATCTGATTTGGTCACCATCTTGACCAAGCCCAACCAAACAAAACAAAATCACCACCTTAATAAACTTTTGACAAAAATAGTTAAATTAAATAATATTATAAACTAACCTAATCTAATTACTTAATTAACCCAATCTAAATAATTTACTCGAAAACAAATTCACTTAATAAAAATCCAATTAACAATATTAATCAATATTTTATTAATTTAATAACATTAATCTACCATTAGTGAAAGCCCATTAAACTAAAAACTCTTAATTAAAGGCTCTAAAAGAAAACAAATGGTTATATTAAACTAAACCCTAGACTATCAAGATGGGATCAAAGACTTAAAAAGTCAAAATGGTCCCCCTTTGATTTTTTTCCGGTCATTGGGGTTGACCAGATGACTTATATGGACTTTGGACATGTCAGTGACCTAAATCTAGATTAGGAGAACGGAGGTTAAAATTTGGGCTACGACATTTGCCCTTATTTAATCAACCTAAAGTTGAGAGGATGATTACCACTAGTCCTTATCCTCTTAGGAGAATGTGATCAAATATAGAGAGAGTCCCTAATTTTGACCCCGCAGTTAGTAAATCCTGGGATTCAACACGGATTGAACAATCCCCAATATTTTGTTGGTATCTAAACTAACTTATAATGGAACCCTGGTGAGACTTTGTTGACTAACTTCAACTTGTTCAGGTGAAACTGGCATATAATTTCCATGATCATCCGATCACCGCTTGATAAAACCCTAGTAGAACCCCTTTGATTAGTTTATGCCCATCCAAGTGAGACTTTCATATGATCCCCGCGATCGTTCATTCGCACTATTGGAATTGGGCAAGACTATGACAATTCTCCAGTTGTTTGATTGATAAAAACCCTGGTAGAATCTCTTCGACCAACTTCAACCCCTCTAGGTGAAACTCGCATACGACTCATATGATCATCCCGATCATATTACGGAAATCGGGCAGGACTCTGATGATCCTTCAGTCGTTGTGATTCTTATGATAAACCAATTATTTAGAATCTTGGTAGGACTCTGACGATCCTCCGGTCATTGCGATTCTAATGATCAACCGATCATTTCGAATCTTGATAGCTCTATGACGATCCTACGGTCATTGTAATTCCTATGATCATCCGATCATTGGGAATCTTGGTAGGACTATGACGATCCTCCTGTTGTTGTATGTTGAAACCCTATGTATTTAATGGAACTTATCCCCCGTGTGGAATAGGTTACTAAGTTGGGAATGTGAGAGATGAACACCTGCTCACTGGTTGGTAACGACCATGCGAAATGACCGATATATTGGATGTGTTAAACTTGATAGGGAGATCCTTTGTATAAAAGACTTTGTTTAGCGGGTCATTTATTTAGGAAGGACAATAAGTGTTTTTTTACTTGAGGTTTTGTATTGGTATAGCTAGGGATTGGAGTTTTAGGAGTGGTCACAAATCTCGTGTTATATTATGCATTTTCATGTGGATGCATATTTTGAATTAATGTATGTGTTTATACGTGATGCTTTATTTGGGCTATCGCCTCTTTTATGATGTGTATGATGAACATGTGGGAATTGTGAAAACCGAGGTTTTAGTAATATCCCGACTCTCCAACCCCTTGAGACCTTGATATGTCCATGGACTAGTCCACGATGATCTTGATGCTTGAGAATGATTAAAACTAAGAAACTTCCGTGCTGATTAGATCGTGATTGTTGATTAAGGGACCCTGCGTTTTGAGATGTAATGTTGGAAATCTTATGATCCTTTTGACATTTTGAAATCGAAGTAGAAGACGTTTTTTCAAAAATCTTTTTATCATGTCCGATGTTTTAATGTATTATTCACAAATAATTGATATTTTGTAATCAAGCAGAAAAAATTGAAAAATAAGGCTCGAAAAATAATGCTATTTATTTGAGAAATTTGACCCTCAAGTGGGGAGATAGTACATGAAAGAGAAATTCCCATAAGGGGAGATTACTGAAAAAGCTGGAAGATGTAAAAATGGCAATGAAAACATATTAATTTATGTTCCTATTGAATTCCATGCATGCTATTATCCCAATGTCTTCAAGGTTGTGACACTTTGCTTTTGATGACGATGATTGAATTAATTGATCCCATATGAATTCCTGTTGTAGTACGACTCAAGTATTGCAGTCATATACCTTTTGGATATCCCAATTTTTTTCTTGGACTGCTCTTTTGAGTCTTAGTCCACTGGGATGGTATACCTTTTTTTGCTTAATCCGCCCTTTTGGGGTCTTTGACTTATCGGGTTTTATTATTTTTTTATACTAGTCCCTAATTTTTGACTGGATTTCTCTTTCAATTCTTCAATCCACTGGGACACCCTAATTTTTGCCTACGTCGCCCTTTCGGGTTTTAGACTTAGAGGGTTTTTGTCCTCAATTTCTAGGCATAGTATTTCTTGACTGCGTCGGAGTTCACATGTCGTGGTAACCCCGATCCATCCATGGTTGTGAGGATTAAGGCTCCACTAGAGAAGGCCTTTTTCACGACATATGGCCCTTCGTAATTTGGGGTCAATTTGTCGCGAGGATCTTTGTGGATGGTTAAGTTTTTCCTAAGCACTATCTCACCTTCTTCGAATAGACTAGTACGAACTTTTTTGTCAAACACTTTCTTCAACCTTCGCTGATATAACTGTCTGTGGAAAATTACAGCCATGCGCTTATCTTCAATGAGGTTCAATTGATCGAATCTTACTTATACCTATTCGACCTCTTCCAATTTAGTCTCCATCAGGACTTTTAGAGAGGGGATCTCAACTTCAATAGGAAGTACCACTTTGGTTCCATATACAACAGAGAAAGGAGTTTCTCCGATTGACGTGTGAACTAACTTCCTATAGCTATGTAGTGCAAAAGGTAGCATTTAATGCCATTCTTTATAGGTTTTCACCATCTTCTGGATAAGTGATAACACCGAAACACACTGCGTATTTGACTCGGATTGCACATGCTTATTAGGTTTTTATTGTCATTTTCTTGTGTTATGTTTTCCTTTTGTCCCATTTTCATATATTTTGCCCTACATGAGCCCTTTGTGAAGAAACGAAGCCAAACGAGCAAGAAATCAAAGTTTTTATGGAAATTTGTTCACATGGCGTCCAGCATGGCGGCCACCAAGGAGGGTGCCATGACGTGTAAGCTGTCAACCGGTGGTAACTGCCACGTTTCCCATAATCTTTCCATGTTGTACACACGGCGGGCGCCTTGGCGGGGAGGGCGGGCGCCACCTTTGTTGGCACGATCCCACTAAGGGAAGTTGGAGGATAGTTTTGTCTATAGCTAGCTTTTTAGAACTTCTATAAATAGGCGTTTTCATTTCACGAAAAAGTATCCAACTTAGTTCACAACACTAATCCTAAAGTTCACCATTGTAAAAGCGATAATCCATCACATCGGGGGGTTATCGCACTTGAGTTGTAGTTAGGTTGGAGCAATGTACAAACAATCTTGCCGCCATTTTACTTTCCAGTTGTAGCGGTAAATTCATGATCATAAAGTTATAGATAAGCTAGACGTCAATAAAACCAGAGTTGCCACCGCATTTTTATTGTTTCCAAGGGAAAAGGGAAAAGTACGAACAAAACCCAAAAGTAAGAAGTTTTTAAATCAAAACTAATAAAATGTCAGAGATTACAGGTAAGGGGGTTGGTTACATAGAGGGAAGGTGTTAGCCCAAAGTGTCCTAGGTACTCCTAGGGAGCCCTTTTTTGTGTGAATATGTATTTCGTATAAATGGATGTATACAAATAAATAAAATGGGGGGATGAGAAAATAATTCAATAATTATATTTTTGTGTTTGACAAGACCTTCAGACTTGTGCCTACGTACCAACATAAAAATGAGGGATCAAAACCTCGTAGTTCGTGGTATAAATTTCAAAATGGGTGAATTGCTTTTAACAAAATTAGGTTTGAGAGACAAAAAGGCCTAAAAATGGTTTGAATGAGTTAGTTCTTTTTGACTTTTTGAAAGTTTAAGTCAAGTATAGTTAAGTTTATTTACAAGTTTGATTAAGAAAAGAAGTTTGAAAATGCAATGGCATAAGGCTAAAGTTTCTATCTTTTTGCAAAGTGGTCAAAGTTTAGAACAAAAATAGTTCAAACAAAGAATATTTTTAAAAGGAGGGAGATATTTTTGAAATTAAATAAATGGGGAGAAGATGAAGAGGCTAATCATATGCACAAAATTAAAAGTTGAGAGTTGAAAAGATCTTACCAATGGGCAGTAATCCAATAGACAAGAATGTCAATAGAAACCCAAATTCCCTCGGACATTAGAATCAAACAACACACAATGCACAATTATATCAACTTGAAGAGAAAGGCATCAAATAAAGATAGCCACATCCAAGCTTAGCCACTCCATGATCTTCTTCAAGATAACCCATGTAACAGATGAATTCCACAAGTCACGGGTTTAAAATAACAACTTCACAATGATCATGTTGCAGATGAACTCAAAGAGGTCTTCAAAGATGTATCATATGAAGCTTCAAATTGCAAGCACTTGGTTTCACAAAAGTTGGCATTGGCCAAGTCCTTTAGCATATGGAGGTTGCCTAAATTCTAAGTCCATTTGTCCAAGATCAAGCCAACAGTCCACACAAAAGTTTTTAGGGTTTTTGTTATTATTATGTGCATTAATGATCAAGGACCACACAAGCAAACAAAATATGCACAAGAAAATATCACACAATATGGTCCAAGTGGAAAAAGTGAAAATGGCATTAACATAAACAATTAAAATGATATGAATAATGGCAAATGAATAAAGACTTGAAATTAAATTGCATTAATGTAAATGGCTTGAAATTAAATGTTAGTTGTTAATGAGTTAAAAGTTAGTATTGTTTTGCTTTTGCTTTTTATTTTTAAGTCATTCTTTGGAGAACACTCAACCCACTTATCACAAGCATGGATCCTTGAACCAAGACATCTTCCAAAGGAAGGAAAAAAGGCCAAGTTTCCACACAATACCATGAAAGAGGGGAGACTTACAATCTCACTAACTAGAATGCTATGCCTTTTGTGTCAAAATTTAGTGCTATGTTAAGCAATCGTAATTGGACTTATGTAGAAGTCACAACTATTTGAGGTCGGGCAATAGAATTTTGGTGTTAATGCGTATTAGAGACATAGTATAATGGAATATGCTCATGAAACATACCACACACAAAAAGAATATGCAAAATAGGTGGCCTAATCTCATCCATACTTATGTTGATTTTTCAATCAACTAGCCTTAGGACTTTGAGATATCATAGGCCAAATGAGATGAATGTATAAAGAAGGGGAATGAGATGAAGAGGGAGGGGAATGTATCAAAAATCAAATTGGTCAAAGGAGGACTTTTACCAAATTAATATCATCCATTCATTTTGGGAGATGGAATGTACATTCCATCAATCCCCTAAATCCAATGATATTAACTTGACAAAGTCAAATCAACCTTGACCAAGGCCCAACAACAAGAGTCAAACTCATACAAGTCATCACAATTGGTCAACACAATTAATTGACATTTATTCAAATTAAAAATACTAAAATAATACATTTAAATTAAATATGGTTTGTCAAATTCCTAAAACCTTATCAAAACACCAAAGAAATGGCCATGAGATTTATCATAAGTCAAACAAGGTCAAAGGACCTTGGAGAAAAAATTTCAGAATTTTTAAAGACTTAAAAGTATTTTTAAACAATTAAAAACAATCACAAAATCAATTAAATCATGAAAAATATTAATAATGATCCAAAAAATAATTTTAATTCAAAATATGAAAAAGGAAATTATTTGAAATTTTTTTGGTGAAACTCTCATAATTTTTGGATCAATATTAAAATTAATATGAATTAATGAAAATAAAAGGATTAAAACAAAAATAAAAAAAATCAAAAAAACGTGAGCCACTTGATCTCCCTCATTAATTGAGGTGACAGATCAAGTGGCCTAAAACGTGCATTCCACCAAACAAACGAGTCATAACGCTGCAGGGATGGTAATCACAATGGGCGCTCAGGATTAAAACATTTTGGATGGATCATGTGGATGGGAGACGTGCCAACGCATCGCCGGAGCCAGAGCTCATGTCTTCTTCTCCGGTGAGTCTCATAGGATTGCTCCACCCTCAACCATCACCAAAATAAAAAAGAAGGACATGATCTGAAACAAAAAATGGCGAAGAGCACGAATCTGACCTCAATTTCAACTAACCACAAATATATAAAAACATATGAGGAGTTGAATTTTGAGGTGTGTCAACTGAGTTGCTTCGATTTGACCTCTAAGCAACTCAATTTTCTTGCCTACATTGGTAGGACTTCCGACAACCAAAGATCCAATAGAATTGAGTAGAATTGAGTGAGAATCGAAGAGATGAAGTTTTCTAAAAATTACCTTCAATGCTATGCAGAACTTGATGTTGCTTGCTTCAAACACGATCTGATCACACTTGAGAAGCTAGCAGGAAGTGATTGGCAAGGTTGCAAGGCTTTGGATCCTGGAGTTCTTGAATCTCCAACAGTTGAGATTCAAACTCAAATTTCAAATTGAAATTTCTCAGGTTTTCCTTTAGAATGAGAGGGTTTGAATTGGGGGCCAAAGTTGGCGCGCAAGGTGTGGTTCAAATGAGCTAAGAGGCCTTCTATTTATAGCCAATTGAAGTGTTATTTGCAAACTTCAAAATCTGTCCAAATTTAGCAATGTGAATGGCACGAGTGCATGGGCATGTACAAGCCCATGAGGCAATGCATTAAGGTCCAAAATCAATCATATTGAAGTCTGAATGGAACTTGAATGGTGAGGCAATGTGAAATAAAGTTTGTACATTTGATTCTCTCCAATGACGCATCTCTGTTAAAGTCATGCGCGGACCTAGCAAACTTCATCCAAAATGCATAAACTTGGTTTCTTTGGAAATCTTAGATCAAGGGGAATAAGTTTGATGTTGAACACTTTTTCATTTGGAGCTTGGATCATGGTGAATTTTGAGGTGGAAGTTTAGAAATTTCAACATGTTGAAAACTTTTCTAAGTGTCAAGTCATATACTTCAATATTCCATCTTTCTTACCTTTTCATGTGAGCTTCAAATTAGAAAAGTGTTTTCATCAAAGTTGTATCTCTTTAAAAGAAATTCAAAGTGGTCACCTGTAACACCCTTCTAAAATACCCCAAATGTTTAATTAAAACAACAACAATTAAATCATACATATCAGAGTAAATATTGCAACTCAAGGGTGTCACATAACAACTTCTTCACAAAAGTCAATATAAAAGCAGTCATGCTCATTATTTAATTCAACATAAAACTCCTTGCAAAATACGCAGCGGATAAAATCATTCAACAACTGTAATATCTTAAAATTAACATTTATTCAACAATTCAAACATCCCGTCCCGATGTTACATCTATCAGAGCATGACCCTCTAACCACACTAGACTTCAAGCACTAGCTTCTATTCGACTCACTGCTCGTTACCTGAAAAATATAGCTGTAAGGGTGAGTTCCTCAATCGATATAACAAATATTATAATTCATCATGTTATGTTAAGTAATTCTACACGTTAATCACCCTAATTATATCATGCAGTAGGCAACGGCACAGTCAACTCAATTATCATATTCAAACACAACGTAAAGGCAACTCAATAACAACATAAAATGCAACTCAATGAGACTCGACTCTTCATGCATGTGGTACCATTTGGAGTAAAACTCCCAACTTAAAATCATTGCCAGTTTAGTGGGCATCAAGGCATAAGCCTTCAACTTTCAACTTAAAATTTTGCCAATCCAGGCCAACGTGGTGTGAGCAAAAGCCCCATATTTTTGCCAATCCAGGCCAACGTGGTGTGAGCAAAAGCCCCGACTTAATGCATATGAATGTATATGTCATGTACGACTTGAAAGTTCAACAACATAATAACAACAGCCACATAACAGCTTTCCAACAAAACAACTCATAATCAACTTTGGCTCTTCAGCCTACAACTCAGTAATTCTCAACAAAGCAACTTAGAATCAACGTTGGCTCATCAGCCTACAACTTAATAATTTCAACAAGGCAACTTAAAAATCAACTTTTCAACATTATTGCATTCAACATTTCACAACCATAAACCTAATAAATTCATTCATCACAATTAACTATGATAGGCCAGCTACCAATTGCATTTACAGCATAAAAATCAGCTATCTTTCCACACTGCACGTATACGAACAGGATTTGAAGTCTTTGAGTCGACCATAGGGGTCAGCTCAAAGCTCGCGGGTCGGCGCAAAGACTCTGCTCAACTGGAGGGAGTCGGCGCAAAGGCCCCTTGCGTCGACGCATGGGGTCGACGCTTAACTCACGGGTCGGCGCACAAATGCCTTGCGTCGACGCATACAGTCGGCGCATGCCCCACGGGTCAGCGCACGCCGACCCTATGGTCGACCGCTCGCGCGCAGACTCAGTTTTTCTGAGTTATTCCAAAGTTCTGTTAGTTTCACGCAGATCAGGTTTTCCGGCCGCTTCCGCATCTAAACCCTTTCTAAGAAAACCTAATTTGTCTTTAATTTAGTAGTGCCGAATCAAGTTTTTAATCGGGATTCGTGCCATAGTCTAACACTTACGACTCACACAACTATCAATTCAATTTACGGTTTTTAACACGGTTTATTCAACGTCAATTTCAGCATATACAGTTCCAATTAGGGTTAAAATCAACGGCTTCTCACTACCCATGACATGTTAACCTATAATACCCATTAAACGACGATAAACCCCCCTTACCTGAGTTAATCCGGCAAATCTCTAAGCTTTAGCTTTTCCGTTCCTCAACCGTTGCTCTACAGCTCTTTGCCCTTTTCCTCTTCTCTGCAGCTTTTCTGTTTCTCACGTGAAAAAACTCTTCTGTTCCAAAAATATGAAACCCTTTTCTTTATTCCCACTTATATATATATTCCAATTATTATTATTCCAAAATAATAATAATAATAATAATAATAATAATAATAATCCAATAATCCCATTTATTTAATTAAATTAATAAATATATTATCAACTTAATTAAATAATTCTTTTTCTTTATTTGGGGTGTTACAACTCTCCCCCACTAAAAGAGTTTTCGTCCTCGAAAACATACCTCAAGCAAATAACTCTGGATAGGACTCTTTCATCTGACTCTCCAGCTCCCAAGTCACATTGCCACCTGCTGGTCCTCCCCAAGCTACCTTCACTAAGGCAATCTCTTTACCCCGCAACTGCTTCAACTCTCGATCCTCAATCCTCATAGGCGATGTTTCAACAGTCAGGTTATCTCTCACCTGTACATCATCTACTTGGATCACATGCGACGGATCATGAATATACCTCCTCAACTGAGACACATGAAAAACCTCATGCAAATTCGCAAGTGACGGCGGTAAAGCGATACGATAGGCTACTTCTCCTATCCTCTCCAAAATCTGATAAGGACCAATAAATCGCGGTGTCAACTTCTTCGACTTCAAAGCTCGACCAACACCAGTTATCGGAGTGACACGAAGAAACACATGATCCCCCTCTTGGAATTCAAGTGACTTCCTCCTCTTATCATGATAACTCTTCTGACGACTCTGAGCAATTCTCATCTTCTCCTGAATCATCTTAATCTTTCCCGTAGTCTGTTGAATAATCTCCGGTCCCACCACAGCACTCTCACCGGACTCGTACCAACATAACGGTGTCCGACATCTCCTACCATACAAAGCTTCAACATTCCCAATTTAACACTATTGTGAGTACTCTCACACACCAAACTCAAATCTCTAAACTGTTCAATTAAATCCAACTCCTTAACCATTAGCATAGACATATGCAATGATTTCCGACTCAACGCATCAGCCACTACATTTGCTTTACCCGGATGGTAATTCAAACCAAAGTCATAATCCTTCAGAAACTCTAACCATCTTCTCTGTCTCATATTCAGCTCTTTCTGATCAAACAAATACTTTAAACTTTTATGGTCACTGAAAACTTCAAATCTTGACCCATACAAGTAATGTCTCCATAACTTCAGAACAAACACCACAGCCGCCAACTCTAAATCGTGCGTCGGATAATTCCTCTCATGAATCCTCAGCTGTCTTGAAGCATAAGCTATAACCTGCTTATTCTGCATCAACACGCCACCCAAACCCAACAATGAAGCATCACAGTAAACTTCAAATGGTTCCGACGAACTCGGTAATATCAGAATAGGAGCACTAGTTAACCTTCTCTTTAACTCTTGGAACCCTTCTTCACATTTTGAGTCCCAAACAAATGCTTGCCCCTTTCTAGTCAACATCGTCAACGGTAACGCCAACTTAGAAAACCCTTCAATGAACTTCCTATAATAACCAGCCAAACCAATAAAACTTCGAATCTCAGCAACAGACTTCGGGGCTTCCCACTTAGATACCGCTTCTATCTTAGAAGGATCAACAGCAACACCACCTCTTGAAATCACATGACCAAGAAAACTTACCTCTTCTAACCAAAATTCACACTTGGACAATTTAGCAAATAATTTCTTTTCTCGTAGAACTTCCAAAACCACTCTCAAATGCTCATCATGCTCTTCTTCCGATTTCGAATACACCAAAATATCATCAATAAATACCACAACAAACTTGTCTAGGTATGGATGGAAAATCCTATTCATATACTCCATAAATACTCCAGGTGCATTAGTTACACCAAAAGGCATTACAGAATACTCATAATGTCCATACCTTGTCCTGAAAGCAGTCTTCTGAATATCCTCAGTCTTCACACGTATCTGATGATACCCAGATCTCAAATCTATCTTGCTGAACACACTTGCACCAACCAACTGATCCATCAAATCATCAATCCTCGGCAAAGGATACCGATTCTTGATCGTCACTTTATTCAGTTGCCTGTAGTCCACACACAACCTCATAGTACCTTCTTTCTTCTTAACCAATAGCACTGGCGCACCCCACGGTGACACACTCGGACGAATAAATTTCTTATCCAACAGATCTTCCAACTGACTCTTCAATTCAGTTAACTCAACAGCAGACATACGGTACGGAGCCATCGATATCGGTCTAGTACCAGGTACCAAATCAATCGAGAACTCCACTTCGCGTTCTGGTGGTAATTCATTCACTTCTTCCGGAAACACATCAGGAAAATCACACACCACAGCTAGATCGCAAATCACCATCTTATCCTTGGCCTCCAAATTTGCTAACAGCATAAACAACTCTGCCCCATCAGCTACTTCCTCATTCACTTGCCTTGCTGATAGAAACAAACCCTTTCCTTCCTCACTCTCAGGAAAGATCACCGTCTTATCAAAACAGTTGATAGAAACTCGGTTAAACACCAACCAGTTCATACCCAGAATAACATCAATCTGCACTAGTGGAAGACACACTAGGTCCATCCCAAAGTCTCTACCAAAAATACTCAAAGGACAATTTAAACAAACCGAAGTAGTAGTCACTGAACCCTTCGCAGGAGTATCAATTACCATACTACCAAACATCTCAGAGATCTCTAACTTAAGTTTCACAGCACAATCCAAAGATATAAAGGAATGAGTCGCACCTGTGTCAATAATAGCTACTAGAGGAAAGCCATTAATATAACACGTACCTCGGATCAAACGATCATCAGCAGAAGTCTCAGAACCCGATAAAGCAAAGACCTTGCCTCCAGACTGATTCCCTTTCTTCGGCTTCTGACACTGACTTCCAATATGCCCTTCTTCGCCACAATTAAAACAAATCACTTCCTTGTGCTTGCAATCAGCTATTGCATGCCCAGTCTTACCACAGCGAAAACACCTCTTTACTTCAGCAGTGCATACATTACTCTTATGACCAGCCTGACCACATTTGAAGCAAACTATACCAGTAGGAGCACCTCCCCTACTAGTCCTCTGAGCCGGAGCAGCTACTTGTTTCCCTTTTCCAGCTGGAACATCATACGGCTTGCCACGGTTTTGATGTTGCTTGCCTCTGCGATCACTGACAATCTTGTAATGAGCATTATTGTCCTCTTCAAATATCCTGCAGCTATCAACCAACTCAGTAAAAATGCGTATCTTCTGATACCCAACAGCCTTCTTAATTTCAGAGCGCAATCCATTTTCAAACTTGATGCACTTTGAAAATTCAGCACCAGCACCAGTGTAATGAGGATAAAATTTGGACAACTCCACAAATTTCGCAGCATAATCCGTGACAGACATGTTTCCTTGCTTCAGCTCAAGGAATTCAATCTCCTTCTTACCACGGACATCCTCTGGATAATACTTCCTCAGAAATTCCCTACGGAATACATCCCAAGTAACGACCTCACCTGCCGCGGTCAACCTCTCGTGAGTCTCTAGCCACCAGTCATCAGCTTCGACTGCTAGCATGTGAGTACCATACCGAACCTTCTGAGCTGGAGTACAATCCATAACACGGAAGATTCTCTCAATCTCTTTCAACCATCCCAAGGCTGCATCTGGATCATGCTTCCCATTAAACACCGGCGGATTCTCTCTCTGAAAAGTCGCCAAGCTACGTGATCCAGCATCTCCACCAGCATTTGGCAAGTTCTGCACAGCTTGTGCCATCGCTTGCATTGCGGCAGCCATTGCAGCGTCATTCCTTCCAGCCATCTCAACTTATCAATACAACACAACTTAAAGTTAGATTGGTAACAATACACAATTGTTAGACAAAACGACACGACAACTGGCCGGACGGACCGACCTGCTCTGATACCACTAATGTAACACCCTTCTAAAATACCCCAAATGTTTAATTAAAACAACAACAATTAAATCATACATATCAGAGTAAATATTGCAACTCAAGGGTGTCACATAACAACTTCTTCACAAAAGTCAATATAAAAGCAGTCATGCTCATTATTTAATTCAACATAAAACTCCTTGCAAAATACGCAGCGGATAAAATCATTCAACAACTGTAATATCTTAAAATTAACATTTATTCAACAATTCAAACATCCCGTCCCGATGTTACATCTATCAGAGCATGACCCTCTAACCACACTAGACTTCAAGCACTAGCTTCTATTCGACTCACTGCTCGTTACCTGAAAAATATAGCTGTAAGGGTGAGTTCCTCAATCGATATAACAAATATTATAATTCATCATGTTATGTTAAGTAATTCTACACGTTAATCACCCTAATTATATCATGCAGTAGGCAACGGCACAGTCAACTCAATTATCATATTCAAACACAACGTAAAGGCAACTCAATAACAACATAAAATGCAACTCAATGAGACTCGACTCTTCATGCATGTGGTACCATTTGGAGTAAAACTCCCAACTTAAAATCATTGCCAGTTTAGTGGGCATCAAGGCATAAGCCTTCAACTTTCAACTTAAAATTTTGCCAATCCAGGCCAACGTGGTGTGAGCAAAAGCCCCATATTTTTGCCAATCCAGGCCAACGTGGTGTGAGCAAAAGCCCCGACTTAATGCATATGAATGTATATGTCATGTACGACTTGAAAGTTCAACAACATAATAACAACAGCCACATAACAGCTTTCCAACAAAACAACTCATAATCAACTTTGGCTCTTCAGCCTACAACTCAGTAATTCTCAACAAAGCAACTTAGAATCAACGTTGGCTCATCAGCCTACAACTTAATAATTTCAACAAGGCAACTTAAAAATCAACTTTTCAACATTATTGCATTCAACATTTCACAACCATAAACCTAATAAATTCATTCATCACAATTAACTATGATAGGCCAGCTACCAATTGCATTTACAGCATAAAAATCAGCTATCTTTCCACACTGCACGTATACGAACAGGATTTGAAGTCTTTGAGTCGACCATAGGGGTCAGCTCAAAGCTCGCGGGTCGGCGCAAAGACTCTGCTCAACTGGAGGGAGTCGGCGCAAAGGCCCCTTGCGTCGACGCATGGGGTCGACGCTTAACTCACGGGTCGGCGCACAAATGCCTTGCGTCGACGCATACAGTCGGCGCATGCCCCACGGGTCAGCGCACGCCGACCCTATGGTCGACCGCTCGCGCGCAGACTCAGTTTTTCTGAGTTATTCCAAAGTTCTGTTAGTTTCACGCAGATCAGGTTTTCCGGCCGCTTCCGCATCTAAACCCTTTCTAAGAAAACCTAATTTGTCTTTAATTTAGTAGTGCCGAATCAAGTTTTTAATCGGGATTCGTGCCATAGTCTAACACTTACGACTCACACAACTATCAATTCAATTTACGGTTTTTAACACGGTTTATTCAACGTCAATTTCAGCATATACAGTTCCAATTAGGGTTAAAATCAACGGCTTCTCACTACCCATGACATGTTAACCTATAATACCCATTAAACGACGATAAACCCCCCTTACCTGAGTTAATCCGGCAAATCTCTAAGCTTTAGCTTTTCCGTTCCTCAACCGTTGCTCTACAGCTCTTTGCCCTTTTCCTCTTCTCTGCAGCTTTTCTGTTTCTCACGTGAAAAAACTCTTCTGTTCCAAAAATATGAAACCCTTTTCTTTATTCCCACTTATATATATATTCCAATTATTATTATTCCAAAATAATAATAATAATAATAATAATAATAATAATAATCCCATAATCCCATTTATTTAATTAAATTAATAAATATATTATCAACTTAATTAAATAATTCTTTTTCTTTATTTGGGGTGTTACAACTCTCCCCCACTAAAAGAGTTTTCGTCCTCGAAAACATACCTCAAGCAAATAACTCTGGATAGGACTCTTTCATCTGACTCTCCAGCTCCCAAGTCACATTGCCACCTGCTGGTCCTCCCCAAGCTACCTTCACTAAGGCAATCTCTTTACCCCGCAACTGCTTCAACTCTCGATCCTCAATCCTCATAGGCGATGTTTCAACAGTCAGGTTATCTCTCACCTGTACATCATCTACTTGGATCACATGCGACGGATCATGAATATACCTCCTCAACTGAGACACATGAAAAACCTCATGCAAATTCGCAAGTGACGGCGGTAAAGCGATACGATAGGCTACTTCTCCTATCCTCTCCAAAATCTGATAAGGACCAATAAATCGCGGTGTCAACTTCTTCGACTTCAAAGCTCGACCAACACCAGTTATCGGAGTGACACGAAGAAACACATGATCCCCCTCTTGGAATTCAAGTGACTTCCTCCTCTTATCATGATAACTCTTCTGACGACTCTGAGCAATTCTCATCTTCTCCTGAATCATCTTAATCTTTCCCGTAGTCTGTTGAATAATCTCCGGTCCCACCACAGCACTCTCACCGGACTCGTACCAACATAACGGTGTCCGACATCTCCTACCATACAAAGCTTCAACATTCCCAATTTAACACTATTGTGAGTACTCTCACACACCAAACTCAAATCTCTAAACTGTTCAATTAAATCCAACTCCTTAACCATTAGCATAGACATATGCAATGATTTCCGACTCAACGCATCAGCCACTACATTTGCTTTACCCGGATGGTAATTCAAACCAAAGTCATAATCCTTCAGAAACTCTAACCATCTTCTCTGTCTCATATTCAGCTCTTTCTGATCAAACAAATACTTTAAACTTTTATGGTCACTGAAAACTTCAAATCTTGACCCATACAAGTAATGTCTCCATAACTTCAGAACAAACACCACAGCCGCCAACTCTAAATCGTGCGTCGGATAATTCCTCTCATGAATCCTCAGCTGTCTTGAAGCATAAGCTATAACCTGCTTATTCTGCATCAACACGCCACCCAAACCCAACAATGAAGCATCACAGTAAACTTCAAATGGTTCCGACGAACTCGATAATATCAGAATAGGAGCACTAGTTAACCTTCTCTTTAACTCTTGGAACCCTTCTTCACATTTTGAGTCCCAAACAAATGCTTGCCCCTTTCTAGTCAACATCGTCAACGGTAACGCCAACTTAGAAAACCCTTCAATGAACTTCCTATAATAACCAGCCAAACCAATAAAACTTCGAATCTCAGCAACAGACTTCGGGGCTTCCCACTTAGATACCGCTTCTATCTTAGAAGGATCAACAGCAACACCACCTCTTGAAATCACATGACCAAGAAAACTTACCTCTTCTAACCAAAATTCACACTTGGACAATTTAGCAAATAATTTCTTTTCTCGTAGAACTTCCAAAACCACTCTCAAATGCTCAGCATGCTCTTCTTCCGATTTCGAATACACCAAAATATCATCAATAAATACCACAACAAACTTGTCTAGGTATGGATGGAAAATCCTATTCATATACTCCATAAATACTCCAGGTGCATTAGTTACACCAAAAGGCATTACAGAATACTCATAATGTCCATACCTTGTCCTGAAAGCAGTCTTCTGAATATCCTCAGTCTTCACACGTATCTGATGATACCCAGATCTCAAATCTATCTTGCTGAACACACTTGCACCAACCAACTGATCCATCAAATCATCAATCCTCGGCAAAGGATACCGATTCTTGATCGTCACTTTATTCAGTTGCCTGTAGTCCACACACAACCTCATAGTACCTTCTTTCTTCTTAACCAATAGCACTGGCGCACCCCACGGTGACACACTCGGACGAATAAATTTCTTATCCAACAGATCTTCCAACTGACTCTTCAATTCAGTTAACTCAACAGCAGACATACGGTACGGAGCCATCGATATCGGTCTAGTACCAGGTACCAAATCAATCGAGAACTCCACTTCGCGTTCTGGTGGTAATTCATTCACTTCTTCCGGAAACACATCAGGAAAATCACACACCACAGCTAGATCGCAAATCACCATCTTATCCTTGGCCTCCAAAGTTGCTAACAGCATAAACAACTCTGCCCCATCAGCTACTTCCTCATTCACTTGCCTTGCTGATAGAAACAAACCCTTTCCTTCCTCACTCTCAGGAAAGATCACCGTCTTATCAAAACAGTTGATAGAAACTCGGTTAAACACCAACCAGTTCATACCCAGAATAACATCAATCTGCACTAGTGGAAGACACACTAGGTCCATCCCAAAGTCTCTACCAAAAATACTCAAAGGACAATTTAAACAAACCGAAGTAGTAGTCACTGAACCCTTCGCAGGAGTATCAATTACCATACTACCAAACATCTCAGAGATCTCTAACTTAAGTTTCACAGCACAATCCAAAGATATAAAGGAATGAGTCGCACCTGTGTCAATAATAGCTACTAGAGGAAAGCCATTAATATAACACGTACCTCGGATCAAACGATCATCAGCAGAAGTCTCAGAACCCGATAAAGCAAAGACCTTGCCTCCAGACTGATTCCCTTTCTTCGGCTTCTGACACTGACTTCCAATATGCCCTTCTTCGCCACAATTAAAACAAATCACTTCCTTGTGCTTGCAATCAGCTATTGCATGCCCAGTCTTACCACAGCGAAAACACCTCTTTACTTCAGCAGTGCATACATTACTCTTATGACCAGCCTGACCACATTTGAAGCAAACTATACCAGTAGGAGCACCTCCCCTACTAGTCCTCTGAGCCGGAGCAGCTACTTGTTTCCCTTTTCCAGCTGGAACATCATACGGCTTGCCACGGTTTTGATGTTGCTTGCCTCTGCGATCACTGACAATCTTGTAATGAGCATTATTGTCCTCTTCAAATATCCTGCAGCTATCAACCAACTCAGTAAAAATGCGTATCTTCTGATACCCAACAGCCTTCTTAATTTCAGAGCGCAATCCATTTTCAAACTTGATGCACTTTGAAAATTCAGCACCAGCACCAGTGTAATGAGGATAAAATTTGGACAACTCCACAAATTTCGCAGCATAATCCGTGACAGACATGTTTCCTTGCTTCAGCTCAAGGAATTCAATCTCCTTCTTACCACGGACATCCTCTGGATAATACTTCCTCAGAAATTCCCTACGGAATACATCCCAAGTAACGACCTCACCTGCCGCGGTCAACCTCTCGTGAGTCTCTAGCCACCAGTCATCAGCTTCGACTGCTAGCATGTGAGTACCATACCGAACCTTCTGAGCTGGAGTACAATCCATAACACGGAAGATTCTCTCAATCTCTTTCAACCATCCCAAGGCTGCATCTGGATCATGCTTCCCATTAAACACCGGCGGATTCTCTCTCTGAAAAGTCGCCAAGCTACGTGATCCAGCATCTCCACCAGCATTTGGTAAGTTCTGCACAGCTTGTGCCATCGCTTGCATTGCGGCAGCCATTGCAGCGTCATTCCTTCCAGCCATCTCAACTTATCAATACAACACAACTTAAAGTTAGATTGGTAACAATACACAATTGTTAGACAAAACGACACGACAACTGGCCGGACGGACCGACCTGCTCTGATACCACTAATGTAACACCCTTCTAAAATACCCCAATGTTTAATTAAAACAACAACAATTAAATCATACATATCAGAGTAAATATTGCAACTCAAGGGTGTCACATAACAACTTCTTCACAAAAGTCAATATAAAAGCAGTCATGCTCATTATTTAATTCAACATAAAACTCCTTGCAAAATACGCAGCGGATAAAATCATTCAACAACTGTAATATCTTAAAATTAACATTTATTCAACAATTCAAACATCCCGTCCCGATGTTACATCTATCAGAGCATGACCCTCTAACCACACTAGACTTCAAGCACTAGCTTCTATTCGACTCACTGCTCGTTACCTGAAAAATATAGCTGTAAGGGTGAGTTCCTCAATCGATATAACAAATATTATAATTCATCATGTTATGTTAAGTAATTCTACACGTTAATCACCCTAATTATATCATGCAGTAGGCAACGGCACAGTCAACTCAATTATCATATTCAAACACAACGTAAAGGCAACTCAATAACAACATAAAATGCAACTCAATGAGACTCGACTCTTCATGCATGTGGTACCATTTGGAGTAAAACTCCCAACTTAAAATCATTGCCAGTTTAGTGGGCATCAAGGCATAAGCCTTCAACTTTCAACTTAAAATTTTGCCAATCCAGGCCAACGTGGTGTGAGCAAAAGCCCCATATTTTTGCCAATCCAGGCCAACGTGGTGTGAGCAAAAGCCCCGACTTAATGCATATGAATGTATATGTCATGTACGACTTGAAAGTTCAACAACATAATAACAACAGCCACATAACAGCTTTCCAACAAAACAACTCATAATCAACTTTGGCTCTTCAGCCTACAACTCAGTAATTCTCAACAAAGCAACTTAGAATCAACGTTGGCTCATCAGCCTACAACTTAATAATTTCAACAAGGCAACTTAAAAATCAACTTTTCAACATTATTGCATTCAACATTTCACAACCATAAACCTAATAAATTCATTCATCACAATTAACTATGATAGGCCAGCTACCAATTGCATTTACAGCATAAAAATCAGCTATCTTTCCACACTGCACGTATACGAACAGGATTTGAAGTCTTTGAGTCGACCATAGGGGTCAGCTCAAAGCTCGCGGGTCGGCGCAAAGACTCTGCTCAACTGGAGGGAGTCGGCGCAAAGGCCCCTTGCGTCGACGCATGGGGTCGACGCTTAACTCACGGGTCGGCGCACAAATGCCTTGCGTCGACGCATACAGTCGGCGCATGCCCCACGGGTCAGCGCACGCCGACCCTATGGTCGACCGCTCGCGCGCAGACTCAGTTTTTCTGAGTTATTCCAAAGTTCTGTTAGTTTCACGCAGATCAGGTTTTCCGGCCGCTTCCGCATCTAAACCCTTTCTAAGAAAACCTAATTTGTCTTTAATTTAGTAGTGCCGAATCAAGTTTTTAATCGGGATTCGTGCCATAGTCTAACACTTACGACTCACACAACTATCAATTCAATTTACGGTTTTTAACACGGTTTATTCAACGTCAATTTCAGCATATACAGTTCCAATTAGGGTTAAAATCAACGGCTTCTCACTACCCATGACATGTTAACCTATAATACCCATTAAACGACGATAAACCCCCCTTACCTGAGTTAATCCGGCAAATCTCTAAGCTTTAGCTTTTCCGTTCCTCAACCGTTGCTCTACAGCTCTTTGCCCTTTTCCTCTTCTCTGCAGCTTTTCTGTTTCTCACGTGAAAAAACTCTTCTGTTCCAAAAATATGAAACCCTTTTCTTTATTCCCACTTATATATATATTCCAATTATTATTATTCCAAAATAATAATAATAATAATAATAATAATAATAATAATAATAATAATCCAATAATCCCATTTATTTAATTAAATTAATAAATATATTATCAACTTAATTAAATAATTCTTTTTCTTTATTTGGGGTGTTACATCACCAATTTCATGTCATTTGGATTTAGAATGATAGAGTTATGCATTTTTATAGTTGAGAAAAATCACTTGTTCAATGGTATAGGTAAAAAATGACCTATAATGTAACCTCATATCACATGCTCATAAAAGTTGAATTAGCTCTGACTCCAAACATCAAAGTTGAATTAGACATCTTGAATTTGATTGTGCAACTTGGAAATCTTTCATCTCATAAAAATTGAGAAAGTTATGCTTTGGGAAGTTGACTTTCAAATTAGGGTTTAGACAAAATGACCTATAATGTTTCAACATAGAAAAGGATTTTCCAAGCAAAACTAGCTCTAGGTTGAAGCTAGCAGAAATATACCCGAATGTATCGCACACTCGAACATACAACAAAGTCGCCATCAAACTTTATTTATCCCCAAAGGGAATGGAAAACATCGATAAAACC
The DNA here is from genome assembly GCF_024323335.1 of Lathyrus oleraceus. Taxonomy (NCBI): domain Eukaryota; kingdom Viridiplantae; phylum Streptophyta; class Magnoliopsida; order Fabales; family Fabaceae; genus Lathyrus; species Lathyrus oleraceus. The sequence continues at coordinate 490,855,201 of NC_066583.1, forward strand.
CCGGGGAAAGAGATATACTGGGTAAGGAAATCGGTTATGCAAGGGGAAGGTATTAGGCCCCCAAACATCCATGGTACTCCATGGGAACCGTTTTGATTGTTCTCGCTCGAATAGGTGTTATCTAAAGATTACTCGCAAAAAGAATAAGGGGAAAGGAAGGGAAATAGATAGAGTGCTCGGTGACGATTATGACCCTCATGCCTACGTATCCTCATAATGCAATGAGGAATTCAGAGCTCCGTAGTTCAAAGAACTAATGATGGGAGATGAAAAGAAGTGTGATCAAGGTATGGTCTAAACCAAAGGATGATATGATTTGAACTCCAACGAGGGGTGAGAATGTGAACCCAAGAGTAAAACTGCTATGAACCAATAAGTGAGGGGTCTAAGACATGGTATCATTGTATTGGAACAACCAAATATAAAGGGTTTCCTAAACACGGCTGCAAAGTACGTAAGAAGATGTTTGTCCAAGCTACAAGGTCTGACAAGACAAACAAATCGGCTCTTGGTTTACAAAAAGGGGTACAAGATGGAGTACAAAGGTATAGTGTATTTGGCTCAAAGAATAGGTATATCACATGGAGTGAATGGAGGTAGAGTATGAAGGTATCATGGAAATGAATGGAGTGAAGTGATCGAAGTCACAGAATAGAGTATATGGTGATAAGTGACTGAAGGAGTATTGTTTGAAATCGAAATGTGAAAGTGTATTGGAATCCATAGGAGAAATGGAATTTGTACCATATAGGGTAAGGTGGCATGAGCCACAAGTGAGGGGTCTAAGACATGGTATCACTATATGGTTAGCCGAAAAAGAAGGAATTAAATGTCTGAGTACAAGCCAAACAACTCTAGGTACAAAAGCAGACTATTCATTAAGCTTCCTAAAAGGGTATGTATGGAATTCCAAAGAAAGTGTATTTTTGATGTCAAAGGTGTAGTATGTCACTGGGTGAACGGTTGATGATTGAATATGGATAATGAATTATGAAAGATATGAATAGTTCCCTAAGGCGAAGGAGAAATAATTAGAAGTATGCTCGCCAAGGATTCGCATCCTCGTGCCTACGTGTTCTCATTGTGCAATGAGAAAATCAGAGCAATCGTAGTTCAACCCACTAGGGCTGAAAAGAAAGAGAGATTCGATAGGATTGCCCAGAGGCGAGGTAGATTGCTTAACAAGCGAGGATGTGGTACTAACCGATGATGGTAATCAACCACAAGGACAAATGAGATATTGCCAGAGTCTGAACTCCATAGGGCAAGATAGATGAGTGCCATAGTCTAAACTAAATACAAGGCCAGGAATGGATTCCTAGAGTCTAAATTCAAAGGGGACAACGGAGATATAATGTCAAGGTTTGAACTTGGAGTCAATGTCAAAGGTTTCCAGAGTCTGAACTCCATGGGGAAGATGGATAAGCATGCCATAGTCTGAACTATAAGGCAAAGGAATTGATTTGAATGCCAAATTCTGAACTCCATTTGGGAGGAAGAGTATCATTCCAAAGTACGAAGTGTATGTGCAATGCAAAAGGTAGCAAGAGTCTGAACTTCAAGGGTTGGATAGTATGTTAAAGTCTGAAATGTATAGCCAAAATCAAGATAGCCAGAGTCTGAACTCAATAGGGAGAGGATGCCAAGATCTATATCTTATAGGAAAAGAATAAAGCCAGAGTCTAAACTCCATGGGCTAATGAAGCTTACCAAGGTCTGCACCTTGAGGGCAAGAAGCAAATCCAGAATCTGAACTCAATGGGCTAAAGGAAATCGCCAAGGTCTACACCTTGAGGGCAAAGGATAAAGCCAGAGTCTGAACTCCATGGGCTAAAGGAAGTTGCCAAGGTCTGCACCTTGAGGGCAAGAAGAAAAGCCAGAATCTGAACTCCATGGGCTAAAGGAAATCGCCAAGGTATGCACCTTGAGGGCAAAGGATAAAGTCAGAGTCTAAACTCCATGGGCTAAAGGAAGTTGCCAAGGTCTGCACCTTGAGGGAAAAGGATAAAGCTAGAGTCTGAACTCCATGGGCTAAAGGAAGTTGCCAAAGTCTGCACCTTCAGGGCAAGCAACAAAGTAAGCCATAGTTTGAACTGATAGGCAATGCATGAAGCTATTGATTGAGAAATGGGTGTGTGGCCCTTGCATGAACTGAATGAGGATTGAAAGGTTAATCATTATATAGAATAGATTGATAAATGAGATATGGATAGATAAGGTAGATTGATAAATAAGGTAGCTCGCGAAGAATCTGAATTCTCCTGCCTACGTATCCTCATTGTGCAATGAGGAAATCAGAGCTTTCATAGTTTAGCCCACTAGGACTGAAAAGAAATTGATTGGAGGCAAGAGGAAATGGATGATTGAGATTGAAATGATTTGAATGGAATGATTGAGAATTAAATAGAATGAAGAATGGATAGACTTGATAGTTACTGGATGATGAGAATCACACTAACTTTCAAGTGGAGAGAGAAGAGTCTTTGTAGTTGTTTCTTGCATGGAAGATGAAGACTTTATCAATCGTTAGATTTGAATTGCACTAAAGTCTATGAACGGAGGTGAATACGATGAGTGTTGGGTCATACGTCCCATACCCAAAGATACTCAGAATGGGGGTAGGAATACTCCAGTCCCACTCCATCTCCATTGCTTAAGGCTCGATATGTACAATTGTATTCATGATTGATAAGTTGTTGATTGTTGTCCTTGCTTTTGTTATTTTTGCTTTGTGGAGAGAGAGACTTGTCAATCGCATGGTTAGAATTCTGCTAAAGTCTATGAATAGAGGTGAATACGATGAGCATTGGGTCATATGTCCCATACCCAAAGATACTCAGAATGAGGGTAGGAATACTCCAATCCCACTCCTTCTCTATTACTTGAGGCTCGTGCTACACTCTTCTAACTTTGATTTAACAAGTGTTAAAGATGTCTCCTTTGATGCGCTTGAATAATCCGCTGTTTGGTATGACTAAGGATGCCTTGATTGAAGATCTTGTTTTGGGGCCTTGAGCTCCACAGCTTGGAAGAAAAGTCTTATTAAGTGACCAAGGGTCTTTTGGTCACTCAATTTAGACTGTGGGATTATACAAGATCAAAGGATTTAGCTAATCAAAATTGCTTTTGATCAACTTGAATCGAGGGTTTGAATTAGCTTGAAAAGTATGGTTAACCTAATCTAAAGGTTAATAATATGTAAAAATCCTAACTAGGGGATCATGCCATATGTTCTTGAAAAGTCATACATCATAAGTCTAAATTATAATCTAATTCATTGATCAAAAATAAATTTGATCGACTAATCATATTAATAGAGGGGATCAAATCATGAATTAACAAAAGAATCAATTAAATATTTAATTAATTAATTACATGAACCCAACAAAATAACAATCATCAATTAATCGAAAAAATAACTAAATAATATATTAATTCTCTTTCAAGCATTATTTATTAACTAGAACTAATGTTTTATTTCTAAACTAAAACTATTCCTCTATATGCTAAAGTATATATTTTTCTAAATTAAGACTTTTTAATATGATTAAAAAACTAACGTATATAGATTTTGAAGTAAGCTATTGTATGAAACTTCTAAACTAAGTGACTAATCTAATATTTTCCTAACTAAGTTCTAACTATGATTAATATATGTTCTAAAACCACAAATGTAGCCATATTATATATTTTCCAACTAGGCTACTGGATGTATTATATTTTAAACTAAAAACTACTGTATGTATTTTCTAACTATACTAATGTTTTTTTATAAATTAATGATTAAATAGAAGAAAAAAAATGTTACTAAATTAACCTAATATCTAATAACAATAATATGTATATACTAGAAAAATAATAAAAGAAGCAGTGCAATAGTTATAAACGGAAACACAGTGCCGTACCTACAAAACTAACATAATATATTTTACTAATAATACTATATGTATAACAGAAAAACATTTATATATGTATAATAGAAAAAGGAAGTACAGGAAATAACATTATCATAATAGAAGCGGTAGAAAAAAAATATCAACTTTAAACAAATTTTCGGTATCGGCCAACGGAATAGAATTCGACGAGTTAATATATCGTTGGAATTAGAATTTCGCAAAGAAATCAAATATATATTGCAAATTGCGAAACAAGTTACGAATTATACCGAAAATAGTAAAAAGTGGGCAAAAAACAATTAAAGAATGAGTCGTTTTGGCTAAAATATTTATCGGAACGAAAAAATAATTATGTATTCATGATCAGCACGAAAAATCGATTCAAATGGTATATTCACATGTTAATAATAGTTAAGAATTAAAAAATTACTATTTTCAAGTTTATGTGTCTTGTGCAAAAATAAGTGATTATCCAATAAGCAATTCCAAAATAGTAGCTTAAGGTAAATCAACCAACAAATATTCAATAATTCATGGCAAGGGTGTGGAAAAAGTATAGGATTACCCACGGAGCGGAGATGTGCTTCGGTTAATATTAAAAAATGGAGTGTCGAAAAAAAACCCGGAAAACTTTAAGAATAAGCTCAATTAGTCCAATTAACTTTCAAGCTTTGATAATTATTCTTGATGATGAATGAATGTAGAAGATAAACCATAAATGTAGAATATTGATTAATAAGTTTGAATTGATGAATTTTGGATGAAGATTGTTGATGAATCTTGATAAATTTTAGATGATTATTGTTGATGATAATGTAGAAATTGTTGATGCCTTAATTCCACCATTTTAGAACTTCAATGTGAAATTCTAAAACGGTGATGAAGATGAACTTTAGTGAGGGTGAGGGAGAAGATGAATATTGAGAGAGAAATTGAGAAGAAAAAGTAGTGGAAAAATAATGATTAATTGTGAATTTTCCAAGTTAGGTTAGTTAATCCCCCAAAATGTGAAAAATAACATGTTTATATAGACTTGGTAGGTGAATGATCATCCTTGGATTGTGATCCAAGTAATTGGTTTTATCAAAGGTTAGAAATTAATTTAAGCTCAAGTTATGGATCACCAATTTCAACCATAGGATTAATTGTTAAGAGTGGCTAGGATTGATAAAAAAATGGAAGTTGAGATTTGTGTTTGTTTGAAAGTTTGTGTTAGTTTGGAAGTTATGGTAGTTAAGTGTAATTATGTAAATGTATGGCTTGTGGAGAAATAGGTAGTTAAAGGTAGTTAGAGAGCAATGGTGTTGGAGTTTAGCAAAAGTACCAAGTTAGGATTTAAGGCAAAAAGTCACTAGTAATTAACTTGAATTTTCATGCATTTGCCTTGATTTTTCTACCACTTTTGACTTGAATTTTGAGTGGCTTAACCCATGACTTTTAGTACTTTTAAGAAGTCATATTTTCCAATAAATGAATGAAAATTTTCTTTTATTCCAACTTTGCCCTTTTCTTTGAATCCAAGCAAACCTCTAAAATAACCATAAATCTCAAATAAAGAGATGATCCCCACCACAAGTAATACGGAAAATAAACCTGAATAATTACCAAATAATATCCATCTCAAAAATATACTTAAACCGATTAAATCTAGTATCATCGAACCTTTGGTATAAATTTGTTACCATATACAAATATCGATGAATGCATGATCAACAAGAAGCAAAGTATGCAAATGAACAAAACCATAAGCCAGACGAATTAAAAAAAGGTAGGGCAAATTTTGGGGTACGACATAGGTCTCAACATGAAAGTTGTTTGGAATGTCATTTATAGTAACTTTTCTCTTTGAATCATTTTCATATGGTGAAAAGTGTAGGAGATAGGGTCTAGGGAGACCCCGTTTTGATCAAATGAATTCATCTGGCCAACCACCATCAACCAACTTGCTAACCTTCAATTCTCTTGACTTTCTTGGCTCATGGTAGATCATATATGCATAAGATGATGAATTTTGAAGTGTCCCTTGAGAAATTTGATCAATTGATGTGATAGCTTGTTGGAGAAGTTACTTAAGATACCCAGTCAAACTAGGGTTTCCAAGGCAAATCACCCTCAAACTCTTGAAGAAAACTTGATCAATATGACATGTAGAGATCATTGGGACTCATATATGATGCTTGTAACCATTCTTGGATCAATCCATGGTTGTGCTCTTTGGTCATGAGGGTCTCAAACCCTAAGTGTGAACTTGATAGATCAATAGAAATCATGCCCTACCTACAAAAGAGTTAGGCAAATGCAAAGACATATTTTTGTATTTTGGTTAGTAAAAATGATGATATACAAGTATGATACAATCACATGGTTCTTGGTGATCTCTCCCAAAACAAACCCAATGAAAGAGGAGTAAGGAGGATGCCAAGGTATGATCACAACGCTAATGCATATGATGAAATTTCATGAGGGATCTTAGGGTCAAAATTGGGGTCTTACACCAGTCAAGTTTTCTTTTCAAGTGTACCAAATTAAAGTCTCCGATTTGGAGCAGGTTTCTTATTCAAGTTATTCGCATTTACGTTTTATTTATCTTGCATCCTTTACTTTATTTATTTGTCTGTCTCGCTTTTACATACTCACTTATTTAAGTTACACATTTTATTTACTCGCCCCTTTTAAACATGATTAATTCTGCTATCTTGTTTTATATTTCCATGTCTGGCTAAAATCTTTGAAGGTTAGGATGTAAGGATCATCGTTAAGATGATACTCCATTATTTGTATCTATAGAAATGCTTTAGGGGATGTTTTGATTTTGACACAAGTTTTCAGTGCTTATTTTGTTTGGTAACTACGAAAGTAAAGCTGAAGTATAGTTGGGTAATATCGAAAGCCGTCCAACTCTTAAAGATAAACTTGGTTAGTTTTAAATGGTCAAAAGTAGCGAAAGCACTTTGTCCGGTTAATTGGGAATTCTTAACACTATTAGAAAATGATTTTGAAACTGTTTTTAGATGCGTTTGTAGGTTTAAAATACGGATCCTTGAGTGAAAGTCATGGATCCCTTTTAAGTTAAACTTTCCAAATCAAAATCACTTTTTAACTAAGTCAAGTATTTAATTTCTTAAAAATAAGTTTACTACTTTAACGCGACAAGCACCCTTCATCTGTGACAATGAATGTCATTAATTAGAGAGTAAACTCGATTTTGAATACGCGAAAGCGACAATTCCTGTTAAATTGATTCTTCTCTAAGTAGAAAATATTGCCCCATAAGTAGATCTGTTTAGAAACAATTGGAGTATTTCCTAACTGATGTGAGTTACGTCTGAGCATGCATTTTATCTGAATTTATTTACTTCATTATTTTTACTTCAGTGTACGTGAACCTACTTATTTGACTACCTTAGATAAGCATCGTAACAATAGAAATCGATAGATTGACAATTTGGTCTCTGTGGGAATGATAATCTTTTGTATTACTTTGACGTGTTCCGTATACTTGCGGATAACATATTGCATAACCTCCATAATGCCATGGGGTCTGAGCACTATCTTGGGCAAAAGCGAACCAAACCTCCATTTTCACTCAAAAACTCATCTTAAACCTTCCAAAATCCCTATTTTCTTCATCCTAGAACTCCATTAAAATCCACTTAAATCCCATTAAAATTCCACTCAACAAAAAACCCACTACTAATCCTACTTCCATTTTCAATTTTCACCATTAAAATCCCATTTCACGATCTTCCACTCTAAAACCCATTTTCACACTCATTCACCACCAAGAGAAAAAATGGAACATTATCAAATCATTTTTCGCAGAGGAAAACCCGGAGAAAGGAAAAGGAGATTATTCGAGGAGTTGCAGACAAAAAGCATTTTTTCCACCAGGTATATCGATGAAGAATGTCTGTATAATTTGGGAATTTATCACAGTATTTGCTATATGTTATACAATTTAGGATTGCATGATATTTTCATTATGAAGGAACCTACATTTGAGTACCTAACCCGGGAATTCTTGAGTTCCCTGATTTATAATGTTCATCCTAACACTGCTAGCACATCCGGTACAATACAACTTAGAATGTTTAATGTTGAATATCAGTACACTACCGATGAGTTAGTAGGTTTGTTAGAATTTCCTTACGGGGAAGGTGCCCTCTGTGAGACACCCTTGGACTCAGAATGGTCATCTGAGGCATTTGAATTTTGGAGGAAACTGACAGGTTTAGATACCGACTCTTTTGAGGGGAACCTGGCCTCAAGTATCCATAACCCGACCATACGCGTTTTTCGCTATCTGTTGGCTTGCTCAATTTTTGGCCGGAAAAATCCTAATAAAATCAATGCCAAAGAACTTTTTTTTTACAGGGTAGCCTCACACAGAGAAGAATTAACTTTGTTCCCTTTATGATTGCACATATGTGTGTCATTCAGAAAAAGGGAGGTACTATTTCTTTTGGAGGTTTAATCACCTCCATTGCTAGAGCTTTGCACCTTGACACTGAGTTGGCTACATTAGAACCACTACCTCACCGCATTATAAATTTAAAGTTTTTAAAAGATATGCGATTATGCAGAGTGAGGAAAGATGGCAATTTTAACCTCATGGTCCACAATGTAGCTATCCCGAGTGTAGTTTTACCTTGATCTCGATGTACAAATGTGCGCCTTGAGAGAAATTGGATTTATGATCTGCAAGCTCCACCTTTTACCGACCTGTTGCCACCCAACGTACCTTTTGAAGAAGGTGACGGGACCAATGATGAGTATGAGCGGAGAGACCAGTCTCTCGTTCCGAACATGCCTTCACACCATGCATCACCTGCACACACTGCACCATCTTTTACTCACCGTTATGCAGGTACATCCTCTGGATTCCACATTACTGAAGAAATGTGGCGAGAGCTGCAAGCTCGAGAAGAAAGGCGGGATGTCTTATTATCTTCCATGAACCAACAACTGAAGGACAACATGGACTTCATGCGTGAATCACAACGGAAGACTGATAATTCACTCTGTAGAATTATGGAATCCTAGAAAACCCTTATTCGACAGCTAACCAGCAGCGTCCGAAAGCGCAATTTCAGAGTCACCTTACCCTGATGGAAGCCACTCAAGGCTCCGTACTGGGTAACATTCAACAGCTGCGGGAATCTGATGCCTTATTATCGATTAGATTTGATCGCTTAGAGGTTTCAAGAGAGGAGCATCGTCACAATAGGAGTTGTCGTCCTAGGCATTCAGAGCCAGGGGGCGAAGGTACCAGTGGTCAGCAGTAGTGTCATCCAGGTTACTCCTTTCCTCATCTTTTATCGAAACATTAGGGACAATGTTCGGTTTAAGTGTGGGAGGAGATTTCTATGCTTTCTTTTTCTTTTAATTTTTTGCCTTTTTCGTTTATTTTAATTTGTGTTTAAATAAATTGCATGTGCTAGACGAGTCTTCTGTGTAGTGCAACCCTACTTCCCCATTCTTGAGCCCTACAAAAAAAAATTTGACAAAGAAAACAGCTTTTATTTTGAAAATTTTGGGATTTTAGACAAGTTTAGGATATGATATTAAAGACTTGGGAAAACTTTTAAAAATAGATATCGTCTCAACACCGTAAGCTTCTTGACTTTGGAAACTGATCCCGATACTTACTATATTATAGCCTTAATATTAATCCCAAATAATAAAGCCCTTAATAGTTTATTTCAGCAGTCTGCTCTGGCTTAAGCATACTCTACACAAGGAAACCGATGAAAATAAGTGAATGATTCTTGTATACCAAAAAGATAATAAATTACTCGTTGTAGTTGGTTCAAAGGTATCTGATGTTGAACTTGGAAGGATGGATTACGGTCCGATCCCCCACAACTACAATAGGGAAGACAAAGGGGTTACGCCAATTATGTACCAGAGCCCCGTACAAAAAGAGAAAAAAATGATAAAATAAAATACCCATTATTAGTTTGTTCAGAGGTGTCTGGTGCTGAACTTGGTAGGGCGGATCACAGTTTGATCCCCTGCAACTGCAAATGGGTAAAATAAAAAGGGGTTACCAAACTTATATACCAGAACCCTATGTAAAAAGATCATAATCACTAACCGGTCGCCTTACTATGAGTATGTACGGATAACGGGCTTAATGTGATTGCGCTTGAATGAAAAGGGAGTTAAAAATAAGGATGAAAAAGGTAGGTTTAAGTATAGTAACATGATATGGATTAGTTTGTATAGGAGAGAAGCTTATGACCACATTTGCATGAAGTGTAGACCCAATATTTGTTTGATTCATCAGTTAATACCTATCGACACATCCTTGACTAAACTTAGAATCTTTTAGCCTAAATTGAATACTTGTGTGTTGCTATTTTTATTTCATGATCCTTAAGAGTTTTGCTTGAGGACAAGCAAGAGTTCAAGTGTGGGAAAATTTGATAACACTGAAACACACTGCGTATTTGACTCGGATTGCACATGCTTATTAGGTTTTTATTGTCATTTTCTTGTGTTATGTTTTCCTTTTGTCCTATTTCCATATATTTTTCCCTACATGAGCCTTTTGTGAAGAAACGAAGCCAAACGAGCAAGATATCGAAGTTTTTGTGCAAATTTGTTCACATGGCGTCCAGCATGGCGGCCACCAAGGAGGGTGCCATGACGTGTAAGCTGTCAACCGATGGTAACTGCCATGTTTCCCATGATCTTTCCATGTTGTACAAATGGAGGGCGCCTTGGTGGGGATGGCGGGCGCCACCTTTGTTGGCATGACCCCACTAAGGGAAGTTGGAGGATAGTTTTGTCTTTGGCTAGCTTTTTAGAACTTATATAAATAGGTGTTTTCACTTCACGAAAAAGTATCCAACTTAGTTCATAACACTAAGCCTAAAGTTCACCATTGTAAAAGCAATAATCCGTCACATCGGGGGGTTATTGCACTTGAGTTATAGTTAGGTTGGAGCACTATACAAACAATCTTTCCGCCATTTTACTTTCCAGTCAAGTTTTCTTTTCAAGTGTACCAGACTAAATTCTCCGATTTGGAGAAGGTTTCTTATTCAAGTTATTCGCATTTACGTTTTATTTATCTTGCATGCTTTACTTTATTTATTTGCCTGTCTCGCTTTTACATACTCGCTTATTTAACTTGCATATTTTATTTACTCGCCCCTTTTAAACATGATTAATTCTGCTATGCTGTTTTCTATTTCCATGTATGGCTAAAATCTTTGAAGGTTAGGATGTAAGGATCATCGCCAAGATGATACTCCATTATTTGTATCTATAGAAATACTTTAGGGGCTGTTTTGATTTTGACACAAGTTTTCAGTGCTTATTTTGTTCGGTAACTATGAAAGTAGAGCCGAAGTATAGTTGGGTAAGATCGAAAGCCGTCCAACTCTTAAAGATAAACTTGGTTAGTTTTAACTGGTCAAAAATAGTGAAATTACTTTGTCCGGTTAATTGGGAATTCTTAACACTATTAGAAAACGATTTTGAAACTGTTTTCGGACGCGTTTGTAGGTTTAAAATTCGGATCCTTGAGCGAAAGTCATGGATCCCTTTTAAGTTAAACTTTACAAATCAAAATAACTTTTTAACTAAGTCAAGGATTTAATTTCTTAAAAATAGGTTTATTACTTTAACGCGACAAGCAACCTTCATCTGTGACAATGGAGGGCATTAATTAGAGAGTAAACTTGGTTCTGAATACGCGAAAGAGAAAGTTCCTGTTAAGTTGATTCTTCTCTAAGTAGAAAATATTGCCCCATTAGTAGATCTGTTTAGAAACAATTGGAGTATTTCCTAACTGATGTGAGTTACGTCTGAGCCTCCATTTTATCTGAATTTATTTACCTCATTATTTTCACTTCAGTGTACTTGAACCTACTTATTTGACTACCTTAGATAAGCACCGTAACAATAGAAATCGATAGATTGACAATTTGGTCTCTGTGGGAACGATAATCTTTTGTATTACTTTGACGTGTTCCGTATACTTGCGGATAGCATATTGCACAACCCATCAATAAGCTTTTTGATATTCTTGTTAGCTACTTCTAATGTACCATTCATCTTAGGCCTATAGGGTGATGAGTTATGGTGTTCGATTTTGAAATTGTCACATAACTCGTCCATTACCTTGTTGTTTAGATTCAACCCATTATAAATGATCTAGCACTTGTTTAGGTTCTAACCATTATAAATGATCTAGCGTTCAGGACATGCAAATGAGTAGGTGGCACATGCGCTTTATCCAGGTAGATCTAGCACTTGTGTCATTTCTTGACGTATTTAAAACAATCCGACTCCATAATCAACTAGTAGTACTTTACTCTGAGAATTTTCTTAGCCATCGTGTGTCCATTGGCGTGAGTGCCAAAGGATCCCTCATGAATCTCATTGATAAGTATGTCCGCTTTGTATCCATCTATACCTCTGAGCAAGACCATGTTGTGGTTCTGTTTGTAGAGCACATCACCGTTGAGGAATAATTGAGATGCCAATCTTCTATGTGTTTTCTTATCTTGGCTTGAAGCGTTTGCGGGATACTCATGTTTCCGTAGGAACAGTTTGATGTCATGATACCAAGGTTTATTATCCATTTCTGATTCCACTGCTACAAAATATGTTGGTTCATCCAAATGTTGAATCCTTATAGAAGGCGCTTCGTTGTACCATTTGACTTTAAAAATAGATGATAAAGTAGCTAAAGCATCTGCTAGCTGATTATTAATTGTAATCGCCCTGGCGATTATTAATTGTACCATTGAGAATCCTCTACATTTCATGAATTAAAATTCCTTGTTAGTATTTCCTTTTTGAGCCCATGAATAACAAGTTAGGACATTTAAATTTGGATGTTTTGGTATTTGATTTGAATCATGTGTTATCTCTGATTCGAATCACCCGCCTTTGAAAATTGGAATTCACCTCTAGACCAAATGATTCGAATCACAACTCGAACACGATTTGAATCATAACATCATTTGATTTAGATCAAGTGTATATTCATGATTTGAATCACGATCATTGAAAAACTCCCCTTTTGGGCCTATCCAAATTTATTTGAATCATAAATCCTTTTTGAATCAAATCATGAATAAAAAAAAATCCAATTTACCATATTTTATTTAATAGTTGTTTCTTTTGGTGAAAGTAATAAATGTGTGAAACCTATGGTGAAATCCAAAAAGATGTGGTTTTATCTTCTCTTCTAAGTGTGTTCATCTTTTAACCATGAATCTTTTTCCCTTTTTCTCCAAAACCAACTTCTTGATATTGAATCCATGTCAAATCATTATCTTTTTTGTTGCATCTTGTTCTTGTGCAATTTTGTTATTGTCTTTGTGTGAATTAGAGAGTGAGTTGATCAATCTTGTTGTGATCGATCAAGATTTCGATATAAATGAAGAACCAAGACCCATTCATCTAGAAACTTGATAGAACCTTGTGTATGTTCTTCATTCACCAAACTTAATTACTTGACTAACACCTTATAATTTCAATGGTTGGTTGAGATTATATGAAATTGTTCATCATATTCATCCTTAGTCTTTTCCTTTGACTGTGGACCCTTCATCTAAAGATTGAGTGTTAAGGGACACTAGTGGTAAATTATGGTATATAATGTTTTTGTATGAAGCTGGTTATTGTGTAACATGTATATGTATTGTTTCTTGAATGTAGTTTGCTATTGATTTATTATATACCAAGAAGAGAGTTTCCAATATACTCCAAGGAAGACTTTGGCAAGATCAAGTATCGATGATCCATTAGGCAGATTTGGAAGTTGTCCTTTTTTGGTGGCGTTGGATAAATATTGCTCGTAGACAAAGTCAGGAGTTGTCCAATATACGATCAGTTAATGGCAACCACTTAGACTAGAAATTGGTGGGATCAAGGGGATCACCACACATGAATACATGTAACATATTATTGGATCAGGATCTTGAGGGATCTTGTTTTTCTTAGCAGCTTAGTGTTTGCATCAACATGAGAATTATCGCGTGATAGTTCTTTGTAATAAAAATATTGTAATCAATTTTCATAAAAAATAGTGGAAGACTGTAATTATGTTCCGATGGCATCATCCATTGAAGAGTGCAGTAGGCAGAGCGAGGACGAACGTCTATGCACTATATATCCCTGTGTATCTTTTCCTTTCCTTTCTCTCTTTTATTTTGCAAGTATTCATTCATATTTGTTGTTGCATCATTGCATTGATTGTATGCCATATATGTTAGGTCGTGCTTATAGAGATTTAATGTATAAGCTTAGGTTTGTGGTGTATCAATGTTATGGAATCATGATGAAACCCATTATGATTTGTTAAGAACATCTAAGTACCGTGTTTTTAAATCGCTTCGTCTAAAGCATATTTTTTTTTTGTCTTTTAAGTGACTTGCACTAGAAACAATCAGTCTCATGGTAACCTTGTGTATCATTCCATGTGGCTTAATTCATTGAGATGCTTCCAAGCTATCTTTTTTTGTGTTTTGCTTATGCATTTCTTAAAATCTCTAATTTTGTGTATGGGACCTAACAAGTTTTTCAAGTTGTCTAAATGGAATAAGGGTCTATTCACCCCCCCCCCCTTTTCCAGACCTTTTTGTATCCATATTCTCACCCAACATATTATAATTCACATATCCATTTATAATAATAATTGGCTAGATAATTGGAACACAATAAATTGGTCCACTTTGATCAAGAATCATTCATACCATTATCACATTCTTATCCATTATGAAAAATATGGGTTTGATTCAACCGTGCCATTCAAATTTCTGAAGGTTTTGACTCTAGATGGAATAATGGAATAATGGTGTGGTAGGTTACCATGTGCTTGTTTTATATTCTAAGATGGGATCTCTTAAACCTATTCTTAACAAATGGTACAAAGAGACATTTGACATTATTCATCTTAAAGTCACTCAAGCTACTATTGAAGCTAGCAAGATACAAGGTTCAATTAATGATGTGGGTTCCAATGATGATCTTAATTTGAGGAAAAAATGCTCAACTTCTGTTAGATAAGGCATTGCATATGCATGACCAATTTTGGAGGAAGATGGTTAAGAATCTATTGCACAATATACATGGTAACTGTGTTCCGAACCTTGATGGTTTTGGGGATGTTTTTTTTTAAATCCTGTTGGGATATAATGGAGACACATATGATCAATTCAGTGAATAAATTCTTTGAACAAGGTTGGATCCTTCCACATCTCAATTCAATCAATGTGGCTTTGATAACTAAACAATATGAAGAATATTCTATTGAGTTGTACAAACCTATTGCACTTGCACATTTTCAATTCAAAATCATCTCTAAGACCATTTCACACAAGTTGGCCATCATAACTCCTAAAATTGTTTCAAAACACCAAAGAGGCTTCATTAGGGGTAATCATATTTACAAGTGCATTGGGATTACTTCAGAAGGCATTAATTTGTTGGAGAAGAAATATTTTGGAGGTAGTATGGCTTTAAAGATAGACATAAAAAAAGCATTTGATACTTTAGATTGGAATTATCTTATTAAAGTTCTTGTTAAATTTGGCTTTGATAAAAAAAATTATGATTGAATTCTTACCATTTTCTACTTCGTTAAACACTCAATTACGATAAATAAAAAAGATGCATGATTTTTTATTGCTCTAGAGGAGTGAGGAAAGTAAATATTTATTTCCCTTGCTCTTCTTAATTGTTGAAGAGGCACTTAATAGGAATTTTTCTAGGTTGGTAGATACAAGTAATCTGACATTCATATCAGTTGGTAAGACAATCATTCCTAGCCATACTTTTTTTTTTACAGATAACCTTATGATATTCTCTAAATCTATCAGGAAAATTTCTCAAGTCTGTCGCAACCTGAAAAATACAGTGCGCGAAAAAACAACCGGCGAAAGAAAAAGACAGAAGAGTCGCCACCGTGCGTTATTCATCCCAAAGGAGGGAAAGGAAACGCTCGAAGTAAACCTGAAAAAGGAAAGGACAAGATGGGGTCTCGCAACCAAATCTTGGGTTCGGGAGTCAGTTACCTGAAGGGAAGGTATTAGCACCCCTACGCATCCGTAGTACTCTACGGGATCCACTTTTGTAGTTCTTGTCTAAAGGGTGTGAGTTTATCTTGTGCTGTTTACCAAAAAAAAGGGTTAAATGAAAATGACTCGCACGGATGTCGCATCCACTGCATACGTATCTCATATGAATATGAGAATCAGAGTCTTCGTACCTCGGCTACCTATGGGTTGGGGGATGTGTGCTCGCTAAGACATCGCGTCTTATGCCTACGTATCTCATCTGGCCTGAGAATCAGAGCAAAACGTAGTTCGGCTAACTACGGGGTTGTGGATTAGGTTTTGGACGAACGACGTCACTACGCAATCTACTGGATGCTCGACCTTTGGAGACTTACTCGCCTGTAGTAGAAGGAGTTAACGTGTTGCTTTGGGTTTTAGGGTTTGGGATGCTCAAGGGCAAAAAGGCAGTCCTTGACGAAGGAACCGCGCTACCTGTGGGGATATGAATACAAAACACAAAACATGTATCTCAAAGTAAAATGCCACCAAGGGGCTCAAACATTGCCTCCTATCGAGGTCTTCCAGCTAAGAAAGCAGTAAAATGCGGGAAAAATGTAAAAGTACCACGCGGATAAAGATCCGAAGTAACAGCAATTAGAGGAATGGGAAACCCTGAGATCCTTCAAAGCTAACATCATCAAAGAAAGTGGGTCAGTACAGGTAATCAGAATGAACCTCCAGGGGTTATCCCACAAATTAAGTGGGAAACCACGCAAGTTATCCCTGCAAAAGTCATGTGCCTTCACAAAAACTCAACAAAAGGGTTAGTGAAACAAGATAGGGTAACCAAGAGTTGCCCCCAAATCAAAATGTAACCACATGAATAATTCCATCAAAATTCACAAAAAGCTCACAAAAAGCAACCAAGGGTAGGAGGCCTAAACCTCTTGTCAAACACATGCATCAAAAGGGTATCAAATTCACCCATAATACCTCATACATTTAGAGCATTCAAATTAAAGGCATAAAGATGATGGATATAGGACAAACCTGATTGGAGAGCTTGATTGAAATTGAGTTGCACCCGTGAGGTTTACAAAACAATCTTTAGGGTTTATGTGAGGCAGAGGTGATTCTGTGCAGTTGAGTTCCCTTCAGGGTTTGGAGGCTGCTCTGAACTCTGTTAGTTCTTCTCTCACTATTTTTTTCCTCAGGGTTTTGTTCCAAGGAAACCTCAGAGTATTTTTGCTTCTCTCCCTTTTTCTCAAGTGAAGCCTTGGTATTTATAGACTGAATTTCATGGTTTTGTGGGCTCAAATGAGAGAGACCCAAGTCCAAATTTTTTATTATATATATATATATATATATATATATATATATATATATATATATATATATATATATATATATATATATATATATATATATATATATATATATATATATATATATATATATATAATATATATATATATATATATATATATATATATATATATATATATATATATATATATATATATATATATATATATATATATATATATATATATATATATATATATATATATATATATATATATATATATATATATATATATTTTTTTTTTTTTTTTTTTTTGTAAAAAATTATTATTAGTTTTTTGGTTTTTTTTTCTTTTTTTTCCATTTTTTTTTTGGTTTTTTTTTTTTTGGTTTTTTTTTTTTCGGATCTAATTCTGATTAACATGATGAAATGCAATATGAAATGCTAAATGAATGCATGAATGAGGAGGGCAAATTTTGGGGTGTTACAGCTGCCCCTATTCAATCATCAGCTAAACCGAGTAGGATGAAAGCGAACAGCTCATCAGACAAACGGGGTGAGCTGTGATTGAATACCAAAGATAGACCGAAAACTTGCGCTCCGAGAACACCACAAAAACGCGGAAATACACCGTGCTGTTTATTTTTCTTCCGATCCTCTGGCTTAATCTGGAGTTTCGATCCTCTGGCTGGATATTAATTTTGATCCTCGGGCTGGATACGATTTTGATCTTCTGGCTAGATCTTCTTCAATCTTCTGGCTAGATCTCCTTCGTTTCGATTCTCTGGCTGAATCTATTTCCTTTGATTCTCTGGCTGAATCTACTTCGATCTTCTGGCTAGATCTGAATTGTTTCGATTCTCTGGCTGAATCTATTTCCGGTCTTCGGGCTAGACCTGACTTCGATCTTCTGGCTAGATCTTCTTCGATCTTCTGGCTAGATCTCCTTTGTTTCGATTCTCTGGCTGAATCTATTTCCTTTGATTCTCTGGCTGAATCTACTTCGATCTTCTGGCTAGATCTGAATTATTTCGATTCTCTGGTTGAATCTATTTCGATCTTCTAGCTAGATCTGGATTGTTTTGATGATAAATTCCCGTCATTAGGATCCCGCATCTGAGGCAAGCGCTGGTTGACCCTCTTTTGAAATCTACACCCAACCTTCATATGAGATATGTGTAAAGACAAAGAGTCAGACAACATATGATCGCAAGTTTCGATGATGACAAAAGACCATCATGCACGTCCACAAACAAATGAAACACATTACCCACCATATCCTTTTCTACGTTTGTCTAAACCTATTATAATGATCAAAAACATATGTGGACAAAGTGTGATCATAACGAAGTGCATGAAAATCACAAAACACAGTTTTATGCAGATTTGAAGGCCTTGAGTCGACCATAGGGGTCAGCTCAAAGCTCACGGGTCAGCGCAAAGCTCAACAGAACTGAGATTGGTCAGCGCATGCTCCTTTGCGTCGACCATAAGGGTCGGCGCATAACTCACGGGTTAGCGCAAAAACTCCTTGCGTCGACCAGAAGTCAGCGCATGGCTTAATGAAGTAATCCTGGGTCAGCGCATGGAACCATGGGTCGACCATAGAGGTCGGCGCATCACTCACGGCTCAGCGCACGCCGACCTATGGTCGACCGCTCGTGCGTAAACTCAGTTTTCTGAGTTATTTCCAATGTTTGAAATTCTGTTATTTTTAATTGGTTTTGTCTGTTACTATATATAGAAGTTAAAACACTTTTATTAACCAACATTTGCTAATTGAGTTAAAGTGTTCAAGGAAACAAGAAAGAGTGAAAAAGGTGTCCAAGACTCATCATCTTCATCTTCAACATTTCACAACTCATCATATGCAAACAATTACTTTTGATGTGGTTCGTGATCGAGCAAAGGTGATAAGGTTCGAAGATGTGATCGAAGAATCCAGTTCGAGTTGAAGCTTGTGGCAGGTTCTTTCTTGAATAAAACCGTTAGGGTTTTGTCCTCCAATACGGGTTTGTGTTTGGGGGTTTTTGCACGAATCGCTTCATCAATATTCAGCCGAGCGAAGGTGATTGAGAAGAGGAAGTCTTCATCAGTCTAGTAGCGGATTCGGTGACATTGAAGTGAAGGATTCGGGTTTGACTCGTTGTGTTTGAGATCATCCGGGCCGAGGGTTTGAAGAACGGAATATTCTTCAACAAAGGGGTTGGAATCGGAGGTCTAGCATCAACGATCGAAGGTCTTGATTCATCTTGAATCAAGGAGCAAGGATAGGAAGCATCATTCAACACATTGGAAGTTCTGTTGTTTACATGCTTTGCAATCCTTGTATAAACGATTAAATTTCACAGGTGATATCTAATTAATCATCTCAATTCTATTTTTAGAATTGAGGGCAGACGTACCCCGAAGCGAGGACGGCGGGGGAACTGCCTCATCAAATCTCTGTCTTCTTTAATTTTCTGCATAAGTGCTTTTCAGCTTAAAAATTAAGTGATTTTAGTTTAAGCAATTTTCCCAAACTTTGATATAAGTTGAGTAAGAAACTAAAACTGTTGTTTGAATACAAAGTACAATAGTTTATTGTACTAGATAAAATTGAACTACTTACTCAACTCAAATATCTCTTGGAGTGTATGCACACCAAGTGTTTGTGAATTTGCATAAGCCAAAGTTGTCTTAAGTTTACATCCAGTTTAATTTGGTATTTTGGATCATTGGAACTAGGCTTGCTAGTTAGTGAAATATATCAATTGAGTGTGCAAATAGTGTAGTGATTAGTATTTCATTTTATCTCTAATCCATTAACTTAACGCATATCCGGTTTTCCAATAACGGTTCGTTTTAGACTAAAATTTTCCTCGGCTGCTTCCGCACTTAAAACATTTTTAAAACCAATTTTCTTTTAAATTGATAGCGCCGACTCAAGTTTTTAATTGGGATCTATTCAACCCCCCCCCCCCCTTCTAGATCCGTGCCATAGTCTAACAAGTGGTATCAGGAGCTCCGGTTCACTCCGTGCTTCAAAATACAACGTTGATAGAAAATGGCTAACGAACCTAAAGGGGCTTACAATAGAGCTCCCGTTTTCAATGGTGAAAATTATAGTTATTGGAAAGACTGTATGCGGGTGCACATAAATTCCATAGATAGAAAAATATGGAATGTTATTCTCAATGGTCCAATTCAAATAACCATGACCAATGAGAACAACGAAGTTGTGCCTAAGCCCGAAGCACAATGGACCGATGATGATGAAAAGAAATACAATTATGATTGGAAAGCCAAAAATATCCTAATCTCCTCATTAGGTGTAGATGAATACTATCGTGTATCCCATTGTCCTACTACTAAGGCCATGTGGGATTCACTACAAATTACCCATGAGGGCACAAATGATGTTAAATTGGCTAGAATCAATACACTAACACAAGAGTTTGATCTCTTTTTCATGGAGCAAGGGGAAACCATTGCCGACATGCAAAAGAGATTCACTCATCTCATCAATCGATTACATTCACTTGGTAGGCCTGTTTCCAATGATATTGCTACTAATAAGATCTTAAGATGTCTTAACAGGGAATGACAGCCGAAAGTGACCGCCATAAAAGAGGCAAATGATCTTACCACATTGGACTTGACAACATTGTTCGGTAAACTACAAGAGCACGAACAAGTTCTCTTAAGCCTGGAACAACACGAAAAGAAAGACAAGAAAGACAAAGCAAAGGTGAGTGAAAAGAAATCAATAGCTCTAAAGACTTCCTCCTCAAAGTCTCAAGCAAAAGAGCAAAGTGATTATTCATCGAGTGACGAAGAAGAAGAGGACAAGAGTGAAGATATGGGGCTGTTCGTCAAACGCTACAATCGTTACGTGAGAAAGAACGGCATCCAACATTCCGAGAAGAACTTAGTAAACTTCCGGAAGCAATCTAGGTTCTCCAAAAATGATGACTCAAAAGGAAAAACAACTAGAGGGTCGTGCTATAAGTGTGGAAAGCCGGGTCACTACAAACCGGACTGTCCGATGAACAAAAAGACAAAAGAAAAAGATTCATACAACTCACACAAGAAACCATCAAAGCCAAGGAGAGCATACATCGCTTGGGAAAGCGATAGCGACTCCTCCGATGATGAAAGTTCTAGTGATGAAGATGAAAATACAAATCTATGTCTTTCTGCTCATCAAAAGAACAAAAAGAAACAGGTACGACATGCTAAATATGAAAAATCCTCTAGTATGTCTCATAATGAATTGCAAACTACTTTTGATACTTTACACTATGAAGCAAAAGAAGCCTTTAAAAGGCTTGCCTCAAATAAGAATTTTTTTTCTCATTTGGAACATAAAATTCAAGAATCCGAACGGAAACTTGAGGCTCTTAAAGCTTCTATAGTGGAAAGCACAAAAACAAGTTATGAGGACCTTAAAAGTAGAATGATGAACTTTGGGTGTGATACTTGTTACATTTGGCAAGGTGAAGTAAGAAACCTAAAAGCCAAAGTTGACAAGGCTCTTGAGCCCAAGATTACTTTTGCTATCAACAAATCTAATTTTCGAAAAAGTATGGTTAATCCATATCAAAAATATAAATATGTTATAAAAGATGAAGATAGCAAAAGCAATCCAAATGTAACTTTCTCTTGTCTCTATTGTTGCAAGAAAGGCCATTCCATTGCTAAATGTAGATTTAGGAGGTTTTTAGTTCCTAAAGGCATTTATCAATGGATGCCCAAATGCAACCATTTCGTTCCTCACCACTCAGGACCCAATAAGCAATTGGGTACCTTCTCTTGTTAATTATCTTGTCACAGGTACAATGCCTCGAGACTACCGAGAGAAGATGGTTTCTCGACAGTGGATGCTCAAGGCACATGTCAGGTGATATATCTCTCTTCATTGACTTTGTGGCTAAGAAGAAGGGATATGTAACTTATGGTGACAACAACCGTGGAGCAATACTTGGTAAAGGTAGTGTAGGTAATCCCTCCTCTACTACTATTTTTGATGTTTTGCTTGTCGAAGGTCTTAAACACAATCTACTTAGCATCAGTCAATTATGTGACAACGGATACAATGTATCGTTTTCAAAAGATTGTTGCAAAATTGTACATAATGATGATAAGAAGAGCATGTTTAATGGTCTTCGTGTGAACAATGTCTATATGCTTGACTTAAATGAAGTATCGTTAACAAGTGACAAATGCCTTGTAACAATGAGTGAAGATTCATGGTTATGGCATAGGCGTTTAGCACATGTTAACTTTGACTTACTCAACAAAGTAGTCTCAAAAGATCTAGTCCTAGGTCTTCCCAAAATTAAGTTCACCAAGGATCATCTTTGTGATGCTTGTCAAAAGGGGAAGCAAATGAGGATCTCTTTTAAATCCAAAAATATCGTTTCAACAACGAGACCTCTCGAGCTTCTCCATATGGATTTATTTGGGCCATCTAGGATTAAAAGTCTAGGAGGAAACTATTACGGTTTCGTAATAGTGGATGACTTTTCTCGATTTTGTTGGACTATTTTCTTAGTAAGTAAGAGTGACACATTCGCCGCCTTTGAACGATTTGCTAAGCTTTCCCAAAATAAACTAAATACAAACATTGTTGCAATTAGAAGCGATCATGGAGGTGAATTTGAAAATCACTTATTTGAAGAATATTGCGGTAACCATGGTATTGATCATAACTTCTCCGCTCCACGTACTCCTCAACAAAATGGGGTTGTGGAGCGTAAAAATCGAATTTTGGAAGAATTGGGAAGAACAATGATCAATGAAAGTGGCTTACCGAAATACTTTTGGGCTGACGCCATTAGTACGGCTTGTTACGTTCTGAATAGGGTGCTCATTCGCCCCATTCTAAACAAAACACCGTATGAACTTTTAAAAGGGCGAAAGCCAAATGTTTCTCACTTACATGTCTTTGGTTGCAAATGTTTTGTATTGAACAATGGAAAGGAAAACTTAGGGAAATTCGATTCCAAGGCCGACGAAGGTATCTTCCTCGGATACTCTCAATCTAGCAAAGCATATAGAATATACAACAAGCGATTACTTACTGTAGAAGAGTCTGTACATGTCACTTTTGATGAATCCAATTCGAGAAATGTCGAAAAGGGTAGTGTTTTACATGGTGCAGGTACATCTACTGAAGACATACTCAAAGGTGGCGAGCCGGGGATTGATCATCCCGACATAGTCAAAATTGAGGAGGACAAAGATGTACACCATGAGGAAACCGAGGTAGTTCATCCGCCTTCAAATGATGATCTTCCTCAAGCTTGGAAGTCTTCCAAAGACCATCCAATAGACAACATTCTCGGGGACATATCAAAGGGTGTAACAACTCGATCTAAGCTAAGTAACTTCTATTATCACTTCGCTTTCGTTTCGCAGATAGAACCTAAAAACCCTAAAGAAGCCCTACTCGATGAACACTGGTTTTTATCAATGCAGGAGGAACTTAATCAGTTCACCAGAAATGAGGTTTGGGACCTCGTCCCTCCTCCGCGAGATCATCGAGTAATCGGCACCCGATGGGTGTTTAGGAATAAGCTGGACGAAAACGGGGTAATAACCCGTAATAAGGCGCGTTTAGTCGCGCAAGGTTATAACCAAGAGGAAGGCATCGACTATGAGGAAACTTATGCGCCGGTTGCCCGACTCGAGGCTATACGCCTTCTCCTTGCTTTCGCTTGTGCGAAAGACTTTAAGCTATTCCAAATGGATGTCAAGAGTGCATTCCTTAACAGTCACATAAATGAAGAGGTTTATGTCGCACAACCTCCGGGTTTCGAATCCCATGAGTATCCTGATCATGTCTATAAACTAAAAAGAGCTTTGTATGGCCTCAAACAAGCTCCTAGAGCTTGGTATGAGAGACTAAGCAAATTCTTACTCGATCAAAAATACTCAAGAGGAAAGGTTGACACAACCCTCTTCATTAAACGTCAAGGAAAGCACTTGATATTAGTGCAAATTTATGCAGATGATATCATATTTGGATCTACTAACATGAATCTTGTGAGAGAGTTTTCTGACCTTATGCAGGGCGAATTCGAGATGAGTATGATGGGGGAGCTCACATACTTTCTCGGTCTGCAAATCAAACAGCTCAAAGAAGGAACTTTCGTGAGCCAGACAAAGTACTGTTTGGACCTTATCAAGAGATTTGACATGGCAAAAGCTAAGGCCATAGACACCCCCATGCCTACGTGTACAAACTTGAACAAAGATGAAGACGGTAAGGAAGTAGATGTAAAACGGTATAGAGGTATGATTGGTTCACTCCTTTATCTTACTGCTTCTCGTCCCGATATTATGTTTAGCGTATGCATGTGCGCAAGATATCAATCATGTCCCAAGGAATCCCATTTAAAAGCTGTCAAACGAATACTTCGATACCTATCCGGTACTCCGAAGTATGGACTATGGTATTCCAAAGGTAATGATTGTTCATTGGTAGGTTTTTTCGATTCCGACTTTGCCGGTTGCAAATCGGATAGGAAGAGCACCAGTGGCACTTGTCACTTATTTTCAAACTCTTTGGTCAGTTGGCATAGCAAGAAACAGGTTTTTGTTGCGTTGTCAACCGCCGAAGCGGAATACGTTGCCGCCGGTAGTTGTTGTGCCCAAATCCTATGGATTAAGCAACAACTATTGGATTTTAACCTCAAACTCGAACGGATTCCCATTTTTTGTGACAATACAAGTGCCATTAACCTAACCAAGAATCCTGTGCTACATTCTCGCACCAAACATATCGAAATACGACACCACTTTCTTCGGGATCATGTAGAGAAAGGTGACATTGTGTTTGAACATGTCAATTCTGAAAATCAACTAGCGGACATTTTCACAAAGTCGCTAGCCACTGAACCTTTCTTTCATATCCGCCGAGAACTTGGCATTCTCGATATTTCGGAATGGGCACTATAATCTGCGATTTTACCTTATTCCATATAAGACTTTAATCCTGTACTTCTAACAAATCTATGTTGTTGTAAGCACAAGTCTACCGTTCACTAAGTCACTCCGGCATTGAGGTGATACTGTTCCTCTCTTTTTCTCTCTGCAAAATCTCATGACTACAATAGTTATATCTCATAATGATGTTGTTTATATATATATATATATAATCTCTCTGTTTGAATGTTTATTACTGTATGCTGTGTTAATTATGCATCAAACCTGTCATCACATGTGGCAAATAGTGAAAAATTGAAATTTGGACTGTATGAGTCGACCGCAGCAGGGCTATGGTCGACGCAAGCAAAATTAATTTCTGCATTTTCTCAAAAACCAAACAGTATGCGTCGACGCATACAGGGCTATGGTCGACGCATCGCTCGAAAATTTCGTTTTTCTGCAGAAAAATTTAAATCGTTTTTCATGCATTCCCATTCAAAAATCATCATTAAATGTGCACTTACATTCCATCACCTTTCAAACTACCCACTACTTTGTAACTTGCATCTACCTAGTGGCTATTGTTCTTTGATCTTCCATCTTCCCAAAACCCTAACTTTTCACTATAAATTGGGAGAAACCTCTATCTAGCAGAATCACTCTCAAAACCCTTCTTAAACCTTCTCTCTATACCCAAACACTCCGTTTCAAACTTGCTCAAATGGCTACCTCATCACGCAGACCTTCCGGCAAGAGATCCCGAGAATCATCCGCCGCATCTCTACCCATATCTGTTGTATCACTCGTTCCACCCGCTCGCGTCGAAGTCTTCAACAGAGACATCAACAAAAGAGGCGTTGTGCAACAACATGCGTTCTACAAACTTACCGCTGAACGCATGCACCTTCCTGAAGTCCTGGCTCTGCTGCAGCATCAGGGCTTTATCAACTTCTTGGAATGTAATACCAAATACAGTGAAGACCTTGTTCGAGTGTTCTATGCCGGCCTTCATGACAACTTTCGCGGGCACAAGTTTCACTCTAGAATTGGTCCGACAAAGGTACCGCTTAAATCAAATATCTGGAACCAATATTTTGGTATGTCTGTTGATGATGATGGAAACCCTCTACCTGAGGTAACTGACTCTCACCACGTAGCTGGCTATGAGTTTAAGACTGCATTGAATAACATGCTGAGACGACCCTATACTGATCAGTTTGTGAACAGTGACGCGTTCCCACGAACTGTCACTGCCGGCAAGCTGAAAGCCGGAAAAAGGATCCTTCAGTGGGTTGTCTCACGAATCCTGCGCCCAAAGAAGGGAGGCCTCTCCAGAGTCGAACCGGCCGAGGTTCATCTGATTTACATTCTGAAAAATAAGATAAAAATCAACTGGCCGTACTACATTGCCAGCAGAATGTTTGGGCTACGTGACTCCGGACGAGGAACGGCGCTTGCCTACAGATCCTTTATTCAAGAGGTCCTGACTGCAGCCAACGTTAATCATCCGTCTTTCCCGTACACTTCCATCTCATCTGACAAGGAGTTCAACACAAAAAGCATGTCTATGATGGGATATCTTTGGTGCAATGAGCGGAAAATCTATAAGTTTATTAGAAGAGCAAATATTCCTACAGATGATGACAGTGATGAAAGCGAAGACCAAGAAGATGAAGAAGAAAATGAAGAAGAAGAAGCCAGGCACGATGTGGATCACAATGGTGGAGATGATGATCCTCCACCCGTTGACACTCAAGACTACTCGGACTCCGCTTGGGCTCAGCAGTCGCATTCAAATGAAGAAGATGCTCCACGCTGGGGTGGCTGGGGTGAATGGCAACACAAGGGCTGGTCAACTCAACGTCAATTTTACCAGCCGTATTACCAAGATGAGGAAGAATCTCCTCCGTCCCCTCCACAGCAAGCAGATTCTTCAGAACTGTTGGATATGATGCATAATATGCAGATAGCTCAACAGTCCTTCATGCAAGCTCAAGATGAGCGCTATGCTCATATCAACGAGCAAATTCAAGCCCAAAATGAGCGTCTCGACTCCTTCTCTACAAGCATGAATGACCGGTTTGCAACCTTTTCGGCTTCATTTGAACTTCAAGAAAAGTCGATCGACGTGAGTCTCAAGAATCTGAACGGTGTCACCGAATACCTATCATCTCTGGCTGACCCTTACAAAAACCCGGGAATTTGTTATCATCCAGGACACCGCCACTAGGACATAGACATTCACATGCATTATGTAGTTTGACTGTTATTTTGAATGTATTTCTATGTTTTACTTGTTTTTCTTTATAAATGACTATTGCTCAGAAATGACATTGGTGTGTTATTATTATATGTTTATGTTATTTCCTGTAAAATTTCCTTGATATCTTGAAAAATCACTCTGTCTCTCTTTTTGATGTTGTCAAAGGGGGAGAAAAGTGCACAAAGCAGGCAGACAAAAATGCCCACAACTAACAGTAGCTTTCTGCAGATAGCCTTAGATTACAAAAGAAAGGGGGAGTGTGGAAAATGTGTCAATATCGCATGCTGTTTGTCACGTTGATCTATACAGGTTGTCATCATCAAAAAGGGGGAGTATGTAAAGACAAAGAGTCAGACAACATACGATCGCAAGTTTCGATGATGACAAAAGACCATCATGCACGTCCACAAACAAATGAAACACATTACCCACCATATCCTTTTCTACGTTTGTCTAAACCTGTTATAATGATCAAAAACATATGTGGACAAAGTGTGATCATGACGAAATGCATGAAAATCACAAAACACAGTTTTATGCAGATTTGAAGGCCTTGAGTCGACCATAGGGGTCAGCTCAAAGCTCACGGGTCAGCGCAAAGCTCAACAGAACTGAGATTGGTCAGCGCATGCTCCTTCGCGTCGACCATAAGGGTCGGCGCATAACTCACGGGTTAGCGCAAAAACTCCTTGCGTCGACCAGAAGTCAGCGCATGGCTTAATGAAGTAATCCTGGGTCAGCGCATGGAACCATGGGTCGACCATAGAGGTCGGCGCATCACTCACGGCTCAGTGCACGCCGACCTATGGTCGACCGCTCGTGCGTAAACTCAGTTTTCTGAGTTATTTCCAATGTTTGAAATTCTGTTATTTTTAATTGGTTTTGTCTGTTACTATATATAAAAGTTAAAACACTTTTATTAACCAACCTTTGCTAATTGAGTTCAAGTGTTCAAGGAAACAAGAAAGAGTGAAAAAGGTGTCCAAGACTCATCATCTTCATCTTCAACATTTCACAACTCATCATATGCAAACAATTACTTTTGATGTGGTTCGTGATCGAGCAAAGGTGATAAGGTTCGAAGCTGTGATCGAAGAATCCAGTTCGAGTTGAAGCTTGTGGCAGGTTCTTTCTTGAATAAAACCGTTAGGGTTTTGTCCTCCAATACGGGTTTGTGTTTGGGGGTTTTTGCACGAATCGCTTCATCAATATTCAGCCGAGCGAAGGTGATTGAGAAGAGGAAGTCTTCATCAGTCTAGTAGCGGATTCAGTGACATTGAAGTGAAGGATTCGGGTTTGACTCGTTGTGTTTGAGATCAGCCGGGCCGAGGGTTTGAAGAACGGAATATTCTTCAACAAAGGGGTTGGAATCGGAGGTCTAGCATCAACGATCGAAGGTCTTGATTCATCTTGAATCAAGGAGCAAGGATAGGAAGCATCATTCAACACATTGGAAGTTCTGTTGTTTACATGCTTTGCAATCCTTGTATAAACGATTAAATTTCACAGGTGATATCTAATTAATCATCTCAATTCTATTTTTAGAATTGAGGGCAGACGTACCCCGAAGCGAGGACGGCGGGGGAACTGCCTCATCAAATCTCTGTCTTCTTTAATTTTCTGCATAAGTGCTTTTCAGCTTAAAAATTAAGTGATTTTAGTTTAAGCAATTTTCCCAAACTTTGATATAAGTTGAGTAAGAAACTAAAACTGTTGTTTGAATACAAAGTACAATAGTTTATTGTACTAGATAAAATTGAACTACTTACTCAACTCAAATATCTCTTGGAGTGTATGCACACCAAGTGTTTGTGAATTTGCATAAGCCAAAGTTGTCTTAAGTTTACATCCAGTTTAATTTGGTATTTTGGATCATTGGAACTAGGCTTGCTAGTTAGTGAAATATATCAATTGAGTGTGCAAATAGTGTAGTGATTAGTATTTCATTTTATCTCTAATCCATTAGCTTAACGCATATCCGGTTTTCCAATAACGGTTCGTTTCAGACTAAAATTTTCCTCGGCTGCTTCCGCACTTAAAACATTTTTAAAACCAATTTTCTTTTAAATTGATAGTGCCGACTCAAGTTTTTAATTGGGATCTATTCAACCCCCCCTTCTAGATCCGTGCCATAGTCTAACAATATGCAGCTTCGAGAATATTCCACTTTTGTGCTTCGTACATATTCTTCGGGCTAGAACATGTTGTAACGACTCCTCAATTAGACTTGGGCTTGCTGGGGAAATAAAGCTTGTAGGCGACTTCACTGGGGAATCTTCGAAATGACCCTCAGGCTGGATCACTGGAACACGATTCTCAGGCTGAATCTTCGAAATGACCCTCAGGCTGGATCACTCACGCTTGATCCTCTGGCTGGATCTCATGACCTTGGTTGTAAAGTAATTCTTCAGTCTTCTTGGAAGAACCTGTTTATCAGCTTATGTGTATGCTTGACATGATATGCATGCAAATGCAAATGTTATGCATGGTGTAAAAAGAAATCTGCTTGGGGAAGCAAACTCCGGTAGGGAACAGATTGCTGTATCAATCTTTGAATGCTCTGTGGGGAATGATCCGTCTGCCGGGACCAATGAGCCACCAAAAATAAATTGGCTGCTTGAAAAGTTGACCTTGCGGGGGGAGTATCAACTATGGAAACTTTGTTCGGCGAGGCTCTGTGAGGAGAGTCTGTGGGGAAAACACTTCATGGGGAAATGTCATAGGAAACGGTCTTTGCTGGGGATATGAACTTGCTAATCGCCCTCAAGCTGGGGATTAACAAATCTGTTAAAAATAATCTGCTGGGGAATGAGATGAACACTGGGAACGCCACCCTCTCATCTGTTGGTTATGCAACCACTCCGCTGTTGCTAGGAAGATACAGTCTGACACTGTCAACTCCGCTGGGGATATATAGTCTGGATACTGTCAACTCTACTGGGGATAAACAGTCTGGATACTGTCAACTCTACTAGGGATAGACAGTCTGGATACTGTCAACTCTGTTGGGGAACATGCTCTGTTGAGGAGAGACTTTGTCAACCGCTTAGGGATGAGGATTCATGACTTGGCATCCGGTTCCTGTGACCTGCAACCAAAAATACACGTATGCCTCGGGGGAATTACTCGGTTTGAATTCACCGTTCGAGATTAAGCACATTTGAAGCAATTTTAAATGTTTTCCTGTGCAAATTATCTGCAAAAGCCACCATTATGTTCATATGCAATATGTTTTATCAAAAATTCGGACATTTTTGCAAACAAACTGATAAATGAAAAATAAAGAGGCTCTTTAACTGAATTATTCGACTCTTAATGGGGGGAAAATTTGTGCCAGGAATAGGCGAGGGTATCAGGAAGCTGATCCCTGAAAAGAGGTGATCGCTATAAAAAAGAGAACTATCCTAATGACAACGGGGATACGGGGTCCCACTGAGTTTCGACTCTGCTATGACCCGTATGTCCTCAAGACGCTCTACTCATCTTGCTTTCTGAAGTGGATGATTAGTCGATCTTTAACCTTCGAAGATTGCCGGATTGAATGAAACGGTGATATAACACTGATGAACTCAGATCACGGTCATTCGCTTATTCCCTAACTTTTGCCTGGATCGCCCCCTTTTCGGGTTTTCAATCCATCGGGATACCCATTTTTGCTTGAGCCGCCCTTTTGGGTTTTCGACTCACCGGGTGTACTCTTTTTTTATATCCCTAATTTTTGCCCGAACCTCTTTATTCTCTTTTTTTTGGTTTGTCGGGATGCCCTTTTTTTGCCTGGACTATTCTTTTTATCGTCCAGCGGGTCTATTTTATGCGAAGTATTTTTTTTTAACTGCGTCTGAGTTAATAGGGGACGGGAATCCTTCGCCATCCATGGTTGTTAACATCAAAGCTCCGCCATAGAAAATCCTTTTAACCACGTACGGACCCTCATAGTCTGGTGTCCATTTGCCCCTGTGATCTGTGTTGGGAGGAAGAAATCTTTTGAATACCAATTCACCGACTTGATACCCCCGAGGGCGCACTTTCTGACCAAATGCTTTCTTCATTCGTCTCTGACCGAGATACGTCAATTCTGGGTACGTAGTTCCAGCATAGCACCATTTCCCGTTGGTTTGATTGATGACCAAAGCTGAATCCCCGTATACATCCAGGGTTTTAATCTGTATATTGACGGCTTCCTCAAGTCTTAGGATACAAGCTTCGTATTCGGCTTCATTGTTGGTGTAGGGAAAAGTTATTCTGGCACCAAATGGCATATGAACCCCCTTCCGGTGTGATCAACACTACACCAACTCCGTGACCATTGACGTGGACCGCCCCATCAAACATCATAACCCATTTGGATTCAGGGTCAGGCCCCTCCTCCGGGAGTGGTTCCTCTCAATCTTTCAATTTGAGAAACATGATGTCCTCATCAGGAAAGTCAAACCTCATAGGTTCGTAATCATCAATCGGTTGCTCTGCAAGATAGTCTGGCAAGACACTTCCCTTTTTGTGAAGTGTATTGGATGTCATACTCTGTCAGTATCATTTGTCACCTAGTAACCTTTCCGGTAAGTGATGGCTTTTCAAAAATATACTTGACTGGATCCATTTTTGATATCAATAGAGTCGTGTGAGTCAACATATACTATCTTAGTCGGCGAGCAGCCCATGCCAAAGCGCGGCAAGTTTCCTCGAGCAATGAGTATCTTTGTTCACAGTCGGTAAACTTTTGCTAAGGTAGTATATTGCATGCTCTTTTCGACCTGACTCGTCATGCTGACCGAGCACACAACCCATTGACCTTTCTAACACAGTCAAGTACATGATCAACGGTCTTTCCTCTCGGCCTGTAGACTGGCCCCGATCTTGATCTCTTTCTTGTCGTCTTCGGTACCAACGTTGATGGTCTCAACCACCTCCTGATAAGGTGTAATAGCTCGGTCCTCCTGTTTCAACAATCTGGCTAACCCTTCAGGCAATTCACAATCTTCCTCAGCCCCTTCTTCGGCTTGATAGATAGGATTGTCGAAGTCATACTTGGCCATAGCAGTGTCGTTAGCAGTGAGATCCGAGTGGTCGGCTCTGCATGAAGGAGGATCATGCTTTACCTTAGAATGAGAGTTTTTTTTTTAAAGAAAGGAAAAACGAAAAAAGAAACATTGCCATTTTTTTTGTAAAAAGTAAAAAAAACTGAAAGAAAGAGAACACAAAATTGTTTTCAAAAGCCGTCCTTTATTGATGATAAAAATAATTGCGAAACGTAACTAAATGGATGGCCCTACAAATGAACCGTTACACCTTGGGCAAAGTGTAAGACTTTATTATGCATGTAATAAAGGAAAACAATAAAAATCACTCTTTCAGCAGAGTACCCGAACGGTTTTTTCAGACGACCAATTGTCGAGCTTTTCTCCCGGGACACACGGGCGAATCCAGCTATCTAAGTCACAGTCGCTGTCAGCCTTGTCTTCATCTGCAGCATTGATGATGTGGGGGGAAACCAAACCCCCGCTGGAGAGAGTACCGGTTTCATTCTTCTGAGATCCCGGAGCATACCCCAATCCAAACTTGTCTTCTTTGATGACTGGCTCCACAAATTTGCCCCAGCCTTGGGCATTACCAACTTTAACCACTTCGACAGCTTGCTTGTATGAAGAGATAGAAGTCCCGACCTTCTCAAACTCAGGTGAAAAGACGGCTTCGGGCGCGACCTCATTGATGTTTGTAGTTTCGAAGCCCTGACACAGCATCTCATGCATCTCACCGTCCATCTCTACATACTTAAATGTAGACAGGTGGCTAACAAAAATATCCTCTTCACCACATACAGTGACGATCTGACCTTCTAGTTCATATTTGAGCTTCTGGTGGAGGGTAGAAGTAACAGCACCGGCAACATGAATCCAAGCCCGACCTAGCAGAGAGCTATAGGAAGGTTGGATATCCATCACATAAAAGGTACTCTTGAATACCTGTGGTCCAATCTTAATTGGCAACTCAACTTCGCCAAAGACAGCTCTCTTAGAGCCATCAAAAGCCCTGACAACTAAGTTACTTGGCCTCAGGATGGTGTCATCGCAATCCAACTTCATTAAGGCTTTCTTTGGAAGAACATTCAGAGAAGAGCCTGTATCAACCAAAACATGGGAAAGCATCACCCCTTTGCACTCCATTGTGATATGCAAGGCTTTGTTGTGATTCCCGCCCTCAGACGTCAGGTCATTATCGGTGAAACCTAGCCCCCGGCTAGCGTTTACATTGGAAACTACCGACTCCAGCTGGTTAACAGTTATCTCCGGTGGAACATAGGCCATATTCAGTACTTTCAACAAGGCTGCTCTGTGCGCCTCAGAGCACAGCAAATGTGAGAGAATGGAGATCTTTGAGGGTGTCTGATTTAGCTGGTCGACTACCTTGTAGTCACTTTTCTTGATAATCCTCATAAACTCATCCACTTCCTTCTCGAATGCGGTCTTAGGAGGATCTTCCTCAGTAGTAACCTCTTCGGTGGATACCTGTTTCCCTTTAGCCTTGGCAGCTGCCTCGGCTTCAGTATTCGCGCGTAATGTTAATGGTGCAAATAGGCGTCCACTGCGAGTGAAGCCACCAACCCCTCCAACATTGTCTACAGTGGAGCTACCAATGTCAATGTCTTCTTCGTTAACTTTCTGCCCCTGGCAGTAGATATCAGCCCCATAGTGCCACGGGATAGCACTGTCTTTCTCATACGGAACAGGTCCTGGTACCGTGATGGTGATTGGACCAACCAAAGTCGGTTGAGGGTTGTCAGAGTAAATTGCGACTGGTGCTGAACTTTCGATGTTCACCGCTGCTGGTTCTGTACTTTCTGGGAAATATATTGTTGTCGGAGCGAGTCTCTCGGGAACATATATTTCTTCAGGAGTGAAATAAAACGTCACCGTCGATACATCATTCTTCATCGGACGGGCCTGATCGAACTGAAGACAACCTTCATCTATCAGCTGCTGAATACCCCTTCTCAAACTGTCACATCCGTTTTCAGCAGCTTGACAATTTCTGCATTCTTCCCCACAGCCCGGGAAAATCTGTCCTTTCAGAAGTCGGCCTTTAACCACCGATAGCGAAGTCTTCACCTTAGTCACATCAGAAACCAAATTCAAAGTTTCCCCACTATCAACAGCATTAATCCTC
This sequence comes from Lathyrus oleraceus, assembly GCF_024323335.1. Lineage (NCBI taxonomy): Eukaryota > Viridiplantae > Streptophyta > Magnoliopsida > Fabales > Fabaceae > Lathyrus > Lathyrus oleraceus. The sequence goes on from NC_066583.1 coordinate 490,889,761, forward strand.
TGCCCGCCGTGAGTCGGCATCGGGTTCTGGATAACATTAGGCACCGGAGCAAAATTGATAGCCTGGGCATCTCTCAAATCTTGTACCTTTAACTGGAGAGCCTTGCAATTATCTGTAGTATGGCTAGGTGCGTTAGAGTGAAAAGCACATCTGGCGTTGACATCATAACCTCTAGGCAAATTATTGGGATCGATTGGTGGGGCCAGAGTTCTCAACGTAACCAGATTCATGTCAATCATCTTGGGAAGTAATACTGAATAAGGCATTGGGATTGGCTCGATGACCCGGTCCGTCTGCCTTGGACGTTGTTGATAGTGTCTTTGCTGACCCGGATTACCTCCTTGTTGTTGATTGTTGTACCTGGGTTGTTGTTGCGGATGATATTGCGGTTGAGGAACAGGTGTTGGAATAGTGACTGCGGCCACTTGATCTTGATAATAATTAGGGCATCCTTTACTCCTGCCTCTGCCGGCATACACAACGCTTGCCTCGCCTTCTTTTCTTCGCTGACCGTTACCAGCAAATGGTCTCTTGGGACCTGATGAGTTGAAAGCACTATTGTCTTGAATTCGGCCCATCTTCAACAGACTCTCGATTCTTTCTCCAGCAATTACTATCTCTGCAAAGCTGATTGACGGGCAAGCAGCCAATCTCTTAATATAATTGCCTTGAAGAGTGTTCATGAACATGTCCGCCATCTCCCTTTCGGACATAGGGGGTTGGACGGACGCAACAATCTGTCTCCAACGCTGAGCATACTCTCTAAAGGTTTCCTTGGCAGTCTGAGACATACCTTGCAACAAGGTACGATTTGGAGCCATGTCCAAGTTGTATTGATATTGCTTGACAAAAGCCTCTGCCAAGTCTTTCCAGCTCTTGATGGTAGTACGAGACAAATGAGAATACCATTCACGAGAAGCTCCAGTTAGACTGTCTTCAAAATAGTACATCCACAGCTTTTCATCTTCCGTGTGAGCTTCCAACCTTCCCAAATAAGATTGGAGATGAGTGCGTGGGCAAGAAGCCCCGTTGTATTTCTCAAAAGTAGGGGGTTTGAACTTGTGAGGAATCCTTACTCCCTGAACCAGACCAAGATTTGTGACATCAAAGTCTAAGGAATTTTGAGACTCCAAAGATTTGAGCTTCTCAGCAAGCTCATCCATACGGCGAGTGGTCTCGAGGGCCTCGTCGTGCAAAGAAAATTTATCACACTGATAATCTTCAGTAACGGGGTGCCCGTTAATCCGAATTCCTTGATTCACATTGTACCTTCCGCCAATACCATTTCCGACATTCCCCATGTTGCCAACATCACCCGGGTTTCCATCAGAATTTGCGTTACCCGCGTTACCAGTGTTCACAGGGTTATCAGCATTCCCAGGGTTACCAAGGTTTCCCTCAGCATTTGGTATCTCCACCTCTGGATCGGGCCTCGGTTGCTCAACCAATTCCCTCAGTTTTTCCTGACCTTCTGCCATACCAGTCATCAGTGTCATGAACTGATCCATCCTTTCACGCATATCAGCCAGCTCTTTCTGTACTTGGTCCATCGCTAGTCGTGGACGGTTTTCCTTTGTCGGGTACGTGTGGACTCGCTTGGGACCAATAACTGCCTGATACAGGGAACAAACATTAGACACTGCGGTGACACCTGCAAAACAGACAAGGGTTAATATGCATTGTATGCGATGCACTGCTTGTTCAGTTTTAAGGCACCTCCGTTTTGAAAGGAAATACCCTACAAATGAATAAGCATGAGATGTTGGATGCAAATATGCAGATGATGTTATGCAATGCAAAGGCATGTCAATCAGAATTGATGGATCCGCTTGAACATCTGTCAGGTTGCACTGCCTGGAGAGAAATTCACTGAGGAATATAATACAAGACCAAAACTCTGCTCCAGAAAACCGGGTTGGTTGGAGGTTAAGGTTTCCTGAATTTAGCCCACCCCTCACTGGTAGGTTCTAAGAACAGAAGTTCGTCAGCTTCAGCCCTTCAGTCGCGAATAATACGTTTACCACTGAAGGTTTGGCATTATTACGGGATAAAAGACCTCCACTGACTCCCCTCAACAGGACATCCTAAAGCAAGTTCCCAGTCTCGGGGTCCTCGGATTGATCAGCGAGAATGCGCCCACCAGAGCTAACATAATCACGTCTCGGAGGAGAGGCCTCGACTGAGTTCTCGGGAAATGGTCACCAGAGTCGACGATTTCTAAAGGAACACCATGTCGTTACGGAACATCCGTAGGACATAATATATCCAAAAGAAACCTCGTCTGGGTGTGGTTCTTCACGAACGACTTAACGTAGCAACATGCCGCAAGCCTCATGATCATCCACTCTAAAACCTGTGTGTACACTCAAGCCTGGGTAATGGGCTTATCTCTCATAGAACATCCCATCCCAACAAACAAACAAACAGATCCAGCAGATACAACAGATGCATACAAGCAGGTAAGCAAATAAATGTACAAAAGCATGAACACCCAATAAACAAGAAATTCATAAAAGCTAGGAGGGACTCGCTTAGGGAAGATGGACCAGCAAGAGGTCCACTTCTTATTCCCCAGCAGAGTCGCCAGCTGTCGCAACCTGAAAAATACAGTGCGCGAAAAAAAAACCGGCGAAAGAAAAAGACAGAAGAGTCGCCATTGTGCGTTATTCATCCCAAAGGAGGGAAAGGAAACGCTCGAAGTAAACCTGAAAAAGGAAAGGACAAGACGGGGTCTCGCAACCAAATCTTGGGTTCGGGAGTCGGTTATGCGAAGGGAAGGTATTAGCACCCCTACGCATCCGTAGTACTCTACGGGATCCACTTTTGTAGTTCTTGTCTAAAGGGTGTGAGTTTATCTTGTGCTGTTTACCAAAAAAAAGGGTTAAATGAAAATAACTCGCGCGGATGTCGCATCCACTACATACGTATCTCATATGAATATGATAATCAGAGTCTTCGTACCTCGGCTACCTATGGGTTGGGGGATGTGTGCTCGCTAAGACATCGCGTCTTATGCCTACGTATCTCATCTGGCCTGAGAATTAGAGCAAAACGTAGTTCGGCTAACTACGGGGTTGTGGATTGGGTTTTGGACGAACGACGTCACTACGCAATCTACCGGATGCTCGACCTTTGGAGACTTACTCGCCTGTAGTAGAAGGAGTTAACGTGTTGCTTTGGGTTTTAGGGTTTGGGATGCTCAAGGGCAAAAAGGCAGTTCTTGACGAAGGAACCGCGCTACCTGTGGGGATATGAATACAAAACACAAAACATGTATCTCAAAGTAAAATGCCACCAAGGGGCTCAAACATTGCCTCCTATCGAGGTCTTCCAGCTAAGAAAGCAGTAAAATGCGGGAAAAATGTAAAAGTACCACGCAGATAAAGATCCGAAGTAACATCAATTAGAGGAATGGGAAACTCTGAGATCCTTCCAAGCTAACATCATCAAAGAAAGTGGGTCAGTACAGGTAATCGGAATGAACCTCCAGGGGTTATCCCACAAATAAAGTGGAAAACCACGCAAGTTATCCCTACAAAAGTCATGTGCCTTCACAAAAACTCAACAAAAGGGTTAGTGAAACAAGATAGGGTAACCAAGAGTTGCCCCCAAATCAAAATGTAACCACATGAATAATTCCATCAAAATTCACAAAAAGCTCACAAAAAGCAACCAAGGGTAGGAGGCCTAAACCTCTTGTCAAACACATGCATCAAAAGGGTATCAAATTCACCCATAATACCTCATACATTTAGAGCATTCAAATTAAAGGCATAAAGATGATGGATATAGGGCAAACCTGATTGGAGAGCTTGATTGAAATTGAGTTGCACCCGTGAGGTTTACAAAACAATCTTTAGGGTTTATGTGAGGCTGAGGTGATTCTGTGCGGTTGAGTTCCCTTCAGGGTTTGGAGGCTGCTCTGAACTCTGTTAGTTCTTCTCTCACTATCTTTTTCCTCAGGGTTTTGTTCCAAGGAAACCTCAGAGTATTTTTGCTTCTCTCCCTTTTTCTCAAGTGAAGCCTTGGTATTTATAGACTGAATTTCATGGTTTTGTGGGCTCAAATGAGAGAGACCCAAGTCCAAATTTTTTTATTATATTTTATTTATTTTTTATTATTATTTTTATTTATTTATTTTTTTGTAAAAAATTATTTTTTTTTTCGTTTTTTTTTTCATTTTTTTTCTATTTTTTTTTATTTTTTATTATTATTATTTTTTTTCGGATCTAATTCTGATTGACATGATGAAATGCAATATGAAATGCTAAATGAATGCATGAATGAGGAGGGCAAATTTTGGGGTGTTACAAAGTCATTAATCATCTTCGTTGAGAATATGGTTAAAATTCTAGTTAAAATATAAATCCAATTAAGTGTAAGCTTTGTTATGGAGCTAGTCATGGATCTAGGTCGAATCACATTATATATATATATATATATATATATATATATATATATATATATATATATATATATATATATATATATATATATATATATATATATATATATATATGCTTGAATTTGCTATGGGATAAACATCATCTAACTATCTGGCATATCCTATATTCAAAAAAGGCAAGCCTAGAAGTCATCATCTTCAAATCATAACAAACAAATCATAGGCCAAGAAAGATACTCGGAAGAGCCACATTATTTTTGTGATGGGTAGGGTTAGGATTTGTGAATGACCAATCTATCTTGTTAAAAAGATGGACTTTTACATAATAGATTTTGAGTGAACAAGTATTATAAGCTGTAGAAAGTTGATTACTACATCTTGGAGGATTATTTGACCACCTTTGTCTGAAGGAGATCTTGGTCTGAGAGATATTAAGTCAATAAATAAAGTTAGTTATTTATATCTTTGTTGAAAGTTGTTGGCTACCAATAATCCATGGTCGTCTATGCTTATAACTATATACTTCAGGCACAAAAAACTAACCATGCATCATATTATTCTTCAATATAGTTTGACATTAAGCATTTATTTTCCTTTTTGGAAGAACATTGTAGATGGAAGGTTGGTAATGAAAAGGGAATTGATTTATAGACTAACAAATGGTTGCAATACAAAATTAAATATTTACACATAGTATTTTCAAAGGATATTTATGCAAACTGATAAGGTCAATTCAATTATCCAAGACATTAATTGCAACATTTCTCATGGCTTATCCATTTTGACTCCTCAACATTTTGAAGGAAATTTGAATATCAACTTGTCATTTTATAATACTACTTCTTATGAACTCATTTAGACATGATCTATAAATGGTGATCATTTCTCAATATGCTTGCTACTATATAAGGAGGGATTACATTGATCCTTATTGGTAAAAATCATTTGGCATCCCTACATACCTTTTGCTAACTAATTAGTAACTTGGAAGATAATGCTTAATGTTATTACAATAGAAGACAACATGATTTGAAGGACAATGCATTTGGTTTTGAGGTTCTCTCTTTCAATTAGTATACTTAATGTTATTGGAATAGAAGACAACATGATTTTAAGGACAATGCATTTGGTTTAGAGGTGCTCTCTTTACAATTATGATGTATAAACTGCATACCACTTTGTAGCAGGGTTTTCGTTACCTTTAGGTTTATTGACTAAACCAAAAGTAAACATACAATTCGAGTCGCCACCGCACTTTTATTTGTCCAAAGGAGAGGCTAAAAAGCGAACAAAATCCAAGTAAGAAGTTTTATCAAATCAAAAACTAATAAAAATGTCAGAGATCTAGGTAATGGGGTTGGTTATGAAATGGGAAGGTTTTACGCACCCAAAACATCCTTAGTACTCTAAGGGAACCCTTTTTGCAAATGTGTGTTGTAGGTTGGTATTTGTGAAAAGATTTGTGTAAAATATTGGGGGGATGATAAGAGAATAAATTATATTTACAAATTTGTTGTTTGAATGGATGAACCCATTGCCTACGTACCATCACAAAGGTAGGATCAAAACCTCGTAGTCCGGGGTAAAAATCTCAAAGATTGGTGAATTGATTTGACCAAAAGCCTTAAGGTCTTTTGTCATCAAAGGGAGAAAACTCAACTAAACTAACAATCCACCATGTGAGGAAGCCTTCAACATACTAGTGAGGGGTTAACCCTATAATAAGCATGGAAGACTTATAATCCAATCACTAAGGATGAGGTGACATTTACATCAACCACTATGATAACTCAACCCTCTGACTAATGTTTATGAAAAGGTTTTAGTAAGGTGGCCATTGGAACCACAAAAACAACTTGAAATGAGTTATATTTACAAGTTAGATTTATTTACAAAATGAAGTCAAAGTTGGATTAAGGTTCATTCACAATGAGTATTAATGAAAAGATGTTGAAAAGTCAAAGGCATAAGGCCTAGGTTTCTAGTTTGAAAACAATGTCAAAGTTTGAAGAAAAGATTTTTGGTTTGGGTTAGAGTGAGGAGTATCGCATTACGCGAAAAACCGGCGGGAAAACAAGAACAACAGAGCCGCCACCGTGCGTTATTTATCCCAAAAGAGGGAAAGGAAACGCTCAGAGTAAACCTGGAAAAGACATGGTCTCGCGACCAAAGAGAATGGGATCGGGAGTCGGTTATGCGAAGGAAAGGTATTAGCACCCCTACGCATCCGTCGTACTCGACGGGATCCACGCACAAAAGGAAGGAAATGGTTGCTAAAACACTGCTCACACACACACACACTGGCTGAAAGAGACACGAGAAAACAGACAAGACTGAAACTGACTCGGCAGGATACCGCATCCTGGGCCTACTTAGTCTATCAGGCATAGACATCAGAGTCGAAGTAGTTCGGACTGGGGAAACGACACATGCTCGCTAGGATATCGCATCCTATGCATACGTATCTCCTTGGACGAAGGAGAATCAGAGCATTCGTAGCTCGGCTGACACGCACACAAACAAACACAAGCAAAGGCAAACGTGGAGCCCGAATGCCAATCACTGGACTTACATCAGCATCCGAACCAAAACACACACAAGAAGGCAAACATGGAGCCTGAATGCCAATCGATGGACTTACATCAGCATCCGAACCAAAACACACACACAGGGTGGTTAAGACACAAAGGGTTGAAAAAGAAAAAGGGCGGAAAAGGAAAAAAAGGCGCCCGGAGAGATCAGCTCATCTCCTGCCTACGTACCTCATCTGGTATGAGGATCAGGGCGACGTAGTTCCCCTACGCAGGGAAAAAGGACTAGCCTAACCAGACAACAGAGGGAGACACAACACTAGGGAGACTACGACTCGAGCCTAGATGTTGTCATGCAAAGTCATCCCTAAGTTAAGGTTTCTAGCTAACTTGCACAGGAAGCAAGCCTATCCTAAACATGACTTGCACAGGAAGCAAGCCACACCTAACCTAACTTGCACAGGAAGCAAGGGTCTCGATTGCAACTAGGGCAAGAGAAAGGGGAGATCTCAATCGCAACGAGGGCGAGAGAAGAGAATTAGTGTTAGTTGTTAGTCAAACTCGACAAGACATCGCATCTCGTGCCTACGTATCTCATCTGGACATGAGAATCAGAGTTGCCGTAGTTCGGCTACGCAGGGATACATGACTAGCCTAACCAGATAACAGATGGAGACACAACACTAGGGAGACTACGACTCGAGCCTTGATGTTGTCATGCAAAATCATCCCTAAGTTAAGGTTTCTAGCTAACTTGCACAGGAAGCAAGCCTATCCTAAACATGACTTGCACAGGAAGCAAGCCACACCTAACCCAACTTGCACAGGAAGAAGAAGGGTCTCGATTGCAACTAGGGCAAGAGAAAGGGGAGGTCTCGATCGCAACGAGGGCGAGAGAAAAGAATTAGTGTTAGTTGTTAGTCAAACTCGACAAGACATCGCATCTCGTGCCTACGTATCTCATCTGGACATGAGAATCAGAGTTGTCGTAGTTCGGCTACGCAGGGATACATGACTAGCCTAACCAGATAACAGAGGGAGACACAACACTAGGGAGACTACGACTCGAGCCTAGATGTTGTCATGCAAAATCATCCCTAAGTTAAGGTTTCTAGCTAACTTGCACAGGAAGCAAGCCTATCCTAAACATGACTTGCACAGGAAGCAAGCCACACCTAACCCAACTTGGACAGGAAGAAGAAGGGTCTCGATTGCAACTAGGGCAAGAGAAAGGGGAGGTCTCGATCGCAACGAGGGCGAGAGAAAAGAATTAGTGTTAGTTGTTAGTCAAACTCGACAAGACATCGCGTCTCGTGCCTACGTATCTCATCTGGACATGAGAATCAGAGTTGCCGTAGTTCGGCTAAACTATTCCCGTTGGTTTGTGTTTTTTAAGTGGACAACGTCACTACGCAATCTACCTGATGCTCGACCTTTGGAGACTTACTCACCTGTAGTAGAAGGAGTTAACGTATCCTTAAGAGGGGATAATGTTTGTTTGTGTTTTAGGAAAGCTCAAGCAAGAAAGGAAGTCCTATACGAAGGAACCGTGCTACCTTAATTGACATGCAAACGAGACTACGCGGAGTCTAGCAAACCTAGGGGATACAATCACACCACACAAGCACATACAGCATGAAATAAACACACCAACAAGGGGCTCAAACATCAAGGCTAGGTTTTAGTCGAGGGGTCATATCAACCTCAACAAACAAACCACTGGAACTGGGTAGTGTTAGCTCTTAACCTTGCCATTGAGGGGCTAAGGTGAAGCAGATGAAAGGTGAGTGAAGATGAGACTTCACAGCTCTTATCCCTGGCCTGGGAGAGCTTAAGACAAGAATGTGTGGGTTCAGAAAGTGGGAACCCTTCTACACATTTGATACTGACTCAACTGTACAATTGTACAAGATCTTGGGTTTGTATCTGCAATGCATCAACACAGTGGTGTGAGCAAAGCAGATGACACACAGAATAGCAGGGGATAGATTGCATATCCCTTGGGTTCTGCCAATTGTCTCTTCACTTAGGAGGTCTTTGAATATGTACAGGGACAAAATTAAACAAACACAAGCATTGCCTCTTAAGGAGGACTTCAGATAGTTGCCTGGCCAAATAACAAGCCAGGTCTTCCAGACTACATGAAGATAGAAAGGTATACCTCAATGCAAATTGCTTATCAAGCAAAGCAAAGCAAAAGTTCACAAGGAACCGAGCAACTAAAAGTACCTGAAACCAGTCAGACAACATTAGTACACAACTTCAAAATTAAAGCAAAAGGAAACAGATATCAACCAGTCAACACAAACAAGCTAAGTGTGCAATGCACAAAGCTCAAGGCATGTGAGCCAAGCAACCTAAAAAACAAATGGATTAGTCATGATAAACAAGCAAACACAACCAATTTGTATTGGTCTCATTGGATAATTGTTGGTTAACCTGAAAAAATGAGCTCAAATGTGAGTAACAGGACCACTAGGACAAGCCTAGGGTCAAAAGGGGATAAGAAAGTCAAAACAGCAAATAAAATCCAATCAAAATCATATTCAAACAATCAAGAAACAAACTCAATTGGGTTCACATTCATATCAATCATTATCATCATTTTATAAGCAAAAGAAGTCAAAGCATGGCATATGGAAGCTCATAAAAGTCAACAGCAAGACTTAGCTCAAAACCAATCTCAAACATTTCCAAAAATCATCAAATAAATCATGGTCAAACATAATCCATAGCATGATATACATGTCAAATTTCAACTCATTTGGATCATGGGAAGTAGGGAAATGAAAATCAGAAAGGCAGGGCAAGTTTAAACATGCTCAAGGATGTCAACCAAACATGCATCAATTTGAAAAAATCATAAATCAGTGATAGCATATGAGAAATGAATGGGATCAAAACCATGGCAAAGCTTAAGATGTCTACTAATCACATATAAAATTTCATGTCCATCTAATAAAATATGAGAATTTCACAAATGAAATGGGAACATGTGTCACAAAAAGTCAACATAAGACCAAACAGGGGAGAAAAATCTCAACCAATTAGGAAATGCCAAAAATAAATCCAAGAAAAATCACATGTAAACTAGACATACTCAAGTACTTTCATGCAAAAATTCAGTCCAATTTGAGGTCAAGAGGCATGGTATTGAAAATCATCAAGTTGCACATCAATGGTGTGACACAAATTGTCACACCCTACTTCAAAAAATCATAACTCTCAAACCAGAAGTGATAAATTCATAAACTCTATACCAAAACCACCATGAATGTGTCTAGTTTAAGCACAAACAATTTCAAAGGCATTGGACAAAGCATCATTATTTCACAAATGATTTTGGCAAAGTGTACAAAACATGAGCACATGAACAAAACCCTAGCACCATTTAAAATCTACTCATGCAAAAATTCTGGAAAATACATGATAAATAACTAGAGATTGAGATGAACAAAATGCAAAAAGTCTCATGATTTTTGGATTAACAATGAATGAGCTATGATTTTTGTAAGATTGTGCACAAAATGAAATGAATATTGAAGAAATAATGATTTAAATAAACAAATAAAATAGGCCGTGGCAAATTTGTAATTATGGGACAACTTAAGTAAAACGCAGCGCTTTGGCAAAGGAAACGAAATGTCCTGATTGGTCCACGCGAATGGAACAGTGGAAAGCTCATGCAAACCCTAATTCGTGAAATCCGCAGGAAATAGCGTGGGTAATGCTATGAAGGTTGCAGGAGAATCCGCAGGAAATTCTCCAGCAACCAAGAACAACATGCTGTTCGTCACCACCTTCAATCGTGATTTCCAGAAAATTGAAAAGTCCCAAAAATGAAAATCAAGGAATGCAACGTGTATATCCAACATCACTCATCAATAAACAAACATTATTTCATCAAACAACAACAAATTGAACACAAATCGAAGGAATTTAGTCATGAACACAAAACTTGAAAACCCTCGTTCTCTCTCATTATGGCATGGTTTCTTTCGATTTAAAGCTCACGATACTCACAGTGAAAAGATCTACAAGAAACACCTCATAATTTTGGAAATGGAGAGATTTGATACCTGGCCAAATTTGGAGCACAGAACTGGAATAATGGTTGTTTCCTTGTGTTTTGTCGAAACAGATGCACTATGGTGTTGGTGTTGATGAATGGATGGAAGGCTTTAGCTTAACAATGTTGGAATTAGCTCAAAATCAAAGTTGCCATGGACATGCTCTTTGATGCAACGAGGTAGAAATGATGCTACAGTTGTGATACATGGCTCCCAAGTGCTTCCAAGATGTTGGTATATGATGACAAAACCATAACAAGCTCGTGTGCTCTTGAGTTTTTAGCAGAATTTTGCAAATGAAGAAAATGGTGTTTTTAGAGAAATGAGTTTTCTGTTGGTTTTGAGTGGCTGCTAGGGTTTCAAATGAGCAGAAAATGAGCTATTATACTTCTGTTTATGATTGGTTAAGTGTATGTTAATCACAATTTGGTTGAATGATAATTTTTGCTAACTTGCATTTTTACTCAAGTGGTGAGGTGCAAGTGGCTGCAGCTCGAATTGGGCCTTGTAACATGATTCAAATGTCATTTCAGAACATTCCCAATTGGCCAAAATGATAGAAAGTGTTTATTTCAAAAAATCAAATTTCACCCTCACTTGAAATTAATTCAAGTAAGTTCAAAAATACCATTTTGATCTATGATGTTTTGATGAATGATGGTTACATATTTGGAAAGAGGGTATCAAATGTGACTTGTTGCAAAAAACCCCACCCAATTTGGCAAAATGGTTTGAGAGATATGGCCTTTTGAAGTTCAAGAATTTTTGAAAATGAATTGATCATAACTTGCCAACCATAAATGAGAAATGAGTGTTCTTGGACTTTTTGAAAATGGGAGAACAAGATCTTCAACTTTCATGTTGGGCAAAAATTCATTTGAAGCTTGTATCATGATGTAAGTTTAGGATCAAGAAGTTTCCATTTTTGGCAAGTTTCAATTACAGGTCAACTTTCTATTTTTGAAAATTTCTTGTCTGGCTTCAAATTCTTCCATGATGATGTTTGTCATGTTATATGAGGCCTATATGGACATGAATGAACCCTCTCAAACCAATTCCAACCATCAAAACCATAAAATCAGGCCCAGTTGACCAAGTTTGACTTTTTAGGGTTTCTGACTGACTGTGCATTGACTGATGACTTCTGAGCATCCAACCTTTGACCAAAACACTTCCAAAGGACCCCTAGGTCATGTGAACATGTTGGACCAACCCTAGGGACTTGGCTCAATGAAAATTGTACTTGCTTGCTTGGCTGACTGACCTCCTGACCAGTTTGACCTAATTCTTCTGAATGGCTTGCACTCGAGGCAAAGTGTAGGTGTTTAATTGGCTGCATTGTATGGTAAAACACTAATGTCTTGACTGATGTCATGACATGTATATGTAACTACATGGTAGTTACTGCAGGACTAGCTAACACAGGATTATTGAATGCTGTGACATTCATACCTGTCAACAGATACTAAGGAACAGAAGCTCTGTTAGAACTTAGTATTCATTTGCAGTCTGGTTATCAAGGAAGAACCAGACCTGGCATAAGGCCTACTGACTGAATGTCAAACTGGATGTTGTGACATTCATCATTAACAGCAGCTGGTGAAGATTAGGCAGAGTGGTGTTCTGCTATACTTCAGCATATTAGTTAGTTTGTTCTTCAAGAGAATTACAGAACTAACTTAAGGCCATTTGTGTAAATGTTAAGTTGGACACTTTGACATTTACTAATGTAAGCTGGTACTGTAGTATGGTCATATTGATCATGTACAGGTCAGCAGATTTGTACAGTCTGTTTTCTGGAAAAACAGACTCAGCATATGGACCTTGATGTCAAGCTGAATGTCGTGACATTCATTCCTGACAGCATATGTTAAATTGTAGGTTGTTCAGTTTTCTGTTACAGCTTTCTCAGGCTATTCTTTAGGAAGTCAACAGCTTAGAGAAAATCCAGGAAATCAACAACCAAGCTACATTCAATGAACCTAACAAATAGCCGATTTGTTAGCAACCTAAATATTGAATTTGTGGGAACTTATGTGACCTAAAATTCAGGGAAATACAGGTGCAAAAGCCCCGGTGCTGCAATATAAAAAGGAAGGCATTCCTCCATTCAGTTTCAGGGATTTTGAGGCGTGAAGATTTAGTGTGTCCATCTTACTTCACTGCTGTTTTTTTGTGAGTCTAGAAGTAGACGTATCTTGTAAGCCAAGTCATTATCAAATAGATAATTGCTTTGGCATAGGGTGTTCATTGAGTTGTAAGTGTTGTGTCACTCGAAGCTTTTAAGCGTGAGTGCTGTGTATCTTGGTTTAAGCTGTGAAGCATAACCAAGAGTTGTTTTTGAAGTGTGACTTCAAAGTGTTTTTAATATCACTGAGGTGATTGAGGGGGAGTGAGTAGGAACTCTGATCTTAGGTTAAGATTGAAATTGCATTGGGTAGGGATTAAGTGATAAGTTGTAAACGGGTGAGTTTAGCTTTGAATTGATACTACTAATAGTGGATTTCCTCCCTGGCTTGGTAGCCCCCAGATGTAGGTCATGCTGGACTGAACTGGGTGAACAATTACTTGTGTTATTTACTGCACTTACAATTAATTTCTGCATAATCCCTGTCTGTGCAGAATTGGATGTCATAACAACCAGCGTGACATCCAAAGTCTGATAACTAGAATTTCAATTGGCATCAGAGCAGGCACCCTGCCTGTGAAGTTCTGGGTGAGATCTAGGGAAGTTACTTTCTAGTACCATGGACAAGGATTTAGGACACTCAAATAGACCACCCATGTTGGATGGATCTAATTATGATGACTGGAAGCCTCGTATGATAGCCTTCTTAAGGTCTCTAGACAGCAAAGTCTGGAGAGCTGTCAACAAAGGATGGGAACATCCAATGAGGACAGGTGAAGATGGAGTCAGTGTGCAGATTCCTGAAGAAGAATGGGACAAGGAACAAGAGGCATTAGCTCTTGGAAATTCCAAAGCCTTGAATGCTCTGTTCAATGGAATCACTAAGAACATCTTCAGGCTGGTGCACCATTGTGAACTAGCTAAGGAAGGTTGGGATACCCTCAAGGTAACTCATGAAGGTACTTCCAAGGTGAAGATGTCCAAACTTCAGATGCTGACAACCAAGTTTGAAAATCTGAAGATGAAGGAGGAAGAGACTATTCATGACTTTCACATGAATATTCTTGAAATTGCAAACACCTCTGGTGGACTAGGTGAGAAAATGACTGAAGAGAAACTTGTAAGAAAGATTCTCAGGTCCTTACCTAAGAGGTTTGCTATGAAGGTCACTGCCATAGAGGAGGCTCAAGACATCAGCAATATGAAGGTAGATGAGCTCATTGGCTCTCTTCAAACCTTTGAAATGGGCTTAGGTGAGTATGCTGAGAAGAAGAAAAGCATAGTCTCTATAGGAGAAGGATATACTGGAGGTGATGAAAGTATATCAGAAGCCTTAGCCATGCTTGGGAGACAGTTCAACAAGCTCATAAAGAGAGTTGATCAACAAGGTAAATCTAATGTCAAGAACATCCCATCTGACATAAAGAAAAGATCAACTCATAAAGAAAAGGCCAACCAAGGCAAGGGAATCCAGTGCCATGGAATGGAAGGATGTGGTCAGAGCAAGGCTGACTGCCCTACCCGTCTCATAAGACAAAGGAAAGGGCTATCTGTCACCTGGTCAGAAGAAGACACTGAGAGTGAATCTGAAGGAGAATCGGCAAAACAAGTCACTGCTTTAACCAGTGTTTGTGCCTCAGAGGATAACTCAAGTGGAGATGAACTCACATTGGATGAGCTTGCTGTTTCATATAAAGAATTATGTGTTAAAAGTGCAGAAGTTTGCATCCAAGGAGAAAAGCATAAGAAACTCATCAAAGAACTAGAAGCTGAGAAACTAGAGCAGCTGAAAGTCATAGAGGGTCTGAAGAGTGAGATTTCGTTGCTAATCTCTAAGCTAGACCAAATGACCAAATCCTTCAAAATGTTGAGTAAGGGATCTGACACCTTGGAAGAAATCCTAAAAACAGGACAGAAGTCTGGAAACACATCAGGTCTAGGCTTTGGGAAAAGATCCTCAACTGAACGCAAACGCCCTAAGGCTAAAGTTCAGAAATCCAAAGGGAAGTCTCATCCAAAGTCACAACATCGAGGAACCAGAATGAACAACCATCAGAAGAAGAAATTCAAGAGATGGAAATGTCATTACTGTGGTAGATTCGGTCACATAAAACCATTCTGCTACAGGCTGCATGGTTATCCAAACCAGATCCCTCAAGGTAGGCCCAAGAAAAAGGTGTCTACTCATAATGCCCCCATTAAGAAACCAACATGGGCGGCTAAGCAGACACCTCAGGTCAGTCCTAAGCAGCTAGCATCTAAAATGCACTTCTCTCCTGAGAATCAACAGTGTGTTGCTAACCTTGCTCACACTTCTTCAAGGGGACATATCAAACAAGATTGGTACCTTGATAGTGGCTGCTCAAGGCTAATGACTGGGATGAACTACCTAGTGGTGAATCTACATCCCTCCAACACCAAGTCTGTGACATTAAGTGATGGAACTAAAAGAGAAGTCATGGGTGTTGGAAAGCTGGACTGTCCAGATGCTCCAAAATTGAGTGATGTATTGTTAGTAAAAGGACTAACTGTGAACCTCATAAGCATAAGCCAGCTGTGTGACCAAGGACATAAGGTGGAATTTACCAAAGGAGGGTGTGTGGTAGTGAATAGAAGCAATCAAGAAGTGATGAGAGGAGATAAATCCAAAGATAATTGTTATCTATGGAAATCTAAAGACTCTATCAACCCTCCCAAGTGTCTCTTGACCAAAGGGAAGGAGGGACATGGAAAACTAGATGCCCCTCAGGTAAAAGGAGTGATAAAGAGCATTACCTTTGGCCATCATACAACTGATATGACAGCAAAGGATAGACATAGGTGTATGTTATTGACGTCTGCTGAAACTCAGTACCTTGCTTGTGGAGGCAAGTGGTCAACTCTAGTTTGGAGGAACCTGATGCAGACAGAGTACAATGTCACCCAGAATGTCATGACATTGTACAGTAAGTACAAAAAGGAGATGCGTGCGCCTGAAAAGTTATAGCAACTAATGAAGTTAGTTAGCTACTGTTTAATAAGTCAAATTATTAAACAAATGGTGAGCGCTGAGTGGTCAAAATCTAATAGACCATACTCTAGCACAAAGCGTTTCACATTCAGTCGTTTCATTCTCCACTCGTGCAAACCCTCGCTCAAGGAAACGATCCATCTTCCCTCTCAAAGGTTCAGCATGGCTCGTCAATCCGACACCTCCTCGTACACCACCATGTCAGACTCTCACAGCACCGAGTCTCACCACCCTACCAGGGAGGATCCAGTTGTTGACGCAGCAACTTCTTCCCATGCAAGAAGACCTAAGGAAACGGTCACCGGGTTTTCATCAGAAATCGCGCTTGATGAACACACAAGGGAAGGGTCAAGGTATGTACACAACTCCATTGCAACTATCGTCACTCAGACTCTATCTGGCAATCGAGATGTTCCTGGGGTTTCTGTTCCCTTGAACACAATCATTCCTGACATTGCTGCATGTCAAGAAAAGGCTGTAGTGCTGAGAAGAAATGTCACTGACAATGTTGAGCAACCAGATGCTCATGAGGGATCAAAGTTTGAAAAACCCTCAGGCAAGGTGAGAAGTGAGAAGGCCAAGGTTACTCAAAGTGGTGAGGACAAGTCTAGGGCTGAGACGATAAACG
Source organism: Lathyrus oleraceus (assembly GCF_024323335.1). Taxonomy (NCBI): domain Eukaryota; kingdom Viridiplantae; phylum Streptophyta; class Magnoliopsida; order Fabales; family Fabaceae; genus Lathyrus; species Lathyrus oleraceus. Next base: position 490,906,533 of record NC_066583.1, read on the forward strand.
TGGAAGAACTCTCAGACAATGATCTTCTGGCTACAGTTGTTCCTAGGATAGCCAAGAGAGTCAGGACCAGAAGGGAGAAAAAGGCTGTGGAGTTGAAGTCCCCCTCCAAGGAAGTTGGTGCATCAAACCCTCACAAGCAACCAGAGTCAGAAAGCACACACAAGAGGAAGAGTTATGGACCTACAAAAGCTTGGAGCAAAGAGGTGCCTAAGAAGGTGAAAACCAAAGCTGTGGTGGTTGAATCTGAATCTGATGCCCCATGTGATGTCACAACATCCATGTCCAGGAAGAAGCCCTCTTCCAGTAGGTTGGCAACCAGTGTCCCAGAAGTTCCCATTGACAATGTGTCCTTCCACTTTGCCTCCAGTGTTAACAGGTGGAAGTATGTGTACCACAAGAGGCTGGCATTGGAAAGAGAACTGGCACAGAATGCCATGGACTGTAAAGAGATTGTGGATCTCATCAAGGAGGCAGGGCTGATGAGAACAGTGTCACAACTCCCTCAGTGCTATGAGACCTTGGTGAAGGAGTTTATTGTAAATCTGTCAGAGGAGTGTGCTGATGGGAGATCCAAGGAATTTCGAAAGGTCTATGTGCGCGGCAAATGTGTGACATTTTCCCCCTCTGTAATAAATCAGTATCTGGGAAGAGCGGATGAAGAGCAACCTGAGCTTGAAGTGACTGACAATACAATCTGTCAAGTCATCACAGCAAAGCAAGTCTGAAAATGGCCTCTCAAAGGGAAGCTAGTAGCCAGTCAACTAAGTGTCAAGTATGCAATGCTGCACAAAGTTGGATCAGCCAACAGGGTACCCACTAACCACAAGTCAACTGTGTCTGTGGCATTAGGGAAGTTCATCTATGCAGTGGGAACCAAAGCTAAGGTGGACTATGGTGCCTACATATTTGATCAGACAATGAAGCATGCTGGGAGCTTCAGTGTAAAGGGTCCCATTGCCTTCCCCTCTCTAATATGTGGAATTGTGCTGAATCAATTTCCACACATCCTGACAGATAATGACTTTGTGAGGAGAAGGGAGAGTCCATTGGCTTTCAGCTACAAGCTGTTCCTGGGCAAGCATGTCCCGGACATTGTCGTGACATCGGGAGAGACTTCCAAAACTAGCCACCAACCAGACAAAGCTGATGTTATTGCAGTTCTCAAGGAGACCTGCAAAGAGCTGGGAGCTAGAAAGAATGCACTGGAACAGCTCATCTTGCAGCTGGAGTCTACTACTGAGGACACGGATGGAGCTGAAGGGCAAATGGCTGAGGGGGAGGAAGAGGCCAGCTCTGAAGAGGAGGCTGATGAGGAGGCTGATGATGAGGCAGAGGATTAATCCCTGTGTTGCTGTTTTTTTTCTGTTATGTGTGTAATTCATATGTCTTTTGTGGGTCTGTATATTAAAGTGTTGCTTTGGCAACATTTTTGACAAAAAGGGGGAGTGACAAGTGATACCCCAGGTCAACAGAAGTTTACATTGTTAAACTTTAGTATTAAAACAGTATTAAAACAGGTACCCTTTCATAACAGATTGAAGTTTTCCCTACTACAGCTGTTGTGTGTTGAAGTGTGTAGTTAACTTCTGTGTGCACACTGTTGTATGCCTCTGTGTGTTTGCTAAGATGTGTGTGAAGTTTTTATTTAACTTCCTCCCCCCTGCAGCTGATGTTGAAGTTTAGGTGCAACTTCTAATATATGTGTGCTGCTATGTGAAGTTTTTATTTAACTTCCATGTGTGTGAGTGTGCTGCCACTCTGAGTGTATTAGCTAGTATTATTCCGCTGCCATGAACTCTGTTATGGGGATCAAAGTGTTTTAGCCAAAAATTTGCCAAAGGGGGAGTTTGTAGGTGTTTAATTGGCTGCATTGTATGGTAAAACACTAATGTCTTGACTGATGTCATGACATGTATATGTAACTACATGGTAGTTACTGCAGGACTAGCTAACACAGGATTATTGAATGCTGTGACATTCATACCTGTCAACAGATACTAAGGAACAGAAGCTCTGTTAGAACTTAGTATTCATTTGCAGTCTGGTTATCAAGGAAGAACCAGACCTGGCATAAGGCCTACTGACTGAATGTCAAACTGGATGTTGTGACATTCATCATTAACAGCAGCTGGTGAAGATTAGGCAGAGTGGTGTTCTGCTATACTTCAGCATATTAGTTAGTTTGTTCTTCAAGAGAATTACAGAACTAACTTAAGGCCATTTGTGTAAATGTTAAGTTGGACACTTTGACATTTACTAATGTAAGCTGGTACTGTAGTATGGTCATATTGATCATGTACAGGTCAGCAGATTTGTACAGTCTGTTTTCTGGAAAAACAGACTCAGCATATGGACCTTGATGTCAAGCTGAATGTCGTGACATTCATTCCTGACAGCATATGCTAAATTGTAGGTTGTTCAGTTTTCTGTTACAGCTTTCTCAGGCTATTCTTTAGGAAGTCAACAGCTTAGAGAAAATCCAGGAAATCAACAACCAAGCTACATTCAATGAACCTAACAAATAGCCGATTTGTTAGCAACCTAAATATTGAATTTGTGGGAACTTATGTGACCTAAAATTCAGGGAAATACAGGTGCAAAAGCCCAGGTGCTACAATATAAAAAGGAAGACATTCCTCCATTCAGTTTCAGGGATTTTGAGGCGTGAAGATTTAGTGTGTCCATCTTACTTCACTGCTGTTTTTTTGTGAGTCTAGAAGTAGACGTATCTTGTAAGCCAAGTCATTATCAAATAGATAATTGCTTTGGCATAGGGTGTTCATTGAGTTGTAAGTGTTGTGTCACTCGAAGCTTTTAAGCGTGAGTGCTGTGTATCTTGGTTTAAGCTGTGAAGCATAACCAAGAGTTGTTTTTGAAGTGTGACTTCAAAGTGTTTTTAATATCACTGAGGTGATTGAGGGGGAGTGAGTAGGAACTCTGATCTTAGGTTAAGATTGAAATTGCATTGGGTAGGGATTAAGTGATAAGTTGTAAACGGGTGAGTTTAGCTTTGAATTGATACTACTAATAGTGGATTTCCTCCCTGGCTTGGTAGCCCCCAGATGTAGGTCATGTTGGACTGAACTGGGTGAACAATTACTTGTGTTATTTACTGCACTTACAATTAATTTCTGCATAATCCCTGTCTGTGCAGAATTGGATGTCATAACAACCAGCGTGACATCCAAAGTTTGATAACTAGAATTTCACAAAGGGACAATGCAATGCTATGCAGTGGACCATGTTATGTTATGACCTAATATGAGAATGTATGTACAATGATAGGTGCAAATTTGTGGTGCTACAAGGAGAAGAAGAGAAGGGCTAGTCCTAAATCACATAAAGATAAGAGGGAGAAGATAAAACCATTGGAGTTCCTTTTCTTGAAATCATTGAGATGATTCAAGATGCTCCTTTCCTTTGGACTTAGCAAACAAACAAGCAATCAAACAATTTGGACTCAAGCTCCTAGGATCTCCATTTGGCTTGTCTTTCTTAACTTGGCTACTCATAATAATGGTCCTCTTACACAATCTCAAGATGGAATCCCTATCACACAAGAGCAAACATCAAAAAGTTCACAACACAATAAGAGGAATGGACAAAGAACAAGTTTGGAAGAGAAGTCCTTTAAAGTCAACTTTGAAATTTAGCATTCTAAAGGCATGAGGCCTAGTTTATCTTCAACAAGTTTAGCATTCTAAAGGCATGAGGCCTAGTTGCTCTTGAACTCCTTTAAGCACGGGTATATCCTAGTTCTAAGTCCTTTCTCATTTTTGCATTAGGTTCACACAAAACAAAGACAAAACAATCACAAGACAACAATATATTTATATACAATAATGAGCTCAAGTGAGCAAAATAAAAATGACATAAACATAAAATATGTGCTCAAATGAGCAAAATGAAAAGCAATATGAATAAATGAGCAAGAAATAAAATGACATTAAAAGTAAAGGGTAAGAAATTAAATGCTCAAATTAAAGTTAGTAATTAGTATGGTTATGTTAGTTTGTCATAAGACAATGTAGCGCTATGTTAAGCAATCGTAAGTGGACTAATGTAGTAGTCATACCTATCTGAGGCCGATCAATAAAACTATAGGCAAATAAACACAAGTTAGAGATCATGACTAGTAAGCCAAACTCCACAAACTTGCCATGCCAAAACAAAAGGGGTAAGGCCTTGTATGGACTTTAGGTTTTTTGCTTGACCAAGAAGCAACCTATCTTGGACACAAAACAACTCACTTGATCTTGGATCAAGTTGAGTTTGGTTTGGATTAAAGAAGGTTAAACCTCTCATTTGTCAAGACCAACCATAAGACATTAACTCATTGGCCAAAGTATGAAAAGAAAGGGATGAAGATGAAATGTATGGAAAGAGAATTCAAGTATCAAACTCAATTGATCAAATGTGAATCAAGTCATCATCAATCAATGCCAAACAGATGAGAAATGAAGATTACAAGTCAACAAGTCAAACATAATTTTTTGGTATTTTCTGAATTAAAAATAAATGCAAAAATAAAATAAACAAAACATGGTTAAACCTCAAATTTAATTCAAATCAACTTCAACAAGTCCAATTAAATTCTCATAGGTCTAACATGGTCAAACAAACTTTGACAAATTTTCTCAATAATTTTTGAAATCAGAAACTATTTAAAAACAATTAAAAACAATAAAAAATAACACAAAATGAACTAAAATATCAAATATTTCTCAAATCAAATAAGAAATTGATGAGACTATTTTTCATTGACTTATCATGATCCATAGGTGTTATGAAAATATTTTTGGATTTTTCAAATATCAGAAAGTAATTAAAAATGAATTAAAACTATGAAAAGTTAAATGATTCACAAAAAATATTAAATGAAGTCACAAAAATAATTAAAAATCAGAATATGAAACTAGATTTTTCAAGAAAATTTTTGGCATTGGTCTCATATTTTTGTGACTTCAAATAAAATATTTATGAATTTTTGAAAATAAAAGGAATTAAATGAAATTAAAACAAAAAAAAGAAAATTAGGAAAAATCAGCGCCCTCAGATGGTTCATTGATTGACATGGCACTGATCTCATGGTACAGAGGCACGATCACATGGTGATCCTTGGTCAAGCGCGCAACACAAAAATAATTAAAAATCAAAATATGAAACTAAATTTTTCAAGAAAAAATTTGGCATTGGTCTCATATTTTTGTGACTTCAAATAAAATATTTATGAATTTTTGAAAATAAAAGGAATTAACTGAAATTAAAAGAAAATAGGAATACTAGAAATATCCAGCGCCACAAGATCATTTCATTAAATGACGTGGCAAGGGATCAAAGGCACAGAGGCGCGGATGCATGGTGCGCTGGAGTCAAACGCGTGACATGTTGCATTAAAATGAGTAAACACATTAGATGGTCAAGATTAGAACGTTTAGACATGATCCAAACGCTGGGAAGGCTACCACGTGGTGATGGTGGTGGAAACCACCATCTTCTCCGGTGATCCAACAAGTTCCGGCCACCACGCGCAAGGAAAAAGTTTGTAATGAAAATGAAATGTAAGGACATCAAAATGAAGCTTAGTTAATGTACATCACCACTGTAACCATGGATCATCCTCACCCTTCCTATTTAGAGAGAAATGTGAGATGGAAGATCGTGGTATGTCAACTGGAATGGCACGATTTGAACAATTAAGACCACCATTGGCCTACCTCAAGTATGAGGACTTCAAAAAACCTCATAAACCAAAGAAAATCACATTGAATTGCAAGATCTAGATCAAAAAAGTTTGAGGTTCTACCTCTGAAATGAAGCTTCAAATGTCATGAATTCTTCAAGATCTTGATCTACTTTTGCTCTGGAAGTGTGATGGAGATGATATGCTAAGGAATTGAGCTTTGAAAATCAACTAATGATGTTGAATTTCAAGCTTGAAAGAGAAAGAGAAATCTGAAATTTCCTTTAGTGAGGGTTGGGATTTCAATTCTGCAGCACTTCAGGTCTCCACTTCATTCTCAAATGAAGGAGATTGAGCTCTTATTTATAGCTGAAGAGGGTTGTAAGGCATGGTTCCCTCGTGTGCATGGGATTTGAATCTTCCTTGCATGGGTCTGTTCAGGCGCACGTAAGGCCCAATGATGGGTGACACACCATGCTGAGATCAACTGGAATTGAATTGGACGTGCATAATGAACTACACAAGCTTGTACGTCAAGTTATATCATGAAATGCCAAAATGGACATAAAGAGAAAGCTCTTCGAAACTCACACATGGAAAGTCAAAAAAAATAATGTGAGTAATGGTTAGAAAGCCCTTGAAATAAGGAACAAAAGTCATGTTGGGCAAAAATTCATTTGGCATTTGGAAATTAGTGAAAACTGGCTGTCAAAGTTTGGGCACAAAACATGTCTAAGTCACCCTTTGGAAATTTTCACCAAAAGCAAGCCTCTTCAAGCCCTTCTATTTCAGTGATGCAAGCCTCAAATGAAAATACTTCCAACATCAACGTAGTAGATATTTTCAAGATGATAAATTTAGACTCAAATTTTGCATCAGTTAGATTTTTCATGAGAAAGTTATGGGATTTTGAAGTTGGGCATTTTTCAAATTCAATGACTTAGGTCCAAAGTGACCTATAATGTTTTATATTATCACATGTATTTAGTTTAGGATTATGAAATATTGTCCAACATAACATTTCAAGTATACACCGTAAGCTTTCCAATGAATTTTGTCTCACCTCAAAATAATAAAAATTAAGGAAGTTAGGTCCTTGGGAAGTTGACCCAAAATTAGGGTTTCAGTCAAAATGACCTATAATGTTTTGAAATTAATGATGACCTTCCAAGTTTCAAATGGATTTTTGATGAACATGAAAGTTGTTCATATGGTTATTAAGAACAATTTTTCTCTTGGGGTCATCTTAGTTTGACAAACATATCACAAGTTATATCTCAGTGAACCTCAGCTTAGTCAGATGACTTGACTGATCAACTTTTCAAGGCCAAACTTCCAATCTTGATGAATGAATGATTGAGGGGCCTAAAATAGGCTCATATATGCATAAAATGATGAATGAAAGAACTTCCATTGATTAAATTTGATCATAGGTTGAGGTTGCTTCATGAGCAAGGCATAGTCAAAGCACAATTGAATTAGGGTTTCCTTGGGAAACAATCATCAAGCCCTTTGGGTTATCTTGATCAAATTGGAAAATTGAAATACTTGAGAGACATGTATGATGATTAGGAGCTTTTTGGACCATTGTCATGCTTTTTTTCTCATATTCATCTAACCATTTCATTGAGCTTAGGAGCCTCTTAGGAGCATGGGAGCACATGATCACTTGAGCTTCAAAACAAAATACAAGCATTCTTAATGATCTCAAACCACTCACACAAGTCCCAACCCTAGGGTTAAGGAGCTAAACATGCAATGATCCTTGAGGCAATGCATTTATGCAATAACATGATACCATGAGGGATCTTAGGGTCAAAATTAGGGTCTTACACACTTATTTCTTAGTTGTAGGTACACCTTATTTTTCTAAAAATGGATGAAATTATTTTTTGACATAAGCATTGATAAAACTAGTTATGAATGTTTATTTAAATTTTCATGTAGAAGTTGGAGCTCTCAAATTTAAAATTTGATCATGACTCTTATCATAGTAATTTTTTGTAAAACTTGGCACACAAGAAATGATATCAGTTTAAACATTTTTCATGTTAAACATTTAGTATATATAAAATCTACTTCTTTCAAGAGGCACATGTATTATTCAATTAAGGAGTTTACAGTTATTAAATGCTTTGACATCAAATTCCGACCTCCTCATACACCTAGAGTCATACAAGTTAATTGGTGTTTTCCTAGTCATAATTGGATAAAATGCAACACAGATGGAAATTTAAGAGGTAGTCATAGAATATCAACTTATGGTGTCATATTTAAGGATAATTTAGGAACATTCTTGTGAGGTTTTTGAGTTAAGATTTGAGTTTGCACCTCCTTTCAAGCTAAAATGCATGGAATCACGTCTGCTATCGAGTATGCTAACTTGAAGAATTGGAGAAATCCTTGGCTTGAAACTAACTAAACATTGGTCATTCATACATTTTATAATGTGAATATTATATCTTGGCAACTTTTAATCAAATAGAAGAATAGTTACACACTATATGTTCCTTTAAATTCAAAATATCTCATTGTTTCGGGACGACCACAATGATGACCACTCAAATAGAGTTACAAGCCATCTAGAATGTTTGCATCTCAGGGGAACTAGGCTACAAACGAAAACATGTGATCCAAGTCCAAGATACATCCAAGTTCTCCTCGCATCACACACCTAGCAAATAACGGGTTATTATAACTTCTCCACTATATAATAAGAAAAAGTGCTAATTTCACGTAGACAATATAAAATTCAAACTTCATTCACTATTTTCCTTCTCATACTGACTTGAGCATTGGAATGCTAGCATTATAGATCAACCCCTTTTATCACCGCATCAGAAGCTCATATCCACTAATGTTCATCACCACAACCGATTCTCCAACCAATTCTAGTTATGTAATCGAACAATGGCACCGTATGTGGGAATCAATTTCTAATTCCCGCGTTTTCAACAATAACACATTCTCTCTTTGATCCATCAGTTCAAAACTTTTTCAAAATATCGGATCAAAGTTCTTGAAATTGAACACTAGATACCTTGTATTTAACCTAATCGAATATCGTCTCAACCTTGGTTTCTTGAAATTCTAGATTCCCGAATTCCTAACCTTTTGTCCATGGCCATATATAAAGTTACTCGTTTCTCCGTGTTACGCAAAGTCGCTGACGCCCAAGAGGTGATAAACTAACTGCCTCCTCCTCAAGGCGTCACATATTTAGCAGTAGAGATTCCGCTGCATCCAGATCTACCTTAACCTCCTTAGGTTGTTGGATCTGCTCCGGTGCATCCTATCACACCTTTGATACCACTGTCATCTTTGTAACTAGAAGCATTGCCTGGTTTCCAACTACTACAAGATAATCTCTGGATACAATGTGCCAAAGAGTTATTTAATAGCATGTACAATGTCATACCCTGAATTTTGACCACCTCTTCTTTCTATTTTTCAGTTAACGCTAACATGTTTGGGCATACCAATCAACTATTCTACCTCAGGACCTAAAAAGTCAAGGGGGGGGGGGGGGGGGTTGACTTCTTAGTCCCTCTTAGGAGTTGATGTTAGTTTAGGAGTACTATTTAGACTTTTTGAAATAACCTAATTTGTAGGATTATGCTAAAAAAGGGTTCATAACTATTAAAATTAATTTTTAGGAAAATTAAATAGGATTAATAATTAGAATATTATATCTCATTAGATTATATTATTTAGAAGGTAATTAAATATAAATATTATATTAGGGTGTTACTTATTTAATGAAATTATAGATTAATAGTTTAGGAGGTCTTTTATATTATTAAAAATTAGGCTAAAAGTTTAGTTATTATTTGCTGAAAATATTTTAGCTATCTAAGTATTTAAAATATTATAAAACTGTTTGTTTTTATTTAAGTATTTAGAAGTGTCATATTATTTCAAATGAGTACAATGGCCTAATGTATGGTAGAACATGGGAAATGAGTTATGAGTATGAGAGTTATAGATTAATAGTTTAGGAGGTCTTTTATATTATTAAAAATTAGGCTAAAAGTTTAGTTATTATTTGCTGAAAATATTTTAGCTATCTAAGTATTTAAAATATTATAAAACTGTTTGTTTTTATTTAAGTATTTAGAAGTGTCATATTATTTCAAATGAGTACAATGGCCTAATGTATGGTAGAACATGGGAAATGAGTTATGAGTATGAGAGTTATGGGTTTGAATCTTACTTTTCTCACTTTTATTGTTTTTTTCTCTTGTATTTGTTTTTTCTTTAAAAATCACAAAAAGAATATTTTTTAATCATTTTATTATTAATTTTCGTATTTGTTATTAATGCATTTCTTAAAGTATTATCTTTTCATTAAAATCATTATTTTATACATAAAATCATAAAAGTAAAAAAGAAACAAAATCTTTTATCATTATTAGATTGTTTTTATTTATTTAAAATATTTTTTATCTAAATTCACAAAGCCATGAATCCATCTGGCTTCATTAAATTGGACTCTAAGAAATAGGTAGAATCAGGTTAAATAAAATCTTTCCTAAATAGTTGAATCTCATTTAACTTTTTAAACCTAATTTTACCTATAAATAGAACCCATTTTTCTCCTATTTTTCTCACCCACAATTTACATATTCTTACCCTAAAGTTGTTGCTCTTCACATCGAACAACAACAACAAATAAACCCTAGACTCCAACATCAAGCTAATCAGGAAATACTGAAAGAAAAAAAGAAGAACGCGTGGAATAGGAGCAAGGAAGCAACAACTTATGTGGGTCACGACACTCCAGGTTGGTATCTTGAAACTATTGATTATCGATTATATATATTTATTCTTGAATTCTTGTTTGTGTGCTATTTCAAAATTTGTACATAAACAATTAACTAAAATCTTGTATATATAGATTTGATCTCAATTTTTGTATATAATTCAGCAATTGGATGTTTGTACATAATTAAATTTCAAATTAAGTTTTGAAATAATTAGTTTCAATTAAGAAGTTTTTTTTTGTATATAGATATTTTAATTAAGATTTCTTTTAAAAAAAGGCAAAGGTTTTATAATCAAATTTAACAATTATTAATAAACCAAAACCACCTCCAATATTAATCTTTCATCGGTAAATTATAATTTTTTTTAAAAAAATCACAAGCTGTAAAAAAATCAATCTCTAATCTTCATCAAACTTAAACCAATACCCATCCGGTATGCATTTAATATTTATAGAATAAAGTCCCCCATAAATTTTTTCACATGCTAGTAGTAACATTTGATGGTCAAGACGGTCTTGTAGTTAGAATTTTTTGATTTCTCTCGTCTAAAATAAAAACATTGTGTTGGACTATATAAAAAAATATTGACTAGAATTTTTTAAAAAAAAAGAGTTTTAGGATTCATATGTATATATATATATATATATATATATGCCACGAGAATCATTATGTTTAGTAAGGTTCGGAAGAATGAGTATTGCAAATATATTAAAATATTATTTTCTTAAGTTTGGTTTGATTTATGCTTCATTAGGATTTTTAATTATGTTAGATTATTATTAAGCAAAAATAAAAAAGTTGTTCTTTTTATTTCTATCATGATATTTAATTAATTTGAACAAGAATAAGAAAAAAACATAAAAATACTAAAATATATTTTCTCATCTAATCCAAATACAAAAATGCATCTTCTATTCTTTATTTCAAAAATAAAAATAAATTAATTATTTAATATTATTATTATACTATTGTAATTCCATGAATAAGAAAAAAAGAATAAAAAATATAATTAATTATGGAATATTAATAAAAAATTTAGGGTTAATAATATTAAATTAGGATAACTAGGGTTAATTAATATTTTTACAATAATTATTAATTAGGGTTATAATATAAAAATTGATTAAAATAATTTAGGGATTTAATATGATTAGGGATTAAATGATAAAAAAAATATAATTAAATAATTACTGAAATAATTATGGTTAACATGAAATTAAAATACTAAAACTAAGGATTTAAATTAAGTGTTAGGGATTAATCTTAGAATAGTTGGACATGATTAAATTAGGGGTTAATTCTTGAAAAATGGGTTAATATAAATATTATAAGGGAAAATAGGGTTATGGTATTAATTAATCTGGGAAATTAGGGTTAATCTATGTGATAACTATGGGATAAAATTCTAGGAATTTTTTTAAATATCAAGAATAAAATCGGGATAAGGGATATATTAAATTGCATTTTATTTAATTTATTTTCTTAATCAAATTAAATTTTTACAATTGAATAACGGATAAAAATAAGGGATACAAATATGGGATAAAACATAGGATAAAAGTATAAGATTTTTAAGGGATAAAATCAGGATAAGGGTTATATCTAATATTCTATTTTTTTAAAATATAAATTAAATATTATCTTCACAAACAATCAAGGGATAGCATTAAATTCAACACACTTCAAATTATAAGTCCTCTCTACCCTGGAGTATTGAGCCATTTTAAAAATTAACCATTTCTCCACCCCCGACGCGTGAGAGTTTTCAAGGGATAAAAATGACAAAACAAACAATTCTTTTCTACAAGAAATATGTTGCTCTGATCCTTCATCCAACATGGAGGTACGTAGGCATAGAGTTGTAAACTCTAGCGAGTATAAGAATCAAAAACCTTTTTAGGTCTTCCTCTTAATAAATTTTCTTTTTTTAATAAAACATTTCTTTAAATAAATAAATAATTAAACAATTAATAAATATTAAAGTAAATATTCCTTAGAAACACACTAATCCTAGAATTAAAGGAGGATCTCATTAAGTACAATGGAGGTAAGAGGTGCCTAACACCTTCCCCTTACTTAACTGACTCCTGAACCTAACATTTCACCCTTAGTTTATAGGTTTTACATTATTTTCCTGATCCTTAGGAACGAATAAAGAATGGTGGTGACTCTGTCATTTTTTCCATCTGTGACAGCTGGAGACTCGGATGGGGAGTTCTTATACTTTCCTAAATGAGAGTCCATCTTATCCCTTAGTTTTAGGGTTTTCTGTGGGTTTCCTTGTTTGCTTGTTTCATTTTCTTTATGGTTATTTATTTATCTGTTTTTTATTATTCAGTTATTGTATTTTTATTTCATATTTCAATATTATATTACCATTCATGTATCATGATTGGTTGGAACAATTGTTATGTGTAAAGTCAAAACCCATGCTTGAGGAAAAAGTAATAAGTTTAAATAAGGGGTCGTCCTGTCTTGACCATTGGGGTTCTCATCTTGTGGGGTGTTTGATGACGATTTCGCCTAAAGTAGATCAATTCAAAGAGTTTGTCATAAGAAGGCTATCACTTTTTCATGATGAAACCTTGAATTTGGTCCATGACTCTAGGGACTTTTTCTAGAACCCACTAAACTCATGGTGACCTTATGTTATCAACCTATAAGGGTCGTTACTAAGGTCCCGCCTAGATGAGACCTATCCCGAAGGATTACCATAGGAAGACTTGCTTCTTATCATGGTAAAACAATGGTATAGCCCATGACTCTTGGACTATCATCCAAAACTTTATATCCTACAAGTGAGGGGATTGGGTAGTCTAAACCTAGATATTCCCTATCATAAGAAGTCGACCTTAGCTAGGTCATGCTTGTATATTACCTTACATATCCCTAAACCCATTTGGCTTTCCCATGCTGATCATTATCCTTATCTATAAGGAGCCTTCTTAAACAAGGAATCCTTATATTCAACATTATCCTTAAACCCATATGTGGATATATCCATTATTATCCTAAATTTGTAGGGGTTTCCTTTCGTTTGTCACAATCCCTAAACTCGTGTGGGTTCTCTTATCTGTCACTATCCTAATGTGACACTTGCGTTGCTTCTAAATTTTTTTTTAGCATACCTTTAAAATAATTTTTGTTTGCATACCCATGCATTTGCGTACATATACATACATTTGCATATCTTTTCCTCTTTCACCCTCCACCAACTATTATCCAATCAGCAGACTTCCTGATACTCATGGAAGAACTCGAAGGACATCTCAAGAAACTATAGATGGGATCAAGTGGGGTAAGTACCATTGAAGAGATAAGATAACCCTTCGCCATTCCAGCCACGACCTACCTAGAGCCTTAAATACAACCCGAGATGGTGACCTCCGTAACAAAGTCTGTAATAATATCTACTTCAGCAGCAACCTCATGCACATCATCAATACCAACAAAGAAATTATGGAATGGAACTGGATCCTACACCAATGTCTCATGACTTACTCAGAAGTTCCATAGTGAAGCTACAATCACTTGATCCTCCCCTCGTCGATACCCTACAAGTCATGACGAGAACGCCCGGTGTGAACACAAAGTTCAAGATTGACAAGCTGTTGACTTTCAAAGAAAGAGTCTCATTGGTGAATGGTCACCCCTTACTTTGATAAAGTTCAATAACTTCAAGAAGTGTCCCCTAAAGTCGATGGATCAATAAGAAAGATCATCCCAAGGATCATTAGGCTTTGATTTCCACTTTTAATTTCTTTGTCGCTATGTTTTATTTGTTGTTTAAAGTTGTAATTTTGATTAGTAATTCAAATAAAATGAGCATGCATGTTTTTGAGGTCAACCCATTCGTATTCTTTATTTTCTATGACATCACTTTCCATAAAAAAAATCAACGCTTTTCCATTCCACTTTTCAACCATTAACAAACTTAAAGGAGAATGATGTAATAAAATAACTGAATTTGCTGACGTATGCTTTTAATAGCATGACCTAGCTGACGATGTAAGGCATTGGTTTACTTCCTAAACACTGGAGAAATAAGGAGATAATTTGTAGTAAACCCCCTCGAGCCTGAAGTCGGGGTTCTTTCTATTTAAAAAAAAAATCTTAATCTTAACTTGGTACATGGTAGCTGTTCAATTAAGTCAATGACGCATTCTGATCTCAAGAGAATTGTTCCATCTAATCACATGAATAAGAGGATCAAGCACATCCTCTTCCTCACATACGTCATCCAACATCGAGGAAGCAGTGAAAATACAAAAGCTCACAATAGCAAACATGACAGTCACAACTTTTGAAATCAAAAGCAAAATCATAAGATTTTCTTAAAAAAAGTTTCGGTAAGTCAAAAAGAAAAAAAATCTGAAAATTTGACTTAGGCAAAAGTTAGGGCATCATGTTTCAAAAAGAGCCCACTAAGTCAAAAACTAAAAAGGAGTTGACTTAGGCATTAGGGCATCCTGATGGACCACAAATTCAAAATAATTGGTCCATGCAAAAATAGGGATTAAAAGCAAAAAAAGAAAAGAAAAAACGAAAACAAGCTTGTAAGTGAAAGTAAGTGACTGCCACCTCAAGAATCTCATAAGTGCTTGGATGATTATATCCATCATCATTACTATCAAAGTTATCTTGTAGACTAAATGTATTTTGTTGAATTAATTATATTTAAGAATGGAGATCATCAAGGAGAAAGGGCGGGCCTTAATCAAAATTTGAGCCTCATATCCTTTGTTTCTTAAACCGTGAACCATACCACATTACAACCTTTAAAAGTCCTAATTAAAGTTAGGTTCACTATGAAAACATACTCAGTAAAATCATTGTTAAACTGACTCCAAATGTTTGTTAAATCATCGATAACCACATTTTCTAACCTTATTCTATCACATCTCATTTGTGCCAACTTCATGGCCAAATATCATATGTACACACCATACTTGTATCCATATCTATTTTCGATTTAAAAAACTTTCACGAGCATTGCGTTAGAATTAATTTTCAAAAATAACAATTTTTCTCATAAATCAATAGTTAGCATTAAGGAAATTTCAACAATGGTCTTATCAAAGGCGAACTTTTTCAAGATGCTAGGGGCAAGTCACCTAAGGATCCTTCCAATTAGGGGGAAATCCTTATAATCATGGGAAAATCATCTGAAGATCATACTAACTAGGGGCAAAGCGTCCCAAGATTTGACCCACCTATGTCAAAATACCTCCATGACCTTAATGATCATGGGCATGCTCTTTCAAGACTCTCATATTGGGGCATACCAACTCAGGGGAACAGTAAGGCTGGTCACTCTGAAAGTCGTCTAATCAAGGGCATACTGTAAGATCCTAGTTTTGACCCTAAGATCCCTCATCGCATCATATCATTTGCTCAATGCATTGCCTCAAGGATCATAGCATGTTTGGCTCCTTAACCCTAGGGGTGAGACCTGTGTGAGTGTCTTGAGACCACCAAGCATGCTTGTATTGTATATTATTGCTTTTCTTATTTTGATTACTAACCAAAAGTACAAAAATATGTCATTAACTCTTTTTGTTTTGAAGCTCAAGTGATCATGTGCTCCCATGCTCCTAGGAGGCTCCTAAGCTCAATGAAGTGGCTAGATGAAGATGAGAAAAAGCATGACAATGGTTCACAAAGTTCCTAATCATCATATATGTCTCACAATTATCTCAAATTGCCAATTTGATCAAGATAACCCAAAGGGCTTGAGGATTGTTTCCCAAGGAAACCCTAATTTCATTGAGCTTCAACTGTGCCTTGCTTATGAAGCAACCTCGACCTATGATCAAATTTAATCAAGGGAAGTTCTTTCATTCATCATTTTATGCATATATGAGCCTATGTGAGGATCCTCAATCATTGATTCATTAAGATTTGAAGTTTAGCCTTGAGAAGTTGACCAGTCAAGTCATCTGACTAAACTGAGGATCACTGAGATACAACTTGTAATGTGTTTTTCAAATGAAGATGACACCAAGAGAAACAATGTTATTAAGAACCATAGGAAAAACTTTCAAGTTCATCAAAAATCCATTTGAAACTTGTAGGGTCATCATTCATTTCAAAACATTATAGGTCATTTTGACTGAAACCCTAATTTTAGGTCAACTTCCCAAGGACCTAACTTCCTTAATATTTATGATTTTGAGGTGGGACCAAATGCATTGGAAATTTTAAGATGTCTATTTCAAATGTTATGTTGGACAAAATTTCATAATCCTAAAATAAATACATGAGATAATACAAAACATTATAGGTCACTTTGGACCTAAGTCATTGAATTTAAAAAATGCCCAACTTCAAATGCCCATAACTTTCTCATTAAAAATCCAAATGATGCCAAATTTAAGTCTACATTGATCATATTGAAAATATATACAACTTTTATGTTGGAGGTGTTTCCATTTGAGGCTTGCATCATTGAAACAAAAGGGCTTGAAGTTGCTTGCTTTTGGTAAACAAATTCAAAGGGAACCTAGACATGTTTTGTACCCAAAACTTCACAGCCAGTTTTCATAAATTTCAAAACTCCAAATGAATTTTTTCCCAACACGAATTTTGTTCCTTATTTCAAGGGCTTTCCAACCATTACTCACATTAATTTTTTGGACTTTCCATGAGTGAGTTTCGAAGATCTTAATGTTTATGTTCATTTGTGCATTTCACTTTGAAACTTCGTGTGCAAGCAAATGCAGCTCCAATTACACATCCAATTCACTTACATTTGATCTCAACATGGATTTCCCTTCACTCTTAGGCCTCACATGCGCCTGTACATGCCCATGCATGGAGGATCCAAATTTCTTGCACACGAGCCAAGCATTGCATTGCATCACATTCAGCTATAAATAGAAGTTCCTTGAGCTTCATTCTTCAACCACAAGGAGATCTAAAACGCTGATGGATTGAAAACCACACCCTCACCTAAAGGAATTTTCAGTTTTCATTTTCAAATTCAAGCTTGAATTTCAACATCATTAGTTGATCTTCACAGCTAAATTCCTTAACCTTGCATCATCATCACACTTCCAGAGCAAGATTGGATCAAAAGCTTGGAGAATTTGTGCTGTTTGAAGCTGCATTTCAGAGGTAGAACCTCAATTTTCTTGATCTAGATCTTGCTATATGATGTGAATTCCTTTGGTTTTTGTTGTTTTCTGAAGTCCTCAAGCATGAGGCAGGCCAGTGGTGGTCTCAATTTTGAAAATCCTGCCATTTCAGATCAAGCACCATGATCTTCAAGCTCATGTTTCTCTTTAAATATGAACTTTGAGGAGAATCCATGGTTACAGGGGTGATGTACATCACCTCAGCTTCATTTTGATACGTTTGTTTTTTGTTTTCATTAACATTTGATTTCCTGCGCGTGGTGGCTGAAATTGGTTGTCTGGCCGGAGAAGATGGTGGTTTCCACCACCATCCCCACGTGGGAGCCTTGGAACCCTTGGATCTCACTGAAACGTTATAATCCTGGCCTTTCATTGTTTTGAATTATTTTAATTTCGTGTGTTGCGTGCTTGACCAAGGATCACCATGTGATCGCGCCTCTGTACCATGAGATCAGTGGCACGTCAATTAATGAACCATCTGAGGGCACTGGTTTTTCCTAATTTTCTTATTTTTGTTTTAATTTCATTTAATTCCTTTTATTTTCAAAAATTCATAAATATTTTATTCGAAGTCACAAAAATATGAGACCAATGCCAAAAAATTTCTTGAAAAATCTAGTTTCATATTCTGATTTTTAATTATTTTTGTGACTTCATTTAATATTTTTTGTGAATTATTTGGTTTTTAATAGTTTTAATTCATTTTAAAATACTTTTTGATGTCTGAAAAATCCAAAAATATTTTCTTAACACATGGATCATGACAAGTCAATGAAATATAGCCTCATCAATTTCTTAATTGATTTGAGATTTATTTGAGATTTTAATTCATTTGTGTTATTTTTCATTGTTTTTAATTGTTTTAAAATTGTTTCTGATTTCAAAAATTGTTGAGAAAATTTGTTAAAGCTTACTTAACCATGTTAGACCTATGAGAATTTAATTGGACTTGTTGAAGTTGATTTGAATTGAATTTGAGGTTTGACCATATTTTGTCCATGTTATTTTGCATTTATTTTTAATTCAAAAATACCAAAAAAAAATATGTTTGACTTGTTGATTTGTAACCTTCATTTCTCTTCTGTTTAACATTGGTTGATGATGATTTGATTCACTTTTGACCAATTGTGTTTGATATTTGGTTTCTCTTTTCATTCATTTCATCTTCATCTTTTTCTTTTATTTTTTGGCCAATGAGTTAATGTCTTATGGTTGGTCTTGACAAATGAGAGGTTTAACCTTCTTTGATCCAAACCAAACTCAACTTGATCCAAGATCAAGAGAGTAGTTTTGTGTCCAAGATAGGTTGCTTCTTGGTCAAGCAAAAAACCTAAAGTCCATACAAGGCCTTTCCTCTTTTCTTTTGGCATGACAAGTTTTAGGAGCTTGGCTTACTAGTCATGATCTCTAACTTGTGTTTATTTGCATATAGTTTTATTGACCATCCTCAGATAGGTGTGACTACTACATTAGTCAACTTACGATTGCTTAACATAGCGCTAAATTGTCTTATGATAAACTAACATAACCATACTAACCACTAACTTTAATTTGAGCATTTAATTTCTTGCAATTTACTTTAATGCAATTTACTTCTTGCTCATTTATTCATATTGCTTTTTACTTTGCTCATTTGAGCATATATTTTATGTTTATGCCATTTTCCTTTTGTTCACTTGAGCTCATTATTGTATATAAATATATTGTTGCCTTGTGGTTGTTTTTCTTTTGTTTTGTGTGAACCTAATGCAAAAAGGAGAAAGGACTTAGAATTAGAACTTACCTATGCTTAAAGGAGTTTAAGAGAAACTAGGCCTCATGCCTTTAGAATGCTAAATTTATTAAAGAGCAACTAGGCCTCATGCCTTTAGAATGCTAAATTTCAAAGTTGACTTCAAAGGACTTCCTTTCCAAAACTTATTCTTTGTCCATTCCTCATATTGTGTTGTGAACTTTTTGATGTTTGCTCTTGTGTGATAGGAATTCCATCTTGAGATAGTAGGAGGACCATTGTCATGAATAGCCAAGTTAAGAGAGACAAGCCAATTGGAGATCTTAGGAGCTTGAATCTACAATTGTGTGATTGCTTGTTGTTTGCTAAATCCAAAGGAAAGGAGCATCTTGAATCATCTCTATGATTTCAAGAAAAGGAACTCCAAGGGTTTTATCTTCTCTCTTATCTTTGTATGCTTTAGGACTAGCCCTTCTCTTCTTCTCCTCACTCTAACCCAAGCCAAACTCTTTTTGTGCAAACTATGACATTGTTTTCAAACTAAAAACCTAGGCCTTATGCCTTTGATTTTTCAAAATCTTTTCATTAATACTCATTGTGAATGAATCTTAATCCAACTTTGACTTCATTTTGTAGATAAATCTAACTTGTAAATATAACTCATTTCAAGTTGTTTTTGTGGTTCCAATGGCCACCTTTGTTAAAACCTCTTCATAAACATTAGTCATGGGTTTGAGTTATCATAGTGGTTGATGTAAATCTCACCTCATCCTTAGTGGTTGGATTATAAGTCTTCCTTGCTTATTATAGGGTTAACCCCTCATTAGCATGTTGAAGCCTTCCTCACATGGTGGATTGTAGGTTTAGGTTGAGTTCTCTCCCTTTGATAACAAAAGACCTTAAGGCTTTTGATCAAATCAATTCACCAATCTTTGAGATTTTTACCCCGAACTACGAGGTTTTGATCCTACCTTTGTGATGGTACGTAGGCAATGGGTTCATCCATTCAAACAATTTTTTTTTAAAATATAATTTATTCTCTTCTCATCCGTCCAATCTTTTGCACATATTTTTACAAATACCAACCTACAATACACATTTGCAAAAAGAGGTTCCCTTAGAGTACTAAGGATGTTTTGGGTGCGTAAAACCTTCCCATTTCATAACCAACCCCGTTACCCAGATCTCTGACATTTTTATTAGTTTTTTATTTCATAAAACTTCTTACTTGGGTTTTGTTCGCTTTTTAGCCTTTCCTTTGGACAAATAAAAGTGCGGTGGCGACTCGAATTGTATGTTTACTTTTGGTTTAGTCAATAAACCTAAAGGTAACAAATACCCCGCTATAGAAAAGCGGCGACTCTGCTGGGGAGTTCTACTTCCCAGTGGGTTTAGCCTACTTTTTGCTTATGTGACATATTTTTGGGCAAATTTGGGATGACTGTATTGTTTGTAATGTATGAATTGCTTGATATATTAATTGCTTGTATGCTTGGTGGTTTCTTGTGAGATGAGTTCTATACCCGAACTCGAGTGCACTTATGATAGGAGAATGGCATAGTCTTGTTGACTTGTGTGGAGTTATTCCTTAGCAAGTTGACTTGCAAGCCCATTCACTTGGTGGAGGTCTTATTGGGATCAATAATGTCACACGAGTAGTCGTGGTTAGGCATTACTCTTTCCAATATGAGCCTTAGAAGCCAAGGACCTTAGATACCTAGCCCATCTTGGCCTATTTTAGGACGTAGTGCGAAGGTCGTTCAAGTGTAAGATTTGAAACGATTGTTACGCGATACTACGAGTAGTTATTTTATCCGATAATATCTGAAAGATGAGATGATGACTATGGGGGCCCTTTTTAGAACATGATTGTCAGGTTTAACCATAGTACACTCCTTTTGGGTGGTTCTTAACCGAGACTCCATGCTCGTGACTTACAACAAACCCTTGATTTGCGGTTGATCCGTTCTCGTATATCCTCAATATCAATGGAACTTGGGTGTTGATAAGGTGTAAAACCTAATCCACCAAAATGGATGATTGATATTGATGATGAATTGAGCCATCCCGTGACCTTTGTGTGGTGTGACTTGGTTGATCCTTGAGTGTGATTGTTGCATCCATGTACTCATGCATTCATTTGCATCCATATCATCAACAATGAAAATCTTCAAGGAACTTAAGAGGTCTATTTGCAAATTTTTAGACATGTGTAATACCCATGTAAGACCCCAATTTTGACCCTAAGATCCCTCATGGCCCATATCATATCATACCATGGCCTCAAGGATCATTGCATGCCCTAGCTTCCCTCCTAGTGGGTGGTTTATCTTGTGAGTGTGGTTCTTGATCACCAAGCATGTATTGCATTTGTATATCATTGCTTTTCATATGTTTGCTAACCAAAAGTACAAAAATATTGTCATCTAACCTTGTTACTTGCAGATGAAGCAATCATCAGTCAAACAGTCAAACCAGCCATTAAACAATGGATGGTGGCCATTCTTGCAGAATTTGGGCACCATGATCATTCATCAAGGGTTCATATAAGTTGTGACATCATTTGGAATCAAGATCTCAAGTGATTAGGGTTTGGAATTCATCAGAACATGGTTCAGTCAACCAAAACCCTAGCAAAGTCAACTGTTGGTCAACTGTGCATTTAATCAGTGATTTGATGGTGGGAATTGGTCTGAGAGATCTCATTCATGTCCATATAGGCCTCATATAACATGTCAAACATCATCATGGAAACTTCTTCTCCTCAAACATCATCATGGAAACTTCTTCTCCTCAAACAAGAAATTTCCCAAAATAGAAAGTTGACCTGTAATTGGAATTTGCCAAAAATGGAAACTTCTTCTCCTCAAAATTACATCATGATACAAGCTTCAAATGAATTTTTTCCCAACATGAAAGTTGAAGATCTTGTTCTCCCATTTTCAAAAAGTCCAAGAACACTCAATTCCCATGTATGGTTGGCAAGTTATGATCAAATCTTTCTCAAAAAATTTTGAACTTCAAAGTGCCATATCTTCCAAACCATTTGGCCAAATTGGGTGGGGTTTTTTTCTACAAGTCACATTTGATGCCCTCTTTCCAAATATGTCATCATAATTCACCAAAAGTTCACCAATCAAAATGGAATTTTTGAGGTAGCATGAATTAATTCAAGTGAGGTGAAAAAATGAGTTTTCAAAATAACCAATTCCAACCATTTTTACCACTTGCAATTGATCAGAAATCATGTTTGAAGTTTGTCTAAAGGCCCAATTCGCAGCTGTTAGCACATGGACATGTCATTTGAGTGGAAATGCACAAATTAACCAAAACACACAATTAAGCAAATTCTGATTACACTTCCATTAACTAACCTAAACCAACACTAAACAGACTATATATTCATCATTTACACTCTGAAAACCCTAGCCACAACTTCCTAAAACAGACCAAATTCCATTTCTCTCAATTTCTCATTTTCTTCATTTTGAAACTTTTCTAAAAAATTGCCAAAGAACACGAGTTTGTGTGGTTTGCTTCATCACTCACCATCATTTTTGAACTCATTACAAGTATCATTCACCAGCTGTAAAGCCATTTCATGCGACTGTTCCATTGAAGCACATCCATGGCAAATCTCAATTTGAGCTGAAAACAAGGTTGCTGAACCAAAACCCTTCATCCATTCACCTCCTGGAACAACATAGTGCACCTGTTTCAGCTGTTTGAGGCCAAATCATCACTGTTTCATCATTACCTTCATGTATATTTCCTTATCTTCATGTAGTCTGGAAGACCTGGCCTGTTACTTGGCCAGGAAACTGTCTGAAGTCCTCCTTAAGAGGCAATGCTTGTGTGTGTTTACATTTGTCCCAAGCAGGAAAAGTCCTCATTTGAGGCAATTGGTAGATCAAAGAGATATGCAACCTATCTCCTACTATTCTGTGAGTCTTCTCCTTGCTCCCATTACATGGTTGTAGCATTGAGATCCAAACCCAAGATCTATAGAGTCTAATCTGTGGAAAGAGTTCCTACTTTCTGAACTCCCACACCTTCTGATATTCAAATGCTCTCCCTGACCAGGGATAAGAGCAATGAGGCACACCCCTCATATCCTCTCATCTGCTTCACCTTAGCCCCTCAATGGCAAGGTTAAGAGCACCATTAACCCTATTCCAGTTGGCTTCAATGCCTAACCCTTTTGTGTGAGCCTGATTGTTTGGTTATAGTGTGTGCTGAATGACTTTCTTGATTGATTGCTTATCTCATATGCACATGTTTGCTTGTATGCTTCATGCATTTATCATCATTAATTGCTCATTAGTGCATGATCATTCCATTTGTCTTTGTGACATTATCATTGTTGTTTACCCATTGAGGACAATTGTAAGACCATTCATTGGCCATTGTTCCTATGATATGGAAGTGAGTATAAGACCGTTTCATTGGCCACTCGTCTTATCTTTGCTTGATGCATTTGTTTGATTGTATGGGAGGATGCAATTATAAGTCCCTGTAAGTTGGCATTTGCTTTCCTATGATCATGGGTTGCATTGTTTGATTGTATGTGAGGATACAATTGTAAGTCCGTGTAATTTGGCATTTGTTTTCCTATGATCATATGTTGGAGTTTAGAGTAAGCCCAGATAAATTGGCATCTGACATCCAAATGTTTGCTTTGTTGGAGATTGGTATAAGCCCAGATAGATTGGCATCCGGTATCCACTTTCATTTCTTTGTTGAGGAGATTAGTATAAGTCCATAGAGTGGCCTATGATATCCAGTTCTGTTTTAGGAGATTGGTAAAAGCCCAGTAATTGGCATCCGATATCCGTTTTTTGTTGACTTTCTTCTTTTGCTTTGATTGTTTGTTATTACCCATTGCCCATTCCAAAGGACACATTTGAGTCATATTCTATATGATTTCAAGAGGTGAACCTTCTAAGAAGTTTTACAATCCATCCTCATCCATTCATCCCATTATGTCCTAAACCTTTTCACACATTATTTTCAAACTTGAGATAGAAATTGTGCAAACATCTTCATGCTTTTCAAATTAAAAAACCTGGACCCCACGTCCTTGACTTTTTTCAAACTCCATTTCATAATACTTCTTTGAATTAATCTTAATCATACTTTGACTCTACTTTCGTAATCATAATCAATTAACTTCACCCATTCAATTGTTTTGGCTTTGTCCATTCTTGCTAAGTTTTCATACATGAGCTATAGGTTTGATTTATCCTAGTTGGTTGATGTCAATCTCACCTATTTGTCCTTAGTTGATTGAATTGTAAGTCTTCCTTGCTTATTATAGGGTTAACCCCTCACTAGCAAGTTGAAGCTGTTCTCACATGGTGGACTTGTTGTTTGTATAAGGTTGAGTTTTCTCCCGTGGATAACGTAAGACCTTAGGGCTTGTGTTTAAAATTGAATCCACAAACTTTTGGAAATCTTTTAGCCGAACTACGGCGTTTTGATCCTTACCTTTGATGGAAGGTACGTAGGCAACGGGTTCATCCGTTCGAACACAAAAACAATAAAAATTGTATATTCTTTTCTCACCATCCCAATCATGTTTGCACAATACTTATGTCATAACAAATAACAATTTAGTACAACAAGTGTGAAAAGGGCTCCCTAGGAGTACCTAGGACGTAGTGGGTGCCTAACACCTTCCCATTGCGTAATTTACCCCTTACCCAGACTCTCTGATCTTTTTATTAGTTTTCTATGCGTAAAACTTCTTAGGCTTTTGTTCGCTTTTTAGCCAGTCCTTTGGATAAATAAAAGTGCGGTGGCGACTCGAATTCATTGTATGCTTTGCTTATGGTTTAATCAATAAATCATATAGCGACGAATACACCGCTACAGAAAAGTGGCGACTCTGCTGGTGATAAAATCAATCCTTGGTGGTATTGCCCACTTTTCACCCTTATTGTGTGATATATTGTTATGTGTTATTTGACATACTTTTGTACAATTTGGGATAACTGTATTGATTGTAATGTTTGAATTGCTTGATATACAAATGCTGTTTGCTTTGGTGATCTATGAGATGAGTTCTCTACCCGAACTCGAGTGCACTCTAGGATAGGAGAATGGCATAGTCTTGTTGACTGGTGTGGAGTATTCCTTAGCCAGTTGACTTGCGAGTCCATTCACTTGGTGGAGGTCATGTTGGATTAATAATGTCACACAAGTTATTTGTGGTTAGGCATTATTCTTTCAATCATGTTCCGCAAAAGCCAAGGACCGTAGTTTACCAAACCCATCTTGGCCTATTTTTAGGACCGTAGTGCGGAGGTCATTCAGATGTCAGTTCTGATACGATTGTCACGCGATACTACACTCATAAGAGTTTCTCTTGAGAATATTTTTGGAATACGAGTATTCGTTCCTCCGATAATATCCGAAAGATGGGACAATGATTATGGGAACCTCTGGTAGAACATGTCTGGCAGGTTTAAACCCTAGTACACTCCCTTTGGGTGGTTCTTAACCGAGACTCCATGCTCGTGACTCTCAACAAACCCGTGATTCGTGGTTGAGTCATTCAGACACCGTTAATATCAATGGAACCTGGATCAGGTGTAAAACCTAAATCCACCAAAACGGATGGTTGATATTAAGGATGTCCGAGCCGGTTCATGTACCGTTAATATCAATGGAACTTGGGTGTCGATAAGGTGAAAACCTAAATCCACCAAAATGGATGATTGATATTAGGGATACATAGAGCTTTCCCATGACCTTTGTTTGGTGTGCTTTGCTTGATCCTTGAGTGTGATTGTTGCATTCATCCATTCACGCATTCATCCGCATTCATGTCATCAGAAAAAGAAAATTTTCAAGGAACTTAAAGGGTTTATTTGCAAAATTTTCAGACATGGAAAGACCAAAAAGGCATACAAAGAAGTACAACTTTACACAGCCCGATGTAAAAGAGTTAAGGAATCTGACATCGTATGTATTAGATCCCTTGGGTTTCAAAGCTCGCTATGGGAAGCTTCTACCTCTGCTCACTACTCAGGTTGACGAAGGGCTGATGAGTACTCTAGCTCAGTTTTACGATCCGTTGTATCACTGCTTCTTATTTCCGGACTTCCAGCTGTTACCGACTTTGGAGGAGTATTCTCATCTTATTGGGATTCCGATTCTGGATCAAGTGCCGTTCAGTGGCCTAGAGGATATTCCATCTGCTCGAGAGCTTGCTAGTCTGTTGCATATAGATGAAGATTTGATTAGGGCTAATCTGACTACCAAAGGCGGAATTCAGGGTTTTCCTTCCGAGTTCCTCATTGCCCAAGCCACATTCTATGGGAAGGCCATGAGTGAGGATGCCTTTGAGGCTCTGTTTGTGCTGCTCATCTATGGATTAGTGCTGTTTCCCAACTTCGACAAGTTCGTGGACATGAACGCCATTAGGATCTTCTCAGTTCTTAATCCAGTTCCGACTTTGTCGGGCGATGCTTATGTCTCTTTGCATCTGAGGAATGCAAAAGGTGGAGGAGTCATTGTCTGCTGTCTACCCCTGCTGTACAAGTGGTTTATTTCGCACTTGCCGCAGACAGTTGCTTTCAAGAAGAACAAGGGATGTCTACGGTGGTCTCAGAGACTTATGTCTCTCACCAATGATGATATCACCTGGTATGATCGCGTGTACGATACCGTTCAGATCATTGACTATTGTGGTGAATTCCCTAATGTGCCTCTTCTTTACACATGTGGTGGGATCAGCTACAATCCCATTCTTGCACGACGTCAGCTTGGGTTCCCCCTAAAGGATAAACCCCATAACATTCTGTTAGAAGGTGTATTCTTTCAGGAGGGTAAAGATCCCCAAGGCCTGAAAGCCAGATTTGTCCATGCTTGGCGCAGTATTCACAAGAAGAGTAGGAGCGAGTTGGGTCCAAAGAACTGCATTGCTTTGGAGCCATACACCTCTTGGGTCAGACAGAGAGCTGCCGTCTACTTGATGCCGTACAATTATCCAAGACCTACACCGTTGGATGTGGCTGGGCCTTCAACCCTCCCTACCCAACGTGTAGAGGAGTTAAGAGAAGAAGACCTTTCGCGTGCTTGGATCCGTGAGAGGGAGGAATTGCTGCAGCAGCTCAAGGAGAAGGACGCTATGATTGAGTTCCTCGAGCACCGAGTGATCGACGATCCGAACGACGCTTGGACTTCTCTGCTTCCTCAGTCTTCCAAATTCTGGAAGAGGAAGTATGATCGACTTGCAAAGGAGAAAGCAGACATGGAAGCGGCCTATGAGAGAGAGATTAAGAAGTTGTGCACTTCTCGTCTTCCAGCATCCCGAGCTTCTAGGGATCCATAGGATGTTATTTGCCTTTTCTCTTTGTAATAATCAAAAATGCTGTACTCCTTTGTCTTGATATACATTGAATGAAATATTTTCCAGGAATTAAAATGTTTTAACTATTCAAAATATTGCAAATAATACCCTAAGGGTTCCTTGAAAACAAAGCATTTGCACAAGCATTTCATGCATCATCTTTGCATAAACAGGTACTCCTTTTTCTGGTCTTCTTGTCCTAACCTCTGTTCTTCATTTATTTTGAAGACAAGCTGACTCACCGGTATTATACGCGAGTCAACTCTGCAAGAGTCATGGAGCAACTAGAACAAGAGAACAGAGAATTGAAGGAAGAGGTCGCCAGGCTTGGCGCTTTGATGGAGCAAATCCTTGCTGCTCAGAATCAACCTTCTCCGCCTCCCACAACTCCTGCTCAGAGGACAGTCATCTCAGAGGTAGCCACTTCGACTGTGCCAGTCAGCGCCCATGCGCCCAATGCTATGCCGCCCGGTTTTCCTTGGGGAATGCCGCCAGGTTTTATGCCTGATCTGCCAGCTCCAACCTTTGCTCACATGCCGGCATCTAGCCCGGTCCCTGTTGCCGCTCCTCCTGTCGTGCATACCATGCCAAGGGTAGACGACACCATCCATCACTCCGAGCCGTCTGAGGGCACGGATGTTCATGAAAAGATGGACGCCATGAACGATCAATTCCTTGAGCTGAGAAAGGAATTGAGGACTCTTCGAGGCAAGGATTTATTCGGCAAGTCTGCTGCCGAGTTGTGCTTAGTTCCCGGTGTGAAGATACCGATCAAATTCAAGGTCCCGGATTTTGAAAAGTATAAAGGGAACACCTGCCCACTTGCTCACCTGGTCATGTACGCCAGGAAGATGTCTACTCAGACAGATAATGATCAACTCCTGATTCATTATTTTCAAGACAGTCTATCCGGTGCTGCGCTCAGATGGTACATGAGCCTGGACAGTGCCAATATCAGATCTTTCAACGACCTTGGTGAAGCTTTCGTCAAGCAGTATAAGTACAACGTCGATATGGCGCCTGACCGAGATCAACTCGGGTCCATATCGCAGAAAGACAAAGAATCGTTCAAGGAGTACGCCCAGAGATGGCGAGAGCTGGCAGCTCAAATCACCCCACCGCTGGAAGAGAAGGAAATGACCAAGATCTTTCTGAAGACTCTTGGCTCATTCTATTATGAGCGGATGGTAGCAAGCGCTCCCTCTGATTTCACCGAGATGGTGAACATGGGGATGCGTCTCGAAGAAGGTGTCCGTGAAGGACGGTTAGCGAAGGATGATAGCTCTTCCTCTAAACGATATGGGGCGTTTAAGAGGAAAGAAGGGGAAACACACGCTGTGCAGTCTCAGCCTAAACATAGAAGACCCTCTGTTCAGAGGAAGCCTGCACGTCGTGCCGGTCATCAGCACCAGGTGGCTCATATAGCACCTGTTTTTAAAGATAATGCTCAGCAATATCAACATCAACAATATCAGCATCAGCAGCAATATCAACAACCGCAGTACCAACAACAACAGCAACGTCCACAGCAACAGGCTTACCAGCCTCGTGGAAGTACAACCAATCAAGCTAACGTGAATTATGATAGGAAGAAGATCAGCTTCGATCCAATTCCTATGACATATGCAGAGCTTTATCCTTCCTTGTTGGAAAGGAAATTCGTTTCTCCTAGGGATCCTCCTGCCATTCCTGCAAATCCACAATGGTGGTATAAACCAGACCAGCATTGTGTCTACCATTCCGGTGCTCCGGGCCATAATGTAGAAAATTGCTACCCACTCAAGACTAAGGTTCAAGACCTTACGAGATCTGGGATTCTGAGCTTTGAAGATTCAGGCCCGAACGTGACCAAGAACCCATTGCCTGCGCATGGGAAGTCTGTTAATATGATTCAGGAATGCCTTGGGAAGTACAAGGTCAGATATGTGAGCCATATCAGGCAGTCGTTGGTTGAATTACATCGGATGTTGTGTCAGTACAGCTACTTGGAGCATAACCACGACAAGTGCCGCGTCTGCTCGGTTAATCGCTTGGGTTGCGACCAGGTCCGCAAAGAGCTTCAAAAGTTGTTGAATGAGGGTACCATTGAGATTCTGCAGAATCGCAATGTTGACGAAGTCGAGCCTGAAGTGAATGTCATTTCACCAGTGTTCAAGCTGCCTGAACCGGTTGTTATCCGCTACAATAGCAACAATGCGAAGGCTTCCCCTTCTTTGGTCATTAAACCTGCCGGCCCTGTGCCCTTTTCATCTGATAAAGCTGTGCCATTCAAATACAATCCTGTTGCTGTGCAGGATGGGGTCGAAGTGCCGTTGCCTTCCACTTCCGTGACCACTATTGCTGATGTCAGTGGGCTGACCCGAAGTGGTCGTGTATTTTCTGCGCCTCCAAAGGCTATTTCTTCTGAATCTGCTGAATGTCCTGTGGGGACAGCTGTGAAAGTTCAGAATCCGGCACTTGATGTTGCCAAACCATCCTCCTCCGTACAAAAGACTCCTGTTTCTTCAGTTGGCCCGAGTGGCATTGTTGATGAAGAATCTGATGAGATGCTGAGGCTCACCAGAAAGAGTGAGTATAATATTGTAGACCAGCTTCTACAAACGCCATCCAAGATTTCCATTCTTTCTCTGCTGCTGAATTCAGAACCCCATAGGGAGTCTCTGCAGAAAGTCTTGGATTTGGCGTATGTTGATCACGACGTCACTCTCGAGCAGTTTGATAGTATCGTTGCAAACATTACCTCTTGCAACACTTTGAGCTTTTGTGACGCTGATCTCCCTGAGGAGGGAAGAGACCACAACATGGCTTTACACATCTCTATGAACTGCAAATCTGATGCAATGTCCAGTGTGCTGGTGGACACTGGATCTTCTCTAAATGTATTGCCAAAGACCACACTCTCTCGTCTGTCATATCAAGGTCCTCCTATGAGGCAGAGTGGGGTCGTTGTGAAAGCATTTGATGGGTCGCGCAAGACCGTGATTGGGGAAGTTGATCTCCCAATCAAAATAGGACCAAGTGATTTCCAAGTTACTTTCCAAGTAATGGATATCCACCCATCTTATAGCTGTCTCTTGGGCAGACCATGGATTCACGAGGCTGGCGCCGTGACATCCACCCTACACCAGAAGCTGAAGTTTGTCAAAAACAAGAAATTGGTTGTAGTAGGGGGAGAAAAGGCTCTCCTGGTTAGCCATCTATCTTCTTTCTCGTACATTGACGCTGAGGATGAAGTTGGAACTCCATTCCAAGCTTTATCTATTGATGAACCAATCGAGAAGAAGTCTCCTTCATTCACTTCCTACCGAGATGCTAAGCTGGCCATTGAGTGTGGTGCAGTTGCTGGTTTAGGGAAGGTGATTGAACTTGAAGACAATAGATCCCGGGCTGGCATTGGCTATGTTTCTGGGGCATGTAATGAGCAAGGTTTGTTTACAAGTGGAGGATTCATCCATGCTGATCCACCTGAAGAAGAGGAAGCTGCTACTATCTTGGAAGAGGATGCAGAGGACGTGAACAATTTTATTATTCCTGGTGGTGTCTGCCACAATTGGGTCGCTGTAGATGTTCCTACAGTCATCCATAGATCAGAGTAATTGTTCATTTTGTTCAAAACCATTCTCCCATGCCAAAAGGAGAAGTGATGACATTGTTGGCAAAGAATATATACAATGATGTTTTCATTCAATTAATGCATTCTTAAACATTTGTTTTTCCTTTGTTTTCACTTTTTGCTTTTTTCATGAAATCAGTGATCACAAAAAACCATAAAAAAACAAGAATAAAAGCAAACATTTTTTCATCTGCATAATGATTTGCTTGTTTGAATTCTAAAGTTTTTTTCCTTAACTAAAATCATTATGCAGGTTGATCCTAAAACCCATTGAACATAATGATCCAACGCCATCTCCCAATTTTGAATTCCCTGTATTTGAGGCAGAAGAAGATGACGTTGAAGGAATTCCTGATGAGATTACCCGTCTCCTTGAGCACGAAGAGAAGATCATTCAGCCTCATCTTGAAGACTTGGAAACAGTCAACTTGGGGTCTGAAGATTGTGTTCTCCTGGTGAAGATTGGGGCACTTCTTGAAGAGTCTGTCAAGGAATATTTGATCAGCTTGCTACGAGAATATTCAGATATCTTTGCTTGGTCCTATGAAGATATGCCTGGTTTAGATACAGATATTGTGCAACATTTCCTGCCTTTGAAGCCTGAGTGCGTGCCTGTGAAGCAGAAGCTCAGAAGAACTCATCCAGATATGGCAGTGAAGATCAAAGAGGAAGTTCAGAAGCAAATTGATGCGGGGTTTCTGGTGACTTCTACATATCCTCAATGGGTGGCCAATATTGTGCCTGTTCCTAAGAAGGACGGAAAAGTCCGTATGTGCGTTGATTACAGAGATTTGAATAAAGCTAGTCCCAAAGATGATTTTCCTCTACCACACATTGACATGTTGGTAGACAATACAGCTAAATTCAAAGTCTTTTCCTTTATGGACGGATTTTCCGGATATAATCAAATCAAGATGGCACCAGAGGATATGGAGAAGACAACATTCATCACACCTTGGGGAACATTCTGTTATCGAGTGATGCCCTTCGATTTGAAGAACGCCGGAGCCACGTATCAACGAGCTATGACTACCTTGTTTCATGACATGATGCACAAGGAGATAGAGGTCTATGTTGATGATATGATTGCTAAGTCCCGAACGGAAGGTGAACAAGTTGAGCATTTGTTGAAGCTTTTTCAGCATCTGAGGAAGTTCAAACTTCGCCTGAATCCGAACAAATGTACATTTGGAGTCCGTTCCGGCAAGTTATTGGGTTTTGTGGTAAGTGAAAGAGGTATTGAGGTTGATCCTGCAAAGGTCAAAGCAATACAAGAGATGCCTGCACCCAAAACTGAGAAGCAAGTCCGAGGTTTTCTTGGCCGCTTGAACTACATTTCCAGATTTATATCCCACATGACTGCCACATGTGCGCCGATATTCAACCTCCTCCAGAAAGATCAGTCTCATGATTGGACCGAGGATTGCCAGAAAGCTTTCGACAGTATCAAAGATTATCTGTCTGAACCTCCGATCTTGTCTCCGCCTGTGGAAGGAAGACCTCTGATTATGTACTTAACAGTTCTTGAAGACTCGATGGGTTGTGTACTCGATCAACAAGATGAATCAGGGAAGAAGGAATTCGCTATATACTACCTCAGTAAGAAGTTTACTGATTGTGAGTCTCGGTACTCTATGCTTGAGAAGACGTGTTGTGCTTTGGCTTGGGCTGCTAAGCGTTTGCGCCAGTACATGATAAATCATACAACTTGGTTGATATCCAGAATGGATCCAATTAAGTATATCTTCGAGAAGCCTGCTTTAACTGGGAGGATTGCCCGTTGGCAGATGTTGTTGTCTGAGTATGATATTGAGTATCGAGCTCAGAAAGCTATCAAAGGTAGTATCTTGGCTGACCACTTAGCGCACCAGCCGATTGAAGATCATCAGTCTGTTCAGTATGACTTCCCTGGCGAAGAAATTCTGTATTTGAAGATGAAAGATTGCGATGAGCCGACACTTGATGAAGGTCCAGAACCTGATTCCAGATGGACGATGGTGTTTGATGGCGCTGTTAATCAATATGGGAATGGAATTGGGGCAGTGATCGTTACTCCTCAAGGTTCACACATTCCGTTTACAGCAAGGCTAACTTTCAAATGCACGAATAATATGGCGGAGTATGAAGCCTGTATTATGGGACTTGAAGAATGTATTGACTTGAGAATCAAGTATCTTGATGTCTATGGTGATTCGGCCCTGGTTGTTAATCAGATCAAGGGTGAATGGGAGACGAATCAACCTGGTCTCATCCCGTATAGAGATTACGCAAGGAGAATTTCAACTTTCTTTACAGAAGTTGAATTTTATCATATTCCTCGAGAGGATAATCGGATGGTAGATGCTCTTGCTACGCTTGCTTCCATGATTGTGGTCAGATGGTGGAATGATGTTCCCAATATTACTGTGATGCGCTTGGACAGACCCGCTCACATATTTGCAATTGAAGAAGTAAAAGATGACAAGCCTTGGTATTTTGATATCAAGAATTTCCTCCAGAGCCAGGTCTACCCGCCTGGGGCATCTGTGAAAGATAGGAAAACTTTGAGAAGGTTGTCAGGCAGTTTCTACCTCAGTGGTGAAGTGCTGTACAAGAGAAATTTTGATATGGTTTTGCTCAGATGCGTGGATAGACACGAAGCAAACCTATTGATGACTGAGGTCCATGAGGGTTCATTTGGTACTCATTCCAATGGACATGCCATGGCTAAGAAGATGTTGAGAGCAGGCTACTATTGGCTGACAATGGAGTCTGACTGTTGCAAGTACGTGAAGAAATGTCACAAGTGTCAAATTTATGCGGATAAAATCCATATTCCTCCGACACTCCTGAATGTGATTTCATCACCATGGCCTTTCTCTATGTGGGGAATCGACATGATTGGCATGATTGAGCCAAAAGCGTCCAACGGACATCGGTTTATTCTCGTAGCAATTGATTACTTCACCAAATGGGTTGAAGCCGCTTCGTACGCAAATGTGACCAGGCAGGTGGTTGTGAAGTTTATCAAGAACCAGCTGATTTGCCGTTATGGTGTGCCAGAGAGGATCATTACTGATAATGGATCTAATCTGAATAACAAGATGATGGATGAGTTGTGCGCCGAATTCAAGATTGCACACCATAATTCCTCTCCCTACAGACCTAAGATGAATGGGGCTGTTGAAGCTGCTAACAAAAATATCAAGAGGATTATCCAGAAGATGACTGTCACGTACAAAGATTGGCATGAGATGCTGCCGTTTGCTTTGCATGGATATCGTACGTCTGTACGCACTTCAACAGGGGCAACCCCTTTCTCTCTTGTTTATGGCATGGAAGTTGTTCTCCCAGTAGAGGTGGAGATCCCATCAATGCGAGTCTTGATGGAAGCCAAGTTGACTGATGCTGAATGGATTCAGAGTCGTTACGACCAATTGAATTTGATTGAAGAGAAGAGATTAACTGCCATGTGTCATGGTCAGTTATATCAACAGAGAATGAAGAAAGCATTCGATAAGAAGGTCAAGCCTCGTGTGTTCCGAGAAGGTGACCTCGTGCTCAAGAAAGTCTTGTCTTTCACGCCCGATTCCAGGGGCAAGTGGACTCCAAACTACGAGGGTCCATATGTTGTTAAGAGAGCCTTTTCAGGCGGTGCTTTGATGCTTACAACAATGGATGGGGAGGATTTCACTCGTCCTGTGAAATCAGATGCAGTCAAGAGATACTTTGCCTAAAAAAAAAGAGTATATGCAAATGAAAAACAGAATAGCTCGCTAAGTTGAAAACCCGAAAGGGCGGCTTAGGCAAAAATGAGCGTCTCGGTGGAGAACCCGCAAGGGTAATCCAGGCAAAAATTAGAGACTTGAAAAAAGAAATATTTGCATCCCGCTAGATTGAGTACCTCACCCTGGGGCAATATAGGCAAAAATTAGGGATTTGGCAAGTAACTGCATCCTGACAAGACTTTCTGTTCACCAATCGTCACTTCGTCAGAAGATTCTCGATTCGTCGTCAACCGAAGCTTCGAATACATCGAGATTCAAATTGGTAGAGAAAGGATCATTATGTTCAATGTAGCCCTCTTCCAATATATATCACTGATTTCAAATTTGTACAGATCTATGGAGTCTTGCCATTTGCAGGCTGAAGGTGAGAAAAACAAGAAAGGGGGGGTTTGAATTGTTTGAAAAATAAGCGCTTTTGCAAAATGAAATCACACAATGATTTTATACTGGTTCGCTTATAACACAAAGCTACTCCAGTCCACCCGGCCAAGGTGATTTCGCCTTCAACAAGGACTTAATCCACTAATCTTGAAAGATTACAAACAACCCCTAAGAGAAAAGAAAATCTCTTAGTCCTCTCAAGTCTACAGACTACAACAAGTCACTTGAGGAAATCAAATAAAAATAGATACAAGATGTGTAATCTAGAGTGCTTCTAAGAAAGCAAATATTACAAACTTAAGAACAAATTTTTCACTTGATAAGCAAAAGCTTAGTGAAAATCTTTGAAGAACAAAGATGTTTTTCTTGAGCGTGATATGATTTCAGTATAGTTTTGGCTAGTGATTTCTTCGTGTTTACTGAATGAGATTTCTTCTCTATTTATAGGAGTTGAAGTAGAGTTGAAGTAGCGTTGAATCTATTGGATATTGAGATGTAATTACGCCATTCCATTAATAGCTTCTGCAGTAGACTTTTTCACTTAGAAGTGACTACTTACCACAATTAGTATCTTTTCTCTTGGAAGTGGAGATTAACGTCTCTTTCTAATTGAGGAAATCCATTTGCAGAACTTTAACTTGGCTTAAACGTTACTTCATCATGATTAACAATTCTGATTAGAGTCTTTGTGTATCTGGAGAAACTTGCTTCTGATGTTATCTCTTGAAAGTTCAGATGACGCTTGATAACTTCAGACTTTACAGAAGGCATTTGTTCAGAGTCAGAGCTTCTTAGACTTTACTTTATGTTCAGATGCTTCTGATACTTGTAGTTTTGTCCAGAGTCAGAGCTTCTTGAAACGAGATTCCACTTTAGATGCTTCTGATACTTGAGATTTTGCATCTGATCTTGTTTTGCATCTGATGACATCATCAGATTTATTTCTTCTTTCTTTAGAACCCTGCACACTTAGAAACTTTTCGTTAGGGTACCACTTTTGGTTTCATCCTTTGTTATCATCAAAATCATGGAATCTATTGTAGAACTATTTTTGTTCTTACAATCTCCCCCTTTTTGATGATGACAAAACAAATAAAATTATCAGATGAAACATGAAAAATATTAGATCAGATAGACAAAAGCTCCCCCTGAGTTAGTACTAGGGAGTTCAGAAGTTCTTACCAGAGCTTTCCAAGTAATTAGGTTTCTGAAAACTTTCTGCAAATGCTTAACTTTAAAGTTAGAGTTATTTAATCAGAGCTATTATTTAATCAGAGCTATTTATATCAGAACTATTTCTACAATTGTTGCAGAATGCTTAAGGTTTTAGACATAGTTTTCATCAGAGCTATTTAATAATTTCTCCCCCTTTTTGGCATAATCAAAAAGGCATAAAACATAAAAAGAATAATAGAGAGAAGAACACTTCATTAAACAAAAGCACGAAGGCAAACAGCAGTCAAAAACAACAGATTCAAAGAAATATCAGAGCTAAAAAAAGAAAAGAAAAGACAGAAGCAAAAACACTAGGCAAACAAAAGAAATCCTAAGTGCCTAAGGGTTTGGAGGAGGAGGAAGTCTCTGTAGTAGCATGGCAAACATATTCTGGAGGTTTTCATTCAGAGCGTCTTGTTTGTCCATCCTTGCCCGGAGCTCACTCTGATCTTGCTTGATCTCTTTCTGATCTTGCTTGATCTCCTTCAGAGTGTTAAGAATCAGAGGGATCGCAGAGGAAGACTCCCCCTGAATCAGAGCCTGCTGAGTTTCAGCTTCAGCAGCAGCTTGGGCTTCTGCATCTGCTTTAGCCTTGGCTTCAGCTTCCTGAATTCTCAGAAGTTCTGCTTCTTTTGCCAGGCGTTCTTCTTCCAATCTCTTAGCTTCTTCTTCAGCTTCCTTAGCTAACCTTTCTTCTTCCAATCTCTTAGCCTCAGCTTCTCTAGCCAGTCTCTCTTCCTCTAACCTTCTGGCCTCAGCTTCTCTAGCCAGTCTCTCTTGGAGTCTTTCCTCAGAGTCTCTGATGTAGCCATTTCTGACTTGTTCAGAGATACTCTTCAGCCTATAAGACTCAGAGGTCATCCAACTAATAACTCTGTTCCAGTGTGTCCTAACAGATTTAGGATCATCACTGACTTCAGAATTTTTAGCCAGAGACTTGATCTTCTGGACTGAGGATTCTGCAACCTGAATAATGGCCTCCTCAAGGGTAGGTGTGATAATTTTAGGTTCAGGTTCAGGTGAATGAGGTGGAGAGTTTTGAGGGCTGAGATTTAGAGGTTGAGGTTCAGTTTCTGGTTCTGGCTGGGGTTCAGATTCTGCTTCTGGTTGAAGTTCAGAATCTGGGTCTGGTTGAAGACTGGGGGATGAAGCATAGAGTGGGTTTACATCTAATGGGTCAGAATCTGGGCTAGGTACAGCGGGAATTAATGGTGGAGTGATATAAGGTTCAGATGGGCGAATTACAGATGGTTGAGTTTCAGAGGGTGTGGTGGTTGTTTGTGGTGGAAGGGAAGTTTGATTTTCAGAGGTGATGGTGGTTGTTTGTTGTGGAATAGAAGTTCGGAGGGGAGAGGTTACTTCAGTTTGTGTTTGAGTTTGTGGGGCGAAATTTTTAGCATAGATTTCAGCTATTGTTGGGGAGTTTGGGTCAGAGTGTTCTTGATCAGAGGACTCATGATCAGAGGACTCTTGGTTAGAAGAAGGTGAGAGGTAAGGGGGTGATTCATAATCAGAGGATGATGAAGAACTGTGGTGATATAGTTGATTAGGGTCAGAGGTTGTTGTAAAAGTACGGGCAATTTTTAGAACAGGTGGAGGTTGAGAGGTTCTGATGGTAGATGGTGGTATTTCAGCGGTGGTATATATTGGTTGAGAGGAGAGAGGGTTAGAGGAAGCCATTACAGATTCAGAAGAGACAGGAGGAATGGACTTACCAGAGGAGACATTCAGAGGTGCTGAAGCTTTGGTGCCAGAGGTTTCTCCAATTCTGGCTTTCTTTGCCTTCCTTGCTTCCTCAGCTATCTTCTTTTCAGAAAGGCCTCTTTTGTATCTGACCAGATCTTCTACAGAGTCCAGACAGTCTTCTAGGCGAAAATCAGAGATATCAATGCCTTCATCCAGACGATCCTGAAGGTAGATAGCAATGGCATCTCTGGGTTCGTTCTTGAAGAACCTTTCAAGGCCATGAGGCATCTTCCTCTGATCCTTCAGAGCTTCCCAGGTCACATTCATAGTGGGCTTGACTCTGATGTCCTTGATGATTCCCATACTCCTCAGATTTCTGGCATTCAGAGGCTTTCCAACGTCAATTGCCAGATCATCCATACATCTGGTCTTCTCCAGAGCATCTACCAGCCCATGCTCAATGAAGATGTCAGAGAGCAATCTTCCCAGAGGAATGTAGGATCTGGGCTTCATATTATTCCTTGTTTCTCTGACTGAATCCCTCAGATATCTGAAGAGAAGAACAGGGAGGTTGATTGGAATACCCTTCTGAATACAGTAGAGGATGCACTTCTGATCAGCATTTATATAATCTGAAGAGTTGGAGGCTGGACGATGATGGATTGTTCCCAGAATAATCTTCAACCAAACTCGGAGGTTCTGATGAAGCTCCTTGTTCTTAGATGGGTTTCCTTCAACGTTTGCTTTGAAGATAGTAGGGTTAATGACTTCTGTGATGCGCTTGGACCTTGGAGGAATGTTGTAAATCCTTTTACCTCCAGCTTTTTCCATATTTAGCAAAGAAGCAATAGACGCTTCTGTGATAATGATCTTCACGCCCAGAACAAAAGAAACGATGAACTCATCATCAGCATCTGCACATCTCCAGAATTCCTTCACCAGAAGAGGATAGATTGGACCATACAATCTGTTGAAGTAGGTTTCCCAACCTTGCTTGCGAAGATCTTCAGTTAAATCAACGCCATTTCTTTTCAAATTTTCAAAATCCACGAGCGATTCACACAGTACATCCAAACCTTCAAAGGGAGTAGAAAGATGAATGTGTTGTTCACGTTCCAAAATGTGAGGTTCTTTGTAAACTGGGGTTGTGGTAACATCTACAACCATGGGTGTTTGAGTGTTTGAGGTTTGGGGGTTAGAAGCAGCTTCCATTTGTTGGGAGAAGTTAAAAACTGCTTGTTCTTGAGGATTCATGATGAAGATTGATGAAAAAGATGAAGAACTGAGAGAGTTGCAAAGAAAACTTTGAGAGAGGGTTTAGGGTTTAAGAGTGAGTGAGAGTGATAAGTGTGTGAAATGTGAGAAAAGTGTTTATATACCTAAGGGTAAAAACACATGCAAAACGACACAATTAATTGCGTTGGAACAGAACACAAGATTTGCACGCTAGGGGAGAAAAATGATTATAGCTAATAAATGAAAGTCTAATCCCAACAGTAAGCACACTGCTCGAGGAGATTTCAAGCGTTCTGACCTTTGATTTCTTTTGACAGCTGTCTAGAAGTTCTAAGGTTAGACGCATGTTCCCCACGTGTTGATGTTTCTGATCTTCAGGAATACCAAGAGATTGGTTCTGAAGATTTCTAACTCAGATATCTTCTTAACTTGGTAGAAGTATCAGAGTCAGAGGCAGAAGTGTATTTGTTTTTATCAGATTCTCATTTTACATGTTCAGAGCCAAATTTTACTCAGGGCAATTTTTAATGTTCAGATTTTCTAATATAAAGCGAAATCTATCTTCAGCCAGAGGCTTAGTAAAGATATCTGCCCATTGATGTTCTGTATCAATGAACTTCAGCGTTACTATTCCTTTCTGAACATAGTCTCTAATAAAATGATGTTTAATTTATATGTGTTTGGCTCTGGAATGTAGAATGGGATTCTTACTTAAACAAATAGCAGCAGTATTATCACAAAGGATAGGAATGTTACTCTCAAAGATTTGTAGATCTTCTAGCTGATGTTTCATCCAGAGCATCTGAGTTGTGCACAGTGATGCTGAGATGTATTCTGCTTCTGCAGTTGATAGAGCAATTGTTGACTGTCTTTTGCTAGCCCAGGAGATTAAGTTGTTTCCCAGAAGCTGGCAATTTCCAGATGTACTTTTTCGTTCTATTCTATCTCCTGCATAATCTGCAT
This sequence comes from Lathyrus oleraceus, assembly GCF_024323335.1. Lineage (NCBI taxonomy): Eukaryota > Viridiplantae > Streptophyta > Magnoliopsida > Fabales > Fabaceae > Lathyrus > Lathyrus oleraceus. Next base: position 490,947,067 of record NC_066583.1, read on the forward strand.
CACAATAACCAGAAAGCCTATACTCTGATGTTTTCTCATACATCAGGCCCAGGTTAGGGGTTCCTTTCAGATACTTAAGAATTCTCTTAACAGCTGTTAAATGAGATTCTCTAGGATCTGATTGGAATCTGGCACAAAGACAGACGCTAAAGAGAATATCAGGACGAGTAGCAGTCAGATAGAGAAGAGAGCCTATCATACCTCGATAGAGCTTCTGACAAACCTTGTTGCTTACCTCTTCCTTCTCCAGAATGCAAGTTGGATGCATGGGAGTCTTTGCAGAATTGCATTCAGACATATCAAACTTCTTTAGAACGTCTTTAATGTACTTGCTTTGATGAATGTACGTGACTTCTGGAGTTTGATTGATTTGAATTCCCAGAAAGAACTTTAGTTCTTGCATTAGACTCATTTCAAATTCTGCCTGCATTAACTTAGAAAATTCTTGGCAAACAGAGATATTAGCAGAACCAAAAATAATGTCATCAACATAAATTTGGCATATCATGAGATCATTTTTATGATTTTTACAGAAGAGTGTAGAATCAACTTTCCCTCTGATAAAATTTTGTTCCAGAAGAAAATTACTTAAGCGTTCATACCAAGCTCTGGGAGCTTGTTTAAGTCCATATAAGGATTTCTTAAGTTTGAAAACATGTTCTGGAAAATTTGAGTTTTCAAAACCAGGAGGTTGATTTACATACACTTCTTCTGAAATATAACCATTTAGAAATGCACTCTTGACATCCATTTGGTATAATTTTATAGAGTGATTAATAGCAAATGATACAAGAAGACGAATAGACTCTAACCTTGCGACTGGAGCAAAAGTTTCATTATAATCAATACCTTCTTGTTGACTATAACCTTGAGCTACCAGTCGTGCTTTGTTTCTGACAACTTCTCCTTTCTCGTTCAGTTTGTTTCTGAAAACCCATTGGTTCCAATGACATGAGTGCCTCTGGGTTTAGGAACAAGATCCCAGACATCATTCTTGGAGAATTGATCTAACTCTTCTTGCATAGCTGCCACCCAATCATTATCTTGAAGAGCTTCATCACAGGACGTAGGCTCAATCAGAGACACTAGTCCCAGAGGAATATCTTCAGAAGTTCTGAAGGTAGATCTGGTTCTAACAGGTTCATCTTTGTTTCCCAAAATCAAGTCTTCAGATACGTTGCTACGACTCTTGACTTTCCTTGGAATTTCTGGAGATTTAATTTCTTCAGAGTCTGGAGTGACAGGTGCTTCTGGAGTTTTCTCAGATTCTACCAGAGTGATCTCTAAATCTGCAAACTTTTCAACTAGCTTTGACTTTTCAGGGTCAAGCTTATCATCAAATCTAACATGAATTGATTCCTCCACAATTTTGGTTTCTGTGTTGTATACTCTGTAGCCTTTAGAGCGTTCTGAGTATCCTAACATAATACCTTTCTGTGCTTTGGAATCAAACTTGTTCAGATGTTCTTTAGTATTTAATATAAAGCAAATGCATCCAAAAGGATGGAAATAAGAAATGTTGGGTTTTCTTCCCTTACACAGTTCATAGGGAGTCTTATCCAGAATAGGTCTAATAGAGATTCTATTCTGAATGTAACACGCTGTATTTACAGCTTCTGCCCAAAAGTGCTTTGCTACATTTGTTTCATTGATCATGGTTCTGGCCATTTCTTGGAGTGTCCTATTCTTCCTCTCTACAACTCCATTTTGTTGTGGAGTTCTAGGGCAGGAGAAATCATGGGATATTCCATTAGAATCAAATAGTTCTTCAAAATCTTTATTTTCAAATTCTCCACCATGATCACTTCTGACTCTAATAATTTTAGAGTCAAATTCTTTTTGCACTTTAGAACAGAAACTGGTGAATACAGAGTGAGACTCACTCTTGTGCTTTAGGAATTTTACCCATGTCCAGCGGCTGTAATCATCAACGATTACAAGTCCATACTTCTTTCCATTGACTGATGCTGTTTTCACAGGACCAAATAAGTCAATGTGAAGAAGCTCCAGAGGCTTGGAGGTAGAAACAACATTTTTCAATTTAAAAGATGTTTTTGAAAACTTTCCTTTCTGACAAGCTTCACACAGAGCATCTGAAGAAAACTTCAGTTTAGGTAAGCCTCTGACTAACTCAAGTTTAGTTAGCTGAGAAAGTTTTCTCATGCTAATGTGGCCTAAGCGTCTATGCCATACCCATTGCTCTTCGTGAACTGACATTAAACATTTAACATTTTGATCTTTTAAATCAGAAAGATTTATTTTATAAATGTTGTTTTTCCTCTTGCCTGTGAAAAGGACAGAGCCATCGTTCTGATTAATGGCTTTACACGTTTTTTGATTAAAGATTACATCATAACCGTTATCACTTAATTGACTTATGGATAACAAGTTATGCATTAATCCTTCTACATAAAGAACATCAGATATAGAGGGAAGAGTACCATTACCAATAGTTCCGGAGCCTCTGATCCTTCCTTTCTGATCTCCTCCGAAGCCTACAAAGCCAGCGTCTTTAAGTTCCAGGCTTTGGAACATAGACTTTCTTCCCGTCATATGTCGCGAGCATCCAGAGTCCAGGTACCATGACTGGTGTCTGAACTTTGCTGCATAGGATATCTGCAACATAGATAATCTTATCTTTCGGTACCCAGAATCTCTTGGGTCCTTTCAGATTAGTTTTCCCAGAGTTTCTTACAACTTTGGGTCTTCTAGCATTTTTAAATTTGTGTTCTTGTGTGTGTGTATAGTGGTATGAAAAAGGTGATTTAATTTGGTTACTGGTAGAAGTTTTATCAGAATCAGAATCATACCCAATTCCCCTTTTATTATTCTGACCTACTCCATAAATCATGGATGCCATAATACTCCTATTTATCCCATTCTTCAGAAATTGTTGAAAGGCTTCTTCATACTTATAAATAATTTCATTTGAAGTTTGTGGTGCTTGAGACAACACTTCTTCTAATTCTAAGCTTTTTGTTTTAGCTCCATCTCTTTCTAACGTTAAAGATTTGATTGTATCTTCATGTGCTAGAATTGTTGTCTCAAGTTCACTACATTCTTCAGATTTTGCTTTAAGAAGGCCTTTAATGCTTTTAACTTTTTGTTTTAATTTCTGAAGAGAGGTAAGAGTTTCTGATAAACATGATTCTAAGTCAGATCTAGAAAGTTCAGAAAATACCTCTTCAGATTCTTCATCTGAGCTGCTGGATGTGGTAGCCATAAATGCTACGTTGGCTTGTTCATCAGAGTCAGATTCTGATGATCCTGATTCACTATCGTCCCAGGTGGCCATTAATCCCTTCTTTGTTCTGAAGGCATTTTTCTTGAAGCTTTCTTTCTTGGAGTTATCTTTCTTCAGCTTGGGGCATTCATTTCTATAATGACCTGTTTCTTTACATTCAAAACAGGTAATATCTTTATTAGGTTTACCTTTTGAAGTTGACTCTGATCTATCCCCTCTGGGTCTTGATCTTCTGAAGTTGTTGTTGTTCCTTCTTTTCCAGAGTTGCTTAACTCTTCTGGTTAGTAAGGACAGTTCTTCTTCATCATCAGAGTCTTCAGGTTCAGAGTCGTCAGTATCTGCAGTTTCGGCCTGGAGAGCTTTGGTTCTGTCTGACTTCCGTCTTTCAGATCTGGACTTCAGCGCCACTGACTTGTTTCTTTTCTGAGGCTCATCCTCCTCTAGTTCTATCTCATGACTTCTGAGAGAGCTAACAAGTTCTTCAAGGCTGATGTTGTTCAGATCCTTTGATAACTTCAGAGCAGTAACCATTGGTCTCCATTTCTTTGGCAGACTTCTGACAATCTTCTTAACATGATCTGCAGTAGTATATCCTTTGTCTAGCACTTTAAGACCTGCAATAAGAGTTTGGAATCTGGAAAACATAGCTTCTATAGCTTCGTCATCTTCCATCTTGAAGGCTTCATATTTCTGGATCAACGCCAGAGCCTTCGTCTCCTTGACTTGGGAGTTTCCTTCATGGGTCATCTTCAGAGAGTCAAGTATATCTTTAGCCGTCTCTCTGTTGGTGATCTTTTCGTATTCGTTGTATGATATAGCATTTAGAAGTATTGTTCTGGCCTTGTGATGATTTTTGAACTCACGTTTTTGATCTTCTGACATTTTGCTTCTGGGAACTTCAGCTCCATTTAAGGTTGGAGGTTTGTATCCATCTGTGACAATGTCCCAGAGGTCAGCATCATAACCAAGAAAGAAACTTTCGATTCTATCTTTCCAGTAATCAAACTTTTCTCCATCAAAAACAGGAGGCTTGGCATTGTAAGAATCTTTCTCATTTGAGTGGGCCATTTGTTTTTCTCGCACTGGATCTCTCTACACGGTTAAGTGTTTGATTTGAAAATCAATAACAGAGCCGGAGCTCTGATACCAATTGAAGGTGAGAAAAACAAGAAAGGGGGGTTTGAATTGTTTGAAAAATAAGCGCTTTTGCAAAATGAAATCACACAATGATTTTATACTGGTTCGCTTATAACACAAAGCTACTCCAGTCCACCCGGCCAAGGTGATTTCGCCTTCAACAAGGACTTAATCCACTAATCTTGAAAGATTACAAACAACCCCTAAGAGAAAAGAAAATCTCTTAGTCCTCTCAAGTCTACAGACTACAACAAGTCACTTGAGGAAATCAAATAAAAATAGATACAAGATGTGTAATCTAGAGTGCTTCTAAGAAAGCAAATATTACAAACTTAAGAACAAATTTTTCACTTGATAAGCAAAAGCTTAGTGAAAATCTTTGAAGAACAAAGATGTTTTTCTTGAGCGTGATATGATTTCAGTATAGTTTTGGCTAGTGATTTCTTCGTGTTTACTGAATGAGATTTCTTCTCTATTTATAGGAGTTGAAGTAGAGTTGAAGTAGCGTTGAATCTATTGGATATTGAGATGTAATTACGCCATTCCATTAATAGCTTCTGCAGTAGACTTTTTCACTTAGAAGTGACTACTTACCACAATTAGTATCTTTTCTCTTGGAAGTGGAGATTAACGTCTCTTTCTAATTGAGGAAATCCATTTGCAGAACTTTAACTTGGCTTAAACGTTACTTCATCATGATTAACAATTCTGATTAGAGTCTTTGTGTATCTGGAGAAACTTGCTTCTGATGTTATCTCTTGAAAGTTCAGATGACGCTTGATAACTTCAGACTTTACAGAAGGCATTTGTTCAGAGTCAGAGCTTCTTAGACTTTACTTTATGTTCAGATGCTTCTGATACTTGTAGTTTTGTCCAGAGTCAGAGCTTCTTGAAACGAGATTCCACTTTAGATGCTTCTGATACTTGAGATTTTGCATCTGATCTTGTTTTGCATCTGATGACATCATCAGATTTATTTCTTCTTTCTTTAGAACCCTGCACACTTAGAAACTTTTCGTTAGGGTACCACTTTTGGTTTCATCCTTTGTTATCATCAAAATCATGGAATCTATTGTAGAACTATTTTTGTTCTTACACAGGCTACCATTCCATCAAATCAATTTGAGCTTTCTATCCAATTATTTGCACTCTTATTTGTTTCAATTCAACAAATGTTTTGCATGTTTTAAATTGATAAAATGTCATTGTTTTAAACAAATCAAATTTTTACAAAATTGTTGTTTTAAACAAAGTGAACATTCACAATATTGAAAGGATACTCAAGAATATCTCAGTGCTTTCCCGAGGGTGGCATGATTTCCAACAGGTAAGACATTTGTTCATATTCCTGGTTTGGTTGTATCTTCTTTCTTCAGATCTTTGTTGGGGTTGTTCCTCAAGCAGAGTTGTTGTTGGGGTTGTTCCCCAATATAGTCGCAAGCAGAGTGTTGTTGAAGACTTCGTTTTCTCCAGCAGTTTTTCCCCAGCATGGGTGCTCTCCTTGTAGAAGTTTCGGCGGTTGATGGTTTGTCATCTTGGTGCCCCGTCACTTTCTCCAGTGGGTCGCCTGCCCCAGACTTTATTTGTTTCCTTAGCACAGTCACGAGTGGAGCTGTTATTGATATCCCCATCGGAGTCGCGAGCAGAGTTGTTGTCACTCTTCCCAGTGCAGTTGCCAGCGGAATTGTCTGTTTCCTCAGCACGATCACTTTCTTTTTAAAGACTCGGTAAGTCAGCGGTTTGATACCCGGTACTTTACCTTTTCCCCGGCAAAGTCGTCTGCGGAATTGTTGCTATCTCTCCATCAGAGTTTTTCTCTTCAGCAGAGCAGGGTTTATTTTCCTATTCAGTGGTTGATTGGGTTGATATCCCAGTATTTCAACCATCTTTTCCTCAGCGTAGTCTGCAGAATGTTTGTTGTGGCGGTTTCGCCTGTTGAATACTCCTTCAATCCCCAATATGGTCGGATGATGGCTTTGGCCTCCAGTGAACGAATTGATTTCCTAACTATTTGTGATCCCCAGTAGAGTGGCTTATATTGCAGAATCTACTTGTTGTGATCAGTTTGCTATGTGTATTCTCCCCAAATAGAGTGGTTTGTTGCAGAATCTACTTGTTTGATCTGTCCTCCCTCAGTGGTTTGTTCCCCAAGAGAGTAGCCGACAGTTTTCCCCAGTAGAGTTGCTTATGCAGTTAGATTCTATTTGGATGATATCATTTTCCCTCAGTGGGTTGTTCCCCAACGGAGTTATGCGGAGTTGCTTCTACATCAGTTCGTGTTTGTGGAACGCACTTTTTGTTTCTCAGTTGACACTGGGATCCCCTGCAGATATCTTGGGTTTTCTCTTGTTCTACAACATATTTGTCTTGGTGGCTGCATTTGCCCGTTGTGACTTTCTGTACCCTGATTGGGTTGTTTCCTGATATCTCTGATCCTCTGCTTCTTCAGCAGTACCCGCAGATCTTTGCTTTACAGCATATAGATCTCCGCAGATTGGCTCTCCAGTTGGTTTTTCCTCTGGAAGTATAATACCGGGCGTTTGTTTCCTGGACCTGTTGTGTTAGAATTGTCTGTTTTGTCAGCATTCATCAAACATAAATCACGCACATTCAGATATTCATGTTGCATTTCTTGCCATATATCCTTTGTTTGTTGTTTCCTGCAACGAGTGATACAGATCTTCTTTATAGATCTTCCCTTAGCAGATGTCGGGTGTTATAAATCTCTCCATATATAGTCAACCCAATAAGCAGAAAATGTTTGTCTTCCCTTCTGCAGTTCCCCACTGAGATATATCCTCGTGGATGACGGTTTCTTCCGTTTCCTCCCAACACATATATTGGGATGGATTTTCCTATTTGAGTTACATCCTCATTAGGACATGTCTTGATTCAGTCTGTCTTTTCGGATTATTCCCGAATTGGCTATTTGTCAAATGTCTTGTGCTTCCCAGTGGGTTGTTCCCCAGCGGAGTGTTTTGGTTTTCTACCCCCATATAGGTAGTTGTAAATCCTATTTTCCTGCTCTCCAGCAGTTTGTGGTTTGTTATAAACCCTATTTTGGTTTCCCGTGCGGATTTGTGATTTGTTCTATCCCTACGCGGAGTTGTTGGTCTTCTACCCCGTATTCGGTAGATGTAAACCCTAATTTTATGGTTATCCCCACCAGAGTTTGGCCTTCTTCCTACAAACCAGCAGTCGTAAGTCCTATCTTTGCGGTTTTTCTACCTACAAACCGGTAGTCATAAACCCTGTTTTCTCCACTTGCAGAGTTAATTTTGTTGTTCATCCCAACCGATGACAATCCCCTCTTTGTGGTTATCTTCATTCAATACTTGATGTTGATCTTCCTTTCGCTTGGATAAGTTGCTCAGATAAGCATTTATATCCCTAGAAAGTCTTTTGTGGATAATTGTCGTATGCTAGCAATTTTATCCCCAGCGGGTCCTTTCACCTTTTGTCAGTGATTGCGTTCCCCGGATAGTTGATTGTCATCAATATATCCCCAGCCTGTCATTGTGGATAATTGCTGTTTATGCAATTTATCCTCAGCAGATCGCCTTTCATTTACCCTTTTGTTGGTAATGTCTGTTGCTCCTTTTGATTGGTCATCATTATATACCTAGTTTGGTATCCCGATACCTTTCTTTTCGGATGATTTATCCTTTATTGACCCAGTAACCGGTTGTGGATAATCTTCCATGCGAGTATGTTATTCACGGTCTGCCGGTAATGAATAATATATCTCATGCACTCTTCAGTCGAAGCCTTTCGTGTTTCCCTGGTAGAGTAAGATTCGTTATTTCCCTTTGCGGAATCGAATATTTCTTTGTTGTCGGATAATTGCCGGATGCTTGCAATTTATCCCTTTGAGTTATCTTTCGTTTACCCGGATGCTTGGTATCGATTGTCTCTCTTTTTGGTTAGTCACCTATTATATACTTCGGTATCTCTGGTGTCTTTTCCTTTCGAGTATATTATTCACGGTCTGCCGGTAATGAATAATATGTCTCATGCGCTCTTTAGTTGGAATCCTTTGTTGATCTTCCCCAGCTGAGCAAGATTCGTATTCTTTGTAGAATCGAATATCCATCCTTTAACCAGTTTGTGTTCCGGATGATGAGTGTTTTGGCATATATACCAATTCACGTTGTCGGTAGTTCACCTATTATATACTTTGGTATCTCTGGTGTTTCTTACCATGCGAGTTTATTATCTACGTTCTGACGGTAATAGATAATATATCTCATGCGAGTTTTCTTATCCACGGTCTGCCGGTAATGGATATTATATTTCATGCACTCTTCAGTCGAAGCCTTTTGTGTTTTCTTTGTTGAGTAAGATTCGTTATTTCCCTTTGTGGAATCGAATATTTCTTTGTTGTCGGATAATTGCCGGATGCTTGAAATTTATCCCTTTGAGTTGTCTTTCGTTTACCCGGATGCTTGGTATCGATTGTTTCTCCTTTTGGTTAGTCACCTATTATATACTTCGGTATCTCTGGTGTCTTTTCCTTTCGAGTATATTATTCACGGTCTGCCGGTAATGAATGATATATCTCATGCGCTCTTTGGTCGGAGTCCTTTGTTGATTTTCCCCAGCTGAGTAAGATTCGTATTCTTTGTAGAATCGAATATCCATCCTTTAACCAGTTTGTGTTCTGGATGATGAGTGTTTTGGCATATATACCAACTCACGTTTTCGGTAGATCACCTATTATATACCTCGGTATCTCTGGTGTTTCTTACCATGCGAGTTTATTATCTACGTTCTGACGGTAATAGATAATATATCTCATGCGAGTATTCTTATCCACGGTCTGCCGGTAATGGATATTATATCTCATGCACTCTTTGGGTTTGTGTCCCCAGTTGAGTAAGATTCGTTTTCCCGTTGTGGATTCGAATGTCCATCCTGTAAGTCGATTTGCTTTTTCAAGCCCTCCTTTCATGAGTGTTTTGGCATATATACCAATTCACGCTTCGGTCGGTCACCTATTATATACCTCGGTATCCCTGGTGTTCCTTCCTCTCTGTTCCCTATTATGACTTTGGTCCCTTGTGGAGTCAGACTTTCCTGAGTTCATGTACCTTTTTTCAGGTCTTTCTCAGATGTTCGGTTGATTGATATCTTTCACCCTTATACCGGTCTTAGATATTCATTCTTCCTGAGTTTGTTACCCTTATACCGGTAACACCTCATTTCTTTGGGTATTCCCCAGTAGAGTTTCCTGTTGCTTCCCCCCAGGAGTCAGCTTGTGTCTCTCCAACGGATTTATTTTCCTTTGGAATTCTTTCCCCCAGTGTGAGTCCTTCACTCCCCAGTGAGGTCTCCAATCTGATTTCTGTTTCCCTAATCAGAGTCGTGTCTTGTTCGCGCTGTATCAATTTTTTCTATCCCCAACAAGAGTCTTGTTAGAGTCTATGTTCCTGGTGAGTGTATTACTCCGATGGATCGTCTTTTCTTCTGTGTGAACTATATTCCCCACAGAATTTGTGTCTTTTGCATGCATACATTTGCATCATGAGGTCTCTTAGGGACCAAAATTTGTCTCATTACTGTTATTTAAGCCCATTCTACCGCGTCGAGATGAAGATTTCTAAACTTCACTTCTCCGGCTAGAATGACCTTAAATAGGGGCATCTGTAAGACCCAAATTTTGGCCCTAAGATCCCTCATGGCCCATATCATATCATACCATGGCCTCAAGGATCATTGCATGCCCTAGCTTCCCTCCTAGTGGGTGGTTTATCTTGTGAGTGTGGTTCTTGATCACCAAGCATGTATTGCATTTGTATATCATTGCTTTTCATATGTTTGCTAACCAAAAGTACAAAAATATTGTCATCTAACCTTGTTACTTGCAGATGAAGCAATCATCAGTCAAATAGTCAAACCAGCCATTAAACAATGGATGGTGGCCATTCTTGCAGAATTTGGGCACCATGATCATTCATCAAGGGTTCATATAAGTTGTGACATCATTTGGAATCAAGATCTCAAGTGATTAGGGTTTGGAATTCATCAGAACATGGTTCAGTCAACCAAAACCCTAGCAAAGTCAACTGTTGGTCAACTGTGCATTTAATCAGTGATTTGATGGTGGGAATTGGTCTGAGAGATCTCATTCATGTCCATATAGGCCTCATATAACATGTCAAACATCATCATGGAAGAATTTGAAGTCAAACAAGAAATTTCCCAAAATAGAAAGTTGACCTGTAATTGGAATTTGCCAAAAATGGAAACTTCTTCTCCTCAAAATTACATCATGATACAAGCTTCAAATGAATTTTTTCCCAACATGAAAGTTGAAGATCTTGTTCTCCCATTTTCAAAAAGTCCAAGAACACTCAATTCCCATGTATGGTTGGCAAGTTATGATCAAATCTTTCTCAATAATTTTTGAACTTCAAAGTGCCATATCTTCCAAACCATTTGGCCAAATTGGGTGGGGTTTTTTTCTACAAGTCACATTTGATGCCCTCTTTCCAAATATGTCATCATAATTCACCAAAAGTTCACCAATCAAAATGGAATTTTTGAGGTAGGATGAATTAATTCAAGTGAGGTGAAAAAATGAGTTTTCAAAATAACCAATTCCAACCATTTTTACCACTTGCAATTGATCAGAAATCATGTTTGAAGTTTGTCTAAAGGCCCAATTTGCAGCTGTTAGCACATGGACATGTCATTTGAGTGGAAATGCACAAATTAACCAAAACACACAATTAAGCAAATTCTGATTACACTTCCATTAACTAACCTAAACCAACACTAAACAGACTATATATTCATCATTTACACTCTGAAAACCCTAGCCACAACTTCCTAAAACAGACCAAATTCCATTTCTCTCAATTTCTCATTTTCTTCATTTTGAAACTTTTCTGAAAAATTGCCAAAGAACACGAGCTTGTGTGGTTTGCTTCATCACTCACCATCATTTTTGAACTCATTACAAGTATCATTCACCAGCTGTAAAGCCATTTCATGCGACTGTTCCATTGAAGCACATCCATGGCAAATCTCGATTTGAGCTGAAAACAAGGTTGCTGAACCAAAACCCTTCTTCCATTCACCTCCTAGAACAACATAGTGCACCTGTTTCAGCTGTTTGAGGCCAAATCATCACTGTTTCATCATTACCTTCCAAATCAAGTACCTTTAGTTGCTTAGTTCTTTAAGAACTTGCTTTGCTTTGCTTTAATAGCAATTTGCATTGAGGTATATTTCCTTATCTTCATGTAGTCTGGAAGACCTGGCCTGTTACTTGGCCAGGCAACTGTCTGAAGTCCTCCTTAAGAGGCAATGCTTGTGTGTGTTTACATTTGTCCCAAGCAGGAAAAGTCCTCATTTGAGGCAATTGGTAGATCAAAGAGATATGCAACCTATCTCCTACTATTCTGTGAGTCTTCTCCTTGCTCCCATTACATGGTTGTAGCATTGAGATCCAAACCCAAGATCTATAGAGTCTAATCTGTGGAAAGAGTTCCTACTTTCTGAACTCCCACACCTTCTGATATTCAAATGCTCTCCCTGACCAGGGATAAGAGCAATGAGGCACACCCCTCATATCCTCTCATCTACTTCACCTTAGCCCCTCAATGGCAAGGTTAAGAGCACCATTAACCCTATTCCAGTTGGCTTCAATGCCTAACCCTTTTGTGTGAGCCTGATTGTTTGGTTATAGTGTGTGCTGAATGACTTCCTTGATTGATTGCTTATCTCATATGCACATGTTTTCTTGTATGCTTCATGCATTTATCATCATTAATTGCTCATTAGTGCATGATCATTCCATTTGTCTTTGTGACATTATCATTGTTGTTTACCCATTGAGGACAATTGTAAGACCATTCATTGGCCATTGTTCCTATGATATGGAAATGAGTATAAGACCGTTTCATTGGCCACTCATCTTATCTTTGCTTGATGCATTTGTTTGATTGTATGGGAGGATGCAATTATAAGTCCCTGTAAGTTGGCATTTGCTTTCCTATGATCATGGGTTGCATTGTTTGATTGTATGTGAGGATACAATTGTAAGTCCGTGTAATTTGGAATTTGTTTTCCTATGATCATATGTTGGAGTTTAGAGTAAGCCCAGATAAATTGGCATCTGACATCCAAATGTTTGCTTTATTGGAGATTGGTATAAGCCCAGATAGATTGGCATCCGGTATCCACTTTCATTTCTTTGTTGAGGAGATTAGTATAAGTCCATAGAGTGGCCTCTGATATCCAGTTTTGTTTTAGGAGATTGGTATAAGCCCAGTAATTGGCATCCGATATCCGTTTTTTGTTGACTTTCTTCTTTTGCTTTGATTGTTTGTTATTACCCATTGCCCATTCCAAAGGACACACTTGAGTCATCTTCTATATGATTTCAAGAGGCGAACCTTCTAAGAAGTTTTACAATCCATCCTCATCCATTCATCCCATTATGTCCTAAACCTTTTCACACATTATTTTCAAACTTGAGATAGATATTGTGCAAACATCTTCATGCTTTTCAAATTAAAAAACCTGGACCCCACGTCCTTGAATTTTTTCAAACTCCATTCCATAATACTTCTTTGAATTAATCTTAATCATACTTTGACTCTACTTTCATAAAAATAATCAATTAACTTCACCCATTCAATTGTTTTGGCTTTGTCCATTCTTGCTAAGTTTTCATACATGAGCTATAGGTTTGATTTATCCTAGTTGGTTGATGTCAATCTCACCTATTTGTCCTTAGTTGATTGAATTGTAAGTCTTCCTTGCTTATTATAGGGTTAACCCCTCACTAGCAAGTTGAAGCTGTTCTCACATGGTGGACTTGTTGTTTGTATAAGGTTGAGTTTTCTCCCGTGGATAACGTAAGACCTTAGGGCTTGTGTTTAAAATTGAATCCACAAACTTTTGGAAATCTTTTAGCCGAACTACGGCGTTTTGATCCTTACCTGTGATTGAAGGTACGTAGGCAACGGGTTCATCCGTTCGAACACAAAAACAATAAAAATTGTATATTCTTTTCTCACCATCCCAATCATGTTTGCACAATACTTATGTCATAACAAATAACAATTTAGTACAACAAGTGTGAAAAGGGCTCCCTAGGAGTACCTAGGACGTAGTGGGTGCCTAACACCTTCCCATTGCGTAATTTACCCCTTACCCAGACTCTCTGATCTTTTTATTAGTTTTCTACGCGTAAAACTTCTTAGGCTTTTGTTCGCCTTTTAGCCAGTCCTTTGGATAAATAAAAGTGCGGTGGCGACTCGAATTCATTGTATGCTTTGCTTATGGTTTAATCAATAAATCATATAGCGACGAATACACCGCTACACCCCAAAATTTACCTTTTTTTTCTGGAAGCATGGGATTATGTTTCACACTTCATTAGCATCATACTAGGTCGTACTCATGGCATATTGGATTAGTGACATGGAAATCAAGTTTTGATTGATCACTCCTTAACAGAAGGAGCCCACACAAAGAAAGATTGAGAATTGGACTTCATTTTCTAAGTATACAAGTCTCAAGGGTCTCAGAGGGGTCTAAGTATCTTATTATGGTCCTCAGTTCATCAGTGAAGGATTCAAAGTTATCAGAGTGTTCATCTGGATTTAATCAGAAATTAGGGTTTCATGGCTACCTGCAACAGGCAATGTTTGGTTGGAAGTAGAGGAGCTCATCCATGTCATGATTATAGAGGCATCTTGGCCTAGGAAGATTCATAATTATCTCAAAAAGATCCATTGGCAATCAGTGCAATCAGTTCTTGATCATTTTGCCCTAAAACTAGGGTTTGGTATAAAATCAGTTTATTTCTGATTCTTTGGGTGAAACTCTTTTCCATGGCCCTCCATATGTCCACAAGGGTCTCTGTACAAAAAATCAGCTCTTTATTTGAGCCAGAGGTGCTTCAATTGATCAATGGAATCGGGAATCAGACAGTTTGGGAAAAGTCAATTGTGGGACCAGAAAAGTCAACTCCTGACATTTTGTCAAGACTTCTTGGCCAGTTTTCTTGCACTTCAAGGCATTATTTGAAAATACTTTCTTCACAACATTTATACCTTGCCATGTCCTCTTTCACATCCTTTTGGAATCATCTCATTTAGATCCATGGTTTGAGAGATACATTCATTTAAAGTGGGCACCATGACTTGATTTTCTAGGCAGATTTTGGGCTTGGCTAGCCCAACCAAGCATGATGCACAAACTAGTCACGTTTTTTTACCTCTTTTGGACATGCATTGGACATCTATTAACTTAAGTTTGGCCCAAAATAACAACATTTTACACCTCACTTCACACTTTTATTCTTATGGATAAATCACTTATTAAAAAGCCCATGAGAACACCTAATCCACCCTATTCAAGAAGCTGAAACCCTAATCCTAAAAGGGCATTAGAATTTCATGCTAAGGAGGCAAAGCTTCATCATATATCAAATTCCATTCCACTTCTATTTTCCATTACGTAATCATCTCTTCCATGGTCATGTTTTGATATATCTATGTTTGCTTACCATGTTCGTCATCATTAATCCTTCCGTTTTCATATTTCTTTTTCTTATTTAAAATATTTTCTTCGTCCATAAAATTACCCAAAAATATTTTTCACTTTTATTAACGTTTTATTTAATTTTATATAATTTTTATTTTTGTATTCTTTTAATATTAATATTTTATTTTAATTATTTATCCTAAATGGTCCATTTCAACACACTTATGTTTATTGATTTTATTTTTATGACTTAAAATTATTGTTAGCATTTGATTTTTGGGATGAAGGTTGATCACTGTCTCATGGTCAACCTGACCTTTTCTTGGAATTTTATTTCACATTTTCAATTTATTTTGGATTTATTTTTGACCTAGTTTGGTTGATTGACTTTTAATTTGACTTCTGTTTATTTTAATTAACTCACGTACCAATTTTCATTATTTTTAAAATCTTTTTGGGAGATGAAGATGTCCTGACCCCGCCTTACTTAGTTTAATTTTTCATAATGTTCTTGATTAATTTGCTATTTATTTGTTATTTTTTAAGTTGACTTGAATTTTCAGTTGACTTCTTTATGATCGATCTTTGACTTACGGATTGCTTATGGCAATTGAAGAGATCTTTTGATCCTCCCTTGTTCATCTCATATGCCATGTATTAGAGGCCTTTTACCTTGATTTTATTTGGTCCTTACCTCATTTCCTGATTAAATTATTCAGTGGACCCTTCGTGTGCATATTTTCATCTGTTTGATTTATCTGTTATCTTTTATACTTGTTTCTCTCATTCTTGCTTTCTATTGCTTGATTATTTAACATGTTCATACTCCCATGCATTGTTTAAATGCCCCATTATTTTATTCTTTGGTTTGATTATATATTGTTTATTTATCCAATCTGATTGATAACTGTTGCCTACTTGTATGATGTATGAGGCATATATTCTTATTGTTTGATTGCCATGAACCATCCCCATTCATAACAAATGTACCCCTCTCCCATAAAGTGTATAATATTTATTTCTTTATTTCTTTATTCACTTGTTAATACAAGAATTAAAACGAACATCCGATAACCATTTCAAAATAAGATCAAAAGCTCGATCCAACATCGAGTAATCATTTTCAAAACTTAACAGAACCAACACGCGTTCATCCATCCTCTTGTAAGTCGATTGCCTCAGGCATCACCATCTACCTGTAAGTCGATTGCCTCCGGCATTGCCATCTACCCTTATCCGTAACTCCTCTCCGCGCTCCATCCGTCGACTCTTGTTCCGTTTAGGTAGCACCCACTAGGTAGAAACCTTTGAATGATAACATAGGTAGAATTCCCTTATTCTTTGCATGCTAACATTAGGTAGATGTTCCCCTTTGTAAATCCTAACACATAGGTCCATATTGTATGACAACTCTAGAGCAGAGCTTCCCCACTTTTAGACCTTCTGTGCGTCTCCGATCTTGTGGCATGTCAGTCCGTTCTATTGCAAAGAGGTAACTGCCTAAGACTCGATTCAGCGAGCTGCGACACCTACTGCTAGGGCGTTGAACACACTGCCCACCTTCCTTTGACACAACTTGTGTCCTCTTTTGTAAGTCCATGTTCAGATGGCAATCCTTAACCCCTAGTTAGGCGAGCTACGATAACTCTGATTCTCATGTTCAGATGAGATACGTAGGCACGAGATGTGATGTCTTTCCGAGTTTGACTGATGACTAACAACTAATCCTTGCTTGCTTTCGCCCTTGTTGTGATTCTTTTCTCTCGCCCTCGTTGCGATCGAGACCGTCCCTTTCCCTTGCCCTAGTTGCAATCGAGACCCTAGTTCCCGTAGTTACCCGAACTACGTTTTGCTCTTATTCTCATTCTAGATGAGATACGTAGGCATAAGACGCGACGTCTTACCGAGCACACTTCTCTTTAACCCATAGGTAGCCGAGCTACGAAGACTCTGATTCTCATACTCAAATGAGATACGTAGGCAATGGATGTGACATCCTTGCGAGTCATTTTCTTTTAACCTTCCTTTTAGTAAATAGTACTTTAGATATACCTACACCCTTTAGACTAGAACAACACTTATGAAAAGGGCTCCCTAGGAGTACCTAGGATGTTTTGGGTGCTTAAAACCTTCCCATTGCATAACCAACCCCCTTACCCAAATCTCTGACATTTTTACTAGTTTTTGATTCGATAAAACTTTTAGGTTTTTGTTCGCTTTCTAACCATTCCTTTGGATAAATAGAAGTGCGGTGGCGACTCGACTTGTATGATTTACCTTGGATTCAGTCAATATCACTAATGGTAACGAATACCCCGCTACAAAAAAGAGGCGACTCTGCTGGGGAGTGTATATTTGCCTAGTGGGTTTTGCCTACTTTTCATATTTGTTGTATTGTATGGTATATTGCTTTGTGACATATTTTTGTGCAATTTGGGATTACTGTATTGTATGTAATGATTGAATTGTTTGAATATTAATTCCTTGTATGCTTGGTGATCTTTGTGAGATAAGTTCTATACCCGAACTCGAGTGCACTTATGATAGGAGAATGGCATAGTCTTATTGACTTGTGTGGAGTTATTCCTTAGCAAGTTGACTTGCAAGCCCATTCACTTGGTGGAGGTCATGTTGGGATCAACAATGTCACACGAGTAGTCGTGGTTAGGCATTACTCTTTCCAATATATGCCTTAGAAGCCAAGGACCTTAGTTTACCAAGCCCATCTTGGCCTATTTTTAGGACGTAGTGCGAAGATCGTTCAAGTGTAAGATTTGATACGATTGTTACGCGATACTACACTCATAAGCGTCTCTCTTGAGAATATTTCTGGAATACGAGTAGTCGTTTATCCGATAATATCCGAAAGATGTGATGATGGCTATGGGAACCTCTTGTAGAACATGATTGTCAGGTTTAACCATAGTACACTCCCTTTGGGTGGTTCTTAACCAAGACTCCATGCTCGTGACTTGCAACAAACCTTTGATTCGTGGTTGATCCATTCTTGTGTATCCTTAATATCAATGGAACTTGGATGTTGATAAGGTGTAAACCATAATCCACCAAAATGGATGATTGATATTAAGGATGACTTGATCCATCCCATGACCTTTGTGTGGTGTGATTTGCTTGATCCTTGAGTGTGATTGTTGCATCCATGCATTCATGCATTCATACACATCCATATCATCAACAATGAGAAAATTTTCAAGGAACTTAAGAGGTCTATTTGCAAATTTTCAAACATGGATAAGCAAAGAAGGAATATGAAGAAGTACAGTTTCAGACAACCCGACTTGAAGAAGTTAAGGAGTTTGATATCCTACGTATTAGATCCCTTGGAATTCAAGGCTCGTCATGGGAAGCTTCTGTCTATTCTGGCTACTCAAGTGGATGAAGGTCTAATGAGTGTGTTGGTGCAGTTCTATGATCCCTTGTACCGTTGCTTCACTTTTCTGGATTTCCAGCTTTTTCCCACGCTTGAGGAGTATGCCTATCTTGTGGGCATACCTATCCTAGACCAGTTGCCGTTCAGTGGCTTGGAGAGAGTTCCTTCTTCTCAAGAGATTGCTGATCTGTTGCGTATAGATGAATCTATTATTGGTGCTCATATGACTACCAGAGGTGGAATTCAAGGTCTCCTGTCTGATTTCCTCATTGATCAAGCTACTATGTTTGGGAAGGCCATGAGTGAGGACGCCTTTGAGGTCATATTTGTACTTCTCATCTATGGGCTAGTGTTATTCCCCAGCATCGACAAGTTTGTGGATGTGAACGCCATTAGGATTTTCTCTACTCTTAATCTCGTTCCTACTCTGTTGGGTGACACTTATTTCTCTTTGCATATGAGGAATGCAAAGGGCGGTGGTACCATTGTGTGTTATTTGCCTCTGTTGTACAAGTGGTTTATTTCGCACTTGCCTTAGACGCTCGCCTTCAAGGAGAACAAAGGATGTCTACGGTGGTCCACAAGACTTATGTCTCTCACTAATGATGATATATTTTGGTATAACTGTGTATATGATGGTGTGTAGATTATCGACTCTTGTGGTGAATTCTCCAATGTTCCTCTTCTTGCTACATGCGGTGGAATTAACTACAACCCTATTTTGGCACGTCGTCAGCTTGGGTTCCCCCTAAAGGATAAACCCAATAAAATTCTGTTAGAGGATGTGTTCTTTCAGGAGGGTAAAGATCCCCAAGGCTTGAAGGGCAGGATGGTCCGCGCTTGGTGCAAGATCCATAAGAAATGAAGGAAGGAGCTAGGTCCGAAGAACTGTATCGCTTTGGAACCCTATACCTCTTGGGTTAGAAGGAGAGCTTTCGAGTACCTCATGCCTTATGAGTGTCCAAGACCTACACCTTTGGTTGTGGCTGGGCCTTCAACCCTCCCTAGCCAAGGAGTAGAGGAGTTGAGAGAGAAGATCGTTCGTGTGCTTGGATCCGTGAACGAGAGGAGTTGCTTCAGCAGATCAGAGAAAAGGATGCTTTGATAGAGTTCCTTGAGCACCAGGTTATTGATGATCCTGATGATGCATTGACTTCTCTTCTTCCTCAGTCTTCCAGGTTTTGGAAGAGGAAGTACGACCGAATCGCCAAGGAGAAAGCAGATATGGAGGCAGCCTATGAGAGGGAGGTGAAGAGGCTTCGTGCAACTTATCTTCCGGTCTCGAGGGCTTTGGAAGATTTCTTCTAGGGATCCATAGGATGTTCATTTTCCTTCTCTCTTGTATTGTATTTGGTTACCAAGACTGTACTTCTTTGGTGTAAAAACATTTCCAAATATTAATTGACGTGATATTTCCGTATGTGATAAACGTTTAATATTTCCAAAATTTGCAAATAAGACTCTAAAGTTCCTCTGATATAAAAATTAAATCATAAGCATTGCATGCATCATGTTTATCTATTCCCAGGGTTTTATATCTTCTTCTTGATTCTAGTCGAGGTTTTCTTACACTGTTTATCTAATGTGAGACTGGAATCAAGGGGTAGAATACCCTTTGAAATTGATAAACATGTCATTGCATTTGCGTATCCATTAGCATGTCTTGCATAATAGGTACCGCCACAGTGTTCTCATCTTGTTTGGTATTCCACTATTAGGATAACTGAATCAGGCATTCACCGATACGGTACCCGAAGGAATCAACAGAGAGCAATTGAAGGTTTACAAGCAGAGCTCGCTGAGATGAGGATTCGCATGAATCAGTTCCTGGAAGTGGTCCAAGGAGTGGCTTAGGGACAACAGGAGATTATATTGTTGGTATAGGGGAATCCCCCTACTACTCAACCGGAGGTTGTGGCTGATCCTCCTGCTGGAGAGGCTAACGGACCCAATGGACCGGGGCCTATCCCAATCCCACATGGCAACCTTGATCAACAACCCATCCATGATGATCAGGAGGATCAGTTCCCTCTGCTTCAGGAGGACTTTGGCATAGGCCATGGTATGGACCCTATGTTTCGGAGACTGGAAAAGAGGTTGAAAGCTGTGGAAGGGCAGAATGCTCTTGGTGTGGATGTTGCTGACTTGGGGCTGGTCCCAGGTGTGAGAGTTCCGCCAAAGTTCAGAGTCCCTGTTTTTGATAAATACAATGGCAACTCTTTCCCGAAGACTCACGTACAAGCTTACTTCCGCAAGATGGTTGCGTAATCTGATGATGAGAAGCTGCTCATGTACTTCTTCCAGGACAGTCTAGCTGGGGCATCTTTGGTATGGTATATGAGGCTGGACAGAGCACATATTCGCTGATGGAGAGACTTGGCTGAGGCCTTTGTGAAGCAATATCAGTACAATACGAATATGGCACCTGACAGGACTCAACTCCAGAATCTGTCTCTCAAGAGCAACGAGTGCTTCAAAGAGTATGCTCAACGCTGGAGAGAGATGGCTTCCCGTGTTCAGCCTCCGATGTTGGAAAAGGAGATGGCCAACATGTTTATGAACACACTGCCTGGATCTTATTTGGAGCGTCTGGTGGGTTGCAACACCTCGAATTTTGCTGATGTGGCCTCTACCGGCGAGAGGGTGGAGAACTACTTGAAGACGTGTAAGATCCAAAACAGGGTTGGATCATCTTCGGGGTCAAATAAGCCGTTCTTAGGAGGACAGAAGAGGAGAGAAGGGGATGCAAATGTTGTGTCTTCTCATTAGAGTAGGGGTAACCGCAGGAATAACTTTCAGAATGACCATCAACAACCTTATGTTGCAGCAGTGACCATTCCGGCTGCAGCACCAGTGCAACAACAACAACCTCAACATCAACAAAATCAATACCAACAACAACAGGGTAACATACCTGCTTATCAACAGAGACAGAGGATGATGGATAGGCGTTTCGACACTCTTTCGATGCCATATTCCCAGTTGCTTCCCAACCTTCAGCAGTTGCAACTTGTGTAGTTACGCACTTTGGCTCCTCCTATTGGCAGACTTCCAGTGGGTTATGATGCCAATGCTAGATGTAATTTCCACTCTAGGGCACCTGGCAACACTATTGAGAACTATTAAGCTTTTAAGCACGTAGTTCAGGACCTTATTGACTCAAAGGCCATTAACTTTGCGCTGGCTCCTAATGTTGTCAACAATCCCATGCCGCAGCATGGTGGAGCAAATGTTAGCATGGTTGAAGGAGAAGCCAAACTAGTCAAGGAGGTGTTGAAGCTGAAGACTCCGCTGTTAGAAATCAAAGAATACTTGCTAAAGGCAAATATTTTCCCTGGTGTAAGACCCTAATTTTGTCCCTAAGATCCCTCATGGCATCATAACATTGCATTTGCATTGCCTCAAGGATCATAAGCATCTTGGTTCCCTTTACCTTTGGGTAGGACCTCTTGTGAGTGGTTTGAGATCACCAAGCATGCTTGAATTGTATACTATTTCTTTTCTTATTTTGTTTACTAACCAAAAGCACAAAAATATGTCACTAACATCTTTTGTTTGTAGCTTGAGCAATCACAAGGTCAACAGCTTCAAGGAGATCATTGGTACAAAGATATGGTTAAGAGGAGATGAAAGCAAGCAATGTAATGGTTCCCAAAGCTTTCATCCATCAAATATGCCTCCCTAGCATCTCAATTCATCATTTTGATCAAATCAAGTCAAAGGGTTTGGGGTTTGTTCCCCAAAGAAACCCTCATTCATCTGTGCACCACAATGCCTTGCTCTTGAAGCAACCTCAGCCCATGATCAAATACAATCAAGGGAAGTTCTTTAATTCATCATTTCATGCATATTTGAACTTATTTGAGTATCCTCAATCATCATTTCATCAAGATATGAGTCATGGACTTGAGAAGTGGATCAATCAATTCATCTAACTATTTTGAAATGCACTGAGACCTAACTTTTTATATGTTGGTCAAATGGAGATGATCCCAAAAGAAAAAATATTCTTAAGGAAAATATGAACAATCTTCATATTCATCAAAAATTTATTTGAAGCTTGGAAGGCTATCTCCCATTCCAAGACATTATAGGTCATTTTGACTGCAACCCTAATTTTAGGTCAACTTCCCAAGGACATAACTCATTCATTTTTTATGATTTTGAGGTGGGATCAAATGAATTGGAAAGCTTAAGATGTATAATTCAAATCTTATGTTGAGAAAAATTTCAAAATCTCAAAGGAAATACATGTGATAATGCAAAACATTATAGGTCACTTTGGACTAAATGCATTGAAAGGTAAAAAAAGTCCAACTTCAAGTGCCCATAACTCTTTCATCAAAAACCCAAATGATGCAAACTTTAAGTCCATTTTGATTGTCTTGAAGAGATCTACAACTCGGATGTTGGAGGTTTTTTCATTTGAGACTTGAATCATCAAAAGATAAGGGCTTGAACATTGCGCAAATTTAGAAACTTTGCCTTTACATGTTTTGCACCTTGCACTTTAAACTCAAAATTCACCAATTTCCACACTTCAAATGGATTTTTACCCAACATAACAATTGTTCCTTACATCAAAACCTTTCCAACCATTACTCAGATGCTCATGTTTGGATTTGGCAAATAGCATTTTCGAAGAGGGGAAGTTTTTGGTTCAATTATGCATAACACATCAAAACTCCATGCACAAGCCAATTCACTCCAAGATGCGCGTCCAAATCATCTCACATTCATTTTAGATTGCATTTGGCATTGAATTTGGGCCTTTTGCATGATCATGCAAGCCCATGCAATGGATATCCAATTCCATGCACACGGATTGAATCACACTCTCCTTGCCATTCCCTCTATAAATAGAAGCCTTACTCCATTCAAATTTGATCCAGGAATCAACCTGAAATGCTGAAGAACTGAAAACCTAGTCTCTCACCAAAGGAGCTATTTCACTTTTCTTCATTTTTTTTCAGATCTAAAATTCAACTACATCTGGTTGAATCTTTGGATCTAAAGCTCCTAAACCTCTCTCTCATACTCCATTGATCTTCTGTTTTGCCAAAGGAAGCAAGGAAGCAAGCTCAAATCTCCAGAAATCAAGGTTGTTCATCAACTAGTTTTTTCTTCGAATCTCATCAATTATTGATCTATTTGCTTGGATTTTGTGTTGGTTGAAGTCCTCTTCATAGAGGCAATTGTTTTGCATGCTCAATTATTGAAATCCATGAAGTTCACTTGAACATCACAAAATTTCCATCTCTGATTTCTCTCAATATAGAAATCTAGAGTGGAATTGAGTGGTACAGGGATTATGTACATCATCCCAGCTTTCCAACGATGTATAGATCGTGTATTTTGGTTAAGTTTTTGAAACCTGCAAATGTCACCGGAATATTCATGCTCACTGGAGAAAAAGGTGGCTCCGGTGGCCGTCCCATTGCCAGATCCAATCTGGATCGTTGGATTGAGTTTCCCAGATCTAATCCTTGCATTCGCTTGTTATGACTCATTTTAATTCATTGTGTTACGCGTGGACTTTGGTCTATGGTGGAAGCGCGCTCCTGGAGCGTGTGATCTGCCAACTCAATTAATGAGCTCAGATCTAACGCTCCTTATTTTTTTGAATTTTTTTATTTTCTGATTTTATTTCTTTTATTTCCATTATTTTCAAAAATTCATCTTCTTCATTTTAAATCCAATAATTATGGGACCAATTGCATTCTTCTCCAAATAATTTCCAGTTTCTAATTTTGATTTTTAACATTTTTTATTTTATCATTTGATATTTTTTGTGAATTTTCTCTTTTCTGGTTGTTTTTAATTCATTTAAATAGTTTTTGATATTCAAAAAATACAAAAATATTTTCCTAACCTATTTGAATGATGATGGATCTTTGAAAAATGTTCTCATCAATTTTTTAATTGATTTAAGATTTATTTGAGATTTTAGTTCAATTAGGTTATTTTTATTCATTTTTAATTGATTAAAAATAGTTTCTGAATTTTAAAAATGCTGAAATTTTTTGCCATACTTTGTTTGACCTTGTTGAACTTGGGATAAATCACTTGGACCTTTTAAGGTTGATTTGAAGTGATTTTGAAGTTTGATCTTTCTTTTATTTTTAATTCAAGTTTATTTTAATATTAAAAATGGCAAAAATATTTTGCTTATTGTTTGACCTCCAATCTTCATCTCATTTCTGATATCTCATTGTTTGACTTTGGCTTTCAATGTCATTTGGTCAATACACATGGATTGGTACATTTTTATTTCACCTTATGCACTTTATTCTTTCCATTACATAATTCATCTCTTTCTTCTTCTTCTCCTTTTTTCTTTTTGATCAATGAGTTGAAGGTCGATAAGTTAGCATTGATTAGGGAGGTTTAATCTTCCTTGATTCAAATCTAATTCATCTTGATCAAATGATCAAGTGAATGGCTTTGCATTAAGGATAGATTGTCTTCTAAATCATGCAAAATGCTTAAACCAATACAAGATCAATTCTCTTTTTTCTTTTGGCATGACAAGTTGTTGGAACTTGGTTCTCTAATCAAGACTTCTAACTTGTGTTGTTACCTACATTATTATTGACCGGCCTCATATAGTTGTGACTTCTACATAAGTCCAATTACGATTGCTTAACATAGCGCTAAATTTGCCTTATGGCACACTAACTACTAACACTAACCATTAACAATTAACATTTACTTTTTGCTCTTTACTTTTATGCAATTTACTATTCTTGTACATATTATCCATTTGCTTTTCCCTTTGCTCACTTGAGCACATGTTTATGTTAATGCCATTTTCCTTTTGCTCACTTGAGCATATAATTATGTATATGTAAGATCCCAATTTTGTCCCTAAGATCCCTCATGGCATCATATCATATCATATTATTGCCTCAAGGATCATTGTACACTTTGCCTCCTTCCTTGTGGGTGGGATATATTTTGAGTGTGGTTCTTGATCATCAAACATGTTTTGCATTTGTATATCATTGCTTTTCATTTGTTTACTAAACAAAAGTACAAAAATATGTCATCTAACCTTGTTACTTGCAGATGAAGCAACATTAGGTCAAACCAGTCAAAGGCAGCCATTGAGCAATACATGGTGGCCATTCTTGAGAATTTGGGCACCATGATCATTCATAAGAAGTTCATATGAACCATGACATCATTTTGAATCAAGATCTCAAGTGGTAGAGGCTTGAAATTCATCTGAGCCCAGCTAGGTCAACTGAAACCCTAGAAAAAGTCAACACAAGTCAACTGTGCATTTAATCATGGATGTGAAGGTGGGAGATGGTTAGAAAGGCCTCATCCATGTCCATGCAAGTCTCATTTGACATTTCAAACATCAACATTGAAGGATTTGAAGTCAAATGAAAACTTTCCAAAAATAGTAAGTGACCTGTAATTTGGAATTGCAAAAAATGGAAAGGTTTTCTCCTCAAGATTACATGTCCAAGGAAGCTTCAAATGAAATTTTGTCCAACATGAAAGTTGAAGATCTTTCTCTTACCTTTCCAAAAAGTCCAAGAACATCCATTTCTCATGTGTGGTTGAAGAGATATGATCAAATCATTGTCATTGGAATTTGAACTTCAAGAAGGCATAACTTTTGCATCAAATGGCCAATTGAAGTGGTTCTTTTTGGGACATTTCACTCTTGATCTCTACTATCATAATCATGCATCACATTTCATCAATTCTCATCACAAAATTATTGCATTTTTCACTTGAACTTAATTTGAATTTTGGAGGGAAAGTGTGAATTTGAAAATTGTACATTGCCTTCATCTCCAACCCATCACATTTGCTTCAAAACATATTTTGAAATGCATTTCCAAGCTAGCACGAGCACTGTTCCATTGGCATATGAGCATAAGGGTGATTTTGGCAATTTGCATGAACCATTCCATTTCACTAATCCTTTTGCATTATCCTAATCTTGATTAAGCAGCTTCATTAGCAGATGATATTTAAGCATAATCCTAACAGAAAATCACAACAACAACTTCAGAATTTCATATCTAAACTTTTTCTCTCAAATTTCTCTCAACTTTTCCATCGCGTTTCTTCATATCTTTTGCATGCTTCTTGTTCTGTTCATCATTTCTAAGCATAATTGAAGTTTATTGAAGCAAGACTGTGAAGAATTCTGCATGAATCTTGGACTGTGAAGCTTGTGCTCTCTCATGGCAGTTGAAGATTCCAGTCGTATCAAGCATTGTTGAGCAGAAATCCTTCATCCATTCATTTATTCAAGTGTTGTGGAACTTCTGTTTCAACCTTTCCAAGCCTGAGAAGCACGATTTCATTTTTGTTGCATCATTGAGGTTAGAATTCGATACTCATAATTCTTGAAATTGTTAGGTGCATCTTGTAGATCCTCCATTGCTGATTATAATGAACTTTAGATCGTGAATTTTCATGTTGTATTGAATTAGTTATGTTGATTTGAATTTTGGCATGCTGAACTTGTTTTGCTCGATCCGTTTGATATAGCTTGAATTAAATGAAATTGATGCTGGATATGTGATGTATGTTGAAGGACGGTTCCAATGATATATGTTTCACGAATTTCTGTGCATGTTGGATCTAGGTGATTGATGAACATGATGAACACGCGATGAACATTAGGGTTTTGCATTTCCAGAAACTATTTGATCTTCATAAGTTCAGTTTGCATGTGTTTCTTATTTCTATGCATGCATTGGTCCACATCATCTCCACATGGCCATATGATTGGCTCAGATTTAAGCGTCGTGCCACATCACTTAATGAAACGGCGCGTTTCATTAAGTGAGCGCCATTTTTGAATGCACACACGGTTCGAATCCGGACCAGAGCATTTGCTTTTTTTGGCTTTTGCATTTTTCTCTTGTATGCTATCCATGTTCACATGCCTTCATCATGCATTTTTTTAATTTTCTTCTTCATTAAAAAATTCATAACTCAAAAAATACTTGTCCAATTCACATAAATTTTTTTGCACAATGATCATCATGAAGTCTTCTTTTTTTTTTATTATTTTTACAGATTTTGTGCTCGGTTGAATTTTTAAATTGCCTAGGGTTTATGTTTGCATATGCATTCTTGCACCTTACTTGCTATTTTGGTTGTGAAATGATGATGATTGATCCAATGCTTCTGAAAATTTACATGCTTAATTTAGACACTTTGATTGATCTTGTGGCTTTGAGTTTGTATTTTTAGCCTTTCTGGATGTTGAGATATGAGCTGATCAATATAGGTGTGACAATGTGTGTCACACCATTTTTTGTCCAAGTTGCTGATTTTATTTACCATGCCATTTAAATGCTAATTGATCTGAATTTTTGCAAGATGTTACTTCTGGATGTTAAGTTTGACCATGAATTTTTGTAGAATTTTTGGATCCACTTCCTATTTGGTTGAGATTTTCTTTGCTGGTTGGTCATAATTGGACTTTTGTTGAGTGTTGAACTTAGATGATTTGTGAAATTCTTATGCCTTATCATATGAGCTTGAAATTTTGTATATTGATTTTTAACATGTTGAAGTGTGTTGTGGCTTTAGTTTGGGTCATTTATCTTATGTCATTTCTGTTTTAGGATTGCCTTAAGTTGATGCAACATTTGTGGTCTTGTTTGAGCTTGTTTATGCTTACCATGACTTGATGAATTTAGTTGACATGCTTATACTTGTCCTATTGCCATGATTTTTGGTACGTTGCTCATTCAATGTGTTCTATTTAGACATGATTTTTCTTGGAATTTATTGAGCCATTTTAGTATTGAAATGCTTGTGATAATTCTGTTTGCTCCAATGTGATTCCAACTTGCATGCTTTGACATGATTTGTTTATGAAATGAAATTGGTTGATGTTTTTGATATGAGACCACTTGGATCTTGTTTTTGATTGATTAATCTTGATTTTGGTCAATTTTCATGTTCTGTTTTGGTTTATTTCTCCTTCTTTGACCCTAGGCCTTGTCCTAGTGGTCTACTTCTCATGTTTGAGTTTGTTTTTCAGGTTAAGACTTACATGGCTTTAAGGAGATTAATTCACAATGATTGAGTTGGGTTATTTGATTTGTTATGGACTAACTTGGTTTGTTTTGTAGGATGCCTCTAGCTCATTTGATTTGAGTTTGTGCTTTGCACATGATTGCATTGATTGATTGGTTGTCTGTTGACTGTTGGTTCTTATCTGTTTGTTTTGACTTTGTGTCTTGTATACTTATTATGTTGGATTGATTTCAGGTACATTAGTTGCTATAGTTCCTTTGTGAACTTGCTTTTGCTTTGCTTGATAGCATAAGCATTGAGGTATAACATCCTCTTCTTCATGTAGTCTGGAAGACCTGGCCTGTTATTTGGTCAGGCAACTGTTTGAAGTCCTCCTTAAGAGGCAATGCTTGTGATTGTTTACTTTTGTCCCCAAGCAGGAAAAGTCCTTTGATAAGGCAATTGACAGATAAAAGAGATGTGTAATCCATCTCCTGTTAGTCTGTGTGTCATCCCTTTGCTCACATTACATGTTGTAGCATTGTGGATATTAACCCAAGATCTATAGAGTCATTAACTTGTGGAGAGAGTTCCAACTTTCTGAACTCCCACACCTTCTATCATTTAAAGCTCTCCCTGGCCAGGGATAAGAGCATGAGGCACACCCCTCACATCCTTTCACCTGCTTCACCTTAACTCTCAATGTTAAGGTTAAGAGCAACATCTACCCCATTCCAGTTGACTTTTAAGTCTAACCCTTGCTTGAGCCTAATTGCTTGTGTATAGTGTGTGCTAACTGAATCATTGAATGCTTGTTGGTTCATCCAGCTGTACATGTTTGCTTGTTTGCCTTTGTGCATTTATCATCATTGACTGTTCATTATTGCATGATCATCATTTAATATCTTTGTGATCCATTTTTGGTTGCCCATTGAGGAAGCAACTGTAAGTCCATTCATTGGCCATTGTTCCTATAATTTGGAAGGGATTGAGTATAAGACCATTCATTGGCCACTTATATCCTCTTTGCTTGATGCATTTGGTTTGTTGTATGTGAGGATTCAATTGTAAGTCCATGTTGTTGGCATTTGTTTTCCTATGATCATCTGTTGGAAGTCAGTATAAGTCTAGATAGATTGGCATCTGACATCCATGTTTTGTTCTGTTGGAGATTAGTATAAGTCCAATGATTGGCATCCGATATCCCTGTTTCTTTTAGGAGATTGGTGTAAATCCATTGATTGGTATCCGGTATCCACCTTTGTCTGTGAGATTGGTGTAAGTCCATTGAGTGGCATCCGGTATCCAGCTGTTTTGTTGCTTATTTGTTATTGCTCATTTGCCTATTCCAAAGGAGCTATATGATTTCAAGAGGTGAACCCTTCTCAGAAGTTTTACACTCCATTATCCATTCATCCCTTTTTGTTCCAAAACTCCTTTTCACACATTGTTTTCAAAACTTGAGATAAATATTGTGCAAAATATCTTCATGTCTTTTCAAATTAGAAATCTGGACCTTAAGTCCTTGATTTTCAAACTTCACTTTTGTTAATACTTCTTTTGAATGAATCTTAATCATACTTTGACCATCCTTTTGTGAATACTCATAATCAATTAACCTCACCCATTCAATTGTTTTGATGGCTCTGGCCATTCTTGTTAAGTTTTCATATATTAGCCATAGGTTTCAATTATCATAGTGGTTGATGTAAATCTTACCTTGTCCTTAGTGAGTTGATTGTAAGTCTTCCATACTTATTATAGGGTTAACCCCTCACTAGTATGTTGAAGTTGTCCTCGCATGGTGGATTGTTGATTCAGGTTGAGTTTTCTCCCATTGGTAATGAAAAACCTTAGGGCTTGTGTTTAAAAATGAATTCACTAATCTTTGGAAATCTTTTAGCCGAACTACGGTTTTGATCCTTTACCTTTTCATGGAAAGGTACGTAGGCAACGGGTTCATCCGTTCAAACACAAAAATAATAACTTGTATATTCTTTTCTCATCATCCCATTCATGTTTGCACAATAAATATTTCATAAACAAATAACATTTTCATTCAACAAGTGTGAAAAGGGCTCCCTAGGAGTACCTAGGACGTTTTGGGTGCCTAACACCTTCCCATTGCGTAATTTACCCCTTACCCCGATCTCTGATCTTTTCATTAGTTTTCTATGTGTAAAACTTCTTAGGCTTTTGTTCGCTTTTTAGCCAGTCCTTTGGATAAATAAAAGTGCGGTGGCGACTCGATTCTTTGTATGCTTTGCTTTTGGTTTAATCAATAAATCATAAAGTGACGAATACACCGCTACAGAAAAGTGACGACTCTGCTGGGGAGAAATCCTTGGTGGTATTGCTTACTGTAGCGGTGTATTCGTCGCTATATGATTTATCGATTAAATCATAAGCTATGAGATACATTGAAATTTTTCGAGTCGCCACCGCACTTTTATTTATCCAAAGGATTGGCTAAAAAGCGAACAAAAGCCTAAGAAGTTTTACACGTAGAAAACTAATAAAAAGATCAGAGAGTCTGGGTAAGGGGTAAATTACGCAATGGGAAGGTGTTAGGCACCCATCACGTCCTAGGTACTCCTAGGGAGCCCTTTTCACACTTGTTATGCTAAATTGATATTTGTTATGACATAAAGATTGTGCAAACATGATTGGGATGGTGAGGAAAGAATATACAAATTTTATTGGATTATTGGGTTCGAACGGATGAACCCGTTGCCTACGTACCTTCCATCAAAGGTAAGGATCCGAACGCCGTAGTTCGGCTAAAAGATTTCCAAAGGTGGGTTAGGTTCAATTTTAAACACAAACCCTAGGTCTTACGTTATCCACGGGAGAAAACTCAACCTTATATAAACAACAACGTCTACCATGTGAGAACGGCTTCAACTTGCCAGGGAGGGGTTAACCCTATAATAGGCAAGGAAGGCTTACAATTCAATCACTAAAGACAGAAGGTGAGATTAACATCAACCACTAAGATAAATCAAACCTATAGCTCATGTATGAAAGCATTAATGGACAAAGCCAAAACAAGTGAATGGGTGGAGTTACTGATTATGATTATGAAAATGGAGTCAAGGTATGATTAAGGTTAATTCAAATAAGTATTATGAAATGGAATTTTGAAAAAAAAGGTCAAGGACTTGAGTCCAGGTTTTTAGTTAGAAAACAATGAGAATGTTTGCACAACACTTATGTCAAGTTTAAAAGATAAAGTGTGAAAAGGTTTAGGACATAATGAATGATGAATGGATGAAGGATGGATAGTAAAACTTCTTAGAAGGTTCACTTCTTGAAATCATATCGCAAATGATTCAAGTGTGTCCTTTGGAATAGCAATGGATATAATAAACAAACAAAACAAAGAAAGACGGATACCGGATGCCAATCAATGGTCTTATACCAGTCTCCTAAAACAAAACGGGATATCAGAGGCCACTCAATGGTCTTACACTAATCTCCACAGGCAAAGGAATAAAAAGCGGATACCGGATACCAATAAATGGATTTACACCAGTCTCCTAAAACAGAACAGGATATCAGATGCCACTCAATGGTCTTACACTAATCTCCTCAAAAGAAAAACAAAGATGAAACAGGGAAGTCAACTGCCAATCTGTCTGGACTTAGGTTAACTTCACAGTATGCTCACAGGAAATCCAATGCCACATTACTGGGACTTACAATGGATCCTCACATACAGGAACAAAAGCAACAATATGATCACAGGTATGCAAATGCCAACTTACAGGGACTTATAATTGCAACCTCTCATACAAACAGATGAAACAAACTATGATCACAGGAAAGCAGATGCCAACTTACAGGGACTTATAACTGCAACCTCACACACAAACAGATCAAATTATGATCACAGGACAACAGATGCCAACTTACAGGGACTTATAACTGTATCCTCACATACAAACAAATAACAGAAGATATGAGTGACCAATGAGGTCTTACACTCTATCCTTCCATATCATAGGAGCAAAAGGCCAAAAGCAATGGACTTACAATTGTCCTCCATGGGCAAACAATAATGATAGCATCACAAAAGCAAATGAGATGATCATGCATTAATGGCAATTGATGATGATGATGAATGCATAGCATACAAGCAAGCAAGTGCATATGAAGCAATCAATCAATCAATGAATATCAAACAGCACACCCTATAGCCAAACAATGGGGGCTCACACAAGAGGGTTTGACTTTGAAAGTCTACTGTAATGGGTAAAGGTCGCTCTTAACCTGGCCATTGAGGGGCTCAGGTGAAGCAGATGAAAAGGAGATGAGGGGTGTGCCTCATTGCTTCTATCTCAGATCAGAGAGAGCATCAAAGAAAGTGTGGGAGTTCAGAAAGTAGGAACTCTCTCCACATTATTGACTCGATAGATCTTGGGTATTTATCTCAATGCTTCAACCATGTAATGGGAGCAAAGAGAGGACACACTGAATAGTGGGGGATAGATTGCTTATCCCTACCTTCCACCAATTGCCTTACTTGAAGGACTTTTCCTGCTTGGGACAATTTTAAACACACACAGGCATTGCCTCTTAAGGAGGACTTCAGACAGTTTGCCCGGTCAAATAACAGACCGGGTCTCCAGACTACATGAAGAAGAAGTAATTATACCTCAAAGCAAATGCTAAATAGCAAAGCAAGCAAGCAAGTTCAAAGAACTTAAGCAACTAAAGCACCTGAAAAAGTCAAACTTATTAGCAAACAGCTCAACAGTCAAAATCAAAAGCAAATGGATAAACAAAAGTCAACCACAGAGGGATCAATTGTGCAAGGCACAAAGACTCAAGCATATGAGTCAACCTACAAAACAAGTGTTAGCACATGATAAACAAACCAACTCAATCAAAATTGAAAGGTCTTTGGGGCATTGGTGCTCAACCTGAAACAGATGAACTCAACATAAGCTTAGAAGACCACTAGGACTAGCCTAGGGTCAAAGATGAAAGAAAAAGTCAAGACAGCAAGGAAAAGTCAACCCAAACCAAGTTTAAACATTCAAGAAGCATTCTCAATTGGATTCATAATTATATCATGCATCATGGTCATTTCATATGCAAAAGGATGCAAAG
The DNA here is from genome assembly GCF_024323335.1 of Lathyrus oleraceus. Taxonomy (NCBI): domain Eukaryota; kingdom Viridiplantae; phylum Streptophyta; class Magnoliopsida; order Fabales; family Fabaceae; genus Lathyrus; species Lathyrus oleraceus. The sequence goes on from NC_066583.1 coordinate 490,980,459, forward strand.
CATGGCAAGAGAAGCATACAAAAGTCAACAGCAAAGACTTCATTCAAAAGTCAACTCAAACAATCTCAAAAATTATGAAATAAATCACACTCAATCCTAACATCTAACATGGTATACATGTCAAATTTCATGGCATTTGGATGAGAGGAAGGCAGTCAAGTAAAATCATGAGGTCAAACCAAATTCAAGTAAGCATGGTGAAAGTCAACAAGCATAGGTCAACTTCAAAAAATCATATCAATTTGAAAACAGAAGAGAAATGAATGAGATTAACACCAATACAAAGCTTGAGATGTCTAGTTATCACATATGAAATTTCATGGTCATACAATAAGATATGAGAATTTCACAAAAGATTTGGCAATGTATAGCACAAAAAGTCAACAAATGACCAAGTATGGAAGAAAATTCTCAATCAAATGGAAAACAGCAAGATTAATTCCAAGAAAATTCATACATAAACTAGACATGTGATAGATCATTCATGCAAAATTTGGGGTCAATTGGATAAAAGGTAGCATGTGAACAAAAATTGGGAAAATACATGATCATGGTGTAGCACCAAATTCAACACATAACTTCAGAAAATCATAACTCTCAATCCACCAATGATAAATGCACAAACTTTATATGGAAATGAAGGTCAATGTGTCTAGTTTCACCACAAAAAATTTCAGGCTCAAAGGATATGACATGAGTATTTCACAATTGAAATGGCACAATGTATCATTTATGCACACATGTGAAGAAAATAATTATCATTTAAAATCCAGCCACTGAAAAATTAATTAAAATTCACCATAAAATACTTGACTCAATTGTGATCATGATGGAAAAAATTTCAGGATTTTTTTGAATTAAATTGAATGAGAAATAATTTATTGAAGTTGGATGAAATATGGAGGCAAGCATGAACAAAATGCATGGCATATGGAGTCAACATGAAGTCAACGGTGGCAGTCTTGTAATTCCGAACTCACTAATTAAAACTCTGCGTTTTGGCAAGGCAAAACGAAATGTTCTGATTGGCTCCCAGCCAATAGAACAGTAATTTGGCCAATGGTTCAAAATTATGAGTTTTCACATAAACCCTTAGGGTTTCTAACAGCATCTTCTCATGGTATCATGTTCAGCTTCATCAATCAATCAAAACCAACAACAAATGCACAGCAACAACTAAACATGGTATTGGCATTTCCAAGTTCATACACAATTCGACCAGCATACAACAATCATCATGCAATCAACATGCAAACATAACCAATCATAATCAACACAAAGCATGTGGAATTTCTGTTTTAGCTGGAAAATAGCAAAGTTCAACAGCATAGCAGTAACATTCATCATCATGTAACCAAACGAAATAAACAACAGCAATGGTGTCAATCAACATGTAACATCATGATTCGACCAAACCACACATAACAGTCACAAACCAATGGATTTCTAACAGCAACCAACATGCATCTTCATGAAATCATCAAAATAAAATCCGACAGCATTCCACATACAGCATGGCAAATAGCAATTATGCCACCAAACACAATAAACCAAACACGCATCACATGAATTTCCGGATAGAGCCAAGGTTTAAACAGCAGTAAAATGCATTCATCATCCAATGTCCATCACCAAATCAAGCAAAACAAACAACAGCACATAGCAGCATAGCATTTGGCAATGTGTAGCAGCAGGCAATCAACAGCATACAGCACAATCAAATGGATTTTTAGGACAATGTTCATAAGGCTCAAAACAGCAGCAGGGTTTGAACATTATAAAACCAGTTTCGAACAACAAGAACAACAGCAAATCACACCACAGCATGGTATTGGCTCTCACACAACTAAAACAATAGTAAGCCACTATATTCATGTAAACTTCTGGAAGACTAGGGTTTAAACAGCAGCTTGTTTATGCATCAAGTTCATGGTATCAACAACATCAAACATCATGGTTCGACCAATCCACACAACAGCACATAAACAGCATGGAAGAAAATCCTCATGATTCAAACATCAGCATTAACAAAAAAAACAATTTCAAATAAAGTGCATCAACATCATGGCAATGGCTTTGGTGATATCATGTAGCAAAAATAACCAACACACACACACATGTATGAAGCTGGGATTTCTGGGAACAGTATAAGGGTTGTAACACAGCAGCAGGGCATTCATGTATTCATCAATCATCATCAATTGAAATTCCAACAAACAAACAACCAAACAAACAGCATTCAAACATGATTCACATGGATTTTCTAGGCATGGTCATGAGGTTTCAATGTAACAGCATTCATCATATCACCAGCATCAAAAATCAAGTTTGACCAGCACACAAACAAACACATTATTCAGCAATACACAAACACAAGCATGAAAAATTTCTGGACAATTTATGGCTTAACAGCAGCAAGGTTTTAGCAGCATCCTCATATTCACCATCCATGTTCATCACTTAAATCACCAACACATGAACAACAACATCAACCAAAAAATCATGGCCAAGAAATGTCATCAACAGCAAAACACACATAAACATGGGAAACATCCTGGACAGAGTAGGTTTAGCAACAGCCACATACATTCTTCATCATAAGGCATCGAAATTTTAATGTGCCCAGAAATTTAAATCAAGAGTACCAATAGCACCAACATACTTCAAGCATTACAGATATGGTGTTCATTTCCAATAAAACAAACTAAACAAGCCAAATCGAAGGAAAACAATCTTGTTCATGAAAATGAAATTCCAGATTTCTTCCAACATTGTTAACTAAATCAAATAATATAAAGCTTACAACAATCAGCAAGGCAAGGATTACCAAAAATATAGCATGGTTAAGAGAAGAAAGGGATTCGAGTTTTTTACTTGGTTGTGAAGAAAACCAAGATGCAGTGCTTGTTTTGATGTTGCAGTCTGAAACAGCCCTTCCTTATGCTTTGGAATAGAGGATTCTTGAAGTCTTTTGGCTCAAGAATGCTTGGAGTTGAGTGAACCACGATCTGCCATGGTAGGACCTTGGTGAAAACAGACCGAGGAGAGGAGCTTCCAGTTGGAATTTAAAGGCTCAAAATGCTTTACAATGTGATCCACATGATGAAGGATGCAAGGATTCTTTATGGTCTTTGAGGGTTTTTCGAATTGAGCAAGAATACCAAGTTGCAAGGGAGGAGAGAAAGTGTATTTTTCTGTGATGTAGGCTGTAAAAACTAGGGTTGGATTCAGAAAATGAAGGCTTATATGTGATCTGTTTTAGGTCCTTAATCCATGTTGTAAATTGGTTTAGTGTTAATGCTCCCATTTGCAAAGTTGCTAATTGTGTACAAGTGAAGTGGAGGTGTGATGGTTGTACGATTATGGGCCTGAAAATTGGCTGCTAGTGGCTTGCACAATTGCTGTTTGTTGGTCTGTACCAGAATGCTGCACTTTGCCTTGCTTTTTGAAGTCATCTTGCACATTTTGTCCATTTTGCAATTTGGTCCAAAATAGTAGCATAATGGTGGTATGATGATGATTTTAGGCTTGGAACAAATCATAAATGATATATGGAACATTTCCCAATTGGCCAAATCAAGAAAAAGTCAAAGAATCAAAAAGTCAAAGTTTGGTCAAACTTTGAATTTAAATGAAAAGGTCCAAAAAATGCCATTTTGAATGGTAAGGTTTTAGGTCATGAAGTTTATATTTTTGGAAAGAGGAGGAAAAATGTGGTTTGTAGGAAAAAACCCCACCAAATTTGGCCTTATGGTTTGAGAGATATGGCTATGTGAAGTTCAAAAATTGGTGAAAATGATTTGATCATATCTTGACAACCACACATGGGATTTGGGAGTTCTTGGACTTTTTGAAAATGGGAGAACAAGATCTTCAACTTTCATGTTGGGCAAAAATTCATTTGAAGCTTGTATCATGATATAAGTTGAGGATCAAGAAGTTTCCATTTTTGGCAGATGAAATTACAGGTCCACTTTCTATTTCTGGAAAATTTCTGATTTCACTTGATTTTCTTCCATGATGAGGTTGAACATGATATATGAGACTTATACAAGCATGAATGAGTTCCTCCAAATCAATTCTATTCATCAAATCCTGATTAAATCAACAGTTGACCAAGGTTTGACTTTTCTAGGGTTTTGAGTGACTGGACCACTTCTGATGAATTCCAAACCCTAATTTCTTGAGAACTTGACTTCAAGTGATGTCTCAAGATGTATGAACCTTTGATTATTGATCATGGTGCCCAAATTCTGCAAGAATGGCCACCATCCATTGCTTTGACTGATCAATGGCTGACTTTGACCTAATTGCTGATGATTGCTTCAACTGCAAGCAACAAGGTTAGACTGACAATATTTTTGTACTTTTTGAATGATAATCACATGAAAAGCAAGAATATACAAATGCAAAGTATGCTTGGTGATCAAGAAACAAACCACAAGGCAATCTACCCACTAGGAGGGGACAAAGGCATGCAATGATCCTTGAGGTTATGATATGAATGATATGGGCCATGAGGGATCTTAGGGCCCAAAATTGGGGTCTTACAGATGCCCCTATTTAAGGTCATTCTAGCCGGAGAAGTGAAGTTTAGAAATCTTCATCTCGACGCGGTAGAATGGGCTTAAATAACAGTAATGAGACAAATTTTGGTCCCTAAGAGACCTCATGATGCAGATGTACGCGTGCAAAAGACACAAATTCTGTGGGGAATATGATTCACACAGAAGAAAAGACGATCCATCGGAGTAGTACACTCATCAGGAACAGAGACTCTGACAAGACTCTATGGGGATAATAAAAGAAGAAGAAATGTGTGAACAAGACACGACTCTAAACTGGGGAAAAAATAAAACTGACACACGTGAACAAAACACGACTCTGATTAAGAAAAACAGAAAACAGACAGGAGAACTCACTGGGGGAGTGAAGGACTCACACAGGGAAAGAATTCCAAAGGAAAATAAATCCATTGGAGAGACACAAGCTGACTCCTGGAGGAGAAGCAACAGAAAACTTCACTGGGGAAGTAACAAAGGAATGAGATGTTACCGAGCATACGGGTAACAAACTCAGGAAAATCTGACTCCACAGGGGGACCGAGGTCATAATAGGGAGCAGAAAAGAGGGAACACCAAGGATACCGGTTATTGGGTATATAATAGGTGACCGACCAAAGCGTGAATTGGATTTCACTTCCAAAACACTCATCATCCTGAAGAGAGCTAGAAAAGCAAACTTGTTTATAGGATGGACGTTCAATTCCACAAGGAAAATGAATCTTACTCTGAGGGGAAAACAATCAAAAGATTGACTCAAGAGCGTACGAGATATAATACCCATTACCGTCAGAACGTGGATAGGATACTCAGATGAGACATATTATTCATTACCGGCAGACCGTGAATAATATACTCGAAAGGAAAATTATCCTGAACCGGTTACTGGGTTGTTTATGGGATAAAATCCGAAGACGTGAATTGGTTTTCACTTCCAAAACACTCATCATCCGAAAGGAGGGCTTGAAAAAGCAAAACAACTTACAGGATGGACATTCGAATCCACAACGGGAAAACGAATCTTACTCAACTGGGGACACAAACCCAAAGAGTGCATGAGATATAATATCCATTACCGGCAGACCGTGGATAAGATACTCGCATGGTAAGAAACACCAGAGATACCGGTTACTGGGTATATAATAGGTGATCTACCGAAAACGTGAATTGGTTTTCACTTCCAAAACACTCATCATCCAAAACGCAAACTGGTTAAAGGATGGCTATTCGATTCTACAAAGAATACGAATCTTGCTCAGTTGGGGAAAATCAACAAAGGATTCCAACTAAAGAGCGCATGAGAAATATTATTCATTACCGGCAGACCGTGAATAATACACTCGAAAGGAAAAGACACCAGAGATACCGGTTACTGGGTATACAACAGGTGACTATCCAAAAAGAGAGACAATCGATACCAAGCATACGGGTAAACGAAAGACACCTCAAAGGGATAAATTGCAAGCATCCGGCAATTATCCAACAACAAGAAAATATTCGACTCCGCAAAGGGAAATAACGAATCTTACTCGACTGGGGAAACACAAAAGGCTTCGACTGAAGAGTGCATGAGATATACTATTCATTACCGGCAGACCGTGAATAATATACTCGCATGGAAGATTATCCACAACCGGTTACTGGGTTAACAAAGGATAAATCAACCGGACAGAAAGGCATCGGGATACCAAATCAGGTATATAATGATAACCAATCGAAAGGAGCAACAGACATTACCAACAAAAGGGTAAATGAAAGGTGAACTGCTGAGGATAATTTGCAAGCATCCGGCAATTATCGACAAGGACTAGCTGGGGATGCACTGGTAAACAACCAATGATCCGGGGAACAAATCACTAGCATACGGTGAAAAGACCCACTGGGGATAAAATTGCTAGCATACGGCAATTATCCACAAAAAACTTGCTGAGGATATAAGTGCTAATATGAGCAACTTATACAAGCAAAGGAAAATCAACATCAAGAATATTGAATGAAGATAACCACAAGATTAGGGTTTACATCTACCGAATACGGGGTAGAAGACCAAAAACTCCGCGTGGGGATAGAACAAATCACAAATCCGCACGGGAAACCAAAATAGGGTTTATAACAAACCACAAACTGCTAAAGAGCAGGAAAAATAGGATTTTACAACTACCGGGTATGAGGTAGAAAACCAAAAACTCTGGCTGGAGAATAAAAGGTGTATAACCACAAATTCTGTCAAGAAAGCCAGGAAAGATAGGACTTACAACTACCGGTTATGAGGGTATGTAGCACCTCAAATTTGCACCTACCATTATACATACATTTTCATATTAGGTCATAGCATATCATGATCCATTGCATAGCATTTGCATTGTCCCTCAGTTGCCTCAAGAGCAAGCAATCAGAAATTAGGTCAAACTAATCTCCTGATCAGTCAACCAAGCAAGCAAAGGAATTTCTCATTGAATCAAGGCCTTGGGGTTTGTCCAACAAGTTCACATGGCTTAGAGGTCTATTTGAAGTATTTTGGTCAAGGATTGAAGGCTCAGAGGTCACCAGTTCATACACAGACAGTCAAAAAACCTAAAAAGTCAACTGTCAATCAAAGCAGTGGATGGTGGTCATTCTTGGGAATTTGGGCACCATGGTCAATAATCAAGAGTTCATACAACTTGGGACATCATTTGAAGTCAAGTCCTCAAGGAATTAGGGTTTGGAAGTCATCAGTCAATGCACAATCAGACAGAAACCCTAAAAGTCAACTGTTGGTCAACTGTCCATTTAATCAGTGATTGGATGATGGGAATTGGTTTGTGGGAGTTCATTCATGTCCAAATAGTCTTCATACATCATGCCAAACACCATCATGGAAGAATTTGAAGCCAGATCATGAATTTCCCAAAATGGAAACTGGGCCTGTAACTGAAACTTACCAAAAATGGAAAGTTTTGATCCTCAAACTTACATCATGATACAAGCCTCAAATGAATTTTTGCCCAACATGAAAGTTGAAGATCTTGTTCTACCATTTCCAAAAAGTCCTAGAACTCTCAATTCCCATGTGTGGTTGGCAAGTTATGATCGAATCGATTTCAGAAAATCTTGAACTTCAAAGGGCCATATCTCCCAAACCGTTTGGCCAAATTTGGTGGGGTTTTTTCCTACAAACCACATTTTTCATCCTCTTTCCAAAAATATAAATTTCATGACCCAAAACTTCACCAATCAAAATGGCATATTTTGACCTTTTTCATTTAAATGTAAGTTTGACCAAGAGTTGACTTTTTGACTCAAACGTTTTTTCAACATTTGGCCAATTGGAACAGCTCATAAATGTCATTTAGAAGGTGTTTGCAAAGTCAAAATATGCAGCACATGTGAATTTTGCTTGGTTGCTTGAATTGTAAGAAAAGTACCATTTAACCATACTTGCACCATACTTGTCCATGCCTTGCCTTGTACCTCAAAAGGACAGCAATTATGCAGCATTTCTTCTGTCCTTAGAGCCTCATTATGCAGCAAAATAAACAATAGTACATATGGCCATGTTTGTTTACTTGAATTTTGGAAAATGAGTACAAAGCAACCATTGATCCATGTTTCCACACCTTAATTTGTACTATCCAACAGCAGGGCATGACATGATTTTCAGTCACTAATAGCAGCATTGGAAGCAAGGAGCAAAAACCACAACTTGACTCATATTTTTCCAACCACAAAACCCTCGGCATTTGGCTCTTCTAAAAAGGGGTCTGTGACCATACTGCAGAAGAAGAAACAAAACCTTGGCCAGTGCATTTTCAAAAAAACAATAGGGCAATGACTTAGTCCCATTTCATCTGTCATAAGAGACCATACCTCTATGAACCATGCTGATACGCTGTCACATAGCAGGTTTTAGGGATGAGGGTTTTTGGTCATTTTGAAAGATTAGGGGCTGCATGACAAACTTCATGCTGTAGGAATTGATCATTTTTAGACATTTTAACCAAGAGCTGTCAAAAACTTCAAAAAAAAAGAGAATGAAATCCCGCCAATGGCCAACAGCAGAACAAAAACCTCCTTCAAACCTTCACTTACCCTGCTAGGTGCATCTCACTCTTTCTGCCCAAAATAACACAAACCTAACCCTTGTTTGAGCCACTTGTTTGTGTATAGCGTGTGCTATCTGTGCTTGTAGGATTGTTTGACTTGCTTCCTGTGCAAGATAGGATAGTTTGACTTGCTTCCTGTGCAAGTTAGGATAGTTTGACTTGCTTCCTGTGCAAGTTAGGATAGTTTGACTTGCTTCCTGTGCAAGTTAGGATAGTTTGACTTGCTTCCTGTGCAAGTTAGGTTTAGTTTAGACTTGCTTCCTGTGCAAGTTAGGTTTAGTTTAGACTTGCTTCCTGTGCAAGTTAGGTTTTGCTTGGCTTGCTTCCTGTGCAAGTTAAGTGTGTGTGGCTTGCTTCCTGTGTGAGCCATACTTAGGATTGGTTGGCCCTCGTGCCATTTAGCTAGAAACCTTAACTTAGGGATGATTTTGCATGACGACATCTAGGCTCGAGTCGTAGTCTCCCTAGTTGTGTCTCCCTCTGTTATCTGGTTAGGCTAGTCCTTTATCCCTGCGTAGGGGAACTACATCGCCCTGATCTTCACACCAGATGAAGTATGTAGGCAGGAGATTAAGCTGATCTCTCCGGGCGCCTTTTTTCCTTGTTTGTGTGTGTTGTCTGACCTTTGCTAGGCTCGAGTCTGTGACTCCTTAGCATTTGTTGTCTGTCTTGTGAGTGTGTGCTTGACAGTTATAGGCTGAGTCCCCGACTCCCTATCTATCTGTTGTGTGTGTTTAGGTTCGGATGTCAATGTAAGTCCAGTGATTGGCATTTGGGCTCCATGTTTGCCTTCTTGTGTGTGTTTTGGTTCGGATGCTGACATAAGTCCAGTGATTGGCAGTCGGGCTCCACGTTTGCCTTTGTGTTTGTTTCTGTGTGTGTCAGCCGAGCTACGAATGCTCTGATTCTTCTCTCGTCCGAGAAGATACGTATGCATAGGATGCGATATCCTAGCGAGCATGTGTCGTTTCCCCAGTCCGAACTACTTCGACTCTGATGTCTATGCCTGATAGACTAAGTAGGCCCAGGATGCGATATCCTGCCGAGTCAGTTTCAGTCAGTCTCTTGCGTTTCTTTCAGCCAGTGTGTGTGAGTGTGAGCAGTGTTTAGCAACCAATTTTCCTTTCTAGTGTGCGTGGATCCCGCAGAGTACTACGGATGCGTAGGGGTGCTAATACCTTCCCTTCGCATAACCGACTCCCGAACCCATCCTCTTTGGTCGCGAGACCATGTCTTTCCCAGGTTTACTCTGAGCGTTTCCTTTCCCTCTTTTGGGATAAATAACGCACGGTGGCGGCTCTGTTGTTCTTGTTTTCCCGCCGGTTTTTCGCGCGATGCGACAGCTGGCGACTCTGCTGGGGACTATAGAGAAGTTGACCTGTGCTGGTCCATCTTCCCTGAGCGAGTCTCTCCTAGCGCTCTCTAGGATTAGGGTTTTGGTTGCTTTCTGCTGTTATATTTATTGCATTCATTGTATATATGTGCACTTACTGTTTGCATTTATTACTTGCATTAATGTTTGCATTTCATTCATATTCATCTGCTGTGCTGTCTGTGTTTCTCTGTTTGGGGGTGGGAGTTACTTGAGGTAAAAGGCCCAATACCCAGGCTATGAGTGAAATCTAGGAAACCTAGGAATAGAGTGATTCATGGGAAGCGGGTGGTATGGCGCCACTTAGCGGAACATTGATATCACGAGCAGTTCAGACCCTGGTGGGATATTATCGGTGCACACATCGGGTGCGCACAGGATGATATTCTGCGAAAGGCTATTTATGCTGCGTTTCTCTCGACCTTACCCTGGCCTAGACGACACCCGTGAGTGGGGAAGGGTTTGATCATTACAGGTACAGTTGCTGATTGTTGGTGACTTGTTGGTGACTCTTGGTACTGATGGTGACTATGGATTATGGGCATTTATTTCTGGGACGCCAGAGTTCTGTCCGTGGTTTATCAGCAGGTTCCGTTTATTTCGGATTCCCGGGTTGATTCGAGAGTATCTGTTCAGAGGATCTGTTTGTCATCCGTTCAGTGATTGTTCCTGTGAAGATAGTGACATAATCTCCGGTTCCGTTTATTTCAGAACCCCCCAAGTTGGATTCATGGTGACTGGATCCCACAGATTGACTGATTCAGAAAAGCAGAGGGTCTACAGTTGACTTGGTGGCACAAAGGGCCTGCATTCATGCATTTGCATCATATCATCTCGCATTCATCCGCATTCAACTCATGTCTGTCCGTACTCAGGGTCCATTATTTTTAACTAAGACTCAGGGTGAGAGACATTCGGATGTTAAAAAATTTTTGTTGATGAAATTTTATCTGTCTCAATGAAACCAAAAAAAAGAGGACTGAATATTCCTGGTACGGACAAACATTGCATGTGTGAGTCATACTAACCCATCTGCTGTTTTGTAGGTTTCAGTATTCAACCGGTACGCATAAGCTCGTCTGTTCAGATAGCCCGCTGAGGGTCAACAAATCCAAGCTGATGGATCTTCTCAACGCCGATGTCCTTGAACTGAAAGAGATGATGAGGGAGTTGTTCAGTGTTGTGCAAGGGCTTGCCTCGGGGCAGAAAGCCATGTCCGAAAGACTGGAAAGGATTGAGAAACGGTTGATAGTGGAGAAAGTTCAGGAGAAGGCTCCGTCCTCCGAAGTGAACGAACCTTCTGGTACTGCAACAAAGAAACCTTCTGACAGTGGTCCATTCCAGAAAAAGGTTAAGCCAGTTGGTGTGCCCGCAAAGAAAGAACGTAGCAAAGATCGTTATCATCCTTATGCTGCCACTGTAACCATTCCTATCAGCAACCCACCTGCTCAACAGCAACAACTGCCACCTCAACAGAAGACACCGGGAGCTAAGAACCAGGTGAAGAAGAAGAATGAGGATCGTCAGTTTGAGGAACCACCGGTGACTTATGCCTTTCTTTTCCAAAGGTTGAGGGATCTGGGATTAGTTCGGCCGAGGATTTTGATTCCTATAGAACAGCAGCGGAGGCCTGCCAACTACGATGAGAGTGCCAAGTGCGAATTCCACTCTGGAGCACCCGGACACAACATTGAAGGTTGCAGAGCTTTTAAGCATATTGTCCAAGACCTGGTGGACTCCAAGGCTATCAGTTTGGCCCAGATAATGAATGAGGTTGTCAACCCTGTACTGAGGCAGGGTCCAGTAAAGGTAAAAATGGTGAAGAAAGCTAGGAAAGGAGTGGAAGTGTTTGAAGAGGGTCAGCTAAAAGGTCCAAAGGCTATGTTTCCAAAGCTTCTGCTACAGGATAGAGCCTTACCTGCTGCTGATAATACTTGTGCAACTGTCACTACAGAAGAGTGTACGTTGATAAAAGACACGATCCAGAAGATGAAGAAAGTAGAAATGGACAGTGTAAGATGTAAAGCACCCAGTCTGGCAGTTGAAACCGTCCAGGTGGAGAATACCTTTGTCGCTGAGAAAAAGAAGAAGCTGTCCATTTCCTCTTATAAGCAAGCTCTGGAAGTGGTGAAAAACAGAGAGGCCCAAGGCTGGGGAAGGATCATTGACATCGTGGCAAAAGCAGACATGTTTGGAGTCGGTTATCATCCGGATTTAGAGTCGTCTAGACCAGACAGAGGATGTCGTCCACTGTACGCCTTCGTCAGCGCAGGAATGTTGGATCCTGGTCATGCCCGTTCAGTGGGTGAAGATGTTGACAACGACCGCGAGCTTGAGGCGTGGATAAAGTCATGCGTACCAGGCAATTGGAAGGCCTCCAAGAGCGTCACTGTCACTCATTCTGAAGAGTAGTATTTCTGTTTTTCAATTTTTGTTTGCATGAAAGCCATACGTTTTGCCCGAAACGTAATGGTCCATTGTAAGGGCCACCTCATGTGTTTCATTTTGCAACATTTTGCATCAGTAATGAATGGATGTTTTTTGTAATTAAAAGCGGCGTTCCCTGTTTTTCACTTTTTGCAGTTTTTAAAAAAAATAAAATAAAAATGGCAACGTTTTTTTTCAGTCTCTTTCCTTTTGATTTTGTCTCGTTCCAAAGTGATTACTCTCCTGATCTCACCGATAACGATTTGGTTACACCTCTGTATGACTTCGACAATTCGACCTATCATGCCAGAGGAAAAAGGCGAAGAAGATTGTGATTTGCTGGAATTAGCCAGGTCATTGAAACAAGAGGAGAAGGTGATTCAACCGCACGAGGAGCGATTCAAGATTGTTACTCCAAGCTCCGCCGAGGTTAGGAAGCAAAAGCTGAGGCCGACAAAGGATAAGAAAGATGAGAAGGTGTATAGACCACCAAGATGTGAGTAGAGCTAATCTGAAAGATGAATTCCCGGTACATCACAATGAGGTATTGGTTGATTATATGGCTCAGGTCTCGGTGTTTATCTTCATGGATGGCCTCTTGGCCAAGACCGGATTGAATTGTCGCCAGATGATGTGAAGTAAACCAAGTCCATCACACAAGGGGCACCTTCTTGTCCTAAGATTGATGTCGTTCCGTCACATGAGGCCGGTGCCACGTATCAGAGGTCTACGGTGATTTTGTTTCATGATATGATTCATCGTGAAAGCAAATGCCATGTTGATGACATGATGGCAAAGTCCCAAGCAGAACAGGGGCATCCAGTAGACTTGGGGCAAGTTGTTTGACCGTTTGAGACAACTCATACTGTTGAGTCTGAAGCAGTGCACTTATGGAGTGTTGTCCGTCAAGCTACCGAGGCTTGTTGTGAGCAAATCAGAGGAATCGAGGTCAATCCTGCTAAAAAAAAAAAAAAAAAAAAAAAAAAAAAAAAAAAGATAAATTGCAGGAACCTCTGATTCTGATACCTCAGTAAAAGAGATAACTGTTAATCCGGTACTTGATAACCCTCGAGGGGTCTACGAGGTGCGTATTGAGTCAGCATGACTAGTCTTGTCGAAAAGAGTATGCAATTTACCTAAGCAAAAAGTTTATCGACTGTGAAACAATACACTCACTGTTCGAAAAAACTTGATGTACTTTGGCATAGGCTGCTCGCCGACTGAGACAGTGTATGCTAATTCATGCCATTTTGTGGATGTCCAAAATGGATCTGATCACATATGTGTTTGAGGAGCTAGTAACAACCCATGGAAAGGTTATCAACCAAGGAAGTTTGAGGTCCCTGATGAGAACATCTCGAGGTACTCAAATCGAAAGATTGAGAGTGACTGATCCCGGAGGAGGGGCTTGACCCCGAATCCGAACGGATTCCGATGTCTGAGGGGGAGGAGATGAGGTGAATAAGTTAGTGCTTCCCGGATCACAGTTGGTTGCACCAACATTGGTGGCTGAACATAAAGTCTGCATCCTGGATATTGAACCTAGGGATGTGCATCTACCTGGGGCAGTGTCTCCCTCACAGATGTGTGAGAAATCAGAGAAGACTAAATGGATAAAGACTCAGAATGACACGTTGAGTCCAACTGAGGGAAAGGGTTGACAATTACTTGGCATGGGGCAGTTGTACCCAGTGAACGAAGTGTGTTGTTAACCGAGAAGTGTGACCTCGCGTGTACCACGTGGAAGAGTTGGTATTGAAAAGGATCCTTCCTCCTCAAGACGATCGTGGGGCAAATGGACAAACAGTTATGAATGTCCGTCCGTGGTCAAGAGGGTCCCATCTGACAGAACCTTGTTACTGACGACCACGGATGATGACGATTTTCCATCCCTTGTGAATGCGGACGCAGTTAGAAAATACTTCGTGAAAGAAACCCGCTGGATAAAAAGAATAAAAGAGTCCAGGCAAAAAAGGGCATCCCGGCGAACCAAAAAACAGAAAGAAAAGGTTCGGGCAAAAATTAGGGATAAAAATAAAAGAAAAGAACTGTACACCCGGCAAGTTGAAAACCCGCAAGGGCGACTTGGGCAAGAAAGGGTATCCCGGTGGACTGAAACCCGAAAGGGCGGTCCAGGCAAAAGAGGGATTGAAACGAACAACTGCGTCCAGCATGATCATTTGTGCTCATGATGACTTGGATAATCTCCGACAGAGACCGATCAGAAGCGTCTTGTTCAGAAGACAGAAGGTACGGAAAGTCCTGAGGACATATGGGGTATAACTGAGTTGGAACCCGATGAGATCACAGTTTCACGTTGCCATTAGGATAGATTTTTTTTTCTTTTATGTGCAATCACCTCTTTCCAGGGTTTTGCTTCCCGTGTGTTGCTCAATTGTGAGCCATCTATTATTACAGTCAAATAAAGCGTGTGTTCGATCAAATAAATTTTGTTTTTGTGACATTACTGTTTTGATTACGGAAACATCTATTCATTTTGATAAGAATATTTGCATTTTGAAACATAGAGGTCCCTTCTGATGCATGCTTGTGAGATTGAAATCTGGAAATCTTACTTGGAAGTCTGAGTGACCTAAGTGTTGAAATATCAGAACACCTGGGGCATACCTGGGGCACGTTTTTATCTGACGATCTCTTGTGCAGGTGCTGTTAGACATCTTCATTCACTTGTCGGTGGTAATATGAACCTTTTTAACAAGAGATCCCCTCAGAGTCCAACCAGGGGCAAGGGATAGATGAACCGTGAAAAGACGGTGAAGGATTACGACAACGGTCCTGGAAAGTTAATCAAGAAGACTCTTCAAAGTCTGATGAGTGGAAAGTATGTATGAATCCCAAGAGTTCAACCTCCGTGGAGTACGGACGAGATTTGGAATACAAGATGATGGAGCAGAAAAGTCCAGAAGGGTCTGGGAGTTCTTAGAAGTGGAAAGGTCAACACCATGGGTGGATGATGGACACTCGTGGGAATTCATCTCCAGTATGATATGACGTGCTATCACCCTCGACAGAGTTGTTACTCTCGCCACTATGGTTGTTCTCTCCACTAGGATTGTTCTCCACAGCTGAATGGTGTGGTTTTCCTCAGCAAGTTCCCCGAGTGGAGCGGGTCTCATGAAATACACCTCCAGCAGTGATTCTCTTACATATGGATTGGTTGGGTCGTCCCTAATGGAGTAGCATTTATTTCTCCAGCAGAGTTCATCCTACCAGTGGATTGGACGGGTTTCTGTAGTAGACTGATATCTGTATCCCCAGCGGAGTTTACCTTTTCCCAGCAGCAGTGCTATTCTTCATGAGTGTGAAGTTGCTTTACCATTCCTCAAGCAGAGCTCCCCGCAGAATATATCCCCAAGAGGAGTCTCCCCACGGAGTCAGAGTATCTGATCATTTTGGCTCCCTGGCCAGGGTTCATTTGCATTTTGCATGTAGTAATCATTGCATCTTCAAAAATCGCGTAGCATTTCCATTCCTAAATGGGGCATTACGCCATAGAAAAATTCAAACATATGCATTCATGTGTTCGAAACCCCATCAAACCGTATTCCCTGCAGAGACGGATTTTTGTTCAACCTGTACAACGCATTGGCTACAATTACTCCAGTCAACATTTGGTGTTTATAATCCCCACAGAGGTTTATTTCCTCACCCGTTGGTGACAGAAAGTTCGTTTCTCCCTAGTAAGGCCCCCTGCAAGTGTTCAGCCTAGCCCTGTCATCTTGAGAATGTCAGTATACCCTGTCAGCACCCGTGTCTGGTATTCTTTGGTGTCGGTAAACACCATCTTTCGGTGATTTCCAGTCATGCGTAAGTGTCTGGTCTTCTTTTGATGTCGGTAAACATCCTCTTTCGATGTTCATAACGTCGCTATCCCTTCCCTAGTGAAGATTACTCCTCTCCGTTGGTGTCGATAAACGTCGAGTTTTTCCTAGTTATCCGATGATGTCTAGTTGTACCCCTCTCCATGCAGAGTTACCTCTCCGTTGGTTTCGATAAACGTCGAGTTTTTCCTAGTTATCCGATGACGTCTAGTTGTACCCCTCTCATGTGGATTTACCTCTCCGTTGGTTTCGATAAACGACGAGTTTTTCCCAGTCGTCCGTCGACGTCTGGTTGTGTTTCTCTTATTCCCATTCATCTGTAAATGTCTGGTCGATCCTTTTGGTGTCTGTAAACATCATCTTTCGATGTCTGTAAACGTCGAGTATTCCCATTCATCTGTAAATGTCTGGTCGATCCTTTTGGTGTCTGTAAACATCATCTTTCGATGTCTGTAAACGTCGAGTATTCCCATTCATCTGTAAATGTCTGGTCGATCCTTTTGGTGTCTGTAAACATCATCTTTCGATGTCTGTAAACGTCGAGTATTCCCATTCATCTGTAAATGTCTGGTCGATCCTTTTGGTGTCTGTAAACATCATCTTTCGATGTCTGTAAACGTCGAGTATTCCCATTCATCTGTAAATGTCTGGTCGATCCTTTTGGTGTCTGTAAACATCATCTTTCGATGTCTGTAAACGTCGAGTTTTCCCATTCATCTGTAAATGTCTGGTCGATCTTTTTGGTGTCTGTAAACATCATCTTCCGATGTCTGTAAACGTCGAGTTTTCTCCCATTCATCCGTTGATGTCTGGTCGAGTCCCCCCAGTCATTCATAAATGTCTGGTTACCTCTCCGTTGGTTTCGATAAACGTCGAGTTTTTCCTGGTCGTCCCCAGTTGGTTACCTCTCCGTTGGTCTTGGTAAACGTTGAGTTTTTCCCATTTCGTCCGTTGACGTATGGTTGTATCCCTTCCGGTCATTCATTAATGTCTGGTTACCTCTCCGTTGGTCTTGGTAAACGTCGAGTTTTTCCTAGTTGCCCGTTGGCATCTAGTTGTGATTTCTTTCCCCCATTCATCGTCGTTGCGATGTCTGGATATGGCTGTACCCTTTGAAAACAAAACCAAAAAAACAAAATACCCAGTAATAAATATCAAATCCCAGTGGACGTTTCCATTGGTGGATCCCTGTATTGTGCAAATTCTACGGTTCTTGGTATTCAATCCCTGTTTACCCTGAAAGTCTGACAGCCGTCGCTCTCATCCATTCGGGTTCCCAGCTGATTGAATAGGGGCAGCTGTAGCACCTCAAATTTGCACCTACCATTATACATACATTTTCATATTAGGTCATAGCATATCATGATCCATTGCATAGCATTTGCATTGTCCCTCAGTTGCCTCAAGAGCAAGCAATCAGAAATTAGGTCAAACTAATCTCCTGATCAGTCAACCAAGCAAGCAAAGGAATTTCTCATTGAATCAAGGCCTTGGGGTTTGTCCAACAAGTTCACATGGCTTAGAGGTCTATTTGAAGTATTTTGGTCAAGGATTGAAGGCTCAGAGGTCACCAGTTCATACACAGACAGTCAAAAAACCTAAAAAGTCAACTGTCAATCAAAGCAGTGGATGGTGGTCATTCTTGGGAATTTGGGCACCATGGTCAATAATCAAGAGTTCATACAACTTGGGACATCATTTGAAGTCAAGTCCTCAAGGAATTAGGGTTTGGAAGTCATCAGTCAATGCACAATCAGACAGAAACCCTAAAAGTCAACTGTTGGTCAACTGTCCATTTAATCAGTGATTGGATGATGGGAATTGGTTTGTGGGAGTTCATTCATGTCCAAATAGTCTTCATACATCATGCCAAACACCATCATGGAAGAATTTGAAGCCAGATCATGAATTTCCCAAAATGGAAACTGGGCCTGTAACTGAAACTTACCAAAAATGGAAAGTTTTGATCCTCAAACTTACATCATGATACAAGCCTCAAATGAATTTTTGCCCAACATGAAAGTTGAAGATCTTGTTCTCCCATTTCCAAAAAGTCCTAGAACTCTCAATTCCCATGTGTGGTTGGCAAGTTATGATCGAATCGATTTCAGAAAATCTTGAACTTCAAAGGGCCATATCTCCCAAACCGTTTGGCCAAATTTGGTGGGGTTTTTTCCTACAAACCACATTTTTCATCCTCTTTCCAAAAATATAAATTTCATGACCCAAAACTTCACCAATCAAAATGGCATATTTTGACCTTTTTCATTTAAATGTAAGTTTGACCAAGAGTTGACTTTTTGACTCAAACGTTTTTTCAACATTTGGCCAATTGGAACAGCTCATAAATGTCATTTAGAAGGTGTTTGCAAAGTCAAAATATGCAGCACATGTGAATTTTGCTTGGTTGCTTGAATTGTAAGAAAAGTACCATTTAACCATACTTGCACCATACTTGTCCATGCCTTGCCTTGTACCTCAAAAGGACAGCAATTATGCAGCATTTCTTCTGTCCTTAGAGCCTCATTATGCAGCAAAATAAACAATAGTACATATGGCCATGTTTGTTTACTTGAATTTTGGAAAATGAGTACAAAGCAACCATTGATCCATGTTTCCACACCTTAATTTGTACTATCCAACAGCAGGGCATGACATGATTTTCAGTCACTAATAGCAGCATTGGAAGCAAGGAGCAAAAACCACAACTTGACTCATATTTTTCCAACCACAAAACCCTCGGCATTTGGCTCTTCTAAAAAGGGGTCTGTGACCATACTGCAGAAGAAGAAACAAAAACCTTGGCCAGTGCATTTTCAAAAAAACAATAGGGCAATGACTTAGTCCCATTTCATCTGTCATAAGAGACCATACCTCTATGAACCATGCTGATACGCTGTCACATAGCAGGTTTTAGGGATGAGGGTTTTTGGTCATTTTGAAAGATTAGGGGCTGCATGACAAACTTCATGCTGTAGGAATTGATCATTTTTAGACATTTTAACCAAGAGCTGTCAAAAACTTCAAAAAAAAAGAGAATGAAATCCCGCCAATGGCCAACAGCAGAACAAAAACCTCCTTCAAACCTTCACTTACCCTGCTAGGTGCATCTCACTCTTTCTGCCCAAAATAACACAAACCTAACCCTTGTTTGAGCCACTTGTTTGTGTATAGCGTGTGCTATCTGTGCTTGTAGGATTGTTTGACTTGCTTCCTGTGCAAGATAGGATAGTTTGACTTGCTTCCTGTGCAAGTTAGGATAGTTTGACTTGCTTCCTGTGCAAGTTAGGATAGTTTGACTTGCTTCCTGTGCAAGTTAGGATAGTTTGACTTGCTTCCTGTGCAAGTTAGGTTTAGTTTAGACTTGCTTCCTGTGCAAGTTAGGTTTAGTTTAGACTTGCTTCCTGTGCAAGTTAGGTTTTGCTTGGCTTGCTTCCTGTGCAAGTTAAGTGTGTGTGGCTTGCTTCCTGTGTGAGCCATACTTAGGATTGGTTGGCCCTCGTGCCATTTAGCTAGAAACCTTAACTTAGGGATGATTTTGCATGACGACATCTAGGCTCGAGTCGTAGTCTCCCTAGTTGTGTCTCCCTCTGTTATCTGGTTAGGCTAGTCCTTTATCCCTGCGTAGGGGAACTACATCGCCCTGATCTTCACACCAGATGAAGTATGTAGGCAGGAGATTAAGCTGATCTCTCCGGGCGCCTTTTTTCCTTGTTTGTGTGTGTTGTCTGACCTTTGCTAGGCTCGAGTCTGTGACTCCTTAGCATTTGTTGTCTGTCTTGTGAGTGTGTGCTTGACAGTTATAGGCTGAGTCCCCGACTCCCTATCTATCTGTTGTGTGTGTTTAGGTTCGGATGTCAATGTAAGTCCAGTGATTGGCATTTGGGCTCCATGTTTGCCTTCTTGTGTGTGTTTGGTTCGGATGCTGACATAAGTCCAGTGATTGGCAGTCGGGCTCCACGTTTGCCTTTGTGTTTGTTTCTGTGTGTGTCAGCCGAGCTACGAATGCTCTGATTCTTCTCTCGTCCGAGAAGATACGTATGCATAGGATGCGATATCCTAGCGAGCATGTGTCGTTTCCCCAGTCCGAACTACTTCGACTCTGATGTCTATGCCTGATAGACTAAGTAGGCCCAGGATGCGATATCCTGCCGAGTCAGTTTCAGTCAGTCTCTTGCGTTTCTTTCAGCCAGTGTGTGTGAGTGTGAGCAGTGTTTAGCAACCAATTTTCCTTTCTAGTGTGCGTGGATCCCGTAGAGTACTACGGATGCGTAGGGGTGCTAATACCTTCCCTTCGCATAACCGACTCCCGAACCCATCCTCTTTGGTCGCGAGACCATGTCTTTCCCAGGTTTACTCTGAGCGTTTCCTTTCCCTCTTTTGGGATAAATAACGCACGGTGGCGGCTCTGTTGTTCTTGTTTTCCCGCCGGTTTTTCGCGCGATGCGACAGGGTAGAGGCCCAAAAACATTCCGCTGGGGAGCAACCCACTGGGAAGCACAAGATATCTGACAAATAGCCAATTCGGGAATAATCCGAAAAGCATACTGAATAAAGACACGTCCTAATGAGGATATAACTCAAATAGGAGAATCCATCCCAATATATGTGTTGGGAGGAAACGGAAGAAACCGTCATCCACGAGGATATATCTCAGTGGGGAACTGCAGAAGGAAAGACAGACGTATTTTCTGCTTATGGGCTGACTCTATATGGAGAGATTTTAAAACACCCGATATCTGCTTGGGGAGATCTGTAAAGAGATCTATATCACCATAGCAGGAGACACGACAAACAAAATATATATGGCGAGAAATGCGACATGAATATCTGAATGTTTATGAATATGCATGAATATGCGTGATTTATGTTTGATGAATGCTGACAAAACAGACAATTCTAACACAAACAGGTTCAGGAACCAAACGTCCGGTATTATACTTCCAGGGGAAAAACCAACTGGAGAGCCAATCTGCGGAGATCTACATGCTGAAAAGCAAAGATCTGCAGGCACTGCTGAAGAAGCAGAGAATTAGAGATATCGGGAAACAATCCAATTAAGATACTGAAAGTCACAACGGGCAAGACAGCCACCAAGACAAATCTGCAGGGGAACAAGAGAAATCCCAAAGTATATCTGCAGGGAATCCCAGTGTTAACTGAGAAACAAAAGGTGCGTAGCACGAACTGCTGTAGAAGCAAACTCCACAAAACTCCACTGGGGGGAAAATCCACTGAGGGAGAGTGAAATCATCCAAATAGAAGCTAACTGCATAAGCAATTCTACTGGGGAAAACTGTCGGCTACCCTCTTGGGGAATAAACCACTGAGGGAGGACAGATCAAACAAGTAGATTCTGCAACGAACCACTCCACTTGGGGAGAATATACAGCAAACTGATCACAACAAGTAGATTCTGCAATATAAGCCACTCTACCGGGGATCACAAACAGTCAGGAATCAATCCGTTCACTGGAGGCTAGAGCCATCATCCGACCATATCGGGGGATTGAAGGAGTAATCAACGGGCGAAACTGCCACAACAAATACTCTGCTGACTAAGCTGAGGAAAAGATGGTTGTAATACTGGGATATCAACCCAAATCAAAACTACTCAGGAAAATAAATCCTGCTCTGCTGGAGAGAATAACTCTGATGGAGAGATAGCAACAATTCCGCAGAAGACTTCGCCGGGGAAAAGGTAAAGCACCGGGTATCAAACCACTGACTTACCGAGTCTTCAAAAGAAAACAACCGTGCTGAGGAAACAGACAAATCCTGCTGGCACACTTCATGGGGAAAAAGCGGTAACAACTCCACTTGCAACCCTGGTGAGGATATTAATAACAGCTCTACTCGCGACTCCGAGGGGAGTAATCAATCAATCAGCTATACTCATGACTGTGCTGAAGAGACAAATACAGTCTGGGGTATACGACCCACTGGAGAAAGTGACGGGGCACCAAGATGATAAACCATCAACCGCCGAAACTTCTCAAGAAAATACCCATGCTAGGGAAAACTGCTGCTGGAGAGAACGAAGTCTTCAACAACACATCGCTTGCGACTGTACTGGGGAACAACCCCAACAACACCTCTGTCTGAGGAACAACCTCAACAAAGATCTGAAGAAAGAAGATACCACCAAACCAGGAGTATGAACAAATGTCTTACCTGTTGGGAATCATGCCACCCTCGGGAGAGCACTGAGATATTCTTGAGTATCTTTTCAATCTTGTGAACGTTCACTTTGTTTAAAACAAAAATTTTGAAAAATTTGATTTGTTTAAAACAATGACATTTTTATCAATTTAAAACATGCAAAACATTTGTTGAATTGAAACAAATAAGAGTGCAAATAAATTGGATGAAAAGCTCAAATTGATTTGATAGAATGGTAGTCTGCAAATGGCAAGACTCCATAGATCTGTACAAATTTGAAATCAGTGATATATATTGGAAGAGGGCTACATTGAACATAATGATCCTTTCTCTACCAATTTGAATCTCGATGTATCCGAAGTTTCAGTTGACGACGAATCGAGAATCTTCTGACGAAAAGACGACTGATGAACCAGAAAGTCTTGTCAGGATGCAGTTACTTGCCAAATCCCTAATTTTTGCCTAGATTGCCCCAGAGTAGGGTACTCAATCTAGCGGGATGCAAATATATCTTCTTTTTTTTTTTTTTTTTTTTTCAAATCTCTAATTTTTGCCTGGATTATCCTTGCGGATTCTCCACCGAGACGCTCATTTTTGCCTAAGCCGCCCTTTCGGGTTTTCAACTTAGCGAGCTATTCTGTTTTTCATTATTTTTTCATTTGCATATACTTTTTTTTTTTCTTTTTTTTTTTTAGGCAAAGTATCTCTTAACTGCATCTGAATTCACAGGACGAGTGAAATCCTCCCCATCCATTGTTGTAAGCATCAAAGCACCGCCTGAAAAGGCTCTCTTAACAACATATGGACCCTCGTAGTTTGGAGTCCACTTGCCCCTGGAATCGGGTGCGAAAGACAAAACTTTCTTGAGCACAAGGTCACCTTCTCTGAACACACGAGGCTTGACCTTCTTGTCGAATGCTTTCTTCATTCTCTGCTGATATAACTGACCATGGCACATGGCAGTTAAACGCTTCTCTTCGATCAAATTCAGTTGGTCGTAACGACTCTGAATCCATTCAGCATCAGTCAACTTGGCTTCCATCAAGACTCGCATTGATGGGATCTCCACCTCTACTGGGAGAACGGCTTCCATGCCATAAACAAGAGAGAAAGGGGTTGCCCCTGTTGAAGTGCGTACAGACGTACGATATCCATGCAAAGCAAATGGCAGCATCTCATGCCAATCTTTGTAAGTGACAGTCATCTTCTGGATAATCCTCTTGATATTCTTGTTAGCAGCTTCAACAGCCCCATTCATCTTGGGTCTGTAAGGAGAGGAATTATGGTGTGCAATCTTGAATTCAGCGCACAACTCATTCATCATCTTATTGTTCAGATTGGATCCATTGTCAGTAATGATCCTCTCTGGCACACCATAACGGCAAATCAGTTGGTTCTTGATAAACTTCACAACCACCTGTCTGGTTACATTCGCGTATGACGCGGCTTCAACCCATTTAGTGAAGTAATCAATTGCTACGAAAATAAACCGATGTCCATTGGACGCTTTCGGCTCAATCATACCGATCATGTCGATTCCCCACATAGAGAAAGGCCATGGTGATGAAATCACATTCAGGAGTGTCGGAGGAATATGAATCTTATCCGCATAAATTTGACACTTGTGACATTTCTTCACATACTTGCAACAGTCAGACTCCATTGTCAGCCAATAGTAGCCTGCTCTCAACATTTTCTTAGCCATGGCATGTCCATTGGAATGAGTACCAAATGAACCCTCATGGACCTCAGTCATCAATAGGTTTGCTTCGTGTCTATCCACGCATCTGAGCAAAACCATATCAAAATTTCTCTTGTACAGCACTTCTCCACTGAGGTAGAAACTGCCTGACAACCTTCTCAAAGTTTTCCTATCTTTCACAGATGCCCCAGGCGGGTAGACCTGGTTCTGGAGGAAATTCTTGATATCAAAATACCAAGGCTTGTCATCTTTCGCTTCTTCAATTGCAAATATGTGAGCGGGTCTGTCCAAGCGCATCACAGTAATATTGGGAACATCATTCCACCATCTGACAACAATCATAGAAGCAAGCGTAGCAAGGGCATCTGCCATCCGATTATCCTCTCGAGGAATATGATAAAATTCAACTTCTGTAAAGAAAGTCGAAATTCTCCTTGCATAATCTCTGTATGGGATGAGACCTGGCTGATTTGTCTCCCATTCACCTTTGATCTGATTGACAACCAAAGCTGAATCACCATAGACATCAAGATATTTGATCCTCAAATCAATGCATTCTTCAAGTCCCATAATACAGGCTTCGTACTCCGCCATGTTATTCGTGCATTTGAAAGTTAGCCTTGCTGTAAATGGAATGTGCGATCCCTGGGGATTAACAATTACTGCCCCAATTCCATTTCCATACTGATTAACAGCGCCATCAAACACCATCGTCCATCTGGAACCAGGTTCTGGACCTTCATCAAGTGTAGGCTCATCGCAATCTTTCATCTTCAAATACAGAATTTCCTCATCAGGGAAGTCATACTGAACAGACTGATGATCCTCAATCGGCTGGTGCGCTAAGTGGTCAGCCAAGATACTACCTTTGATAGCTTTCTGAGCTCGATACTCAATATCATACTCAGACAACAACATCTGCCAACGGGCAATCCTCCCAGTTAAAGCAGGCTTCTCGAAGATATACTTAATCGGATCCATTCTGGATATCAACCAAGTTGTATGATTTATCATGTACTGGCGCAAACGCTTAGCTGCCCAAGCTAAAGCACAGCACGTCTTCTCAAGCATTGAGTACCGAGACTCACAATCAGTAAACTTCTTACTGAGGTAGTATATAGCAAACTCCTTCTTCCCTGATTCATCTTGTTGACCGAGTACACAACCCATCGAGTCTTCAAGAACTGTTAAGTACATAATCAGAGGTCTTCCTTCCACAGGCGGAGACAAAATCGGAGGTTCAGACAGATAATCTTTGATACTGTCGAAAGCTTTCTGGCAATCCTCGGTCCAATCATGAGACTGATCTTTCGGAGGAGCTTGAATATCGGCGCACATGTGGCAGTCATGTGGGATATAAATCTGGAAATGTAATTCAAGCGGCCAAGAAAACCTCGGACTTGCTTCTCAGTTTTGGGTGCGGGCATCTCTTGTATTGCTTTGACCTTGGCAGGATCAACCTCAATACCTCTTTCACTTACCACAAAACCCAACAACTTGCCGGAACGGACTCCAAAGGTACATTTGTTCGGATTCAGACGAAGTTTGAACTTCCTCAAACGCTGAAAAAGCTTCAACAAATGTTCAACATGCTCAACTTCCGTTCGGGACTTAGCAATCATATCATCAACATAGACTTCTATCTCCTTGTGCATCATATCATGAAACAAGGTAGTCATAGCTCGTTGATACGTGGCTCCGGCGTTCTTCAAACCGAAGGGCATCACTCGATAACAGAATGTTCCCCAAGGTGTGATGAATGTTGTCTTCTCCATATCCTCTGGTGCCATCTTGATTTGATTATATCCGGAAAATCCGTCCATAAAGGAAAAGACTTTGAATTTAGCTGTATTGTCTACCAACATGTCAATGTGTGGTAGAGGAAAATCATCTTTAGGGCTAGCTTTATTCAAATCTCTATAATCAACGCACATACGGACTTTTCCGTCCTTCTTAGGAACAGGCACAATATTGGCCACCCATAGAGGATATGTCGAAGTCACCAGAAACCCCGCATCAATTTGCTTCTGAACTTCCTCTTTGATCTTTACTGCCATATCTGGATGAGTTCTTCTGAGCTTCTGCTTCACAGGCACGCACTCAGGCTTCAAAGGCAGGAAATGTTGCACAATATCTGTATCTAAACCCGGCATGTCTTCATAAGACCAAGCAAAGATATCTGAATATTCTCGTAGCAAGCTGATCAAATCTTCCTTAACAGACTCTTCAAGAAGTGCCCCAATCTTCACCAGGCGAACACAATCTTCAGATCCCAAGTTGACTGTTTCCAAGTCTTCGAGATGCGGCTGAATGATCTTCTCTTCGTGCTCAAGGAGACGGGTGATCTCATCAGGAATCTCTTCAACGTCATCTTCTTCTGCCTCAAATACAGGGAATTCAAAATTGGGAGATGGCGTTGGATCATTATGTTCAATGGGTTTTAGGATCAACCTGCATAATGATTTTGGTTAAGAAAAACTTCAGAATTCAAACAAGCAAATCATTATGCAGATGAAAGAATGTTGCTTTTACAGCTTTTATTTTTGTTTTTTATGGTTTTTTGTGATCACTGATTTCATAAAGAAAAGCAAAAAGTGAAAACAAAGGAAAAACAAATGTTTTGACAATGCAAAAATTGAATGAAAATATCATTGTATATATGCTTTGCCAACAATGTCATCACTTCTCCTTTTGGCATGGGAGAAGGGTTTTAAACAAAATGAACAATTACTCTGATCTATGGATAACTGTAGGAACATCCACAGCGACCCAATTGTGGCAGACACCACCAGGAATAATAAAATTGTTCAAGTCTTCTGCATCTTCTTCTTCAATGACAGCAGCAGCTTCCTCTTCTGCAGGTTGATCAGCATGGATGAATCCTCCACTGGTGAACAGACCTTGCTCGTTGCATGCCCCAGAACCATAGCCAATGCCAGCCCGGGATCGATTATCTTCAAGTTCAAGCACTTTCCCTAAACCAGCGACTGCACCACATTCAATGGCCAGTTTAGCATCACGGTAGGAAGTGAATGAAGGAGACTTCTTCTCGATTGGTTTATCAATAGATAAAGCTTGAAACTGAGTTCCAACTTCATCCTCTGCATCAATATACGAGAAAGAAGACAGATTACTGACCAGGAGAGCCTTTTCTCCCCCTACTACAACCAATTTCTTGTTTTTCACAAACTTCAACTTTTGGTGTAGGGTGGATGTCACGGCGCCAGCCTCGTGAATCCATGGTTTGCCTAAGAGACAGCTGTATGATGGGTGAATATCCATTACTTGAAAAGTGATCTGGAAATCACTTGGTCCAATTTTGATCGGGAGATCCACTTCCCCAATCACGGTCTTGCGCGACCCATCAAAAGCTTTAACAACAACCCCACTCTGCCTCATAGGAGGACCTTGATACGACAGACGAGAGAGTGTGGATTTTGGCAATACATTAAGGGACGATCCAGTGTCCACCAGTACATTGGACATTGCATCAGATTTGCAATTCATTGAGATGTGTAAAGCCATGTTGTGGTCTCTTCCCTCCTCAGGGAGATCAGCGTCACAAAAGCTCAGAGTGTTGCAAGCGGTAATGTTTGCAACAATGCTATCAAATTGTTCCAGGGTGACGTCGTGATCAACGTACGCCAGGTCCAAGACTTTCTGAAGAGATTCCCGATGAGGCTCTGAATTCAGCAGTAGAGAAAGGATAGAAATCTTGGAAGGCGTATGTAGAAGCTGGTCTACAATATTGTACTCACTCTTTCTGATGAGCCTCAGCATCTCATCAGATTCTTCATCAACAATGCCACTCGGGCCAACAGCTGAAGAAATGGGAGTCTTTGGTACAGATGAGGAGGGTTTGGCAACATCAAGTGCCGGATTCTGAACATTCACAGCATTCCCCACAGGGCGCTCAACAGATTCAGAAGAAACAGCAGGAGCTTTAGCAGGTGCGGAAAACACACGACCGCTGCGGGTCAACCCACTAACATCAGCAACAGTGGTCACAGAAGTAGACGACAGAGGTACCTCAACCCCATCCTGGACAGCAACAGGATTGTACCGGAAAGGTACGGCTTTGTCGGATGAATACGGCACAGGGCCTGCAGGCTTGATAATCAAAGAAGGTGAAGCCTTAGGCTTGTTGCTATTATAGCGAATAACAACTGGCTCAGGCAATTTGAACACCGGGGAGATGACACTCACCTCGGGCTCAACTGTATCCACATTGCGATTCTGGAGAATCTCAATGGTACCCTCATTCAACATCTTCTGAAGTTCACGGCGGACCTGATCACAACCCAAGCGGTTTACAGAACAGACGCGGCACTGGTCATGGTTATGCTTCAAATGACTGTGCTGACACAGCATTTTATGTAAATCAACCAACGATTGCCGGATATGGCTGACATATTTCACTTTGTACTTCCCAAGGTCCTCCTGGATCATATTCACAGACTTCCCATGCGAAGGCAATGGGTTTCTGGTGACATTCGGATTGGAGTCTTCAAAACTCAGAATTCCGCTTCTCATAAGGTCTTGAACCTTATTCTTCAGCGGGAAACAGTTCTCAACGTTGTGGCCCGGAGCACCGGAATGGTAGACACAATGCTGGTCTGGTTTGTACCACCATTGCGGGTTTGCAGGAATAGCAGGAGGATCCCTGGGAGAAACCAACTTCCTCTCCAACAAGGAGGGATAAAGCTCGGCATATGACATCGGAATAGGGTCGAAGCTGACCTTCTTCCTATCATAGTTCACATTAGCCTGATTGGTTGTACTTCCACGAGGCTGGTAAGCCTGTTGCTGTGGACGCTGCTGTTGCTGTTGATATTGCGGTTGTGGATATTGCTGCTGATGCTGATACTGTTGAGAATTATCCTTGAATACAGGTGCCACACTAGCCACCTGGTGTTGATGTCTGGAATGACGTGCAGGCTTCCTCTGAACAGAGGGTCTTCTATGTTTTGGCTGAGACTGCACAACATGCGCTTCACCTTCTTTCCTCTTAAACGCCCCATACCGTTTAGAGGAAGAGCTGTCATCTTTAGCCAATCGTCCTTCGCGGACGCCTTCTTCAAGACGCATCCCCATGTTCACCATCTCGGTGAAATCAGAGGGAGCGCTGGCCACCATTCTCTCGTAATAAAATGACCCAAGAGTCTTCAGAAAGATCTTGGTCATCTCTTTCTCTTCTAACGGTGGAGTGATTTGAGCTGCCAGCTCACGCCATCTCTGGGCGTACTCCTTGAACGTCTCTTTGTCCTTTTGTGACATAGACCTGAGTTGATCTCTGTCAGGCGCCATATCAACATTGTATTTGTATTGCTTGACGAAAGCTTCGCCAAGATCGTTGAAAGAGCGGATGTTGACGCTGTCTAAACTCATGTACCAACGTAGAGCAGCACCAGACAAACTGTCTTGGAAATAGTGGATCAAGAGTTGATCGTTGTCGGTCTGCATGGACATCTTTCTGGCATACATGACCAAGTGTGCCAAAGGACAAGTGTTCCCTTTATATTTTTCAAAGTCTGGGACCTTGAATTTGACTGGTATCTTCACACCGGGAACTAGACAAAGTTCGGCTGCTGACTTGCCGAAGAGATCTTTGCCTCTAAGAGTTCTCAATTCCTTTCTCAGCTCGAGGAATTGATCGTTCATTGCGTCCATCTTCTCGTGAACATCTGAGCCTTCAGAAGCTTCAGAGTGATAGATGGTGTCGTCTACCCTCGGCATGGTATGCACGACAGGAGGAACAGGAATAGGGACCGGGCTAGATGCCGGCATTTGAGCAAAGGTAGGAGCTGGCAGATCAGGCATGAAGCCTGGAGGCATCCCCCAAGGAAAACCGGGAGGCATGGCGTTGGGCTGCTGGGCACTGACAGGCACCGTTGATGTAGCTATTTCTGATATGACTGTCCTCTGCACAGGAGTTGCTGGCTGAGGAGCAGGCTGATTCTGGGCAGCAAGAAGTTGCTCCATCAGAGCGCCAAGTCTGGCGACTTCATCTCTCAAACTCTGGTTCTCTTGTTCCAACTGCTCCATGATTCTAGCAGAGTTGACTCTCGTGTAATACCGGTGAGTCAGCTTGTCTTCAAAATAAATGAAGAGCAGATGTTAGAACCGGAAGACCAGAAAAATGGGTACCTGTTTATGCAGGAATGATGCATGAAATGCTTGTGCAAATGCTTTGATTTTCAAGGAACCCTCAGGGTATTTGTTTGCGATATTTTGAATATTTAAACATTTTATTTGCTCATGGAAAATATTTCATTCAAATATATATCAAGCCAAAGAAGTACAACATTCTTTTTAAATATTACAAAGAGAAAAGGTAGATGACATCCTATGGATCCCTATTAGCTCGGGATGCTGGAAGACGAGAAGTGCACAACTTCTTGATCTCTCTCTCATAGGCAGCCTCCATATCAGCTTTCTCCTTTGCAAGTTGATCATACTTCCTTTTCCAGAATTTGGAAGACTGAGGAAGCAGAGAAGTCCAAGTGTCGTTCGGATCATCGATCACTCGGTGCTCGAGAAATTCAATCATAGCATCCTTCTCCTTGAGCTGCTGCAGCAATTCCTCTCTCTCGCGGATCCAGGCACGCGAAAGGTCTTCTTCTCTCAACTCCTCTACACGTTGGGTAGGGAGGGTTGAAGGCCCAGCCACATCCAACGGTGTAGGTCTCGGATGATCATATGGCATCAGGTAGGTAGCAGCCCTCTGTCTGACCCAAGAGGTGTAGGGCTCCAAAGCAATGCAATTCTTTGGACCCAATTCGTTCCTACTCTTTATGCGAATATTGCGCCAAGCGCGGACAAATCTGGCTTTCAGGCCTTGGGGATCTTTACCCTCCTGAAAGAATACACCTTCTAACAGAATGTTATGGGGTTTATCCTTTAGGGGGAACCCAAGCTGACGACGTGCAAGCGTAGGATTGTAGGTAATCCCACCACATGTACCAAGAAGAGGCACATTGGGGAATTCCCCACAAGAGTTGATGATCTGAACGGTATCATACACGCGATCATACCAGGTGATATCATCATTGGTGAGAGACATGAGTCTCTGAGACCACCGTAGACATCCCTTGTTCTCTTTGAAAGCAACTGTCTGCGGCAAGTGCGAAATAAACCACTTGTACAGCAGGGGTAGACAGCAGACAATGCCTCCTCCATTCTTCATATTCCTCAAATGCATGGAGACATATGCATCACCCAACAAGGTCGGAACTGGATTAAGGACTGAAAAAATCCTAATGGCGTTCATATCCACGAACTTGTCGAAGTTGGGAAACAGCACCAATCCATAGATAAGCAATACGAATAGAGCCTCAAAGGCATCCTCACCCATGGCCTTCCCATAAAAGGTAGTTTGGGCAATGAGGAACTCGGAAGGAAAACCTTGAATTCCGCCTTTGGTAGTCAGATTAGCTCTAATCAGATCTTCATCTATGTGCAACAAGCTGGAAATCTCTCGAGCAGATGGAATACTCTCTAAGCCACTGAACGGCACTTGATCCAGAATAGGAATCCCAATAAGGTGAGAGTATTCTTCCAAAGTCGGCAACAGCTGGAAGTCCGGAAATAAGAAGCAATGATAGAGCGGATCATAGAACTGAGCAAGAGTGCTCATCAATCCCTCATCAACCTGAGTAGTCAACAGCGGCAGAAGCTTCCCATATCGAGCCTTGAAACCCAAGGGATCTAATACATACGATGTCAGATTCCTTAACTCTTTTACATCGGGCTGCTTAAAGCTGTACTTCTTTGTATGCCTTTTCGGTCTTTCCATGTCTGAAAATTTTGCAAATAAACCCTTTAAGTTCCTTGAAAATTCTCTCTTTTGATGACATGAATGCGGATGAAATGCGTGAATGCATGAATGCAACAAACACACTCAAGGATCAAGCAAAGCACACCAAACAAAGGTCGTGGGAAAGCTCTATGTATCCCTAATATCAATCATCCATTTTGGTGGATTTAGGTTTTCACCTTATCGACACCCAAGTTCCATTGATATTAACGGTACATGAACCGGTTCAAACATTCCTAATATCAACCAGCCGCTTTGATGGATTGTAGGTTTTTACACCTGATCCGGGATCCATTGATATTAACAATGTTTGAACGACTCAACCACGAATCACGGGTTTGTTGAGAGTCACGAGCATGGAGTCTCGGTTAAGAACCACCCAAAGGGAGTGTACTAGGGTTTAAACCTGCCAGACATGTTCTATCAGAGGTTCCCATAATCATCGTTCCATCTTTCGAATATTATCAGAGGAACGAATACTCGTATTCCAAGAATATTCTAAAGAGAAACTCTTATGAGTGTAGTATCGCGTGACAATCGTATCAGAACTGACATTTGAACAACCTCCGCACTACGGTCCTAAAAATAGGCCAAGATGGGTTTGGTAAACTAAGGTCCTTGGCTTCTGCGGAACATGATTGAAAGAATAATGCCTAACCACAAATAACTTGTGTGACATTATTAGTTCAACATGACCTCCACCAAGTGAATGGACTCGCAAGTCAACTGGCTAAGGACTACTCCACACCAGTCGACGAGACTATGCCATTCTCCTATCCTAGAGAGCACTCGAGTTCGGGTACAGAACTCATCTCACAGATCACCAAAGCAAACAGCAAATGTATATCAAGCAATTCACACATTACAATCAATACAGTTATCCCAAATTGTACAAAAATATGTCAGATAAAGAATAACAATATAGCACAACAAGGGTGAAAAGTAGGCAATACAACCAGGGATTCTGGTGTGAATTCCCCAGCAGAGTCGCCACTTTTCTGTAGCGGTGTATTCGTCGCTATATGATTTATCGATTAAATCATAAGCTATGAGATACATTGAAATTTTTCGAGTCGCCACCGCACTTTTATTTATCCAAAGGATTGGCTAAAAAGCGAACAAAAGCCTAAGAAGTTTTACACGTAGAAAACTAATAAAAAGATCAGAGAGTCTGGGTAAGGGGTAAATTACGCAATGGGAAGGTGTTAGGCACCCATCACGTCCTAGGTACTCCTAGGGAGCCCTTTTCACACTTGTTATGCTAAATTGATATTTGTTATGACATAAAGATTGTGCAAACATGATTGGGATGGTGAGGAAAGAATATACAAATTTTATTGGATTATTGGGTTCGAACGGATGAACCCGTTGCCTACGTACCTTCCATCAAAGGTAAGGATCAGAACGCCGTAGTTCGGCTAAAAGATTTCCAAAGGTGGGTTAGGTTCAATTTTAAACACAAACCCTAGGTCTTACGTTATCCACGGGAGAAAACTCAACCTTATATAAACAACAACGTCTACCATGTGAGAACGGCTTCAACTTGCCAGGGAGGGGTTAACCCTATAATAGGCAAGGAAGGCTTACAATTCAATCACTAAAGACAGAAGGTGAGATTAACATCAACCACTAAGATAAATCAAACCTATAGCTCATGTATGAAAGCATTAATGGACAAAGCCAAAACAAGTGAATGGGTGGAGTTACTGATTATGATTATGAAAATGGAGTCAAGGTATGATTAAGGTTAATTCAAATAAGTATTATGAAATGGAATTTTGAAAAAAAGGTCAAGGACTTGAGTCCAGGTTTTTAGTTAGAAAACAATGAGAATGTTTGCACAACACTTATGTCAAGTTTAAAAGATAAAGTGTGAAAAGGTTTAGGACATAATGAATGATGAATGGATGAAGGATGGATAGTAAAACTTCTTAGAAGGTTCACTTCTTGAAATCATATCGCAAATGATTCAAGTGTGTCCTTTGGAATAGCAATGGATATAATAAACAAACAAAACAAAGAAAGACGGATACCGGATGCCAATCAATGGTCTTATACCAGTCTCCTAAAACAAAACGGGATATCAGAGGCCACTCAATGGTCTTACACTAATCTCCACAGGCAAAGGAATAAAAAGCGGATACCGGATATCAATAAATGGATTTACACCAGTCTCCTAAAACAGAACAGGATATCAGATGCCACTCAATGGTCTTACACTAATCTCCTCAAAAGAAAAACAAAGATGAAACAGGGAAGTCAACTGCCAATCTGTCTGGACTTAGGTTAACTTCACAGTATGCTCACAGGAAATCCAATGCCACATTACTGGGACTTACAATGGATCCTCACATACAGGAACAAAAGCAACAATATGATCACAGGTATGCAAATGCCAACTTACAGGGACTTATAATTGCAACCTCTCATACAAACAGATGAAACAAACTATGATCACAGGAAAGCAGATGCCAACTTACAGGGACTTATAACTGCAACCTCACACACAAACAGATCAAATTATGATCACAGGACAACAGA
Source organism: Lathyrus oleraceus (assembly GCF_024323335.1). Lineage (NCBI taxonomy): Eukaryota > Viridiplantae > Streptophyta > Magnoliopsida > Fabales > Fabaceae > Lathyrus > Lathyrus oleraceus. Next base: position 491,014,968 of record NC_066583.1, read on the forward strand.
TGCCAACTTACAGGGACTTATAACTGTATCCTCACATACAAACAAATAACAGAAGATATGAGTGACCAATGAGGTCTTACACTCTATCCTTCCATATCATAGGAGCAAAAGGCCAGAAGCAATGGACTTACAATTGTCCTCCATGGGCAAACAATAATGATAGCATCACAAAAGCAAATGAGATGATCATGCATTAATGGCAATTGATGATGATGATGAATGCATAGCATACAAGCAAGCAAGTGCATATGAAGCAATCAATCAATCAATGAATATCAAACAGCACACCCTATAGCCAAACAATGGGGGCTCACACAAGAGGGTTTGACTTTGAAAGTCTACTGTAATGGGTAAAGGTCGCTCTTAACCTGGCCATTGAGGGGCTCAGGTGAAGCAGATGAAAAGGAGATGAGGGGTGTGCCTCATTGCTTCTATCTCAGATCAGAGAGAGCATCAAAGAAAGTGTGGGAGTTCAGAAAGTAGGAACTCTCTCCACATTATTGACTCGATAGATCTTGGGTATTTATCTCAATGCTTCAACCATGTAATGGGAGCAAAGAGAGGACACACTGAATAGTGGGGGATAGATTGCTTATCCCTACCTTCCACCAATTGCCTTACTTGAAGGACTTTTCCTGCTTGGGACAATTTTAAACACACACAGGCATTGCCTCTTAAGGAGGACTTCAGACAGTTTGCCCGGTCAAATAACAGACCGGGTCTCCAGACTACATGAAGAAGAAGTAATTATACCTCAAAGCAAATGCTAAATAGCAAAGCAAGCAAGCAAGTTCAAAGAACTTAAGCAACTAAAGCACCTGAAAAAGTCAAACTTATTAGCAAACAGCTCAACAGTCAAAATCAAAAGCAAATGGATAAACAAAAGTCAACCACAGAGGGATCAATTGTGCAAGGCACAAAGACTCAAGCATATGAGTCAACCTACAAAACAAGTGTTAGCACATGATAAACAAACCAACTCAATCAAAATTGAAAGGTCTTTGGGGCATTGGTGCTCAACCTGAAACAGATGAACTCAACATAAGCTTAGAAGACCACTAGGACTAGCCTAGGGTCAAAGATGAAAGAAAAAGTCAAGACAGCAAGGAAAAGTCAACCCAAACCAAGTTTAAACATTCAAGAAGCATTCTCAATTGGATTCATAATTATATCATGCATCATGGTCATTTCATATGCAAAAGGATGCAAAGCATGGCAAGAGAAGCATACAAAAGTCAACAGCAAAGACTTCATTCAAAAGTCAACTCAAACAATCTCAAAAATTATGAAATAAATCACACTCAATCCTAACATCTAACATGGTATACATGTCAAATTTCATGGCATTTGGATGAGAGGAAGGCAGTCAAGTAAAATCATGAGGTCAAACCAAATTCAAGTAAGCATGGTGAAAGTCAACAAGCATAGGTCAACTTCAAAAAATCATATCAATTTGAAAACAGAAGAGAAATGAATGAGATTAACACCAATACAAAGCTTGAGATGTCTAGTTATCACATATGAAATTTCATGGTCATACAATAAGATATGAGAATTTCACAAAAGATTTGGCAATGTATAGCACAAAAAGTCAACAAATGACCAAGTATGGAAGAAAATTCTCAATCAAATGGAAAACAGCAAGATTAATTCCAAGAAAATTCATACATAAACTAGACATGTGATAGATCATTCATGCAAAATTTGGGGTCAATTGAATAAAAGGTAGCATGTGAACAAAAATTGGGAAAATACATGATCATGGTGTAGCACCAAATTCAACACATAACTTCAGAAAATCATAACTCTCAATCCACCAATGATAAATGCACAAACTTTATATGGAAATGAAGGTCAATGTGTCTAGTTTCACCACAAAAAATTTCAGGCTCAAAGGATATGACATGAGTATTTCACAATTGAAATGGCACAATGTATCATTTATGCACACATGTGAAGAAAATAATTATCATTTAAAATCCAGCCACTGAAAAATTAATTAAAATTCACCATAAAATACTAGACTCAATTGTGATCATGATGGAAAAAATTTCAGGATTTTTTTGAATTAAATTGAATGAGAAATAATTTATTGAAGTTGGATGAAATATGGAGGCAAGCATGAACAAAATGCATGGCATATGGAGTCAACATGAAGTCAACGGTGGCAGTCTTGTAATTCCGAACTCACTAATTAAAACTCTGCGTTTTGGCAAGGCAAAACGAAATGTTCTGATTGGCTCCCAGCCAATAGAACAGTAATTTGGCCAATGGTTCAAAATTATGAGTTTTCACATAAACCCTTAGGGTTTCTAACAGCATCTTCTCATGGTATCATGTTCAGCTTCATCAATCAATCAAAACCAACAACAAATGCACAGCAACAACTAAACATGGTATTGGCATTTCCAAGTTCATACACAATTCGACCAGCATACAACAATCATCATGCAATCAACATGCAAACATAACCAATCATAATCAACACAAAGCATGTGGAATTTCTGTTTTAGCTGGAAAATAGCAAAGTTCAACAGCATAGCAGTAACATTCATCATCATGTAACCAAACGAAATAAACAACAGCAATGGTGTCAATCAACATGTAACATCATGATTCGACCAAACCACACATAACAGTCACAAACCAATGGATTTCTAACAGCAACCAACATGCATCTTCATGAAATCATCAAAATAAAATCCGACAGCATTCCACATACAGCATGGCAAATAGCAATTATGCCACCAAACACAATAAACCAAACACGCATCACATGAATTTCCGGATAGAGCCAAGGTTTAAACAGCAGTAAAATGCATTCATCATCCAATGTCCATCACCAAATCAAGCAAAACAAACAACAGCACATAGCAGCATAGCATTTGGCAATGTGTAGCAGCAGGCAATCAACAGCATACAGCACAATCAAATGGATTTTTAGGACAATGTTCATAAGGCTCAAAACAGCAGCAGGGTTTGAACATTATAAAACCAGTTTCGAACAACAAGAACAACAGCAAATCACACCACAGCATGGTATTGGCTCTCACACAACTAAAACAATAGTAAGCCACTATATTCATGTAAACTTCTGGAAGACTAGGGTTTAAACAGCAGCTTGTTTATGCATCAAGTTCATGGTATCAACAACATCAAACATCATGGTTCGACCAATCCACACAACAGCACATAAACAGCATGGAAGAAAATCCTCATGATTCAAACATCAGCATTAACAAAAAAAACAATTTCAAATAAAGTGCATCAACATCATGGCAATGGCTTTGGTGATATCATGTAGCAAAAATAACCAACACACACACATGTATGAAGCTGGGATTTCTGGGAACAGTATAAGGGTTGTAACACAGCAGCAGGGCATTCATGTATTCATCAATCATCATCAATTGAAATTCCAACAAACAAACAACCAAACAAACAGCACTCAAACATGATTCACATGGATTTTCTAGGCATGGTCATGAGGTTTCAATGTAACAGCATTCATCATATCACCAGCATCAAAAATCAAGTTTGACCAGCACACAAACAAACACATTATTCAGCAATACACAAACACAAGCATGAAAAATTTCTGGACAATTTATGGCTTAACAGCAGCAAGGTTTTAGCAGCATCCTCATATTCACCATCCATGTTCATCACTTAAATCACCAACACATGAACAACAGCATCAACCAAAAAATCATGGCCAAGAAATGTCATCAACAGCAAAACACACATAAACATGGGAAACATCCTGGACAGAGTAGGTTTAGCAACAGCCACATACATTCTTCATCATAAGGCATCGAAATTTTAATGTGCCCAGAAATTTAAATCAAGAGTACCAATAGCACCAACATACTTCAAGCATTACAGATATGGTGTTCATTTCCAATAAAACAAACTAAACAAGCCAAATCGAAGGAAAACAATCTTGTTCATGAAAATGAAATTCCAGATTTCTTCCAACATTGTTAACTAAATCAAATAATATAAAGCTTACAACAATCAGCAAGGCAAGGATTACCAAAAATATAGCATGGTTAAGAGAAGAAAGGGATTCGAGTTTTTTACTTGGTTGTGAAGAAAACCAAGATGCAGTGCTTGTTTTGATGTTGCAGTCTGAAACAGCCCTTCCTTATGCTTTGGAATAGAGGATTCTTGAAGTCTTTTGGCTCAAGAATGCTTGGAGTTGAGTGAACCACGATCTGCCATGGTAGGACCTTGGTGAAAACAGACCGAGGAGAGGAGCTTCCAGTTGGAATTTAAAGGCTCAAAATGCTTTACAATGTGATCCACATGATGAAGGATGCAAGGATTCTTTATGGTCTTTGAGGGTTTTTCGAATTGAGCAAGAATACCAAGTTGCAAGGGAGGAGAGAAAGTGTATTTTTCTGTGATGTAGGCTGTAAAAACTAGGGTTGGATTCAGAAAATGAAGGCTTATATGTGATCTGTTTTAGGTCCTTAATCCATGTTGTAAATTGGTTTAGTGTTAATGCTCCCATTTGCAAAGTTGCTAATTGTGTACAAGTGAAGTGGAGGTGTGATGGTTGTACGATTATGGGCCTGAAAATTGGCTGCTAGTGGCTTGCATAATTGCTGTTTGTTGGTCTGTACCAGAATGCTGCACTTTGCCTTGCTTTTTGAAGTCATCTTGCACATTTTGTCCATTTTGCAATTTGGTCCAAAATAGTAGCATAATGGTGGTATGATGATGATTTTAGGCTTGGAACAAATCATAAATGATATATGGAACATTTCCCAATTGGCCAAATCAAGAAAAAGTCAAAGAATCAAAAAGTCAAAGTTTGGTCAAACTTTGAATTTAAATGAAAAGGTCCAAAAAATGCCATTTCGAATGGTAAGGTTTTAGGTCATGAAGTTTATATTTTTGGAAAGAGGAGGAAAAATGTGGTTTGTAGGAAAAAACCCCACCAAATTTGGCCTTATGGTTTGAGAGATATGGCTCTGTGAAGTTCAAAAATTGGTGAAAATGATTTGATCATATCTTGACAACCACACATGGGATTTGGGAGTTCTTGGACTTTTTGAAAATGGGAGAACAAGATCTTCAACTTTCATGTTGGGCAAAAATTCATTTGAAGCTTGTATCATGATGTAAGTTGAGGATCAAGAAGTTTCCATTTTTGGCAGTTGAAATTACAGGTCCACTTTCTATTTCTGGAAAATTTCTGATTTCACTTGATTTTCTTCCATGATGAGGTTGAACATGATATATGAGACTTATACAAGCATGAATGAGTTCCTCCAAATCAATTCTATTCATCAAATCCTGATTAAATCAACAGTTGACCAAGGTTTGACTTTTCTAGGGTTTTGAGTGACTGGACCACTTTTGATGAATTCCAAACCCTAATTTCTTGAGAACTTGACTTCAAGTGATGTCTCAAGATGTATGAACCTTTGATTATTGATCATGGTGCCCAAATTCTGCAAGAATGGCCACCATCCATTGCTTTGACTGATCAATGGCTGACTTTGACCTAATTGCTGATGATTGCTTCAACTGCAAGCAACAAGGTTAGACTGACAATATTTTTGTACTTTTTGAATGATAATCACATGAAAAGCAAGAATATACAAATGCAAAGTATGCTTGGTGATCAAGAAACAAACCACAAGGCAATCTACCCACTAGGAGGGGACAAAGGCATGCAATGATCCTTGAGGTTATGATATGAATGATATGGGCCATGAGGGATCTTAGGGCCCAAAATTGGGGTCTTACACTTACTTTTCACCCTTGTTGTGTGATATATTTGTTATTTGTTATATGACATATTTTTGTATAATTTGGGATAACTGTATTGATTGTAATGATTGAATTGCTTGATATACAATTGCTGTTTGCTTTGGTGATCTCTATGAGATGAGTTCTATACCCGAACTCGAGTGCACTTTAGGATAGGAGAATGGCATAGTCTTGTTGACTGGTGTGGAGTATTCCTTAGCCAGTTGACTTGCGAGTCCATTCACTTGGGGGAGGTCATGTTGGATTAATAATGTCACACAAGTTATTTGTGGTTAGGCATTATTCTTTCAATCATGTGCCGTAGAAGCCAAGGACCTTAGTTTACCAAGCCCATCTTGGCCTATTTTTAGGATGTAGTGCGGAGGTCGTTCAGATGTAAGATCTGATGCGATTGTTACGCGATACTACACTCATAAGAGTTTCTCTTGAGAATATTTTTGGAATACGAGTATTCGTTCCTCCGATAATATCCGAAAGATGGGACGATGATTATGGGAACCTCTGGTAGAACATGTCTGGCAGGTTTAAACCCTAGTACACTCCCTTTGGGTGGTTGTTAACCGAGACTCCATGCTCGTGACCCTCAGCAAACCCGTGATTCATGGTTGAGTCGTTCAGACCACCTTAATATCAATGGAACCTGGGTGTTGATCTGGTGAAAACCTAAATCCACCAAAACGGATGGTTGATATTAAGGATGTTCGAGCCGGTTCATGTACCGTTAATATCAATGGAACTTGGGTGTTGATAAGGTGAAAACCTAAATCCACCAAAATGGATGATTGATATTAAGGATGCAATGAACTTTCCCATGACCTTTGTCTGGTGTGCTTTGCTTGATCCTTGAGTGTGATTGTTGCATTCATGCATTCATGCATTCATCTGCATTTCATGTCATCCGAAAAAATAAGAAAATTTTCAAGGAACTGAAAAGGGTTTATTTGCAAAATTTTCAGACATGGAAAGACCGAAAAGGCATACAAAGAAGTACAACTTTAGACTGCCCGATGTGAAAGAGTTAAGGAATCTGACATCTTATGTATTAGATCCCTTGGGTTTCAAAGCTCGATATGGGAAGCTTCTGTCTCTGCTGACTACTCAGGTTGATGAGGGACTGATGAGCACTCTGGCTCAGTTTTATGATCCTCTGTATCACTGCTTCTCTTTTCCGGACTTCCAGTTGCTGCCTACCTTGGAGGAGTATTCTCACCTTATTGGGATTCCTATTCTGGATCAGGTGCCGTTCAGTGGCTTGGAGAGTATTCCGACTGCTCGAGAGATTGCAAGTTTGTTGCACGTAGATGAAGACTTGATTAAAGCTAATCTGACTACCAAAGGCGGAATTCAGGGTTTTCCTTCCGAGTTCCTCATCGCTCAAGCTACCTTTTATGGGAAGGCCAGGAGTGAAGATGCCTTTGAGGCTTTATTTGTGCTGCTCATCTATGGACCGGTGTTATTTCCCAACTTCGACAAGTTCGTGGACGTGAACGCCATTAGGATCTTCTCAGTTCTTAATCCTGTTCCTACTCTGTTGGGTGATGCCTATGTCTCTTTGCATCTGAGGAATGCAAAGGGTGGAGGAGTTATTGTATGCTGTTTGCCTTTGTTGTATAAGTGGTTTATTTCTCACTTGCCGCAAACAGTTGCTTTCAAGGAGAACAAGGGATGTCTACGGTGGTCTCAGAGACTTATGTCTCTCACTAATGATGATATCTCTTGGTATGATCGCGTGTATGATACTGTGCAGATTATTGACTATTGTGGTGAATTCCCTAATGTGCCTCTTCTTGGTACATGTGGTGGGATCAGCTACAGTCCTATTCTAGCACGTCGTCAGCTTGGGTTCCCCCTAAAGGATAAACCTCATAACATTCTGTTAGAAGGTGTGTTCTTTCAGGAGGGTAAAGATCCCCAAGGTCTGAAAGCCAGATTCGTCCGCGCTTGGCGCAATATTCACAAGAAGGGTAGGAATGAATTGGGTCTGAAGAATTGCATTGCTTTGGAGCCATACACCTCGTGGGTCAGACAGAGAGCTGTCGTGTACCTCATGCCATATGATCATCCGAGACCTACACCATTGGATGTGGCTGGGCCTTCAACCCTCCCTATCCAAGGTGTAGAGGAGTTGAGAGAAGAAGACCTTTCACGTGCTTGGATCCGTGAAAGAGAGGAATTGCTGCAGCAGCTTAAGGAGAAGGACGCTCTGATAGAGTTTCTCGAGCATCAAGTGATCGACGATCCGAACGATACTTGGACTTCTCTGCTTCCTCAGTCTTCCATGTTCTTGAAAAGGAAGTATGATCGACTTGTGAAGGAGAAAGCGGACATGGAAGCAGCCTATGAGAGAGAGATCAAGAAGCTTTGTGTTTCTCGTCTTCCAGCATCCCGAGCTTCTAGGGATCCATAAGATGTTTATTTTCCTTTTCTCTATGTAATGATCAAAAATGTTGTACTTCTTTGTTTCAAAATATATTTGATGAGATATTTTCCATATGCTATTAAATGCTTTAAATATTCATAATTGCAAATAATACCCTAAGGGTTCCTTGAAAATAAAATAAAGCATCTGCACAAGCATTTCATGCATCATTCTGCATAAGCAGGTACCTTGTTTCTTGTTTGTGGCCTAACTCTGTGCTCTTCATTTATTTTGAAGACAAGCCGACTCACCGGTATTATACCAGAGCTAATTCTGCAAGAGTGATGGATCAGTTGGAACAAGAGAACAGAGAATTGAAGGAAGAGGTCGCCCGACTGAGCGCTTTGATGGAGCAGTTTCTGTCTGCTCAGAATCAACCTTCTCCACCTCCTGCAACTCCTCCCCAGAGGACGGTTATCTCAGAGGTCGTCGCGCCGACTGTGCCAGCTGCCAGTGCTTATTTTGTACCCAATGCCATGCCAGTCGGGTTTCCTTGGGGTATGCCTCCAGGTTTCATGCCTGATATCCCTGCTCCAACTTTTGCTCATATGCCGACATCTAGCCCGGTCCCTGCTGCTGCTCCTCCTGTCGTGCATACCATTCCCAGGGTAGACGACACCATCTATCATTCTGAGCCGTCTGAGGGCCCAGATGTCAATGAGAAGATGGAAGCAATGAATGATAAATTCCTAGAGCTGAGGAAGGAGTTGAAGACTCTCAGGGGGAAAGATTTATTTGGCAAGTCTGCTGCTGAGCTTTGCCTTGTTCTCGGTGTCAAGATTCCGATCAAATTCAAAGTGCCTGACTTTGAAAAGTATAAGGGGAACACCTGCCCTCTTGCTCATCTGGTCATGTACGCCAGAAAGATGTCTACTCAAACCGATAATGATCAGTTGCTGATTCATTATTTCCAGGATAGTTTGTCCGGTGCGGCTCTTCGCTGGTATATGAGCCTTGATAGTGCAAACATCCGGTCCTTCAACGATCTTGGCGAAGCCTTCGTCAAGCAATATAAATACAATGTTGATATGGCGCCTGACCGTGATCAGCTCAGGGCCATGTCTCAGAAGGATAAGGAGACATTTAAGGAGTACGCCCAGAGGTGGCGAGAGCTGGCTGCTCAGATTACTCCTCCGCTGGAAGAGAAAGAGATGACTAAGATCTTTTTGAAGACTCTTAGCTCATTCTATTATGAGCGGATGGTAGCAAGTGCTCCCTCTGATTTTACCGAGATGGTGAACATGGGGATGCGACTGGAGGAAGGAGTCCGTGAAGGACGTTTGGCTAAAGATGAGAGCTCTTCTAAACGTTATGGGGCGTTTAAGAAGAAGGATGGGGAAGCACATGCGGTGCAGTCCCATGCAAAGCCAAGAAGACCCTCTATTCAGAGGAAGCTCGCACGTCGTGCCGGTAATCAGTACCAGGTGGCTCACATAGCGCCTGTTTTCCGAGATAATTCTCAGCATCAGCAGCAACAACCTCAGTATCAGCAGCAACAACGTCCACAGCAACAGGCTTACCAGCCTCGTGGTAGTACCACCAACCAGGCTAATTTGAATTATGATAGAGATCAGTTTCGATCCAATTCCTATGTCATATGCCGAGCTGTATCCTTCCTTGTTGGAGAGGAAGTTGATTACTCCCAGGGATCCTCCTACTATTCCTGCAAATCCTCAATGGTGGTATAAACCAGACCAACACTGTGTTTATCACTCCGGTGCTCCGGGTCATAACATAGAGAATTGTTATCCATTGAAGACTAAGGTGCAAGACCTTATGAGATATGGTATCTTGAGCTTTGAGGACTCAGGCCCGAATGTTACCAAGAACCCATTGCCCGCGCATGGGAAGTCTGTGAATATGGTCCAGGGGTGCCCTGGGAAGTACAAAGTCAAATATGTAAGCCATATCAGACGGTCATTGGTCGAATTACATCGGTTGCTGTGTCAGTACGGCTACATGGAGCATGACCATGACAAGTGCCGCATCTGTTCGATTAATCGTTTGGGGTGTAACCAAGTGCGTAGAGAACTTCAAGAGTTGCTAGATGAGGGAACCATTGAGATTCTTCAAAATCGCAATGTTGATGAAGATGAACCAGAAGTTAATGTTATATCTCCTATGTTCAAGCTGCCTGAGCCTGTTGTTATCCGATATGATAGCAGCAAGCCGAAGGTCTCTCCGTCTCTAGTGATTAAGCCTGCAGGCCCTGTGCCTTATTCTTCGGACAGAGCAGTTCCATTCAGGTACAATCCCGTTGCTGTGGAAGATGGGAAAGAAGTGTCGTTACCTTCAATCTCTGTGACTAATATTGCTGATGTGAGCGGGTTGACCGTAGTGGTCGTGTGTTTTCTGCACCCCCGAAGCCTCATGTCGTTTCTGATTCTGTTGAGCGTCCAGTTGGGACGGCTGTGAATGTTCAGAACCCGGCACTTGCTGTTGCCAAACCCCCCTTTGTACAAAAGACTCCTGCTTCTTCAGTTGGCCCTAGTGGCATTATGAATGAAGAATCTGATGAGATGTTGAGGCTCATCAAGAAGAGTGAGTACAACGTTGTAGACCAGCTTCTACAAACGCCATCCAAGATTTTCGTCTTATCTCTGCTGTTGAATTCAGAACCCCATAGGGAGGCTCTGCAGAAGGTTTTGGATTTGGCGTATGTTGATCATGACGTCACCATTGAACAATTTGATAGTATAATTGCAAACATTACTGCTTGCAACACTTTGAGTTTCAGTGACGCTGATCTCCCTGAGGAGGGAAGAGACCACAACATGGCTTTACATATATCCATGAATTGCAAGTCTGATGCCATGTCCAATGTGCTGGTGGACACTGGATCATCTCTGAATGTATTGCCCAAGACCACACTCTCCAGATTGTCGTATCAGGGGCCTCCTATGAGGTAGAGTGGTGTTGTTATGAAAGCTTTTGATGGGTCGCGCAAGACCGTGATTGGGGAAGTTGACCTCCCAATCAAAATTGGACCAAGTGATTTCCAGGTTACCTTCCAGGTTATGGATATCCACCCATCATACAGCTGTCTCCTTGGCAGACCATGGATTCACGAGGCTGGCGCCATGACATCCACCCTACACCAGAAGCTGAAATTTGTCAAGAACAAGAAACTGGTTGTGGTAGGGGGAGAAAAGGCTCTCCTGGTTAGCCACTTGTCTTCTTTCTCATATGTTGACGCTGAGGATGAAGTTGGAACGCCGTTCCAAGCTTTATCTATTGATGAACCAATTGAGAAGAAGTCTCCTTCATTTGCTTCCTATCGTGATGCAAAACTGGCCATTGAATGTGGTGCAGTTGCTGGTTTAGGAAAGATGATCGAGCTTGAAGACAATAAATCCTGGGCTGGCATTGGCTATTGTTCTGGGGCATATAATGAGCAAGGTTTGTTCAAGAGTGGAGGTTTCATCCATGATGATCAACCTGAAGAAGCTGCTGCTATCTTGGAAGAGGATGCAGAGGATTTGAGCAACTTCATCATACCTGGTGGGGTCTGCCACAATTGGGTCGCTGTAGATGTTCCTACAGTCATCCATAGATCAGAGTAATTGTTCACTTTGTTTGAAACCCTCTCCCATGCCAAAAAGAGAAGTGATGACATTGTTGGCAGCATATATACAATGATATTTCATTCAATTAATGCATTGTTAAACATTTGTTTTTCCACTTGTTTTCACTTTTTGCTTTTTGCATGAAATCAGTGATCACAAAAAACCCATAAAAACAAGAATAAAAGCAATCCTTTTTCATCTGCATAATGGTTTGCTTGTTTAAATTCTAAAGTTTTTTCATTAACCAAAATCATTATGCAGGTTGATCCTAAAACCCATTGAACATAATGATCCAACGCCATCTCCCAATTTTGAATTCCCTGTATTTGAGGCAGAGGAAGATGATGTTGAAGAGATTCCTGATGAGATTACCCGTCTCCTTGAGCACGAGAAGAAGGTCATTCAGCCGCACCTTGAAGATCTGGAAACAGTCAACTTGGGGTCTGAGGATTGTGTTCGTATGGTGAAGATTGGGGCACTTCTTGAAGAGTCTGTCAAGAAAGAGTTGATCAGTTTGCTACGAGAATATTCCGATATCTTTGCTTGGTCATATGAAGACATGTCGGGTCTAGATACAGATATTGTGCAACATTTCCTGCCTTTGAAACCTGAGTGCGTGCCTGTGAAGCAGAAGCTCAGAAGAACTCATCCAGATATGGCAGTGAAGATCAAAGAGGAAGTTCAGAAGCAAATTGATGCGGGGTTTCTGGTGACTTCTACATATCCTCAATGGGTGGCCAATATTGTGCCTGTTCCTAAGAAGGACGGAAAAGTCCGTATGTGTGTTGATTACAGAGATTTGAATAAAGCTAGTCCGAAAGATGATTTTCCTCTACCACACATTGATATGTTGGTAGACAATACAGCTAAATTCAAAGTCTTTTCGTTTATGGACGGATTTTCCGGTTATAATCAAATCAAGATGGCACCAGAGGATATGGAGAAGACAACATTCATCACACCTTGGGGAACATTCTGTTATCGAGTGATGCCCTTCGGTTTGAAGAACGCCGGAGCCACGTATCAACGAGCTATGACTACCTTGTTTCATGATATGATGCACAAGGAGATAGAGGTCTATGTTGATGATATGATTGCTAAGTCCCGAACGGAAGTTGAGCATATTGAGCATTTGTTGAAGCTTTTTCAGCGTCTGAGGAAGTTTAGACTTCGCCTGAATCCGAACAAATGTACATTCGGAGTCCGTTCCGGCAAGTTGTTGGGTTTTGTTGTCAGCGAGAAGGGTATTGAGGTTGATCCTGCAAAGGTCAAAGCAATACAAGAGATGCCTGCACCCAAAACTGAGAAGCAAGTCCGAGGTTTTCTTGGCCGCTTGAACTACATTTCCAGATTTATATCCCACATGACTGCCACATGTGCGCCGATATTCAAGCTCCTTCGGAAAGATCAGTCTCATGATTGGACCGAGGATTGCCAGAAAGCTTTTGACAGTATCAAAGAGTATCTGTCTGAACCTCCGATCTTGTCTCCGCCTGTGGAAGGAAGACCTCTGATTATGTATCTGACTGTTCTTGAAGACTCGATGGGTTGGGTCCTCGGTCAGCAAGATGAATCAGGGAAGAGAGAATCTGCCATATACTACCTCAGTAAGAAGTTTACTGATTGTGAGTCTCGGTACTCTATGCTTGAGAAGACGTGCTGTGCTTTGGCTTGGGCTGCAAAGCGTTTGCGCCAGTACATGATAAATCATACAACTTGGTTGATATCTAGAATGGATCCAATTAAGTATATCTTCGAGAAGCCTGCTTTAACTGGGAGGATTGCCCGTTGGCAGATGTTGTTGTCTGAGTATGATATCGAGTATCGAGCTCAGAAAGCTATCAAAGGTAGTATCTTGGCTGACCATTTAGCACACCAGCCGATTGAAGATCATCAGTCTGTTCAGTATGACTTCCCTGATGAGGAGATTCTGTATTTGAAAATGAAAGATTGTGATGAGCCTACACTTGATGAAGGTCCGGAACCTGGTTCCAGATGGACGATGGTGTTTGATGGCGCTGTTAATCAGTATGGAAATGGAATTGGGGCAGTGATCATTACTCCTCAAGGTTCTCATATTCCGTTTACAGCAAGGCTAACTTTCAAATGCACGAATAATATGGCTGAGTATGAGGCCTGTATTATGGGACTTGAAGAATGCATTGATTTGAGAATCAAGCATCTTGATGTGTATGGTGATTCGGCCCTCGTTGTTAATCAGATCAAGGGTGAATGGGAGACGAATCAGCCTGGTCTCATTCCGTACAGAGATTATGCAAGAAGGATTTCAACGTTCTTTACAGAAGTTTAATTTTATCATATTCCGCGAGAGGATAATCGGATGGCAGATGCTCTTGCTACACTGGCTTCCATGATTGTAGTCAGACGGTGGAATGATGTCCTCAATATTACTGTGATGCGCTTGGATAGACCAGCTCACATATTTGCAATTGAAGAAGTGAAAGATGACAAGCCTTGGTATTTTGATATCAAGAATTTCCTCCAGAACCAGGTCTACCCGCCTGGGGCATCTGTGAAAGATAGGAAAACTTTTAGAAGGTTGTCAGGCAGTTTCTACCTCAGTGGTGAAGTGCTGTATAAGAGGAATTTTGATATGGTTTTGCTCAGATGCGTGGATAGACACGAAGCAAACCTGTTGATGACTGAAGTCCATGAGGGTTCATTTGGTACTCATTCCAATGGACATGCCATGGCTAGAAAGATGTTGAGAGCAGGCTACTACTGGCTGACAATGGAGTCTGATTGCTGCAAATATGTGAAGAAATGTCACAAATGTCAGATTTATGCGGATAAGATTCATATTCCTCCGACACTTCTGAATGTGATTTCATCACCATGGCCTTTCTCTATGTGGGGAATTGACATGATCGACATGATTGAGCCGAAAACGTCCAATGGACATAGGTTTATTGTCGTAGCAATTGATTACTTCACCAAATGGGTCGAAGCCGCTTCGTATGCGAATGTGACTAGACAGGTGGTTATGAAGTTTATCAAGAACCAGCTGATTTTCCGTTATGGTGTGCCAGATAAGATCATTACTGATAATGGATCTAATCTGAATAATAAGATGATGGATGAGTTGTGCACTGAGTTCAAGATTGCACACCATAATTGCTCTCCCTACAGACCTAAGATGAATGGGGCTGTTGAAGCTGCTAATAAAAATATCAAGAAGATTATCTAGAAGATGACAGTGACATACAAAGATTGGCATGAGATGCTGCCATTTGCTTTGCATGGATATCGTACGTCTGTACGCACTTCAACAGGGGCAACCCCTTTCTCTCTTGTTTATGGCATGGAGGTCGTTCTCCCAGTAGAGGTGGAGATCCCATCAATGCGAGTCTTGATGGAAGCCAAGTTGGTTGAGGCTGAATGGGTTCAAAGTCGTTACGACCAGCTGAATTTGAGTGAAGAGAAGAGGTTGACTGCCATGTGTCATGGTCAGTTATATCAGCAGAGAATGAAGAAAGCATTCGATAAGAAGGTCAAGCCTCGTGTGTTCCGAGAAGGTGACCTCGTGCTCAAGAAAGTCTTGTCTTTCGTGCCCGATTCCAGGGGCAAGTGGACTCCAAACTACGAGGGTCCATATGTTGTTAAGAGAGCCTTTTCAGGCGGTGCTTTTATTCTAACAACAATGGATGGGGAGGATTTCACTCGTCCTGTGAATTCAGATGCAGTCAAGAAATACTTTGCCTAAAAAAAAAGGTATATGCAAAAGAAAAACAGAATAGCTCGCTAAGTTGAAAACCCGAAAGGGCGGCTTAGGCAAAAATGAGCGTCTCGGTGGAGAACCTGCAAGGGTAATCCAGGCGAAAATTAGAGACTTGAAAAAAGAATATTTGTATCCCGCTAGATTGAGTACCTCACCCTGGGGAAATCTAGGCAAAAATTAGGGATTTGGCAAGTAACTGCATCCGGACAAGACTTTCTGTTCCACAGCTGTCTGTTCGTCAGAGATTCTCGATTCGTCGTCAACTGAAGCTTCGAATACATCAAGATTCAAATTGGTAGAGAAAGGATCATTATGTTCAATGTAGCCCTCTTCCAATATATATCACTGATTTCAAATTTGTACAGATCTATGGAGTCTTGCCATTTGCAGGCTATCATTCCATCAAATAAATTTGAGCTTTTTATCCAATTACTTACACTCTTATTTGTTTCGATTCAACAAATGTTTTGCATGTTTAATTGATAAAATGTCATTGTTTTAAAACAAAGAATTTTTCAAAATGGTTGTTTTAAACAAAGTGACTATTCACAACGATAAAAGGATACCTAAGAATTTCTCAGTGCTCTCCCAAGGGTGGCATGATTTCTAACAGGTAAGACATTTGTTCATATTCCTGGCTTGGCTGTGTCCTTTTCTCCAGATTTTGTTGTTGGGGTTGCTCCCCAAGCAAAGATTGTTAGGGTTGTTCCCTAAGCAGAGCTTCTGTTGAGATTTTGATTCCCAGAGCAGAGTGTTTGTTGAAGACTCAGTTTCTTCTCCAGCAGTAGTCTCTCCTCAGCATGGGTGCCTTCCTTTTCGGAAGATTTGTGGTCAGTGGTTTGAAGCCCCGGTACCCCGTCACTCCCTAGTGCAGTCGCCAGCGGAGTTGTCTCTATCCTCAGCACAGTCGCTTTCCTTTTGGAAGACTCGGTAAGTCGGTGGGTTGACACCCGGTACTTTACCCTTCTCCCCGGCAAAGTCGTCTGCGGAGTTGTTGTTTTCTCTCCATCAGAGTGCTTACTCCCTTCCGCAGAGCAGGGTTTCTTCGGAAGATTTAGTGGTTGTTTGGGTTGATATCCCAGTATTTCATCCATTTTCCTCAGCTTGGTCTGCAGGATGGTTGTTGTGGCAGTTTTGCCTGTTGAAAGCTCCGTTTCCCCAGAAGGGTCGGTTGGTGGTCTATCATCTAGAGATTTGGTTGATTTCCTGACGCTTTTGATCCCAAGTAGAGTGGCTTATGTGGCAGAATCTACTTGTGTGATTGGTTGGTTACGTGTGTTCTCCCCAAGTAGGGTGGCTTGTTGCGGAATCTACTTGTGTGATCTTTTCTCCCTTAGTGGGTTGTTCCCCAGTGGAGTCATTTCGGGTTTGCTCTCGTAGCAGTTCTCGTTTGTACAGTGGGCTCTGGTTTCCCAGTTGATACTGGAATCCCATGCAGATACCTTGGGATTGCTCCTCTTCCCCAACAGATTTATCTTTGTGGCAGTTTTGGCCTGTTGTGACTTTCTGTGCCCTGGCTGGGTTGTTTGACGATCCATCACTCAGAGATTTTTTGTGATATTTTTCTTGATATCTCTGATCTTTTGCCTCCCCACAGATCTTTGCTTTTTAGCATGTGGATCTCCAGCAGATTGGCTTTCCAGTTGGTTTTCCCCTGGAAGTATAATACCGGGCGTTTGATTCCTGGACCTGTTTGTGTTAGATATGTCTGTTTTGTCAGCATTCATCAAACATAAATCACGCATATTCATACATTCATAAAACATTCAGATATTCATGTTGCATATTTTGCCATATATCTTTTGTTGTTCCCTGCTAAGGGTGATATAGATCTCTTTATAGATCTCCTTAAGCAGATGTCGGGCGTTTAATCTCTCTATATAGAGTCAGCCCCATAAGCAGAAAGTGTCTGTCTTTCCTTCTGCAGTTCCCCACTGAGATATATCCTCGCGGACGACGGTTTCTTCCGTTTCCTCCCAACATATATTGGGATGGATAGTCCTTTTGAGTTATATCCTCATTAGGACGTGTCTTGATTCAGTCTGTCTTTTCGGATTATTCCCAAGTTGGCGTTTGTCAACTGTTTCTTGTGTTTCCCTGAGGAATAAATGAATGAAGTGCCCAGTAACCGGCAATAATTCTTTTACCCCCAGTGGAATCTTTTCGGGCCTCTACCCTTATACCGGTAGTTGTAAGTCCTATTTTCCTTGCCCTTTTGATGGAATTGGTGGTTATATACCTTTTATTCCTCGGCAAGAGTTAGTGGTTTGTTATATACCCTATTTGTGTTTCCCGTGCGGATTTGTGGTTTCTTTCATTCCCCATGCGGAGTTGTTGGTTTTCTACCCAGTATTCGGTGGATGTAAACCCTAATCTTTTTTATCCTCACCAGAGTATAGCTACTACCCCGTATTCGGTAGTTATAAGTCCTATCTCCTTTCCCCTATCAGAGGTAACCTTTGTGGTTCGTTCTGATTGATGGTGGATTTTGTGCTGTTGTGGTTCATCCCCAACGGAGTCTGCGTTTCCCTGCGGAATAAGTTGAATAAGTGCTCAGTATTTGGCCTTCATTCACCCCATTCCCAGTGGAGTCTGTGGTCTACTACCCCGTATTCGGTAGTTGTAAATCCTTTTGCTGTGATTTTCTCCTCAGCGGAGTTTGTGCCTTGTGGTACAGGTGGATAATTGCCGGTTGCTAGCAATTTTATCCCCAGCTATCTTCTGGATCATTGCCATATGCTCGCAATGTTTTCCCTTTTGAAGTCGCTAGTGGGTCTTTTCACCGTATGCTAGTGATTTGTTCCCCGGATCATTGATTGTTTATCAATGCGTCCCCAGCTAGTCTTTGTGGGTAATTGCCGGATGCTTGCAATTCATCCCCAGCGGGTCTTCTTTCATTTACCTTTTTGTTGGTAATGTTGTTGCTCCCTTTGATTGGTCATCATTATATACCTAGTGTTGGTATCCCGATGCCTTTCTTTTCGGTTGATTTATCCTTTGTTAACCTTTATACCGGTTGTGGATAATCTTCCATGCGAGTGTGTTATCCACGTTCTGACGGTAATGGATAATATATCTCATGCACTCTTCAGTTGAAGCCTTCTGTGTTTCCCTAGTCGATTAAGATTCGTTATTCCTTTGTGGAACCGAATATTTCTTTGTTGTTGGATAATTGCCGGATGCTTGCAATTTATCCCTTTGAGTTGTCTTTCGTTTACCTGTATGCTTGGTATCGATTGTCTCTCTTTTTGGTTGGTCACCTATTATATACTTCGGTATCTCTGGTGTCTTTTCATTTCGAGTATATTATTCACGTTTTGACGGTAATGAATAATATGTCTCGTGCGCTCTTTGGTTGGAGTCCTTTGTTGATATTCCCCAGTAGAGTAAGATTCGTATTCTTTGTAGAATCGAATATCCATCCTTTAACCAGTTTGTGTTTCGGATGATGTGTGTTTTGGCATATATACCAATTCACGTTTTCGGTAGATCACCTATTATATATCTTGGTATCTCTGGTGTTTCTTACCATGCGAGTTTATTATCTATGTTCTGACGGTAATAGATAATATATCTCATGCGAGTATTCTATCCACGTTCTGACGGTAATGGATATTATATCTCATGCACTCTTTGGGTTTGTGTCCCCAGTTGAGTAAGATTCGTTTTCCTGTTGTGGATTCGAATGTCCATCCTGTAAGTCGATTCGCTTTTTCAAGCCCTCCTTTCGGATGATGAGTGTTTTGGCATATATACCAATTCACGCTTTGGTCGGTCGCCTATTATATACTTCGGTATCCCTGGTGCTCCTTCCTTTCTGCTCCCTATTATGACCTTGGTCCCCTGTGGAGTCAGATTTTCCTGAGTCGCTATACCTTTTCAGGTCTTTCTCAGATGTTTGGTTGATTGATATCTCTCACCCTTATACCGGTCTTAGATATTCATTCTTCCTGAGTTTGTTACCCTTATACCGGTAACACCTCATTCTTGTTGCTTTTCCCCAGGAGAGTCTCTTTGTTAGACATTTTCTCCAGTGGAAGTTGCTTGTGGTGATTTTTACCCTTTTGCTGTATTGGCGTGTTCCCCAATATATGCAGTTTCCCCGGCAGAGAGATTCTTTGTGAATCTTTTCCTGGTCCGAGTCCGGATTTTTATCCGAAGTATCCTTTATGGATAGTTGGAGTCAACTTGTGTCTTTCCAATGGATGTATCTTCCTTTGGAAATCTTCTAATCCCCAGTGTGAGTCCTTTGTTTCTCGTTGAGGTCTCCAGTTCAGTCGTGTCTTGTTCGCGTTGTGTCAGTTTTGTCTTCCCAACTCAGAGTCGTGTCCTGCTCACGCATTCTTTTCTCTTTTTATCCCCAATAAGAGTCCCCCTAAGAGTCTTGTTAGAGTCTCTGTTCCTGGTGAGTGTATTACTCCGATGGATCGTCTTTTCTTCTGTGTGAACCATATCCTCACAGAGTTTGTCTTTTGCATGCATACATCTGCATCATGAGGTCTCTTAGGGACCAAAATTTGTCTCATTACTGTTATTTAAGCCCATTCTACCGCGCCGAGATGAAGATTTCTAAACTTTACTTCTCCGGCTAGAATGACCTTAAATAGGGGCATCTGTAAGACCCCAATTTTGTCCCTAAGATCCCTCATGGCATCATATCATATCATATCATTGCCTCAAGGATCATTGTACACTTTACCTCCTTCCTTGTGGGTGGGATATATTTTGAGTGTGGTTCTTGATCACCAAACATGTTTTGCATTTGTATATCATTGCTTTTCATTTGTTTACTAACCAAAAGTACAAAAATATGTCATCTAACCTTGTTACTTGCAGATGAAGCAACATTAGGTCAAACCAGTCAAAGGCAGCCATTGAGCAATACATGGTGGCCATTCTTGAGAATTTGGGCACCATGATCATTCATAAGAAGTTCATATGAACCATAACATCATTTTGAATCAAGATCTCAAGTGGTAGAGGCTTGAAATTCATCTGAGCCCAGCTAGGTCAACTGAAACCCTCGAAAAAGTCAACACAAGTCAACTATGCATTTAATCATGGATGTGAAGGTGTGAGATGGTTAGAAAGGCCTCATTCATGTCCATACAAGTCTCATTTGACATTTCAAACATCAACATTGAAGGATTTGAAGTCAAATGAAAACTTTCCAAAAATAGTAAGTGACCTGTAATTTGGAATTGCAAAAAATGGAAAGGTTTTCTCCTCAAGATTACATGTCCAAGGAAGCTTCAAATGAAATTTTGTCAAACATGAAAGTTGAAGATCTTGCTCTCACCTTTCCAAAAAGTCCAAGAACATCCATTTCTCATGTGTGGTTGAAGAGATATGATCAAATCATTGTCATTGGAATTTGAACTTCAAGAAGGCATAACTTTTGCATCAAATGGCCAATTGAAGTGGTTCTTTTTGGGACATTTCACTCTTGATCTCTACTATCATAATCATGCATCACATTTCATCAATTCTCATCATAAAATTATTGCATTTTTCACTTGAACTTAATTTGAATTTTGGAGGGAAAGTGTGAATTTGAAAATTGTACATTGCCTTCATTTTCAACCCATCACATTTGCTTCAAAACATATTTTGAAATGCATTTCCAAGCTAGCACGAGCACTGTTCCATTGGCGTATGAGCATAAGGGTGATTTTGGCAATTTGCATGAACCATTCCATTTCACTAATCCTTTTGCATTATCCTAATCTTGATTAAGCAGCTTCATTAGCAGATGATATTTAAGCATAATCCTAACAGAAAATCACAACAACAACTTCAAAATTTCAGATCTAAACTTTTGCTCTCAAATTTCTCTCAACTTTTCCATCGAGTTTCTTCATATCTTTTGCATGCTTCTTGTTCTGTTCATCATTTCTAAGCATAATTGAAGTTTATTGAAGCAAGATTGTGAAGAATTCTGCATGAATCTTGGACTGTGAAGCTTGTGCTCTCTCATGGCAGTTGAAGATTCCAGTCGTATCAAGCATTGTTGAGCTGAAATCCTTCATCCATTCATTCATTCAAGTGTTGTGGAACTTCTGTTTCAACCTTTCCAAGCCTGAGAAGCACGATTTCATTTCTGTTGCATCATTGAGGTTAGAATTCGATACTCATAATTCTTGAAATTGTTAGGTGCATCTTGTAGATCCTCCATTGCTGATTATAATGAACTTTAGATCGTGAATTTTCATGTTGTATTGAATTAGTTATGTTGATTTGAATTTTGGCATGCTGAACTTGTTTTGCTCGATCCGTTCGATATAGCTTGAATTAGATGAAATTGATGCTGGATATGTGATGTATGTTGAAGGACGGTTCCAATGATATATGTTTCATGAATTTCTGTGCATGTTGGATCTTGGTGATTGATGAACATGATGAACACGCGATGAACATTAGGGTTTTGCATTTCCAGAAACTATTTAATCTTCATAAGCTCAGTTTGCATGTGTTTTCTTGTTTCTATGCATGCATTGGTCCACATCATCTCCACATGGCCATATGATTGGCTCAGATTTAAGCGTCATGCCACATCACTTAATGAAACGGCGCGTTTCATTAAGTGAGCGCCATTTTTGAATGCACACACGGTTCGAATCCGGACCAGAGCATTTGCTTTTTTTGGCTTTTGCATTTTTCTCTTGTATGCTATCCATGTTCACATGCCTTCATCATGCATTTTTTAAATTTTCTTCTTCATTAAAAAATTCATAACTCAAAAAATACTTGTCCAATTCACATAAAATATTTTGCACAATGATCATCATGAAGTCTTCTTTTTTTTGATTATTTTTACAGATTTTGTGCTTGGTTGAATTTTTAAATTGCCTAGGGTTTATGTTTGCATATGCATTCTTGCACCTTGCTTGCTATTTTGGTTGTGAAATGATGATGATTGATCCAATGCTTCTGAAAATTTACATGCTTAATCTAGACACTTTGATTGATCTTGTGGCTTTGAGTTTGTATTTTTAGCCTTTCTGGATGTTGAGATATGAGCTGATCAATATAGGTGTGACAATGTGTGTCACACCATTTGTTGTCCAACTTGCTGATTTTATTTACCATGTCATTTAAATGCTAATTGATCTGAATTTTTGCATGATGTTACTACTGGATGTTAAGTTTAACCATGAATTTTTGTAGAATTTTGGATCCACTTCCTATTTGTTTGAGATTTTCTTTGCTGGTTGGTCATAATTGGACTTTTGTTGAGTATTGAACTTAGATGATTTGTGAAATTCTTATGCCTTATCATATGAGCTTGAAATTTTGTATATTGCTTCTTAACATGTTGAAGTGTGTTGTGGCTTTGGTTTGGGTCATTTATCTTATGTCATTTCTGTTTTAGGATTGCCTTAAGTTGATGCACCATTTGTGGTCTTGTTTGAGCTTGTTTATGCTTACCATGACTTGATGAATTTAGTTGACATGCTTATACTTGTCCTATTGCCATGATTTTTGGTATGTTGCTCATTCAATGTGTTCTGTTTAGACATGATTTTTCTTGGAACTTATTGAGCCATTTTAGTATTGATATGCTTGTGATCATTCTGTTTGCTCCAATGTGATTCCAACTTGCATGCTTTGACATGATTTGTTTATGAAATGAAATTGGTTGATGTTTTTGATATGAGACCACTTAGATCTTGTTTTTGATTGATTAATCTTGATTTTGGTCAATTTTCATGTTCTGTTTTGGTTTATTTCTCCTTCTTTGACCCTAGGCCTTGTCCTAGTGGTCTACTTCTCATGTTTGAGTTTGTTTTTCAAGTTAAGACTTACATGGCTTTAAGGAGATTAATTCACAATGATTGAGTTGGGTTATTTGATTTTTTATGGACTAACTTGGTTTGTTTTGTAGGATGCCTCTAGCTCATTTGATTTGAGTTTGTGCTTTGCACATGATTGCATTGATTGATTGGTTGTCTGTTGACTGTTGGTTCTTATCTGTTTGTTTTGACTTTGTGTCTTGTATACTGATTATGTTGGATTGATTTCAGGTACATTAGTTGATATAGTTCCTTTGTGAACTTGCTTTTGCTTTGCTTGATAGCATAAGCATTGAGGTATAACATCCTCTTCTTCATGTAGTCTGGAAGACCTGGCCTGTTATTTGGTCAGGCAACTGTCTGAAGTCCTCCTTAAGAGGCAATGCTTGTGATTGTTTACTTTTGTCCCCAAGCAGGAAAAGTCCTTTGATAAGGCAATTGACAGATAAAAGAGATGTGTAATCCATCTCCTGTTAGTCTGTGTGTCATCCCTTTGCTCACATTACATGTTGTAGCATTGTGGATATTAACCCAAGATCTATAGAGTCATTAACTTGTGGAGAGAGTTCCAACTTTCTGAACTCCCACACCTTCTATCATTTGAAGCTCTCCCTGACCAGGGATAAGAGCATGAGGCACACCCCTCACATCCTTTCATCTACTTCACCTTAACTCTCAATGTTAAGGTTAAGAGCAACATCTACCCCATTCCAGTTGACTTTTAAGTCTAACCCTTGCTTGAGCCTAATTGCTTGTGTATAGTGTGTGCTAACTGAATCATTGAATGCTTGTTGGTTCATCCAGCTGTACATGTTTGCTTGTTTGCCTTTGTGCATTTATCATCATTGACTGTTCATTATTGCATGATCATCATTTCATATCTTTGTGATCCATTTTTGGTTGCCCATTGAGGAAGCAACTGTAAGTCCATTCATTGGCCATTGTTCCTATGATTTGGAAGGGATTGAGTATAAGACCATTCATTGGCCACTTATATCCTCTTTGCTTGGTGCATTTGGTTTGTTGTATGTGAGGATTCAATTGTAAGTCCATGTTGTTGGCATTTTTTTCCTATGATCATCTGTTGGAAGTCAATATAAGTCCAGATAGATTGGCATCTGACATCCATGTTTTGTTCTGTTGGAGATTGGAATAAGTCCAGTGATTGGCATCCGGTATCCCTGTTTGTTTTAGGAGATTGGTGTAAATCCATTGATTGGTATCCGGTATCCACCTTTGTCTGTGAGGTTGGTGTAAGTCCATTGAGTGGCATCCGGCATCCAGCTGTTTTGTTGCTTATTTGTTATTGCTTATTTGCCTATTCCAAAGGACACACTTGAATCATCTTCTATATGATTTCAAGAGGTGAACCCTTCTGAGAAGTTTTACACTCCATTATCCATTCATCCCTTCTTGTTCCAAAACTCCTTTTCACACATTGTTTTCAAAACTTGAGATAAATATTGTGCAAACATCTTCATGTCTTTTCAAATTAGAAACCTGGACCTTAAGTCCTTGATTTTCAAACTTCACTTTTGTTAATACTTCTTTTGAATGAATCTTAATCATACTTTGACCATCCTTTTGTGAATACTCATAATCAATTAACCTCACCCATTCAATTGTTTTGATGGCTCTGGCCATTCTTGTTAAGTTTTCATACATTAGCCATAGGTTTCAATTATCATAGTGGTTGATGTAAATCTTACCTTGTCCTTAGTGAGTTGATTGTAAGTCTTCCATACTTATTATAGGGTTAACCCCTCACTAGTATGTTGAAGTTGTCCTCGCATGGTGGATTGTTGATTCAGGTTGAGTTTTCTCCCATTGGTAATGAAAAACCTTAGGGCTTGTGTTTAAAAATGAATTCACTAATCTTTGGAAATCTTTTAGCCGAACTACGGCGTTTTGATCCTTTACCTTTTCATGGAAAGGTACGTAGGCAACGGGTTCATCCGTTCAAACACAAAAATAATAACTTGTATATTCTTTTCTCATAATCCCATTCATGTTTGCACAATAAATATTTCATAAACAAATAACATTTTCATTCAACAAGTGTGAAAAGGGCTCCCTAGGAGTACCTAGGACGTTTTGGGTGCCTAACACCTTCCCATTGCGTAATTTACCCCTTACCCCGATCTCTGATCTTTTCATTAGTTTTCTATGTGTAAAACTTCTTAGGCTTTTGTTCGCTTTTTAGCCAGTCCTTTGGATAAATAAAAGTGCGGTGGCGACTCGATTCTTTGTATGCTTTGCTTTTGGTTTAATCAATAAATCATAAAGTGACGAATACACCGCTACAGTATATACTATTGTGCTTGTGTTTTGTTTTGATTGTGTTGGACCAAATGCAAAAATGGACAAATGGACTTAGTTTCTAGGACTTTCCATATGCAAAATTGGAGTAAAAGGACCTTAATGTTGAAGATGGATTAGAAGGACCAAATCTCTAAACTCACTCTTGTCCATTCTTGATTTACTTCATGGAACTATTGATGTGTGTGCTTTTGTTCTAGGGAGTTATATGAGAGCTCAAATTGAAGGACAATTGCCATGTTTATCCAAAGTGAAAGACACAAGATACATTGAGGATCTCTCAAGAGGCTTTTTTGATTGTTGCTTGAGCCTATTATCATTATGCTTGTTTATTCCAAAGGATGGGAGCTACTTGGATCATCCCTATGATCTCAAGAGAGGAACTCCATTGTGGTTTTGTTTCTTTGTCCCTCACCTCTTGTATGCTTAGGACTCTAGCCCTTCTTCTTCTTCTCCCCACTCTAACCCAAGCCAAAACTTTTGTGCAAACATTTAACATTTGTTTTCAACATTAGAAACCTAAGCCTTATGCTTTTGATTTTCAAACTTTCTTCTCATAATACTTCTTTTGAATTGAATCTTTAAGTCAACTTTGACCATTTTGTACATACTTCTAATTGGTAAACATAACCCATTCAAATGTATTTTTGTGGTTCCAATGGCCCCTACCTTAATCAAATTTCCTCATAACCTTTAGCTATTAGGTTTGAGTTATCCTTGTGGTAGATGTAATACTCACATATATCCTTCGTGATGGACAATGAGTCTTCCATGCTTATTATAGGGTTAACCCCTCACTAGTATATTAAAGTTATCCTCACATGGTGGATTTGTGGTTTTTTGTTGAGTTTTCTCCCTTTGATAACAAAAGACGTTAAGGCTTTTGGACCAATCAATTCACCAACTTATTTTGAGATTTTTACCCCGAACTAAGAGGTTTTGATCTTAATCTTTTTGAAGATGGTACGTAGGCAATGGGTTTATCCATCCAAACACAAAATGTAAATAACTTGTATATTCTCTTCTCATCCCTTCAATCATGTTTGCACAAACAATTTTTCACAAAATACCAACCTTACAACAGATATGAAAAGGGCTCCCTAGGAGTACCTAGGATGTTTTGGGTGCCTAATACCTTCCCATTACATAACCAACCCCCTTACCCAGATCTCTGATTCTTTTACTAGTTTTTTTTGTTAAAACTTTTAGGTTTTTGTTCGCTTTCTAACCATTCCTTTGGATAAATAGAAGTGCGGTGGCGACTCGACTTGTATGGTTTACCTTAGATTTAGTCAATATCTCTAATGGTAATGAATACCCCGCTACACCCGGCTGTGGGAGCGGTTGTTTGGGTTGTGTTGCACAGAGTGGGGGTTATGTGAAGCAGTAGCAGGGTATCCAGGCCTTGCTTGACGATGGTATCCTCCAAGCTGAAGACCTATCTGCTCAAAGGTCTGTTGAAGGGGTTGTTGAGAATGCAGATGTTGATCCTCTCTTTCCTGAAGATGCTGAAGAATTTACAAATGTTGTTCCTGCTGATTTTTTAATTCCCAATGATGTAATTAATTTTTCTGATGATGTTGCTGATATTCCAAACATGGTGTTTGATTCTGATGTACTTGCTGAACTTGATTCCGATGTTTCAGATGTTTGTACTTCAATAAATAAGATTTTTGAGTATGACTGTTGTAGCACCTCAAAATTTGCACCCCCCGTTCAAGCATTAATTTCATCTTTAGGTCATACATCATTTCATATTGCATTGCATCTTGGTAGTCAGCATTGGCATCAAGAGAATTCCTCAGTGCAAAAGAGCAAGTCTTTCCTTGATATGAAGGCCACATGGTTGTTCTAAAGAGCTTATATGAGCCAAGGGTCATTTCGAAGCAACTTTGCCAAGTGGTAGAGGCACAAAGTCATCAGTGCATTTCCAGGTCATCTAAGGCCCATACAAGTCAACTGTACAATCAACTGAGGGCTATGAGGTGGAGAAATGGTTTGAGACACTTCATTCATGTACATAAGAGGTCTATTCATCATGTCAAACAGATACCTTGAAGATTTTGAAGTCAGACAAAAAGTTTCCAAAAATGGAAAGTGACCTGTAATTCCAAGTTTCCAAAAATGGCATGTTTTTGGACCACATTCAACTTGACTTTCCAACATCAAAGAAGCTTCCAATGAAATTGTGATCAGCATGAAAGTTGAAGATTTTTCTCTCCCCTTTTCAAAAAGTCCAAGATCATGAGCATCTGATGAAGGGTTGAGAAGTTATGAGCAAATGATCACTAAGTGTGCATGAAACTTAATTCCAATTCCATGATGCTTATGAGATAATTTGAAGTGATTTTGAACCTTGCATAGGCACTGTTCACGTGCATTTTTGCCATGCAAGAGTGCATTTACCATTTTGGTCATACACCTCATTTCTCATTAATTTTTCATTAGCCAAGCTTAATTTGGATTAGCATGGTAATTAACACAGGGTATAAATAGATAATCCTAACTGTTTTGCTCAGATTACAATTTCTAGATCTAGAATCTCATTTCGCTCCAAAAAACTCTCTCAATTCAAACTTGAATTTTCTTCATACAACACATCAATTTTCTTGCATATTCGTGTACATTGATCATCATTTAGTAGGGATCAAGCTTTGGATTGAAGAAATTGGACAAGAATCATGCACACACCAAGCTTGAAGATGAACATGGAACTTGAAGTTTGAGTTGCATTCAAGTGGATTTAAGCATCAATTCGTGCATAAAGCTTCAATACACAAGTTGAGGAGAAGATCTGGACATTGCTGGAGCTTGAATCCACTGTTTCATCATTCTGTTCTTCAAGAAGGTTGGATTTCGAATCTCATGATTCTTCATTTTATTGCCATGAATAGGTAGAACTTTCAATGCTGATGATCCTGATGTCTTTAAAATCTGTTTTGGTTAAGAAATGAGTGATATACATGAACTTGAAATTTTGGTATGCAAACTGTTTCGCTTCGATCCGTGTTTGTTATTGAGAATTAGGCCAAACAAATGTTAGATTCGTGTTCCTCATGAAAAGATCTTTCGATCCATATATACCATGCTGTTTTCTGGAAATTTTTTGTATGTTGCTCCGCCGGACTCAACGAAGAAGACGGTGGAAACCACCGTGTTCCACCGTCCATGAACAGTACCCATGGCCTTCTGGTTTAGCGCTAGGGTTCACTGTTTGAATGCTTGCAACCAATGCGTCTTGTGTTCGATCCTTGCCTGGCTTTGTTTCTCCATTTATTTTCCAAACCAAAACGCAGCGTTTGATTACTAGCGCGCTTGAACCACACAAACGCCTGTTCGATCCTTGCTTGTGTTATTTTGGATTATTTCATTTGTTTTGCTGAGCGTCTATTTGACCTTAGAAACCACAGTTCGATCCCTGGCGTGTGATTCCTAATTCCAATTGTTTTTTCCAGCGCTTCTTTTAACCACAGTGACCTTGGTTCGATTCCTGTTGATGTATATTGATGTTTTTCATTTCAATTAACATTTTCCACATGTTTTCCATTTATTTATTTATTTTTCATGCAAGTTCCAAAAATCATAAAAAATAGCATATGCATCCATTTTAATCGAAATTCTTTCTCACATGTTCATCTTAATGTCTTTTATTTTGTGACATTTATTTCCTAATTTTTGCATTGCTGGAATTTTGATTGAGCTTGATTGTTTGAACATGATGCAAATGTGATATGTTATACCAATTGATTTGTGAAATGCTCATTGATTATCCAATTGCCTTGAAATTTGACATGCTGAATCCTAATATGATACATGATTTTTGAGCTTTTGTTTGGCATTTTTAGCATATTTCATCTCTGTTTTGGATGCATGGATGTATGGTGTGACAATGTGTGTCACACATGTTGATGTTGCTCTTGTTCATTTTCATTGACATGCCATTTGATCTCTTCTGGTCCTAAATTTTTGCATAAGGCTTGTGTTTAACATGTTGATATCATATAAAAAATTTCATGATCATTGGATTCATTTCTGTTTTAATATAGAATTTCTATTCTTGATGTCCAATTGTGATCACCTTTGTTTGCCTTTGCCTTATCTTGTTCATTTGTTGGCTTTGCCTTGTGATTTGGCCTTGGTCCTTTTTAGGACATGTTCTTATGTGATTAAATGTGCTTCATGTGGAATATCAACTTCTGTTTTGACTTTTCACTTTGCCTTTGACCCTAGTCTTGGCACTAGTGGTTTGTACTCACCTTTTGAGCTTTGTATTTCAGGTTCAAGCAATTAGCTCTAGTGGTTGATGTGATCTCATTACTTGAGATGCAAATTACTTTGTACACTAACCTTTGTTGTGTTGTAGGCCCCTTGGTAATGACCTCACTTGAGTTGTTTACACATAGGACTTACATTGTATACATATGGGAATGTCTCACTGTTGATTGTCTGTTTGGTTTGTCTGAATATAATACTGATTGTTTGGCTTTTCATACAGGTACATTAGTCGCTTTTAGCTCTTGTTTGAGCTTTGCTTTGCTTGTGGTTGGTTTACCACCTAGGTAACCATTCTCTAACTCCATGTTGTAACACCCTTCTAAAATACCCCAAATATTTAATAATAACAAATATATATATCAGAGTAATTATGCACCAAGGGTGTCACACAACACTTCACACATTTCACCATAAAATTCAGTCATGCTCATTATTTAATTCAAAATAACATTTTTGCAAAATTCGCAGCGGATAGAAATCAAACCAACCATTCAAAACATATGTAATACATTACATGTAAAATTATTCAACAATTAAAAACATCCCGTCCCGATGTTACATCTATCAGAGCATGACCCACTACGGAGACTACACTAGACTCCAAGCACTAGCTTCTACTCAACTCATTGCTCGTTACCTGAAAAATAGTTGTAAGGGTGAGTTCCTCAATCGATATAATAAGAATTATAAATCATCATGTAATGCTAAGTAAATTCACACATTTCATCACCCTAATCGTAACATACATTCAGTAACGGCACATCAACTCAACATCATACTTAATATCAACACAATTCCACTCCTCAATTAAACTAAATATCCATACAACAAGCTAACAAGAATGCAACTCTAATGAGACTCGACTCGTCATGCATGTGGTACCATTCAGAGTAAAACTCCCAACTTAAATCATTGCCATTTTATTGGGCATCAAGGCATAAGCCTTCAACTTTCAACTTAAAATTTGCCAATCCAGGCCAACGTGGTGTGAGCAAAGCTCCGACTTAATGCATATGAATGTACATGGCATACACGACTTTAAATTTTCGACAACATAATAATAATAGCAACACAACAATATTTTCAACACAATCAACTTATAATCAACTTTGGCTCACCAAGCCTACAACTCAGTATTTTCAACAACTTTCCGTACACGGAACAACTCAGCAACATACTTGTATCAACACTTCATAATATAAACCCAACCAAAATTACTCCTCACAATTAACTGTAATAGGCCAATCACCAA
Organism: Lathyrus oleraceus; assembly: GCF_024323335.1. NCBI lineage: Eukaryota > Viridiplantae > Streptophyta > Magnoliopsida > Fabales > Fabaceae > Lathyrus > Lathyrus oleraceus. The sequence continues at coordinate 491,046,115 of NC_066583.1, forward strand.
TTATGTTCACAACAGTAAAATATCAATTTTTTCCAATTTCCAACAGTGTTAACCGGTTAACGCCCTGGGTTAACCGGTTAACGCAGGACAAAACACACTTTCTGGCAAAATGCAACAGTGTTAACCGGTTAACGCCCTGGGTTAACCGGTTAACACAGGCAAAACAACACATTTCCACAAAATATAACAGTGTTAACCGGTTAACGCCCTGGGTTAACCGGTTAACGCAGACAAAATAGCAGTTCCTGCGCTAACACAAGGCAGAATGCAGAGTTCTCCGCATTTTCCGCCGTTGGAGGACTTCCGGACCTCCGATTCAATTTCCGTAAAAAGCTACACGTTCGGCATATCACTACTTATCCAATTACAGGTTCAATTACAGTTTTCATACAACTTATTCATCACAATATTTCAGCATTCAACATCCCAATTAGGGTCACTTCAACGGTTTATCACTACCCATGACATGTTAATCTATAATACCCATTAAACGACGATAAACCCCCCTTACCTGAGATAATCCGAAAATCTCTAAGCTTCAAGCTTTTCCGTTCTTCAACCTTTGCTCTCTAGCTCTTCCTCTTTGCCCTTTCTCCACTTTTCACCTTTCAGCCGCTTCTCTGTTTCACGTGAAAACTCTTTACCAAAAATGAAACCCTTTTCTCTTATTCCGACTTATATATTTTCCACTAATTATTATTCCAAATAATAAAAATAATAATAATCCAATAATTCAATTTATTTAATTAAATTAATAAATATATTATTAACTTAATTTAAATAATTCTCTTATTTTATTCGGGGTGTTACACATGTGGTCTGGAAGCCCCGTCGTTTCTTTTGGCAGGCATTTGGCTGAAGTCCTCCTTAAGAGGCAATGACTGTGATTGTTTACATTTGTGCTGTTACTTGTGAAGTCCTCCTAAGTGAAGAGGCAATTGACAGATAGAAGGGACTAGCAATCAGTCCCCTGTTAGTCGTTGAGTCGTTCATTATGCTCGCACTACGTGCTGATGCTCTTGAACCTAACCCAAGATCCTTGTATATAGAGTCAGTCAAGTGGAGTAGGGTCCCTCATTCTGGATCCCCATGTTTTCATTGATTCAAGCTCACCCAGGCTCGGGTTAAGAGCTATGAGGTCTTACCCTCATTACCTTTCATCTGCTCACCCTGACGGTCAATGTCAGTGGTTAAGAGCCCCTCATCATACCCTTCCATTGTTGGCTTGTTTGTCGAGGTTGATATGACCCCTTGACTAAAGCGCATCCTTGTATGAGCCGCTTGTTTGCATATAGAGTGTGATACTTGTTCACCTGTGATTGATGTTTACTTGATGTGTGATTAACTTGCTTCCTGTGCGAGTTAGGTTCTGATTAGAAACCTCAACTTAGGGATCGTTTACATGACAACTTCTAGGCTCGAAACATTCTCCCTATTAGCTGTTATCTCCCTAGTCTTTGGTTAGGAGAAAGTTTCTTCCCTGTTAAGGGGAACTACGTCGCCCTGATTCTCATACCAGATGAGATACGTAGGCAGGAGATCGAGCGAGATCTCTCCGGGCGCCCTTTTTTCTTTTTCAAACCTTTGGTGTTCCTTTTGACGTCTCAGCGTCTCTTCTTGTTGGTGTGACAACTATTAGGCTCGAGCTTAGTCTCCCTATGTTGTCTCCTTTCCCCTGTTAAGGGGAACTACGTCTCCCTGATTCTCATACCAGATGAGATACGTAGGCAGGAGATCGTGCGAGATCTCTCCGGGCACCCTTTTGTTTTTTGTGTGTGTTCAACCTGTTTGTTTCTTTTGACGTCTCAGCGTCTCTTTTATGCGTGTGACAGCTATTAACCTCGAGTACCAGACTCCCTATTAGCTTGTTAATTTGATAACCTTGTTTCTTTTGACGTCTCAGCGTCTCTCTTTGTTTTGGTTCGCACGGAGAACCTTTTTCTTTTGTGATTCGTTAGTTAGCGATTGTTTGTGTGTGGTTAGGAGTCGGATGTAAGACCAACTATTGGCAGTCCGTTTCTTGTTTGTTTGGTGTTGTTCGGAGTCGGATGTAAGACCAGCCATTGGCATTCCGTTTCCTGTTGGCGTTTGTTTGTTCGGAGTTGGACATAAGACCAACTATTGGCAGTCTGTTTCCGTTTGTGTGTTTCCTTTGACGTCTCAGCGTCTCTTTTCAGTGTTTTGTTTCGGCGTGCGTTAGCCGAGCTACGAATGCTCTGATTCTTACTCTGGTTAGAGAAGATACGTATGCATAGGATGTGATGTCCTAGCGAGCATGTTCCCCATTTCCCCGAACTACGTTGACTCTGATGTTTGTTTCCGACAAACTACGTAGGCCCAGAATGCGACATCCTGCCGAGTCCCCTTCTTCCATCTTCCACCTGTGTTCTATTCCAGTGTGTGCATTCTTTTTGAGCAGTTTGTTTAGCAACCTTATTCTATTCTTTTGAGCGTGGATCCCATCGAGTACGACGGACGTGAGGGGTGCTAATACCTTCCCCTTGCGTAATCGACTCCCGTACCTTGCAATCTCTGGTCGTAAGACCATTCCTTTCCTTCTAGGTTTACTTCGAGCGTTTCCTTTCCCTCCTTTGGGATAAATAACGCACAGTGGCAGCTCTGTGTTTTTTCCCGCCGGTTGTTTTTCACGTTGCGACAACTGGCGACTCTGCTGGGGAATACTATAAGAAGTTGACCTCTTGCTGGTCCATCTTCCCTAAGCGAGTCAATCCTAGCGCTCTTTAGGATATTTTTGGTTTCTTTTACTGTTTTATTTATTGCATTTGTGATTATTATGCTGTGATTGTATGTATTTGCATATATGTTTGCATGCATCATATTATCATTGTGCTGGCTGTGTATCTGTTTCTCTGTTGGGGGGGAGTCACAAGAGGTAAAAGGCCCAATACACAGGCTATGAGTGAACTATAGGACACCTAGGAATAGAGTGATTCATGGGAAGCGGGTGGTATGGTGCCACTTAGCGGAACATGATATCATGAGCAGTTCAGATTCTGATGGGGTATTATCGTTGCATACACCTGGTGTGCATATGATGATATTCTTGAAAGGATCGTTTATCCTGCGTTTCCCTTGACCTTACCCTGGACTAGATGACACCTGTGAGTGGGGCGGGAGTGAATCATTTGCAGGTACTGACGGTGACTTTGGTTCAGCCGGATTCATGGATACTGATTTCTGAGACGCCGGAATGTTGTCCGTGGTATTTATCAGCGGGTTTCGTTTATTTCGGATCCCCGGGTTGAATTTGAGGGCACTTGTTCAGAGGATCTTGTTGTCATCCGTTCAGCGGATGTTCCTGTGATGATGGTGGTACATCCTCTGTTCCGTTTATTTCGGAACTCCCTAAGTTGGATTTGTGGTTACTCGGGCCCTCAGATGATTGTGATCAGTTCAGAGACAAGAATCCAGTACAGTGGGTGTTCAGATGACTTGGAGGATGGCACCATGACCTGCATTCATGCATTTGCATCATTCCCATTTTGCATTCATCCACATCTAATTCATGTCTATCCATACTCAGGGAACATTCTCGATTGAGATTCTGGTTGAGAGACATCCTGATGTCAGAATGTTATTGTCAAATTATTATCCGTCTCGATGAAGCCAGAATCAAAGGACAGAGTGTTCCTTATACGGATAGACATTGCATTCATGCGTGAGTCATAATAACCTCTCTTTTGTTTTACAGGTGTTAGTTTCTAATCTGTTTGATTGACTCAGGAATCATTCCTCTGCACATAGCTCGTCCGCACAGATACCCTACCAGGCGCAACAAATCCAAGCTGATGGATCCATCCAACGCTGACATTCTCGAGCTGAAAGAGAAGATGAGTGAGTTGATCAGTGCCATGCATGGGTTCGCCCTAGGGCAGCAAGCGATCGCCGAAAAGATGGATAAGGCCGAGGCTTTAGCCAGGGCAAAAGGAAAACAGGCGGGGAAAACAGATAGGTTCGGGGTTGGCTATCAGTCGGGTCAAGGCTCGTATGGACAGAGCAAAGGACGTCGTCAACCGTTCACGTTCACTAGTGCTGGAATGCTAGATCCAGGTCACGTCTGTGCGGTGGGTGAAGAGATTGACAGTGACTGCGAGCTTGAATCATGGATAAAACCGTGCGTACCAGGGATGGAGATCCAGAACTGGAAGGCCGAAAAGATCATCACTATCACTCTGCGTGAAGAGTAATATTTCTGTTTTTCAATTATGTTTGCATGAAAGCCATACGTTTTGCCCGAAACGTAATGGTCCATTATAAGGGCCACCTCATGTGTTTTCATTTTGCAACATTTGCATCATTAATAAATGGATGTTTTTCATCAAAAGCGGTGTTCCCTGTTTTTCATTTATTTTTGCAGTTTTAAAACAAAAATAAAAATGGCAATGTTTATTTTCATTTTTCTTTCCTTTTGATTGGCTTCGTTCCGACTTTTGTATTCTCCGGATCTCATTGATAACAATCCTGTTACACCCTATATGACTTTGACAATCCGATCTATCATGCCGAAGAAGAAGGCGAAGAAGATTGTGAATTGCCGGAAGAATTAGCCAGATTGTTGAAACAAGAGGAGAAGGTGATTCAGCCGCACGAGGAGCAAGTTGAAGTTGTGAATCTGGGTATCGACGAGGTCAGGAAAGAAGTGAAAGTTGGGGCTGCTTTGGAGGCGAGTGTCAAGAGCAGAATGGTAGCATTGTTGAAAGAGTATGTCGACATCTTTGCCTGGTCTTATCAAGATATGCCAGGGTTGGATACCGATATTGTTGTGCACAGGTTGCCATTAAGAGAAGACTGTCCTCCAGTGAAGCAGAAGTCGCGCAGAACTCGACTCAAGATGGCCATGAAAAATCAAAGAGGAAATACAAAAGCAGTTGGATGCTGGTTTCCTGGCTGTCACTAATTATCCGTCTTGGGTCGCAAATATTGTGCCGGTGCCGAAGAAGGATGGGAAGGTGAGAATGTGTATAGAGTACCGAAATTTGAACAGAGCTAGCCCGAAAGATGATTTCCCGTTACCTCACATCGATGTGTTGGTAGAGAATATAGCTCAATTCTCGGTGTTTTCCTTCATGGATGGCTTTTCTGGCTATAATCAAATTAAAATGTCGCCAGATGATATGGAGAAAACAACGTTCATCACACCATGGGGAACTTTTTGTTATAAGGTGATGCCATTCGGTCTCAAGAACGCCGGTGCCACGTATCAGAGGGCTATGGTGACTTTGTTTCATGATATGATTCACCATGAGATTGACTGATATGTTGATGACATGATAGCAAAGTCCCAAACAGAAGAGGGGCATCTGGTAGACTTGGTCAAGCTGTTTGACCGATTGAGACAATTCAAGCTGAGGTTGAATCCGAGTAAGTGCACTTTCGGAGTGCGGTCTGGTAAATTGCTGGGGTTATTGTAAGCGAAAGAGGAATCGTTGATTCTGTTAAAAGTAAAAGCAATACAAGAAATGCCTAAACCGAGAACAGAAAAGGAGGTTTGTGGTTTCTTAGGTAGATTGAACTGCATTTCACGGTTCATATCTCATCTAACAGCCACGTGTGAACCTATATTCAAGCTGTTGAGAAAAGATCAAACGGTCAGGCAGAATGGTGATTGCCAAGCGGCATTTGAAAAGATAAAGGAATATTTGCAGGAGCCTCCGATTCTGATGCCTCTTGTGGAGGGACGACCGTTAATTCTATACTTGACGGTCCTCGAGGGGTCTATGAGGTGTGTACTGGGGCAGCATGACGAGTCTGGTCGAAAAGAGCATGCAAATTACTACCTTAGCAAAAAGTTTACCGACTGTGAAACAAGGTATACACTGTTCGAGAAAACTTGCTGTGCTTTGGCATAGGCTGCTTGCCGACTGAGACAGTATATGCTGGTTCGTACCACTTTGTTGATTTCCGAGATGGATCTGATCAAGTACATATTTGAGAAGCCAGCATTGACCGGACGGGTTGCAAGATGGCAAATGATTTTGACCGAATACGATATTCAGTATACCTCTCAGAAAGCAATAAAGGGGAGTGTATTGTCTGATTACCTCGCCCAGCAACCCATAGAGGGTTATCAACCGATGAAATTTGAATTCCCTGATGAGGACATCATGGTTCTCAAATCGAAAGATTGTGAGGAACCGATCCCGGAGGAGGGGCCTGACCCTGAATCCGAACGAATTATGATGTTTGATGGGGTCGTTAACGTGAATGGTAGTGGAGTTTGGTGCTGTTTTGGTTACGCCGAAGGGATCCCACATTCCTTTTGCTGCCCGGCTAACATTTGAATGCACCAACAATATGGCTGAATACGAAGCTTGTATCCTGGGTATCGAACCTCGGTGTGTGCGTCTACTGGGGCAACGCCATTCTCGCTTGTGTATGGGACGGAAGCTGTGTTACCAGTTGAGGTCCAGACTCCGTCAGTGAGAGTCCTGATGGATGAGAAAGGAAAAGAGGCTGAGTGGATAAGGACTCGGTATGAAGAGTTGAACCTGATTGAGGAAAAGAGGCTGGCAACCATTTGTCATGGGTAGTTATATCGGCAGCGAATGAAGCACGCTTTTGACAGAAAGGTACGACCTCGTGTGTATCATGTGGGAGATATGGTGTTGAAAAGGATCCTTCCTCCTCAGAACGATCGTTGGGGCAAGTGGACACCCAACCGTGAATGCCCATTTGTGGTCAAGAAGGCTTTCTCTGGTGGAGCCTTGTTGATGACGACCATGGATGGCGAGGATTTTCCATCCCCTGTGAATGCGGACGCAGTTAGAAAATACTTCGTATAAGAGACCCGCTGGACGAAAAGAAAAAAGAGTCCAGGCAAAAAAGGGCATCCCGGCAAACCGAAAAAAAAATGAAAAAGGTTCGGGCAAAAATTAGGGATAAAAAGAGAAAAAACTGTACACCCGGCAAGTCCAAAACCCCACAAGGGCGGCTTGGGCAAAAAAGGGTATCCCGGTGGACTGAAAACCCGAAAGGGCGGTCCAGGCAAAAGAGGGAATGAAACGAACAACTGCGTCTGGCATGATCGTTTGTACTTTGGTTAAGACACCTGGATAATCCCCGGCAGAGACCGGTCGGAAGCATCTTGTTCATAAGGCAGAAAGTGCGGAGAGTCTTGAGGACATATGGGGTGTAGCCGAGTTGGAACTCGATGAGATCACAGGTTCACATTGCCATTAGGATATATTTTTCCTTTTGAGCACAATTACCTCTTTTCAGGGATTGCTTCCTCTTTTCAGTCAAATAATTTTGTTTTTGTTTTCATTACCGCTTGATTGCAAAAACATCAGTTTATTTTGATAAAGAATCGTTGCATTTTGAGACATAGGGGTCCCTTCCAATGCATGTTCATAAGATTGAAAACCTGAAATCTTATTCGGAAGGTTGAGTGACCTAGGTGTTGAAATTTTGGCACGCATTGGGGCACGTTTTTATCTGACGATCTCTTTTGCAGGTGCTGTTGGTTATTTTCACTCACTTGCAGGTTGTGATATGAAGCATTTTGACAAGAGATCCCCGCAGAGTCCAATCAGGGGAGAGGGATAGAAGAACGGTGAAAAGCCGGCGAAAGAAGGGCGACGATCCTAGAGGGTAATCAAGAAGATTCTTCAAAGTCTGAGGATTAGAGAGTTGGCCCGGATCTGAGGAGATCGATTGTCTCGAAGTATAGAAAAGCCGAGAATACGAGGTGATGAATTAGAAGAGACCAGATGAGTTTGGGAACCCTCAAAAGTGAAAAATTGACACTGTGATTAAATGGTGAATGCCGGTGTTCGACGAGTCGACAGGTGTTCCATGTCAAGATTTCGTACCTCCCCAGCGGTTTGAGATTGTTATCTCCCCAGCAGGTTCGAGATCAGTGTTTCCTCGGCAGCCAGGCCCGAGGTTGGTTATCTCCCCTGGCAGGGTTGAGAGTGTTATTTCCCCAGCAAGTCTAAAGGTTGTTGTTTCCCCAGCGGAGGTTTGCGTTGGTAGTTTTTCCCCAGTGAAATCCCCAAGCAGATCGGGTTCGGTGAAGGTCATCCCCAGTGGGGATTATCCTTTCCTCAGCGGCAGTGCTATTCCACAGCAGGGTGGATTGGAGTGATATTGAGTTCCTCAGCAGAGTGGCTCGTGCCGTCCCCAGAGGGGGATATTTTTTATGCATTCATCATTTAGAGAATCATAGCATATTGCATCATTAATTGCGTAGCATTTCCATGGTTATGGAGCATTACGCTGAAAAATTCATGCATCAGCATTGCAAGCATTAGCCCCAAGCCGTGGTTACCATTCAAGAATTGGTTTAGCTGGTTGGTGAAGGTGTTACTCTAAGGAGTTTGGCATCGCGACGTTGATTCATCTGGGTCGATTTCAGAATTTGCTTCTCCAACATGGTCAAGAGGTTGGTGTTCCCCCAACAAATGACTCCCTAGTTGAGTTGGTTTCTCTGCCGTTCCGAGAATGACAGATCAGTAAGTATCCGCATCAGAATTATTGTGTGTACCCACAGAGTTGGAAGATCGAATCAGAAGTTGGATGCTCAGCAAAGTGATCATGTGCTTTCCCAACAAGAGTTTTCCTCCCCTTGTATCTTGTAGGCTTGGATCATTTCCCCAGCAGAGGCGGATCATTTTTCAACATCTGTATGGCACATTTGCAGCAGTTGCTCTTGGCGGCATTCAGGATCGATAATCCCTAGAGAGGTTTATTTCCTCACCCGTCCGTGAAAGGAAAGCTTGATTCTCCCCAGTTTAGTCCCCGACAAGTGTCTGCCTTGTTTTGACATATGTAGATGTCATCCTTGCGACACCGGTAAGTGTCGTGTTGATCCCCGTGTGGGTCCTTTCTTTGGTGTCGGTAAACATCATCTTTCAATGTCGGTAAACATCGAGTTCCTTCCCAGTCATCGGTAAATGTCTGTTCATGCCTTCTTTCTTTGGTGTCGGTAAACATCATCTTTCGATGTCGGTAAATATCGAGTTTCTTCCCATTTATCGGTAGATGTCTGGTCGTGGTTTCTTTCTTCCCATTCATCGGTAGATGTCTGGTCGTGCCTTCTTTCTTTGGTGTCGGTAAACATCATCTTTCGATGTCGGTAAACGTCGAGTTCCTTCCCAGTCATCGGTAAATGTCTGGTCGTGCCTTCTTTCTTTTGGTGTCGGTGAACATCATCTTTCGATGTCGGTAAACGTCGAGTTCCTTCCCAGTCATCGGTAGATGTCTGGTCGTGCCTTCTTTATTTGGTGTCGGTAAACATCATATTTCGATGTCGGTAAACGTCGAGTTCCTTCCCAGTCATCGGTAAATGTCTGGTTGTGCCTTCTTTCTTTGGTTTCGGTAAACATCATCTTTCGATGTCGGTAAACGTCGAGTCCCTTACCAGTCATCGGTAAATGTCTGGTCATGCCTTCTCTTTGGTGTCGGTAAACATCATCTTTCGATGTCGGTAAACATCGAGTTTTTCCCAGTCATCGGTAAATGTCTGGTCGTTCCTTTTTTGGTGTCGGTAAACATCATCTTTCGATGTCGGTAAACATCGAGTTTTTCCCAATCATCGATAAATGTCTGGTCGTCCTTTTTTGGTGTCGGTAAACATCATCTTTCAAAGTCGGTTAACATCGAGTTCCTTCCCATTCATACATCGATGTCTGGTTGTGGTTTCTTTCTTCCCATTCATCCGTTGATGTCTGGTCGTGGTTTCTCTCTTCCCATTATTCCGTTGATGTCTGGTCGTGGTTTCTCTCTTCCCATTATTCCGTTGATGTCTGGTCGTGGTTTCTCTCTTCCCATTCATCCGTTGATGTCTGGTCGTGGTTTCTCTCTTCCCATTCATCCGTTGATGTCTGGTCGTGGTTTCTTCTTCCCGTTCATTCGTTGATGTCTGGTCGTGGTTTCTCTCTTCCCATTCATCCGTTGATGTCTGGTCGTGGTTTCTTCTTCCCATTCATCCGTTGATGTCTGGTCGTGGTTTCTTCTTCCCATTCATCCGTTGATGTATGGTCGTGGTTTCTTCTTCTCATTCATCCGTTGATGTCTGGTCGTGGTTTCTCTCTTCCCATTCATCCATTGATGTCTGGTCGTGGTTTCTTCTTCTCATTCATCCGTTGATGTCTGGTCGTGGTTTCTCTCTTCCCATTCATTCGTTGATGTCTGGTCGTGGTTTCTTTCTTCCCAGTCATCGGTAAATGTCTGGTCGTGTATCTTTTTCTTTGATAAATATCAATTCCTCAGTAGAGTCGTCAGTAAACGTCTGGTCTTGTTCCAGTCGTAAACATCTTTTTCCTCCCCAGTCGAAGCCGCCATCGGTAAATGGCCCCGCTTTCCTTGATATCAGTGAATATCAAGTCGACTGTTTTGAAGCCGCCATCGGTAAATGGCCCCGCTTTCCTTGATATCAGTGTATATCAAGTCGACTGTTTTGAAGCCGCCATCGGTAAATGGCCCCGCTTTCCTTGATATCAGTGTATATCAAGTCGACTATTTTGAAGCCGCCATCGGTAAATGGCCCCGCTTTCCTTGATATCAGTGTATATCAAGTCGACTGTTTTGAAGCCGCCATCGGTAAATGGCCCCGCTTTCCTTGATATCAGTGTACATCAAGTCGACTGTTTTGAAGCCGCCATCGGTAAATGGCCCCGCTTTCCTTGATATCAGTGAATATCAAGTCGACTGTTTTGAATCCGCCATCGGTAAATGGCCTCGCTTTCCTTGATATCAGTGTATATCAAGTCGACTGTTTTGAAGCCGCCATCGGTAAATGACCTCGCTTTCCTTGATATCAGTGCATATCAAGTCGACTGTTTTGAAGCCGCCATCGGTAAATGGCCCCACTTTCCTTGATATCAGTGAATATCAAGTCGACTATTTTGAAGCCGCCGTCGGTAAATGGCCTCACTCTCCTTGATATCAGTGCATATCAAGTCGACTCTTTTTAAGCCGCCATCGGTAAGTGGCCTCGCTTCCCTCGTTTCTTCGCCTACGGAATGCAAATTTTACGGTTCTTTTGGTATTTAATCCCTGTTTACCGTGAAGGTCTGATAGCTGTTGCTCTCATCCATTCAGGTTCTTAGTAGATTCAATAGGGGCAGCTGTAGCACCTCAAAATTTGCACCCCCCATTCATGCATTCATTTCATCTTGAGGTCATACATCATTTCGTATTGCATTGCATCTTGGCAGTCAGCATTGGCATCAAGAGAATTCCTCAGTGAAAAAGAGCAAGTCTTTCCTTGAGATGAAGGCCGCATGGTTGTTCTAAAGATCTTATATGAGCCAAGGGTCATTTTGAAGCAAATTTGCCAAGTGGTAGAGGCCCAAAGTCATCAGTGCATTTCCAGGTCATCTGAGGCCCATACAAGTCATCTGTACAGTCAACTCAGGGCTATGAGGTGGAGAAATGGTTTGAGACACTTCATTCATGTCCATAAGAGGTTTATTCATCATGTCAAACACATACCTTGAATATGTTGAAGTCAGATCAAAAGTTTCCAAAAATGGAAAGTGACCTGTAATTCCAAGTTTCCAAAAATGGCAAGTTTTTGGACCACATTCAACTTGACTTTCCTACATTAAATAAGCTTCAAATGAAATTGTGGTCAACATGAAAGTTGAAGATTTTTCTCTCCCCTTTTCAAAAAGTCAAAGATCATGAGCATCTGATAAAGGGTTGAGAAGTTATGAGCAAATGATCACCAAGTGTGCATGAAACTTCAAAGTGCCATAACTTTGGCTACAAAACTCCAATTTGAGCCACTCTTTTTGCAAATTGCTTTTTGTGACCAATATTTTCCAAATTTATCGTTGCATTGCATGAAAAAATATCACATGATCATTGGCTTACACAAGTGCATTTTGGAGGGAAAATTGGCAATTTAAATTTGGTTGATCACATGAACTTAATTCCAATTCCATGATGCTTATGAGATAATTTGAAGTGATTTTGAACCTTGCATGGGCACTGTTCACGTGCATTTTTGCCATGCAAGAGTGCATTTACCATTTTGGTCATACACCTCATTTCTCATTAATTTTTCATTAGCCAAGCTTAATTTGGATTAGCATGGTAATTAACACAGGGTATAAATAGATAATCCTAACTGTTTTGCTCACATTACAATTTCTAGATCTAGAATCTCATTTCCCTCCAAAAAACTCTCTCAATTCAAAATTGAATTTTCTTCACACAACACATCAATTTTCTTGCATATTCGTGTTCATTGATCATCATTTAGTAGGGATCAAGCTTTGGATTGAAGAAATTGGACAAGAATCATGCACACACCAAGCTTGAAGATGAACATGGAGATTGAAGTTTGAGCTGCATTCAAGTGGATTTAAGCATCAAATCGTGCATAAAGCTTCAATACACAAGTTGAGGAGAAGATCTGGACATTGCTGGAGCTTGAATCCACTGTTTCATCATTCCGTTCATCAAGAAGGTTGGATTTCGAATCTCATGATTCTTCATTTTATTACCATGAATAGGTAGAACTTTCAATGTTGATGATCATGATGTCTTTAGAATATGTTTTGGTTAAGAAATGAGTGATATACATGAACTTGAAATTTTGGTATGCAAACTGTTTCGCTTCAATCCGTGTTTGTTATTGAGAATTAGGCCAAACAAATGTTAGATTCGTGTTCCTCATGAAAAGATCTTTCGATCCATATATACCATGCTGTTTTCTGGAAATTTTTTGTATGCTGCTCCGTCGGACTGAACGAAGAAGACGGTGGAAACCACCGTGTTCCACCGTCCATAAACAGTACCCATGGCCTTCTAGTTCAGCGCTAGGGTTCACTGTTTGAACGCTTGCCACCAATGCGTCTTGTGTTCGATCCTTGCCTGGCTTTGTTTCTCCATTTATTTTCCAAACCAAAACGCAGCGTTTGATTGCTAGCGCGCTTGAACCACACAAACGCCTGTTCGATCCTTGCTTGTGTTATTTTGGATTATTTCATTTGTTTTGCTGAGCGTCTATTTGACCTTAGAAACGACAGTTCGATCCCTGGCGTGTGATTCCTAATTCCACTTTTTTTTCCAGCGCTTCTTTTGATCACAGTGACCTTGGTTCGATTCCTGTTGATGTATATTGATGTTTTTCATTTCAATTAACATTTTCCACATGTTTTCCATTTCTTTCTTTATTTTTCATGCAAGTTCCAAAAATCATAAAAAATAGCATATGCATCCATTTTAATCTAAATTTTTTCTCACATGTTCATCTTAGTGTCTTTTATTTTGTGACATTTATTTCCTAATTTTTTCATTGCTGGAATTTTGATTGAGCTTTATTGTTTGAACATGATGCAAATGTGATATGTTATACCAATTGATTTGTGAAATGCTCATTGATTATCCAGTTGCCTTGAAATTTGACATGCTGAATCCTAACATGATACATGATTTTTGAGCTTTCGTTTGGCATTTTTAGCATATTTCATCTCTGTTTTGGATGCATGGATGTATGGTGTGACAATGTGTGTCACACATGTTGATGTTGCTCTTGTTCATTTTCATTGACATGCCATTTGATCTCTTCTGGTCCTAAATTTTTGCATGAGGCTTGTGTTTAACATGTTGGTATCATATAAAATTTTTCATGATCATTGGATTCATTTCTGTTTTAATATAGAATTTCTATTCTTGATGTCCAATTGTGATCACCTTTGTTTGCCTTTTCCTTATCTTGTTCATTTGATGGCTTTGCCTTGTGATTTGGCCTTGGTCCGTTTTAGGACACGTTCTTATGTGATTAAATGTGCTTCATGTGGAATATCAACTTCTGTTTTTACTTTTTGCTTTGCCTTTGACCCTAGTCTTGGCACTAGTGGTTTGTACTCACCTTTTGAGCTTTGTATTTCAGGTTCAAGCAATTAGCTCTAGTGGTTGATGTGATCTCATTACTTGAGATGCAAATTACTTTGTACACTAACCTTTGTTGTGTTGTAGGCCCCTTGGTAAAGAACTCACTTAAGTTGTTTACACATAGGACTTACATTGTGTACATATGGGAATGTCTCACTGTTGATTATCTGTTTGGTTTGTCTGAATATAATACTGATTGTTTGGCTTTTCATACAGGTACATTAGTCGCTTTTAGCTCTTGTTTGAGCTTTGCTTTGCTTGTGGTTGGTTTACCACCTAGGTAACCATTCTCTAACTCCATGTAGTCTGGAAGCCCTTTCGTTTCTTTTGGCAGGCATTTGGCTGAAGTCCTCTTTCAGAGGCAACGACTGTGATTGTTTACATTTGTGCTGTTACTTGTGAAGTCCTCCTAAGTGAAGAGGCAATTGACAGATAGAAGGGACTAGAAATCAGTCCCCTGTTAGTCGTTGAGTCGTTCATTATGCTCGCACTACGTGCTGATGCTCTTGAACCTAACCCAAGATCCTTGTATATAGAGTCAGTCAAGTGGAGTAGGGTCCCTCATTCTGGATCCCCATGTTTTCATTGATTCAAGCTCACCCAGGCTCGGGTTAAGAGCTATGAGGTCTTACCCTCATTACATTTCATCTGCTCACCCTGACAGTCAATGTCAGTGGTTAAGAGCCCCTCATCATACCCTTCCATTGTTGGCTTGTTTGTCGAGGTTGATTTGACCCCTTGACTAAAGCCCATCCTTGTATGAGCCACTTGTTTGCATATAGAGTGTGATACTTGTTCACCTGTGATTGATGTTTACTTGCTGTGTGATTGATTTGCTTCCTGTGCGAGTTAGGTTCTGATTAGAGACCTCAACTTAGGGATCATTTACATGAAAACTTCTAGGCTCGAGTCGTAGTCTCCCTATTAGCTGTTATCTCCCTAGTCTTTGGTTAGGAGAAAGTTTCTTCCCTGTTAAGGGGAACTACGTCGCCCTGATTCTCATACCAGATGAGATACGTAGGCAGGAGATCGAGTGAGATCTCTCCAGGCGCCCTTTTTTCTTTTTCAAACCTTTGGTGTTCCTTTTGACGTCTCAACGTCTCTTCTTGTTGGTGTGACAACTATTAGGCTCGAGCTTAGTCTCCCTATGTTGTCTCCTTTCCCCTGTTAAGGGGAACTACGTCGCCCTGATTCTCATACCAGATGAGATACGTAGGCAGGAGATCGTGCGAGATCTCTCCGGGCACCCTTTTGTTTTTTGTGTGTGTTCAACTTGTTTATTTCTTTTGACGTCTCAGCGTCTCTTTTATGCGTGTGACAACTATTAGGCTCGAGTACCCGACTCCCTATTAGCTTGTTAATTTGATAACCTTGTTTCTTTTGACGTCTCAGCGTCTCTCTTTGTTTCGGTTCGCACGGAGAACCTTTTTCTTTGGTGATTCCCTGGTTAGCGATTGTTTGTGTGTGGTTAGGAGTCGGATGTAAGACCAGCTATTGGCAGTCCGTTTCCTGTTTGTTTGGTGTTGTTCGGAGTCGGATGTAAGACCAGCCATTGGCATTCCGTTTTCTGTTGGCGTTTGTTTGTTCGGAGTTGGACGTAACACCAGCTATTGGCAATCTGTTTCCGTTTGTGTGTTTCCTTTGACGTCTCAGCGTCTCTTTTCAGTGTTTTATTTCGGCGTGCGTTAGCCGAGCTACGAATGCTCTGATTCTTACTCTGGTTAGAGAAGATACGTATGCATAGGATGTGATGTCCTAGCGAGCATGTTCCCCATTTCCCCGCATGGTCATGGTCATGGAGTGGAGCAGCCACTGAGAGTAGAAGAGGTGCAGGATCAGAAGTTTGGATCTGGAGTTGAGTTAAAAGATCCCGTAGTGGACAATGTTGGTGGAATCGGGGGATTCACCAGAAGTGGTAGACTGTTCTCACCACCGGTTACCCAACTTGATAATGCTGACGCCGCGGCAAAGGCCAAAGGCAAGCAAGTTGTGAATGAGGGTACCTCTGCACCACAGGCTGGCTTTGAGCCTGCTTTTGCAAAGGTTGTGGACGAACTTTTGAGAATTATAAAGAAAAGCGATTACAAGGTAGTCGATCAGTTGATTCAGATGCCATCCAAGATATCTATTCTCCCACTCCTGCTGTGTTCGGAGGCACACAGGGAGGCACTCCTGAAGGTCCTTAATGTTGCATATGTGCCTCAGGAGATCTTAGTGAACCAACTCGAAGGGATCGTTGCAAATGTTCATGCAAGCAACGGGTTGGGTTTTACTGACTCTGACTTGACGCCAGCTGGATGCGATCATAACAAGGCTTTGCACATTTCGATGGAATGCAAAGACACTGTGTTATCCCATGTTCTGGTGGATACAAGTTCCTCTCTCAATGTGCTACCCAAGATAGCCATGTCAAAGTTAGATGTAGAAGGTTTGATCTTGAAGCCTTCCGATCTTGTGGTAAGAGCCTTCGATGGTTCTAAGAGGTCGGTGTTCGGAGAGGTAGAATTGCCAATTCAGATTGGATCACAAACCTTCAACACCGTCTTCTATGTGATGGATATCAGTCCTTCATATAGCTGCTTGCTGGGTCATCCTTGGATCCATAATATCGGGGAAATCTCCTCGACCTTGCATCAGAAGATCAAGTTTCCGGTCAACGGAAGAATTATCATTGTCTGTGGTGAGGAGGATATTCTGGTCAGTCACCTGTCTACATTCAAGTATGTGGAGGTAGAGGGTGAGATTCAAAAGACCCTATGTCAGGCCTTTGAGGCAGTTCAAGTCAAGGATGCAGCTCTAGTGGAAGAGGTTGAAGCAGGTGCCTCTATTTTGTCCTTCAAGCAGGCACATGCCTTGGTAAATTCAGGTGTTGTTCTCGGTTGGGGACGTCTGGTGGATTTACCTATAAAGGAAGACAAGTTTGGGATTGGGTATCAACCGACATTGACTTCTACAACTTTAACGCCTCAGACTCGTCAGGGGCCGATTACTTTCTCCAGTGCTGGCATCATTCAGTATGGCCAGGTCTCTGCAATCAACAAAGAAGATGAGGATAATGATTGCGACATTGACGACTGGGTGCGTCCAAGGGTCCCGGGCGAAGTTCTCCGTAACTGGTCTTCTGAAGAGATTATCCAAGTCACTCTTCTTAAAGAGTAATTTTCTTTGTTTATTCATGCATATCCAAGTCTTACGTTCCGCCCAGGGCGTGATGACTCATTGTAGGGCTCATCTATGTGGATACCTGCATTTTTTTATCATAAATCAAGGACGTCTTTTTGCATTCAAATATTTTGTTCACTGTCTTTCTATTTTTGCAGTTTTCAAGAATCAAAATACATTTGGCAATGTTTTGTTTAGTTTCCACTTCTTGTTCACACTCGTAAGCACATACCATCACTCATGCAAATGCACGTCACCGGATCCTATTGATAACAGTTCTGCTATGGCTCGCTTCGACTTTGAAAATCCGATCTTTCAAGCTTAAGAAGAGGGTGATGAAGACTGTGAATTCCCTGAAGAACTTGCCAGGTTGTTAAAACAGGAAGAAAGGGTCATTTAACCGCATCAAGAGTCTACTTAAGTGATTAATCTCGGCACCGAGGACGTCAAGAGAGAAATCAAGATAGGGGTTGCTTTGGAAGATAATGTGAAGAAGGGGATGATTGAATTGCTGCAAGAGTATGTTGACATCTTCGCTTGGTCTTATCAAGACATGCTAGGGCTTGACACAAACATTGTGGTACACCGTTTGCCTCTCAAAGAGGATTGTCCTCCGGTCAAGCAGAAGCTCAGAAGAACAAGACCATAGATGGCTGTCAAGATAAAGGAAGAAGTGCAAAAACAGTTGGATGCAGGGTTTCTAGCAGTTACGAATTATCCGCCATGGGTTGCAAATATAGTTCCAGTACCTAAAAAGGATGGAAAGGTACAGATGTGTGTTGACTACCGGGATCTGAACAAAGCTAGTCCTAAAGATGATTTCCCATTACCTCACATCGACATTTTGGTGGATAACACGAATCAGTTTTCGGTATTCTCCTTCATGGATGGCTTTTCTGGCTATAATCAAATTAAGATGGCACCAGAAGACATGGAGAAGATAACTTTCATAACCCCATGGGGCACCTTCTGCTACAAGGTGATGCCGTTTGGTCTGAAAAATGCTGGGGCAACATATCAACGAGCTATGGTAACTCTTTTCCATGATATGATTCATCATGAAATCGAGGTTTATGTTGATGATATGATTGCCAAATCTCAGACGGAAGAAGAACATTTGGTGAATTTGCAGAAACTATTTGAGTGTTTGAGGAAATTCAAGCTGAGGCTTAATCCGAACAAGTGTACTTTCGGGGTGAGGTCTGGAAAACTGCTGGGTTTTATTGTTAATGAAAAAGGGATTGAGGTGGATCTGGCCAAAGTGAAAGCGATACAAGCAATGCCTGAGCCAAGAACAGAAAAACAAGTTTGTGGTTTCTTAGGGAGGCTAAATTATATTGCAAGGTTGATCTCTCACCTAACAGCCATGTGTGAGCCAATATTCAAATTATTGAGAAAAGATCAGGCTATCAGGTGGAATGATGATTGCCAAAGGGCTTTCGAGAAAATAAAAGAGTATTTGCAGAACCCTCCAATCCTTATGCCTCCAGTCCCAGGGAGACCGCTGATTATGTATTTGACAGTACTTGACAATTCCATGGATTATGTTCTCGGCCAACACGAAGGGACAGGTAGGAAAGAGCATGCCATCTACTACCTGAGTAAAAATTTCACAGATTGCGAGTCGAGATACTCGATGCTTGAAAAGACATGTTGTGCACTTGCATGGGCTGCTAAGCGATTGAGACAATACATGCTGACTCACACAACCTTACTGATCTCCAAAATGGATCCAGTCAAGTATATATTTGAGAAGCCAGCTCTTATCGGAAGGGTTGCTCGTTGGCCAATGGTACTGATAGAGTACGACATCCAGTATACATCCCAGAAAGCCATCAAAAGGAGTATTCTGTCATACTATCTTGCTCAGCAGCCGATTGATGATTATGAGCCGATGAAGTTTGATTTTCCGGATGAAGACATCATGTTCCTCAAGATGAAAGACTGTGAAGAGCCAGTTGTTGAGGAGGGACCTGATCCAGAAGAAAAGTGGACTTTAATGTTTGATGGGGCCGTCAATGCCAAAGGAAGTGGAATTGGTGCTGTCATTACCACTCTGAAAGGTGCCCACATGCCTTTCACCGCTCGTCTGACCTTTTGAGTGCACCAATAATGAAGCTGAGTATGAGGCCTGTATCTTAGGTATTGAGCAAGCCATTGATTTGAGAATCAAGACTCTGGACATCTTCAGGGATTCAGCTCTAGTGATCAATCAAGTGAATGGTGATTGGAATACTCTCCAGCCTAATCTGGTCCCTTACAGAGATTACACGAGAAGACTGTTGACTTTCTTCACAACCGTAAAGTTGTATCATATACCTCGTGATGAGAACCAGATGGAAGATGCTCTTGCTACTCTATCCTCCATGATCAAGGTGATTAGGTGGAACCATGCTCCCAGGATCGATGTTATGCGCCTTGATAGGGCCGCGTATATGTTTTCTGCTGAACTGGTAGTTGATGACAAGCCTTGGTATCACGACATCAAGTGCTTTCTGAAGAATCAAGAGTACCCTTCAGGGGCATCCAACAATGATAGAAAGACTTTGAGAAGATTGACAGGCAGTTTCTTCTTGAACAAAGATGAAGTGTTGTATAAGAGGAACTTCAACATGGTTTTGCTCAGATGCGTGGATAAACATGAAGCGGACATGTTAATGCTGGAAGTTCATGAAGGCTCCTTCGGTACCCATGCCGGCGGACATGCAATGGCTAAGAAATTGTTGAGAGCGGGTTATTACTGGATGACCATGGAATCTGATTGTTTCAAATATGCTCGGAAGTGTCATAAATGCCAAATTTATGCTGATAAGGTACATGAGCCGCCAAAGCCTCTAAATGTGATGTCTTCGTCGTGGCCGTTTGTTATGTGGGGCATTTATATGATTGGAAAGATTGAGCCAACTGCTTCCAATGGGCATCGCTTCATCCTTGTTATCATCGACTATTTCACCAGGTGGGTCGAAGCAGCGTCATTTGCGAAGGTCACCGGACATGTGGTTTCCCAATTCATTAAGAAATAAATCATTTGTCGTTATGGGATTCCCGAAAGAATCATTACTGATAATGGTTCTAATCTCAATAACAAAATGATGAAGGAGTTGTGCAAGAACTTCAACATTCAACATCATAATTCTTCCCCTTATCGTCCTAAGATGAACGGTGTTGTTGAGG
Organism: Lathyrus oleraceus; assembly: GCF_024323335.1. NCBI lineage: Eukaryota > Viridiplantae > Streptophyta > Magnoliopsida > Fabales > Fabaceae > Lathyrus > Lathyrus oleraceus. The sequence continues at coordinate 491,066,320 of NC_066583.1, forward strand.
CAGCAAATAAGAACATAAAGAAGATTGTGTAAAAGATGGTCGTTACGTACAGAGATTGGCATGAGATGCTACCCTTCGCCTTGCATGGGTACCGTACTTTAGTACGTACATCGACCGGGGTAACCCCTTACTCCCTTGTGTATGGTATGGAAGCAGTCCTACCTGTTGAAGTGGAGATTCCTTCTCTAAGAGTCCTGTTGGATGTCAAGTTAGACGAAGCTGAATGGGTTCGGACAAGGTTCAATGAGTTAAGTCTTATCGAAGAGAAGCGAATGGCAGCCATTTGTCATGGGCAGTTGTATCAAAGTCGGATGAAGAGAGCCTTTGATCAGAAAGTGCATCCTCGATGCTTCCAAGTCGAAGATTTGGTGTTGAAAAGGATCCTTCCTCCTCAGACAGATCACAGGGGCAAGTGGACTCCTAACTATGATGGACCGTATATTATCATCAAGGTTTTTGATGGTGGAGCCTTAATGCTTGCAACTATGGATGGTGAAAACTTCACTTCCGCTGTGAACTCAGACGCAGTTAAAAAATACTTCACATAAAATAGACCCGCTGGACGATAAAAAGAATAGTCCAGGCAAAAAATGGGCATCCGGCGAACCAAGAAAATGAAAAAGGTTCGGGAAAAAGTTAGGGATTAAGCGAACGACTACGTTCTGAATCTCATCTCGTGTCGATAACTGGAAACTTTTGAAGGATAGGAAACAGTACAATCATTTTTTTTTCGGAAAGCTGATCATCTGGAGGATCTTGAAGACGAGCAAATCATAGCAGAATTGGAACCCGATAGAAATCCATTTCACATTGCCATTAGATTAATTTCTATTTTTATCTGTTGCGCAATTACCTCTTTCCAGGGATTGCTTCCTGATGTAAACACCTATTCAGAAGCCATTCAATCAATAAAATCATGTTATTCAGTACATCTCAGTGTTCATTTTCATTTTACTGTTTTGTTTACAAAAATGACGTCCGAATTTTTGATAAACATTGCATCCTGAAACATAAGAGCTTTACAGGTACGTGCTTAATAAACATTGAAAATTGTTGTAAATTTTAAGTGCTTCGGTATCCCAAGTGATAAGCCAGAAGTTGTTTTCAGTACTCAGACTGAAGTTTGTTCATGACTTATCCTCTATTATTCCTAGCAGGGGTCGTTGGCCCACGTGCCCGCCTCAATTATCATTTTCCCTATTTTTGCCGATGCTGACAGGCATGAAAGTTTCCGGTATTCAGACCGAAGTGGCATTCAGGCCAGTTTTCCGATGTTCAGATCGAAGAAGTTTTCGATGTTCAGATCGACGCAACTTGTGGCATTTAGGCCAGTTTCCGGTATTCAGACCGAAGTGGCATTCAAGCCAGTTTTCCGATGTTCATATCGAAGAAGTTTCCGACGTTCAGGTCGACGCAACTTGTGGCTTTCAGGTCAGTTTCCAGTATTCAAACCGAAGTGGCATTCAGGCCAGTTTTCCGGTATTCAGACCGAAGTGGCACTCAGGCCAGTTTTTCCGATATTCAGATCGAAGAAGTTTCCGACGTTCAGGTCGATGCAACTTGTGGCATTCAGGCCAGTTTTCAGGTATTCAGACCGAAGTGGCATTCGGGCCAGTTTTCCGATGTTCAGATCGAAGAAGTTTCCGATGTTCAGGTCGACGCAACTTGTGGCATTTAGGCCAGTTTCTGGTATTCAGACCGAAGTGGTGTTTAGGCCAATTTCTCGGTGTTCAGCCCGATGTTTGATAATCTAGTATCTTCCGATGCTCAGATCGAAGTCATTTCCAATATTCAGACTGATAAGCGGCATTCAGGCCATAGTTATTTTTGTGTTACCATTTATTTTGGTATTCAGACTAACATTCCTTTTCGGTGTCCAGACCGACTCTCACCGTACCAGACAGATTCTTTTTTCAAGACCACGTCTTTGCCGATTCTGACAGGCATTGTTACTTTATTTTTCACTTCAGTGTAAATTTTCCGGCTTTTATCGTATTCAATCCCTGGATACCTCGAAAGTGCGAAAGTCGTTGCTATCTTCTTTTTGGGTTTCCAATTGATTGAATAGGGGCAGCTGTAATACCCCAAAATTTACCCTTTTTTTCTGGAAGCATGGGATTATGTTTCACACTTCATTAGCATCATACTAGGTCATACTCATGGCATACTGCATTAGTGACATGGAAATCAGGTTTTGATTGATCACTCCTTAACAGAAGGAGCCCACACAAAGCAAGATTGAGAATTGGACTTCATTTTCTAAGTATACAAGTCTCAAGGGTCTCAGGGGGGTATAAGTATCTTATTATGGTCCTCAGTTCATCAGTGAAGGATTCAAAGCTATCAGAGTGTTCATCTGGATTTAATCAGAAATTAGGGTTTCATGGCTACCTGCAACAGGCAATGTTTGGTTGGAAGTAGAGGAGCTCATCCATGTCATGATTATAAAGGCATCTTGGCCTAGAAAGATTCACAATTATCTCAGAAAGATCCATTGGCAATCAGTGCAATCAGTTCCTGATCATTTTGCCCTAAAACCAGGGTTTGGTATAAAATCAGTTTATTTCTGATTCTTTGGGTGAAACTCTTTTCCATGGCCCTCCATATGTCCACAAGGGTCTACATATAAAAAATCAGCTCTTTATTTGAGCCAGAGGTGCTTCAATTGATCAATGTAATCGAGAATCAGACAGTTTGGGAAAAGTCAATTGTGGGGCCAGAAAAGTCAACTCCTGCCGTTTTGAGAATGGAATCTCGAACTCCATGCCTAGGGGATCCTACATGTGAAATTTGATCAAGGTTGGATCATGGATTCATCATTTAATCAGTGTCGCATTACGCGAAAAACCGGCGGGAAAACGAAACAACAGAGCCGCCACCGTGCGTTATTTATCCCAAAAGAGGGAAAGGAAACGCTCGAAGTAAACCTGGAAAAGACATGGTCTCGCGACCAAAGAGAATGGGATCGGGAGTCGGTTATGCGAAGGGAAGGTATTAGCACCCCTACGCATCCGTCGTACTCGACGGGATCCACGCACAGAAGGAAGGATAAAGGTTGCTAAAAACTGCTCAAACAAACAAACACTGGCTGAAAAGAGACACAGAAAACAAAAGAAACTAACTCGGCAGGATATCGCATCCTGGGCCTACGTAGTCTGTCGGGCACAGACATCAGAGTCGACGTAGTTCGGGACAGGGGAAAACGTGCTCGCTAGGATGTCGCATCCTATGCATACGTATCTTCTCGGACTAAAGAAGAATCAGAGCACTCGTAGCTCGCCTAACGCATGCCAAAACAAAACCACACAGGAAATCGACTGCCAATCGCTGGACTTATGTTAGACTCCACACAAACAGGCAAACATGGAAACCGAATGCCAATCGCTGGACTTACATCAGACTCCGAACCAAACAAACACACACTGGAAACCAAATTCCAATCGCTGGACTTACATTGGACTCCAAGCACACAACAATAGGATACGGAATGCCAATCGCTGGTCTTACATCCATCTCCTAACACACACAAGAGACAAAAGCAAAAAGGGCGCCCGGAGAGATCAGCTCATCTCCTGCCTACGTACCTCATCTGGTATGAGGATCAGGGCGACGTAGTTCCCATACACAGGGAGAAAGGACTAGCCTAACCAGATACAAAGGGAGACACTACTAGGGAGACTACGACTCGAGCCTAGCAGTTATCATGCATATCATCCCTAAGTGAAGGTTGTGATCTAACTTGCACAGGGATCAAGCTATCCTAAACAGCACAGGCAAAGCAAACAATCACACAAATAGCACACAATATATACACACAAAGTGGGCTCACACAAGGTTAGGCTGTGAAACACAAGCCAACTGGAATCGGGTGATGTTAGCTCTTAACCCTAACATTGAGAGTTAGGGTGAAGCAGATGAAATGGGAAGTGAAGATAAGACTTCACAGCTCTTATCCCTGGCCTGGGAGAGCTTCAAACAAATGAAAGTGTGGGAGTCCAGAAAGTGGGACTCTACTCCACATGACTGACATAACAAAGATCTTGGGTTAATATCCGCAATGCATCAACACAGTGGTGTGAGCAGAGGGATGACTCAATTGAATAGCAGGAGATGGATTGCACATCTCTTGTATCTGCCAATTGCCTTATCAAAGGTCTTGTCCTGCTTGGCACAAATATAAACAATCACAAGCATTGCCTCTTAAGGAGGACTTCAGACAGGTGCCTGCCCAAGTAACAGGACAGGTCTTCCAAACTACATGGAGTCAGAGAAATTATACCTCAATGCTTATGCAACTAAGCAAAGCAAAAGCAAGTTCACAAGAACTATAGCAACTAAGGTACCTGAAAACAATCCAACATAATCAGTACAAAACTCAAAAAGAAAGTCAACAGTCAACAGACAGTTAGAAGCCAACAGTCAACAGTGCACAATTAAACAGACAAGCATCAATGCACCAAGGCAAAGCACAAGCTCAACTCAAAGGAGCTAATCCACCTACAAAACAACTCAATGTTAATCAACATCAACCAAATAGGCAACTCAAACCAATGAATCAATTCCTCAAGGCCATATGCTTCTTGTCCTGAAAACAAAGCTCAAACATAAGCACAAACCACTAGGACAAGGCCTAGGGTCAAAGTGGGAGAAATAATCCAAAACAAAACATGAAAATTGGCATGAATCAAGCTTAATCAATTAAGAATAATATCCAAGTGGTCTCATGTCCATAGCATCAACCAATTTTATTTCACAAAGCACATAAGGCAAAGCATGCAACTTGGAAGCTCATTGAGGCAAACAGAATGACCCAATCCACATCAACTCAAACATAATTCAATAAATCCAAAGAAAAATCATGGCTAAACAGCACACATCACATGATCATCATACCAAAAATCAAGGCATTTGGACAAGTTTAAGCATGGCAATTAAATTCCATAAGGCAAGGCAAGCACAAACAAGCTCAATTAGGGCACAAAATGCTACATCAACTTCACATAAGCCTAAAACAGAATCCAAACATGATAAAAACATCCAATCAAAGCCACAATATACTTCCCCAAGCATTTGTTTCGGATTATACACTCCCCAGTAGAGTCGACAGTGTCAGACTGTATATCCCCAGCGGAGTTGACAGTGTCATACTGTATATCCCCAGCGGAGTTGACAGTGCCAGGTTGTATCTTCCCAGCAAAAGCGGCTGCTTCTCAGAGTTCGATGCCAGATCGATGATCTCGATGCTAGATCCATGGTCTCTTTCCGTGAAGCAAAATCTCGGTATCGTATCGGTATTTGCTTCCCCTGTTGAGTCGTCTCTCTCGCAGATTATGGTTGCCAGAACCACTGTCGCTTTCCTCAGCAGCAAGTTTTCAGTGCCATTCTCTCCCCAGTCAGAGCCTCGGTATTTTGTTATTTGCCAGAACACCGTGTGGCTAGTCTTTTCCCCACGGAGTTCATTGTGTTGTGTATCTCCGACAGCATTGTCAGGGTCTAGGAGATTGTGATCATTTCCCCAGCAGAATTCCTTGCCTCGGCTTGGCGTTCTCTTTAACCTAGCATTTCGCATCTCTGCATGTAGAATCATATCGCATTGCATCCTCCCAAATCGCGTAGCATTTCCATTTTCATGGAGCATTACGCCATTGAAAAATTCAAACATACACATGTAAAACATATGACATTCTCGGTATCCCAAGTGATAAGCCAGAAGTTGTTTTCAGTACTCAGACTGAAGTTTGTTCATGACTTATCCTCTATTATTCCTAGCAGGGGTCGTTGGCCCACGTGCCGCCTCAATTATCATTTTCCCTATTTTTGCCGATGCTGACAGGCATGAAAGTTTCCGGTATTCAGACCGAAGTGGCATTCAGGCCAGTTTTCCGGTATTCAGACCGAAGTGGCATTCAGGCCAGTTTTCCGATGTTCAGATCGAAGAAGTTTTCGATGTTCAGATCGACGCAACTTGTGGCATTTAGGCCAGTTTCCGGTATTCAGACCGAAGTGGCATTCAAGCCAGTTTTCTGATGTTCATATCGAAGAAGTTTCCGACGTTCAGGTCGACGCAACTTGTGGCTTTCAGGTAAGTTTCCAGTATTCAGACCGAAGTGGCATTCAGGCCAGTTTTCCGGTATTCAGACCGAAGTGGCACTCAGGCCAGTTTTTCCGATATTCAGATCGAAGAAGTTTCCGACGTTCAGGTCGATGCAACTTGTGGCATTCAGGCCAGTTTTCAGGTATTCAGACCGAAGTGGCATTCGGGCCAGTTTTCCAATGTTCAGATCGAAGAAGTTTCCGACGTTCAGGTCGATACAACTTGTGGCATTTAGGCCAGTTTCTGGTATTCAGACCGAAGTGGTGTTTAGGCCAATTTCCCGGTGTTCAGCCCGATGTTTGATAATCTAGTATCTTCCGATGCTCAGATCGAAGTCATTTCCAATATTCATACTGATAAGCGGCATTCAGGCCATAGTTATTTTTGTGTTACCATTTATTTTGGTATTCAGGCTAACATTCCTTTTCGGTGTCCAGACTGACTCTCACCGTACCAGACAGATTCTTTTTTCAAGACCACCTCTTTGCCGAATCTGACAGGCATTGTTACTTTATTTTTCACTTCAGTGTAAATTTTCCGGCTTTTATCGTATTCAATCCCTGGATACCTCGAAAGTGCGAAAGTCGTTTCTATCTTCTTTTTGGGTTTCCAATTGATTGAATAGGGGCAGCTGTAATACCCCAAAATTTACCCTTTTTTTCTGGAAGCATGGGATTATGTTTCACACTTCATTAGCATCATACTAGGTCATACTCATGGCATACTGCATTAGTGACATGGAAATCAGGTTTTGATTGATCACTCCTTAACAGAAGGAGCCCACACAAAGCAAGATTGAGAATTGGACTTCATTTTCTAAGTATACAAGTCTCAAGGGTCTCAGGGGGGTCTAAGTATCTTATTATGGTCCTCAGTTCATCAGTGAAGGATTCAAAGCTATAAGAGTGTTCATCTGGATTTAATCAGAAATTAGGGTTTCATGGCTACCTGCAACAGGCAATGTTTGGTTGGAAGTAGAGGAGCTCATCCATGTCATGATTATAAAGGCATCTTGGCCTAGGAAGATTCACAATTATCTCAGAAAGATCCATTGGCAATCAGTGCAATCAGTTCCTGATCATTTTGCCCTAAAACCAGGGTTTGGTATAAAATCAGTTTATTTCTGATTCTTTGGGTGAAACTCTTTTCCATGGCCCTCCATATGTCCACAAGGGTCTACGTATAAAAAATCAGCTCTTTATTTGAGCCAGAGGTGCTTCAATTGATCAATGGAATCGAGAATCAGACAGTTTGGGAAAAGTCAACTGTGGGGCCAGAAAAGTCAACTCCTGACGTTTTGAGAGTGGAATCTCAAACTCCATGCCTAGGGGATCCTACATGTGAAATTTGATCAAGGTTGGATCATGGATTCATCATTTAATCAGTGTCGCATTACGCGAAAAACCGGCGGGAAAACGAAACAACAGAGCCGCCACCGTGCGTTATTTATCCCAAAAGAGGGAAAGGAAACGCTCGAAGTAAACCTGGAGATGACATGGTCTCGCGACCAAAGAGAATGGGATCGGGAGTCGGTTATGCGAAGGGAAGGTATTAGCACCCCTACGCATCCATCGTACTCGACGGGATCCACGCACAGAAGGAAGGATAAATGTTGCTAAAAACTGCTCAAACAAACAAACACTGGCTGAAAAGAGACACAGAAAACAAAAGAAACTAACTCGGCAGGATATCGCATCCCGGGCCTACGTAGTCTGTCAGGCACAGACATCAGAGTCGACGTAGTTCGGGACAGGGGAAAACGTGCTCGCTAGGATGTCGCATCCTATGCATACGTATCTTCTCGGGCTAAAGAAGAATCAGAGCACTCGTAGCTCGGCTAACGCACGCCAAAACAAAACCACACAGGAAATCGACTGCCAATCGCTGGACTTATGTTAGACTCCACACAAACAGGCAAACATGGAAACCGAATGCCAATCGCTGGACTTACATCAGACTCCGAACCAAACAAACACACACTGGAAACCAAATGCCAATCGCTGGAGTTACATCGGACTCCAAGCACACAACAATAGGATACGGAATGCCAATCGCTGGTCTTACATCCATCTCCTAACACACACAAGAGACAAAAGCAAAAAGGGCGCCCGGAGAGATCAGCTCATCTCCTGCCTACGTACCTCATCTGGTATGAGGATCAGGGCGACGTAGTTCCCCTACACAGGGAGAAAGGACTAGCCTAACCAGATACAAAGGGAGACACTACTAGGGAGACTACGACTCGAGCCTAGCAGTTATCATGCATATCATCCCTAAGTGAAGGTTGCGATCTAACTTGGACAGGGAGCAAGCTATCCTAAACACCACAGGCAAAGCAAACAATCACACAAATAGCACACACTATATACACACAAAGTGGGCTCACACAAGGTTAGGCTGTGAAACACAAGCCAACTGGAATCGGGTGATGTTAGCTCTTAACCCTAACATTGAGAGTTAGGGTGAAGCAGATGAAATGGGAAGTGAAGATAAGACTTCACAGCTCTTATCCCTGGCCTGGGAGAGCTTCAAACAAATGAAAGTGTGGGAGTCCAGAAAGTGGGACTCTACTCCACATGACTGACACAACAAAGATCTTGGGTTAATATCCGCAATGCATCAACACAGTGGTGTGAGCAGAGGGATGACTCAACTGAATAGCAGGAGATGGATTGCACATCTCTTGTATCTGCCAATTGCCTTATCAAAGGTCTTGTCCTGCTTGGCACAAATATAAACAATCACAAGCATTGCCTCTTAAGGAGGACTTCAGACAGGTGCCTGCCCAGGTAACAGGACAGGTCTTCCAAACTACATGGAGTCAGAGAAATTATACCTCAATGCTTATGCAACTAAGCAAAGCAAAAGCAAGTTCACAAGAACTATAGCAACTAAGGTACCTGAAAACAATCCAACATAATCAGTACAAAACTCAAAAAGAAAGTCAACAGTCAACAGACAGTTAGAAGCCAATAGTCAACAGTGCACAATTAAATAGACAAGCATCAATGCACCAAGGCAAAGCACAAGCTCAACTCAAAGGAGCTAATCCACCTACAAAACAACTCAATGTTAATCAACATCAACCAAATAGGCAACTCAAACCAATGAATCAATTCCTCAAGGCCATATGCTTCTTGTCCTGAAAACAAAGCTCAAACATAAGCACAAACCACTAGGACAAGGCCTAGGGTCAAAGTGGGAGAAATAATCCAAAACAAAACATGAAAATTGGCATGAATCAAGCTTAATCAATTAAGAACAATATCCAAGTGGTCTCATGTCCATAGCATCAACCAATCTCATTTCACAAAGCACATAAGGCAAAGCATGCAAGTTGGAAGCTCATTGAGGCAAACAGAATGAACCAATCCACATCAACTCAAACATAATTCAATAAATCCCAAGAAAAATTATGGCTAAACAGCACACATCACATGATCATCATACCAAAAATCAAGGCATTTGGACAAGTTTAAGCATGGCAAATAAATTCCATAAGGCAAGGCAAGCACAAACAAGCTCAATTAGGGCACAAAATGCTACATCAACTTCACATAAGCCTAAAACAGAATCCAAACATGATAAAAACATCCAATCAAAGCCACAATATACTTCCCCAAGCATTTGTTTCGGATTATACACTCCCCAGTAGAGTCGACAGTGTCAGACTGTATATCCCCAGCGGAGTTGACAGTGTCATACTGTATATCCCCAGCGGAGTTGACAGTGCCAGGTTGTATCTTCCCAGCAAAAGCGGCTGCTTCTCAGAGTTCGATGCCAGATCGATGATCTCGACGCTAGATCCATGTTCTATTTCCGTGAAGCAAAATCTCGGTATCGTATCGGTATTTGCTTCCCTTGTTGAGTCGTCTCTCTCGCAGATTATGGTTGCCAGAACCACTGTCGCTTTCCTCAGCAACAAGTTTTCAGTGCCATTCTCTCCCCAGTCAGAGCCTCGGTATTTTGTTATTTGCCAGAACACCGTGTGGCTAGTCTTTTCCTCACGGAGTTCATTGTGTTGTGTATCTCCGACAGCATTGCCAGGGTCTAGGAGATTGTGATCATTTCCCCAACAGAATTCCTTGCCTCGGCTTGGCGATCTCTTTAACCTAGCATTTCGCATCTCTGCATGTAGAATCATATTGCATTGCATCCTCCCAAATCGCGTAGCATTTCCATTTTCATGGAGCATTACGCCATTGAAAAATTCAAACATACGCATGTAAAACATATGACATTCTCGGTATCCCAAGTGATAAGCCAGAAGTTGTTTTCAGTATTCAGACTGAAGTTTGTTCATGACTTATCCTCTATTATTCCTAGCAGGGGTCGTTGGCCCACGTGCCGCCTCAATTATCATTTTCCCTATTTTTGCCGATGCTGATAGGCATGAAAGTTTCCGGTATTCAGACCGAAGTGGCATTCAGGCCAGTTTTCCGATGTTCAGATCGAAGAAGTTTTCGATGTTCAGATCGACGCAACTTGTAGCATTTAGGCCAGTTTCCGGTATTCAGACTGAAGTGGCATTCAAGCCAGTTTTCCGATGTTCATATCGAAGAAGTTTCCGACGTTCAGGTCGACGCAACTTGTGGCTTTCAGGTCAGTTTCCAGTATTCAGACCGAAGTGGCATTCAGGCCAGTTTTCCGGTATTCAGACCGAAGTGGCACTCAGGCCAGTTTTTCCGATATTCAGATCGAAGAAGTTTCCGACGTTCAGGTCGATGCAACTTGTGGCATTCAGGCCAGTTTTCAGGTATTCAGACCGAAGTGGCATTCAGGTCAATTTTCCGATGTTCAGATCAAAGAAGTTTCCGACGTTCAGGTCGATACAACTTGTGGCATTTAGGCCGGTTTCTGGTATTCAGACCGAAGTGGTGTTTAGGCCAATTTCCCGGTGTTCAGCCCGATGTTTGATAATCTAGTATCTTCCGATGCTCAGATCGAAATCATTTCCAATATTCAGACTGATAAGCGGCATTCAGGCCATAGTTGTTTTTGTGTTACCATTTATTTTGGTATTCAGGCTAACATTCCTTTTCGGTGTCCAGACCGACTCTTACCGTACCAGACAGATTCTTTTTTCAAGACCACCTCTTTGCCGATTCTGACAGGGATTGTTACTTTATTTTTCACTTCAGTGTAAATTTTCCGACTTTTATCGTATTCAATCCCTGGATACCTCGAAAGTGCGAAAGTCGTTGCTATCTTCTTTTTGGGTTTCCAATTGATTGAATAGGGGCAGCTGTAATACCCCAAAATTTACCCTTTTTTTTCTGGAAGCATGGGATTATGTTTTACACTTCATTAGCATCATACTAGGTCATACTCATGGCATACTGCATTAGTGACATGGAAATCAGGTTTTGATTGATCACTCCTTAACAGAAGGAGCCCACACAAAGCAAGATTGAGAATTGGACTTCATTTTCTAAGTATACAAGTCTCAAGGGTCTCAGGGGGGTCTAAGTATCTTATTATGGTCCTCAGTTCATCAGTGAAGAATTCAAAGCTATCAGAGTGTTCATCTGGATTTAATCAGAAATTAGGGTTTCATGGCTACCTGCAACATGCAATGTTTGGTTGGAAGTAGAGGAGCTCATCCATGTCATGATTATAAAGGCATCTTGGCCTAGGAAGATTCACAATTATCTCAGTAAGATCCATTGGCAATCAGTGCAATCAGTTCCTGATCATTTTGCCCTAAAACCAGGGTTTGGTATAAAATCAGTTTATTTCTGATTCTTTGGGTGAAACTCTTTTCCATGGCCCTCCATATGTCCACAAGGGTCTACGTATAAAAAATCAGCTCTTTATTTGAGCCAGAGGTGCTTCAATTGATCAATGGAGTCGAGAATCAGACAGTTTGGGAAAAGTCAACTGTGGGGCCAGAAAAGTCAACTCCTGACGTTTTGAGAGTGGAATCTCAAACTCCATGCCTAAGGGATCCTACATGTTAAATTTGATCAAGGTTGGATCATGGATTCATCATTTAATCAGTGTCACATTACGCGAAAAACCGGCGGGAAAACGAAACAACAGAGCCGCCTGTCATACGGTGAACTGGACTTTTTTGTGGTTTTAATCGCAATGTCGCGGTTAGCAAGAGTCGCCACCGACTTTTCTTTTATCCAATAAGGAAAGGTGGAAAAGAACAGGAAAGACCTTAATTTAGATTTTGGGTTCGGGAGGTACATTATACAAAGGGAAGGTGTTAGCACCCTTTCTATCCATGGTTATCCATGGGCTCTTAATTGCTCGATCACTTATATCAAAAAAAAAAAAAAAGTGTTTGTGAATTGTTTAGAAAAATTGTTTTGAAAAGAGAATTTAACTTTGTAATGATTCTTGTATGAATGTATACAAAGTGATTATCTCGTTTAGTTTTGAAAATTGTTTAGAAAAATATAACTCGGTAATGATTCTAGTACGAATGTATACCAAGTGGTGATTTTCTGAAGGTATTTTGAAAGGTGTGAGGTGTGAAAAAATGTTTTAGGTTGTGAGCCAGCAATTAAGAGTTATACCGACCCAAGGTCTTTATGAGTATTTCCTATCCTTATGAGGGTAAAACTGTCCTTATTATTGAGAAATAAGTAGTTTTATCCTTTGGATGTAAAAGGGTCATCGTAGGGTCATCGATTGGTCATTGAAGGCAACAGTTACGAGGATACCTTAGCATTCGAAGGGACTATCATCTTTTAACCGTAGGCAACATCGGAGGGTCATCGAGGGACAAAGTTGTATATTCGAAGGCAACATCCGAGGGACTATAATTTATTTTATGATGATTTAATCGAAGGGTCTTTGCTAAGGGTATCCCCACGTTCGCGGGACATGACCGTAATATCGTAATCGTAAGGCAACAAAGAGAGGTCCAAGATCACTTATTCAAAGGCAAAGTTTTACAATTAATTATATAATTAGGATGAAACTCCACATTAAAATTATTAAAAATAATATATTAAAAAATTAATACATTAGAAATTAATACATTAAAAATTAATTTAGGGTGAAACTCCACAAGGGTATCCCACAAATAAAGTGGAATACCTAGCCAATAACCTTTTCCTGGGATATGTGAACCTTTACGAAACTCAAAAAAAGAAACATGTCAGAACACCAAATCAGGGTGCAATCGAAGATTACACCGGAGAAATATCACAACAATAAATAGGATAGGATGAATAATGCATGGCTATGATAAAACATAAAAAAAAAACAGAATAGGCCACGGATTTTGAATTTGAAAACAGCCCCACGTTAGGAACTTTGGATTTTATGGCATTTTATCACAGGAATAACATGGTCAAACATTCAGGGTATTCAGGCATATTTAAATTCCCATACGAAAGCAAATTATATATCAACATTTAATCATGATGCATTATATATGTAGATATGGCCAATTGAAAGTATAAACAATAGAGATACGCAAACCTGTTTGCCAATTCAAGGTTGAAGGGATTGACCCCTTGTAGTATCGGAATAAGTTAGGCAGCGGGAATTGGACGGCGATGGCTTCGGTGCAGATGGGCTGCCTTCAGGGTTTCTTTACTCTGAATTCTCCGGGTAGGCAGGGTTCCTATGCCAAAGTTTCTATCCGTCCTTCTCTGTTCTCTCTCTTTCTTTTTCCTCAAGGTTTTGTTCCAAGGAAACCTCAGAGTGTTTTGCTTCTCTTCCTTCTTTCTCCAGTGAATCTCCCAGTGTAAACTCCAAGTCTAACTCCCCTACTGAAACTTCAGTATTTATAGACTAATTTCGTGGGTAATGGGCTTGAAATGAGGGAGACCCAAGTCCAAAATAATTTGTTATATTTTATTTATATATTTATTTTAATTATTTAATTAATTAATTAATTAATTAATTAATTAATTAATTAATTAAATTTTTTCTTTTTTTTTTTTTTTTTTTTTTTTTTTTTTTTTTTTTTTTTTTAGGAAAAATAATGGGTAATTTTTGGGGTATGACAGCTGCCCCTCTTCAATATTCTTGAACCGAGAGAGTTAGGATGGCGTGTATGCCATTCGTGGTCTGGAGGTGGAAGATTATTGAACACTAGAATGCCCCAAAAATTTGCACTTGAGAATCGACAGTTGGTCTTGATGGAGATGGGCTTAAAGATGCCATCCGGGAGGTTTGATGATGAAAGCTTCAGATCGAGCCGTACATTAGGCCAATTTGAAGACATGGGTGCCACACTGGGTCGTACATTAGACCGAATAATGAGTCATCCATTAGGCTGCCGACTTCGCTGGGGAGTCGGAGTGTGTCATATGCTGTTGGGGATAAAGGATCAGAATGGACCATACGCTAGATCGTATCTGAGTTGCAGAATGAGCCGTACGTTAGGCTGAATCTGATGACGAAAGGGGAAGTCGTACGTTAGACTACACTTCAGAAATGTACCGTATGTTAGGTAGCATTTGAGGGGATGGACATCCGAACGGGTCGTACGTTAGACCGTCGCAGAATGAGTCGTCTGTTAGGCCGCATCTGATGATGAAAGCGGTAGTCGTACGCCAGACTACACTTCAGAAATGTACCGTACGTTAGGTAGCATCTGAGGGTTGTAAGATCCAAACGGGTCGTACGTTAGACCGCGTTGGAGTTGCTGGAGTTCAGAATGGATCGTACGCTAGATCGTATCTGAGTTGCAGAATGAGCCGTACGTTAGGCTGTATCCGAAGAAGAAAGTAGTCGTACGCTAGACTACACCCCTGAATGTACCGTACGCTAGGCAGCATCTGAGGATTTGAAGGTCCAAATGGGTCGTACGTTAGACCGCATTGGAGTTGCTGAAGAAGTCATATGTTGGGCTGAATCAGAATGAACCGTACGTTAGGCTGTATCTGATAACCTGTATATGTTGTACTTGCAATAAATGTCTAGGATGGGCTTAAAGATGCCATCGTTAGGAGGATATCGAAGTGTTGTCAGAATGAATGTTCCCATGAACTGTATTTGAAATATGTATCTGAATCTTGAATGTGATTGATAAAGGTGTCTGTCTGAATGAACCTTTTATTTTGACTATATCAGGAGGATAAATAACCTGCAAAGAAAAGTTAGCTTCATGCTATGTCATGATGTATGAGATGTTTCGTGTTATGCTAAAATAAATGCGAATGTTGTATGCATGCGTATGCTGTGAAATGATGTAATGAATGAGTTATGCGTATGAGAAGTTCTGCTTGGGGACTCTACTGGGGAAAATAAATCCCCATCTACTGATTGGAGATATTTGTAACGATGACCCTTTCTCGGCAGGGGGTTCTTGATTCTGTCTGATGGTAGAAATATTCCACAGATCTTGGCTGAGGATGGATGAGATGATCAATCTGTCTGATGATGCCGACCTCTGTTGGGGAGTAACTGGCTGTGCCGGGGAATACTGCTAATTTCTTCTGAGGAATAACAGACTTGCTGGGGGAATAGAATTGGTAGCGGATTCATTGGAAGCATGGTTAGACCTTCTCCTCGATCCTGAAGTCGGGTAGTAATTGCTATTGCTATTCTTTGCATATATTTTTGGTAAACATCAGTCATATTCAAATGCACATATTAATTCAAATTAAATCAATGGACATTTACGCAACCAAAACAGAAAAGTAAAAACAAAGCATCTTTTTTTTGAAAGAGGGTTGTATTGATTTTGAAAGGAGGCCTATAAACAGGCAATTTGTGTACCAGGAGACAGAAATCCTAGTAAGAGGAAATTGTCGAAAACAAAGAGAAAGCTATGTGGAAGAAGTCCTATTGATTTTAAGCCTACTACTGTCATTATGTCTTCGAGCATCTCATCCCTTGCTGTCGGATAGAAGTGATTGGCTTGGTCAGTCCCTCGAACTTGGATGAAAGTTGACTAAGAACGGGACATAGTCATACGCTTTAATCCCTAATTTTTGCCTGGACCGCCTTTTCAGGTTTTCAGTCCACCAGGATACCCTTTTTTGCCCAAGCCGCCTTTTCAGGTTTTCGACTTGCCGGGTGTACATTTTTTTTTATATATCCCTAATTTTTGCCCGAACCCTTTTGGTTCGCCGGGATGCCCTTACTTTTGCCTAGATACGTCGATCTAGCGGGTCTCTTTCATGCGTAGTATTTTTTTAACTATGTCCGCGTTCACGGGATGTGGGAAGTCTTCACCATCCATTGTAGCGAGTATCATGGCTCCACCTGAGAATACCTTCTTAACTACAAATGGCCCTTCGTATGTGGGAGTCCATTTGCCTCTGGGGTCAGTTTGTGGTAGGATGATGCGTTTGATTACCAAGTCGCCAATTTGATACACTTGTTTCTTGACCTTTTTGTTGAATGCCCTGGTCATGCGCTTCTGATATATCTGCCCGTGACATACAGCCGCAAGTCTCTTCTCATCCATCAAATTTATCTGATCGAGTCGAGTCTGAATCCATTCGTCCTCGTCTAAGCCCGCCTCTTTCATGATCCTTAGAGAGGGAATCTGAACTTCCACTGGTAAAACGGCTTCCATTCCGTAGACTAAAGAGAAAGGAGTTGCCCCTGTCGAAGTTCGCACGGAAGTACGATAACCATGAAGAGCAAATGGTAACATCTCATGCCAGTCTTTGTATGTTACCGTCATCTTTTGTATAATCTTCTTAATATTCTTATTAGCCGCTTCTACAGCGCCGTTCATCTTTGGCCGGTACGGAGAAGAGTTATGGGGTTTTATTTTGAACTGCGTGCAGAGTTCAGTAATCATCTTGTTGTTCAAATTAGTGCCATTGTCAGTGATAATCCTCTCAGGGACGCCGTATCGGCAGATGAGGCTGTTCTTGATGAATCGTGCCACCACATTCTTAGTAACAGAAGCAAATGAGGCTGCCTCCACCCACTTTGTGAAGTAATCAATATCAACAAGGATGAAACGATGTCCATTAGAGGCGGTAGGTTTAATCTCGCCAATGATATCAATGCCCCACATTGCAAAGGGCCAAGGCGCTGTCAACACGTTTAATGGAGCAGGAGGCACATGTACTTTATCCGCATAGATCTGGCACTTATGACAAGTTCTGGAGTGATGGTGGCAATCAGTTTCCATGGTAGACCAATAATACCCTGATCTCAGAATCTTCTTGGCCATCGTATGTCCACTAGAATGAGTCCCAAAGATACCGTCGTGCATGTCTTCCATAATCTTCTCTGATTCCTTTCTATCCACACAGCGAAGCAAAGTCGAATCATGGTTACGTTTGTACAATATTCCATTACTCAAAAAGAATTTAGCGGAGAACTTCCTCAGAAATTTCCTGTCATTGATGGATGTCCCTTCAGGGTATTCCTGAGCTTCTAAATATCTTTTTATCTCGTGGAACCAAGGCTTCTCTTCTACTTCGTCAGCGTTAAGTTCATAACAATATGCTGGTTCGTCTAGTCGTTCAATGGTAATCCGGGGAGCCTCATTGTCCCATCTGACTCTGAACATAGATGACATGGTAGCTAATGCGTCTGCCAACTGGTTCTCCTCTCGTGGAATATGTTCGAATGTGATCTCTTCAAAGTATGTGTAGCGGTGTATTCGTCGCTATATGATCTATCAATTAAATCATAAGCTAAGAGATACAATGAAATTTCGAGTCGCCACCGCACTTTTATTTATCTAAAGGACTGGCTAAAAAGCGAACAAAAGCCTAAGAAGTTTTACACGTAGAAAACTAATAAAAAGATCAGAGAGTCTGGGTAAGGGGTAAATTACGTAATGGGAAGGTGTTAGGCACCCATCACGTCCTAGGTACTCCTAGGGAGCCCTTTTCACACTTGTTATGCTAAATTGTTATTTGTTATGACATATGTATTGTGCAAACATGATTGGGATGATGAGAAAAGAATATACAAGTTAGTTATTTTTGTGTTTTTGTGTTCGAACGGATGAACCCGCTGCCTACGTACCTTCCATCAAAGGTAAGGATCAAAACGCCGTAGTTCGGCTAAAAGATTTCCAAAAGTTGGTGGATTCAATTTTAAACACAAGCACTGAGGCTTTTCATTATCAATGGGAGAACACTCGACCAAGAACAACATCCACCATGTGAGGATAGCTTCGACGCACTAGAGGGGTTAACCCTGTTTTCAGTACGGAAGTCTTACTGTCGACTCACTAAGGATAGGCAAGATTTACATCAACCACAATGATAATTGAAGCCTATGGCTAATGCATGAAAAGATTAATGGACAAAGCCAAAACAAGTGAGTGAGTGAAATTAATTGATTGTGATTATGAAATGAGTCAGAGTATGATTAAGATTGATTTGAAAGAAGTATTATGAAATGAGTTTGGAAAAAGTCAAGGACTTGGGTCCAGGTTTTTAGTTAGAAAAACATGAAGAAGTTTGCACAACACTTATGTCAAGTTTAAAAGGTATAGTGTGAAAAGTCTAGGACATAATGAATGATGAATGGATGAGGATGGATAGTAAAACTTCTTAGAAGGTTCACTTCTTGAGATCATATGGGAGATGATTCAAGTGTGTCCTTTGGAATGCAATGGATAATAGAAAACAAACAAAGATGAAATCCAAAAGGCGGATATCGGATGCCAATCACTGGGCTTATACCAATCTCCTAAAACAGAATGGGATATCAGATGCCACTCAATGGACTTACACTAATCTCCACAGAAGAAAACAAGAAATGGGATATGAGATGTGGAAGTCAACTGCCAATCTGTCTGGACTTAGGTTAACCCCACACATATGATCATAGGAATACCAATGCCACATAGCAGGGACTTACAAGGATCCTCACATACAAGAACTATGCAACATGAGATGATGAGAAAGCAAAAGCCAACTTGCAGGGACTTACAATTGCAATTTCTCATACAATCAAACAAATCAACTTATGATCACAGGAAAACAGATGCCAATTTGCAGGGACTTATACTGTATCCTCACATAGACAAACAAACCAAACAGGTCACAGGATAACAGATGCCAACTTACAGGGGCTTATAACTGTATCCTCGCATACACACAAAGCAATGACAGAAAATGTGAGTGACCAAGGAGGTCTTACACTCTATCCTTCCATATCACAGGAGCAAATACCAAAGCAATGGACTTACAATTGTCCTCAATGGGCAAACAACAATGATAGCATCACAAAAGCAAATGAGATGAACATGCACTAATGGCAATTGATGATGATGATAAATGCATAGCATACAGGCAAACAAGTGCACATGAAGCAATCAATCAATCAATGAATATCAAACAGCACACTCTATAGCCAAAACAGGGGGGCTCACACAAGAGGGTTTGACTTTGAAAGTCCCCTGTAATAGGTGAAGGTCGCTCTTAACCTTGCCATTGAGAGGCTAAGGTGAAGCAGATGAAAAGGAGATGAGGGGTGTGCCTCATTGCTTCTATCTCAGATCAGAGAGAGCATATAAGAAAGTGTGGGAGTTCAGAAAGTAGGAACTCTCTCCATATTATTGACTCTATAGATCATGGGTATTTATCTCAATGCTTCAACCATGTAATGGGAGCAAAGAGAGGACACACTGAATAGTGGGGGATAGATTACTTATCCCTACCTTCCACCAATTGCCTTACTTGAAGGACTTTTCCTGCTTGGGACAATTTTAAACACACACAGGCATTGCCTCTTAAGGAGGACTTCAGACAGTTTGCCCGGTCAAATAACAGACCGGGTCTCCAGACTACATGAAGAAGAAAGGTTTATACCTCAAAGCAAATGCTAAAAAGCAAAGCAAGCAAGTTCAAAGAACTTAAGCAACTAAAGTACCTAAAAAAGTCAAACTTATTAGTAAACAAGTCAACAGATCAAACTAACAGAAATGGATAAACAACAGTCAACCATAAACAGAGGTGCCAAGGCACAAAGCCAAACTCATATGAGTCACACCTACAAAACAAAGGTTAGCACAATATATAATCCAACTCAAACAAATTTGAATGATCTTTGAGGCATTGGTGCTTAACCTGAAACAATAGCTCAATTGTAAGCTCAAAAGACCACTAGGACTAGCCTAGGGTCAAAGATGAAAGAAAAAAGTCAAACAGCAAAGGAAAGTCAACCAAAGTCAAGGTCAAACATTTAGTAAGCAATCACAATTGGGCCCACATTCAAATCATGCATCATGGTCATTTTATACACAAAAGAATGCAAAGCATGGCAATAAGAGGCACAAATAGGTCAACAGCAAGACTTCTTTCAAAAGACAACTCAAACAATCTCAAAAATCATGAAATAAATCACACTCAATCCTAACATCTAGCATGGTAGACATGTAAAATTTCATGGCATTTGGATGAGAGGAAGGCAGTCAAGTAAAATCATGAAGTCAAACCAAATTCAAGTAAGCATGATGAAAGTCAACAAGCATGGGTCAACTTCAAAAAATCATATCAATTTGAAAACAGAAGAGAAATGAGTGAGGTTAACACCAATGCAAAGCTTGAGATGTCTAGTTATCACATATGAAATTTCATAGTCATACAATATGATATGAGGATTTCACAAAAGATTTGGCAATGTGTAGCACAAAAAGTCAACAAATGACAAAGCATGGAAGAAAATTGTCAAATAAATTGGAAACAGAACAATTAATTCCAGGAAAATTCATACACAAACTAGACATGTGATAGATGATTCATGCAAAATTTGAGGTCATTTGGATGTAAGGAAGCATGTGAACAAAAATTGTGAAATTGCATGTCATTCATGTAACACCAAATGCAACACATAACTTCAAAAATTTGTAACTCACAAACCACAAATGGGAAATGCATAAACTCTATATGGAAACAAAGGTCAATGTGTCTAGTTTCACCACAAAAAGTTTCAAGCTCATTGGATACATCATGAGTATTTCACAAAAGAAATGGCAATAGGTGTCAAATATGCATACTTGTCAAGAAATCTCACACCAATTAAAATCCAGTTAACCAAAAAATAATTAAAATTCATGATTAAA
Source organism: Lathyrus oleraceus (assembly GCF_024323335.1). NCBI lineage: Eukaryota > Viridiplantae > Streptophyta > Magnoliopsida > Fabales > Fabaceae > Lathyrus > Lathyrus oleraceus. The sequence continues at coordinate 491,087,376 of NC_066583.1, forward strand.
TACTAGACCTCTTCATGAACATGATGGAAAAAGAATCAGAATTTTTGGAGTTGAAATGAATTAAAAATGAATTGTTGAAGTTGATGAACAATTGGGATGAACATGAACAACTAACATGGCAAATAGTCAACATGTGGTCAACGATGGCAGTTTTGTAATTCCCGCGGTCACTTATTGAAGTGCTGCGTTTTGGGCAAGGCAATGGAATGTTCTCATTGGCCGATGGCCAATAGAACAGTAGAACAGCCAACCAGCTCAAATTTTCTGAGTTTAACATAAACCCTAGGGTTTAACAGCATGGTTTGGCAACTTCACATAGCAAGCAGTCAACAGCATACAACACAGTCATATGGATTTTCAGGACAATGTTCATGGGGTTTCAAAACTGCAGCAGGGTTTAATCAGCATGGCAGCTCATGTTCATCATGTTCAGACATCAAATAACAAACTTCAAATGGACTCATTCACACAACAATGTCAGTGATAATGTTCTTCATGTAACCACATTACAAACAACAAACCAACACAAACATGAAAACTTGCTGGGCAGAGTATAAGGTTTGGCATGGACAGCAGGGCATTCATGTAATCAACAACATAAACAAAATTCGACCAAGCATCATAGCAATGAAATACATCATGCATCATGAGCAACAAAACCAAACACGATGGAAAAAATCTGGAAGGCAGCTAGGGTTTTAAAAAAAACAGCAGCAGGTATCATCCTTTCTCAAAATCGACCATGAACAATTTCTCCAGAAAACAATAATAATCATACCAAAAGCTTCAGCAACACAAATACAAACATAATATAACATCCATTTTCTCCAATTCATCATGGCCAAACCAAATCGAGGGAAAATGCATTGGTACACAAAAATGAAAATCGAGATTTATCACAACATAGTTCACCATTTAGCACGATTCAAATTGCAATGTGTTCAGCATGCAAAGGACTATAAGAGGCATAGCATAATTTGGAGAAAGAAGAGATTTGAATCTTTACTTGGTTTTGAAGAAATGTGAAATGCAGTGATGTTTTGATGGATTCAGCTTGATACAGATGAAGTTCTTGGTCTGAAATGAAAGGCTCTTGAAGATCTTTAGCTCAAACTTGCTTGGAACTTCCCAATCTCGAATTCACCATTGTTGATAGCTTGGAGATGCAGTGCTAAAAGAGGCGTTCCAGTTGAGAAATGATGGTTCAAAAAGCTTCACAAGGTGGTCCAAGTGATGAAGGAAACAAAAGCTCCTTGTGGTCTTTGAATGGTTTGTGCAGAAATTTCGAAAATGCAAATATGCAAGAAGGAATGAAGTCAGGAATTTCTGTGTGTTGCAGCTGCTACTAGGGTTGGAATGAGCCAGAAAAATGCTTATAAGGGTCTGTTTAGAGTTGGTTTAGAGAATGCTAATCTTGCTTAGCTTAAAATGTAGTTTTTGCATTTTTGCTAAATGTGTACAAGTGAACATGGAGGGTGCAAGCTTGCACGGTTTTGGGCTTGGACAGGCTGTATACAGACTTTTGTTTTTGCTGTTTTGGTTGTACATGAAATGCTGCACTTTGTTTTGCTCTTTTCAAACCATTTGCAAAAAATACCAACTTTGCCTCTTTGCACAAAATGATGGTGCAATGGTGTTATGAACATGATTTAGGGCTTGGAGCAAGTCACAAATATGATTTAACACATTTCCCAATTGGCCAAATTAAGAAAAAGTCAAAGAATCAAAAAGTCAAAGTTTGGTCAAACTTGTCTTTTTAATGAAATAGGTCCAAAAATGCCATTTTGAATGGTAGGGTTTTGATGAATGAAATTTATATTTTTGGAAAGGGGATGAAAAATGTGGTTTGTAGGAAAAAACCCCACCAAATTTGGCCTTATGGTTTGAGAGATATGGCTCTGTGAAGTTCACAAATTTCTGAAATTGAATTGATCATATCTTGACAACCACACATGGGATTTGAGAGTTCTTGGACTTTTTGAAAATGGGAGAACAAGATCTTCAACTTTCATGTTGGGCAAAAATTCATTTGAAGCTTGTATCATGATGTAAGTTTAAGATCAAGAAGTTTCCATTTTTGGCAGTTGAAATTACAGGTCCACTTGCTATTTCTGGAAATTTTCTGATTGGCTTGATTTTCTTCCATGATGAGGTTTGGCATGATAGATGAGACTTATATAAGCATGAATGAGCTCCTTCAGATCAATTCTATCCATCAAATCATTGATTAAATCAACAGTTGACCAAGTTTGACTTTTCTAGGGTTTTGGATGACTGAAGCACTTCTGATGAATTCCAAACCCTAATTCTTTGAGACCTTGACTTCAAATGATGTCCCAAGATATATGAGCTCTTGATTATTGATCATGGTGCCCAAATTCTGCAAGAATGGCCACCATCCATTGCTTTGACTGACTGTTGACCATCTTTGACCTAATTGCTGATGATTGCTTCAACTGCAAGCAACAAGGTTAGACTGACAATATTTTTGTACTTTTTGAATGACAAACATATGAAAGCAAAGATATACAAATGCAAAGTATGCTTGGTGATCAAGAAACAACCCACAAGGCAACCACCCACTAGGAGGACAGGTAGGGTATGCAATGATCCTTGAGGTTATGATATGATATGATATGGGCCATGAGGGATCTTAGGGCCCAAAATTGGGGTCTTACAGATGCCCCTATTTAAGGTCATTCTAGCCGGAGAAGTGAAGTTTAGAAATCTTCATCTCGACGCGGTAGAATGGGCTTAAATAACAGTAATGAGACAAATTTTGGTCCCTAAGAGACCTCATGATGCGAATGTATGTACGCAAAAGACACAAATTCTGTGGGGAATATGATTCACACAGAAGAAAAGACGATCCATCGGAGTAATACACTCACCAGGAACAGAGGCTCTGACAAAACTCTAGTTGGGGATAATAAAAGAAATGTGCGAACAAGACACGACTCTAAACTGGGGAAAAAACAAAACTGACACAACGTGAACAAAACACGACTCTGATTAGGGAATACGGAAAAAAGATTGGAGAACTCACTGGGGAGTGAAGGACTCACACTGGGAAAAGATTTCCAAATGGGAAATAAATCCATTGGAGAGACACAAGCTGACTCCTGAGGAGAAGCAAAAGAAAACTCCACTGGGGAAGTAACAAGCAAAATGAGATGTTACCAGGCATGGGTAACAAACTCAGGAAGGAACACCAAGGATACCGGGTTGTAGGTATGTAACAGGTGACCGACCAAAGACGTGAATTGGTGTGTGTTCCAAAACACTCATCATCCTGAAGAGAGCGAAAGCAAACTTGTTTATAGGATGGACATTCAATTCTGTAAAGAATGCAAATCTTACTCAGTTGGGGAAACAAACAAAGTGTTCGACAAGAGAGTGCATGAGATATATATTATTCATAGCCGTCAAAACGTGAATAATAACCTCGCATGGAAAATTATCCTGAACCGGGTTGTAGGTTGTTTATAGGATAAAATCCGAAATCGTGAATTGGTTTGTGTTCCAAAACACTCATCATCCAAAACACGAATTGGTTAAAGGATGGATATTCGATTCCACAAGGAAAACAAATCTTACTCTGAGGGGAAAACAACAAAAGATTGACCCAAGAGTGAACGAGATATAATATCCATTACCGTCAGAACGTGGATAGAATACTCACAAAGGAAGATTATCCTGAACCGGGTTGTAGGTTGTTTATAGGATAAAATCCGAAATCGTGAATTGGTTTGTGTTCCAAGACACTCATCACCCTGAAGAAAGCTAGAACAGCAGACTTGTTTATAGGATGGACATTCGATTCCACAAGGAATGCGAACCTTGCTCGACTGGGGAAGATCAACAAAGGACTCCAACCAAAGAGCGCATGAGACATATTATTCATAGCCGTCAAAACGTGAATAATATACTCGAAAGGAAAATTATCCTGAACCGGTTACTGGGTTGTTTATAGGATAAGATCCGAAGTCGTGAATTGGTTTGTGTTCCAAAACACTCATCATCCTAAACACGAATTGGTTAAAGGATGGATATTCGATTCTACAAAGAATGAATCTTGCTCAGTTGGGGAAAATCAACAAAGGATTCCAACTAAAGAGCGCATGAGACATATTATTCATAGCCGTCAAAACGTGAATAATAAACTCGCATGGAAGATTATCCTTAACCAGGTTGTAGGTTGTTTATAGGATAAAATCCGAAAAGAAAGGCATCGGGATACCAGGATAGGTATATAATGATGATCAATCCAAAGGGGCAACAGACATTACCGACAAAAGGGTAAATGAAAGGCGATCTGCTGAGGATAAATTGCAAGCATCCGGCAATTATCGACAGGGACTAGCTGGGGATACATTGATAAACAACCAATGATCCGGGGAACACAATCACTAGCATACGGTGAAAGGACCCACTAGGGATAAAATTGCTAGCATACGGCAATTATCCACAAAATACTTGCTGAGAATATAAGTGCTGATCTGAGCAACTTATACAAGCAAAGGAAAATCATCATCAAATATTGAATGAAGATAACCACAAAAATTAGGGTTTACATCTACCGAATACGGGGTAGAAGACCAACAACTCCGCATGGGGATAGAACAAATCACAAATCCGCACGGGAAACCAAAATAGGGTTTATAACAAACCACCAACTGCTGAAGAGCAGGAAAATAGGATTTACGACTACCGGGTAGTAGGTAGAAAACCAAAAACTCTGGCTGGAGAATAAAAGGTGTATAACCACAAATTCTGTTAAGAAAGCCAGGAAAAGTAGGACTTACAACTACTGGTTTGTAGGCAGAGGCCCAAAAACATTCCGCTGGGGAACAACCCGCTGGGAAACATAAGACATCTGACAAATAGCCAATTCGGGAACGATCCGAAAAGACAGACTGAATCAAGACACGTCCTAATGAGGATATAACTCAAATAGGAAAATCCATCCCAATATATGTGTTGGGAGGAAACGGAAGAAACCGTCATCCACGAGGATATATCTCGGTGGGGAACTGCAGAAGGAAAGACAGACATTTTCTGCTTATGGGGTTGACTCTATATGGAGAGATCTTAAACACCCGACATCTGCTTGGGGAGATCTGTAAAGAGATCTATATCACCATAGCAGGAGACACTACAAACAAAAGATATATGGCAAGAAAATGCAACATGAATATCTGAATGTTTATGAATATGCATGAATATGCGTGATTTATGTTTGATGAATGCTGACAAAACAGACAATTCTAACACAAACAGGTTCAGGACCCAACGTCCGGTATTATACTTCCAGGGGAAAAACCAGCTGGAGAGCCAATCTGCGGAGATCTACATGCTGTAAAGCAAAGATCTGCAGGTACTGCTGAAGAAGCAGAGAATCATAGATATCAGGAAACAACCCAATCAGGGTACAGAAAGTCACGACGGGCAAAACAGCCACCAAGACGAATCTGTAGGGGAACAAGAGAAATCCCAAAGTAACTGCAAGGGGTCCCAGTGTCGACTGAGAAACAAAAGATGCATAAGCACGCACTGCTGTAGAAGCAACTCCACATAACTCCGCTGGGGAATAACCCACTGAGGGAGAATGATATCATCCAAATAGAATCGAACTGCATAAGCAACTCTACTGGGGAAAACTGTCGGCTACTTCCTTGGGGAACAAACCACTGAGGGAGGACCGATCAAACAAGCAGATTCTGCAATATAAGCCACCCTACTGGGGATCACAAACAATCAGGAAATTAATCCACTCACTGGAGGCTAGAGCCATCATCCGACCATACTGGGGATTGGAGGAGTAATCAACGGGCGAAACTGCCACAGCAAACATTCTGCAGACTAAGCTGAGGAAAAGATGGTTGCAATACTGGGATGTCAACCCAAATCAACCACTGAGTAGGAAAATAAATCCTGCTCTGCTGAAGAGAATAACTCTGATGGAGAGATAGCAACAATTCCGCAGACGACTTCGCCGGGGAAAGGGTAAAGTACTGGGTATCAAACCACTGACTTACCGAATCTTCAAAAAGAAAGCGATCGTGCTGAGGAAACAGACAATTCCTGCTGGCACACTGCATGGGGAAAAGCGGTAACAACTCCACTTGCAACTCTGGTGGGGATGTTAATAACAGTTCTACTCGCGACTCCGAGGGGAGTATCAATAACATCTCTACTCGCGACCTTGGTGGGAGTATCAATCAGTTATACTTATGACTGTGCTGAGGAGACAAATAAAGTCTGGGGCATACGACCCACTGGAGAAAGTGACGGGGCACCAAGATGACAAACCATTAATCACCGAAACTTTTCAAGAAAACACCCATGCTGGGAAAACTGCTGCTGGAGAAAACGAAGTCTTCAACAACCCTCTTGCGACTGTATTGGGGGAACAACCCCAACAACACCTCTGTCTGAGGAACAACCTCAACCAAGATCTGAAGAAAGAAGATACCACCAAACCAGGAATATGAACGAATGTCTTACCTGTTGGGAATCATGCCACCCTCGGGAGAGCACTGAGATATTCTTGAGTATCCTTTCAATCTTGTGAATGTTCACTTTGTATAAAACAATATTTTGAAAAAAAAAATTATTTGTTTAAAACAATGACATTTTATCAATTTAAAACATGCAAAACATTTGTTGGATTGAAACAAATAAGAGTGCAAATAATTGGATAAAAAGCACAAATTGATTTGATAGAATGGTAGCCTGCAAATGGCAAGACTCCATAGATCTGTACAAATTTGAAATCAGTGATATATATTGGAAGAGGGCTACATTGAACATAATGATCCTTTCTCTACCAATTTGAATCTCGATGTATCCGAAGCTTCGGTTGATGACGAATCGAGAATCTTCTGACGAAATGACGACTGATGAACCAGAAAGTCTTGTCAGGATGCAGTTACTTGCCAAATCCCTAATTTTTGCCTAGATTGCCCCAGAGTGAGGTATTCAATCTAGCGGGATGCAAATATTCTCTTTTTTTCAAGTCTCTAATTTTTGCCTGGATTACCCTTGCGGGTCCTCCACCGAGACGCTCATTTTTGCCTAAGCCGCCCTTTCGGGTTTTCAACTTAGCGAGCAATTCTGTTTTTTATTCATTCTTTTTTCATTTGCATATACTTTTTTTTTTCTAGGCAAAGTATCTCTTGACTGCATCTGAATTCACAGGACGAGTGAAATCCTCCCCATCCATTGTTGTAAGCATCAAAGCTCCGCCTGAAAAGGCTCTCTTAACAACATATGGACCCTCGTAGTTTGGAGTCCACTTGCCCCTGGAGTCGGGCGCGAAAGACAAAACTTTCTTGAGCACAAGGTCACCTTCTCGGAACACGCGAGGCTTGACCTTCTTGTCGAATGCTTTCTTCATTCTCTGTTGATATAACTGACCATGGCACATGGCAGTTAATCGCTTCTCTTCGATCAAATTCAGTTGGTCATAACGACTCTGAATCCATTCAGCATCAGTCAACTTGGCTTCCATCAAGACTCGCATTGATGGGATCTCCACCTCTACTGGGAGAACGGCTTCCATGCCATAAACAAGAGAGAAAGGGGTTGCCCCTGTTGAAGTGCGTACAGACGTACGATATCCATGCAAAGCAAATGGCAGCATCTCATGCCAATCTTTGTAGGTGACAGTCATCTTCTGGATAATCCTCTTGATATTCTTGTTAGCAGCTTCAACAGCCCCATTCATCTTAGGTCTGTAAGGAGAGGAATTATGGTGTGCAATCTTAAATTCAGCGCACAATTCGTCCATCATCTTGTTATTCAGATTGGATCCATTATCAGTAATGATCCTCTCTGGCACACCATAACGGCAAATCAGCTGGTTCTTGATAAACTTCACAACCACCTGTCTGGTTACATTCGCGTATGAAGCGGCTTCAACCCATTTGGTGAAGTAATCAATTGCTACGAGAATAAAACGATGTCCATTGGACGCTTTCGGCTCAATCATGCCGATCATGTCGATTCCCCACATAGAGAAAGGCCATGGTGATGAAATCACATTCAGGAGTGTCGGAGGAATATGAATCTTATCCGCATAAATTTGACACTTGTGACATTTCTTCACATACTTGCAACAGTCAGACTCCATTGTCAGCCAATAGTAGCCTGCTCTCAACATCTTCTTAGCCATGGCATGTCCATTGGAATGAGTACCAAATGAACCCTCATGGACCTCAGTCATCAACAGGTTTGCTTCGTGTCTATCCACGCATCTGAGCAAAACCATATCAAAATTTCTCTTGTACAGCACTTCACCACTGAGGTAGAAACTGCCTGACAACCTTCTCAAAGTTTTCCTATCTTTCACAGATGCCCCAGGCGGGTAGACCTGGTTCTGGAGGAAATTCTTGATATCAAAATACCAAGGCTTGTCATCTTTCACGTCTTCGATTGCAAATATGTGAGCGGGTCTATCCAAGCGCATCACAGTAATGTTGGGGACATCATTCCACCATCTGACAACAATCATGGAAGCAAGCGTTGCAAGGGCATCTGCCATCCGATTATCCTCTCGAGGAATATGATAAAATTCAACTTCTGTGAAGAAAGTTGAAATTCGTCTTGCATAATCTCTGTATGGGATGAGACCTGGTTGATTTGTCTCCCATTCACCTTTGATCTGATTGACAACCAAAGCTGAATCACCATAGACATCAAAATATTTGATTCTCAAGTCAATGCATTCTTCAAGTCCCATTATACAGGCTTCATACTCCGCCATATTATTCGTGCATTTGAAGGTTAGCCGTGCTGTAAACGGAATGTGCGAACCCTGGGGATTAACAATTACTGCCCCAATTCCATTTCCATATTGATTAACAGCGCCATCAAACACCATCGTCCATCTGGAACCAGGTTCTGGACCTTCATCAAGTGTAGGCTCATCGCAATCTTTCATCTTCAAATACAGAATTTCCTCATCAGGGAAGTCATACTGAACAGACTGATGATCTTCAATTGGCTGGTGTGCTAAATGGTCAGCCAAGATACTACCTTTGATAGCCTTCTGAGCTCGATACTCAATATCATACTCAGACAACAACATCTGCCAACGGGCAATCCTCCCAGTTAAAGCAGGCTTCTCGAAGATATACTTAATTGGATCCATTCTGGATATCAACCAAGTTGTATGATTTATCATGTACTGGCGCAAACGCTTAGCAGCCCAGGCTAAAGCACAGCACGTCTTCTCAAGCATAGAGTACCGAGACTCACAATCAGTAAACTTCTTACTGAGGTAGTAGATAGCAAACTCCTTCTTCCCTGATTCATCTTGTTGACCGAGTACACAACCCATCGAGTCTTCAAGAACTGTCAAGTACATAATCAGAGGTCTTCCTTCCACAGGCGGAGACAAAATCGGAGGTTCAGACAGATAATCCTTGATACTGTCGAAAGCTTTCTGGCAATCCTCGGTCCAATCATGAGACTGATCTTTCCGGAGGAGCTTGAATATCGGCGCACATGTGGCAGTCATGTGGGATATAAATCTGGAAATGTAGTTCAAGCGGCCAAGAAAACCTCGGACTTGCTTCTCAGTTTTGGGTGCGGGCATCTCTTGTATTGCTTTGACCTTTGCAGGATCAACCTCAATACCTCTTTCGCTTACCACAAAACCCAACAACTTGCCGGAACGGACTCCAAAAGTACATTTGTTCGGATTCAGACGAAGTTTGAACTTCCTCAACGCTGAAAAAGCTTCAACAAATGCTCAATATGCTCAACTTCCGTTCGGGACTTAGCAATCATATCATCAACATAGACTTCTATCTCCTTGTGCATCATATCATGAAACAAGGTAGTCATAGCTCGTTGATACGTGGCTCCGGCGTTCTTCAAACCGAAGGGCATCACTCGATAACAGAATGTTCCCCAAGGTGTGATGAATGTTGTCTTCTCCATATCCTCTGGTGCCATCTTGATTTGATTATATCCGGAAAATCCGTCCATAAAGGAAAAGACTTTGAATTTAGCTGTATTGTCTACCAACATGTCAATGTGTGGTAGAGGAAAATCGTCTTTTGGGCTAGCTTTATTCAAATCTCTGTAATCAACGCACATACGGACTTTTCCGTCCTTCTTAGGAACAGGCACAATATTGGCCACCCATTGAGGATATGTCGAAGTCACCAGAAACCCCGCATCAATTTGCTTCTGAACTTCCTCTTTGATCTTCACTGCCATATCTGGATGAGTTCTTCTGAGCTTCTGCTTCACAGGCACGCACTCAGGCTTCAAAGGCAGGAAATGTTGCACAATATCTGTATCTAAACCCGGCATGTCTTCATAGGACCAAGCAAAGATATCTGAATATTCTCGTAGCAAGCTGATCAAATCTTCCTTAACAGACCCTTCAAGAAGTGCCCCAATCTTCACCAGGCGCACACAATCTTCAGATCCCAAGTTGACTGTTTCCAAGTCTTCGAGATGCGGCTGAATGATCTTCTCTTCGTGCTCAAGGAGACGGGTGATCTCATCAGGAATCTCTTCAACGTCATCTTCTTCTGCCTCAAATACAGGGAATTCAAAGTTGGGAGATGGCGTTGGATCATTATGTTCAATGGGTTTTAGGATCAACCTGCATAATGATTTTGGTTAAGAAAAACTTCAGCATTTAAACAAGCAAATCATTATGCAGATGAAAAAAATGTTGCTTTTATAGCTTTTTGTTTTTGTTTTTATGGTTTTTTGTGATCACTGATTTCATAAAGAAAAGCAAAAAGTGAAAACAAAGGAAAAACAAATGTTTAACAATGCAAAAAATTGAATGAAAATATCATTGTATATATGCTTTGCCAACAATGTCATCACTTCTCCTTTTGGCATGGGAGAAGGGTTTTAAACAAAATGAACAATTACTCTGATCTATGGATAACTGTAGGAACATCCACAGCGACCCAATTGTGGCAGACACCACCAGGAATAACAAAATTGTTCAGATCTTCTGCATCTTCTTCTTCAATGATAGCAGCAGCTTCCTCTTCTGCAGGTTGATCAGCATGGATGAATCCTCCACTGGTGAACAGCCCTTGCTCATTGCATGCCCCAGAACCATAGCCAATGCCAGCCCGGGATCGATTATCTTCAAGTTCAAGCACTTTTCCTAATCCAGCAACTGCACCACATTCAATGGCCAGCTTAGCATCACGGTAGGAAGTGAATGAAGGAGACTTCTTCTCGATTGGTTCATCAATAGATAAAGCTTGGAACTGAGTTCCAACTTCATCCTCTGCGTCAATGTACGAGAAAGAAGACAGATTACTGACCAGGAGAGCCTTTTCTCCCCCTACTACAACCAATTTCTTGTTTTTCACAAACTTCAACTTTTGGTGTAGGGTGGATGTCACGGCGCCAGCCTCGTGAATCCATGGTCTGCCCAAGAGACAGCTGTATGATGGGTGAATATCCATTACTTGAAAAGTGATCTGGAAATCACTTGGTCCGATCTTGATTGGGAGATCAACTTCCCCAATCACGGTCTTGCGCGACCCATCAAAAGCTTTCACAACAACCCCACTCTGCCTCATAGGAGGACCTTGATATGACAGACGTGAGAGTGTGGATTTTGGCAATACATTAAGAGAAGATCCAGTGTCTACCAACACATTGGACATTGCATCAGATTTGCAATTCATGGAGATGTGTAAAGCCATGTTGTGGTCTCTTCCCTCCTCAGGGAGATCAGCGTCACAAAAGCTCAGAGTGTTGCAAGCAGTAATGTTTGCGACAATGCTATCAAATTGTTCCAAGGTGACGTCATGATCAACGTACGCCAGGTCCAAGACTTTCTGCAGAGATTCCCGATGGGGTTCTGAATTCAGCAATAGAGAAAGAATGGAAATCTTGGAGGGCGTGTGTAGAAGCTGGTCTACAATATTGTACTCACTCTTTCTGATGAGCCTCAGCATCTCATCAGATTCTTCATCAACAATGCCACTCGGGCCAACAACTGAAGAGATGGGAGTCTTTGGTACGGAGGAGGAAGGCTGGGCAACAGCAAGTGCCGGATTCTGAACATTCACAGCATTCCCTACAGGGTGCACAACAGTATCAGAAGGAACAGCCTTAGCAGGCGCAGAAAATACACGACCACTGCGGGTCAACCCACTGACGTCAGCAATAGTGGTCACAGAAGTTGAAGGCAAAGGGACCTCTACTCCATCTTGGACAGCAACAGGACTATATCTGAAAGGTACAGCTCGATCAGATGAATAGGGCACAGGGCCGGCTGGTTTGATGATCAAGGCAGGGGAAGCCTTAGGCTTGTTGCTATTGTAGCGAATAACAACAGGCTCAGGCAATTTGAACACCGGGGAGATGACACTCACCTCGGGTTCAACTGTATCAACATTGCGATTCTGGAGAATCTCAATGGTACCTTCGTCCAACATCTTTTGAAGCTCTCGGCGGACCTGATCACAACCCAAGCGGTTGACCGAACAGACACGGCACTTATCGTGGTTATGCTCCAAATAGCTGTACTGACACAGCATCTTATGTAAATCAACCAACGATTGCCGGATATGGCTGACGTACTTCACCTTGTACTTCCCAAGGTCCTCCTGGATCATATTCACAGACTTCCCATGCGAAGGCAATGGGTTCCTGGTGACGTTCGGGTTGGAGTCCTCAAAACTCAGAATTCCGCTTCTCATAAGGTCTTGAACCTTAGTCTTCAGCTGGAAACAATTTTCGATGTCATGGCCCGGAGCGCCAGAATGATAGACACAATGCAGGTCAGGCTTATACCACCACTGGGGGTTGACAGGTATAGCCGGAGGATCTCTCGGAGACACCAACTTCCGCTCTATTAAAGAGGGATACAACTCTGCGTACGACATCGGAATTGGATCGAAACTGATCTTCTTCCTTTCATAACCTGCGTTTGCCTGATTACTCGTATTCCCACGAGGCTGGTAAGCCTGTTGCTGTGGACGAGATTGTTGATATTGAGGTTGTTGATATTGTTGCTGATGTTGATATTGTTGAGGTTGATATTGCTGACGTTGAGGAGTATTGTCCTTGAAAACAGGTGCTACGTGAGCCACCTGGTGCTGATGACCGGAATGTCGTGCAGGCTTCCTCTGAACAGAGGGTCTTCTTTGTTTTGGCTGAGACTGCACAGCATGCGCTTCGCCTTCTTTCCTCTTAAACGTTCCATAACGCTTAGAGGAAGAACCATCATCTTTTGCCAATCGTCCTTCACGGACACCTTCTTCGAGACGCATCCCCATGTTCACCATCTCGGTGAAATCAGAGGGAGCGCTGGCCACCATTCTCTCATAGTAAAATGACCCAAGAGTCTTCAGAAAGATCTTGGTCATCTCCTTCTCTTCTAATGGTGGGGTGATTTGAGCTGCCAGCTCACGCCATCTCTGGGCGTACTCCTTGAACGATTCCTTGTCCTTTTGTGACATAGACCTGAGTTGATCTCTGTCAGGCGCCATGTCAACGTTGTATTTGTATTGCTTGACGAAAGCTTCGCCAAGATCATTGAAAGACCGGATGTTGACACTGTCCAGGCTCATGTACCAACGGAGAGCAGCACCAGACAAACTGTCTTGGAAGTAGTGGATCAAGAGTTGATCGTTGTCGGTCTGCGTGGACATCTTCCTGGCATACATGACCAGGTGTGCCAAAGGACAAGTGTTCCCTTTATATTTTTCAAAGTCTGGGACCTTGAATTTAACTGGTATCTTGACACCGGGAACCAAGCAAAGTTCGGCTGCTAACTTGCCGAAGAGATCTTTGCCACGGAGAGTTCTCAATTCCTTTCTCAGCTCAAGGAATTGATCGTTCATAGCATCCATCTTTTCGTGAACATCTGAGCCCTCAGATGCCTCAGAGTGATAGATGGTGTCGTCTACCCTAGGCATGGTATGCACGACAGGAGGAACGGGAACAGGGACCGGGCTAGATGCCGGCATTTGAGCAAAGGTAGGAGCTGGCAGATCGGGCATGAAACCTGGAGGCATCCCCCAAGGAAAACCGGGAGGCATGGCATTTGGCTGCTGGGCACTGACAGGCACCGTTGAAGTAGCTATCTCTGATATGACCGTCCGCTGAACCGGAGTTGCTGGCTGAGGAGCAGGCTGATTCTGGGCAGCAAGAAGTTGCTTCATCAGAGCGCCAAGTCTGGCGACTTCATCTCTCAGACTCTGGTTCTCTTGTTCCAACTGCTCCATGATCCTTGCAGAGTTGACTCTCGTATAATACCGGTGAGTCAGCTTGTCTTCAAAATAAATGAAGAGCAGAGGTTAGAACCGGAAGACCAGAAAAATGGGTACCTGTTTATGCAAGAATGATGCATGAAATGCTTGTGCAAATGCTTTGTTTTCAAGGAACCCTTAGGGTATTATTTGCAATATTTTGAATTTTAAACATTTTAATTGCTCATGGAAAATATTTCTTTCAAATATATCAAAACAAAGAAATACAGCATTTTTGATTAAATTATTACAAAGAGAAAAGGTAAATGACATCCTATGGATCCCTATTAGCTCGGGATGCTGGAAGACGAGAAGTGCACAACTTCTTGATCTCTCTCTCATAGGCAGCCTCCATATCAGCTTTCTCCTTCGCAAGTCGATCATACTTCCTCTTCCAGAATTTGGAAGACTGAGGCAGCAGAGAAGTCCAAGCGTCGTTCGGATCATCGATCACTCGGTGCTCGAGAAATTCAATCATAGCATCTTTCTCCTTGAGCTGCTGCAGCAATTCCTCCCTCTCACGGATCCAGGCACGCGAAAGGTCTTCTTCTCTCAACTCCTCTACACGTTGGGTAGGGAGGGTTGAAGGCCCAGCCACATCCAACGGTGTAGGTCTTGGATAATCATACGGCATCAGGTAGGTAGCAGCCCTCTGTCTGACCCAAGAGGTGTATGGCTCCAAAGCAATGCAGTTCTTCGGGCCCAACTCGTTCCTACTCTTTATGCGAATATTGCGCCAAGCGCGGACAAATCTGGCTTTCAGGCCTTGGGGATCTTTACCCTCCTGAAAGAATACACCTTCTAACAGAATGTTATGGGGTTTATCCTTTAGGGGGAACCCAAGCTGACGACGTGCAAGCGTAGGGTTGTAGCTGATCCCACCACATGTACCAAGAAGAGGCACATTGGGGAATTCACCACAAGAATCGATGATCTGAACGGTATCGTACACGCGATCATACCAGGTGATATCATCATTGGTGAGAGACATGAGTCTCTGAGACCACCGTAGACATCCCTTGTTCTCCTTGAAAGCAACTGTCTGAGGCAAGTGCGAAATAAACCACTTGTACAGCAGGGGTAAACAGCAGACAATAACTCCTCCATTCTTCATATTCCTCAGATGCAAGGAGACATACGCATCACCCAACAAGGTCGGAACCGGATTAAGGACTGAAAAGATCCTAATGGCATTCATGTCGACGAACTTGTCGAAGTTGGGAAATAGCACCAATCCATAGATGAGTAGTACAAATAGAGCCTCAAAGGCATCCTCACTCATGGCCTTCCCATAGAAGGTAGCTTGGGCAATGAGGAACTCGGAAGGAAAACCCTGAATTCCGCCTTTGGTTGTCAGATTAGCTCTAATCAGGTCTTCATCTATGTGAAATAAGCTAGCAATCTCTCGAGCAGATGGAATACTCTCTAGGCCACTGAACGGCACTTGATCCAGAATCGGAATCCCAATGAGGTGAGAGTATTCTTCCAAGGTCGGCAATAGCTGGAAGTCCGGAAATAAGAAGCAATGATAGAGCGGATCATAGAACTGAGCAAGAGTGCTCATCAATCCCTCATCCACCTGAGTAGTCAACAGCGGTAGAAGCTTCCCATAGCGAGCTTTGAAACCCAAGGGATCTAATACATACGATGTCAAATTCCTTAACTCTTTTACATCAGGCTGCTTGAAGCTGTATTTCTTCGTATACCTCTTCGGTCTTTCCATGTCTGAAAATTTTGCAAATAACCCTTTAAGTTCCTTGAAAATTCTCTCTTTTGATGACATGAATGCGGATGAATGCGTGAATGTATGAATGCAACAAACACACTCAAGGATCAAACAAGGCACACCAAACAAAGGTCGTGGCAAAGCTCTATGTATCCCTAATATCAATCATCCATTTTGGTGGATTTAGGTTTTCACCTTATCGACACCCAAGTTCCATTGATATTAACGGTACATGAACCGGTTCAGACATTCTTAATATCAACCAGCCGCTTTGATGGATTTTAGGTTTTACACCTGATCCGGGATCCATTGATATTAACAATGTTTGAACGACTCAACCACGAATCACGGGTTTGCTGAGAGTCACGAGCATGGAGTCTCGGTTAAGAACCACCCAAAGGGAGTGTACTAGGGTTTAAACCTGCCAGACATGTTCTATCAGAGGTTCCCATAATCATCGTTCCATCTTTCGAATATTATCGGAGGAACGAATACTCGTATTCCAAGAATATTCTCAAGAGAAACTCTTATGAGTGTAGTATCGCGTAACAATCGTATCAGAACTGACATCTGAACGACCTCCGCACTACGGTCCTAAAAATAGGCCAATATGGGTTTGGTAAACTAAGGTCCTTGGCTTCTGCGGAACATGATTGAAAGAATAATGCCTAACCACAAATAACTTGTGTGACATTATTAGTTCAACATGACCTCCACCAAGTGAATGGGCTCGCAAGTCAACTGGCTAAGGACTACTCCACACCAGTCAACAAGACTATGCCATTCTCCTATCCTAGAGTGCACTCGAGTTCGGGTATAGAACTCATCTCACAGATCACCAAAGCAAACAGCAATTGTATATCAAGCAATTCACACATTACAATCAATACAGTGATCCCAAATTGTACAAAAATATGTCAAATAACAAATAATAATATAGCACAACAAGGGTGAAAAGTAGGCAATACCACCAAGGATTCTGGTGCAATTTATCCCCAGCAGAGTCGCCACTTTTCTGTAGCGGTGTATTCGTCGCTATATGATCTATCAATTAAATCATAAGCTAAGAGATACAATGAAATTTCGAGTCGCCACCGCACTTTTATTTATCCAAAGGACTGGCTAAAAAGCGAACAAAAGCCTAAGAAGTTTTACACGTAGAAAACTAATAAAAAGATCAGAGAGTCTGGGTAAGGGGTAAATTACGTAATGGGAAGGTGTTAGGCACCCATCACGTCCTAGGTACTCCTAGGGAGCCCTTTTCACACTTGTTATGCTAAATTGTTATTTGTTATGACATATGTATTGTGCAAACATGATTGGGATGATGAGAAAAGAATATACAAGTTAGTTATTTTTGTGTTTTTGTGTTCGAACGGATGAACCCGCTGCCTACGTACCTTCCATCAAAGGTAAGGATCAAAACGCCGTAGTTCGGCTAAAAGATTTCCAAAAGTTGGTGGATTCAATTTTAAACACAAGCACTGAGGCTTTTCATTATCAATGGGAGAACACTCGACCAAGAACAACATCCACCATGTGAGGATAGCTTCGACGCACTAGAGGGGTTAACCCTGTTTTCAGTACGGAAGTCTTACTGTCGACTCACTAAGGATAGGCAAGATTTACATCAACCACAATGATAATTGAAGCCTATGGCTAATGCATGAAAAGATTAATGGACAAAGCCAAAACAAGTGAGTGAGTGAAATTAATTGATTGTGATTATGAAATGAGTCAGAGTATGATTAAGATTGATTTGAAAGAAGTATTATGAAATGAGTTTGGAAAAAGTCAAGGACTTGGGTCCAGGTTTTTAGTTAGAAAAACATGAAGAAGTTTGCACAACACTTATGTCAAGTTTAAAAGGTATAGTGTGAAAAGTCTAGGACATAATGAATGATGAATGGATGAGGATGGATAGTAAAACTTCTTAGAAGGTTCACTTCTTGAGATCATATGGGAGATGATTCAAGTGTGTCCTTTGGAATGCAATGGATAATAGAAAACAAACAAAGATGAAATCCAAAAGGCGGATATCGGATGCCAATCACTGGGCTTATACCAATCTCCTAAAACAGAATGGGATATCAGATGCCACTCAATGGACTTACACTAATCTCCACAGAAGAAAACAAGAAATGGGATATGAGATGTGGAAGTCAACTGCCAATCTGTCTGGACTTAGGTTAACCCCACACATATGATCATAGGAATACCAATGCCACATAGCAGGGACTTACAAGGATCCTCACATACAAGAACTATGCAACATGAGATGATGAGAAAGCAAAAGCCAACTTGCAGGGACTTACAATTGCAATTTCTCATACAATCAAACAAATCAACTTATGATCACAGGAAAACAGATGCCAATTTGCAGGGACTTATACTGTATCCTCACATAGACAAACAAACCAAACAGGTCACAGGATAACAGATGCCAACTTACAGGGGCTTATAACTGTATCCTCGCATACACACAAAGCAATGACAGAAAATGTGAGTGACCAAGGAGGTCTTACACTCTATCCTTCCATATCACAGGAGCAAATGCCAAAGCAATGGACTTACAATTGTCCTCAATGGGCAAACAACAATGATAGCATCACAAAAGCAAATGAGATGAACATGCACTAATGGCAATTGATGATGATGATAAATGCATAGCATACAGGCAAACAAGTGCACATGAAGCAATCAATCAATCAATGAATATCAAACAGCACACTCTATAGCCAAAACAGGGGGGCTCACACAAGAGGGTTTGACTTTGAAAGTCCCCTGTAATAGGTGAAGGTCGCTCTTAACCTTGCCATTGAGAGGCTAAGGTGAAGCAGATGAAAAGGAGATGAGGGGTGTGCCTCATTGCTTCTATCTCAGATCAGAGAGAGCATATAAGAAAGTGTGGGAGTTCAGAAAGTAGGAACTCTCTCCACATTATTGACTCTATAGATCTTGGGTATTTATCTCAATGCTTCAACCATGTAATGGGAGCAAAGAGAGGACACACTGAATAGTGGGGGATAGATTACTTATCCCTACCTTCCACCAATTGCCTTACTTGAAGGACTTTTCCTGCTTGGGACAATTTTAAACACACACAGGCATTGCCTCTTAAGGAGGACTTCAGACAGTTTGCCCGGTCAAATAACAGACCGGGTCTCTAGACTACATGAAGAAGAAAGGTTTATACCTCAAAGCAAATGCTAAAAAGCAAAGCAAGCAAGTTCAAAGAACTTAAGCAACTAAAGTACCTGAAAAAGTCAAACTTATTAGTAAACAAGTCAACAGATCAAACTAACAGAAATGGATAAACAACAGTCAACCATAAACAGAGGTGCCAAGGCACAAAGCCAAACTCATATGAGTCACACCTACAAAACAAAGGTTAGCACAATATATAATCCAACTCAAACAAATTTGAATGATCTTTGAGGCATTGGTGCTTAACCTGAAACAATAGCTCAATTGTAAGCTCAAAAGACCACTAGGACTAGCCTAGGGTCAAAGATGAAAGAAAAAAGTCAAACAGCAAAGGAAAGTCAACCAAAGTCAAGGTCAAACATTTAGTAAGCAATCACAATTGGGCCCACATTCAAATCATGCATCATGGTCATTTTATACACAAAAGAATGCAAAGCATGGCAATAAGAGGCACAAATAGGTCAACAGCAAGACTTCTTTCAAAAGTCAACTCAAACAATCTCAAAAATCATGAAATAAATCACACTCAATCCTAACATCTAGCATGGTAGACATGTAAAATTTCATGGCATTTGGATGAGAGGAAGGCAGTCAAGTAAAATCATGAAGTCAAACCAAATTCAAGTAAGCATGATGAAAGTCAACAAGCATGGGTCAACTTCAAAAAATCATATCAATTTGAAAACAGAAGAGAAATGAGTGAGGTTAACACCAATGCAAAGCTTGAGATGTCTAGTTATCACATATGAAATTTCATAGTCATACAATATGATATGAGGATTTCACAAAAGATTTGGCAATGTGTAGCACAAAAAGTCAACAAATGACAAAGCATGGAAGAAAATTGTCAAATAAATTGGAAACAGAACAATTAATTCCAGGAAAATTCATACATAAACTAGACATGTGATAGATGATTCATGCAAAATTTGAGGTCATTTGGATGTAAGGAAGCATGTGAACAAAAATTGTGAAATTGCATGTCATTCATGTAACACCAAATGCAACACATAACTTCAAAAATTTGTAACTCACAAACCACAAATGGGAAATGCATAAACTCTATATGGAAACAAAGGTCAATGTGTCTAGTTTCACCACAAAAAGTTTCAAGCTCATTGGATACATCATGAGTATTTCACAAAAGAAATGGCAATAGGTGTCAAATATGCATACTTGTCAAGAAATCTCACACCAATTAAAATCCAGTTAACCAAAAAATAATTAAAATTCATGATTAAATACTAGACCTCTTCATGAACATGATGGAAAAAGAATCAGAATTTTTGGAGTTGAAATGAATTAAAAATGAATTGTTGAAGTTGATGAACAATTGGGATGAATATGAACAACTAACATGGCAAATAGTCAACATGTGGTCAATGATGGCAGTTTTGTAATTCCCGCGGTCACTTATTGAAGTGCTGCGTTTTGGGCAAGGCAATGGAATGTTCTCATTGGCCGATGGCCAATAGAACAGTAGAACAGCCAACCAGCTCAAATTTTCTGAGTTTAACATAAACCCTAGGGTTTAACAGCATGGTTTGGCAACTTCACATAGCAAGCAGTCAACAGCATACAACACAGTCATATGGATTTTCAGGACAATGTTCATGGGGTTTCAAAACTGCAGCAGGGTTTAATCAGCATGGCAGCTCATGTTCATCATGTTCAGACATCAAATAACAAACTTCAAATGGACTCATTCACACAGCAATGTCAGTGATAATGTTCTTCATGTAACCACATTACAAACAACAAACCAACACAAACATGAAAACTTGCTGGGCAGAGTATAAGGTTTGGCATGGACAGCAGGGCATTCATGTAATCAACAACATAAACAAAATTCGACCAAGCATCATAGCAATGAAATACATCATGCATCATGAGCAACAAAACCAAACACGATGGAAAAAATCTGGAAGGCAGCTAGGGTTTTAAAAAAAACAGCAGCAGGTATCATCCTTTCTCAAAATCGACCATGAACAATTTCTCCAGAAAACAATAATAATCATACCAAAAGCTTCAGCAACACAAATACAAACATAATATAACATCCATTTTCTCCAATTCATCATGGCCAAACCAAATCGAGGGAAAATGCATTGGTACACAAAAATGAAAATCGAGATTTATCACAACATAGTTCACCATTTAGCACGATTCAAATTGCAATGTGTTCAGCATGCAAAGGACTATAAGAGGCATAGCATAATTTGGAGAAAGAAGAGATTTGAATCTTTACTTGGTTTTGAAGAAATGTGAAATGCAGTGATGTTTTGATGGATTCAGCTTGATACAGATGAAGTTCTTGGTCTGAAATGAAAGGCTCTTGAAGATCTTTAGCTCAAACTTGCTTGGAACTTCCCAATCTCGAATTCACCATTGTTGATAGCTTGGAGATGCAGTGCTAAAAGAGGCGTTCCAGTTGAGAAATGATGGTTCAAAAAGCTTCACAAGGTGGTCCAAGTGATGAAGGAAACAAAAGCTCCTTGTGGTCTTTGAATGGTTTGTGCAGAAATTTCAAAAATGCAAATATGCAAGAAGGAATGAAGTCAGGAATTTCTGTGTGTTGCAGCTGCTACTAGGGTTGGAATGAGCCAGAAAAATGCTTATAAGGGTCTGTTTAGAGTTGGTTTAGAGAATGCTAATCTTGCTTAGCTTAAAATGTAGTTTTTGCATTTTTGCTAAATGTGTACAAGTGAACATGGAGGGTGCAAGCTTGCACGGTTTTGGGCTTGGACAGGCTGTATACAGACTTTTGTTTTTGCTGTTTTGGTTGTACATGAAATGCTGCACTTTGTTTTGCTCTTTTCAAACCATTTGCAAAAAATACCAACTTTGCCTCTTTGCACAAAATGATGGTGCAATGGTGTTATGAACATGATTTAGGGCTTGGAGCAAGTCACAAATATGATTTAACACATTTCCCAATTGGCCAAATTAAGAAAAAGTCAAAGAATCAAAAAGTCAAAGTTTGGTCAAACTTGTCTTTTTAATGAAATAGGTCCAAAAATGCCATTTTGAATGGTAGGGTTTTGATGAATGAAATTTATATTTTTGGAAAGGGGATGAAAAATGTGGTTTGTAGGAAAAAACCCCACCAAATTTGGCCTTATGGTTTGAGAGATATGGCTCTATGAAGTTCACAAATTTCTGAAATTGAATTGATCATATCTTGACAACCACACATGGGATTTGAGAGTTCTTGGACTTTTTGAAAATGGGAGAACAAGATCTTCAACTTTCATGTTGGGCAAAAATTCATTTGAAGCTTGTATCATGATGTAAGTTTAAGATCAAGAAGTTTCCATTTTTGGCAGTTGAAATTACAGGTCCACTTGCTATTTCTGGAAATTTTTTGATTGGCTTGATTTTCTTCCATGATGAGGTTTGGCATGATAGATGAGACTTATATAAGCATGAATGAGCTCCTTCAGATCAATTCTATCCATCAAATCATTGATTAAATCAACAGTTGACCAAGTTTGACTTTTCTAGGGTTTTGGATGACTGAAGCACTTTTGATGAATTCCAAACCCTAATTCTTTGAGACCTTGACTTCAAATGATGTCCCAAGATATATGAGCTCTTGATTATTGATCATGGTGCCCAAATTCTGCAAGAATGGCCACCATCCATTGCTTTGACTGACTGTTGACCATCTTTGACCTAATTGCTGATGATTGCTTCAACTGCAAGCAACAAGGTTAGACTGACAATATTTTTGTACTTTTTGAATGACAAACATATGAAAGCAAAGATATACAAATGCAAAGTATGCTTGGTGATCAAGAAACAACCCACAAGGCAACCACCCACTAGGAGGACAGCTAGGGTATGCAATGATCCTTGAGGTTATGATATGATATGATATGGGCCATGAGGGATCTTAGGGCCCAAAATTGGGGTCTTACAGTATGGGATTAATGTCAATACCCGTTCTCGATAAGGGATGAGATTCGGATGTTTAGTGTCCCATTCTCCTTTGACCTGACTGATTACCAAGGCTGAGTCTCCGTACACCTTCAAGAACTTGATTCTTAGGTCTATAGCAGCTCTGAGTCCCAAAATACACGCTTCATACTCAGCCATATTGTTGGTGCACTCAAAACATAGTCTAGCGGTGAAAGGCGTATGGCCACCCTTGGGGGAAATGATCACGACGCCAATACCGTTGCCCAATGCGTTAGACGATCCATCAAAAACCATAGTCCATCGGGATCCCACTTCAGGTCCTTCCTCTGGTCCAGGTTCTTCATAATCAGTAACAAGCATGACATCCTCATCTGGGAACTCAAAATTCATAGACTGATAATCATTCACTGCCCGATGAGCCAAATGATCAGCTAGCACGCTTCCTTTGATTGCTTTTTGGGTGGTATACTGGATATCATACTCTGTTAAAATCATCTGCCATCTTGCTATTCTTCCGGAGAGGGCGGGTTTCTCAAATATGTATTTGATAGGATCCATCTTAGAAATCAACAAAGTGGTGTGATTCAACATATACTGTCTTAGTCGGCGAGCAGCCCAGGCCAAAGCACAGCAAGTTTTCTCGAGCAGTGAGTATCTTGTTTCACAGTCGGTAAACTTTTTGCTAAGGTAGTATATGGCATGCTCTTTTCGACCAGACTCGTCATGTTGCCCCAACACGCACCCCATTGAGTTTTCTAAAACGGTCAAATACATGATTAGAGGTCTTCCCTCAACTGGTGGTACCAGAATCGGAGGTTCTTGGAGGTACTTCTTGATTTTGTCGAAAGCTTCTTGACATTCATCATTCCATATCATCTCTTGATTTTTTCTCAGTAACTTGAAGATGGGTTTGCAAGTAGCGGTCAAATGGGAAATAAACCGGGCAATGTAATTCAAACGTCCCAAGAAACCTCTGACTTCTTTATCCGTATGGGGAACTGGCATTTCTTGAATAGCTCTCACCTTGGCCGGGTCAACCTCAATACCTTTACCACTGACAATAAAGCCCAAGAGTTTACCGGATCTTACTCCAAAGGTGCATTTGTTCGGGTTCAATCTCAACTTGTATTTCTTCAGCCTCTTAAACAGTTTGTATAAATGATCGAGATGTTCTTCTTCAGTATGAGACCTGGCTATCATATCGTCCACATATACTTCTATTTCGTGATGGATCATGTCATGGAACAAAACCACCATAGCACGCTGGTATGTTGCTCCTGCGTTCTTTAAACCGAATGGCATTACTTTATAACAGAAGGTGCCCCATTGCGTCACAAACGTAGTCTTCTCCATGTCCTCAGGTGCCATTTTGATCTGGTTATAACCCGAGAATCCATCCATGAAGGAGAATACCTTGTGTTGAGCGGTGTTGTCTACCAGAACATCGATATGTGGCAGTGGAAAATCATCTTTGGGACTCGCTCTATTCAAATCTCTGTAATCCACACACATTCGCACCTTACCATCCTTCTTTGGCACTGGTACCACATTAGCAACCCATTGAGGATAAGAAGTAACAGCCAGAAAACCAGCGTCAAATTGTTTCATCACCTCGGCTTTGATTTTCTCGGACATTTCAGGACGCATGCGACAAACCTTTTGCTTAACAGGACGACAATCTTCCTTCATCGGTAAACGATGCACCACTATATCGGTATCCAGCCCTGGCATGTCTTCGTAAGACCAAGCAAAAATCTCCACATAGTCATGTAGCATCTGGATCAATCTTCCTTTGACACTGCTTTCCAAGCCTGCTCCTATTTTGACTTCTTTCTTGTCCACCTCGGTACCCAGATTTACAGTCTCAACTGACTCCTCATGCGGCTGTATAGTCCTTTCTTCTTGCAGTAACAGTCTGGCAAGTTCTTCAGGTACTTCACAATCTTCCTCACTTCCATCTTCGGCTCGGTAGATCGGATTTTCAAAGTCATAATGAACAGTAGTAGAACTATTATCAACAGGATCCAGAGTGGATAGGGATCTGCAATTCGTTACGTGCGTGTGTGTAAGAAAACATAGCTTGTTTGAAAGATGATAGGAAGGGCAAAGAGCGCAATATTTGAATGCAAAACGTCCATTGATTTATTGAATATAAATATGCTTATGAAAATGACAAAAACCCTTAACAAATTAGCTATCGTGCCCCGGGCATAGACACGATGCCTTAAGAAGTTTAATTGTAAAAGAAAATTAAAATTTGCAACTCTAAAATAAACAATAACAATTACTCCTGACTAAAGGAAATCGGGATAATGTCTTCAGCCTTCCAATTGTTGAGTCCGTCACCAATTGTTGGGAAAATCCAGCTATCCAAGTCGCAATCGCTATCAGCATCTTCTACAGCATTAATCTGATTTTTGACTATCTTTCCAGAGTTAAACCCCAGGCCAGCTTTATCAGACTTGTACGGTACATTGATCAGTTGACCCCAACCAGCACGATCACCATTTTCAATCGCGGCTTGAGCATCTTTCAGAGAGATCATGACAGGGGGAGCACGAACAACCTTGGGCACAAGGGGAGTTGGCTTAAGGACAGGAATGGGTGGAGGAACTACTTCAAATGACTGAGAAGGAGTCTCAAAGAATTCACCATCCATCTCGACGTATTTGAAGGCTTGCACACTACTAACAATATACTCTTCTTCTCCACATACAGTGACAATCATGCCTGCTATTGGATACTTCAGCTTTTGATGAAGCGACGAAGCTACCGCATCTGCCCCATGGATCCAAGGGCGCCCCAACAAGCAGGAGTAGGCGGGACGAATGTCCATCACGTGAAAGGTAGTGTTGAAGACTTGAGGTCCTATCTTGATAGGGAGAACCACTTCACCATAGACAACACTCTTCGCACCATCGTAAGCACGCACCACAACATCACTAGGTTTCAGTTCAATGCCTTTGTAGTCAAATTTATCGAGTACAGCTTTCGGGAGCACATTCAAGGAAGAGCCGTTATCGATCAACACGTGAGCCAGGGTGATCCCCTCACACTCGATGGAGATATGCAGAGCTTTATTGTGATTCTTTCCTGCTGGCGTCAGGTCAGCATCGGAAAAGCCTAGGCCATTGTCAACAGTCAAATTAGCAACATAATGTTCGAATTGATCGACGGATGTTTCTTGAGGCACATGAGCGGTCTTCAAGAATTTCATCAATGCATTGGCATGGGATTCAGAGGATAACAACAAGGACAACATTGAGATTTTGGACGGAGTATGCCCCAATTGTTCCACTACATCAAAATCGCTCTTACGGATGATTTTCAGCATCTCTTCCATTTCCTGTTTGGCAACATCTTCAGAAGTAACTTCGACCGATGTCTCTAACTGAGGAGGATTGACTGGTCTTTTTCCTCGAATTTCGGGAGCGGGAGGTGAGATTTCTGGGGAGTAGATCCTTCCACTTCGAGTAACTTTACTAGTCCCCACAATATCATTAGGATTAGCAGAACTACCAACTTGCTTTATGCCATGGATGTAAACGTCGCCTCCATAGTTCCACGGAATATCTTTGCTGGAGGAATATGGCACGGGGAGCTTTGGACCTAGCAATCACAGATACCCCTTCACAGGCACTCTAGTAGCGGTAATCTTCACTGGAGCTTTGGACCTAGCAATCACAGATACCTCTTCAATAGAGTTGTCCACCTTAGGAACCCTTTCAAATAGAATTGTACGATCATCCATCAGCCGTTGAATGCCGTTCTTCAACTTCAAACAATCATTGGGTCGGAGTACACAGAGATCGCAATCTTCAGCACAACCTGGAAATAAACCAGCTTGCAATAAATTCTTCTTAACGATCAGGAGAGGAGATGCTAAATCAGCAACGTCAGTAACGTGAGAATTGTCGTCCACAACATTAACATTCTGGTCATGATTAGGCATAGGTGATGTGATGACATTGGGGGTCGCCGGAGGATCAAATTCAATTTCTCCAGCGTCGATCATATCCTGAATCTTGTTCTTCAACAACCAGCAATCATTCGTATCATGCCCGGGGCTATCGGAGTGATAGGCACACCTGGCGTTGGGATTATAACGAGGAGAAGTAGTGTTGGGATTTGCAGGAGGGCCTCTGAGGGTAATCAAATTGGCCTTTAACATACTCTGCAGTGCTTGGGTTAAAGTCATATTGATCTTGGTAAACTGTCTTCTCGACCTGTCTTGTCTGTGTTGGAAGTTCTGAGATGGCGGTGCGGCAATTGTAACTGCCCCAACAGTATGGTCACGATTCTTCTTGTTATGCTTCCTCTCACTGTACACAGCATTTGATTCACTCTTTCCCTGATAGGACTTTTTGGTGCTTGCAGAAGTAGTTGCCTGTATCTTTCCACTTCGAATGCCGCTTTCAACCCGTTCACCTGTCAAGATAAGTTCAGTGAAACCTGACGAGGAACTTCCCAGTAGATGGCTGTAGAATGGGCCAGTCAGTGTACCCATGAACATGTCCACTAACTCTCGATCAGTCATAGGGGGTTTGACTCTGCCAGCCAAATCTCTCCACTTTTGAGCATATTCTTTGAAACTTTCTTTAGAGCCCATAGTCATATTTTGTAGCTGTAGCCGAGTAGGCGCTAACTCAGAATTATACTGGTAGTGCTTGTAGAAAGTTGTTGCTAAATCAGTCCATGTGCGGATGTTAGAGCTCTCAAGCTGATAATACCACTCTAACTGTGTGCCAGACAGACTCTCTTGGAAGAAATGGATCCACAGTTTCTTATCAGTAGTGTGCGGCTGAATCTTTCTCACATAAGCCCTTAGATGCATCTGAGGACAAGAGGCACCATCATACTTAGTGAAAATGGGAACCTTGAATTTGCGGGGAATGACCACATCAGAGACCAGACCCAAGTTTTCGAAATCCAGACCGGGCACTTTCTGCCCCTCCATAGCTAGCATACGTTCTTCCAGCAACTTGTACTTATCATCCTTCGGAGAGTACTGTTCATGTTCATAATCTTCATCGTCGTCCTCAGAATTGACGAGATTAGGATTCTCATCTTCCGAATCATTCTCGGTCTCTTCTTCTGAATCCTTCGGAATTCTAATCTTGACTCCTGTAACCTGTCCCTTAAGCCTTCTCCCCGGGTTGATGTAACCCACAGGTTTCTGGTCCTTCTTCTTCTCCATCAAAAGAGCTTTCAGTTCTTCCTGCCCCTTAGATAAGCTCATCATCATTTCCTGGAATTGAGCATTCTGGGCCTGGAGATCTTTGACAGTTTGTTCGAGAGCCATTGTTCAATCTGTTTGAATCTGCTGGAATCTGTTTGATAGGAAAATCGTGAGAACACTGATCCTTTAGAATACCTGTTATGCGATGCAATGCAATGTATGAAATGTTTTCAAGGACTTTCGGGATTTAACTTTGCATAAACTAACAAAAAGAGCTTTTTTTTTCTTTTCTCTTTTGTTTTTGCTTTTGTTTTTGTTTTTTCTGTTTTTTTTTAGCAGAGTTAAATCCCTAAATCCTTGAAATGGTTAGTACAATGCCATGATGTTATGATGTTATGTTGTTATGATGTCATGTTGTTAGATAAATAACAAGCACAAGCAAGTCACACAACAATCATTCCTAGGTTTTAAGGCTTGCGTGAGTTCCATAGGTAAATACCCTCCCCACTGAAGTTTGGTTGGTTCAACCTGTCTTAGAATAGTAATCGGGTTCTAGAAGGATCTCAAATCATTGACCTTTCCTTAAGTCCACTTCAGTGCAACACCAAGTGGTTGACCGAAGCTTCCCTAAAGTCCAATCTCAAAGAGTGTAGTATCGAGTCTCAACCAACTCCAGTCGGAACCGAAGTCAGTTATCTCACTACTTTCTAATGGCCAGGATGAGTCAATTAGGGTTCTAAAGGTCTGGTTAATGCTTTTATGACACCACGCGAATGCCAAATATTTCCTCAACTAACATGAGGAACATCAGGACATCCAAAGTGCCACATTAACCGTAGCCATCATTTTGACCATTCCAGTATACGCCGGACAGTCGCGATGATCTCTTGCTACTTACCTAAGGTACACTAGATCCGGGTGTAGGATCTTTCACTCAAGCATAACATACCCAAGCATTCCCTTAAAAATAAATCAGACAAATTGAATAAGTGATCTTGTTTTTAAGGTAACCTCTCTTTTTAAATATTCCGACTCCCCAGCAGAGTCGCCAGTTCTGTCATACGGTGAACTGGACTTTTTTGTGGTTTTAATCGCAATGTCGCGGTTAGCAAGAGTCGCCACCGACTTTTCTTTTATCCAATAAGGAAAGGTGGAAAAGAACAGGAAAGACCTTAATTTAGATTTTGGGTTCGGGAGGTACATTATACAAAGGGAAGGTGTTAGCACCCTTTGTATCCATGGTTATCCATGGGCTCTTAATTGCTCGATCACTTATATCAAAAAAAAAAAAGTGTTTGTGAATTGTTTAGAAAAATTGTTTTGAAAAGAGAATTTAACTTTGTAATGATTCTTGTATGAATGTATACAAAGTGATTATCTCGTTTAGTTTTGAAAATTGTTTAGAAAAATATAACTCGGTAATGATTCTAGTACGAATGTATACCAAGTGGTGATTTTCTGAAGGTATTTTGAAAGGTGTGAGGTGTGAAAAAATGTTTTAGGTTGTGAGCCAGCAATTAAGAGTTATACCGACCCAAGGTCTTTATGAGTATTTCCTATCCTTATGAGGGTAAAACTGTCCTTATTATTGAGAAATAAGTAGTTTTATCCTTTGGATGTAAAAGGGTCATCGTAGGGTCATCGATTGGTCATTGAAGGCAACAGTTACGAGGATACCTTAGCATTCGAAAGGACTATCATCTTTTAACTGTAGGCAACATCGGAGGGTCATCGAGGGACAAAGTTGTATATTCGAAGGCAACATCCGAGGGACTATAATTTATTTTATGATGATTTAATCGAAGGGTCTTTGCTAAGGGTATCCCCACGTTCGCGGGACATGACCGTAATATCGTAATCGTAAGGCAACAAAGAGAGGTCCAAGATCACTTATTCAAAGGCAAAGTTTTACAATTAATTATATAATTAGGATGAAACTCCACATTAAAATTATTAAAAATAATATATTAAAAAATTAATACATTAGAAATTAATACATTAAAAATTAATTTAGGGTGAAACTCCACAAGGGTATCCCACAAATAAAGTGGAATACCTAGCCAATAACCTTTTCCTGGGATATGTGAACCTTTACGAAACTCAAAAAAAGAAACATGTCAGAACACCAAATCAGGGTGCAATCGAAGATTACACCGGAGAAATATCA
The DNA here is from genome assembly GCF_024323335.1 of Lathyrus oleraceus. Taxonomy (NCBI): domain Eukaryota; kingdom Viridiplantae; phylum Streptophyta; class Magnoliopsida; order Fabales; family Fabaceae; genus Lathyrus; species Lathyrus oleraceus. Next base: position 491,117,831 of record NC_066583.1, read on the forward strand.
CAACAATAAATAGGATAGGATGAATAATGCATGGCTATGATAAAACATAAAAAAAAACAGAATAGGCCACGAATTTTGAATTTGAAAACAGCCCCACGTTAGGAACTTTGGATTTTATGGCATTTTATCACAGGAATAACATGGTCAAACATTCAGGGTATTCAGTCATATTTAAATTCCCATACGAAAGCAAATTATATATCAACATTTAATCATGATGCATTATATATGTAGATATGGCCAATTGAAAGTATAAACAATAGAGATACGCAAACCTGTTTGCCAATTCAAGGTTGAAGGGATTGACCCCTTGTAGTATCGGAATAAGTTAGGCAGCGGGAATTGGACGGCGATGGCTTCGGTGCAGATGGGCTGCCTTCAGGGTTTCTTTACTCTGAATTCTCCGGGTAGGCAGGGCTCCTATGCCAAAGTTTCTATCCGTCCTTCTCTGTTCTCTCTCTTTCTTTTTCCTCAAGGTTTTGTTCCAAGGAAACCTCAGAGTGTTTTGCTTCTCTTCCTTCTTTCTCCAGTGAATCTCCCAGTGTAAACTCCAAGTCTAACTCCCCTACTGAAACTTCAGTATTTATAGACTAATTTCGTGGGTAATGGGCTTGAAATGAGGGAGACCCAAGTCCAAAATAATTTGTTATATTTTATTTATATATTTATTTTAATTATTTAATTAATTAATTAACTAATTTTTTTTTTTTTTTTTTTTTTTTTAGGAAAAATAATGGGTAATTTTTGGGGTATGACACCGCCACCGTGCATTATTTATCCCAAAAGAGGGAAAAGAAACGCTCGAAGTAAACCTGGAGAAGACATGGTCTCGCGACCAAAGAGAATGGGATCGGGAGTCGGTTATGCGAAGGGAAGGTATTAACACCCCTACGCATCCGTCGTACTCGACGGGATCCACGCACAGAAGGAAGGATAAAGGTTGCTAAAAACTGCTCAAACAAACAAACACTGGCTGAAAAGAGACACAGAAAACAAAAGAAACTAACTCGGCAGGATATCGCATCCTGGGCCTACGTAGTCTGTCGGGCACAGACATCAGAGTCGACGTAGTTCGGGACAGGGGAAAACATGCTCGCTAGGATGTCGCATCCTATGCATACGTATCTTCTCGGACTAAAGAAGAATCAGAGCACTCGTAGCTCGGCTAACGCACGCCAAAACAAAACCACACAGGAAATCGACTGCCAATCGCTGGACTTATGTCAGACTCCACACAAATAGGCAAACATGGAAACCGAATGCCAATCGCTGGACTTACATCAGACTCCGAACCAAACAAACACACACTGAAACCAAATGCCAATCGCTGGACTTACATCGGACTCCAAGCATACAACAATAGGATACGGAATGCCAATCGCTGGTCTTACATCCATCTCCTAACACACACAAGAGACAAAAGCAAAAAGGGCGCCCGGAGAGATCAGCTCATCTCCTGCCTACGTACCTCATCTGGTATGAGGATCAGGGCGACGTAGTTCCCCTACACAGGGAGAAAGGACTAGCCTAACCAGATACAAAGGGAGACACTACTAGGGAGACTACGACTCGAGCCTAGCAGTTATCATGCATATCATCCCTAAGTGAAGGTTGCGATCTAACTTGCACAGGGAGCAAGCTATCCTAAACAGCACAGGCAAAGCAAACAATCACACAAATAGCACACACTATATACACACAAAGTGGGCTCACACAAGGTTAGGCTGTGAAACACAAGCCAACTGGAATCGGGTGATGTTAGCTCTTAACCCTAACATTGAGAGTTAGGGTGAAGCAGATGAAATGGGAAGTGAAGATAAGACTTCAAAGCTCTTATCCCTGGCCTGGGAGAGCTTCAAACAAATGAAAGTGTGGGAGTCCAGAAAGTGGGACTCTACTCCACATGACTGACACAACAAAGATCTTGGGTTAATATCCGCAATGCATCAACACAGTGGTGTGAGCAGAGGGATGACTCAACTGAATAGCAGGAGATGGATTGCACATCTCTTGTATCTGCCAATTGCCTTATCAAATGTCTTGTCCTGCTTGGCACAAATATAAACAATCACAAGCATTGCCTCTTAAGGAGGACTTCAGACAGGTGCCTGCCCAAGTAACAGGACAGGTCTTCCAAACTACATGGAGTCAAAGAAATTATACCTCAATGCTTATGCAACTAAGCAAAGCAAAAGCAAGTTCACAAGAACTATAGCAACTAAGGTACCTGAAAACAATCCAACATAATCAGTACACAACTCAAAAAGAAAGTCAACAGTCAACAGACAGTTAGAAGCCAACAGTCAACAGTGCATAATTAAACAGACAAGAATCAATGTGCCAAGGCAAAGCACAAGCTCAACTCAAAGGAGCTAATCCACCTACGAAACAACTCAATGTTAATCAACATCAACCAAATAGGAAACTCAAACCAATGAATCAATTCCTCAAGGCCATATGCTTCTTGTCCTGAAAACAAAGCTCAAACATAAGCATAAACCACTAGGACAAGGCCTACGGTCAAAGTGGGAGAAATAATCCAAAACAAAACATGAAAATTGGCATGAATCAAGCTTAATCAATTAAGAACAATATCCAAGTGGTCTCATGTCCATAGCATCAACCAATTTCATTTCACAAAGCACATAAGGCAAAGCATGCAAGTTGGAAGCTCATTGAGGCAAACAGAATGAACCAATCCACATCAACTCAAACATAATTCAATAAATCCCAAGAAAAATCATGGCTAAACAACACACATCACATGATCGTCATACCAAAAAGCAAGGCATTTGGACAAGTTTAAGCATGGCAAATAAATTCCATAACGCAAGGCAAGCACAAACAAGCTCAATTAGGGCACAAAATGCTACATCAACTTCACATAAGCCTAAAACAGAATCCAAACATGATAAAAACATCCAATCAAAGCCATAATATACTTCCCCAAGCATTTGTTTCGGATTATACACTCCCTAGTAGAGTCGACAGTGTCAGACTGTATATCCCCAGCGGAGTTGACAGTGTCATACTGTATATCCCCAGCGGAGTTGACAGTGCCAGATTGTATCTTCCCAGTAGAAGCGGCTGCTTCTCAGAGTTCGATGCCAGATCGATGATCTCGACGCTAGATCCATGGTCTCTTTCCGTGAAGCAAAATCTCGGTATCGTATCGGTATTTGCTTCCCCTGTTGAGTCGTCTCTCTCGCAGATTATGGTTGCCAGAACCACTGTCGCTTTCCTCAGCAGCATGTTTTCAGTGCCATTCTCTTCCTAGTCAGAGCCTCGGTATTTTGTTATTTGCCATAACATCGTGTGGATAGTCTTTTCCCCACGGAGTTCATTGTGTTGGGTATCTCCGACAGCATTGCCAGGGTCTAGGAGATTGTGATCGTTTCCCCAGCAGAATTCCTTGCCTCGGCTTGGCGTTCTCTTTAACCTAGCATTTCGCATCTCTGCATGTAGAATCATATCGCATTGCATCCTCCTAAATCGGGTAGCATTTCCATTTTAATGGAGCATTACGCCATTGAAAAATTCAAACATACGCATGTAAAACATAAGACATTCTCGGTATCCCAAGTGATAAGCCAGAAGTTGTTTTCAGTACTCAGACTGAAGTTTGTTCATGACTTATCCTCTATTATTCCTAGCAGGGGTCGATGGCCCACGTGCCGCCTCAATTATCATTTTCCCTATTTTTGCCGATGCTGACAGGCATGAAAGTTTCCGGTATTCAGACCGAAGTGGCATTCAGGCCAGTTTTCCGGTATTCAGACCGAAGTGGCATTCAGGCCAGTTTTCCGATGTTCAGATCGAAGAAGTTTTCGATGTTCAGATCGACGCAACTTGTGGCATTTAGGCCATTTTCCGGTATTCACTCTGAAGTGGCATTCAAGCCAGTTTTCCGATGTTCATATCGAAGAAGTTTCCGACGTTCAGGTCGACGCAACTTGTGGCTTTCAGGTCAGTTTCCAGTATTCAGACCGAAGTGGCATTCAGGCCAATTTTCCGGTATTCAGACCGAAGTGGCACTCATGCCAGTTTTTCCGATATTCAGATCGAAGAAGTTTCCGACATTCAGGTCGATGCAACTTGTGGCATTCAGGTCAGTTTTCAGGTATTCAGACAGAAGTGGCATTCAGGCCAGTTTTCCGATGTTCAGATCGAAGAAGTTTCCGACGTTCAGGTCGATGCAACTTGTGGCATTTAGGCCAGTTTCTGGTATTCAGACCGAAGTGGTGTTTAGGCCAATTTCCCGGTGTTCAGCCCGATGTTTGATAATCTAGTATCTTCCGATGCTCAGATCGAAGTCATTTCCAATATTCAGACTGATAAGCGGCATTCAGGCCATAGTTATTTTTGTGTTACCATTTATTTTGGTATTCAGGCTAACATTCCTTTTCGGTGTCCAGACCGACTCTCACCGTACCAGACAGATTCTTTTTTCAAGACCACCTCTTTGCCGATTCTGACAGGGATTGTTACTTTATTTTTCACTTCAGTGTAAATTTTTCGGCTTTTATCGTATTCAATCCCTGGATACCTCGAAAGTGCGAAAGTCGTTGCTATCTTCTTTTTGGGTTTCCAATTGATTGAATAGGGGCAGCTGTAATACCCCAAAAATTACCCTTTTTTTCTGGAAGCATGGGATTACCTTTCACACTTCATTAGCATCATACTAGGTCATACTCATGGCATACTGCATTAGTGACATGGAAATCAGGTTTTGATTGATCACTCCTTAACAGAAGGAGCCCACACAAAGCAAGATTGAGAATTGGACTTCATTTTCTAAGTATACAAGTCTCAAGAGTCTTAGGGGGGTCTAAGTATCTTATTATGGTCCTCAGTTCATCAGTGAAGGATTCAAAGCTATCAGAGTGTTCATCTGGATTTAATCAGAAATTAGGGTTTCATGGCTACCTGCAACAAGCAATGTTTGGTTGGAAGTAGAGGAGCTCATCCATGTCATGATTATAAAGGCATCTTGGCCTAGGAAGATTCACAATTATCTCAGAAAGATCCATTGGCAATCAGTTCAATCAGTTCCTGATCATTTTGCCCTAAAACCAGGGTTTGGTATAAAATCAGTTTATTTCTGATTCTTTGGGTGAAACTCTTTTCCATGGCCCTCCATATTTCCACAAGGGTCTACGTATAAAAAATCAGCTCTTTATTTGAGCCAGAGGTGCTTCAATTGATCAATGGAATCGAGAATCACACAGTTTGGGAAAAGTCAACTGTGGGGCCAGAAAAGTCAACTCCTGACGTTTTGAGAGTGGAATCTCAAACTCCATGCCTAGGGGATCCTACATGTGAAATTTGATTAAGGTTGGATCATGGATTCATCATTTAATCAGTGTCGCATTACGCGAAAAACCGGCGGGAAAACGAAACAACAGAGCCGCCACCGTGCGTTATTTATCCCAAAAGAGGGAAAGGAAACGCTCGAAGTAAACCTGGAAAAGACATGGTCTCGCGACCAAAGAGAATGGGATCGGGAGTCGGTTATGCGAAGGGAAGGTATTAGCACCCCTACGCATCCGTCGTACTCGATGGGATCCACGCACAGAAGGAAGGATAAAGGTTGCTAAAAACTGCTCAAACAAACAAACACTGGCTGAAAAGAGACACAGAAAACAAAAGAAACTAACTCGGCAGGATATCGCATCCTGGGCCTACGTAGTCTGTCAGGCACAGACATCAGAGTCGACGTAGTTCGGGACAGGGGAAAACGTGCTCGCTAGGATGTCGCATCCTATGCATACGTATCTTCTCGGACTAAAGAAGAATCAGAGCACTCGTAGCTCGGCTAACGCACACCAAAACAAAACCACACAGGAAATCGACTGCCAATCGCTGGACTTATGTCAGACTCCACACAAACAGGCAAACATGGAAACCGAATGCCAATCGCTGGACTTACATCAGACTCCGAACCAAACAAACACACACTGGAAACCAAATGCCAATCGCTGGACTTACATCGGACTCCAAGCACACAACAATAGGATACAGAATGCCAATCGCTGGTCTTACATCCATCTCCTAACACACACAAGAGACAAAAGCAAAAAGGGCGCCCGGAGAGATCAGCTCATCTCCTGCCTACGTACCTCATCTGGTATGAGGATCAGGGCGACGTAGTTCCCCTACACAGGGAGAAAGGACTAGCCTAACCAGATACAAAGGGAGACACTACTAGGGAGACTACGACTCGAGCCTAGCAGTTATCATGCATATCATCCCTAAGTGAAGGTTGCGATCTAACTTGCACAGGGAGCAAGCTATCCTAAACAGCACAGGCAAATCAAACAATCACACAAATAGCACACACTATATACACACAAAGTGGGCTCACACAAGGTTAGGCTGTGAACCACAAGCCAACTGGAATCGGGTGATGTTAGCTCTTAACCCTAACATTGAGAGTTAGGGTGAAGCAGATGAAATGGGAAGTGAAGATAAGACTTCACAGCTCTTATCCCTGGCCTGGGAGAGCTTCAAACAAATGAAAGTGTGGGAGTCCAGAAAGTGGGACTCTACTCCACATGACTGACACAACAAAGATCTTGGGTTAATATCCGCAATGCATCAACATAGTGGTGTGAGCAGAGGGATGACTCAACTGAATAGCAGGAGAGGGATTGCATATCTCTTGTATCTGCCAATTGCCTTATCAAAGGTCTTGTCCTGCTTGGCACAAAGATAAACAATCACAAGCATTGCCTCTTAAGGAGGACTTCAGACAGGTGCCTGCCCAAGTAACAGGACAGGTCTTCCAAACTACATGGAGTCAGAGAAATTATACCTCAATGCTTATGCAACTAAGCAAAGCAAAAGCAAGTTCACAAGAACTATAGCAACTAAGGTACCTGAAAACAATCCAACATAATCAGTACACAACTCAAAAAGAAAGTCAACAGTCAATAGAGAGTTAGAAGCCAACAGTCAACAGTGCACAATTAAACAGACAAGCATCAATGCACCAAGGCAAAGCACAAGCTCAACTCAAAGGAGCTAATCCTCATACAAAACAACTCAATGTTAATCAACATCAACCAAATAGGAAACTCAAACCAATGAATCAATTCCTCAAGGCCATATGCTTCTTGTCCTGAAAACAAAGCTCAAACATAAGCACATACCACTAGGACAAGGCCTAGGGTCAAAGTGGGAGAAATAATCCAAAACAAAATATGAAAATTGGCATGAATCAAGCTTAATCAATTAAGAACAATATCCAAGTGGTCTCATGTCCATAGCATCAACCAATTTCATTTCACAAAGCACATAAGGCAAAGCATGCAAGTTGGAAGCTCATTGAGGCAAACAGAATGAACCAATCCACATTAACTCAAACATAATTCAATAAATCCCAAGAAAAATCATGGCCAAACAGCACACATCACATGATCATCATACCAAAAATCAAGGCATTTGGACAAGTTTAAGCATGGCAAATAAATTCCATAAGGCAAGGCAAGCACAAACAAGCTCAATTAGGGCACAAAATGCTACATCAACTTCACATAAGCCTAAAACAGAATCCAAACATGATAAAAACATCCAATCAAAGCCACAATATACTTCCCCAAGCATTTGTTTCGGATTATACACTCCCCAGTAGAGTCGACAGTGTCAGACTGTATATCCCCAGCGGAGTTGACAGTGTCATACTGTATATCCCCAGCGGAGTTGACAGTGCCAGGTTGTATCTTCCCAGCAAAAGCGGCTGCTTCTCAGAGTTCGATGCCAGATCGATGATCTCGACGCTAGATCCATGGTCTCTTTCCGTGAAGCAGAATCTCGGTATCGTATCGGTATTTGCTTCCCCTGTTGAGTCGTCTCTCTCGCAGATTATGGTTGCCAGAACCACTGTCGCATTCCTCAGCAGCAAGTTTTCAGTGCCATTCTCTCCCCAGTCAGAGCCTCGATATTTTGTTATTTTCCAGAACACCGTGTGGCTAGTCTTTTCCCCACGGAGTTCATTGTGTTGTGTATCTCCGACAGCATTGCGAGGGTCTAGGAGATTGTGATCATTTCCCCAGCAGAATTCCTTGCCTCGGCTTGGCGATCTCTTTAACCTAGCATTTCGCATCTCTGCATGTAGAATCATATTGCATTGCATCCTCCCAAATCGCGTAGCATTTCCATTTTCATGGAGCATTACGCCATTGAAAAATTCAAACATACGCATGTAAAACATAAGACATTCTCGGTACCCCAAGTGATAAGCCAGAAGTTGTTTTCAGTACTCAGACTGAAGTTTGTTCATGACTTATCCTCTATTATTCCTAGCAGGGGTCGTTGGCCCACGTGCCGCCTCAATAATCATTTTCCCTATTTTTGCCGATGCTGACAGGCATCAAAGTTTCCAGTATTCAGACCGAAGTGGCATTCAGGCCAGTTTTCCGGTATTCAGACCGAAGTGGCATTCAGGCCAATTTTCCGATGTTCAGATCGAAGAAGTTTCCGATGAATCAATTCCTCAAGGCCATATGCTTCTTTTCCTGAAAACAAAGCTCAAACATAAGCACAAACCACTAGGACAAGGCCTAGGGTCAAAGTGGGAGAAATAATCTAAAACAGAACAGGAAAATTGGCATGAATCAAGCTTAATCAATTAAGAACAATATCCAAGTGGTCTCATGTCCATAGCATCAACCAATTTCATTTCACAAAGCACATAAGGCAAAGCATGTAAGTTGGAAGCTCATTGAGGCAAACAGAATGAACCAATCCACATCAACTCAAACATAATTCAATAAATCCCAAGAAAAATCATGGCTAAACAGCACACATCACATGATCATCATACCAGAAATCAAGGTATTTGGACAAGTTTAAGCATGGCAAATAATTTCCATAAGGCAAGGCAAGCACAAACAAGCTCAATTAGGGCACAAAATGCTACATCAACTTCACATAAGCCTAAAACAGAATCCAAACATGATAAAAACATCCAATCAAAGCCACAATATACTTCAAAGTGTCTAGAATCAATGTACAAAATTTCAAGTTCATATGATAAACATCCATCATTTCACAAATCATTGAAGTTCATGACCATCAAAGAGTCCACAAATGACAAGCCAGAAAGGAAAATCCCAAACAAATCAAAAATCAATCCAACAATTCCACAAAAATTCATGATCAATCCTAACGTCCAGGAGTAGCATCATGCAAAAAAATCTCATCAATTGGCATTTAATTGGCATGGCAAAGAAAATCAACAAGTCCAGCAAGCAAAGGTGTGACACACATTGTCTCACCTACATTAAACAATCATATCTCAACAACCACATATGAGAAAAATGCAAACTCTACACCAAAATGTCAATTAGGATGTCTAGTTTAAGCATGCAAAGTTTCAAGAGCATTGGATTAAAATCCATCATTTGACAAAGCAAATGGCAAAGTTGGTCAAGAAAGCACACATATGAATAATCCCTAGCCAAAATTAAATTCCAACCGTGCATAATTTCTAGAAAAAATCTCATAAAATATTAGACATGATGAGGAACAACATGCAAAAATCACCAGGTCATTTGGATCAATTTTCAATTTAATATGAATTTTTGAAGTTTGGAAAACAACATTATAATAAAATGGACAACACATATGGAAATTGGAGGGAAAGATTAAATGGATTTAAGTTGGAAAATATGCTGCAGGTGATACGCGTATGGTGCACAGTGATACGCGTATGGCGCGCATGGTGCCCAGTGATACGCGTATGGCGCCCAGTGATACGCGTATGGTGCACAGTGATACGCGTATGGTGCACAGTGATACGCGTATGGCCAGTGGTGGTTTCCACCATCTTCTTCGCGAAGACGGCGGAGCTACAGTGCATGCGTTCAGAAAATTTCCAGAATTTCGCCAAAAAATTATATCAACAGAAAGCTCTTCCAATGGAGATTACAGATCAATTAATATCTAATCCTAATTCATCAAGATCAAAGAGAAACGAGCAAAAACATTTTGACATGTCAAACTTTAATCAAGCATAACTCATTCATTTCTCATCCATTTCACACGAATTTTATATCAGATTAATCAGCATGAGAAGCTCTACCTAAACATGGCAATGGATTGAAGAATTAAGAGACTCGAGTTTTTACCTCTTGAAGAGTAGAACAATAAAACCAGTGATTCAAGCTCCTAAAGTGTCCATATCCACTCCTATATTGATGACTTGAAGCTTTATGACGAAATTGGAGCTTGTAACGGCTTAGATCTTGATTAATTTTCCACTTCCATCTTCATGAATTTGCTTGGAGTATGCTTTATTTTTGCTCGAATTCAATGATCCAATGCTTGATTCTTCATCCACTACACTCAATAAACCAGAATATGGAAGAAAAATGCTATGCTATGTGGAGAATTTTCAAGTTTTGATTGAGAGAAACTTTTGGAGGGAAAAAGCTTCAAGATCCAAAAATGGTGAAAAAGTGATTAACCCCCTAAATTCTGTTATGATTTGGTTTATATATGCTCTACTAATCACATCCAAATTAGAATTAGGCATGAGTTAATTAGGATTAATGAAAATGAGAGGTGTTTTGCAAATTTGGAAAAGTGTGGTGCATGGCCTAATTTGGACGTGAATAGTAACATGCAAGCATACAATTTCACTCAAAATCACCTAATGAACACAATGGAAATGGTATTTTGTTCATATGAGGCACCAATTTTAAATTCCTCAATTTCCCTCCAAAATTCACTCTTGAATTAGCACATGAGCATATGATTAAATTTCATACAATGCAAGATGGGATTTGAAAAGCATAGGTCAAGACAAGGATTTTGCAAAAAGAGTGGCTTCATTTGGAATTTTGGTTTGAAAGTTATGCTCATTTGAAGTCTAAACCACACTTTTGTCAAGTTTGAACCATATCTCCTCAACCACACATGAGAAATTCATGATCTTGGACTTTTTGGAAATGGGAGAGAAAGATCTTCAACTTTCATGTTGGGCGAAATTTCATTTGAAGCTTCTTTGATGATGCGAGATCAAGTTGAATTTGAATCAAAAACTTTCCATTTTGGGAAACTTTCAATTATAGGTCACTTTCCATTTTGGGAAATTTTTGACTTGACTTCAAATTCTTCAATGTGAGTGTTTGAAACGTCAAATGAGACTTGTTTGAACATGAATGAAGTATCTCTAATCACTTCCCCCTTCAAATCCATGATTGAATGGACAGTTGACTTTGGTTGACTTTCTAGGGTTTCAGATGAATTGCATCTAGACTGATTAGCTCTGAACATCCAACCTTTGGCCAAACCACTTCAAAATGATCCCTAGGTCATATGAACTCAATGAACCAACCCTAGGGCTTAGCTTCCATGGGAAATGCACTTGCTTGCTTGCACAACTGGATCTCCTGACCAGTCTTGACTGATGACTTGCACTTGGCAAATGGACAATGCAATGTTATGCAGTGGATAATGCAATGCTAATGACCTAAAAATGAAAATGTATGTAAAAAATGGGAGGTGCAAATTTGAGGTGCTATAATCAGGAATCGCAAAAGTTAGTTAATTCTGAAATGGTTGACTTTCCATTTAGGGCAAGTTTTCATGATTGTTGCACTCACTTTAAGCCCATTTTGCATCAATATAAAAACTCCATTTGAAACTTTATCCAACGTGAAAGTTGTTCCTCTTGTTCCAAGCTTTCTAGAGATATAAAGTTTGCTCCATTTGGATTAGAATTGAGAAAGTTATGCTTAGCAAAGTGAGACATTTTTTTAGAACACTTAGAAAAATTTCTAAGTCCAAAATCTTCAAAATTTGTCAAGACTTCTTGGCCAGTTTTCTTGCACTTCAAGGCATTATTTGAAAATACTTTCTTCACAACATTTATACCGTGCCATGTCCTCTTTCACATCATTTTGGAATCATCTCATTTGGATCCATGGTTTGAGAGATACATTCATTTAAAGTGGGCACCATGACTTGATTTTCTAGGCAGATTTTGGGCCTGACTGACCCAACCAAGCATGCTGCACAAACCAGTCACGTTTTTTTTACCTATTTTGGCCATGCATTGGACATACATTCACTTAAGTTTGGCCCAGAATAACAACATTTTACACCTCACTTCACACTTTTATTCTTATGGATAAATCACTTATTGAAAAGCCCATGAGAACACATAATCCACCCTATTTAAGAAGCTGAAACCCTAACCCTAAAAGGGCATTGGAATTTCGTGGCAAGGAGGCAAAGCTTCATCACATATCAGATTCCATTCCACTTCTATTTTCCATTAGGTAATCATCTCATCCATGGCCATGTTTAGACATATCTATGTTTGCTTACCATGTTCATCATCATTAATCCTTCCGTTTTCATATTTCTTTTTCTTATTTAAAATATTTTCTTCGTCCATAAAATTACCCAAAAATATTTTTTACTTTTCTTAACGTTTTATTTATATTTATATAATTTTTATTTTCGTATTCTTTTAATATTAATATTTTATTTTAATTCTTTATCCTAAATGGTCCATTTCAACACACTTATTTTTATTGATTTTATTTTTAAGACTTAAAATTATTGTTAGCATTTGATTTTTGGGATGAAGGTTGACCACTGTCTCATGGTCAATCTGACCTTTTCTTGGAATTTTATTTCACATTTTCAATTTATTTTTGATTTATTTTTGAGCTAGTTTGGTTGATTGACTTTTAATTTGACTTCTGTTTTATTTTAATTAATTCACGTACCAATTTTCATTATTTTTAAAATCTTTCTGGGGGATGACGATGTCCTGATCCCACCTTACTTAGTTTAATTTTTAATCATTTTCTTGATTAATTTGCTATATATTTGTTATTTTTTAAGTTGACTTGAATTTTCAGTTGACTTCTTTATGATCGATGTTTGACTTAGGGATTGCTTATGGCAATTGAAGAGATATTTTGATCCTCCCTTGTTCATCTCATATGCCATGTATTAGAGGTCTTTTACCTTGATTTTATTTGGTCCTTACCTCATTTCCTGATTAAATTATTCAGTGGACCCTTCGTGTGCATATTTTCATCTGTTTGATTTATCTATTATCTTTTATACTTGTTTCTCTCATTCATGCTTTCTATTGCTTGATTATTTAACATGTTCATACTCCCATGAATTGTTTAAATGCCACATTATTTGATTCTTTGGTTTGATTATATATTGTTTATTTATCCGATCTGATTGATAACTGTTGCCTACTTGTATGATGTATGAGGCATATATTCTTATTGTTTGATTGCCATGAACCATCCCCATTCATAACAAATGTACCCCTCTCCCATAAAGTGTATAATATTTATTTATTTATTTCTTTATTCACCTGTTAATACAAGAATTAAAACGAACATCCGATAACCATTTCAAAATAAGATCAAAAGCTCGATCCAACGTCGAGTAATCATTTTCAAAACTTAACAGAACCAACACACATTCATCCATCCTCTTGTAAGTAGATTGCCTCAGGCATCGCCATCTACCTGTAAGTCGATTGCCTCTGGCATCGCCATCTACCCTTATCTGTAATTCCTTTTCGCGCTCCATCCGTCGACTCTTGTTCCGTTTAGGTAGCACCCACTAGGTAGAAACCTTTGTATGATAACATAGGTAGAATTCCCTTATTCTTTGCATGCTAACATTAGGTAGATGTTCCCCTTTGTAAATCCTAACACATAGGTCCATATTGCATGACAACTCTAGAGCAGAGATTCCCCACTTTTAGACCTTCTGTGCGTCTCCGATCTTGTGGCATGTCAGTTCGTTCTATTACAAAGAGGTAACTGCCTAAGACTCGATTCAGCGAGCTGCGACACCTACTGCTAGGACGTTGAACACACTGCCCACCTTCCTTTGACACAGCTTGTGTCCTCTTTTGTAAGTCCATATTCAGATGGCAATCCTTAACCCCTAGTTAGGAGAACTACGACAACTCTGATTCTCATGTTCAGATGAGATACGTATGCACGAGATGTGATGTCTTGCCGAGTTTGACTGACGACTAACAACTAATCCTTGCTTGCTTTCGCCCTTGCTGCGATTCTTTTCTCTCGCCCTCGTTGCAATCGAGACCGTCCCTTTCCCTTGCCCTAGTTGCAATCGAGACCCTTGTTCCCGTAGTTAGCCGAACTACGTTTTGCTCTGATTCTCATTCCAGATGAGATACGTAGGCATAAGACGCGACGTCTTACCGAGCACACTTCTCTTTAACCCATAGGTAGCCGAGCTACGAAGACTCTGATTCTCATACTCATATGAGATACGTAGGCAATGGATGCGACATCCTTGCGAGTCATTTTCTTTTAACCTTCCTTTTAGTAAATAGTACTTTAGATATACCTACACCCTTTAGACTAGAACAACACTTATGAAAAGGGCTCCCTAGGAGTACCTAGGATGTTTTGGATGCTTAAAACCTTCCCATTGCATAACCAACCCCCTTACCCAGATCTCTGACATTTTTACTAGTTTTTGATTCGATAAAACTTTTAGGTTTTTGTTCGCTTTCTAACCATTCCTTTGGATAAAAAGAAGTGCGGTGGCGACTCGACTTGTATGGTTTACCTTGGATTTAGTTAATATCTCTAATGGTAACGAATACCCCGCTACAACATGGATAAGCAAAGAAGGAATACGAAGAAGTACAGTTTCAAACAACCCGACTTGAAAGAGTTAAGGAGTTTGACATCTTATGTATTAGAGCCTTTGGAGTTCAAAGCTCTCCATGGGAAGCTTCTGTCTATTCTTTCTACCAAGGTTGATGAAGGTCTGATGAGTGTGTTGGTGCAGTTCTACGATCCTCTGTATCGGTGCTTCACTTTTCCGGATTTCCAGCTTTTGCCTACACTGGAGGAGTATGCCTATCATGTGGGTATACTTATTCTTGATCAGTTGCCATTCAGTGGTTTGGAGAGGGTTCCTTCTTCCCAAGATATTGCTGACCTGCTTCACATAGATGTATCTGATATTGTTGCTCATATGACTACCAAAGGTGGAATTCAAGGTCTCCCATCTGATTTTCTCATTACCCAAGCTACTTTGTTTGGGAAGGCCATGAGTGAGGACGCTTTTGAAGCTGTAAGACCCTAATTTTGACCCGAAGATACCTCATGGCATCATAACATTGCATTTGCATTGCCTCAAGGATCATAAGCATCTTGGCTCCTTTACCTTTGGGTGGGATCTCTTGAGAGTTGGTTTGAGATCACCAAGCATGCTTGAATTGTATATTATTTCTTTTCTCATTTTATTTACTAACCAAAAGCACAAAAATATGTCACTAACATCTCTTGGTTGTAGCTTGAGCAGTCACAAGATCCAAGGCTTCTAGGAGATCCTATGTGCATTGATATGGTCAAGAGAAGATGAAAGCAAGCATAGAAATGGTTCCCAAATATCTCATCCATCAAATATGCCTCCCAAGTATCTCAATTAATCATTTTTATCAAAGCAAATCAAAGGGTTTGAGGCTTGTTTCCCAAGGAAACCCTAATTCATCTGTTCATCAACTTTGCCTTGCTCATGAAGCAACCTCAACCCATGATCAAATACAATCAAGGGAAGTTCTTTAATTCATAATTTAATGCATATTTGAACTTAATTGAGTGTCCTCAATCATCAATTCATCAAAAGATGAGGTTTGGACTTGAGAGGTTGATCAGTCAATTCATCTGACCATTTTGAAATACACTGAGACCTAAATTTTTATGTGTTTGTCTAATGGAGATAACCCCAAGAGAAACAATGTTCTTAAGAACCATATGAACAACTTTCATGTTCATCATAAATTGATTTGAAGCTTGTAAGGTCATCATCTATTCCAAGACATTATAGGTCATTTTGACTGAAACCCTAATTTTGGGTCAACTTCCCAAGGCCATAACTCCTTCATTTTTCATGATTTTGAGGTGGGATCAAATGAATTGGAAAGATTAAGATGTATACTTCAAATGTTATGTTGAGAAAAATTTCAAAATATCAAAATAAATACATGTGATAATGCAAAACATTATAGGTCACTTTGGAGCAAATGCATTGAAATGTGAAAAAGTCGAACTTCAAGTGCCCATAAATTCTTCATCAAAAATCCAAATGATGCAAAATTTTAAGTCCAAATTGATTTCCCTGAAAATACCTACAACTTTGATGTTGAATATTTTATCATTTGGAGCTTTCATCATTGAAATAGAAGGGCTTGAACTTTGGCCAATTTTGAAAATCTCACATGTACATGTTTTGCACCCTACACTTCATGACCACTTTTCATCAATTTACAAGGCTCAAATGGAATTTTGATCAACATAACATTTAATCCTATGCAAAAAGCTTTCCAACCATTACTCATGAGGTGGTGTTTCAAGTTTGGACATAGCATTTTCGAAGGCTTGAACATTATGGTGCAATTTTGAAAATCAATGAAATTTGCATTGCATGAGCCATTATTACATGATCTGCACGCCCAATTTTCTTCTATCATGCGTTAGCTGCCAAATCCAAGTGGAATTGGGCCCTCCATGCGCCTGTACAGGCCCATGCATGGAGGCCCTTTCCATTCATGCAAATTTGTGATCATGCACTTCAGCAATGCCTTGCATATAAATACAATTCCTATGAGCTTCATTTCACTAACCTGAAGGCGCCCTACATGCTGTGCAATTGAAACCTCACCCTCACACCAAAGGAACTCTCTCATTTTTCTCTCAATTTTCAGATCTAGAATTCAGTTACCTCGATTGTTTTCTTAGATCTAAAAGTTCCTGAACCTCTTCACCTTGATCCATAGAGTGAACTGTAAGCTTTAGCATCAAGGAATTGTGACTCCAAGCCCTGCAAATCAGAGGTTCACTTCACATTTTAATTTCTTCGAATCTGCTCAAATGTTGGTTGTTTCTTATTGCTGTGTGATCTGAAGTCCTCTGCATAGAGGCAATATTCTTAAGTTTTTAATTTTCAAAATCTAGCAAGTTCAGTTGAACACCATTAAAATTCCATCTCTGATTTCTCTCAATGTAGAAACCTAGAGTGGATTTGGTTGGTACAGGGGTGATGTACATCACCCCAGCTTTTGATTGGTATCTGGATCGTGACTTTTGGTTAACATTTGTTTCTCTGCAACTTGAAGCTTGGCCGGAAGTTGGCCGGAGAAGACGGTGGCGCTGACCACCGTCTGGTCTCCAGATCAGATCTGAGCCTTCCATTTGTGTTTCCAGATTTGATCCAATCCCTCCAACGTTATGACTTTTCCATAGGCCGTGTGTGATTCGTTTGACTCGTGTGTATGGTGAGCGTGCGCTTCCTGGCCACGTGATGATCCACATCAATTAATGAGGCTTCATCAGACGGTCCACGCATTTTCTAATTTCTAATTTCTGATTTCTATTTCTTTTATTTCTTTTAATTGCATTTCTTTTTAAAAATTCATAACTCCTTCATTATTGGTCCAAAAAATATGAGACCAATTTCATTTTTCTCCTTTTAATTTCTAGTTTCTAAAAATGATTTTTAATATTTTTTATTTTATCATTTGATATTTTTTAGGAATTTTCTCTTTTCTGGTTATTTTTAATTCATTTAAAATAGTTTTTGATATCCAAAAAATACAAAAATATTTTTCCAACCTATTTGAATGATGATAGATCTATGAAAAATATTCTCATCAATTTATTAATTAATTTGAGATTTATTTAAGATTTTAATTCAATTAGGTTATTTTTATGCATTTTTAATTGATTTAAAATAGTTTCTGACTTCTAAAAATGTTGAAATTTTTTGTCAAACTTTGTTTGACCTTGTTGAACTTGGGATAATTCACTTGGACTTTTCAAAGTTGATTTGAAGTGAGTTTGATGTTTGACCTTTCTTTATTATTTTAATCCATGTTTTATTTTAATATTGAAAAATATCAAAAATATTTTATTTGTTTCTTGACTTCTAATCTTCATTGTGCTTCTGTTTTCTATTGTTTGACCTTGATCTTCTCTATCTTTGATCAATGCTTGTTGATTATCTTATTCCATTTCCATTAATGTACCTTAATTTCCATTCTCATTCTTCTTCTTCTTCTTCTTTTTCTTTTCTTGATCAATGAGTTAAAGATTGGTGGTTAGCATTGATACATGGAGGTTTAACCTTCCTTGATTTAAATCTAATTCATCTTGATCATGGATCAAGTGAATGGCTTTGCAAAGAACCTAAATCAATACAAGATCATTTCTCATATTCTTTTTGGCATATATGGCAAGTTGTAGGAGTTTGATTCACGAATCAAAATCTCTGACTTGTGTTGTTGCCTACATTATTATTGACCGGCCTCAGATAGTTGTGACTTCTACATAAGTCCAATTACGATTGCTTAACATAGCGCTAAATTGCCTTATGGCACACTAACTCTAACACTAACCATTAACCATTAACATTTAATTCTTGCTCTCTACATTTATGCAATTTACTATTCTTGTACATATTATTCATTTGCTTTTGCTCTTTGCTCATTTGAGCACATGTTTATGTTAATGCATTTTTCCTTTTGCTCACTTGAGCATATAATTGTGTATATATTATTGTGCTTGTGTTTTGTTTTGATTGTTGTGGACCAAGAATGCAAAAATGGACAAATGGACTTAGTTTCTAGGACATTCCCTATGCAAATTGGAGTAAAAATGCCTAATGTTGAAGATGGATTAGAAGGACCAAATCTCTAAACTCACTCATGTCCATTCTTGATTTACTTCATAGAAATTTTGATGTGTGTGCTTTTGTGCTAGGTAATCCTATGTGAGCCAAATTGAAGAACCATTGCCATGTTCATCCAAAGTGAAAGATACAAGAGCCATTGGGGGTCTTCTAAGAACTTGTTTGATTAATTTGATTGCTTGAGCTTACACTTATTTTGCTTGCATATTCCAAAGGATGTGAGCTACTTGGATCATCAATATGATCTCAAGATAGGAACTCCATTTGTGGTCTTGTTTCTTATCCTTCATCTCTTGTATGATTAGAACTTTAGCCATTCTTATTCTTCCCTCCACTCTAACCCAAGCCAAAACTTTTGTGCAAACATTTAACACTTGTTTTCAAACATTAGAAACCTAAGCATTATGCTTTTGATTTTAAAACTTTCTTTTCATAACACTTATCTTGAATTGAATCTTTAAATCAACTTTGACCATATTTTGTAAATACTTTTCATTGGTAAATACAACTCATTCAAATACTTTTGTGGTTTCAATGGCCACTTTCTTAATCAAACTTTTCATAACCTTTAGCTCTTAGGTTTGAGTTATCCTTGAGGTAGATATAATACTCACCTATATCCTTAGTGATGGACAATGAGTCTTCCATGATTATTATAGGGTTAACCCCTCACTAGCATGTTGAAGCTATCCTCACATGGTGGATTTGTGGTTTTAGGTTGAGTTTTCTCCCTTGGATAACAAAAGACCTTAAGGCTTTTGGACCAATCAATTCACTAACTTTTTTTGAGATTTTTACCCCGAACTACGAGGTTTTGATCCTAATCTTTTTTAAGATGGTACGTAGGCAATGGGTTTATCCATCCAAACACAAAATGTAAATAACTTGTATATTCTCTTCTCATCTCTTCAATCATGTTTTCACAAATAAATTTTCACAAAAATACCAACCTTACAACAGATATGAAAAGGGCTCCCTAGGAGTACCTAGGATGTTTTGGGTGCTTAAAACCTTCCCATTGCATAACCAACCCCGTTACCCCGATATCTGACATTTTTACTAGTTTTTGATTCGATAAAACTATTAGGTTTTTGTTCGCTTTCTAACCATTCCTTTGGATAAATAGAAGTGCAGTGGCGACTCGACTTGTATGATTTACCTTGGATTTAGTCAATATCTCTAATGGTAACGAATACCCCGCTACAGAAGCCATATTTGTACTTCTCATCTATGGGCTAGTGTTATTCCTCAACATCGACAAGTTTGTGGATGTGAACGCTATTAGGATTTTCTCTACTCTTAATCGCGTTCCGACTCTGTTGGGTGACACTTACTTTTCTTTGCATATGAGGAATGCAAAGGGTGGTGGTACCATTGTGTGCTGTTTGCCACTAATGTACAAGTGGTTTATTTCTCACTTGCCGCAGACGGTCGCCTTCAAGGAGAACAAAGGATGACTATGGTGGTCCACGAGACTTATTCTCTCACTAATGATGATATCTTTTGGTACAATCGTGTATATTATGGTGTGCAGATTATCGACTCCTGTGGTGAATTCTCCAGTGTGCCTCTTCTTGGTACATGTGGTGGGATTAACTACAACCCTATTTTGGCACGTCGTCAGCTTGGGTTCCCCCTAAAGGATAAACCTAATAACATTCTGTTAGAAGGTGTGTTCTTTCAGGAGGGTAAAGATCCCCAAAGCTTGAAGGGCAGGATGGTCCCCGCTTGGCGCAAGATCCATAGGAAGGGAAGGGAAGAGCTTGGTCCGAAGAACTGTATCGCTTTGGAACCATATACCTCTTGGGTTAGGAGGAGATCTTCCAAGTACCTCATGCCTTTTGAGTATCCGAGACCTACACCTTTGGTTATGGTTGGGCCTTCAACCCTCCCTGAACAAGGAGTAGAGGAGTTGAGAGACGAAGATCGTTCACGTGCCTGGATCCGTGAACGAGAGGAGTTGCTTCAGTAGATTACAGAGAAGGATGCTTTGATAGAGTTCCTTGAGCACCAGGTTATTGATGAGCCTGATGATGCATTGACTTCTCTTCTTCCTCAGTCTTCCAAGTTTTGGAAGAGGAAGTACGATCGACTCACCAAAGAGAAGGCAGATATGGAGGCAGCCTATGAGAGGGAGGTGAAGAGGCTTCATGCAACTTATCTTCCAGTGTCCAGAGCATTAGATGATTTCTTCTAGGGTTCCATAGGATGTTCATTTTCCTTCTCTCTTGTATTGTATTTGGTTACCAAGACTGTACTTCTTTGGTGTAAAAATATTTCCAAATATTATTGATGTGATATTTCCATATGTGTCTAAAATGATTAATTCTTTCAATATTTGCAAATAGGACTCTAAAGTTCGTCTGATTAAATAAAAACAAATCATATGCACAAGCATTGCATGCATCATGTGCATAAGAAGGTTTAGCTCTAGGCTTCTTGTTCTATGGTCTAACTTTGTGTTCTTCATTTATTTTGAAGACAAGCTGACTCACCGGTACTACACCTGAGCCAACGCATCAAGACTAATGGATCATTTGGAGCAAGAGAACCGTGAACTCAAGGAGGAAATAGCCAGATTGATTGCCCTAATGGAGTCTTTCATGGCCGCCCAGAGCCAGTCGTCTCCGACACCTTCAACTCCTCCCCAGAGGACAATCATCTCCGAGATTGCCTCTTCAACCGTGCCTGCGGCCAGCGCCTACTTTGCACCAATAGCTATGCCAGCCGGGTTTCCTTGGGGGATGCCTCCCAACTTCATTCCTGAGGGTCCTGCGCCCACATTTGCTTCTCTTCCTGCATCTAGCCTGGTCCTTGTTGTCCCACCTCTTGTCGTGCATACTATGCCTAGATTAGACAACACCATCTACCATTCTGAGCCGTCTGAGGGCCCAGATGTCTATGAAAAGATGGATGCTATGAATGATCAGTTTCTTGAGCTCCGCAAGGAATTGAAAACTCTTTGAGGAAAGGACCTTTTTGGCAAGTCTGCTGCTGAACTCTGCTTGGTCCCTAACGTAAAAATCCCTATAAAGTTCAAAGTACCTGACTTTGAAAAATACAAGGGAAATACTTGCTCTCTCAGCCACCTGGTTATGTATGCCAGAAAGATGTCGACTCAGACCGACAACGATCAACTTCTTATTCACTACTTCCAGGACAGTTTGTCTGGTGTTGCCCTGAGATGGTACATGGGCTTGGACAGCACGAACATCCGATCCTTCAATGATCTTGGCGAAGATTTCGTCAAGCAGTACAAGTATAACATGGATATGGCTCCCGATAGGGATCAATTGAGAGCCATGTCCCAGAAGGACAAGGAGACTTTTAAAGAGTACGCCCAGAGGTGGCGAGAGTTAGCAGCACAGATTGTGCCCCCGCTTGAGGAGAAGGAAATGACCAAGATCTTTATGAAGACCTTGAGCTCCTTTTACTATGAGCGGATGATTGCCAGCGCTCCTTCTGATTTCACCGAGATGGTGAACATGGGGATGCGTCTGGAGGAAGGAGTCAGGGAAGGGCGCCTGAGCAGAGAAGAAGGCTCTTCTGCCAAACGATATGGGGCGTTTGGAAAGAAGAAAGATGGTGAGGCACATGATGTGACCTCCCATATTAAACCAAGAAGACCCTCAGTAAGGAGGAAAACCGTGCGTCCTGCCGGTAATCAACATCAGGTGGCTCACATAGCACCTGTTTTCAGAGGGAAGTAGCAATATCAGCATCCCAATAATAACCAGCAACAACAACATCAACAATATCATCAACAATATCATTGTCCTCAACAGCAGGCCTACCAGCCTCGAAACAACAATCAAGCTAGTACAAGCTATGAAAGGAAGAGGGTCACCTTTGATCCTATTCATATGACCTATGCATAATTGTATCCCTCTTTGATAGAGAGGAAGCTGATTATTCCACGAGACCCACCGGCTATACCTACCAACCCTTAGTGGTGGTATAAGCCCGAGCTACATTGTGTTTATCATTCCGGTGCTACCGGACACGACGTGGAAAACTGTTACCCACTAAAGGCAAAGGTTCAAGACCTTGTGAGATGTGGTATTTTATGTTTCGAGGACGTAGGTCACAATGTGAAGAAGAACCCATTGCCCGAGCATGGGAAATCCTCTGTCAACATGGTCCAAGGCTGCCCTGGTAAACATAAAGTCAAATATGTCAGCCATATTCGACAATCTTTGGTCGAGATGCACAGACTGTTATGTGAATACAGTCATTATGAGCACGACCATGACAGATGCCGAGTTTGCATTGTCAATCAAAGGGGATGTCGCCAAGTCCGTAAAGACATCCAAGAAATGCTGGATGAAGGAGTAATTGAGATACTTTAGAATCGAGATGTTGATGATGATGATGAAGTCAATGTGATATCTCTGGTATTTCGGATCCCTGAGCCTGTTGTCATCCGATATGATGGTAGCAAGCAGAAGGCTTCTCCCTCTTTGATCATTAAACCAGCTGGCCTTGTGCCATACTCTTCTGATAAAGTGGTCCCCTATCGCTACAATGTTGTGGCATTGGAGGATGGGAAGGAGGTGCCCCTTCCCTCTACTTCTGTTGTTAATATTGTCGACGTCAGTGGCCTGACCCGTAGCGGTCGTGTTTTCTCAGCTCCACCAAAGCCCCAAGCTGATGTCCGAAGGGATGATGTTGCTGACTGTGCTGTACGCCCGGTTGGGAATGCTGTTAATGCTCCAAATTCGACACTTGTTGCCAATAAACCTGCCTCAGTTGTAAAAACTTCTGTCTCTATTGGCCAGAGTGGCGTTGTGAAAAAGGATTGAGATGAAATGCTGAGGCTCATCAAGAGGAGTGAATACAACATTGTAGATCAGCTTCTACAGACGCCACCAAAAATCTTTGTGTTATCTTTGTTGATGAATTCAGAACCACACCGTGAAGCTCTGCAGAAGGTGTTGGATATGGCGTATGTAGATCATGATGTCACAATAGAACAATTTGACAGTATTGTTGCAAACATCACCGCTTGTAACAATTTGAGTTTTTGTGATGCTGATCTCCCTGAGGAGGGAAGAGACCACAATTTGACACTACACATATCCATGAGCTGTAAGGATGATGCCATGTCCAAGGTGATGGTGGACACTGGATCATCGCTGAATGTGTTGCCAAAATCCACTCTTGCTAGATTGTCATATCAGGGGCCTCCCATGAGGCAGAGTGGAGTAGTGGTTAAAGCTTTTGATGGGTCCCGCAAAACTATGATTGGAGAGGTTGAACTCCCAGTCAAGATAGGACCAAGTGATTCCTAGATCACTTTCCAGGTTATGGATATACACCCATCATATAGTTGTTTGTTGGGCAGACCATGGATTCACGAGGCAGGCGCCGTGACATCCACTCTACACCAGAAACTGAAATTTGTCAAAAATAAGAAGCTGGTGGTGGTAGGGGAGAGAAGACTCTCCTGGTTAGCCATTTGTCTTCCTTTTCTTACATAGATGCTGAGGATGAAGTTGGAATGCTGTCTAAGCTTTATCTATTGTTGAGCCTACTAAGAAAGGAACTTCTTCATTCGTGTCCTACAATGATGCTAAGTTGGCCATTGAGCATGGTACAATTACCGATTTAGGACAAATGATCAAGCTGGAAGACAACAATCCCGGGCTGGCATAGGGTATTCTTCTGGCGCTTTCAACAAGCATGGGTTGTTTAAGAGTGGTGGATTCATCCACACTGTTCAAGATGAGGAAGCTGCTGCTGTTGAGGAAGAGGATGCAGAGGAAGATTCTGGGAACTTTGTCATCCCTGGAGGGGTCTGCAACAATTGGGTCGCTGTTGATGTCCCAACAGTTATCCATAAGTCAAAGTAATGTTCATTTGTTTAAAAACCCTTCTCCCATGCCAAAAGGAGGAGTGATGACATTGTTGGCTCATAAATACAATGATATTTTTCATTCAATAAATTCATGTTAAATGTTTGCTTTTCCAATTATTTTCACTTTTTACTTTTTGCATGAAATTAGTGATCACATAAAACCCTAAAAAATAGAATAAAATCAGTCTTTCCATCTGCATAATGATTTTCCTTGTTTGAATTCTAAAATCTCTTTTATATCCAAAATCATTATGCAGGTTGATCAAACCCATTGAACATAATGACCCAACACCATCTCCCAACTTTGAGTTCCCTGTATTTGAGGCAGAAGAAGATGATGTTGGAGAGATTCCCGACGAGATCACCCGTCTACTTGAGCACGAAGAGAAGATCATTCAGCCGAATCTCGAGAATCTGGAAATAGTCAACTTGGGGTCTGAAGATTGTGTGCGAGAAGTGAAGATTTGGGCACTCCTGGAAGAATCTGTTAAGAAGGGGTTGATTGAGTTGCTACGAGAATACGTCGATGTCTTTGCCTGGTCATATGAAGACATGCCTGGTCTGGATACTGATATCGTGCAACATTTCCTGCCTTTGAAGCCTGAGTGCGTGCCTATGAAGCAGAAGCTCAGAAGAACTCATCCTAATATGGCAGTGAAGATCAAAGAAGAAGTTCAGAAGAAAAATGATGTGGGGTTTCTGGTGACTTCTACATATCCTCAATGGGTGGCCAATATTGTGTCCGTGCCTAAAAAAGATGGAAAAGTCCGAATGTGTGTGGACTATTGAGACTTGAATAAAGCTAGTCCGAAAGATGATTTCCCTCTACCACATATTGATATGTTGGTAGATAATACAGCTAAATTCAATGTCTTCTCATTTATGGATGGATTTTCCGGATATAATCAGATCAAAATGGCACCCGAGGATATGGAGAAGACAACATTTATCACACCTTGGGGAACATTCTGTTATCGAGTGATGCCCTTCGGTTTAAAGAACGCCGGAGCCACGTATCAACGAGCTATGACTACCTTGTTTCATGATATGATGCATAAAGAGATCGAGGTATATGTTGATGATATGATTGCAAAGTCGAGAACGGAAGTTGAACATGTAGAGCACTTGTTGAAGCTTTTTCAGCGTTTGAGGAAGTATAAGCTTCATCTGAATCCCTATAAGTGTACATTTGGAGTCCGTTCCGGCAACTTATTGGGCTTTATTGTTAGCAAGAGAGGTATTGAGGTTGATCCTGCAAAGGTCAAAGCAATACAAGAGATGCCCGCGCCGAAAACTGAGAAGCAAGTCTGAGGTTTTCTTGTCCGCTTGAATTATATTTCCAGATTTATATCCCACATGACTGCCACATGTGCACCGATATTCAAGCTCCTCCAGAAAGATAAGTCTCATGATTGGACCGAGGGTTGCCAAAAAAGCCTTTGACAGTATCAAGGAATATCTGTCTGAGCCGCCGATTCTGTCTCCGCCTATGGAAAGGAGACCCTTGATTATGTATCTGACAGTTCTTGAAGACTCGATGGGTTGTGTCCTTGGTCAGCAAGAAGAATTAGGAAAGAAAGAATATGTTATTTAATACCTGAGTAAGAAGTTCACTGATTGTGAGTCTCGATACTCGATGCTTGAGAAGACATGTTGTGCTTTGGCTTGGGATGCTAAGCGCTTACGCCAGTATATGTTAAATCATACAACTTGGTTGATATCCAAAATGGATCCAATAAAGTATATCTTGGAGAAACCTGCTTTAACTGGGAGGATCGCCTGTTGGCAGATGTTGTTGTTTGAGTATGATATTGAGTATCGAGCTCAGAAAGATATTAAAGGTAGTATCTTGGCTGACCACTTGGCACATCAACCAATTGAGGATTATCAGTCAGTTCAACATGACTTCCTAGATGAGGAGATTCTATATTTGAAAATGAAAGATTGCGATGAGCCTACGCTTGGTGAAGGGCCAGAGCCTGGTTCCCGATGGAGCATGGAATTTGATGGCACTTTAAATCAATATGGAAATGGTATTGGGGCAGTGATTATTACTCCTCAGGGCACATATTTTCCTTTTACAGCAAGGCTAACTTTCAAATGAACGAACAATATGGCGGAGTAGGAGACCTATATTATGGTATTGGAAGAGTGTATTGATCTTAGGATCAAGCATCTTGATGTTTATGGAGATTCGACCCATGTTGTTAATCAGATTAAGGCTGAATAGGAAACGAATCAGCCTGGTCTCATCCCATATAGAGGTTATACGAGGAGGATTTCAACATTCTTTACTGAGGTTGACTTCCATCATATTCCTCGAGATGAGAATCGGATGGCAGATGCGCTTGCTACACTTGCTTCGATGATCGTGGTGAGACTCTAGAATGAAGTTCCCAATATCACTGTGATGCGCTTGGACAGACTAGCTCATGTATTTGCAGTAGAAGAGGCGCAAGATGATAAGCCATGGTATTATGATATCAAGTGCTTTCTTCAGAGCCAGATTTACCCGCCCGGGGCATCTGTGAAAGATAGAAAGACTTTGAGGAGATTATCAGGCAGTTTCTACCTCAATGGCGATGTGCTTTATAAGAGGAATTTTGACATGGTTCTGCTCATATGCGTGGATAGACACGAAGCAAACCTGTTGATGACTGAAGTCCATGAGGGTTCATTTGGTACTCATTCCAATGGACATGCCATGGCTAGGAAGATGTTGAGAGCAGGCTACTATTGGCTGACAATGGAGTCTGACTGCTGCAAATATGTGAAGATATTCCATAAATGTCATATTTATGCGGATAAGATTCATATTCCCCCGACACTTCTGAATGTGATTTCATCACCATGGCCTTTCTCTATGTGGGGAATTGACATGATTGGCATGATAGAGCTGAAAGCGTCCAACGGTCACAGGTTTATTCTTGTAGCAATTGATTACTTCACCAAATGGGTTGAAGCGGCGTCATATGCAAACATGATCAGGCAGGTGGTTGTGAAGTTTATCAAGAATCAACTCATATGCCGTTATGATGTGCCAGATAAGATCATTACTGATAATGGATCTAACTTGAACAACAAGATGATGAAGGAGCTGTGTAGCGAGTTCAAGATTGCACACCATAATTCTTCTCCTTATAGACCCAAGATGAATGTGGTTGTTGAAGCTGCTAATAAGAATATCAAGAATATTGTCCAGAAGATGGTTGTTACGTACAAAGACTGGCATGAGATGCTGCCATTCAATTTGCATGGATATCGTACATCTGTCCGTACTTCAACAGGGGAAACCCTTTTCTCTCTTGTTTACGGCATGGAGGTTGTGCTCCCAGTAGAGGTAGAGGTCCCATCAATGAGAGTCTTGATGGAAGCCAAGTTGACTGATGCTGAATGGGTTCAGAGTTGTTATGACCAACTAAATTTGATAGAAGAGAAAAGATTGACTGCCATGTTCCATGGTTAGTTATATCAACAAAGGATGAAGAAAGCCTTTGATAAGAAGCTCAAGCCTCGTGTGTTTCGAGAAGGTGACCTTGTGCTCAAGAAAGTTTTGTCGTTCGCGCCCGATTCCAGGGGCAAGTGGACTCCAAACTATGAAGGTCCATATGTTGTTAAGAGAGTCTTTTCAGGCGGTGCTTTGATACTTACAACTATGGATAGGGAGGATTTCACTTGTCTTGTGAATTCAGATGCAGTCAAGAAATACTTCGCCTAAAAATAAAAACAGAATAGCTCGCTAAGTTGAAAACCCGAAAGGGCGGCTTAGGCAAAAATGAGCGTCTCGGTGGATTGAAAACCCGAAAGGGCGATCCAGGCAAAAGTTAGAGACATAAAAAAGTGAATATGTATCCCGCTAGATTGAAGTACATCACCCTCGGGCAATCTAGGAAAAAATTAGGGATTTGGCAAGTAACTGCATCCTGACAAGACTTTGTTCTACAACTGTCATCTGTCGAAGATTCTCGCTCAGTCATAGTCAACTGAAGCTTCAAATACATCGGATTCAGAGTTGGTGGAGAAATGGTCATTATGTTCAATTTAGCCCTTTTCCAATATATATCACCAATTTCAAATTTGTAAAGATCCATGGAATATTGCCATTTGCAGACTACCATTCTATCAAATAAATTTAAGCCTTTATCCATTCTTTTACACTCTTATTTGTTTTTGTTCAACAAATGTTTTGCATGTTTTATTTGAAAAAATATCATTGTTTTAAATAAATAAAATTTTCATAAATTATTTTTAAAGTGAACATTCACAAAAGACAAAAAGGATACTTGGGACGTCCTTACTGCTCTCCCGAGGATAGCGTGATCTCCAAAAGGGTAAGACGTTTGTTCATATTCCCAGCATACTTGTATCCTCTTTCAGGTGGTCTCCTCTGCGAGCATAGAAGAAAGTTGTACATCCCACCAGATCCCTGGATATTTGGGAGTTTTGGGTGTGATCTCAATCTGCTAGATCCCCCAGTGAGTCTGGATTTAGCATTTGTGCTATCAATTATATGGCTGTCATCCCTTGTGTGGATTGACCTAAAATACCTTATGAATTGATAAATTGAATATGCTAATCCTTCTAAAGGAGTTGGTATTCCCTCCCTTCAAGTAAGAAATTCCCCTCAGAGCGAGCCAGAAATCTCCAGCATAAATGGAGTTGTCATCAAGATTGATTTGTAGATTTCCCCCCTGTGGACTTGTCTACTTTTGATCTCCGGTATATTTTGCTCCTCGACCATCCTCAGCAGGATTGATCCCACTTTTACTCCCTAGTATGGTCACCAGCAGGATATCCCCAGTAGTTGCCTACGGGTAATCCCCGATTCGGCCGTCAGTAGTGTTTCCCTAGTGGAATTGTCTGATCATAACCCGTTTGTGGTTTCCTCCCGAGCAGAGTGGTTGATGAAGATGTTTATCTTTCTTTTCCCTAGCGGAGTAGTGTTCTCTTCTCCTTGGCAGACGTGATTTCTTTAGCAGTTCAAGAAGATGTATTGGTCTTGAAACCTTCTGATTGGTGGTTGTTCCCCACAGAGTTTCATTTCCTTCTTCGATAATTTCCTCAGTAGAGTTGATTCTACGACGAATTTTATCTGTGTGTTGATCCTGTCCCCAACTAGAGTGTCTGGTTCTCTTTTCCCTGCAGAGATCTTTGTTTCTTGGTATCTCTTACCCCCATCAGATTGGATGTTCTCCAGCGGACCTGGCTTTCTCTCTTGAGATGTAGTACCAGATGTTTGTCCGTTTATTCTTGAACCTGTTTGTGTTAGATATGTCTGCTTGTCAGCATTCATCATACATAAACCATGCATATATATGCATATTCTTAACATTCAGATATTCATGTTGCATCCTTTGCCATATATTTTTGTTTGTTGACTCCTGCTATTTGGTGATATACATTTCCCTAAGCAGATGTTTGTGTCTGATCTCTCCATGTAGAGTCAGCCCTATAGGCAGAAAGTGTTTACCCTTTCTTCCATACTCCCCACTGAGTTATTTTCTCGTGGATGATCGTTATTTCTGTTTCCTCCCCAAAACATGTATTGGGATGGAATTGCTCTCCTGAGTTATATCCTCATTGGGTTTGGTCTTGTTTCTTTGTGTCTCTCTAGTTTGTTCCTAGATTGACTACTCTTGTTACTTCCCCTGCACTTCCCCGTAGTTTAGATGAATGATTGCTCAGTAACTAGTAATTGTCCATCTTTTCCCCGGCGGAATCAGCGGCCTTCTACCCAGTAATCGGTAGTTGTAAGTCCTATTTCTATGGTTTTCTACCCTCATACCGGTAGTTGTAAACCCTATTTTATCCCCTTGCAGAGTTAACCCCGTTTTGTTCATCCTAACCGATGACAGTTACTCTTCCGTGGTTTTCTACCCGGTATCCGGTAGATGTAATCCCCTCTTTGTTGGTTATCTTTATCCAATATTCGGTATCGATATTCCTTTACCTTGTGGGTACATCTCCCAGTAACCGGTGATATACCTCCCAGATCATTGCCTTTGTCAAAGGTATCCCTAGCGAGTCATCTTTCATTTACCCTTGGTTGGTAATGTTTGTTTCTCCCTTTTATTGGTCATCATTTTATACATAGTATTCGGTATCCCGATGTCCTTTCTTTTCGGTCGATTTATCCTTTATTAATCCAGTAAACGGTTGTGGATAATCTTCCATGCGAGTATTTTATCTATGTTCTGACGATAATAGATAATATATCTCATACACTCTCCGGTTGAAGTCTTTTGTTCTTCCCCAGTCGAGTAAGACTCGTATCCCCTTTTATGGAATCGAATGCCCATCCTGTAATCGAGTTTGCTTTTTCAGCCCTCCTTTTGGATGATGAGTGTTTTGGAAATATTCCCCCAATTCACGCCTTGGTTGGTCACCTATTATATGCCCAGTAACTGGTATCCCTGGTGTTCCTTCCTTTCTGCTCCCTATTATGACTTTTTTGTCCCCTATGGAGTCAGATTTCCTGAGTTAAAGTATACCTTTTTAGGTTTTCCTCAGATGTTTTTGGGATGCTTGATATCTCTCACCCTCATACCGGTCTTAGATATTCTTTCTCCCCGAGCGTGTTGTTCTCTCACCCTTATACTAGTGTTTTGATTACATGTCTCCTTGAGCTTATTACCCAGTAACTGGTAATACCTCATCCTGTTGTTTCCTCAGATGAGTCTGGTTTGGAAATTTCTTGATAAAGTCCCTTAGTGGATGTTCCCCATCTTAGTCCGGATTTTTATCCGAAGTATCTTTTGTGGATAGTTTTCGCTGTATTGGCATATTCCCCAATACGTGCATCCCTGAGTCAGCTCGAGTCTGCCAATTGATTTATTTTCATGGAATTCCTCTCGTGTCTCCCAGCAAGTTTTTAAGTCGTGACCTTCTGACGCATTTTATTCCCTCTCTGATCCCCATAGTCTCTGTCCCATTGAGTGTATTACTCATATGGATTGTCAGTTTCTCCTGATTTCTTTTCTCTTTGTGGACACATATCTCCACAAAGTATTACCTTTTGCATACATACATTTGCATCATGAGGTCTCTTAGGGACCAAAATTTATCTCTTTGTTATTATTTAAGCCCATTCTACCTCGTCGAGACGAAGATTTTAACCTTCACTTCTCCGGCTAGAATGACCTTAAATAGGGGCATCTGTAAGACCCCAATTTTGACCCTAAGATACCTCATGGCATCATAACATTGCATTTGCATTGCCTCAAGGATCCTAAGCATCTTCACTCCTTTACCTTTGGGTGGGATCTCTTGAGAGTTGGTTTGAGATCACCAAGCATGTTAGAATTGTATATTAATGCTTTTCTCATTTTATTTACTAACCAAAAGCACAAAAATATGTCACTAACATCTCTTGGTTATAGCTTGAGCAGCCACAAGATCTAAGGCTTCTAGGAGATCCTATGTGCATTGATATGGTCAAGAGAAGATGAAAGCAAGCATAACAATGGTTCCCAAATATCTCATCCATCAAATATGCCTCCCAAGTATCTCAATTCGTCATTTTGATCAAAGCAAATCAAAGGGTTTGAGGCTTGGTTCCCAAGGAAACCCTAATTCATCTATTCATCAACTTTGCCTTGCTCATGAAGCAACCTCAAGCCATGATCAAATACAATCAATCAAAGTTCTTTAATTCATCATTTCATGCATATTTTAACCTAATTGAGTGTCCTCAATCATCAATTCATCAAAAGATGAGGTTTGGACTTGAGAAGTTGATCAGTCAATTCATCTAACCATTTTGAAATACATGGAGACCTAACTTTTTATGTGTTTGTCTAATAGAGATGACCCCAAGAGAAACAATGTTCTTAATAACCATATGAACAACTTTTATGTTCATCACAAATTTATTTGAAGCTTGGAAGTTCATCATCCATTCCAAGACATTATAGGTCATTTTGACTGAAACCCTAATTTTGGGTCAACTTCCCAAGGACATAACTCCTTCATTTTTCATGATTTTGAGGTGGGATAAAATGAATTGGAAAGCTTAAGATTTCTACTTCAAATGTTATGTTTAGAAAATTTTCAAAATCTCAAAATAAATACATGTGATACTGCAAAAAATTATAGGTCACTTTCGACCAAATGCATTGAAATGTGAAAAAGTCCAACTTCAAGTGCCCATAACTTCTTCATAAAGAATCCAAATGATGCAAAAGTTTTGCCTTGAATATATCTACAACTTTGATGTTAAAGATTTTGTCATTTGGGGCTTGCATCATTGAAACAGAAGGGCTTGAACTTTGGCCAATTTTTAAAATCACACATGTACGTGTTTTGCACCCTACACTTCATGACCACTTTTCATCAATTTCCAAGGCTCAAATGGAATTTTGATCAACATAACATTTTATCCTCATGCAAAAATCATTCCAACCATTACTCATGAGGTGGTGTTTCAAGTTTGGACATAGCATTTTCGAAGGCTTGAACATTATGGTGCAATTTTGAAAATCAATGAAATTTGCATTGCATGAGCCATTACTACATGATCTGCACGTCTAATTTGCTTCTATCATGCATCAACTGCCAAATCTAAGTGGAATTGGGCCCTCCATGCGCCTGTACAGGCCCATGCATGGAGGCCCTTTCCATTCATGCAACTTTGTGATCATGCACTTCAGCTATGCCTTGCCTATAAATACAATGCCTATGAGCTTCATTTCACTAACCTGAAGGCGCCCTACATGCTGTGCAATTGAAACTTCACCCTCACACCAAAGGAACTCTCTCATTTTTCTCTCAATTTTCAGATCTAGAATTCAGTTACCTCGATTGTTTTCTTAGATCTAAAAGTTCCTAAACCTCTTCACCTTGATCCATAGAGTGAACTGCAACCATTAGCATCAAGGAATTGTGACTCCAAGCCCTGCAAATCAGAGGTTCACTTCACATTTTAATTTCTTCGAATCTGCTCAAATGCTGGTTGTTTCTTGTTGTTGTTGTGTGATATGATGTCCTCTGCATAGAGGCAATATTCTTGAGCTTTTAATTTTCAAAATCAAGCAAGTTCAGTTGAACACCATTAAAATTCCATCTCTGATTTCTCTCAATGTAGAAACCTAGAGTGGATTTGGTTGGTACAGGGGTGATGTACATCGCCCCAGCTTTCAATTGGTATCCGGATCGTGACTTTTGGTTGACATTTGTTTCTCTGCAACTTGAAGCTTGGCCGGAAGTTGGCCGGAGAAGACGGTGGCGCTGACCACCGTCTGGTCTCCAGATCAGATTTGAGCCTTCCATTTGTGTTTCCAGATTTGACCCAGTCCCTCCAATGTTATGACTTTTCCATAGGCCGTGTGTGTTTCGTTTGACTCACGTGTATGGTGAGCGTGCGCTTCCTGGCCACGTGATGATCCATGTCAATTAATGAGGCTTCGTCAGACGGTCCACGCATTTTCTAATCTCTAATTTCTGATTTCTATTTCTTTTATTTCTTTTAATTCTATTTCTTTTTAAAAATTCATAACTCCTTCATTATTGGTCCAAAAAATATGAGACCAATTTCATTTTTCTCCTTTTAATTTCTAGTTTCTAAAAATGATTTTTAATATTTTTTATTTTATCATTTGATATTTTTTAGGAATTTTCTCTGTTCTGGTTATTTTTAATTCATTTAAAATAGTTTTTGATATCCAAAAAATACAAAAATATTTTTCCAACCTATTTGAATGATGATAGATCTATGAAAAATATTCTCATCAATTTATTAATTAATTTGAGATTTATTTGAGATTTTAATTCAATTAGGTTATTTTTATGCATTTTTAATTGATTTAAAATAGTTTCTGACTTCTAAAAATGTTGAAATTTTTTGTCAAACTTTGTTTGACCTTGTTGAACTTGGGATAATTCATTTGGACTTTTCAAAGTTGATTTGAAGTGAGTTTGAAGTTTGACCTTTCTTTATTATTTAAATCCAAGTTTTATTTTAATATTGAAAAATATCAAAAATATTTTATTTGTTTCTTGACTTCTAATCTTCATTGTGCTTCTGTTTTCTATTGTTTGACCTTGATCTTCTCTATCTTTGGTCAATGCTTGTTGATTATCTTATTCCATTTCCATTAATGTACCTTAATTTCCCTTCTCAATCTTCTTCTTCTTCTTTTTCTTTTCGTGATCAATGAGTTAAAGATTGGTGGTTAGCATTGATACATGGAGGTTTAACCTTCCTTGATTCAAATCTAATTCATCTTGATCATGGATCAAGTGAATGGATTTGCATTAAGGATAGGTTGCTTCCTAATCATGCAAAGAACCTAAATCAATACAAGATCATTTCTCATATTCTTTTTGGCATGGCAAGTTGTAGGAGTTTGATTCACTAATCAAAATCTCTAACTTGTGTTGTTGCCTAGATTATTATTGACCGGCCTCAGATAGTTGTGACGTCATAAGTCCAATTACGATTGCTTAACATAGCACTAAATTGCCTTTTGGCACACTAACTCTAACACTAACCATTAACCATTAACATTTAATTCTTGCTCTCTACATTCATGCAATTTACTATTCTTGTACATATTATTCATTTTCTTTTGCTCTTTCCTCATTGTCGCATTACGCGAAGAACCGGGGGGAAAACAAAACAACAGAGCCGCCATCGTGCGTTATTTATCCCAAAAGAGGGAAAGGAAACGCTCAAAGTAAACCTGGGAAAGACATGGTCTCGCGACCAAAGAGAATGGGATTGGGAGTCGGTTATGCGAAGGGAAGGTATTAGCACCCTTACGCATCCGTCATACTCGACGGGATCCACGCACAAAAGGAAGGATAAAGGTTGCTAAAACTGCTCACAAAACATCAAACACTGGCTGAAAAGAGACACAAGAAAACAAACGAAACTAACTCGGCAGAATATCGTATTCTGGGCCTACGTAGTCTATCAGGCATAGACATCAGAGTCGACGTAGTTCGGACAGGGGGAAACGTGCTCGCTAGGATGTCGCATCCTATGCATACGTATCTTCTCGGACTAGAGAAGAATCAGAGCACTCGTAGACTCCACACAAACAGGCAAACATGGAAACCGAATGCCAATCACTGGTCTTACATCAGACTCCGAACCAAACACACCCACAGTGGAAACCAAATGTCAATCGCTGGACTTACATCGGACTCCAAGCACACAACAAGACAAAACAAAAAAAGGGTGCCCGGAGAGATCAGCTCATATCATGCCTACGTACCTCATCTGGTATGAGGATCAGGGCGACGTAGTTCCCCTACGTAGGGAAAAAGGACTAGCCTAACCAGATACAAAGGGAGACACAAACTACTAGGGAGACTATGACTCGAGCCTAGAAGTTGTCATGCATATCATCCCTAAGTTAAGGTTGCTATCTAACTTGCACAGGGAGCAAGCTATCCTAAACAGCACAGGCAAAGCAAACAATCACACAAATAGCACACACTATATACACACAAAGTGGGCTCAAACAAGGTTAGGCTGTGAAACACAAGCCAACTGGAATTGGGTGATGTTAGCTCTTAACCCTAACATTGAGAGTTAGGGTGAAGCAGATGAAATGGGAAGTGAGGGTGACCTCACAGCTCTTATCCCTGGCCTGGGAGAGCTTCAGACAAATGAAAGTGTGGGAGTTCAGAAAGTTGTAACTCTTCTCCACATATGACTGACTCAACAGAGATCTTGGGTTAATATCCATAATGCATCAACACAAGGTGTGTGAGCAAAGGGATGACTCAACTGAATAGCAGGAGATGGATTGCACATCTCTTGTGTTCTGCCAATTGCCTCTTAGAGGTCTTTTCCTGCTTGGCACAAAGATAAACAATCACAAGCATTGCCTCTTAAGGAGGGCTTTAGACAGGTGCCTGCCCAAGTAACAGGACAGGTCTTCCAGACTACATGAAGTCAGTGAGTTATACCTCAATTGGTTAAGCAACCAAGCAACAGAAAAAGCAAGTTCAAAAGAACTTAAGCAACTAATGTACCTGAAAACAATCTAACTCAATCAGTATACAACTCAAACAAAGTCAAACAGACAATTAAAAGTCAACAGTCAACAGACATAGTCAACAAGCAAGGCTACAATGTGCAAGGCACAAGCTCAACTCAAATGAGCTAAAGCAACCTACAAGACAAATCAAGATTAGCTAATCATCAACCAAATAATCTAACTCAAGCAAATGAACCAATTCCCTTATGACCATATGCTCCTTATCCTGAAAACAAAGCTCAAACATAAGCACAAACCACTAGGACAAGGCCTAGGGTCAAATAGGGAGAAATAATTCAAAACAGAACATGAAAATTGACATGAATCAACGTCAATCCAATAAGACCATCATCCAAAAAGTTCCACATCCATATCATGCACCAAAATCATTTCACAAGTCAAATAAGGCAAAGCATACAAGTTGGAGGCTCATTCAAGCAACAGAATGAACAAATCCACATTAATTCCAAAATGATTCAATAAATCCCAAGAAATATCATGGCTAAACAGAACTCATCACATGATCAACATACCAAAAATCAAGGCATTTGGACAAGTTTAAGCATGGCAATCAAATTCCATAATGCAAGGTAAGAACAAACAAGCTCAAATAGGGCACAAAATGCTACATCAACTTAGCACAAGCCTAAAATAGAATTGACAAATGATAAATGCCTCAAACCAAAGCCACAATAAACTTCAAAGTGTCTAGAAACAATGTGCAAAATTTCACATTCATAGTATAAACAACCATCATTTCACAAATCATTGAAGTTCATAACTATTCAAAAGTCCCCATATGATCATCCAGCAAGAAAAATACCAAACAAATCAGAAATCAATCCAGAAGTTCCACAAAAACTCATGATCAGTCCTAACATCCAGAAGAAGCATCATACAAAAAATCACATCAATTGGCATTTATTTGGCATGGCAAAGAAAATCATCAAGTTGAGCAAGCAATGGTGTGACACACATTGTCACACCTACATTAACCATATCATATCTCAACAACCACAAATGATAAAAATGCAAACTCAACACCAAAATGACCAGCAAGATGTCTGGTTTAAGCATGCAAAGTTTCAAAGGCATTGGGTTAAAATTCATCATTTCACAAAGCAAATGGCAAGCAAGGTTCAAAAAGAACATGCATACACAAACCCTAGGCAAAATTAAATTCCAACCGAGCACAATTTCTGGAAAAATTGTCAAAAAATACTAGACATGATGAGGAACAAGATGCAAAAATTCCCAGGTCATTTGGATCATTATTTATGGAGTTATGAATTTTGGAAGTGAATGAAAAATAAAAAAAAACACGATGAAGCATGTATGAACATGGATGGAGAAATGATGAAAATAATGCAAAGCAAATTTGGAAATGCACCGGATGGGAATCGAAGTGACACGCCAATCAAAGTGCCACGCCAGGCTGAGCTGGACCATTACATGGTCACTAACACAAAAACTCATGCAGAAAGCGCTCATGAAGATCAAACACAATCTGGAAAACGAAAACCCTAGGTTCTTCATACACCTTCATCGTGTTCATATGCTCAAGAACACAAGTGTCCAGAAATCAAAAACCAGTACACCATTGGATAGATCTTCCAACGTACATCATGGATCAAAGCTCAATTTAACCTAATTCCACATGTATCAAAAGATTCGAGCAAAAGAATTTTCACATGCCAAACTTAAAATCCTCATAATTAATTCATTACTTCATGAAAATCAATGAAACAAAGCTCAGATTAATCACCAATGAAAGATCTACAACATGCATCTATCAATTTCGTGAATCATGAGAGTCGAATTCTGACCTTCAAGGATATGCAGAAGTGGAATTGATGCTTTCAGGCTTGGTAATGCACAAACAGATCTTCCTAAGCTCTTGGATGATTGAATGGATGAATGCTCGATGCTTAACCTTGCACGATTTGGCCAGAAACTCCAACTGCCATTGATGGATGTAAACTTCAACAGCTCCAAATCAGCTCGAAACTTGATGGATCTTGCTTCCAAAATGTTCAATTATGCTTGTGGATGAAGGATTAATCAAGAACAAGGCAATGTTTATGAAGAAATTTGATGAAAAAGTGAGAGAACCAAGTGAAGAAAATTGTGAAAATGGATCTAGATCTGAGAATTATGATGTGTTAATCATGAAAACAGTTATGCTTTTCCTTTTATATGGTGTGCTAATCAAACTCTTAATCACAATTAGGCAATGCAAGTGAGATTAATGAAAACCAAGTGTAATGCCAAATTTGCAAATTCACCCCTTGTGCATGCATGCCAATGCTACAATGCACGTTTTTGGTTTGGAAATCCTTTCAAATGTCATGTGGAAGCCAAATGCAAGTAGTAGGAAGTGAAAACAATGCATAATTTTTGAATTTGGAATTTCCCTCCAAAATTCAAATGAAAATGCAAATATTTTTGTGATCAAAATGCATGGCTTATGATGCATGATTTGGATAGTGCATGTCAAGAGAGAAATGTTGCAAAAAGAGCCATCTCATTTGGCCTTATGGTTTGAAAGTTATGCCTTCTTGAAGTTCAAATTCATTTGGCAATGATTGATCCATATCGTCTCAACCATAGATGAGAAATTCATGTTCTTGGACTTTTTGGAAAGGTGAGAGCAAGATCTTCAACTTTCATGTTGGACAAAATTTTATTTGAAGCTTCTTGGTTATATAATCTTGAGGAGAAAACCTTTCCATTTTTGGCAATTTCATATTACAGGTCACTTACTATTTTTGGAAAGTTTTCATCTGACCTCAAATTCTTCATTGTTGATGTTTGAAATGTCAAATGAGACTTGTATGGACATGAATGGGGCCTCTCTAACCATCTCCCACCTTCAAATCCATGATTGAATGCACAGTTGACTTTGGTTGACTTTCTAGGGTTTCAGATGAATTGCATCTTGACTGATGATTTTTGAACATCCAACCTTTGGCCAAACCACTTCAAAATGATCCCTAGGTCATATGAACTCAATGAACCAACCCTAGGGTTTTGCTTCAATAGGATATGCACTTGCTTGCTTGCACAACTGGACTTCCTGACCAGTCTTGACTGATGACTTGCACTAGGCAATGGACAATGCAATGCTATGCAGTGGACAAGGCAATGCTAATGACCTAATCATGAAAATGAATGTACAAAATGGGAGGTGCAAATTTGAGGTGCTACAGCTGCCCCTATTCAATCAACTGGGAACCCGAACGGATGAGAGCAACGGTTGTCAGACTTTCAGGGTAAACAGGGATTGAATACCGAAGAACCGTAGAAATTTGCACACTGCGGGGAATGACTTATGATATTTGCACTCCACAGGGGATAATACA
Organism: Lathyrus oleraceus; assembly: GCF_024323335.1. NCBI lineage: Eukaryota > Viridiplantae > Streptophyta > Magnoliopsida > Fabales > Fabaceae > Lathyrus > Lathyrus oleraceus. The sequence continues at coordinate 491,157,757 of NC_066583.1, forward strand.
AAGAAAAGCCAAGCAACCAGACGAGACGTTTACCGACGACTCCTGGGGATTTCGATTTTTATCAAAAGAAAGGATACAACCAAACGTCAACAACCGAAAGGGAAAAACTCATCGTTTATTGACACCAACGGAGAGGTGACCATACATTATCGAATGACTGGGAAAGACTCGACCAGACGTCAACGGACGAACGGGAGAAGCTCGACGTTTATCGACACCAACAGAGAGGTGACCAGACATCAACGGATGAATGGGAAAGACTCGACCAGACGTCAACGGACGAATGGGAGAAGCTCGACGTTTATCGACACCAACGGAGAGGTGAACCCTACTGGGGAAGTAATACAACCGGAAACCAAATAGGACGTTTACCGACGACTCTACTGGGGATTTCTGGCTTGGGAATTATCAGACATTGACCGATGACTGGGATGCGACTCGATGTTTACCGACATCGAAAGATGATGTTTACCGACACCAAACAAAGATGACCAGACATTTACCGATGACCGGGGAATAGGATATACAACTAGATGTCAACGGACGACTAGGCAAAAACTCAACGTTTATCGACACCAACGGAGGGGTGAACTCTGTGGAAAAGGTTAACACAACCAAACGTCAACGGACGATTGGGAAACACTCATCGTTTATCGACACCAACGGAGAGGTGAACCTGACTGGAGAACAACTATCCGTCAACGGACGCATAGGAAAAACTCAACGTTTACCGATACCAACGGAGAGGTGACTCTGAGGGGAGGGGTACAACTATACGCCAACGAACGCATAGGAAAAACTCGACGTTTATCGACACCAACGGAGAGGTGAATCTGAGGGGAAAGAAAATATAACTCCACCAAACGTCAACGGACGACTGGGAAAAACTCAACGTTTATCGACACCAACGGAGAGGTGAATCTGAGGGGAAAGAAAATATAACTCCACCAAACGTCAACGGACGACTGGGAAAAACTCAACGTTTATCGACACCAACGGAAAGGTGAATCTTGGGGAATCAACAACCATTAAAAAATGATATGTGGGGAACAAGCAACTATACGTCAACGGATGCATAGGAAAAACTTCAACGTTTATCGACACCAACGGAGAGGTGAATCTTCTGGGGAAGAACAAAGGTATTACGAACATCGAAAGATGATGTTTACCGACATCAAAAGAAGACCAGACATTTACCGATGACTGGGGGTACCACTCGATGTTTACCGTCACCGAAAGAATGGTGTTTACCGACACCAACGGAATAACACACGCGGGTGCTGACATCACAGGATGACATCCACATATGTCAGGGCAAGGCTAAACACTTGCTGGGGATCTCACTGGGGAGAAACAGGCTTTCCTTTCACCAACGGATGAGGAAATAAACTCTCTGGGGAACTATCAACCCTGGATGCTGTCAGGAGCAACTGTAGCAAACGTGTTGTACAGATGTTGAACAATGATCCGCCTCTGCTGGGGATATGGTCTGATTGGTTTCAACACATGAATGCATATGTTTGAATCTTTCTATGGCGTAATGCTCCATATCGAATGGAAATGCTACGCATTTGAGGATGCAATGATCACTATATGCAAAATGCAAATGATAAACTCCTGTCGGGGAGCCAACTGATCAGATACTCCAACTCTGTGGGGAGACTCTGCTTGAGGACTACTCTGCGGGGAGAGTACCGACTTCTCACTCATGCTGGAGAAAGTAATATTGTTGCTGGGGAAGGATACCAATCCACTCGGGGACTCCGCTTGGGGAACAAACCAGGCAACTCCGCTGGGGAATAAACAAGGCGACCTCACTGGGGACGACCCAACCAATCCACAAGAACAATAAGCTTTGCTGGAGATAATTTTCCGACCCTGATCCATTCGGGAAACCTGCTGGGGAAAACCATCCACACAAACCTCTGCTCGGGAGATCTGCTAGGGAACACTTCACAACCCTGACGGTAACAAGCATCCACCACTCTGCTGAGGAAGAGCATAACTCTGGTTGGAAAATAATATACCAGACCACACTGGAAATAGACATCCGCAACCCTGCTAGGGATAAGCGCTCATGACCATGTTGGGGATAGCAGTATTTCAAACCAGACTGCTGGAGACTAGAACTACTCCACTGATACCTCTGCTGGGGATACATCATCCTTCCGACTCAGTGGGGGTAATCCAACTTCAAATTCAGCTGGGACTCAACTGGGGAAAAATCTGCTGGGGAATCGTCCTCACAGATGACAACCTGCAAAACAGCACAACAAACATGCCCCAGGGGTTTGCATGGACAAGATACGCTCAAGTGTCCTCAACATTCAAAATGATTTTCAAATGTTTTATCTTTTTGTACGTTATTGTTTAGCCTTCATGTTTTTATATGCAATGTTTATAAAAAATTCGGACGTTTTTTGCAAACAAAATAGTAGAATAAAAACAAGAAAGCTATTTATCTGAATAACGACTTTATTGATTGAAAATGAACCTGAAAGGCGAATACATCGGGAAGCAATTCCTAGAAAGAGGTAATTGCGCACAAAAGGAAAAAATCTATCCTAATGGCAATGTGAACACGACATCCACTATTTCCCAATTCTGTTATAACTCACAGATCATCAATTTTCCTCCCAACTTCCTTGCTTCTGAGAAGAATGACTGGACCGATCACATCTTTGGAGATGGCAAATGACAAAGCGCGATGAAGTACATATAACTCAGACTGTAGCCTTCGCTTTAATCCCTCTTTTGCCTGGATCTCCCTTTCGGGTTTTCAATCGACCGGGATACCCATTTTTTCCTAAGCCGCCCTTGCGGGTTTTCGACTTACCGGGTGTACAAATTCTTTTCATTTTTATCCCTAATTTTTGCCCGAACCTTTTCTTTCTGTTTTTTGGTTCGCCGGGATGCCCTTTTTTGCCTGGACTCTTTTATTCTTTTTGTCCAACGGGTCAATTTATACGAAGTATTTTTTGACTACATCTGAGTTAACAGGGGACGGGAAATCTTCACCATCCATAGTTGTAAGCATCAAGGCTCCACCGGAGAAGACCTTCTTCACAACATATGGACCTTCAAAATTAGGAGTCCACTTGCCCCTGTTATCTGTACCAGGAGGAAGGATCCTCTTCAAAACTAGATCACCGATCTGATAGCTTCGAGGACGCACTTTCTGATCAAAGGCTCTCTTCATCCTTCTCTGATACAACTTCCCATGGCACACAGCTGCTAGCCGTCTCTCTTCGATAAGGCTTAACTCATTAAACCTTGTTCGAATCCACTCGGCTTTGTCCAGCTTGACATCTAACAAAACCCTCAGAGAAGGGATCTCCACTTCAACAGGTAGGACTGCTTCCATACCATACACAAGGGAGTACGGGGTTGCCCCGGTCGACGTACGTACTGAGGTATGGTACCCATGCAAAGCGAAAGGCAGCATCTCATGCCAATCCTTGTACGTCACGACCATCTTTTGCACAATCTTCTTGATATTCTTGTTTGCCGCCTCTATAGCACCATTGATATTTGGTCTGTAAGGAGAAGAATTGTGACGTTCAATCTTGAAATCTTTACAAAGCTCTTTCATCATCTTGTTATTGAGATTCGAACCATTGTCAGTGATGATTCTCTCGGGAACCCCATAACGACAGATGATTTCTTTCTTAATGAACCGGGCAACCACTTGTTTGGTAACATTAGCATAAGAAGCTGCTTCCACCCACTTGGTGAAGTAATCAATCGCAACCAGGATGAAGCGATGTCCATTAGAAGCAGTAGGCTCAATCTTCCCAATCATATCAATGCCCCACATGGCAAACGACCAAGGCGAGTTCAAGACATTCAGAGGGCTTGGTGGTACATGCACCTTATCAGCATAAATTTGACACTTATGGCACTTCCGAGCGTACTTGAAGCAATCGGATTCCATAGTCATCCAGTAATAACCGGCTCTCAACAGTTTCTTAGACATTGCATGATCACCAGCATGGGTACCAAACGAACCTTCATGCACTTCTTGTATCAACATGTCTGCTTCGTGTCTATCCACGCATCTGAGCAAGACCATGTCAAAGTTTCTCTTGTACAACATGTCATCCTGATTCAAATAAAAGCTTCCAGCTAGCCTTCTCAGGGTTTTCTTGTCATTCTTCGACGCACCTTCAGGATACTCCTGGCTCTTGAGGAAGTTCTTAATATCATAGTACCACGGTTTCTCATCAACAACAGACTCAGCTGCAAACACATACGCAGGCCTCTCGAGTCGATTCACCGCAACATGTGGCACATGATTCCACCAATGAACTTTGATCATAGAAGACAAAGTAGCCAAGGCATCAGCCATCTGATTCTCATCCCGAGGGACATGATACAACTTCACCTTCTTGAAGAACGTCAGTATCCTTCTGGTGTAATCCCTGTAAGGAATCAAATGCGGCTGATTCGTATTCCAATCTCCATTGACCTGATTAATCACAAGAGCGGAATCTCCATATATATCCAGAGTTTTGATCCTCAGATCGATGGCTTCTTCTATCCCCATGATGTAAGCCTCATACTCAGCTTCATTGTTGGTGATGTCAAAAGTCAATCTGGAAGAAAAAGGTATATGAGCACCTTTCGGATTGATAAGCACTGCACCAACCCCGTTACCATTCACATTCACAGCCCCATCAAACATCAGTGTCCACTTGTCATCAGGATCCGGTCCTTCCTCGACAAGAGGCTCTTCACAATCTTTCATCTTAAGATACATGATGTCTTCATCAGGGAATTCAAACATCATAGGCTGATAATCATCGATTGGTTGCTCGGCGAGGTAGTCTGACAGAATACTACCTTTGATGGCCTTCTGCGACGTGTACTGGATATCATACTCTGCTAAGATCATCTGCCAACGGGCAACACGTCCGGTGAGAGCCGGCTTCTCAAAGATGTATTTTACTGGATCCATCTTAGAAATCAACAAGGTAGTATGGTTCAACATATACTGCCTCAGTCGGCGAGCAGCCCAGGCCAAAGCACAGCAAGTTTTCTCAAGCTGTGAATATTTAATTTCACAGTCGGTAAACTTTTTGCTAAGGTAGTATATGGCATGCTCTTTTCGACCAGACTCGTCATGCTGTCCCAATACACACCCCATCGAGTTCTCAGTTACTGACAGGTACATTATCAGCGGTCTCCCAGGAACTGGAGGTGTCAGGATTGGAGGCTTCTGTAAATACTCTTTTATCTTGTCAAAGGCTTTCTGACAATCATCATTCCACCTGATTGCTTGATTGTTTCTTAGCAATTTGAATATCGGTTCACACGTGGCAGTTAGGTGAGATACAAACCTTGCAATGTAGTTCAATCTCCCTAAAAACCCACGAACCTGCTTCTCTGTTTTCGGTTCAGGCATTTCTTGAATAGCTTTGACTTTTGCTGGATCAACCTCAATCCCTTTCTCACTGACAATGAAGCCCAACAGCTTCCCAGATCTCACACCAAACGTACACTTGTTCGGATTCAGCCTCAGTTTGAACTTTCTCAATCAATCAAACAACTTCTGCAAATTTACCAGGTGCTCCTCTTCTGTCTGCGACTTCGCAATCATATCATCCACATACACTTCAATTTCTTTGTGCATCATGTCATGAAAGAGAGTCGTCATAGCCCTCTGATAGGTAGCACCGGCATTCTTCAGCCCAAATGGCATCACCTTATAGCAGAACTTGCCCCAAGGTGTAATGAATGTCGTCTTTTCCATGTCCTCTGGCGCCATCTTAATCTGATTATAGCCCGAGAAACCATCCATGAAAGAGAATACTGAGGATTGAGTCGTATTATCAACCAATACATCGATGTGAGGTAATGGAAAATCATCTTTCGAACTCGCTCTGTTCAAATCCCGGTAATCGACACACATTCTAACTTTGCCATCCTTCTTTGGCACGGGAACGATGTTGGCCACCCACGGGGGATAAGTCGTTCCTGACAAGAAACCCGCATCAAACTGCTTCTGAACCTCTTCCTTGATCTTAACAGCCATATCAGAACTCGTTCTGCGAAGCTTCTGCTTGACCGAAGGACAATCTTCTCTGAGAGGTAGTCTATGCACCACAATGTCGGTATCCAACCCAGGCATATCTTGATAAGACCAGGCGAATATCTCGACATACTCTCTCAACATCTCAATCAACCTGCTCTTGACCTCTGTCTTCAAAGCAACCCCGATCTTAATATCTCTTCTGGCGTCCTCAGTACCAAGATTCACAATCTCCAACTCCTCCTGATGAGGTTGGATGACCCTTTCCTCTTGTTTCAACAATCTGACCAATTCTTTAGGGAGTTCACTGTCTTCCTCACTCTCCTCTTCAGCTTGGTAGATGGGATTATTGAAATCCTACTGAGCCATAACAGAACTGTTCATAATTGATTCCGTGAGATCACTTCTGCATGTTTAATGCTTTGTTTTAGAAAAAAGAGTTCAAGAAAGTCACAAAAACAAAAACATTGCCAATTTTATTTTTTTGAAAAATTGAGAACTAAAATAGAAAGGCAGGGATCACAAAATTGTTTGCAAAACGTCTTTTATTAATGATAATCATTGTAAAACATGATGTGGCCCTATAATGAACCATTACGCCTTGGGCAGAACGTAGGGTTTTGTGCAGAATGAAAAACAAAAGAAAATTACTCTGTTTGAAGAGTAACTTGGACCACATCTTCTGCCGTCCAATTGTTGATCCTCTCCCCTGGTGCACACGGGCGAACCCAGTTGTTCAGATCACAATCACTGGCACCATCTTCACTAGCCGCGAAGATATCACCGTGATTCATCAGCCCAGCACTGGTAAAGGTACTCGGACCTGCTTGTACACCCTGCTCCGCTTGCAAAGGTTGATAGCCAATACCAAACTTATCCTCTTTGATCGGCAAATCCACCATCTTGCCCCAGGCTTCAGCTTTACCAGAGTCAACAACCTCTTTAGCCTGCTTGTACGATGCAATCGAGGCACCCGGCTTCTTCTGATCAACAAAAGCCACCCTCTCGAGAGCAACAGTCTCAAATGCCTGGCATAAAGTTTCATGGATCTCGCCATCCACCTCTACATATTTGAAAGAGGACAGGTGACTCACTAAAATATCTTCTTCACCGCACACGGTCACAATCTGACCGTTCCATACATACTTGAGCTTTTGGTGGAGAGTTGACGACATTGCCCCTACTGCATGAATCCACGGACGCCCCAACAAACAGTTGTATGCGGGCTGGATGTCCATTACATAGAAGATGATGTCGAAAACCTCCGGACCTATCTTCACCGGCAAGGTAACTTCACCAAACACAGAACGCTTGGATCCATCGAATGCACGAACAATCAGGTCACTAGGAGTAAGCACAACCCCTTCAACAGCTATCTTCTTCAAAATCTGCTTAGGTAGCACATTCAGCGACGAGCCGGTGTCTACTAACACATGAGACAAAACAGCACCCTTGCATTCCATGGTGATATGCAAGGCCTTATTATGATTACGACCCTCAGGCGTCAAGTCTAGGTCAGTGAACCCCAAACCATGCCTGGTGCCCAAGTTGGCAATCACACCTTCCAGTTGGTTGACGGAAATCTCCTGAGGTACGTAAGCCATGTTCAACATCTTCAACAAAGCATTACGATGCGCCTCGGAGCACAACAGCAAAGAGAGAATTGAAATCTTGGACGAAGTTTGATTAAGCTGATCTACAATCTTGTAGTCACTATTCTTTATGATCTTCATGAACTCCTCCACATCCTTCTCGAATGAACCCTCAGGCACCTCCTTCTGAGCCGGTTCTTTGTCAACCACAACCTGTTTGCCCTTAGCCTTGGCGAGAGCCTCGACATTGTTGTCTCTTAAAGGTTGTGGAGCAAACAGTCGTCCACTGCGAGTAAAACCTCCTAGTCCACCAACATTGTCCACAACTGGACTCACAACCACAGGAGTTCTCATTGGCACACTGATTGTCACAGGCGCTTGACTCACTGGCCTGGTCTGATTCTCAGCCCTTCTGTTGCTGCGGTAGGCGTTGTCATATTTCCACGGAACAACCCTACTGTCAACAGCCCTTCTGACCGGCGCAACTATGGTACTTGGGTTACTAGCAGTCACAGGTGCAGAGATGGTAACAGGAGTACCACTGGTTGTGGGCGCACTAACAACCCTCTGGCCACGTCCTTCAGATGGTTTGAAGTAGATAGTGACAGTTGACACTGACCCACGATCTCTAACAGCCCGACTGAATTGCAAACAGCCCTCATCCATCAAACCCTGGATACCGGCCTTCAACTGTTTACAACCATTCTCTAACTCAGCACAATCAACACAACCCTGATCACAGCCCGGGTAGACACCCCCACTCAGCAGACGGCCCTTCACAACTAGCAAAGAAGTCTGAACATCTTCAACACTGACCACCAGATCTTCAGCTTCTGCCCCTTCGATACTGTTTACTCTGTGTGCACCATGCGGCGGCATAGGGTTATTTACAACATTTGGCACAGGAGAAAAATTGATAGTCTTAGCATCAATCAGGTCCTGGACTTTATGATGAAAAGCCCTGCAATTTTCAATGTGGTGTCCCGGCGTACCAGAATGAAAGTCACAACGCACGTTGGCATCATACCCAGGTGGTATTTTTGTCAACGGCGCCATGGTCCTCAATTCCACAAACTCTAGTCTGAGCAACTCAGGTAGCAACTCACCGTAGGTCATCGGCAGTGGGTCGAAACGTCGATCAGGCATCCTCTGCCTCGGCTGATACGGACGTTGTTGCTGTTGTTGTTGTGGCATTTGTTGTTGAACTCTCTGTTGTTGCGGTTGTTAACGTTGTTGAGGTGCCGGAATTGTCACGGCGGCAACCTGACGATATTGATTTTTATTTACCATCCTTCGGCCATGTTGCACAGCACTGGCTTCACCCTCTCTCCGACGAGGTGCCCCAGCAAAAGGTTTCTTAGAAGACGAGGACCCAACATCTTGAATTTTATCGGCTTTAATCAAGCTCTCTGTCCTCTCTCCGCAGATAACCACATCCGAAAAGCTACCGAATGGGCAGCTCCCCATTCGGTCCATGAAAACACCTTGCAGCGTGTCAATAAACATATCAGTTAACTCCCTTTCCAGCATAGGAGGTTGAACTCTAGCAGCCAATTCACGCCACCTCTGGGCGTACTCCTTGAAGCTCTCTCCAGATTTTTGACATAGACTTTGCAGCTGAGTCCGGCTAGGCGCCATGTCCATATTGTGCTTTTATTGCTTCAAGAAGGCCTCACCCAGATCCCTCCAGCAACGGATAGAATCTCTCTTAAGTTCCATGTACCAATCCAAGGAAGCCCCAGATAAGCTATCCTGGAAGAAATACATCCACATTTTCTCATCATCAGTGTAAGCAGAGATCTTCCGATAATACGCCTGCACATGGGTGCGAGGGCAAGAAGTGTCGTTGTACTTGTCAAAGGAGGGTGCTTTGAATTTGTAGAGAATCCTCAACCCCTCTACCAGACCCATGTTGGTCACATCGAACCCCAGGGAATTCTGACACTCCATGGCTCTTATCTTCTCAGCAAGGGCATCCACTTTCCATCCCTATCCTCAACTCTTCTAGCAACTTCATCATCTTCACTCAGCAGTGTGAACATGTCCTTTTGTCTATCAACAATCGGAGCCGGATGACGAACTGGAGCCCGGGTAGCTCTGGCATTGACAGTCTCTGCAGCAAGGGGTTGTCCGTTGATTCTGATCCCCCTTAACTCTTCACCCACAGCATAGTCATTGGCGGGAGCAGCAGCATTAACATTCTCATGAACAGGCACGCCTACCGGCAACGCGCGGTTGGACTGCGGAATCACGGTCTCTTGTCTTTGGGCTAAGGCACGCAGCTCCTCTTGCCCTTGGACAACACCTTGCATCATCGTCATAAACTGGGCCATGTTCGCCCTCATCTCAGCTAGTTCTGCCTGAACCTGGTCCATACTTCTCTGATGGTTGAGTCTGGTTGAGTACCGATGCGGTCTTCGATCAGCTATCCTGCCTGACACAGGAACCAGAGTGAGAAGTCGCGAGCAAGAACACCTGTTATGTAAAATGATATGAGTATGATGCTAATGCATATGATGCACATGATATGTTCATTTCTCAAGCATTCAAAGAGCCTGATTCATCTTCGAAAGATGGCTACCTGCAGCAAGAACAACACAGGAAGCACAGAAACAACCATACACAAGAGTAATGAGTACAAAGCGAAACAACAATCTCATCTATAAATGAGCAACATGATCATACAACCAAGATTCAAAGATCCGAGTAAAACAAAGTACAACAATGAATCCCACCCAACAAGCCTGGGGGTGATTCTCAACATAAACATCAGGAATACAAGCTAAGACAAACGACTTCCAGGAATGAGCGTCTTCAAGTAGCGACACTGGTCTATCAACAGGTCACACTCCGAACATTCTGGCAAAGGAGTGAGCTTCTCCTTCAACTGTCTTCTAAGCTCCACAACTTCTACTCCAAGTTGGTTCTCTGATGCAAGTCTCAACCCGACTTCCCTCTTCAACTGGATATCTTTGTCTCTGAGTTGTTTCTCCAAGTCTCTGATCTTCTTCTGATAACTGGCCTCAGCTCTCTGCAATCTCAAACACTCTCTGTGCTCTGCATTCAGCAAGTTCTCCATCTCTTCATAAGATCTCTTCTTGCTCCTTACTCCACCAACATCTACACTTTGGATGTCCCTGAGTTGATGAGTCAGGTTCAACCTATCAGCTTTGGCTTGATACAACTCCATCTGGGCATCTTGCTCTTTCTCCTTCAATCTACGATTCTCCATCAGGGCTTGCTTGTACTGCTCAGCAGGTACACACTCAGCAAGGATCAAAGGTGGCTGCCCTTGCAAAGGATTCGTCCTGTCATAAGGCAACAACAAAGTCTCCACTCTCTTCTTGACCCACTCAGTGTAGTCAGGCATAGCAATGGCAAACTTCTTCCCTAAGACAGCTCCATCCTTAACACCAATGGACTTCCAAGCTCTTCCTATCTGCTCCACTCTAACAGGGTCACTTCACTTCTCAAAATACACACTCTCAACTATCTCAGCTTCAAGTGGTCTTCCATTCATCACGAACCCCAACTGGCGAAGAGAAAGAACCGGGTTGTAATTGATGCAACCCTTAGTCCCTACAAGTGGCACATTCCGAAATGCTCCATAACTCATGATGACATCACGCACATCCATCCGGTAAGACTGCCATCTGATATCATATGAGGTAAGATACATAACCCTCTGAGTCCACTTATGAGTGCTCTGAGCATCCACAAAAGGTCCACTGACTTGCAGGAGAGACAAGAACCATCTGAGAAAAAGTGGAAGACAACATCTGATAGCTCCACCCTTACCATGCCTACTGTGGATAGCATAGTAAGTGTCAGCTAGCAGAGTAGGAACCGAGTTTCCTCCAAGAAAGATGATGACTGCAGCATAATCCACAAAGTTGGGCATACTCGGGAACAAAATAATCCCATAGATCATAATGGCTAACTGAGCATGAAAAGCTTCCCAATTCCCCTTCTCTGCTTCTTCTCTGGCAATCCTCAACAGAAACCTTAAAGGCAACCCTACGACATCCCCACTGGACTTCCAATTATCACTGACTTCTTTGATACCCAAATGGAGAGCTCTGGCAACAACTCTGAAATCGACCTCCTTAGGCACATCCAAGAAAGGAACCTGATACCGGATAGGAACATTCAGCAGAATGGAGTACTCCTCAAGAGTAGGCGCCAACTGATAATCCTGAAAGGTGAAACAACAAAGCTCTGGGTCGTAGAACTGAAGAAGAGTCTGCAACGGCACTGGATCTACTACCATCTTCAACAGTGTCAGAATATCCCCGTACTGATCAACAAACCCCTTCTGATTACCACTGGTCACAAGGTTGCTCAACTCTATCAACGATGTCAAAGGCTCACGGTGGAAACTGCAGGAGCAAGTCTTCCGCTTCAACTCTGGGACTGTTGCCATCTCTATCAGTGAATAGACTCTGGAATGTACCTAAGAAATGATATGCATGCAGAGATTAGCTTTTTTCTTTTTCCCTTTTTCTTTTTTCAATTTTTTTATTGCGTATTTTTTTTGAAAATAAACATGCTATGATGCAGATGATGCAGACAAGACTGGCAGGCTGTGCATCTCGGAACACAGGATCGAAGCTTCGGCTTGAACTCGGAACCACAATTCATCTGAAACCCAAAGTCATCTGATAAACTGTCATCTAAACCCAATCTGAGGAACCAAGTCACCAACAGGATCACAAGTCACCAACAAGTCACCGACAAGTCACCAACTGTACCTGTAATAATGATCATTCCCTCCCCACTCACGGGTGTCATCTAGGCCAGGGTAAGGTCGAGAGAAACGCAGCATAAATAACCTTTCACAGAATATCATCATATACACACTCGAAGTATGTAACGATAATATCCCATCAGGGTCTGAACTGCTCGTGATATCAATGTTCCGCTAAGTGGCGCAATACCACCCGCTTCCCATGAATCACTCTATTCCTAGGTTTCCTAGATTTCACTCATAGCCTGGGTATTGGGCCTTTTACCTCGAGTAACTCCCACTCCAAACAGAGAGACAACACAACACAGCCAGCACAGATGAATATGAATGAATGCAAACGTAAATGCAAACATAAATGCAAACAATAAATAAATGAATGCAATAAATAAAGCAGTAAACAGCAACCAAAACCCTAAACTAAAGAGCGCTAGGAGAGACTCGCTTAAGGAAGATGGACCAGCAAGAGGTCAACTTCTCTATGTCCTCAGCAGAGTCGCCAGCTGTCGCATTATGCGAAGAACCGGCGGGAAAACAAAACTACAGAGCCGCCACCGTGCGTTATTTATCCCAAAAGAGGGAAAGGAAACGCTCGAAGTAAACCTGGGAAAGACATGGTCTCGCGACCAAAGAGAATGGGATCGGGAGTCGGTTATGCGAAGGGAAGGTATTAGCACCCCTACGCATCCGTCGTACTCGACGGGATCCACGCACAAAAGGAAGGATAAAGGTTGCGAAAACTGCTCACAAAACATCAAACACTGGCTGAAATGAGACACAAGAAAACAAACGAAACTAACTCGGCAGGATATCGCATCCTGGGCCTACGTAGTCTATCAGGCATAAACATCAGAGTCGACGTAGTTCGGACAGGGGGAAACATGCTCGCTAGGATGTCGCATCCTATGCATACGTATCTTCTCGGACTAGAGAAGAATCAGAGCACTCGTAGCTCGGCTAACGCACACCAAATAAAACAAACATAGGAAACCGACTACCAATCGCTGGACTTAAGTCAGACTCCACACAAACAGGCAAACATGGAAACCGAATGCCAATCCATGGTCTTACATCAGACTCTGAACCAAACACACCCACACTGGAAACCAAATGCCAATCGCTGGACTTACATCGGACTCCAAGCACACAATAAGACAAAACAAAAAAAGGGCGCCCGGAGAGATCAGCTCATCTCCTGCCTACGTACCTCATCTGGTATGAGGATCAGGGCGACGTAGTTCCCCTACGCAGGGAAAAAGGACTAGCCTAACCAGATACAAAGGGAGACACAAACTACTAGGGAGACTACGACTCGAGCCTAGAAGTTGTCATGCATATCATCCCTAAGTTAAGGTTGCTATCTAACTTGCACAGGGAGCAAGCTATCCTAAACAGCACAGGCAAAGTAAACAATCACACAAATAGCATACACTATATACACACAAAGTGGGCTCAAACAAGGTTAGGCTGTGAAACACAAGCCAACTGGAATTGGGTGATGTTAGCTCTTAACCCTAACATTGAGAGTTAGGGTGAAGCAGATCAAATGGGAAGTGAGGGGTGACCTCACAGCTCTTATCCCTAGCCTGGGAGAGCTTCAGACAAATGAAAGTGTGGGAGTTCAGAAAGTTGGAACTCTTCTCCACATATGACTGACTCAACAGAGATCTTGGGTTAATATCCACAATGCATCAACACAAGGTGTGTGAGCAAAGGGATGACTCAACTGAATAGCAGGAGATGGATTGCACATCTCTTGTGTTCTGCCAATTGCCTCTTAGAGGTCTTTTCCTGCTTGGCACAAAGATAAACAATCACAAGCATTGCCTCTTAAGGAGGGCTTCAGACAGGTGCCTGCCCAAGTAATAGGACAGGTCTTCCAGACTACATGAAGTCAGTGAGTTATACCTCAATTGGTTAAGCAACCAAGCAACAGCAAAAGCAAGTTCAAAAGAACTTAAGCAACTAATGTACCTGAAAACAATATAACTCAATCAGTATACAACTCAAACAAAGTCAAACAGACAATTAAAAGTCAACAGTCAACAGACATAGTCAACAAGCAAGGCTACAATGTGCAAGGCACAAGCTCAACTCAAATGAGCTAAAGCAACCTACAAGACAAATCAACATTAGCTAATCATCAACCAAATAATCCAACTCAAGCAAATGAACCAATTCCCTTATGACCATATGCTTCTTATCCTGAAAACAAAGCTCAAACATAAGCACAAACCACTAGGACAAGGCCTAGGGTCAAATAGGGAGAACTAATTCAAAACAGAACATGAAAATTGACATGAATCAACTTCAATCCAATAAGAACATCATCCAAAAAGTTCCACATCCATATCATGCACCAAAATCATTTCACAAGTCAAATAAGGCAAAGCATACAAGTTGGAGGCTCATTGAAGCAACAGAATGAGCAAATCCACAATAATTCTAAAATGATTCAGTAAATCCCAAGAAAAATCATGGCTAAACAGAACTCAACACATGATCAACATACCAAAAATCAAGGCATTTGGACAAGTTTAAGCATGGCAATCAAATTCCATACGGCAAGGTAAGCACAAACAAGCTCATTTAGGGCACAAAATGCTACATCAACTTAGCACAAGCCTAAAAAAGAATTGACAAATGATAAATGCCTCAAACCAAAGCCACAATAAACTTCAAAGTGTCTAGAAACAATGTGCAAAATTTCACATTCATAGTATAAACAACCATCATTTCACAAATCATATAAGTTCATAACTATTCAAAAGTCCCCAAATGATCATCCAGCAAGAAAAATAGCAAACAAATCTGAAATCAATCCAAAAATTCCACAAAAACTCATGATCATTCCTAACATTTAGAAGAAGCATCATACAAAAAATCACATCAATTGGCATTTATTTGGAATGGCAAAGAAAATCATCAAGTTGAGCAAGCAACGGTGTGACACACATTGTCACACCTACATTAACCATATCATATCTCAACAACCACAAATTATAAAAATGCAAACTCAACACCAAAATGACCAGCAAGATGTCTAGTTTAAGCATGCAAAGTTTCAAAGGCATTGGGTTTAAATTCATCATTTCACAAAGCAAATGGCAAGCAAGGTTCAAAAAGCACATGCATACACAAACCCTAGGCAAAATTAAATTCCAATCGAGCACAATTTCTGGAAAAATAGTCAAAAAATACTAGACATGATGAGGAACAAGATGCAAAAATTCCCAGGTCATTTGGATCATTATTTATGGAGTTATGAATTTTGGAAGTGAATGAAAAATAAAAAAAAAAACACGATGAAGCATGTATGAACATGGATGGAGAAATGATGAAAATAATGCAAAGCAAATTTGGAAATGCACCGGATGGGAATCGAAGTGAGTATATATTTGAATTGAGCGCGCCAGTTAAGTGAAACGCACCGTTTCACTTAACTGATGTGGCAGCGGGAAACAATTAACGCCAATCAAAGTGCCACGCCAGGCTGAGCTGGACCAATGCATGGTCACTAACACAAAAACTCATGCAGAAAGCGCTCATGAAGATCAAACACATTTTGGAAAACGAAAACCCTAGGTTCTTCATACACCTTCATCGTGTTCATATGCTCAAGAACACAAGTGTCCATAAATCAAAAACCAGTACACCATTGGATAGATCTTCCAACGTACATCATGGATCAAAACTCAATTTAACCTAATTCCACATGTATCAAAAGATTCGAGCAAAAGAATTTTCACATGCCAAACTTAAAATCCTCATAACTAATTCATTACTTCATGAAAATCAATGAAACAAAGCTCAGATTAATCACCAATGAAAGATCTACAACATGCATCTGTCAATTTCGTGAATCATGAGAGTCGAATTCTGACCTTCAAGGATATGCAGAAGTGGAATTGATGCTTTCAGGCTTGGTAATGCACAAACAGATCTTCCTAAGCTCTTGGATGATTGAATGGATGAATGCTCGATGCTTAACCTTGCACGATTTGGCCAGAAACTCCAACTGCCATTGATGGATGTAAACTTCAACAGCTCCAAATCAGCTCGAAACTTGATGGATCTTGCTTCCAAAATGTTCAATTATGCTTGTGGATGAAGGATTAATCAAGAA
Source organism: Lathyrus oleraceus (assembly GCF_024323335.1). NCBI lineage: Eukaryota > Viridiplantae > Streptophyta > Magnoliopsida > Fabales > Fabaceae > Lathyrus > Lathyrus oleraceus. Next base: position 491,174,250 of record NC_066583.1, read on the forward strand.
CAAGGCAATGTTTATGAAGAAATTTGATGAAATAGTGAGAGAACCAAGTGAAGAAAATTGTGAAAATGGATCTAGATCTGAGAATTATGATGTGTTAATCATGAAAACAATTATGCTTTTCCTTTTATATGGTGTGCTAATCAAACTCTTAATCACAATTAGGCAATGCAAGTGAGATTAATGAAAACCAAGTGTAATGCCAAATTTGCAAATTCACCCCTTATGCATGCATTCCAATGCTACAGTGCACGTTTTTGGTTTGGAAATCCTTTCAAATGTCATGTGGAAGCCAAATGCAAGTAGTAGGAAGTGAAAACAATGCATAATTTTTGAATTTGGAATTTCCCTCCAAAATTCAAATGAAAATGCAAATATTTTTGTGATCAAAATGCATGGCTTATGATGCATTATTTGGATAGTGCATGTCAAGAGAGAAATGTTGCAAAAAGAGCCATCTCATTTGGCCTTATGGTTTGAAAGTTATGCCTTCTTGAAGTTCAAATTCATTTGGCAATGATTGATCCATATCTTCTCAACCATACATGAGAAATTCATGTTCTTGGACTTTTTGGAAAGGTGAGAGCAAGATCTTCAACTTTCATGTTGGACAAAATTTCATTTGAAGCTTTCTTGGTCATGTAATCTTGAGGAGAAAACCTTTCCATTTTTGGCAATTTCAAATTACATGTCACTTACTATTTTTGGAAAGTTTTCATCTGACCTCAAATTCTTCATTGTTGATGTTTGAAATGTCAAATTAGACTTGTATGGACATGAATGAGGCCTCTCTAACCATCTCCCACCTTCAAATCCATGATTGAATGCACAGTTGACTTTGGTTAACTTTCTAGGGGTTCAGATGAATTGCATCTTGACTGATGATTTCTGAACATCCAACCTTTGGCCAAACCACTTCAAAATTATCCCTAGGTCATATAAACTCAATGAACCAACCCTAGGGTTTTGCTTCAATAGGATATGCACTTGCTAGCTTGCACAACTGGACTTCCTGACCAGTCTTGACTGATGACTTGCATTAGGCAATGGACAATGCAATGCTATGCAGTGGACAAGGCAATGCTAATGACCTAATCATGAAAATGAATGTACAAAATGGGAGGTGCAAATTTGAGGTGCTACACTCATTTGAGCACATGTTTATGTTAATGCATTTTTCCTTTTGCTCACTTGAGCACATAAATGTGTATATATTATTGTGCTTGTGTTTTGTTTTGATTGTTGTGGACCAAAAATGCAAAAATGGACAAATGGACTTAGTTTCTAGGACATTCCCTATGCAAATTGGAGTAAAAACTCCTAATGTTGAAGATGGATTAGAAGGACCAAATCTCTAAACTCACTCTTTCCCGTTCTTGATTTACTTCATAGAACTTTTGATGTGTGTGCTTTTGTGCTAGGGAATCCTATGTGAGCCAAATTGAAGAACCATTGCCATGTTCATCCAAAGTGAAAGATACAAGAGCCATTGGGGATCTTCTAAGAGCTTGTTTGATTTATTTGATTGCTTGAGCTTACACTTATTTTGCTTGCATATTCCAAAGGATGAGAGCTACTTGGATCATCAATATGATCTCAAGAGAGGAACTCCATTTGCGGTCTTGTTTCTTATCCTTCATCTCTTGTATGATTAGGACTTTAGCCATTCTTCTTCTTCCCTCCACTCTAACCCAAGCCAAAACTTTTGTGCAAAGATTTAACACTTGTTTTCAAACATTAGAAACCTAAGCATTATGCTTTTGATTTTCAAACTTTCTTTTCATAACACTTATCTTGAATTGAATCTTTAAGTCAACTTTGACCATATTTTGTAAATACTTTTCATTGGTAAATACAACTCATTCAAATGCTTTTGTGGTTTCAATGGCCACTTTCTTAATCAAAACTTTCCATAACCTTTAGCCATTAGGTTTGAGTTATCCTTGAGGTAGATGTAATACTCACCTATATCCTTAGTGATGGACAATGAGTCTTCCATGCTTATTATAGGGTTAACCCCTCACTAGCATGTTGAAGCTATCCTCACATGGTGGATTTGTGATTTTAGGTTGAGTTTTCTCCCTTGGATAACAAAAGACCTTAAGACTTTTGGACCAATCAATTCACCAACTTGTTTTGAGATTTTTACCCCGAACTACGAGGTTTTTATCCTAATCTTTTTTAAGATGGTACGTAGGCAATGGGTTTATCCATCTAAACACAAAATGTAAATAACTTATATATTCTCTTCTCATCTCTTCAATCATGTTTGCACAAATAAATTTTCACAAAACTACCAACCTTACAACAAGTCTGAAAAGGGCTCCCTAGGAGTACCTAGGATGTTTTGGGTGCTTAAAACCTTCCCATTGCATAACCAACCCGCTTACCCCGATCTCTGACATTTTTACTAGTTTTTGATTCGATAAAACTCTTAGGTTTTTGTTCGCTTTCTAACCATTCCTTTGGATAAATAGAAGTGCGGTGGCGACTCGACGTGTATGGTTTACCTTGGATTTAGTCAATATCTTTAATGGTAACGAATACCCCGCTACATAAGCCATATTTTTACTTCTCATCTATGGGCTAGTGTTATTTCCCAACATCGACAATTTTGTGGATGTGAACACTATTAGGATTTTTTCTTCTCTAAATCCCGTTCCGACTCTGTTGGGTGAGAATTATTTCTCTTTTCATGTGAGGAATGCAAAGGGTGGTGGTTCCATTGTGTGTTGTTTGCCTCTGTTGTACAAGTGGTTTATTTCGCATTTGCCTCAGACGCTCGCCTTCAAGGAGAACATGGGATGTCTACGGTGGCCTGCGAGACTCATGTCTCTCACTAATGAAGATATCTCTTGGTATAACCGTGTGTATGATGGCGTTCAAATTATTGATTCTTGTGGTGAGTTCTCCAATGTGCCTCTTCTTGGTACATGTGGTGGAATTAACTACAAACCTGTTTTGGCCCGCCGTCAGCTTGGGTTCCTCTTAAAGGATAAACCTAATAACATTTTGTTAGAAGGTGTTTTCTTTCAAGAGGGTAAAGATCCCCTGAACTTGAAGGATAGGATGGTTCGCGCCTGGCGCAAAGTTCATAGGAAAGGAAGGAAGGAGCTTGGTCCGAAGAATTGTATTGCTTTGGAACCCTACACCGCTTGGGTGAGGAAGAGAGCTCTTGAGTACCACATGCCATACGATTATCCGAGACCTACCCATATGGTTATGGTTGGGCCTTCAACCCTCCCTAACCAAGGAGTAGAGGAGTTGAGAGATGAAGACCGGTCGCGTGCATGGGTTTGTGAGCGAGAGGAACTTCTTTAGTAGCTCAAAGATAAGCATGTAGTGATAGAATTTCTAGAGCATCAGGTTATTGATGAGCCTGATGATGTGGTTACTTCTCTTCTTCCTCACTCATCTAGGTTTTGGAAGAGGAAGTATGATCGGCTCGCCAAGGATAAGGCCGATATGGAAGCAGCTTATGAGAGAGAGGTGAAGAGACTTCGTGCATCTTATCTTCCGATCTCGAGAGCTTTGGATGATTGTTTCTAGGGCTCCATAGGATGTTTATTCTCCTTTTCTCTTATATTGTATTTGGTTACCAAGACTGTACTACTTCTTTGGTGTAAAAAGTTTCCAAATATTATTGCTATGAGTATTCTATATATGTCTCAAAAGATCAATATTTTCAAATATTTGCAAATAGATCTCTATAAAGTTCCTCTGATTAAAAACAAACCATATGCACAAACATTACATGCATCATATGCATAAGCAGGTTTTTTTCTGAGCTCTTGATCAGTGGTCTAACTCTTTGTTCCTCATTTATTTTGAAGATAAGCTGACGCACCGGTATAACACGAGAGCCAATCATCCAAGGATAATGGAGCACTTAGAGCAAGAGAACCGGGAATTGAAGGAAGAGATTGTTGGTGTAAGCCCTAGAGGCCAATACTTTTGGTACTTGTATCGAATTATTTATTAATAATAAAAGGCATTTTCTTTATTATGGTTGATTAATAAAGTCCCTAGAATAGATAGTCCGTTTAATGTATTAAGTGTGACTTAATCATGAGAACACATTAAACATAAGGGCACTGTTCTTAAAGTATCCGTAGTCGAGCTTTAATGTGAAATGGGATAACATTAAAGCATTAAGACTATTATGTTTGTAGACTGATGATCACATCTCATGGATCATGGATAAAGAGTTATCAAGTCTTAAACATAGGTATGAATATTAGGAGTAATATTTATACCGGATTGACCCGCTATGAGAATACTATATAGAAAGTTATGCAAAAGTGTCATAAGTTATTCTCATGGTGATAATAGTGTATACCACTCTTCGACCTGAAACCACTATGGATCCTAGATATAGAGTTGAGTGCCTTATTACTGATCCAACGTTATCCGTAACTGGATGACCATAAAGACAGTTGATGAGTACTCCACGAAGCATGCTGAGGGACATGAGTGTCCTAGATGGAATTTGCCAATCCTGCGTAACAGGATAAATGTCTATGGGCCCAATATTGAACTGGACAAGGGTGACACGGTCTATACCTTGTGTTCAATATAGACATAAGGGCAAAGGGGTAATTATACACATAATTATTATCACAGGAGGTTTTGTCAGATCACATGACATTTTCGTGACTTGGGTAGCAGTGATGTGTTGCTAGATACCGCTCACTGTTTATTATGTTAAATGCGTGATTTAATATAATTGCCAACGCCGCGAAAACCTATAGGGTCACACACAAAGGACGGATTGATGAGAGATAGAATAATTAAGGAACATCGTAAGGTACGGTGTACTTAAGAAGAATACGAAATATGGTAAAGTACCAAATACTTAAGTGATTTTGGCATATTCTGAGATATGGGCCAAAATGCACTTAAGTGGGCTTTTTGGCTTGAAGCCCACACAAGTGGTTCTATAAATAGAACCCCTTGGGTAGAAGCATTGTCACTCCAGACAACATAACCGAAGAGTTGGAATTTCGTATCTCTCTCTCTCTCACTCAAAGCCTTCATTCACAAACAGCTAGCACTGCGATTGAAGGAATCCGTTCGTGTGGACTGAGTAGAGACGTTGTCATCGTTCAACGTTCGTGATCGCCCCGTGGATCTGTATCAAAGGTTTTGATCATTATCAGAGATCTGCACCAAAGGTTTGAATCGCCACAAGAGGTAACGATTCTATCACTGATCATGCCCATTCGTAAGGATCACTAAATGGAGAAATTTTAAATTCCGCTGCGCCTTGGATGGCAATTCTCCTTCAGTGGTATCAGAGCCACTTACGAAACCATGAATCTGATATCTGTTTTTGTTATGTAATAATATGATTAAAACAGAATGAATCAAAGGTTAAATTGAGATCGATCAAGTTACATATATGTGATATATGTAACCCTGATGCAAAATACATTATATATGATATAATGTTCCTGTTTCGTTCATTCAAAACCTCGATGATTGTTTTCCTTTGAGCGATCAATGGTCGTTTGCTTCTTGATCCGACATTAGTATGGTGAAGCAATGACGTGTTGATCAATCATACTGAATTAACAATCGAGACGTGTTTGACGGTCTGAAATTGGTGCATTAGGGTTAGTGACGGCACAAGGGTTGTGTTGTCAGAGAGTTATGCGATTGGGGTTTGAACGCACAAGAGTTGTGCTTCCTAAACACTTTTTGGAACAATGTTAACCGGTTAACGCGTATGGTTAACCGGTTAACGGAATGCGAAATAAATTTTTTGAGATTTTTTAACAGTGTTAACTGGTTAACGCATATGGTTAACCGGTTAACGCAAGGCGGAAAACAGTTTTCCAAGACATTTTCAAACAGTGTTAACCGGTTAACACATTTGGTTAACCGGTTAACGCAAGGCAGAAAAGAATTTTCTAAAAGTTTTCAAACAGTGTTAACCGGTTAACGCATATGGTTAACCGGTTAACGCAAGGAAATTTTCACCCATTCGGCTAACTCAGTGCTTTAAAAGTGTCAAGTGTTGATACGAAAAGCGACATCGATTTTAAATGAATTATTCATTAAAATATGATGATCGGTCGTTGAAATTTAATTTGATTTTAATTAATTAAAGGAATTAATTATAATAATAATAAAGTGTTTATCATTGTCTTGTGGTGATCGGTTATGGCCTTAGTTTTCCTTTGTTTTGGGTTTTTTTTTAAAATACGACCTGCGTGTCGTGCCTCTCTCTTAATCTCCCAAATGTAACTTCTTTTCTCATCTCACTCCCTCGTATGTAAAACGAGTTTCTTTCATGTAATGTAATGATATGAAGAAAGCAAAGAAGTCAGTGCCAAAGGAAGACAACCTTGAAGATCTTGCTTGGAGAAGCTTAGATCGTTGTAGGTTAGCTTAGGTTCTCTCATTGGCTTGGGAGAACAATTGCGCTAGGGGCCATAACTGTTTCAATTTTGTTTGTATGTATGTTGATGCATGTGAATGTATGTTGATGCATGTGAGAGACGGTTTATATGATAAACAAGCCGGTGAGATCAGATAAATTGCAATTCCCTCAAAATTAAATATTAAGTTTATGCTTTCCAAGTTTTAACACTCATCAAGACTAGTAATGGAAAATGTAGGTTTCGCCTACGCGAGGTGCATGATCTATATATTAGTAAGGTGCGATGGGATAATTGTAATATCCAACTGTTAAAACAATGGGTCAAACTTAACTAAACAAATTATAATAAGATTATATATGTTTAGAAGCAAGAGTTGGGAATAATCCATATGATGGATTGGAATAAGGAGTTATTCACCCAACTGAAACTTTCGAGAGTTGTATGAGATACAATTGGAAGGAGTTCCTACCTAAATAACCTAGTTTTGTGTAATCCGCCTACGCGGACTTAGAACGAAGTGAAATATGGATCTCGACCCACTAGAAAATCTTCCAACAGGATTTTCCGAATCAGATGATGAGGGTCATTTGTTTTGAGTAAAATAGTGGGAGCATATTTAATTAAAGGCCTAATTGAATATGTCAATGATACTTATATTTTCATTAATCCTTGTGTAGATTACCATGACAACAAACACCTCTAACAACATATTACGATCAAACCTTGAGAAAGAAAAATTGTCTGGGACAAATTTTCTGGATTGGTACCGAGACATGAGGATTGTCCTCAAACATGATAAAGGGAAAGGCAAGGAAGTTGCCAAACCCAAACCCACTAGTGCTGCTTTGAAGCCTAGTGGAAGCATAGAAAAGGAAGGCACCTGCTTCCATTGCGGTAAGACCGCACACTGGAAGAGGAACTGCCCAAAGTACCTGGAAGATAGGAAGAATGGAGTAGAGACTCCAACTTCAGGTATTTTTGTTATTGAAATTAATTTATCTACTTCTGCATCATGGGTATTAGATACTGGATGCGGTTCTCATATTTGTACAAATGTGCAAGAACTAAAAAGGAGTAGAAAATTGGCAAAAGGTGAAGTCGACCTACGAGTTGGTAATGGAGCAAAGGTTGCTGCCTTAGCAGTAGGAACTTATGAATTGACTTTACCTAGTGGTTTAATAATTCAGTTAGAGAACTGTTATTATGTACCAGCAATTAACAGGAATATCATTTCTGTTTCTTGTTTGGACAAGTTCGGTTTTTCATTCATAATAAAGAACAATTGTTGTTCAATTTATTTGAATGATATATTCTATGCAACTGCACAAATGAACAATGGACTATATGTCATTGATCTTGAAATGCCTATTTATAACATTAATACTAAAAGGATGAAACCTAATGAGTTAAATCCAACTTACCTTTGGCATTGTCGATTAGGCCACATAAATGAGAAACGCATTTCCAAACTCCATAAAGATGGACTGTTGGACTCTTTTGATTATGAATCATATGAGACATGCAGATCTTGTTTAATTGGAAAGATGACAAAGTCTCCATTCACAGGAAAAGGTGAAAGAGCTAATGATCTTTTGGCCCTCATACATACTGATGTATGTGGTCCACTGAACATAACAGCCAGAGGAGGTTTTCAATACTTCATCACATTCACTGATGATTTCAGTAGATATGGTTATGTGTATTTAATGAAACACAAATTAGAGTCCTTTGAAAAGTTCAAAGAATTCAAGAATGAAGTACAAAACCAACTAGGTAAGAATATTAAAGCTCTTCGATCAGATCAAGGTGGTGAATATTTAAGCCTAGAGTTTGATGACCATCTGAAAGAGTGTGGGATCCTATCCCAACTCACTCCTCCTGGAACACCCCAATGGAATGGTGTGTCTGAGAGAAGAAATCGAACCCTGTTGGACATGGTCCGATCCATGATGAGTCAAGCCGATCTTCCAAACTCCTTTTGGGGACATGCGCTGTTGACCGCAGCTTACACACTTAACCGTGTTCCATCCAAAAAGGTTGATAAGACACCATATGAGATATGGAGTGGTAAGAGACCACATATGTCTTACATGAAGATTTGGGGTTGCGAAGTTTATGTGAAACGACAAATTTCAACTAAGCTTGAGCCCAAATCTGACCAATGCTTATTTGTGGGGTATCCTAAAGAAACAAGAGGATATTACTTCTACAATCCTTCTGAGGGCAAAGTGTTTGTCGCTCGAACTGGAGTTTTCCTAGAAAAGGATTTTATTTCCAAAGGAACCAGTGGGAGGAAAGTAGAGCTTGAAGAAATTCAAGAATCACAAAGCATCGATACACCTATGGAGGAATTAGAGCAGGAAACACAAATGGTTGTGGAAGAGCAACCTGCTCAAGTAGAACAAGACCAGCGTAGGTCAGGCAGGATACGTCACCTACCTGAGAGATATGGATATCTCATAACAGATCAAGGTGATGTATTACTCATGGATCAAGATGAGCCTGTGACCTACCAAGAGGCCATAATTGGTCCCGAGTCTGAGAAGTGGCTAGAGGCCATGAAATCCGAAATAGATTCCATGTACACGAACCAAGTTTGGAACTTGGTAGAGCCTCCTGTAGGAGTTAATCCTATAGGATGCAAGTGGCTCTTCAAAAAGAAGACTGACATGGATGGTAAGGTACATACCTATAAGGCAAGACTGGTTGCAAAAGGATATAAACAAATTCATGGTGTTGACTATGATGAAACCTTTTCACCAGTTGCAATGCTTAAATCTGTTCGGATTTTACTTGCTATCGCTGTATATCATGATTATGAAATATGGCAGATGGATGTCAAAACTGCTTTCCTTAATGGGAATCTTCTTGAGGATGTGTACATGACACAGCCTGAAGGATTTGACATACCAAAAGAAGCCCATAAGATATGTAAGCTACAAAGATCAATCTATGGGTTGAAGCAAGCTTCCAGAAGCTGGAATCTTCATTTTGATGAAACAGTAAAACAATATGGATTCATCAAGAACGAAGATGAGCCTTGTGTCTACAAGAAGGTTAGTGGGAGCATGATCGTGTTCCTGGTTTTATATGTAGATGACATATTACTCATTGGAAACGATATCCCTACCCTGCAACAAGTAAAGACTTGGTTGGGGAAATGCTTTTCTATGAAGGACCTAGGTGAAGCAGCCTATATATTAGGAATCAGAATCTATAGAGATAGATCACAAAAACTGCTTGGCCTAAGTCAGAGTACATACATAGACAAAGTGCTGAGACGCTTTCATATGCATGATTCCAAGAAAGGATTCATACCTATGCAACATGGCCTGTGTCTATCAAAAACACAATCCCCTTCAACTAAGGAAGAAAGGGAACGCATGAATGAGACTCCATATGCATCTGCAATAGGATCTATCATGTATGCCATGTTATGTACTCGACCAGATGTCTCGTATGCTTTAAGTGCAACAAGTAGGTACCAATCTGATCCTGGTGATGCCCATTGGGTAGCTGTTAAGAATATCCTTAAGTACTTGAGAAGGACTAAGGAATCATTCTTGATATATGGAGGTCAGGAAGAATTGGCTGTAATTGGTTACACTGATGCTAGCTTCCAGACAGATAAGGATGACTTTAGATCGCAATCCGGTTATGTGTTTTGCTTGAACGGTGGCGCTGTGAGCTGGAAAAGTTCGAAGCAAGATACAGTTGCTGATTCTACAACCGAGGCCGAGTATATTGCTGCCTCAAGTGCAGCAAAGGAAGCTGTTTGGATCAGGAAGTTCATTAGTGAACTTGGCATAGTCCCTAGCGTTGTGGATCCCATTGGTCTCTATTGTGATAACAATGGTGCTATCGCACAAGCTAAGGAGCCTAGATCTCACCAACGATCCAAACACATACTTAGGTGTTATCATCTCATTCGAGAGATAATAGATAGAGGAGATGTGAAAATATGTAAAGTACCTACACTTGACAATATAGCTGACCCATTGACTAAGCCTCTTGTGCAGCAGAAGCATGATGGCCATACTAGATCAATGGGCATACGGGGTATGCCTGATTGGCTCTAGTGCTAGTGGGAGATTGTTGGTGTAAGCCCTAGAGGCCAATACTTTTGGTACTTGTATCGAATTATTTATTAATAATAAAAGGCATTTTCTTTATTATGGTTGATTAATAAAGTCCCTAGAATAGATAGTCCGTTTAATGTATTAAGTGTGACTTAATCATGAGAACACATTAAACATAAGGGCACTGTTCTTAAAGTATCCGTAGTCGAGCTTTAATGTGAAATGGGATAACATTAAAGCATTAAGACTATTATGTTTGTAGACTGATGATCACATCTCATGGATCATGGATAAAGAGTTATCAAGTCTTAAACATAGGTATGAATATTAGGAGTAATATTTATACCGGATTGACCCGCTATGAGAATACTATATAGAAAGTTATGCAAAAGTGTCATAAGTTATTCTCATGGTGATAATAGTGTATACCACTCTTCGACCTGAAACCACTATGGATCCTAGATGTAGAGTTGAGTGCCTTATTACTGATCCAACGTTATCCGTAACTGGATGACCATAAAGACAGTTGATGAGTACTCCACGAAGCATGCTGAGGGACATGAGTGTCCTAGATGGAATTTGCCAATCCTGCGTAACAGGATAAATGTCTATGGGCCCAATATTGAACTGGACAAGGGTGACACGGTCTATACCTTGTGTTCAATATAGACATAAGGGCAAAGGGGTAATTATACACATAATTATTATCACAGGAGGTTTTGTCAGATCACATGACATTTTCGTGACTTGGGTAGCAGTGATGTGTTGCTAGATACCGCTCACTGTTTATTATGTTAAATACGTGATTTAATATAATTGCCAATGCCGCGAAAACCTATAGGGTCACACACAAAGGACGGATTGATGAGAGATAGAATAATTAAGGAACATCGTAAGGTACGGTGTACTTAAGAAGAATACGAAATATGGTAAAGTACCAAATACTTAAGTGATTTTGGCATATTCTGAGATATGGGCCAAAATGCACTTAAGTGGGCTTTTTGGCTTGAAGCCCACACAAGTGGTTCTATAAATAGAACCCCTTGGGTAGAAGCATTGTCACTCCAGACAACACAACCGAAGAGTTGGAATTTCGTATCTCTTTCTCTCTCACTCAAAGCCTTCATTCACAAACAGCTAGCACTACGATTGAAGGAATCCGTTCGTGTGGATTGAGTAGAGACGTTGTCATCGTTCAACGTTCGTGATCGCCCCGTGGATCTGTATCAAAGGTTTTGATCATTATCAGAGATCTGCACCAAAGGTTTGAATCGCCACAAGAGGTAATGATTCTATCACTGATCATGCCGATTCGTAAGGATCACTAAATGGAGAAATTTTAAATTCCGCTGCGCCTTGGATGGCAATTCTCCTTCAGAGATTGCGAGGCTGACTGCCATGATGGAGTCAATTCTGGCCGCCCAAAGCCAAGCTTCACCAACTCTTGCAACTCCTCCCGTGAGGACTATTATATCTGAGATAGCAATTTCTATTATGCCTGCTGCAACAACCCATTTTTCTCCTACTATGCCAACCGGTTTCCCTTGGGGAATGCCTGCTAATTTTGTGCCAGAGGGTTTTGCTCCTACTCTCACTTCTCTGCCGGCATCTAGCCCGGTCCTATCTGTGCCACCTCCCGTTGTGCACACCTTACCCCGTGTTGAAGACACCATCTATCATTCCGAGCCGTCTGAGGGTCCGGATGTTTATGAAAAGATGGACGAGATAAAAGACCAATTCCTTGAGCTGCGCAAGGAACTGAAGACTCTACGGGGTAAGGACCTCTTTGGTAAAAATGTTGATGAGTTGTGCCTAGTGCCCAACGAGAAGATCCCTATTAAGTTCAAAGTTCCTGACATTGAGAAGTATGAGGGAAACACATGCCCGCTCAGCCATCTTGTGATGTATGCTCGCAAGATGTCAACTCAGACTGACAATGATCAACTGCTGATGCATTACTTCTAGAATAGTTTGTCAGGTGCTGCGCTCCGGTGGTATATGGGGCTGGAGAGTGCAAGCAGCCCCTCTTTCAACGATCTTGGAGAGGCTTTTGTAAAGCAATATAAATATAATGTGGATATGGCTCCGGATAGGGACCAATTGAGAGAGATGTCGCAGAAGGACAAGGAGACCTTCAAGGAGTATGCCCAGAGATGGCGAGAGTTGGCAGCTTAGATAGTGCCACCCCTGGAAGAGAAGGAGATGAAAAAGATCTTCTTGAAGACTTTGAGCTCTTTCTATTATGAAAGAATGATTGCCAGTGCTCCCTCAGACTTCACAAAAATGGTGAATATGGGGATGAGATTGGAAGAAGGGGTCCGTGAAGGACGATTATCCAGAGAAGATAGCTCCTCAGCAAAGAAGTATGGAGGCTTTGTGAGGAAGAAGAAGGGAGAGACACATGTTGCGTCCTCTCATGCTAAAAGAAGGCCCTCTATGAGGAGGAAGAACGTGCGTCCTGCTGTCAACCAACACTAGGTGGCTCATATAGCACCTGCTTTTAGAGAAGTTCATCAACAACAACAACTACAACATCGTCAACAACAATAGGCCTACCATCCTTGAAACAATAACAACACCAGCACCAGAAACTACGAGAGGAAGAGGGTAACTTTTGACCCGATTCTGATTACATATGATGAGCTCTATCCTTCTTTGATCGATAGAAAGCTGATAACTCCTCGTGACCCTCCCGCTGTACCAACCAACCCACAGTGGTGGTATAAGCCCGAGCTTCATTATGTATATCATTCCGGTGCTCCCGGACATGACGTGGAGAATTGTTACCCGTTGAAGACCAAGGTGCAAGACCTTGCGAGAAGTGGGATATTGTTTTTCGAGGACGTAGGTCCAAATGTTAAGAAGAACCCATTGCCCGAGGATGGGAAGGCTGCTGTTAATATGGTCTAGGGATGCCTTGGCAAGTATAAAGCCTTGTATGTTAATGGCATAAGGCAATCTTTGGTTGAGATGCACAAGCATTGTGTGAACACATCCACTACGAGCACGACCATGATAGGTGCCAGGTGTGCACTATCAACGAAAGAGGATGTTGTCAAGTTAGAAAGGACATCCAAGAGATGATTGATTAGGGAATGATTGAAATACTTCAGAATTATAATGAGGACGAAGTCGATGTTATCACCCTAGTGTTTAAAATTCCCGAGCTTGTTGTCGTCAAGTATGATGGCAGCAAGAAGAAGGTATCTTCAGCTCTTGTAATCAAGTCAGCGGGCCCTGTCCCGTATGTATCAGACAAGGTTGTTCCCTACCGATATAATGCAGTTATGCTAGAAGATGGGAAGGAGGTGTCGTTGCCCTCAACCTCTGTGGTTAGTATTTCAGACATTAGTGGTGTGACTCGTAGCGATCGTGTTTTCTCGGTGCAGCCGAAATCCCACAAATATGTTGTGAAGAAAATAGTTGCTAATTGTCGCATCCGCGAAAAACAACCGGCAGGAAAAACAAAACAAACAGAGCCGCCACCGTGTGTTATTTATCCCAAAGAGGGAAAGGAAACGCTCGAAGTAAACCTGGAAAGGAAATGGTCTCGCGACCAAAGAGAGATGGGTCGGGAGTCGGTTACGCATGGGGAAGGTATTAGCACCCCTCACGTCCGTCGTACTCGACGGGATCCACGCTCAGAAGGAAAGAATAAGGTTGCTAAAACTGCTCAAAAGAATGCACACACACACACTGGGATAAGACACAGATGGAAGAAAAAGGGACGGGCTCGCTAGGATATCGCATCCTATGCCTACGTATCTCATCTGGAATGAGAATCAGAGCTACCGCAGTTCGGCTCACGCACGCCGAAACAAAATACACGCACACAGGAAACCGACTGCCAATCGTTGGGCTTACGTCAGACTCCACACAAACAGGCAAACATGGAAACCGAATGCCAATCACTGGACTTACATCAGACTCCGCACCAACAAACCCACACAGGAAACCAACTGCCAATCGCTGGACTTACGTCAGAATCCACACAAACAAACACCAATAGGATACAGAATGCCAATCGCTGGTCTTACATCCATCTCCTAACACACACAAGAAGGTTAACAAACAAACAAGTTAATAGGGAGTCTGGCACTCGAGCCTAATAACTATCAAGCAAACACACACAAAAAAAAGGAAAAGGGTGCCCGGAGAGATCTCGTACGACCTCCTGCCTACGTACCTCATCAGGTATGAGGATCAAGGCATCGTAGTTCCCTTTAACAGGGGAGAAACTTTCTCCTAACCAGAGACTGGGAAATGACAAACTAGAAGGGAGACTGACTCGAGCCTAATAGTTATCATGCAATCCCCAATGGTCCTAGGTTGAGGTTTCTACCTAACTTGCATAGGCAACAAGCTATCCTAAACAGCACAGGCAAAATCATACAAGCACAAAAAGCAAGCACACACACTATATGCAAACAACTGGGCTCATACAAGGTTAGGATGTGAAACACAAGCCAACTGGAATCTGGTGTAGTTAGCTCTTAACCCTAACATTGAGAGTTAGCGTGAAGCAGATGAAATGGGAAGTGAGGGTAAGACCTCACAGCTCTTATCCCTGGCCTGGGAGAACTTCAGACAAATGAAAGTGTGGGAGTTCAGAAAGTTGGAACTCTTCTCCACATATGACTGACACAACAAAAATCTTGGGTTAATATCCACAATGCATCAACACAAGGTGTGTGAGCAAAGTGGATGACACACTGAATAGCAGGAGATGGATTGCACATCTCTTTTATCTGCCAATTGCCTCATAAGAGGACTTTTCCTGCTTGGCACAAAAATAAACATTCACAAGCATTGCCTCTTAAGGAGGGCTTCAGACAGGTGCCTGCCCACATAACAGGACAGGTCTTCCAGACTACATGAAGTCAGAGGGTTATACCTCAATGGTTAAGCAACCAAGCCAAAGCAAAGTTCAAAGTGAACTTAAAGCAACTAATGTACCTGTGGAAACATCAGAAAAATCAGTTCAACTGTACAGACAAACAGACAATCATGAATATCAAACAGTCAAACCCAATGAGCAAAGGCATAAGCCAACAAGTCAAACTCAAATGAGTTAACAACTCTACAAAAGACACAAGGTTAGTAGTCAAAAGTAAACATCAAAAGCTCAAGTGATAGAGCATCAACAACTATGGAACTTGAATGCTCAACCTGAAATCAAAGCTCAAACATAAGCAACTAACCACTAGGTCAAAGCCTAGGGTCAAAGATGGATAAAAAATTCAAAACAGAACATGAATCAGATTCAGTCAATCAAGAACACAATCCAAAAAGTCCCATATCAATATCATTAACCAAATCCATTTCATGAACCAAACATGGCAAGGTATGCAAGTTGTGACCATATTGTGACATCAAAATGAACAAATGCACATTAAATCAAAAATGATTCAAATAATCTTGGCAAAATTCATGAGTAAACAGGACATACAACCTGATCATCACACAAAAATTAGAGGCATTGGACATCATTAGGCATGGTAATCACATTGCATAAGTCAAGACAAGCACAACAAGCACATGTGTGACACCAATTGTCACACCAACTTAACATAGGCATCAAACAGAAATGAATCATGGTAAAAACCTCAAACCAAAGCCAAAACACCATTCAACATGTCTAGAAATAGTGTGCAAAATTTCACATTCATTGGATAAGGAACAAGCATTTCACAATCAAATGAAGGTCAAGGCAATGTAAAAGCTCAAATGTGACCATCCAGAATGAAAAATCTCAATTAAATCCGAAATGATCCAAAAAATTCCACCAAAACTCATGAGCAACCACAACATCCATAACATGCATCATACAAAAAATCAGGACATTTGGAGATCATTTGGTAAGGCAAACTCATGAATCAAGTTGAACATCTCAAGGTGTGACACAAATTGTCACACCTACATTAACATGATCATAAAATAGAAATGACACATGATAAAAATACCAAATCAACACCAAAATGTCAAGCAATGAGTCTAGTTATAGCATGCCAAATTTCATGATCATTGGACAAGAATCAAGCATTTCACAAATGAATAAGCAAGGCAATGTCAAAATAGCATACATGTTCAAACTCTCTAGGCAAAATAATTATCCAGCCATGCACAATTTTGGAATTAATGATGATAAAGAAGTAGAGAGCATAAGGATCATAATGCAAAAAACCTCATAATTTTTGGATGAATATTCAATTAGTTATGATTTTTTAAAGATTGGAAATGAAATGAAATAAAATGTGATAAATAAAATGAAATAAAATGGAATTAATATTTAATTATTTGAATTAAATGGCGCCAAGCTGAAACGCAACGTTTCATTAAACGCTGGCTCAGTCAACGTGCATGGTCAACTGCACGGGCCAATGAGAAACGCGCATGGGAATTGAATCATCCAATCACGTGCAAGCCCTAAGCAAAAATAAGGGAACGGTTTAGCGTTGCAGAAAACGAATCAAAGCGTGGCCTAATTTCTGCACTTCATCTTCTTCCTCGTGAAGAAGATGAACAGTGTCCTGTTCATGTGCACCAAGAACATTTCTCCCAGAAATCAAAAGTGAGCATATCAACATGTAGCACATTCATCATAGATCAGGAATCAAGGCATGGCTAAGTCTAAATCATCACATACAAAGAGAATCGAAGCAATCATCATTTATGCACAAAACTTTAAATCGACCTAACTCACTCAATTTTGCACGAAATCTCATGGTTCAAAGCTCAGAATGATCACAACAACAAGATCCACAAATATATCATAAGAATTTTGAGAAAAGAGAGATTCGATTCAATGACCTCTTGAAGAGCAGATTTGGAATTCGAGTGATTCAAGGCCTTGTGATGCTCCAATGCTTCTCTATGATGCTTGTATAGTTGATTGGAAGAGAAATTGAGGATTAATTGCACTAGATTCCAACAGAAATTTGATTCACCATGGATCCCTTCAAGCTCCTAGCATGAACAAAACAAGCACGATTTTGATCCTTTCCACGTCCAATCTTGCTTAGTGATACTTCAGAATCATGAATTGATCAAGAGAAGTGGAACTTGTTTGAAAAAAATGAAAGAAAATTTGAGAGAAAAAGTTTGAGAAATTTTCTAGATCTGAAATTATGAATGTGGTTACCCTGAAAACAGTTAGAGATTAGGCTTATATATGTTCTACTAATCATGCCTTAATCATGTTTTAAGCCAATGCAAATGGAATTAACAAATATGAGGTGTTTTGGAAAATGTGATTTTTCACCCTATGCATGAAAATGCATGGTGAATAGTGCACGAATTTTGATCCAATTTCACTCAAAATGCTGTTTTGGAGCCAAATGCAATGGTAGCATGTTCAAATAATGCACAAATTTCAAATTCCATATTTTCCCTCCAAAATCAAGTAAATTTCCAAATGCTCATGTGAATGTAATTCATGCCATGTAATGCAAGATTTGGAAATTATAGGTCAAAACAAGAACAATGCAAAAAGAGCCATCCAATTTGGAGTTTTGGTTGAGAAGTTATGCTCATTTGAAGTTCCATGTACACTTGGTCAATGGGAAATTGATGATCTTTGACTTTTTGGAAATGGGAGAGAAAGATCTACAACTTTCATGTTCAACAAAATTTCATTTGAAGCTTTCTTGATGATGTAATCTTGAGTTGAAAACCTTTCCATTTTTGGCAATTTCAAATTATAGGTCACTTTCTATTTTTGGAAAGTTTGACTGGACCTCAAATTCTTCAAAGTTGATGTTTGAAATGTCAAATGAGACTTGTTTGAACATGAATGAAGTATTTCTAATCACTTCCCACCTCCAAATCCAACAGTTGACCTTGCAGTTGACTTTTGTGGTTGACAGATGAATTGGTCATGCACAGATGATTTTGAGCCTCAACCACTTAATGAAATAACTCCAAAATGAAACCCTAGCTTATACAAGCTCAATAAAATCATATTAGGATCTCCATCTCAATAAAAACCTCATCTCCTTGAAAAACCCTGATTGGTATAATGCAACTGATTAGGGTTGACCAGAGGTCAAAACCCTAATCCCAAGGAACATGATCAGAAATAATGAACCATGATGATGATGATGATGTACCATTTAAACCAAGATAATGATCAATCTCCTTGAGGAACCAAGAAACCCTAATTGAAGCACAAACCCTTAGATGGCCAGTGATCAATTCATGAGACCCTTAGGCTTGCATCTCTTACCCTCTCCATCTTCTGAGAAAGACCTAGGAGGATGACTTGCTCATTGTTTCCACATGATATGCAAAGATGTAATACCTAATGTCCTAAAAAAATGAAATGCAACATGCTAAGCTAGTCCCAAGAGATGAGGGCAAATTTTGAGGTGTTACAGCTGCCCCCTATTCAATCCACTGTGAACCTGTCGATATGAACAGCCTCGGCTTTCAGATGATCAGGGTGAAGAGTGATTGAATACCAAGAACAGACGAACAATTTGCACTCCGATGGGAAATAATTAACAAAGCCTGTCAGAATTGGCAAAGAGGCAATCTTGAAAAGAAGAATCCGTCTGGTACGGAAAAAGCCGGCCTGAATACCGAAAAGGAATATTGGTCCAGATACCAAAATAAATGGTAACACAGGAACCATGGCCTGAACGCCGCTCATCAGTCTGACTACTGAACATCATGTGATAGAATTCTTTAACTTGAATTAACTTTTAATGATAGCAAATTGTGTGATCATCATCCAAATTGATTGTGCATTGCATTACATGATATATTTGTGTTCTTATTTTGTCCATCATCCCACTTTATTGTTGCATAAACATACATATAAATCTACATTGAAAATTCCCTTAAAATAACTATTAAAATGCATTTTATAACAGTATGTATCAATACATGAACCTTTGCATCGATACATGTAACCTGTGATTAATTACAAAACAATTTCTGCTCAGTATGCATCGATGCATACGAGCCATGCATCAATACATGGAAGGTCAAAAACTCCATGTATCGATACACACGATTCCTGCATCGATACAGGACTACTTGAGACTGCCTGTGCATCAATACATGAGCATTCAGCATCGATACATATCAGTGTAAAAATCACATGCATCGATACACACGATTTATGCATCGATACAGGACTACTTGAGACTGCCTGTGCATCAATACATGAGCATTCAGCATCGGTACATATCAGTGTAAAAATCACATGCATCGATACACACGATTTATGCATCGATACATGAGTAATTAATTTCACCAAATATTCACACAACTTACAGTATGCATCGATACACACTGTTATGCATCAATACACAAAGCTGTTTTAAGTCATAACAGCAACTGTTTTGCAGCATATAAGTACAGGTTTTCATAGCAGGTAGCGGACACGAATTCATTGAGCGAAAAGACAATTGAACACAAGATCAAAGAAGTGTTGGAGCAATTGTCAGTGAGCACATAGAACCTGAAAGAGACTTCATCTTCTTCATCTTCTCAATCACTCTTCTTTCAAGAACATTTACACATAACAATTCTTGTTCGTTGGATCAAAGAAGCATTGAGATAACGTTCAGTGGTGTGATCAAGGATCTAGCTGTGGGTTGCAGTGGAACGATCGAGGATCTAGCTGAGTCGAAGATTGAAGGGGGTTTCTAGGAAAAACCTACTGGTTTGTCCTTCAAGAACTGGTGTGTTCTTGAGGGTTTCGGAGTCACATTTGCAGAGCAGATTCAGCCGCAGCGTTGCGTTTGGAGATCGGGGGATTTCGCAAGCAGGTCGTGGAACCGGTGAATTGTTTGCAACTTTGTGCAGGAAAATCTTGATCGAGCTCAGATCAAGTGAAGGTTTATACAAGAAGAGGTTCTTGGAGTTTAGAAATTCTGTCTTTGTATCAAAACCTTGTATCAACGGATTCGGCAATAATTGATAATCAAAGTTCTCAATTTCATTTGAAATTGAGAGGGAGACGTACCCACACGCGAGGACGACGTGGGGAACTTCCTTAACAAATCTCTGCGTATCGTACTCTTACCTTAATCTTCTTTACGTTTCAAAACTATTTTGCAATTTCTGTTAGTGTGTGGTGATTGATCATAATTCTGGACAGCAGTGATAATAAAACCTTTAATCATACACCATTGCTGTTTATCATCAAACACTCACACACCAACTGTTTGACAAAACGGTTAACTAAATTGTGTTCATTGGAAATAGTATTTGAGGATAAGCGCATTCAATCTGTTAATATTTTGTGTGTATTATTTCTGTCATTCTCATTAAAATCCAGCAACTGCACTTGCGTGTCCGGCTTTCTAGTAGCAGTTCAGAATAGACGGAAGTCGATTCGGGACTGCTTTTTCCGCTGTTTTTGAAAACTCTGATTAAACGTTAAATCCGTTAAATTTTAAAGAGGTGATCTATTCACCCCCCCTCTCGATCACTAGCCACACCGTCTAACAAGTGGTATCAGAGCGCCGGTTCGCTGGTGCTCTGTGGCTGCCTGTAACAGTATGGATTCTGAACCAAAGGGGGCGTATAATAGAGCGCCTATTTTCAACGGTGAAAATTACGGCTACTGGAAAGACTGCATGCGAGTTCATATAAATTCTGTGGATAGGTTAGTATGGGCTGCCATTGAAAACGGTCCGTTTCAAATTACAATGACTAATGCGGCTGGCGCCATAGTACCTAAACCAGAAGATGATTGGAATGAGAAAGATGAGAAAAAGTGGTCGTGTGATTGGAGAGCTCGAAACATGTTAATTTCAGCACTTGGTGTTGATGAGTATTATCGAGTATCACATTGCACGACAGCTAAAGAAATGTGGGACGCTTTAGAAGTTGCCCATGAGGGTACTACTGAAGTAAAACAGTCCCGCATTAACACACTCAATCAAGAATTTGAGCTCTTTCGCATGAAACAAGGAGAATCCATCTCCGACATGCAAAAGAGATTCACCCATCTAACTAACCGATTGAATGCTCTTGGAAAACCTATTTCCAATGAAATTGCTACTAACAAAATTCTCAGGTGTCTTAGCAGGGAGTGGCAACCTAAAGTTACAGCAATCAAGGAAGCCAACGATCTTACAAGACTTACAATTACAACACTGTTTGGAAAGCTGGAAGAACATCAGCAAGCTTTGGAAAGTCTTGAAAAATATGAGAATAAAAGTAAGAAGGAGAAGGAAAAGAAAAGAGACAAAGAGGGAGAGAAGAAGCCAATAGCTCTTGTGGCTTCTAGCTTTAAGTTCTCACGAAAAGAGCAAAGCGACAATGATTCAAGTAGTGACAAAGACTCGGATGATAGGGAAATGGGACTGTTTGTAAGGAGATACAATAGATTCATTCGAAAGAATGGAGTCAAGCATTCCGACAAAAATCTCATGAAGTTTCGAAGACAATCCATAAATTCGAAACAAGAAGAAAACAAGAAGAGTAGAGGAAGAGGATCATGCTTTAATTGTGGTAAATCCGGACACTTTAAAACGGAATGCCCTATGAAGTATAAGGACCAAAGAAAAGACTCACCAAAAGGTCACAGCAAGCAAAGGAGAGCGTATATTGCATGGGAAAGTGATAGTGAGTCATCAAACACACAAAGCTCAAGTGATGATGATGAAGCTGCAAATCTGTGCCTTATGGCTCACTCAAAAATTCAGTCCTACCACAAGAAGAAAAGCAATGACAAAAAGGTAAAACAAGCTTACTTCGATAACTTCTCCTCTATGTCTTTTTCGGAATTAAAAATAGCTTTTGAAAAACTGCATAACGAAGCTGTAGATGCTTTTAAACGACTTGCTTCCGACAAACATATCTTCTCCTTTTTGGAAGGAAAAGTGAACAAAGCTGAAATTGATTTAGAAGCATTGAAAACTAGTATTGCAGAAAATTCAAAAACTATTGACACTAACGGATGTAGTAGAGTTAGGTATTGTGACGCTTGTTATGTTTGGCAAAAAGAGGTAAACACTCTTAAGGCCAAATTAGAGAAAGCGCTACAACCTAAAATTACTTATGCCATTGACCCCAAGTTGTTTAAGAAGTCATTGAATCCTCCATATGCAAAATACTCTTTTATTCTAAAGGATTCAATGAACAAGAAACAACAAACACATCATCATGGTTTATGTCATTATTGTTGTCATGATGGCCATACCATTGAAAAATGCAAATTTAGGAGATTTCTAGTCCCTAAAGGTATTTATCAATGGAAGCCAAAAGGCAACCATGTTAACACTTACCCTCTTGGACCCAATGAAAATTGGGGACCAACTTCTCTCTTTTGATGTTGTAGGATGAGTGCCTTGCCTCCGTAGATAGAAGGTGGTTTCTTGACAGCGGCTGCTCAAGGCACATGACCGGTGACATATCGCTTTTTATAGACTTCAAGGCGAAGAAAAAGGGATATGTTACTTATGGAGACAACAACAAAGGAGCTATACTCGGCAAAGGTAGTGTAGGTAATCCCTCCACCACTACTATTTCAAATGTCCATTTAGTTGAGGGACTTAAACACAACTTGTTAAGCATAAGTCAACTATGCGACATGGGCTATAAAGTTTCGTTTACAAAAAACTTGCTGCATAATTGAACATGCTGAACAAAACATTGTGTTTAAGGGTGTAAGAGTAAACAACATCTATATGCTTGACTTGTTTGATGTACCGTTAACAAACACTAAATGTCTAGTCACCTTGAATGATGATTCTTGGCTTTGGCATAGACGTTTAGCTCATGTTAACTTCGATTTGCTAAACAAGGTTGTATCTAAGGATCTAGTAGTCGGTCTACCAAAAATAAAATTTTCAAAAGACCACCTATGTGACGCGTGCCAAATGGGAAAGCAAACAAGGGTGTCTTTTAAATCTAAAAATGTAATTTCAACCTCACGACCCCTTGAGCTTCTCCATATGGACCTCTTTGGACCTTCTAGGACAAAGAGCCTAGGTGGAAACTACTATGGCTTTGTAATAGTTGATGACTACTCTAGATTCACTTGGACTATATTCCTTCATAGCAAAGATGAAACTTTTTCTGCTTTTAAAAGTTTTGCAAATCTGTCCCAAAACAAAATGAATTCCAAAATAGTTACAATTCGTAGCGATCATGGTGGTGAGTTTCAAAATTATCACTTTGAGAAGTTTTGTGACAAGTATGGCATTGAGCATAACTTTTCAGCCCCTCACACTCCACAACAAAATGGCGTTGTGGAGCGTAAAAATCGTGTTTTAGAGGAGTTGGCAAGAACAATGCTTAATGAGGGTGGATTACCAAAATACTTTTGGGCTGATGCTGTTAGCACAGCCTGTTATGTCCTAAACAAAATTTTAATTCGCCCTATTTTGAACAAAACTCCTTATGAACTTTTGAAAGGAAGAAAACCAAACTTGTCACATCTTCACGTATTCGGTTGTAAATGTTTTGTTTTGAATAACGGTAAGGAAAACATTGGGAAGTTTGATGCAAAAGCGGATGAAGGTATTTTTCTTGGTTACTCAATGTCAAGTAAAGCATATAGAGTGTATAATAAGCGTTTACTTACTGTTGAAGAGTCGGTTCATGTTTCTTTTGATGAGTCTTATCCGAAAAATGTCGGAAAAGGTATTTCTTTTGATGACGCAGGTGTATCTACAGAAGACATACTCAAGGAAGCTGTTGAGGAAATTGATCAGTCCAAAACAGCTGCCCATGAGAAGGAGGAAGATACAAGTCATGAAGAAATTGAGGAAGAAAAGACAGCTGAAGTGAATGATCTTCCAACAGCTTGGAGATCCTCAAAAGACCATCCCATCGACAACATTTTGGGAGACATTTCAAAGGGAGTAATGACCCGGTCTAAGATAAGTAACTTTTGTTCTCACTTCGCGTTTGTTTCACAAGTTGAGCCTAAAAATGCCAAAGAGGCCTTGATTGATGAGTTTTGGCTAATGGCCATGCAAGAAGAGCTTAATCAATTTAAAAGAAATGACGTTTGGGAACTTGTCCCTCGTCCGCGAGATCATCATATCATAGGCACTAAGTGGGTTTTTAGAAACAAACTTGATGAAAACGGAGTGATTACTAGGAACAAGGCACGCTTAGTAGCACAAGGATATAACCAAGAGGAGGGCATAGACTATGAGGAAACTTATGCTCCAGTTGCTCGCCTCGAAGCTATACGTCTTTTGCTCGCCTATGCGTGTTCTAAGGATTTTAAGCTTTACCAAATGGACGTAAAGAGTGCCTTTCTTAATGGTGTCACAAATGAAGAAGTGTATGTTTCACAACCTCCCGGTTTTGAAAATGCTGAAAATCCAGATCATGTTTACAAATTAAAAAGAGCTTTGTATGGTCTTAAACAAGCCCCTCGGGTTTGGTATGAAAGGCTTAGCAAATTCCTAATTGATCATGGATATTCAAGAGGTAAAGTGGACAATACTCTCTTTATTAAACACAAAGGGAAGCACATTCTTTTAGTTCAAGTTTATGTCGACGACATCATATTTGGTTCAACTAACATACACTTGGTCGAAGAATTTTCTAAGGTTATGCAGGGTGAATTTGAGATGAGTCTAATGGGGGAGCTAAACTACTTCCTAGGACTGCAAATAAAGCAACTTGATGAAGGTACTGCAGTATGTCAAACAAAATACTGCAGAGAACTACTCAAGCGCTTTGGAATGAATGACTCAAAATCAATCGACACTCCAATGCCTACCAACGGAAATCTAGAAAAGGATGAGCACGGTAAGTGTGTAGATGTCAAAAGATTCAGAGGTATGATCGGATCTCTCTTGTATCTTTCTGCTTCTAGACCTGACATCATGTTTAGTGTTTGCATGTGTGCACGCTATCAATCAAATCCTAAAGAATCGCACCTAAAAGCGGTGAAGCGCATATTCAGATACCTTCATGGAACATCTAAATATGGGCTTTGGTATTCTAAAGGAAGTGATTGTAGCCTAGTAGGGTACTCCGATTCTGATTTTGCTGGCTGCAAATCAGATAGGAAAAGTACAAGTGGTACGTGTCACCTATTTTCAAACTCCTTGGTCAGTTGGCACAGCAAAAAGCAAGTTTCTGTGGCTTTGTCAACTGCAGAGGCTGAATACGTTGCAGCCGGTAGTTGTTGTGCTCAGATTTTATGGCTTAAGCAGCAACTACAAGACTTCAACATTCAACTCAAACGTATTCCTATCAAATGTGACAACACTAGTGCCATAAACCTCACTAAAAACCCTGTTCTACACTCACGCACTAAACACATAGAGATTAGACATCATTTCCTTCGCGATCATGTTGAAAAAGAAGACGTTGTCTTTGAGCACGTTGACTCCAAAAATCAGCTTGCTGATATTTTCACTAAACCATTGGCAACGGAACCTTTCTTCAACATACGTCGTGAATTAGGAATCTTAGATCTATCTCATTTGATGTCATAAGCATGTTACATCTTAATTATATTATGCCTCACCGTGTGTGACAAGCACTGTTTTAGATGTCAATTATCCTTCACAAGATCTCTCCAACAGAGGTAATATCAAACCTTTCTACAATTTTCTTATTGATGAGTGATTGTGTTTGTTAGAACAAATATGCTTACTCTAGTTGATGTAAAGTTTGCTTGAATATACTTCCTGTCTATAATGTGTGCTCATTAAAAATCTGATTTCTGAGCAAAATTATCATGACATAGTGCAACTGCATAATCATACTGCATAAAAACTCATTAAAAACCAGTTCAGCATCAGTATGTATCGACACATACGAAGCCTGCATCGATACATAAGCTCTGAAATTAAATTTTTTGAAAAACTGATTCAGTATGCATCGATGCATCTATCGCATGTATCGATACACAAGGCAATTGAAAACACTAGGCATCGACGCATCCATCGCATGTATCGATACACATGATAATTTTGAAATACTTGGCATCGACGCATAACTCTCTGCATCGATACTTACTGCTGTCATCTGAATTAAATGCATTCTTTTTCTCTCTCATGCATCGACACATCAACCAATCATATCATCTCTTATCTCATTACTTCATCTCATCTGCCCTCAAAAACCCCAAAACCAGTGGCTAACCCTAATCCTTCTCATCTTCACTCTCTCACAAACTTGGTAAAACCCTAAATCTCATATCACCATGCCTCCACGCACCATTCCAGCCAGAGCCAAAGGAAAAGGAAAGGGAAAGGAAGCAGCCGGTACGTCTCAGCAACCACCAGATGTTCCTTCAAATGCCTTAGACATTCTTCATCCTGCCATTGCTGCTGAATTTGAGGAATCCTTCAAGGCCAGGTTGGTAATGAAACCTCATATCTTTGATAAAACAGATGCTGTTCACCTGCACCTAAATGAAGTAGTTGAACTGTTACATGCACAAAAACTTGGGTCCTTTCTATCTACAAAAGATGACTATCATGAGGATTTCATCCGGGCCTTTTATGCTGGTTTACACACTGGTCCAGGCTATATGTTCCGGTGTTCTATCGGAGTCAGAACATATACCTTTGAAGCCTCTGATTGGGAAACGGTGTTTCAAATGCCGCTTCCGTCGATGGCTTTCAAGTCCTGGCATGACCTGCACTTTGATCCTGAATTTGACCTGAAGGACTTTACAACTTCTATCCTAAAGATTGATAGACCGTTGAGTGAGGACGAACACGTCACGTCAGGTATGATCAAACAAACTTCGCGTATTCTACACTGGATCATTACACACATTCTGCGTCCAACCAACAGTGGCCACTCTCGGTTGGATAGGCCTAGCATACATCTTCTCTACATTCTGCAAAATAAGATTCACTTAAATTGGGCGAACTACTTTGTAAAACGTCTATTTTATGTGCGAGACAGCAAAACTGTAGCGCTAGGGTATGCCTCTCAAGTCATGAAAATTCTAAAATTTTGGAAAGTTACAATACCTATTGTGCCTCTCCTATCTCCATCTGCAGCTCAAGAATTTGATTCTGCCACTCTATCGCATATGGGATATCGATGGGACAAAGACCGCAAATGCTTCTACTTTTTTGAAAGAAAATCCAAAACCAGAATTTACAACTTTGACGTGCCTTCTGAACGCATCCACGTTGCTGAAGAACAGCCTGATGAAGAAATGCAGGATGCGCCTGAAACAGATGTGCCTCAAGCTGAGGCCAATACTGGTTGGGGTGAGTGGGTGCCACGAAGGTGGTCTCCCACCAACTACGTACCTGAACCTACAGCCCCTCCATTCGCCGGTGGTACTTCAGCCTCAACACCAAATGCGGACATCACTCACATGCTTCAACAGATGGAAATCGTCAACAAAGAACGCCATGAAGAAGCACGGTACTGGCATGTCCAACAAACTGAATGGCACAACGAGCATCGGGACTGGCATGATGAGCATACACGGATGTATCACAATCAACACGCCTGGCACCAAGACTTGGTTAAATGGCATCAAGTTTTCTATAACGAAATGGCCGGCTTTATGGATGATTGCCGTGCAAACCCTGGGATTATGGACAGCTTTAGAAGCACTGAAGTTCAGAATCGATTTAGGCGATACTCCTTCATGGGCCAAAATCCAGACACAATGCCTCCTCCTCCGCCTCCGCCAAGCTACCGAGATCCTGACAGACATGATGAGGAGTCCTGTGGTGGCAACAATCCAAATTAACCAACCACTCTTTCATCTCACTGCATTTCATTTCATATTGCTCATGTTTTATTTTGTTGCACATTATATGGTTTAGCTTATGTAACTCTTAAACTTGTTCGCACACTTAAAATGCTTTTCAATTTCTGTTTACCTCTATTTTGTTATTACCCTTACTGTTTGAATGATTCTTTGTGAATGATTCTTTAACTTGCAGCTTCTTTCTATGTGATTGATAGCCTATTATCCATTCTTGCCATGCCCTGCTTCACTTTCTGCTTGATAACTATGGTTCTTCCTCTTTTTGATGTTGACAAAGGGGGAGAAAAATGCAGATATGCACAAACTCAGGGGGAGTATCACACATCTTGCCAAGAATTTGCCATCATCAAAAAGGGGGAGTTTGTGAAAGAATTCTTTAACTTGAATTAACTTTTAATGATAGCAAATTGTGTGATCATCATCCAAATTGATTGTGCATTGCATTACATGATATATTTGTGTTCTTATTTTGTCCATCATCCCACTTTATTGTTGCATAAACATACATATAAATCTACATTGAAAATTCCCTTAAAATAACTATTAAAATGCATTTTATAACAGTATGTATCAATACATGAACCTTTGCATCGATACATGTAACCTGTGATTAATTACAAAACAATTTCTGCTCAGTATGCATCGATGCATACGAGCCATGCATCAATACATGGAAGGTCAAAAACTCCATGTATCGATACACACGATTCCTGCATCGATACAGGACTACTTGAGACTGCCTGTGCATCAATACATGAGCATTCAGCATCGATACATATCAGTGTAAAAATCACATGCATCGATACACACGATTTATGCATCGATACAGGACTACTTGAGACTTCCTGTGCATCAATACATGAGCATTCAGCATCGATACATATCAGTGTAAAAATCACATGCATCGATACACACGATTTATGCATCGATACATGAGTAATTAATTTCACCAAATATTCACACAACTTACAGTATGCATCGATACACACTGTTATGCATCAATACACAAAGCTGTTTTAAGTCATAACAGCAACTGTTTTGCAGCATATAAGTACAGGTTTTCATAGCAGGTAGCGGACACGAATTCATTGAGCGAAAAGACAATTGAACACAAGATCAAAGAAGTGTTGGAGCAATTGTCAGTGAGCACATAGAACCTGAAAGAGACTTCATCTTCTTCATCTTCTCAATCACTCTTCTTTCAAGAACATTTACACATAACAATTCTTGTTCGTTGGATCAAAGAAGCATTGAGATAACGTTCAGTGGTGTGATCAAGGATCTAGCTGTGGGTTGCAGTGGAACGATCGAGGATCTAGCTGAGTCGAAGATTGAAGGGGGTTTCTAGGAAAAACCTACTGGTTTGTCCTTCAAGAACTGGTGTGTTCTTGAGGGTTTCGGAGTCACATTTGCAGAGCAGATTCAGCCGCAGCGTTGCATTTGGAGATCGGGGGATTTCGCAAGCAGGTCGTGGAACCGGTGAATTGTTTGCAACTTTGTGCAGGAAAATCTTGATCGAGCTCAGATCATGTGAAGGTTTATACAAGAAGAGGTTCTTGGAGTTTAGAAATTCTGTCTTTGTATCAAAACCTTGTATCAACGGATTCGGCAATAATTGATAATCAAAGTTCTCAATTTCATTTGAAATTGAGAGGGAGACGTACCCACACGCGAGGACGACGTGGGGAACTTCCTTAACAAATCTCTGCGTATCGTACTCTTACCTTAATCTTCTTTACGTTTCAAAACTGTTTTGCAATTTCTGTTAGTGTGTGGTGATTGATCATAATTCTGGACAGCAGTGATAATAAAACCTTTAATCATACACCATTGCTGTTTATCATCAAACACTCACACACCAACTGTTTGACAAAACGGTTAACTAAATTGTGTTCATTGGAAATAGTATTTGAGGATAAGCGCATTCAATCTGTTAATATTCTGTGTGTATTATTTCTGTCATTCTCATTAAAATCCAGCAACTGCACTTGCGTGTCCGGCTTTCTAGTAGCAGTTCAGAATAGACGGATGTCGATTCGGGACTGCTTTTTCCGCTGTTTTTGAAAACTCTGATTAAACGTTAAATCCGTTAAATTTTAAAGAGGTGATCTATTCACCCCCCCTCTCGATCACTAGCCACACCGTCTAACACATCATAGTATGAGAGTATTGATATCGGTCTGATCACCGAGAGATTGGCCTGAACGCCCAACAACTGGCCTGAACGCCACTTCGGTCTGGATACCACTTCGGTCTGGATACCATTTCGGTCTGGATACCGGAAAATTGGCCTGAATTCCACAAGAGCGTCGACCTGATCGTCGGAGACTTCTTCGATCTGAAAATCGGAAACTGGCCTGAGTGCCACAAGTACTTCGACCTGATCGTCGGAAACTTCTTCGATCTGAAAATCGGTAACTGGCCTGAGTGCCACAAGTACTTCGACCTGATCGTCGGAAACTTCTTCGATCTGAAAATCGGTAACTGGCCTGAATGCCACAAGTGCGTCGACTTGGTCGTCGGAAACTTCTCCGATCTGAAAATCGGTAACTGGCCTGAATGCCACAAGTGCGTCGACCTGATCGTCGGAAACTTCTCTGATCTGAAAATCAGAAAATCTGGTCTGAACACCCACCTCGGTCTGAACACCGGAAAACTCTTCATGCCTATCAGCATCGGCAGAGACAAGAAATCGTGATAAATGAGGCGGCACGCATGCCAACGACCCATGTTGGGGATAACAAGCCATGAACATGCTATCCTCTATTCAACCCTAGCAAACGAACAACTTGTGCTCAACTAGGGATCATCTCTTTCTCTTTTCTTTACTTTTTGGACCCCGAAACTTCTTGGATTAACATTTCCATCTCCGCTCGACAGAAACCCTTCCTCCAATATCGCACTACTGGGGAACACTGTTGATTAAAATCATGATGCCAAACTCCTCGGAGTAACATCTTCACCTTCTGGCGAAACCACCTCTCAAACAATAACCACGGCTTGAGACTAGCTTATGCTTGCAATGCTGATGCATGATAATTTTTAGCGTAATGCTCCATAATCATGGAAATGCTACGCAATTAGCTATGCAATATGCTATGCTTATCTACATGATGAATGCATAAAAAGTATCCCCCTCAATGGACTCTTCTGGGGAGCTCGAGGCACTCTGCTAAGGAACTCGACAACACTCCAATCTCCACCCTGCTGGGGAATAACGTTGCTGCAGGGAAATAGGCCACCCTCGCCAGGGATAACCTCCTCTACACCCGACCCGCTTGGGACTTCACTGGGGAAAGAACCACCAACGCACTCTGTGGGGAAACAACGGTCTTTGACTTGCTAGGGAAATAACAATCCCGACCCTGCTTGGAGAAACCACTACCAATAGATACCTCCGCTGGGAGGTAGCAACCTTCGGGCCTGGCTACCGAGGAAACACCAATCTTGCATTCGCTAGGGGTATAACTATCCCGACCCTGCTAGGGGAGACATAGACCTTGAATATGCTGAGGAGGTAACAATCCCCACCCTGCTTGGGGAAACAAGGAAAATCTGGTACTAAACACCCGTCGACTCGTCGAACCCTGGCATTCACCGTCTAAATCCACTGTCAGCTTTCCAATTTTGAGAACTCCCAGACTCGTCTGGACTTTTCTGATTCATCACCTTGCATTCCCGACTTCTCCGTACTCTACGAAGAGCGAACTCCTTAGATTGGTACAAACTTTATAATCTTCAGACTTTGAAGAGTCTTCTTGATTAATATCCAGGATCGTCGTACGTTCTTTCGCCGTCTTTTCACCATTCTTCAGTTCATTCGTCCCTGATTGGACTCCACGGGGATCTTTTGTCAAAAAGCTTCACATCACAACCTGCAAGTGAGTGAAAATATCTAACAACACCTGCAAAAGAGATCGTTAGATAAAAACGTGCCCCCAGGCGTGTCAAGATTTCAACACGTGAGTCACTCAACCTTCCGAATAAGATTTCAAGTATTCAATCTTATAAGCATGCATTGGAAGGGACCTGTATGTCTTAAAATGCAAAGATTCCTTATCAAAAATAACTAGATGTTTTTGCAATCAAAGCGGTAATGAAAATAAAAAACAAAATTATTTGACTGAATATGCATTTATTGATTGAAAAAGTGTGGCTCATAACTGAGCAATACAAAGGAAGCAATTCCTGAAAAGAGGTAATTGCATACAAAAGGAAAAATCTATCCTAATGGCAATGTGAAACCGTGATCTCATCGAGTTTCAACTCAGTTACACCCCATATGTCCTCAGACTCTCCTTGCTTTCTGCCTTCTGAACAAGACGCTTCTGACTGATCCCTACCGGGGATTATCCATGTCAAGTCCAAAGTACAAATGATCATGCTGGATGCAGTTGTTCGTTTCAATCCCTCTTTTTCCTGGACCGCCCTTTTGGGTTTTCAGTCCACCGGGATACCCCTTTTTACCCAAGCCGCCTTTTCAGGTTTTCGACTTGCCGGGTGTACAATTTTCATTTTTATCCCTAATTTTTGCCAGAACCTTTTCCATTTTTTCGGTTCGCCGGGATGCCCATTTTTTCCTGGACTATTTTATTCTTTTCGTCCAGCGGGTCTCTTTATACGAAGTATTTTTTAACTGCGTCCGCATTCACAGGGGATGGAAAATCCTCGCCATCCATGGTCGTCAGCAACAAGGCTCCGCTAGAGAAAACCTTCTTGACCACGAATGGACCTTCATAATTGGGTGTCCACTTGCCCCTACGATCGTTTTGAGGAGGAATGATCCTTTTCAGCACCTATCACCCACATGATACACACGAGGTCGCACCTTTCGGTCAAAAGCACGCTTCATCCGCTGCTGGTACAACTGCCCATGACAAATGGCTGCCAGCCTCTTTTCCTCAATCAGGCTTAACTCCTCGTACTGGGTCCTTACCCATTCCGCCTCTTGCAATTTCACGTCCATCAGGACTCTCAAAGAGGGAATTTGAACCTCAACCGGTAGCACAACTTCCATTCCATACACGAGCGAGAAAGGCGTTTCCCCAGTAGACGTACGCACTGAGGTTCGATACCCATGCAATGCAAACGACAACATCTCATGCCAGTCTTTATAGGTCACAACCATCTTTTGCACAATCTTCTTAATATTCTCATTGGCTGCCTCAACCGCCCCATTTATCTTCGGACGATAAGGAGAAGAATTGTGATGCTCGATCTTGAATTCCCGGCATAGTTCTGCCATCATCTTGTTGTTCAAATTAGAACCATTATCAGTAATGATTCTTTCGGGAACCCCATATCTCAAATGATGTCTCTCTTCAGAAATCTGGCAACGACCTGCTTCGTCACATTTGCATAAGAGGCTGCTTCCACCCACTTGGGGAAGTAATCAATAGCCACTAATATGAACCGGTGCCCATTCGAAGCTGTAGGCTCAATCTTCCCAATCATATCAATGCCCCACATAGCAAACGGCCACGGAGACGACATCAAACTCAGCGGATTTGGAGGCACGTGCACCTTGTCAGCATAAATCTGGCATTTATGACACTTCCGCATGAAATTGAAACATTGGGCCTCCATCGTCATCCAATAATAACCTGCCCTTAGCAGCTTTTTCACCATTGCATTCCCACTGGCATGGGTACCGGACGACCCTTCGTGAACCTCTTTCATTAATTGGCTTGCTTCTTTATCATCAACACATCTGAGCAAGACCCAATCAAAATTCCGCTTGTACAGAACCCCATCCTTATTCAGGTAGAACACCATGGCCAACCTCCTCAGAGTCTTTCGGTCTTTCTTGGATGCCCCTCAGGATACTCCTGGGTTTCCAGATAGCGCTTGATATCGTAATACCACGGCTTCTCATCATTAGGCGATGTGTCAACAACAAACACATAAGTCGGTCTATCCAGACGTCCCACCTCAACACTGGGGAACTGATTCCACCACTGCACCTTAATCAAGGCGGCCAGAGTAGCCAAAGCATATGCCAAAGGATTCTCTTCTCTAGGCACATGATGCAATACCACCTTGGTGAACAACGTCAATAATCTCCTCGTATAGTCCCGATATGGAATTAAATGAGATTGATGCGTATACCATTTCCCGTTAACCTGATTCACAACCAAAGCTGAATCTCCATATATAACAAGGTTTTTGATCCGCAAATCAATCGCCTCTTCAATACCCAAGATGCAAGCTTCGTATTCAGCCACGTTGTTGGTGCACTCAAATGTTAGCCGGGCAGCAAAAGGAATGTGGGACCCTTTCGGCGTAACCTAAACAGCACCAACTCCGCTACCATTCACGTTAACGGCCCCATCAAACATCAGAATCCATTCGGATTCAGGGTCAGGCCCCTCCTCCGGGATCGGTTCCTCACAATCTTTCGATTTGAGAAACATGATGTCCTCATCAGGGAATTCAAACTTCATCGGTTGATAATCCTCAATGGGTTGCTGGGCGAGGTAATCAGACAATACACTCCCCTTTATCGCCTTTTGAGAGGTATACTGGATATCATATTCTGTTAAAATCATTTGCCACCTCGCAACCCGTCCGGTCAATGCTGGCTTCTCAAAAATATACTTGATTGGATCCATCTTGGAAATCAACAAAGTGGTATGAACCAGCATATACTGTCTCAGTCGGCGAGCTGCCCAGGCCAAAGCACAGCAAGTTTTCTCGAGCAGTGAATATCTTGTTTCACAGTCGGTAAACTTTTTGCTAAGGTAGTATATGGCATGCTCTTTTCGACCAGACTCGTCATGCTGCCCCAGTACGCACCCCATAGACCCCTCGAGGACCGTCAAGTACAGGATTAACGGTCGTCCCTCCACAGGAGGCATAAGAATCGGAGGCTCCTGCAAATATTCTTTTATCTTTTCAAATGTCGTTTGGCAATCATTATTCCACCTGACCGTTTGATCTTTTCTCAATAACTTGAATATGGGTTCACACGTGGCTGTTAGATGAGATATGAACCGTGAAATGTAGTTCAATCTACCTAAGAAACCACGAACCTCCTTCTCTGTTCTTGGTTCAGGAATTTCTCTTATTGCTTTTACTTTAGTAGGATCAACCTCGATTCCTTTTTCACTTACAATGAACCCCAGCAATTTACCAGACCGCACTCCGAAAGTGCACTTATTCGGATTCAACCTCAGTCTGAACTGTCTCAACCGGTCGAACAACTTGGCCAGATCTACCAGATGCCCCTCTTCTATCTGGGACTTTGCTATCATGTCATCAACATAGCATTCGATTTCATGATGAATCATATCATGAAACAAAGTCACCATGGCCCTCTGATAAGTAGCACCGGTGTTCTTGAGACCAAACGACATCACCTTATAGCAGAAAGTGCCCAACGGTGTAATGAACGTTGTTTTCTCCATATCATCTGGCGACATTTTGATTTAATTATAGCCAGAAAAGCCATCCATGAAGGAAAACACCGAGAATTGAGTTGTATTATCTACCACCACATCAATGTGAGGTAATGGGAAATCATCCTTCGGGCTAGCTCTGTTCAAATCCTGGTAGTCCACACACATTCTCACCTTCCCATCTTTCTTCGGCACTGGCACAATGTTTGCGACCCAAGGTGGATAATTAGTGACAGCTAGGAAACCAGCATCAAACTGCTTCTGCACTTCCTCTTTTATTTTCATCACCATCTCAGGTTGAGTTCTGCGCAACTTCTGCTTCACTGGAGGACAATCTGCTCTCATTGGTAGCTTGTGCACAACAATATCGGTATCCAACCGTGGCATATCTTGATACGACCAGGCAAAGATGTCGAAATACTCTTTCAACAAGGCTACCATTCTACTCTTGACACTTTCCTCCAAAGCAGCCCCAACTTTCACTTCCTTTCTGACCTCGTCGGTACCCAGATTCACAACCTCAACTCGCTCCTCGTGCGGCTGAATCACCTTCTCCTCTTGTTTTAATAACCTGGCTAATTCTTCCGGCAGTTCACAATCTTCTTCGCCTTCTTCTTCGGCATGATAGATCGGATTGTCGAAGTCATATGAGGGTGTAACAGGATTGTTATCAATGAGATCCAGAGAGAAATCGCATCTGCATGAATGTTGATTCATGCATTGCTTTAGAACCGGAGCGAGACAAGAAAAATGAAAATAAACATTGCCATTTTTATTTTTGTTTTTATTAAACTGCAAAAATAAATGAAAAATAGGGAACACCGCTTTTAATTGAAAAACATCCATTTATTTATGATGCAAATTTTGTAAAATGAAACATGAGGTGGCCCTTACAATGAACCATTCCGTTTCGGGCAACACGTATGGCTTCCATGCAAATAAAATTGAAAACAGAAAATATTACTCTTCAAGTAGAGTGACAGTGATGATCTTTTCAGCCCCCCAGTTCTGGACTTCCATCCCTGGTGCGCACGGCTTTATCCATCGATCCATCTCACAGTCACTGTCGACCTCTTCACCCACCATACAGATGTGATCTGGATCCAGCATTCCAGCACTGGTGAATGTGAATGACGGACGACGTCCTCTACCTTGTCCCGACGAGCCTCGGCCCAACTGATAACCCACTCCGAATCTGTCTTTCTTGGCGGTGATGTCCATCATCTTCCCCCAACCCGGAGCTTCTCCACTCTTCACCACCTCAGCAGCCTGCCTATACGAAGAAATGGACGGTTTCTCCTCTTCTTTGGCAAAAAGAGCATTCTCCACCTTGACAGTTTCGAATGCTTGACTCGGGGTTTCCACAATTTTACCGTCCATTTCCACGTATTTGAACGATGATAGGTGGCTGACGAAGATATCTTCCTCTCCTCAGACTATGACGACCTGCCCGTCCCAAATATACTCCAATTTCTGGTGCAAAGTCGAAGTCACTGCCCCAGCAGCATGAATCCATGGGCGACCCAACAGGCAACTGTATGCCAGCTGAATATCCATGACATAAAATACTGACTTAAACACCTCGGGCCCAATCTTCACCGGGAGCTCCACTTCCCCAAACACAGCCCGCTTCGAACCGTCAAAAGCCCTCACTATCAGGTCAGTGGGCGTCAAGATCAACCCTTCACAGTTCAGCTTCGCCAAGGCCTTCTTTGGCAACACATTTAAAGACGAACCGGTATCAACCAACACGTGTGAAAGCACGACTCCTTTACGTTCCATAGCAATGTGTAATGCCCGATTATGATTACGACCATCCACAGTTAGATCTAAATCAGTGAATCCCAACCCATGACTGGCATTGACATTTGACACCACCGTCTCCAACTGATTAATTGTGATCTCTTGAGGAACATAGGCTCTCTTCAGAATTTTCAATAAAGCGTCCCTATGCCCCTCGGAGCTCAGCAATAATGACAAGATTGAGATCTTAGATGGGGTCTGCTGCAAATGGTCAACAAGCTTGTACTCTGACTTCTTGATGATTCTCAGAAATTCTTCAGCTTCATCATCAAGTTCTTTCTCCGACCCACCAGGCGCCGGTGTCACCACAGGAGTACCTTCATTTACCACTTGTTTCCCTCTTGCCCTGGCTAAAGCCTCGGCCTTTTCTTTCTTTTCTTTTTCTCCATCCCCACTCCTCAAGGCGTCCGGTGCAAACAACCTTCCACTTCGAGTGAAACCA
Organism: Lathyrus oleraceus; assembly: GCF_024323335.1. Classification (NCBI taxonomy): domain Eukaryota; kingdom Viridiplantae; phylum Streptophyta; class Magnoliopsida; order Fabales; family Fabaceae; genus Lathyrus; species Lathyrus oleraceus. The sequence goes on from NC_066583.1 coordinate 491,212,034, forward strand.
CTAGGTCCGACATTATCCACCTTTGAAACGGTGGTTTCACTTGCAGTTTGATCCTCCAGCTTCTTCCCATTACAGTAGACTTCCCCACCATAATGCCACGGCACGGCATCATCTTTGTCATAAGGAATTGGCCAAGGTACCGTGATAGTAACTGGAGCCGCATCAGCTAGCGTTGACAAATCAACCGGGTCGAAATAGATAGTTATGGTGGAAACATCTTCCTTCCCCAAATCCACTTTCTCAAACCTGAGGCTTCTCTCATCCATCATCCTTTGGACAACCTCCCTCAATGATATACACCCATTGACAGCAACAGTGCACGCATCACAACAATTATCACAGCCTGGAAAGACCCCATTCTTCAACAAATACCTTTTGACCTCAGCCAACGGAGTCTTCAACTGATCCACATTCAACAACCCAATTCTTCCCTCTTCAAAAATTGCATTCACCCCCATTGGACCATGCGCAGGCATGGGATTAGCATTCACGTTTGGAGACGGTGCAAAGTTGATGGCTTTAGAATCCACCAAGTCTTGGACCACATGCTTAAAAGCTTTGCAATTTTCTACATTGTGTCCAGGAGCACCTGAGTGAAATTCACATTTGGCGTTTTCATCAAAACAGGGAGGCCTCTGATCAGGTCTCAACGGAGCCAAAGTTCTCAGCTGAACCAACCCCAAGTCTTTTAACTTTTTCAACAAGAATGAATATGTTACAGGTGGTCTATCAAATTGACGATCAGTCATTCGTCCTCGCACCTGATACCCAGCCCTCTGCGGTCTCTATTGAAATGGCTGCCTTTGTTGTTGCAGTTGTTGTTGTTGCTGTTGTGCAGGCTGATTATCAGCAGGAATGGTTACCGCAGCAGTGTGTTGGTAGTAACGATCCCTACTCTGTCCCCTTTGGGTATACACTGCACTAGTGTCACCCTCCTTTTTCCTCTGACCGTTTCCAAAGGGCTTCTTCGATCCAGATGACGAAGCACTACCCTGTATCTTCCCCAGCTTCAACCAACTTTCAATTCTCTCTCCGGCTACCATAATATCAGCAAAGTTGGTAACCGGACATCCGACCATCCTCTCTGCAAATGTCCCCTGAAGGGTACCCATAAACAGATCTGACATTTCTTGGTCTACCAACGGAGGTTAGACTCGGGCCGCCAGCTCCCTCCACCTTTGTGCATATTCTTTAAACCCCTCATTAGGCTTTTGAGACATATCCTGCAGGTGGGTACGACTAGGAGCCATATCAGCGTTGAACTCGTACTGTTTAAAGAATGCATCTCCAAGATCCTGCCAGCTCTTGATGTCAGAAGACTTCAACTTGGTGTACCATTCCAAGGATCCTCCAGACAGACTGTCCTGGAAGAAGTACATCCACAACTTCTGGTCCATTGTATAAGCAGAAATCTTGCGGACAAAAGCCTGGAGGTGAGTTTCCAGGCAGGAACTCCCATTATACTTAACAAACCCCGGAGTAGCATGACTTTCCAAGGCTCTTATCTTTTCCGCCAGCACCTGAATCTCTTTATTTGGCGGTTGAACACCGTACTGCCCAAACGGTTCATTCAACATGGAGAATTGATCTGCTTCTCTGCCTCCTCTCTATCCTCCTCAACCCCGAAGAAAGGAGGAAACAGACTGTCCTTCAGATTATTGCCCATCGGACCTGGTCTACCGCTTGTGGCAGCACCAAAACCACCAGCATTATTAGTCACTACACCCAAAGTTGTCCTCTTCCCGAGATCTCCTCCATCCCTGGAACCACCAAGACCATGGTTGGAGACACCCTCCAAATTGACACCACTGTTGGCAGCTGAAGCCCGCTCGAGCTTCTCCACTTTATCAGCAAGTGCTTTCTGGCCTACAGCAAACCCTTGCATGACATTGATCAGTTCGTTCATTTTCTCCTTCAGCTCGAGAATATCTGTATTGGGTAGATCCATCAGCCTAGGCGTGTTGCGTCTGGTGAAGTATCTGTGTGGACGTGTTGTGTGCAAGGGTATAACTCTGCGCGCACGAGCAATAATTCCTGAAACAATCAAGCACGTTAGCAACCGACACCTGCAAAATAGAAAACAAGTTATTATGATTCATGCTTGAATGCAACGTTTATCCATATGAGGAGCACTCTGTCTTTCGATCCTGGTTTCATCGAGACAGATAATATTTTGACATCCACATTCTGACATTCAGGACGTCTCTCAACCAGATTCTCAATCAATAATATTCCCCATATGGCTAGACGTAGGTTAGATGCAGATGAATGCAAAATGGGAATGATGCAGATGTATGAATGCAATGCACTGCGCCATCCTCCAAGTCATCTGAACATCCACCGTACTGAAGCCCTGATCTCTGAACTGATCACAACCATCTGAGGGAATAAATGACCATAAATCAAATTCAGGAGTTCCGAAATAAATGGAACCGGAGAATACATCACCATTATCATAGAGAACCACTGATCTGACCACCAAAAAAATTCCTCTGAACCAGCCCGGGGAATCCTGAGATAAACGGATCCCCACTGATAAATATCACGGACAGAATTCCGGCGTCCTGAAAATAAATATCCATAAATCTGACTTATAAATAGAGCTCTGATCAACGGTTGAACCAATAGTCACCAACACAGTCACCAACTGTACCTGTAATAATGATCATTCCCTCCCCACTCACGGGTGTCATCTAGGCCAGGGTAAGGTCGAGAGAAACGCAACATAAATAACCCTTTCATAGAAAATCATCATATACACACCTAAAGTATGTAACGATAATACCCCATCAGAGTCTGAACTGCTCGTGATATCAATGTTCCGCTAAGTGGCGCAATACCACCCGCTTCCCATGAATCACTCTATTCCTAGGTGTCCTAGATTTCACTCATAGCCTGGGTATTGGGCCTTTTACCTCAAGTAACTCCCACCCCAACAGAGAGACAAACACAACACAGCCAACACAGATGAATATATGATGAATGCAAACATAAATGCAAACATAAATGCAAGCAATAAATAAATGAATGCAATAAATGAAACAGCAAAAAGCAACCAAACCCTAACCTAGAGAGCGCTAGGAGAGACTCGCTTAGGGAAGATGGACCAGCAAGAGGTCAACTTCGTCCCCAGCAGAGTCGCCAGCTGTCGCATCCGTGAAAAACAACCGGCGGGAAAAACAAAACAAACAGAGCCACCAGCGTGCGTTATTTATCCCAAAGAGGGAAAGGAAACGCTCGAAGTAAACCTGGAAAGGAAATGGTCTCACGACCAAAGAGAGATGGGATCGGGAGTCGGCTACGCAAGGGGAACGTATTAGCACCCCTCATGTCCGTCGTACTCGACGAGATCCACGCTCAGAAGGAAAGAATAAGGTTGCTAAAACTGCTCAAAAGAATGCACACACACACACACTGGGATAAGACACAAATGGAAGAAAAAGGGACGGGCTCGCTAGGATATCGCATCCTATGCCTACGTATCTCATCTGGAATGAGAATCAGAGCTACCGTAGTTCGGCTCACGTACGCCGAAACAAAACACACACACACACAGGAAACCGACTGCCAATCGATGGGCTTACGTCAGACTCCACACAAACAGGCAAACATGGAAACCGAATGCCAATCACTGGACTTACATCAGACTCCGCACCAACAAACCCACACAGGAAACCAACTGCCAATCGCTGGACTTAAGTCAGACTCCACACAAACAAACACCAATAGGATACGGAATGCCAATCGCTGGTCTTACATCCATCTCCTAACACACACAAGAAGGTTAACAAACAAACAAGTTAATAGGGAGTCTGGCACTCGAGCCTAATAACTGTCAAGCAAACACACACAAAAAAAAGGAAAAGGGTGCCCAGAGAGATCTCGTACGACCTCCTACTTACGTACCTCATCTGGTATGAGGATCAGGGCAACGTAGTTCCCCTTAACAGGGGAGAAACTTTCTCCTAACCAGAGACTGGGAAATGACAAACTAGAAGGGAGACTGACTCGAGCCTAATAGTTATCATGCAATCCCCAATGGTCCTAGGTTGAGGTTTCTACCTAACTTGCAAAGGAAGCAAGCTATCCTAAACAGCACAGGCAAAATCATACAAGCACAAAAAGCAAGCACACACACTATATGCAAACAACTGGGCTCATACAAGGTTAGGCTGTGAAATACAAGCCAACTGGAATCGGGTGTAGTTAGCTCTTAACCCTAACATTGAGAGTTAGGGTGAAGCAGATGAAATGGGAAGTGAGGGTAAGACCTCACAGCTCTTATCCCTGGCCTGGGAGAACTTCAGACAAATGAAAGTGTGGGAGTTCAGAAAGTTGGAACTCTTCTCCACATATGACTGACACAACAAAAATCTTGGGTTAATATCCATAATGCATCAACACAAGGTGTGTGAGCAAAGTGGATGACACACTGAATAGCAGGAGATAGATTGCACATCTCTTTTATCTGCCAATTGCCTCATAAGAGGACTTTTCCTGCTTGGCACAAAAATAAACATTCACAAGCATTGCCTCTTAAGGAGGGATTCAGACAGGTGCCTGCCCACATAACAGGACATGTCTTCCAGACTACATGAAGTCAGAAGGTTATACCTCAATGGTTAAGCAACCAAGCCAAAGCAAAGTTCAAAGTGAACTTAAAGCAACTAATGTACCTGTGGAAACATCAGACAAATCAGTTCAACTGTACATACAAACAGACAATCATGAATATCAAACAGTCAAACCCAATGAACAAAGGCATAAGCCAACCAGTCAAACTCAAATGAGTTAACAACCCTACAAAACACACAAGGTTAGTAGTCAAAAGTAAACATCAAAAGCTCAAGTGATAGAGCATCAACAACTATGGAACTTGAATGCTCAACCTGAAATCAAAGCTCAAACATAAGCAATTCTTCAACAAATACCTTTTGACCTCAGCCAACGGAGTCTTCAACTGATCCACATTCAACAGCCCAATTCTGCCCTCTTCAAAAATTGCATTCACCCCCATTGGACCATGCGCAGGCATGGGATTAGCATTCACGTTTGGAGACGGTGCAAAGTTGATGGCTTTAGAATCCACCAAGTCCTGGACCACATGCTTAAAAGCTTTGCAATTTTCTACATTGTGTCCAGGAGCACCTGAGTGAAATTCACATTTGGCGTTTTCATCAAAACTGGGAGGCCTCTGATCAGGTCTCAACGGAGCCAAAGTTCTCAGCTGAACCAACCCCAAGTCTTTTAACTTTTTCAACAAGAATGAATAGGTTACAGGTGGTCTATCAAATTGACGACCAATCATTCGTCCTCGCACCTGATACCCAGCCCTCTGCGGTCTCTGTTGAAATGGCTGCTTTTGTTGTTGCAGTTGTTGTTGTTGCTGTTGTGCAGGCTGATTATCAGCAGGAATGGTTACCGCAGCAGTGTGCTGGTAGTAACGATACCTACTCTGTCCCCTTTGGGTATACACTGCACTGGTGTCACCCTCCTTTTTCCTCTGACCGTTTCCAAAGGGCTTCTTCGATCCAGATGACGAAGCACTACCCTGTATCTTCCCCAGCTTCAACCAACTTTCAATTCTCTCTCCGGCTACCACAATATCAGCAAAGTTGGTAACCGGACATCCGACCATCCTCTCTGCAAATGTCCCCTGAAGGGTACCCATAAACAGATCTGACATTTCTCGGTCTACCAACGGAGGTTGGACTCGGGCCGCCAGCTCCCTCCACCTTTGCGCATATTCTTTAAACCCCTCATTAGGTTTCTGAGACATACCCTGCAGCTGGCTACGACTAGGAGCCATATCAGCGTTGAATTGATACTGTTTAAAGAATGCATCTCCAAGATCCTGCCAGCTCTTGATGTCAGAAGACTTCAACTTGGTGTACCATTCCAAGGATCCTCGAGACAGACTGTCCTGGAAGAAGTACATCCATAACTTCTGGTCCATTGTATAAGCAGAAATCTTGCGGACAAAAGCCAGGAGGTGAGTTTCTGTGCAGGAACTCCCATTATACTTGTCAAACGTCGGCGCTTTAAACTTCTGTGGGATCACAATCCCCTCGACCAGCCCCATATTTGACATATTAACAAACCCCGGAGTAGCATGACTTTCCAAGGCTCTTATCTTCTCCGCCAACACCTGAATCTCTTTATTTGGCGGTTGAACACCGTACTGCCCAAACGGTTCATTCAACATGGAGAATTGATCTGCTTCTCTGTCCTCCTCTCTATCCTCCTCAACCCCGAAGAAAGGAGGAAACAGACTGTCCTTCAGATTATTCCCCATCGGACCTGGTCTACCGCTTGTGGCAGCACCAAAACCACCAGCATTATTAGTCACTACACCCACAGTTGTCCTCTTCCCGAGATCTCCTCCATCCCTGGAACCACCAAGACCATGGTTGGAGACACCCTCCAAATTGACACCACTGTTGGCAGCTGAAGCCCGCTCGAGCTTTTCCACTTTATCAGCAAGTGCTTTCTGGCCTACGGCAAACCCTTGCATGACATTGATCAGTTCGTTCATTTTCTCCTTCAGCTCGAGAATATCTGTATTGGGTAGATCCATCAGCCTAGGCGTGTTGCGTTTGGTGAAGTATCTGTGTGGACGTGTTGTGTGCAAGGGTATAACTCTGCGCGCACGAGCAATGATTCCTGAAACAATCAAGCACGTTAGCAACCGACACCTGCAAAATAGATAACAAGTTATTATGATTCATGCTTGAATGCAACGTTTATCCATATGAGGAGCACTCTGTCTTTCGATCCTGGTTTCATCGAGATAGATAATATTTTGACATCCACATTCTGACATTCAGGACGTCTCTCAACCAGATTCTCAATCAATAATATTCCCCATATGGCAAGACGTAGGTTAGATGCAGATGAATGCAAAATGGGAATGATGCAGAAAGAACCGCCAACGCACTCTGTGGGGAAACAACGGTCTTTGACTTGCTGGGGAAATAACAATTTCGACCCTGCTTGGAGAAACCACTACCAATAGATACCTCCGCTGGGAGGTAGCAACCTTCGGGCCAGGCTGCCGAGGAAACACCAATCTTGCATTCGCTAGGGGTATAACTATCCCGACCCTGCTAGGGGAGACACAGACCTTGAATCTGCTAAGGAGGTAACAATCCCCACCCTGCTTGGGGAAACAAGGAAAATCTGGTACTAAACACCCGTCGACTCGTTGAACCCTGGCATTCACCGTCTAAATCCACTGTCAGCTTTCCAATTTTGAGAACTCCCAGACTCGTCTGGACTTTTCTGATTCATCACCTTGCATTCCCGACTTCTCCGTACTCTACGAAGAGCGAACTCCTTAGATTGGTACAAACTTTATAATCTTCAGACTTTGAAGAGTCTTCTTGATTAATATCCAGGATCGTCGTACGTTCTTTCGCCGTCTTTTCACCATTCTTCAGTTCATTCGTCCCTGATTGGACTCCACGGGGATCTTTTGTCAAAAAGCTTCACATCACAACCTGCAAGTGAGTGAAAATATCTAACAACACCTGCAAAAGAGATCGTTAGATAAAAACGTGCCCCCAGGCGTGTCAAGATTTCAACACGTGAGTCACTCAACCTTCCGAATAAGATTTTAAGTATTCAATCTTATAAGCATGCATTGGAAGGGACCTGTATGTCTTAAAATGCAAAGATTCCTTATCAAAAATAACTGGATGTTTTTGCAATCAAAGCGGTAATGAAAACAAAAAACAAAATTATTTGACTGAATATGCATTTTATTGATTGAAAAAGTGTGGCTCATAACTGAGCAATACAAAGGAAGCAATTCCTGAAAAGAGGTAATTGAGTACAAAAGGAAAAATCTATCCTAATGGCAATGTGAAACCGTGATCTCTTCGAGTTTCAACTCAGTTACACCCCATATATCCTCAAACTCTCCTTGCTTTCTGCCTTCTGAACAAGACGCTTCTGACTGATCCCTACCGGGGATTATCCATGTCATGTCCAAAGTACAAACGATCATGTTGGATGCAGTTGTTCGTTTCAATCCCTCTTTCGCCTGGACCGCCCTTTCGGGTTTTCAGTCCACTGGGATACCCCTTTTTTCCCAAGCCGCCTTTTCAGGTTTTCGACTTGCCAGGTGTACAATTTTCATTTTTATCCCTAATTTTTGCCCGAACCTTTTCCATTTTTTCGGTTCGCCGGAATGCCCATTTTTGCCTGGACTATTTTATTCTTTTCGTCCAGCGGGTCTCTTTATACGAAGTATTTTTTAACTGCGTCTGCATTCACACGGGATGGAAAATCCTCGCCATCCATGGTCGTCAGCAACAAGGCTCCGCCAGAGAAAACCTTCTTGACCACGAATGAACCTTCATAATTGGGTGTCCACTTGCCCCTATAATCGTTTTGAGGAGGAAGGATCCTTTTCAGCACCATATCACCCACATGATACACACGAGGTCGCACCTTTCGGTCAAAAGCACGCTTCATCCGCTGCTGGTACAACTGCCCATGACAGATGGCTGCCAGCCTCTTTTCCTTAATCAGGCTTAACTCCTCGTACCGGGTCCTTACCCATTCCGCCTCTTGCAATTTCACGTCCATCAGGACTCTCAAAGAGGGAATTTGAAGCTCAACCGGTAGCACGACTTCCATTCCATACACGAGCGAGAAAGGCGTTTCCCCAGTAGACGTACGCACCGAGGTTCGATACCCATGCAATGCAAGCGGCAACATCTCATGCCAGTCTTTATAGGTCACAACCATCTTTTGCACAATCTTCTTAATATTCTCATTGGCTGCCTCAACCGCCCCATTCATCTTCGGACGATAAGGAGAAGAATTGTGATGCTCGATCTTGAATTCCCGGCATAGTTCTGCCATCATCTTGTTATTCAAATTAGAACCATTATCAGTAATGATTCTTTCGGGAACCCCATATCTGCAAATGATGTCTCTCTTCAGAAATCTGGCAACGACCTGCTTCGTCACGTTTGCATAAGAGGCTGCTTCTACCCACTTAGTGAAGTAATCAATTGACACTAATATGAACCGGTGCCCATTCGAAGCTATAGGCTCAATATTCCCAATCATATCAATGCCCCACATAGAAAACGGCCACTGAGATGACATCAAACTCAGCAGATTTGGAGGCACGTGCACCTTGTCAGCATAAATCTGGCATTTATGACACTTCCGCACGAAATTAAAACATTGAGCCTTCATCGTCATCCAATAATAACCTGCCCTTAGCAGCTTTTTCACCATTGTATTCCCACTGGCATGGGTACCGAACGACCCTTCGTGAACCTCTTTCATCAATTGGCTTGCTTCTTTATCATCAACACATCTGAGCAAGACCCAATCAAAATTCTGCTTGTACAGAACCCCATCCTTATTCAGGTAGAACACTATGGCCAACCTCCTCAGAGTCTTTCGGTCCTTCTTGGATGCCCCCTCAGGATACTCCTGGGTTTCCAGATAGCGCTTGATATCGTAATACCACGGCTTCTCATCATCAGGCGCTGTGTCAACAACAAACACATAAGCCGGTCTATCCAGACGTCCCACCTCAACACTGTGGAAATGATTCCACCACTACACCTTAATCAAGGCGGCCAGAGTAGCCAAAGCATCTGCCAAAGGATTCTCTTCTCTAGGCACATGATGCAATACCACCTTGGTGAAGAACGTCAATAATCTCCTCGTATAGTCCCGATATGGAATTAAATGAGATTGATGCGTATACCATTTCTCGTTAACCTGATTCACAACCAAAGCTGAATCTCCATATATAACAAGGTTTTTGATCCGCAAATCAATCGCCTATTCAATACCCAAGATGCAAGCTTCGTATTCAGCCACGTTGTTGGTGCACTCAAATGTTAGCCGGGCAGCAAAAGGAATGTGGGATCCTTTCGGCGTAACCAAAACTGCACCAACGCCGCTACCATTCACGTTAACGGCCCCATCAAACATCAGAATCCATTCCGATTCAGGGTCAGGCCCCTCCTCCGGGATCGGTTCCTCACAATCTTTCGATTTGAGAAACATGATGTCCTCATCAGGGAATTCAAACTTCATCGGTTGATAATCCTCAATGGGTTGCTGGGCGAGGTAATCAGACAATACACTCCCCTTTATCGCCTTTTGAGAGGTATACTGAATATCATATTCTGTCAAAATCATTTGCCACCTCGCAACCCGTCCGGTCAATGCTGGCTTCTCAAAAATATACTTGATTGGATCCATCTTGGAAATCAACAAAGTGGTATGAACCAGCATATACTGTCTCAGTCGGCGAGCAGCCCAGGCCAAAGCACAGCAAGTTTTCTCGAGCAGTGAATATCTTGTTTCACAGTCGGTAAACTTTTTGCTAAGGTAGTATATGGCATGCTCTTTTCGACCAGACTCGTCATGCTACCCCAGTACGCACCCCATAGACAGCTCGAGGACCGTCAAGTACAGGATTAACGATCGTCCCTCCACAGGAGGCATAAGAATCGGAGGCTCCTGCAAATATTCTTTTATCTTTTCAAATGCCGCCTGGCAATCGTTATTCCACTTGACCGTTTGATCTTTTCTCAACAACTTGAATATGGGTTCACACGTGGCTGTTAGATGAGATATGAACCGTGAAATGTAGTTCAATCTACCTAAGAAACCACGAACCTCCTTCTCTGTTCTCGGTTCAGGCATTTCTCTTATTGCTTTTACTTTAGCAGGATCAACCTCGATTCCTTTTTCACTTACAATGAACCCCAACAATTTACCGGACCGCACTCCGAAAGTGCACTTATTCGGATTCAACCTTAGTCTGAATTGTCTCAACCGGTCTAACAACATGGCCAGATCTACCAGATGCCCCTCTTCTGTCTGGGACTTTGCTATCATGTCATCAACATAGCATTCGATTTCATGATGAATCATATCATGAAACAAAGTCACCATGGCCCTCTGATAAGTAGCACCGGCGTTCTTGAGACCAAACAGCATCACCTTATAGCAGAAAGTGCCCCACGGTGTAATGAACGTTGTTTTCTCCATATCATCTAGCGACATTTTGATTTGATTATAGCCAGAAAAGCCATCCATGAAGGAAAACACCGAGAATTGAGTTGTATTATCTACCAACACATTAATGTGAGGTAATGGGAAATCATCCTTCGGGCTAGCTCTGTTCAAATCCTGGTAGTCCACACACATTCTCACCTTTCCATCTTTCTTCGGCACTGGCACAATGTTTGTGACCCAAGGTGGATAATTAGTGACAGCTAGGAAACCAGCATCAAACTGCTTATGCACTTCCTCTTTTATTTTCATCGCCATCTCAGGTCGAGTTCTGCGCAACTTCTGCTTCACTGGAGGACAATCTGCTCTCAATGGTAGCTTGTGCACAACAATATCGGTATCCAACCCTGGCATATCTTGATACGACCAGGCAAAGATGTCGAAATACTCTTTCAACAAGGCTACCATTCTACTCTTGACACTTTCCTCCAAAGCAGCCCCAACTTTCACTTCCTTTCTGACCTCGTCGGTACCCAGATTCACAACCTCAACTCGCTCCTCGTGCGGCTGAATCACCTTCTCCTCTTGTTTTAATAACCTGGCTAATTCTTCCGGCAGTTCACAATCTTCTTCGCCTTCTTCTTCGGCATGATAGATCAGATTGTCGAAGTCATATGAGGGTGTAACAGGATTGTTATCAATGAGATCCGGAGAGAAATCGCATTTGCATGAATGTTAATTCATGCATTGCTTTAGAACCGGAGCGAGACAAGAAAAATGAAAATAAACATTGCCATTTTTATTTTTGTTTTTATTAAACTGCAAAAATAAATGAAAAACAGGGAACACCGCTTTTAATTGAAAAACATCCATTTATTTATGATGCAAATTTTGCAAAATGAAACATGAGGTGGCCCTTACAATGAACCATTACGTTTCGGGCAACACGTATGGCTTCCATGCAAATAAAATTGAAACGGTGGTTTCACTTGTAGTTTGATCCTCCAGCTTCTTCCCATTACAGTAGACTTCCCCACCATAATGCCACGGCACGGCATCATCTTTGTCATAAGGAATTGGCCCATGTACCGTGATAGTAACTGGAGCCGCATCAGCTAGCGTTGACAAATCAACCGGGTCGAAATAGATAGTTATGGTGGAAACATCTTTCTTCCCCAAATCCACTTTCTCAAACCTGAGGCTTCCCTCATCGATCATCCTTTGGACAGCCTCCCTCAACGATATACACCCATTGACAGCAACAGTGCACGCAGCACAACAATTATCACAGCCCAGAAAGACCCCATTCTTCAACAAATACCTTTTGACCTCAGCCAACGGAGTCTTCAACTGATCCACATTCAACAGCCCAATTCTGCCCTCTTCAAAAATTGCATTCACCCCCATTGGACCATGCGCAAGCATGGGATTAGCATTCACGTTTGGAGACGGTGCAAAGTTGATGGCTTTAGAATCCACCAAGTCCTGGACCACATGCTTAAAAGCTTTGCAATTTTCTACGTTGTGTCCAGGAGCACCTGAGTGAAATTCACATTTGGCGTTTTCATCAAAACTGGGAGGCCTCTGATCAGGTCTCAACGGAGCCAAAGTTCTCAGCTGAACCAACCCCAAGTCTTTTAACTTTTTCAACAAGAATGAATAGGTTTTAGGTGGTCTATCAAATTGACGATCAGTTATTCGTCCTCGCACTTGATACCCAGCCCTCTGCGGTCTCTGTTGAAATGGTTGCCTTTGTTGTTGCAGTTATTGCTGTTGCTGTTGTGCAGGCTGATTATCAGCAGGAATGGTTACCGCAGCAGTGTGCTGGTAGTAACGATCCCTACTCTGTCCCCTTTGGGTATACGCTTCACTGGTGTCACCCTCCTTTTTCCTCTGACCGTTTCCAAAGGGCTTCTTCAATCCAGATGACGAAGCACTACCCTGTATCTTCCCCAGCTTCAACCAACTTTCAATTCTCTCTCCGGCTACCACAATATCAGCAACGTTGGTAACCGGACATCCGACCATCCTCTCTGCAAATGTCCCCTGAAGGGTACCCATAAACAGATCTGACATTTCTCGGTCTACCAATAGAGGTTGGACTCGGGCCGCCAGCTCCCTCCACCTTTGCGCATATTCTTTAAACCCCTCATTAGGCTTCTGAGACATACCCTGCAGCTGGGTACGACTAGGAGCCATATCAGCGTTGAACTAGTATTGTTTAAAGAATGCATCTCCAAGATCCTGCCAGCTCTTGATGTCAGAAGACTTCAACTTGGTGTACCATTCCAAGGATCCTCCAGACAGACTGTCCTGGAAGAAGTACATCCACAACTTCTGGTCCATTGTATAAGCAGAAATCTTGCGGACAAAAGCCTGGAAGTGAGTTTCCGGGCAGGAACTCCCATTATACTTGTCAAACGCCGGCGCTTTAAACTTCTGTGGGATCACAATCCCCTCGACCAGCCCCATATTTGACATATTAACAAACCCTGGAGTAGCATGACTTTCCAAGGCTCTTATCTTCTCCGCCAACACCTGAATCTCTTTATTTGGCGGTTGAACACCGTACTGCCCAAACGGTTCATTCAACATGGAGAATTGATCTGCTTCTCTGTCCTCCTCTCTATCCTCCTCAACCCCGAAGAAAGGAGGAAACAGACTGTCCTTCAGATTATTGCCCATCGGACCTGGTCTACCGCTTGTGGCAGCACCAAAACCACCAGCATTATTAGTCACTACACCCACAATTGTCCTCTTCCCGAGATCTCCTCCATCCCTGGAACCACCAAGACCATGGTTGGAGACACCCTCCAAATTGACACCACTGTTGGTAGCTGAAGCTCGCTCGAGCTTTTCCACTTTATCAGCAAGTGCTTTCTGGCCTACGGCAAACCCTTGCATGACATTGATCAGTTCGTTCATTTTCTCCTTCAGCTCGAGAATATCTGTATTGGGTAGATCCATCAGCCTAGGCGTGTTGCATCTGGTGAAGTATCTGTGTGGACGTGTTGTGTGCAAGGGTATAACTCTGCGCGCACGAGCAATGATTCCTGAAACAATCAAGCACGTTAGCAACCGACACCTGCAAAATAGAAAACAAGTTATTATGATTCATGCTTGAATGCAACGTTAGCCATATGAGGAGCACTCTGTCTTTCGATCCTGGTTTCATCGAGACAGATAATATTTTGACATCCACATTCTGACATTCAGGACGTCTCTCAACCAGATTCTCAATCAATAATATTCCCCATATGGCTAGACGTAGGTTAGATGCAGATGAATGCAAAATAGGAATGATGCAGATGTATGAATGCAATGCACTGCGCCATCCTCCAAGTCATCTGAACATCCACCGTATTGAAGCCCTGATCTCTGAACTGTTCACAACCATCTGAGGGAATAAATGACCATAAATCCAATTCAGGAGTTCCGAAATAAACGGAACCGGAGAATACATCACCATCATCATAGAGAACCACTGATCTGACCACCAAAAAAAATTCTCTGAACCAGCCCGGGGAATCCTGAGATAAACGGATCCCCACTGATAAATATCACGGACAGAATTCCGGCGTCCTGAAAATAAATATCCATAAATCCGACTTATAAATAGAGCTCTGATCAACGGTTGAACCAATAGTCACCAACTGTACCTGTAATAATGATCATTCCCTCCCCACTCACGGGTGTCATCTAGGCCAGGGTAAGGTCGAAAGAAACGCAACATAAATAACCCTTTCATAGAATATCATCATATACACACCCAAAGTATGTAACGATAATACCCCATCAGAGTCTGAACTGCTCGTGATATCAATGTTCCGCTAAGTGGCGCAATACCACCCGCTTCCCATGAATCACTCTATTCTTAGGTGTCCTAGATTTCACTCATAGCCTGGGTGTTAGGCCTTTTACCTCAAGTAACTCCCACCCCAACAGAGAGACAAACACAACACAGCCACCACAGATGAATATATGATGAATGCAAACATAAATGCAAGCAATAAATAAATGAATGCAATAAATGAAACTGCAAAAAGCAACCAAACCCTAACCTAGAGAGCGCTAGGAGAGACTCGCTTAGGGAAGATGGACCAGCAAGAGGTCAACTTCGTCCCCAGCGGAGTCGCCAGCTGTCGCATCCGCGAAAAACAACCGGCGGGAAAAACAAAACAAACAGAGCCGCCACCGTGCGTTATTTATCCCAAAGAGGGAAAGGAAACGCTCGAAGTAAACCTGGAAAGGAAATGGTCTCGTGACCAAAGAGAGATGGGATCGGGAGTCGGTTACGCAAGAGGAAGGTATTAGCACCCCTCACGTCCGTCGTACTCGACGGGATCCACGCTCAGAAGGAAAGAATAAGGTTGCTAAAACTGCTCAAAAGAATGCACACACACACACTGGGATAAGACACAGATGGAAGAAAAAGGGACGGGCTCGCTAGGATATCGTATCCTATGCTTATGTATCTCATCTGGAATGAGAATCAGAGCTACCGTAGTTCGGCTCACGCACACCGAAACAAAACACACACACACACAGGAAACCGACTGCCAATCGCTGGGCTGACGTCAGACTCCACACAAACAGGCAAACATGGAAACCGAATGCCAATCACTGGACTTACATCAGACTTCGCACCAACAAACCCACACAGGAAACCAACTGCCAATCGCTGGACTTACGTCAGACTCCACACAAACAAACACCAATAGGATACGGAATGCCAATCGCTGGTCTTACATCCATCTCCTAACACACACAAGAAGGTTAACAAACAAACAAGTTAATAGGGAGTCTGGCACTCGAGCCTAATAACTGTCAATGGTTAAGCAACCAAGCCAAAGCAAAGTTCAAAGTGAACTTAAAGCAACTAATGTACCTGTGGAAACATCAGACAAATCAGTTCAATTGTACAGACAAACAGACAATCATGAATATCAAACAGTCAAACCCAATGAGCAAAGGCATAGTGATAGAGCAAACCCAACAAGTCAAACTCAAATGAGTTAACAGCCCTAAAAAATACACAAGGTTAGTAGTCAAAAGTAAACATCAAAAGCTCAAGTGATAGAGCATCAACAACTATGGAACTTGAATGCTCAACCTGAAATCAAAGCTCAAACATAAGCAAGTAACCACTAGGTCAAAGCCTAGGGTCAAAGATGGAGAAAAAATTCAAAACAGAACATGAAACTTAACATGAATCAACTTCAATCAATCAAGAACACAATCCAAAAAGTCCCATATCAATATCATTAACCAAATCCATTTCATGAACCAAACATGGCAAGGTATGCAAGTTGTGACCACATTGTGACATCAGAATGAACAAATGCACATTAAATCAAAAATGATTCAAATAATCTTGGAAAAATTCATGAGTAAACATAACATACAACATGATCATCACACAAAAAATTAGAGGCATTGGACATCATTAGGCATGGTAATCACATTGCATAAGTCAAGACAAGCACAACAAGCACATGTGTGACACCAATTGTCACACCAACTTAACATAGGCATAAAACAGAAATGAATCATGGTAAAAACCTCAGACCAAAGCCAAAACACCATTCAACATGTCTAGAAATAGTGTGCAAAGTTTCACATTCATTGGATTAAGAACAAGCATAAATGATCAAATGAAGTTCAAGGCAATGTAAAAGCTCAAATGTGACCATCTAGAATGAAAAATCTCAATTAAATCATAAATGATCCAAAAAATTCCACCAAAAATCATGAGCAATCATAACATCCATATCATGCATCATACAAAAAATCAGGACATTTGGAGATTATTTGGTAAGGCAAACTCATCAATCAAGTTGAACATCTCAAGGTGTGACACAAATTGTCACACCTACCTTAACATGATCATAAAATAGAAATGACACATGATAAAAATACCAAATCAACACCAAAATGTCAAGCAATGAGTCTAGTTATAGCATGCCAAATTTCATGATCATTGGACAAGAATCAAGCATTTCACAAATGAATAAGCAAGGCAATGTCAAAATAGCATACATGTTCAAACTCTCTAGGCAAAATAATTATCCAGCCATGCACAATTTTGGAATTAATGATGATAAAATAGTAGAGAGCACAAGGATCATAATGCAAAAAACCTCACAATTTTTGAATGAATATTCAATTATTTATGATTTTTTAAAGATTGGAAATGAAATGAAATAAAATGTGATAAATAAAATGAAATAAAATGGAATTAATATTTAATTATTTGAATTAATTGGCGCCAAGCTGAAACGCAGCGTTTCATTAAATGTTGGCTCAGTCAACGTGCATGGTCAACTGCACGGGCCAATGAGAAACGCGCATGGGAATTGAATCATCCAATCACATGCAAGCCCTAAGCAAACATAAGGGAACGGTTTAGCATTGTAGAAAACGAATCAAAGCGTGGCCTAATTTCTGCACTTCATCTTCTTCCTCGTGAAGAAGATGAACAGTGTCCTGTTCATGTGCATCAAGAACATTTCACCCAGAAATCAAAAGTGAGCATATCAACATGTAGCACATTCATCATAGATCACGAATCAAGGCATGGCTAAGTCTGAATCATCACATACAAAGAGAATCGAAGCAATCATCATTTATGCACAAAACTTTAAATCGACCTAACTCACTCAATTTTGCACGAAATCTCATGGTTCAAAGCTCAGAATGATCACAACAACAAGATCTAAAAATATATCATAAGAATTTTGAGAAAAGAGAGATTCGATTCAATGACCTCTTGAAGAGCAGATTTGGAATTCGAGTGATTCAAGGCCTTGTGGTGCTCCAATGCTTCTCTATGATGCTTGTACAGTTGATTGGAAGAGAAATTGAGGATTAATTGCACTAGATTCCAACATAAATTTGATTCACCATGGATGCCTTCAAGCTCCTAGCATGAACAGAACAAGCACGATTTTGATCCTTTCCACGTCCAATCTTGCTCAGTGATACTTCAGAATCATGAATTGATCAAGAGAAGTGGAACTTGTTTGAAAAAAATGAAAGAAAATTTGAGAGAAAAAGTTTGAGAAATTTTCTAGATCTGAAATTATGAATGTGGTTACCCTGAAAACAGTTAGAGATTAGGCTTATATATGTTCTACTAAACATGCCTTAATCAAGTTTTAAGCCAATGCAAATGGAATTAACAAATATGAGGTGTTTTGGCAAATGTGATTTTTCACCCTATGCATGAAAATGCATGGTGAATAGTGCACGAATTTTGATCCAATTTCACTCAAAATGCTGTTTTGGGGCCAAATGCAATGGTAGCATGTTCAAATAATGCACAAATTTCAAATTCCATATTTTCCCTCCAAAATCAAGTGAATTTCCAAATGCTCATGTGAATGTAATTCATGCCATGTAATGCAAGATTTGGAAATTATAGGTCAAAACAAGAACAATGCAAAAAGAGCCATCCAATTTGGAGTTTTGGTTGAGAAGTTATGCTCATTTGAAGTTCCATGTATACTTGGTCAAGTTTTGATCATATCTCCTTAACCACACATGAGAAATTGATGATCTTGGTCTTTTTGGAAATGGGAGAGAAAGATCTACAACTTTCATGTTCAACAAAATTTCATTTGAAGCTTTCTTGATGATGTAATCTTGAGTTGAAAACCTTTCCATTTTTGGCAATTTCAAATTATAGGTCACTTTCTATTTTTAGAAAGTTTGACTGGACCTCATCTCCTTGAAAAACCCTGATTGGTATAATGCAACTGATTAGGGTTGACCAGAGGTCAAAACCCTAATCCCAAGGAACATGATCAGAAATAATGAACCATGATGATGATGATGTACCATTTCAACCAAGATAATGATCAATCTCCTTGAGGAACCAAGAAGCCCTAATTGAAGCACAAACCCTCAGATGGCCAGTGATCAATTCATGATACCCTTAGGCTTGCATCTCTTACCCTCTCCATCTTCTGAGAAAGACCTAGGAGGAGGACTTGCTCATTGTTTCCACATGATATGCAAAGATGTAATACCTAATGTCCTAAATAATGAAATGCAACATGCTAAGCTAGTCCCAAGAGAGGAGGGCAAATTTTGAGGTGTTACACTAATCCTGCCGGTCCCGTGGGGACTTCTTCTTTAAATAATTTTGTTCCTCCTGTGAAGGGTGTTGACCCTGTTGTTGTGAAGAATAACACTCCCATTCTGGTTGGCCAGTCTGGCATGTTGAGAGAGGATGGTGATGAGATGCTGAGGCTCATCAAAAGGAGTGAATACAATGTTGTTGATCAGCTGCTACAAACTCCATCAAAGATATTTGTCTTATCTTTGTTGATGAATTCTGAGCCACACCGTGAAGCTTTGCAGAGGGTGTTGGACGTGGCATACGTGGACCATGATGTCACAATAGAACACTTTGATAGCATTGTTGCAAATATAACCGCTTGCAACAACTTGAGCTTCTGTGATGCTGATCTTCCCGAGGAGGAAAATACCACAATTTGGCTTTACACATTTCTATGAACTGTAAGGATGATGCCTTGTCCAACGTATTGGTGGACACAGGATCATCGCTTAATGTGTTGCCAAAATCCACTCTCGCTAAACTTTCATACCAGGGGCCTCCCATGAGGCAGAGTGGAGTGGTTGTAAAAGCGTTTGATGGATCACGCAAAACCGTGATCGGTGAATCAGAACTCCCGATCAAGATTGGACCTAGTGATTTCCAGATCACTTTCCAGGTCATGGATATTCATCCTTCTTACAGCTGTTTGCTTGGTAGACCATGGATTCACGAGGCAGGCGCCGTGACATCCACCCTACACCAAAAGTTGAAGTTTGTGAAAAATAAGAAGTTGGTGGTGATAGGGGGAGAGAAGGCTCTCTGGGTTAGTCATTTATCTTCCTTCTCCTATATCGACGATGAGGATAAGGTTGGGACTTCGTTCTGTAATACCCCAAAACTTACCCTTCATTTTTCTTGGAATCATGGGATTATGTTTCACACTTCATTAGCATCATACTAGGTCATACTCATTACATATTGCATTAGCGACATGGAAATCAGGTTTTGATTGATCACTCCTTAATAGTAGGAGCTCGCACAAAGCAGGATTGAGAATTGGACTTCATTCTCTAGGTATACGAGTCTCAAGGGTCTCAGGGGGTTCCAAGTATCTTATTATGGTCTTCAGTTCATCAGTGAAGGATTAGAGCTATCAGAGTGTTCATCTAGATTTAATCATAAATTAGGGTTTCATGGCTACCTGAAACATGCAATGTTTGGTTGAAAGTAGAAGGGCTCATCCATGTCATGATTAGAGAGGCATCTTGGCCTAGGAAGATTCACAATTATCTTAGAAAGATCCATTGGCAATCAGTGCAATCAGTTCTTGATAATTTTGCCCTAAAACTAGGGTTTGGTATAAAATCAGTTTATTTCTGATTCTTTGGGTGAAACTCTTTTCCATTTCCCTCCATATGTCCACAAGGGTCTACATACAAAAAATCATTCTTTAATTTGAGCCAGAGGTGCTTCAATTGATCACTGGAATCGGGAATCAGACAGTTTGGGAAAAGTCAACTGTGTGGCCAGAAAAGTCAACTCCTGACTTTTTGAGAGTGGAATCTCAAAATTCATGCATAGGGGAGCCTACATGTGAAATTTGATCAAGGTTGGATCATGGATTCATCATTTAATAAGGAATTGGAAAAGTTACTTAATTTGGAAATGATTGACTTTTCATTTAGGGCAAGTTTTCATGGTTGTTGCACTCACTTTAAGCCCATTTTCCATCAAGATAAAAGCTCCATTTGAAAATTTATCCAGAATGAAAGTTGTTCCTCTTGTTCCAAGCTTTCTAAAGATATAAAGATTACTCCATTTGGATTAAAATTGAGAAAGTTATGCTTAGTCAAAGTGAGACATTGTTTTTAGGATACTTAGAAAAATTTCTAAGTCCAAAATCTTCAAAATTTGTCAAGACTTCTTGGCCAGTTTTCTTGCACTTCAAAGCATTATTTGAAAATACTTTCTTCACAACAATTGTACCTTGCCATGTCCTCTTTCACATCCTTTTGGAATCATCTCATTTGGATTCATGGTTTGAGAGGTACATTCATTTAAAGTGGGCACCATGACTTGATTTTCTAGGCAGATTTTGGGCCTGGCTGGCCCAATCAGTTTTGCATGATGAAACCTGAACTTGAGGGCCATTTTTCACCTTCTTCCACTCATCATTTCCACTTGTGTTCAACATGAAAGATGCTAAGATCCATGATATCTTGCTACTGTTTGCATTATTTCTCCAATTGGTGACTTGAGCATCAAGTTATATGGCCATAAAGTCACCACCTTGGAATGAATTTCTTGCCAACCAAGCATGCTGCACAAACCAATCACGTTTTTTACCTCTTTTGGCCATGCATTAGACATCCATTCACTTAAGTTTGGCCCAAAATAAAAACATTTTACACCTCACTTCACACTTTTATTCTAATGGATAAATCACTTATTAAAAAGCCCATGAGAACACCTAATCCACCCTATTTAAGAAGCTGAAACCCTAACCCTAAAGGAGCATTAGAAATTCGTGGAAAGGAGGAAAAGCTTCATCACGTATCTGATTCCATTCCACTTCTATTTTCCATTAGATAATCATCTCTTCCATGGCCATGTTTTGATATATCTATGCTTGTTTACCATGTTCATCACCATTAATTCTTCCATTTTCATATTTCTTTTTCAATTCTTATTCAATATCTATTTTGATTTTAATTATTTAAAATATTTTCTTCGTCCATAAAATTACCTAAAAATATTTTTCATTTTTCTTAATGTCTTATTTAATTTTATTTAATTTTTATTTTCGTATTTATTTAGTATTAATATTTTATTTTAATTTTTTATTCTAAATGGTCCATTTCAACACACTTATTTCTATTGATTTTATTTTCATGACTTAAAAATATTTTTATCTTTTGATTTTTGGGATGAAGGTTGACCACTGTCTCATGTTCAACCTGACCTTTTCTTGGAATTTTATTTCACATTTTCAATTTATTTTGGATTTATGTTTGACCTAGTTTGGTTGGTTGACTTTTAATTTGACTTCTATTTTATTTTAATTAATTCACGTGCCAATTTTCATTCTTTTTAAAATCTTTTTTGAGGATGATGATGTCCCGACCCCACCCCATTTATTTTAATATTTCATAATTTTCTTGATTAATTTACTATTTATTCTTGATTCATTTCTAACCTAGTCTTATTAATTGACTTTTGGTTTGACCTATGTTTTTTTTTAATTAATTCACATACCAATTTTCATTATTTTTAAAATCCTTTTGGGGGATGATGATTTTCTGACCCCACCTTATTTAGTTTAATGTTTCATAATTTTCTTGATTAATTTGCTATTTATTTGATATTTTTTAAGTTGACTTGAATTTTCAGTTGACTTTCTTATGATCGATGTTTGACTTAGGGATTGCTTATGGCAATTGAAGAGAATTTTTTTTCCTCCCTTATTCATCTCATATGCCATGTATTAGAGGCCTTTCATCTTGATTTCATTTGGTCCTTACCTTATTTCCTCATTAAATTATTCAGTGGACCTTTTTTATGCATCTTTGCATCAGCCTGATTCATCTATCATCTTTTACACTTGTTTCTTTCATCCATGCTAAATATTGTTTGATTGTTTAACATGTTCATACTCCCATGCATTGTTTAATGCTCCATTATTTGATTCTTTAGTTTGATTATATACTTGTTTATTTATCTGATCTGATTGATAACTGTTGCCTACTTGTATGATCTATGAGGCATATATCCTTATTGTTTGATTGTCATGAACAATCCCCATTCGTAACAAATGTACCCCTCTCCCATAAAGTGTATAATATTTATTTCTTTCATTCTTTATTCATCTGTTAATACAAGAATTAAAATGAACATCCGATAATCATTTAAAAACAAGATCAAAAGCTCGATCCAACGTCGAGTAATCATTTTCAAAACTTAACAGAACCAACACGCATTCATCCATCCTCTTGTATGTCGATTGCCTCAGGCATCGCCATCTACCTGTAAGTCGATTGCCTCCGGCATCGCCATCTACCCTTATCCGTAATTCCTCTCCGCGCTCCATCAGTCGACTCTTGTTCCGTTTAGGTAGCACCCACTAGGTAGAACCCTTTGTATGATAACATAGGTAGAATTCCCTTATTCTTTGCATGCTAACATTATGTAGATGTTCCCTTCTGTAAATCCTAACACATAGGTCCACATTGCATGACAACTCTAGGGCAGAGCTTCCCCACTTTTAGACCTTCCGTGTGTCTCCGATCTTATGGCATGTCAGTCCGTTCTATTGCAAAGAGGTAACTGCCTAAGACTCGATTCAGCGAGCTGCCACACCTACTACTAGGACGTTGAACACACTTCCCACCTTCCTTTGACATAGCTTGTGTCCTCTTTTGTAAGTCCATGTTCAGATGGCAATCCTTAACCCCTAGTTAGGCGAACTACGATAACTCTGATTCTCATGTCCAGATGAGATACGTAGGCACGAGATGCGATGTCTTGCCGAGTTTGACTGACGACTAAAAACTAATCCTTGCTTGCTTTTGCCTTTGCCGCGATTCTTTTCTCTCGCCCTCGTTGCGATCGAGACCGTCCCTTTCCCTTTCCCTAGTTGCAATCGAGACCCTTGTTCCCGTAGTTAGCCGAACTACGTTTTGCTCTGATTCTCATTCCATATGAGATACGTAGGCATAAGACGCAACGTCTTACCGAGCATAACTTCTCTTTAACCCATACGTAGCCGAGCTATGAAGACTCTGATTCTCATACTCAAATGAGATACGTAGGCAGTGGATGTGACTTCCTTGCGAGTCATTTTCTTTTAACCTTCCTTTTAGTAAATAGTACTTTAGATATACCTACACCCTTTAGACTAGAACAACACTTATGAAAAGGGCTCCCTCGGAGTACCTAGGATGTTTTGGGTGCTTAAAACCTTCCCATTGCATAACCAACCCCCTTACCCAGATCTCTGACATTCTTACTTGTTTTTGATTCGATAAAACTTTTACGTTTTTGTTCGGTTTATAACCATTCCTTTGGGTAAATATAAGTGCGATGGCGACTCGACTTGTATGCTTTACCTTAGATTTAGTCAATATCTCTAATGGTAATGAATCCACCGCTACAGAAAAGTGGCGACTTCACTGGGGAGCATCATTTGCCTAGTGGGTTTTGCCTACTTTTCATATTTATTGTATTGTATGGTATATTGCTTTGTGACATATTTTTGTGCAATTTGGGATTACTGTATTGTATGTAATGATTGAATTGTTTGAATATTAATTCCTTGTATGCTTGGTGATCTTTGTGATATGAGTTTTATACTCGAACTCGACTGCACTTATGATAGGAGAATGGCATAGTCTAGTTGACTTGTGTGGAGTTATTCCTTAGCAAGTTGACTTGCAAGCCCATTCACTTGGTGGAGGTCATGTTGGGATCAATAATGTCACACGAGTAGTCGTGGTTAGGCATTACTCTTTCCAATATATGCCTTAGAAGCCAAGGACCTTAGTTTACCAGGCCCATCTTGGCCTATTTTTAGGACGTAGTGCGAAGATCGTTCAAGTGTAAGATTTGATATGATTGTTACGCGATACTCACTCATAAGAGTCTCTCTTGAGAATATTTTTGGAATACGAGTAGTCATTTATCCGATAATATCCGAAAGATGGGATGATGACTATGGGAACCTCTTGTAGAACATGATTGTCAGGTTTAACCATAGTACACTCCCTTTGGGTGGTTATTAACCAAGACTCCATGCTCGTGACTCGCAACAAACCCTTGATTCGTGGTTGGTC
The DNA here is from genome assembly GCF_024323335.1 of Lathyrus oleraceus. Taxonomy (NCBI): domain Eukaryota; kingdom Viridiplantae; phylum Streptophyta; class Magnoliopsida; order Fabales; family Fabaceae; genus Lathyrus; species Lathyrus oleraceus. Next base: position 491,236,922 of record NC_066583.1, read on the forward strand.
CGTTCTTGTGTATCCTTAATATCAATGGAACTTGGGTGTTGATAAGGTGTAAACCATAATCCACCAAAATGGATGATTGATATTAAGGATGACTTGATCCATCCCATGACCTTTGTGTGGTGTGATTTGCTTGATCCTTAAGTGTGATTGTTGCATCCATGCATTCATGCATTCATACACATCCATATCATCAACAATGAGAAAATTTTCAAGGAACTTAAGATGTCTATTTGCAAATTTTTAGACATGGATAAGCAAAGAAGGAATACGAAGAAGTACAGTTTCAGACAACCCGACTTGAAAGAATTAAGGAGTTTGACATCCTATGTATTAGATCCCGTGGAATTCAAGGCTCGTCATGGGAAGCTTCTGTCTATTTTGGCTACTCAAGTGGATGAAGGTCTAATAAGTGTGTTGGTGCAGTTCTATGATCCCTTGTACTGTTGCTTCACTTTTCCGGATTTCCAGCTTTTGCCTACGCTTGAGGAGTATGCCTATCTTGTGGGTATACCTTTTCTAGATCAGTTGTCGTTCAGTGGCTTGGAGAGAGTTCCTTCTTCTCAAGAGATTGTTGATCTGTTGTGTATAGATGAATCTATTATTGGTGCTCATATGACTACCAAAGGTTGAATTCAAGGTCTCCCGTCTGATTTCCTCATTGATCAAGCTACTATGTTTGGGAAGGCCATGAGTGATGACGCCTTTGAGGCCATATTTGTACTTCTCATCTATGGGATAGTGTTATTCCCCAACATCGACAAGTTTGTGGATGTGAACGCCATTAGGATTTTCTCTACTCTTAATCTCGTTCCTACTCTGTTGGGTGACACTTATTTCTCTTTGCATATGAGGAATGCAAAGGGCAGTTATACCATTGTGTGTTGTTTGCCTCTGTTGCACAAGTGGTTTATTTCGCACTTGCCTCAGACGCTCGCCTTCAAGGAGAACAAAGGATGTCTACGGTGGTCCACGAGACTTATGTCTCTCACGAATGATCTTGGTTCCCTTTGCCTTTGGTTGGGACTTCTTGTGAGTGGTTTGAGATCACCAAGCATGCTTGAATTGTATATCATTGCTTTTCTCATTTTTCTTACTAACCAAAAGCAAAAAAATATGTCACTAACATCTTTTGTTTGTAGCTTGAGCAATCACCAGGCCAAGAGCTTCTAGGAGATCCAATGTGCAATGATATGGTCAAGAGGAGATGAAAGCAAACATGGTAATGGTTCCCAAAGCTCTCATCTATCAAATATGCCTCCCAAGCATCTCAAACCATCACTTTGATCAAAGCAAGTCACAGGGTTTGAGGTTGGTTCCCCAAAGAAACCCTAATTCATCTGTGTACCACAATGCCTTGCTCTTGAAGCAACCTCAACCCATGATCAAATACAATCAAGGGAAGTTCTTTAATTCATCATTTCATGCATATTTGAACTTATTTGAGTGTCCTCAATCATCAATTCATCAAAATATGAGTCATGGACTTGAGAAGTTGATAAGTCAATTCATCTGACTATTTTGAAATGCACTGAGACCTAACTTTTTGTGTGTTGGTCAAATAGAGATGGTTACAAAATAAACAATGTTCCTAAGTACAATATGAACAACTTTCATATTCATTAAAAAATTATTTGAAGCTTGGAAGGCCATCTCCCATTCCAATACATTATAGGTCATTTTGACTGAAACCCTAATTTTGGTTCAATTTCCCAAGGACATAACTCATTCATTTTTTATGATTTTGAGGTGGGATCAAATGAATTGGAAAGCTTAAGATGTATACTTCAAATGTTATGTTGAACAAAATTTCAAAATCTCAAAGGAAATACATGTGATAATGCAAGACATTATAGGTCCTTTTGGGCCAAATGCATTAAAAGGGAAAAAAGTCCAACTTCAAGTGCCCATAACTCTTTCATCAAAACTCCAAATGATGCAAAATTTAAGTCCATTTTAATTTTCTTTAAAATATCTACAACTTTGATGTTTGAGACGTTTTCATTTGAGGCTTGCATCATCAAAACAGAAGGGCTTGAACATGTGCCAAATTTGGAAACCTTGCATTGACACTTTTTGCACATCACACTTTAAACTCAAAATTCACTAATTTCCCCACTTCAAATGAGTTTTTGTCCAACATAACAATTGTTCCTTACATCAAAAAATTTCCAACCATTACTCACATGATCATGTTTGGATTCGGCAATTGGTATTTTCGAAGAGGTGAACATTTAGGCACAATTATGCAATTCACATCATAACTTCATGCATAAGCTAATGCAGCACTAATTACACGTCCAAATCATTGGCATCTGAGTTCAGCTTGCATTTCCATCCATTTTTGGGCTTTGCACGCTCCTGTACAGGCCCATGCATGAAGAGTCCAAATTCCATGCACATGAGAATTCACCTTGCTTGCAGTTTGTTTTGCTATAAATAGAAGTGCTCAGCTTCATTCAAATCCAACCTAAAGACGTCTGAAACCCTGCTGAAGTGATTCCCCAACCTCACCAAAGAAGCTATTTCCATTTTTCTTCAAATTTTTCAGATCCAAAATTCAACTACATCTTGTTGAATCCTTGGATCTAAAGCTTCTAAACCTTCATCATTCAGCTCATTGATCTTTTATTTTGGCAAAGAAAGAAAGGAATCGAGCTCAAGTTTCCAGAAATCAAGCTTACTCTTCAACTGGTATTTTCTTCGAATCTCATCATCCATTGACTTATTTGCTTGGATCTTGTGTTGGCTGAAGTCCTCTCAATAGAGGCATCATGATTATGCATTTAATTTTTGAAATCCATTGAGTTCATGATGAACACCACAGAACTTCCATCTCTGATTTCTCTCAACATAGAGATCTAGAGTGGAGTTGAGTGGCACAGGGATGATGTACATCATCCCAGCTTTCTAAAGAGGTATGGATCGTGTATTTTGGTTGCCTTTTGGATCTCTGCAATTTTGGCCGGAAAATCCAAACTCACCGGAGAAGAAGGTGGCTCCGGTGGCCGCCCTATTGCCAGATGCATTGTGGACCGTTGGATTCATTTTCCAGATTTGATCTTGGCCTTTGATTGTTATGACTTTTATTTAATCTATGTGTGGTTGCATTGACTTGGTCCTATGATGCGCGCGCATGCCATTGCCTTCAGATCATCCACGTCATTTAATGACAGGAGATCTAACGCGCCATGATTTTCCACATTTTCTAATTTTTGATTTTATTTTGTTTATTCCTTTTTATTTCAAAAATCAATATCTCTCTCATTTTTAATCCAAAAATTATGAGATCAATTGCATTAGTTTCCAAATAAATTCTAGTTTCTATTTCTGATTTTTAATATTTTTTATTTCATCATTTGATATTTTTTGTGAATTTTCTCTTTTCTGGTTATTTTTAATTCATTTTAAATAGTTTTTGATATTCAAAAAATACAAAAATATTTTCCTAACCTATTTGAATGATGATGGATCTATGAAAAATATTCTCCTCAATTTTTTAATTGATTTGAGATTTATTTGAGATTTTAGTTCAATTAGGTTATTTTTGATCATTTTTAATTGATTAAAAATAGTTTCTGACTTTTAAAAATGCTGAAATTTTTTGTCAAACTTTGTTTGACCTTATTGAACTTGGGATAAATTACTTGGACCTTTCAAGGTTGATTTGAAGTAATTTTGAAGTTTGACATTTCTTTTATTTTTAATTCAAGTTTATTTTAATATTAAAAATGCCAAAAATATTTTGCTTATTGTTTGATCTCCAATATTCATCTCATTTCTGATTTATCATTGTTTGTGTAGCACCTCAAATTTGCATCCCCCATTTGTACATTCATTTCATTTTTAGGTCATTAACATTGCATATCATGTTGCATCTTATCAGTCAAGACTGGTATCAAGAGGATTCATCTGCGCAAGAGATCAAGCATTCCATGAGATGAAGGCCCCATGGTTGTTCTAGAGAGCTTACATGAATCAAGGTTCATTTTGAAGCAACTTGACCAAAGGCTAGAGGCTCAAAAGTCATCAGTACATGTCCAAGTCATCTGAGGCCCATAAAAGTCAACTGAGGGCTAGGAGGTGGAGAAATGGTTTGAGACACTTCATTCATGTCCCAAAGAGGTTCATTCATCATGAAAAACATCTACCTTGAAGATTTTGAAGCCAGATCAAAAGTTTCCCAAAATGGAAAGTGACCTATAATTTGAAAGTTTCCAAAAATGGCAAGTTTTGGACCAACTTCAACTTAACTTTCCAACATCAAAGAAGTTTCAAATGAAATTTTGTCCAAAATGAAAGTTGAAGATCTCTCTCTCCCATTTCCAAAAAGTCCAAGATCATGAACATGTAATGAATGGTCAAAGAGTTATGATCATATCATTGCAAAGTGTGCTTGAAACTTCAAATGGCCATATCTTTTGAACCAAAACTCCAAATTTGGTGCCTCTTTTTCTAAAATGTTTCTCATGTCATGTAGTTTCCAAAACAACTATCACATTGCATAAAATGTTATCACATGATCATTTGTGCATTCAAGTCAATTTTGGAGGGAAACTTGGAAATTTAAAATTGATGCATCATGGGAGCTTTCCACAATTGCCATTGTGGTTTCAAATTTCTTCAACATAACACCTTGTTTTGATTGAAGATTCATGATCAGTGAGTGTGATTGAGTGTGAATCCATCATTTGTTTGAAGAATTGGAGCCATAATCGAGCAGTTGAAGTTCAAGAACATTGCCATGGAAGTTGGTTGGTGAGCTAGATCTACACGTTTCCAAGCTTCAAATTCTTCATCAATCATCATAACAAGTATTCTGGAGTTGATTTGGACCATTACAAGTGTTGAATCGTGCGAATCCAGAACCTGCTCTTCAAGAGGTAGGTTTTTCGACCTTCACAATTCTCAAATCCATGTGTATATTTGTGTAGATCTTTTAACACTGATGATTCTGAGCTAAAAATCACATGAAATGATGCATTATTGAGTGAATTATGTGTGATTGAAGTTTTGCATTCAAAAATGTTTTGCATCGATTCTCTTTGATCTTGATGAATTGAGCTTAGATTTTAGTTGATCTGTGTTCTCCATTGCATGAGCTTTGATTTGGTATGGTTTTTGATGAATTCTGGAGAATTCTGGAAAATTCTGGAAAACTCGTATGAACATTCATACTGTTCATCTTCATCTTCATGAGGAAGATGAAGATCTTTATCCTAGCGTCCAACTAGCGACGGATTTGCCACCGCCTGGTTATTGATGATGTGGCCTAGGGTTTGTCCTATTCCCTGCTGATGTGTGCATGCTGCCTGGAAATTTGATTCGCTAGCATTTGTTTGACCAAGCTCCACATGCGCTTTGACTACTGACTGTACAGCCAACACATTAATGAAACGGTGTGTTTCATTACCTGGCGCCCTCAATTCAAATTTGCACCGAGTTCAATTCCCAGCGTGCTCAATTTTTCAAATGTTCTCACCTTTTTTCCAATTCCCTCCATATTTCACATGCCATGTTCAAAAATTTCTAAGTCCAAAATCTTCAAAATTTGTCAAGACTTCTTGGCCAGTTTTCTTGCACTTCAAAGCATTATTTGAAAATACTTTCTTCACAACAATTGTACCTTGCCATGTCCTCTTTCACATCCTTTTGGAATCATCTCATTTGGATTCATGGTTTGAGAGGTACATTCATTTAAAGTGGGCACCATGACTTGATTTTCTAGGCAGATTTTGGGCCTGGCTGGCCCAATCAGTTTTGCATGATGAAACCTGAACTTGAGGGCCATTTTTCACCTTCTTCCACTCATCATTTCCACTTGTGTTCAACATGAAAGATGCTAAGATCCATGATATCTTGCTACTGTTTGCATTATTTCTCCAATTGGTGACTTGAGCATCAAGTTATATGGCCATAAAGTCACCACCTTGGAATGAATTTCTTGCCAACCAAGCATGCTGCACAAACCAATCACGTTTTTTACCTCTTTTGGCCATGCATTAGACATCCATTCACTTAAGTTTGGCCCAAAATAAAAACATTTTACACCTCACTTCACACTTTTATTCTAATGGACAAATCACTTATTAAAAAGCCCATGAGAACACCTAATCCACCCTATTTAAGAAGCTGAAACCCTAACCCTAAAGGAGCATTAGAAATTCGTGGAAAGGAGGAAAAGCTTCATCACGTATCTGATTCCATTCCACTTCTATTTTCCATTAGATAATCATCTCTTCCATGGCCATGTTTTGATATATCTATGCTTGTTTACCATGTTCATCACCATTAATTCTTCCATTTTCATATTTCTTTTTCAATTCTTATTCAATTTCTGTTTTGATTTTAATTATTTAAAATATTTTCTTCGTCCATAAAATTACCTAAAAATATTTTTCATTTTTCTTAATGTCTTATTTAATTTTATTTAATTTTTATTTTCGTATTTATTTAGTATTAATATTTTATTTTAATTTTTTATTCTAAATGGTCCATTTCAACACACTTATTTCTATTGATTTTATTTTCATGACTTAAAAATATTTTTATCTTTTGATTTTTGGGATGAAGGTTGACCACTGTCTCATGTTCAACCTGACCTTTTCTTGGAATTTTATTTCACATTTTCAATTTATTTTGGATTTATGTTTGACCTAGTTTGGTTGGTTGACTTTTAATTTGACTTCTATTTTATTTTAATTAATTCACGTGCCAATTTTCATTCTTTTTAAAATCTTTTTTGAGGATGATGATGTCCCGACCCCACCCCATTTATTTTAATATTTCATAATTTTCTTGATTAATTTACTATTTATTCTTGATTTATTTCTAACCTAGTCTTATTAATTAACTTTTGGTTTGACCTATGTTTTTTTTTAATTAATTCACATACCAATTTTCATTATTTTTAAAATCCTTTTGGGGGATGATGATTTTCTGACCCCACCTTATTTAGTTTAATGTTTCATAATTTTCTTGATTAATTTGCTATTTATTTGATATTTTTTAAGTTGACTTGAATTTTCAGTTGACTTTCTTATGATCGATGTTTGACTTAGGGATTGCTTATGGCAATTGAAGAGAATTTTTTTCCTCCCTTATTCATCTCATATGCCATGTATTAGAGGCCTTTCATCTTGATTTCATTTGGTCCTTACCTCATTTCCTCATTAAATTATTCAGTGGACCTTTTTTATGCATCTTTGCATCAGCCAGATTCATCTATCATCTTTTACACTTGTTTCTTTCATCCATGCTAAATATTGTTTGATTGTTTAACATGTTCATACTCCCATGCATTGTTTAATGCTCCATTATTTGATTCTTTAGTTTGATTATATACTTGTTTATTTATCTGATCTGATTGATAACTGTTGCCTACTTGTATGATCTATAAGGCATATATCCTTATTGTTTGATTGTCATGAACAATCCCCATTCGTAACAAATGTACCCCTCTCCCATAAAGTGTATAATATTTATTTCTTTCATTCTTTATTCATCTGTTAATACAAGAATTAAAATGAACATCCGATAATCATTTAAAAACAAGATCAAAAGCTCGATCCAACGTCGAGTAATCATTTTCAAAACTTAACAGAACCAACACGCATTCATCCATCCTCTTGTAAGTCGATTGCCTCAGGCATCGCCATCTACCTGTAAGTCGATTGCCTTCGGCATCGCCATCTACCCTTATCCGTAATTCCTCTCCGCGCTCCATCAGTCGACTCTTGTTCCGTTTAGGTAGCACCCACTAGGTAGAACCCTTTGTATGATAACATAGGTAGAATTCCCTTATTCTTTGCATGCTAACATTATGTAGATGTTCCCTTCTGTAAATCCTAACACATAGGTCCACATTGCATGACAACCCTAGGGCAGAGCTTCCCCACTTTTAGACCTTCCGTGTGTCTCCGATCTTATGGCATGTCAGTCCGTTCTATTGCAAAGAGGTAACTGCCTAAGACTCGATTCAGCGAGCTGCCACACCTACTACTAGGACGTTGAACACACTTCCCACCTTCCTTTGACATAGCTTGTGTCCTCTTTTGTAAGTCCATGTTCAGATGGCAATCCTTAACCCCTAGTTAGGCGAACTACGATAACTCTGATTCTCATGTCCAGATGAGATACGTAGGCACGAGATGCGATGTCTTGCCGAGTTTGACTGACGACTAAAAACTAATCCTTGCTTGCTTTTGCCTTTGCCGCGATTCTTTTCTCTCGCCCTCGTTGCGATCGAGACCGTCCCTTTCCCTTTCCCTAGTTGCAATCGAGACCCTTGTTCCCGTAGTTAGCCGAACTACATTTTGCTCTGATTCTCATTCCATATGAGATACGTAGGCATAAGACGCAACGTCTTACCGAGCATAACTTCTCTTTAACCCATACGTAGCCGAGCTATGAAGACTCTGATTCTCATACTCAAATGAGATACGTAGGCAGTGGATGTGACTTCCTTGCGAGTCATTTTCTTTTAACCTTCCTTTTAGTAAATAGTACTTTAGATATACCTACACCCTTTAGACTAGAACAACACTTATGAAAAGGGCTCCCTCGGAGTACCTAGGATGTTTTGGGTGCTTAAAACCTTCCCATTGCATAACCAACCCCCTTACCCAGATCTCTGACATTCTTACTTGTTTTTGATTCGATAAAACTTTTACGTTTTTGTTCGGTTTATAACCATTCCTTTGGATAAATATAAGTGCGATGGCGACTCGACTTGTATGCTATACCTTAGATTTAGTCAATATCTCTAATGGTAATGAATCCACCGCTACAGAAAAGTGGCGACTTCACTGGGGAGCATCATTTGCCTAGTGGGTTTTGCCTACTTTTCATATTTATTGTATTGTATGGTATATTGCTTTGTGACATATTTTTGTGCAATTTGGGATTACTGTATTGTATGTAATGATTGAATTGTTTGAATATTAATTCCTTGTATGCTTGGTGATCTTTGTGATATGAGTTTTATACTCGAACTCGACTGCACTTATGATAGGAGAATGGCATAGTCTAGTTGACTTGGTGGAGTTATTCCTTAGCAAGTTGACTTGCAAGCCCATTCACTTGGTGGAGGTCATGTTGGGATCAATAATGTCACACGAGTAGTCGTGGTTAGGCATTACTCTTTCCAATATATGCCTTAGAAGCCAAGGACCTTAGTTTACCAGGCCCATCTTGGCCTATTTTTAGGACGTAGTGCGAAGATCGTTCAAGTGTAAGATTTGATATGATTGTTACGCGATACTACACTCATAAGAGTCTCTCTTGAGAATATTTTTGGAATACGAGTAGTCATTTATCCGATAATATCCGAAAGATGGGATGATGACTATGGGAACCTCTTGTAGAACATGATTGTCAGGTTTAACCATAGTACACTCCCTTTGGGTGGTTATTAACCAAGACTCCATGCTCGTGACTCGCAACAAACCCTTGATTCGTGGTTGGTCCGTTCTTGTGTATCCTTAATATCAATGGAACTTGGGTGTTGATAAGGTGTAAACCATAATCCACCAAAATGGATGATTGATATTAAGGATGACTTGATCCATCCCATGACCTTTGTGTGGTGTGATTTGCTTGATCCTTAAGTGTGATTGTTGCATCCATGCATTCATGCATTCATACACATCCATATCATCAACAATGAGAAAATTTTCAAGGAACTTAAGATGTCTATTTGCAAATTTTTAGACATGGATAAGCAAAGAAGGAATACGAAGAAGTACAGTTTCAGACAACCCGACTTGAAAGAATTAAGGAGTTTGACATCCTATGTATTAGATCCCGTGGAATTCAAGGCTCGTCATGGGAAGCTTCTGTCTATTTTGGCTACTCAAGTGGATGAAGGTCTAATAAGTGTGTTGGTGCAGTTCTATGATCCCTTGTACTGTTGCTTCACTTTTCCGGATTTCCAGCTTTTGCCTACGCTTGAGGAGTATGCATATCTTGTGGGTATACCTTTTCTAGATCAGTTGTCGTTCAGTGGCTTGGAGAGAGTTCCTTCTTCTCAAGAGATTGTTGATCTGTTGTGTATAGATGAATCTATTATTGGTGCTCATATGACTACCAAAGGTGGAATTCAAGGTCTCCCGTCTGATTTCCTCATTGATCAAGCTACTATGTTTGGGAAGGCCATGAGTGATGACGCCTTTGAGGCCATATTTGTACTTCTCATCTATGGGATAGTGTTATTCCCCAACATCGACAAGTTTGTGGATGTGAACGCCATTAGGATTTTCTTTACTCTTAATCTCGTTCCTACTCTGTAGGGTGACACTTATTTCTCTTTGCATATGAGGAATGCAAAGGGCAGTTATACCATTGTGTGTTGTTTGCCTCTGTTGCACAAGTGGTTTATTTCGCACTTTCCTCAGACGCTCGCCTTCAAGGAGAACAAAGGATGTCTACGGTGGTCCACGAGACTTATGTCTCTCACGAATGATCTTGGTTCCCTTTGCCTTTGGTTGGGACTTCTTGTGAGTGGTTTGAGATCACCAAGAATGCTTGAATTGTATATCATTGCTTTTCTCATTTTTCTTACTAACCAAAAGCAAAAAAATATGTCACTAACATCTTTTGTTTGTAGCTTGAGCAATGACCAGGCCAAGAGCTTCTAGGAGATCCAATGTGCAATGATATGGTCAAGAGGAGATGAAAGCAAACATGGTAATGGTTCCCAAAGCTCTCATCTATCAAATATGCCTCCCAAGCATCTCAAACCATCACTTTGATCAAAGCAAGTCACAAGGTCTGAGGTTGGTTCCCCAAAGAAACCCTAATTCATCTGTGTACCACAATGCCTTGCTCTTGAAGCAACCTCAACCCATGATCAAATACAATCAAGGGAAGTTCTTTAATTCATCATTTCATGCATATTTGAACTTATTTGAGTGTCCTCAATCATCAATTCATCAAAATATGAGTCATGGACTTGAGAAGTTGATAAGTCAATTCATCTGACTATTTTGAAATGCACTGAGACCTAACTTTTTATGTGTTAGTCAAATAGAGATGGTTACAAAATAAACAATGTTCCTAAGTACAATATGAACAACTTTCATGTTCATTAAAAAATTATTTGAAGCTTGGATGGCCATCTCCCATTCCAATACATTATAGGTCATTTTGACTGAAACCCTAATTTTGGTTCAATTTCCCAAGGACATAACTCATTCATTTTTTATGATTTTGAGGTGGGATCAAATGAATTGGAAAGCTTAAGATGTATACTTCAAATGTTATGTTGAACAAAATTTTAAAATCTCAAAGGAAATACATGTGATAATGCAAGACATTATAGGTCCTTTTGGGCCAAATGCATTAAAAGGGAAAAAAGTCCAACTTCAAGTGCCCATAACTCTTTCATCAAAAATCCAAATGATGCAAAATTTAAGTCCATTTTAATTTTCTTTAAAATATCTACAACTTTGATGTTTGAGACGTTTTCATTTGAGGCTTGCATCATCAAAACAGAAGGGCTTGAACATGTGCCAAATTTGGAAACCTTGCATTGACACTTTTTGCACATCACACTTTAAACTCAAAATTCACTAATTTCCCCACTTCAAATGAGTTTTTGTCCAACATAACAATTGTTCCTTACATCAAAAAATTTCCAACCATTACTCACATGATCATGTTTGGATTTGGCAATTGGTATTTTCGAAGAGGTGAACATTTAGGCACAATTATGCAATTCACATCATAACTTCATGCATAAGCTAATGCAGCACTAATTACACGTCCAAATCATTGGCATCTGAGTTCAGCTTGCATTTCCATCCATTTTTGGGCTTTGCACGCTCCTGTACAGGCCCATGCATGAAGAGTCCAAATTCCATGCACATGAGAATTCACCTTGCTTGCAGTTTGTTTTGCTATAAATAGAAGTGCTCAGCTTCATTCAAATCCAACCGAAAGACGTCTGAAACCCTGCTGAAGTGATTCCCCAACCTCACCAAAGAAGCTATTTCCATTTTTCTTCAAATTTTTCAGATCCAAAATTCAACTACATCTTGTTGAATCCTTGGAGCTAAAGCTTCTAAACCTTCATCATTCAGCTCATTGATCTTTTATTTTGGCAAAGAAAGAAAGGAATCGAGCTCAAGTTTCCAGAAATCAAGCTTACTCTTCAACTGGTATTTTCTTCGAATCTCATCATCCATTGACTTATTTGCTTGGATCTTGTGTTGGCTGAAGTCCTCTCAATAGAGGCATCATGATTATGCATTTAATTTTTGAAATCCATTAAGTTCATGATGAACACCACAGAACTTCCATCTCTGATTTCTCTCAACATAGAGATCTAGAGTGGAGTTGAGTGGCACAGGGATGATGTACATCATCCCAGCTTTCTAAAGAGGTATGGATCGTGTATTTTGGTTGCCTTTTGGATCTCTGCAATTTTGGCCGGAAAATCCAAACTCACCGGAGAAGTAGGTGGCTCCGGTGGCCGCCCTATTGCCAGATGCATTGTGGACCGTTGGATTCATTTTCCAGATTTGATCTTGGCCTTTGATTGTTATGACTTTTATTTAATTTATGTGTGGTTGCATTGACTTGGTCCTATGATGCGCGCGCATGCCATTGCCTTCTGATCATCCACGTCATTTAATGACAGGAGATCTAACGCGCCATGATTTTCCACATTTTCTAATTTTTGATTTTATTTTGTTTATTCCTTTTTATTTCAAAAATCAATATCTCTCTCATTTTTAATCCAAAAATTATGAGACCAATTGCATTAGTTTCCAAATAAATTCTAGTTTCTATTTCTGATTTTTAATATTTTTTATTTCATCATTTGATATTTTTTGTGAATTTTCTCTTTTCTGGTTATTTTTAATTCATTTTAAATAGTTTTTGATATTCAAAAAATACAAAAATATTTTCCTAACCTATTTGAATGATGATGGATCTATGAAAAATATTCTCCTCAATTTTTTAATTGATTTGAGATTTATTTGAGATTTTAGTTCAATTAGGTTATTTTTGATCATTTTTAATTGATTAAAAATAGTTTCTGACTTTTAAAAATGCTGAAATTTTTTGTCAAACTTTGTTTGACCTTATTGAACTTGGGATCAATTACTTGGACCTTTCAAGGTTGATTTGAAGTAATTTTGAAGTTTGACATTTCTTTTATTTTTAATTCAAGTTTATTTTAATATTAAAAATGCCAAAAATATTTTGCTTATTGTTTGATCTCCAATATTCATCTCATTTCTGATTTATCATTGTTTGTGTAGCACCTCAAATTTGCATCCCCCATTTGTACATTCATTTCATTTTTAGGTCATTAACATTGCATATCATGTTGCATCTTATCAGTCAAGACTGGTATCAAGAGGATTCATCTGTGCAAGAGATCAAGCATTCCATGAGATGAAGGCCCCATGGTTGTTCTAGAGAGCTTACATGAATCAAGGTTCATTTTGAAGCAACTTGACCAAAGGCTAGAGGCTCAAAAGTCATCAGTACATGTCCAAGTCATCTGAGGCCCATAAAAGTCAACTGAGGGCTAGGAGGTGGAGAAATGGTTTGAGACACTTCATTCATGTCCCAAAGAGGTTCATTCATCATGAAAAACATCTACCTTGAAGATTTTGAAGCCAGATCAAAAGTTTCCCAAAATGGAAAGTGACCTATAATTTGAAAGTTTCCAAAAATGGCAAGTTTTGGACCAACTTCAACTTAACTTTCCAACATCAAAGAAGTTTCAAATGAAATTTTGTCCAAAATGAAAGTTGAAGATCTCTCTCTCCCATTTCCAAAAAGTCCAAGATCATGAACATGTAATGAATGGTCAAAGAGTTATGATCATATCATTGCAAAGTGTGCTTGAAACTTCAAATGGCCATATCTTTTGAACCAAAACTCCAAATTTGGTGCCTCTTTTTCTAAAATGTTTCTCATGTCATGTAGTTTCCAAAACATCTATCACATTACATAAAATGTTATCACATGATCATTTGTGCATTCAAGTCAATTTTGGAGGGAAACTTGGAAATTTAAAATTGATGCATCATGGGAGCTTTCCACCATTGCCATTGTGGTTTCAAATTTCTTCAACATAACACCTTGTTTTGATTGAAGATTCATGATCAGTGAGTGTGATTGAGTGTGAATCCATCATTTTTTTGAAGAATTGGAGCCATAATCGAGCAGTTGAAGTTCAAGAACATTGCCATGGAAGTTGGTTGGTGAGCTAGATCTACACGTTTCCAAGCTTCAAATTCTTCATCAATCATCATACCAAGTATTCTGGAGTTGATTTGGACCATTACAAGTGTTGAATCGTGCGAATCCAGAACCTGCTCTTCAAGAGGTAGGTTTTTCGACCTTCACAATTCTCAAATCCATGTGTATATTTGTGTAGATCTTTTAACACTGATGATTCTGAGCTAAAAATCACATGAAATGATGCATTATTGAGTGAATTATGTGTGATTGAAGTTTTGCATTAAAAAATGTTTTGCATCGATTCTCTTTGATCTTGATGAATTGAGCTTAGATTTTAGTTGATCTGTGTTCTCCATTGCATGAGCTTTGATTTGGTATGGTTTTTGATGAATTCTGGAGAATTCTGGAAAATTCTGGAAAACTCGTATGAACATTCATACTGTTCATCTTCATCTTCATGAGGAAGATGAAGATCTTTATCCTAGCGTCCAACTAGCGACGGATTTGCCACCGCCTGGTTATTGATGATGTGGCCTAGGGTTTGTCCTATTCCCTGCTGATGTGTGCATGCTGCCTGGAAATTTGATTCGCTAGCATTTGTTTGACCAAGCTCCACATGCGCTTTGACTACTGACTGTACAGCCAACACATTAATGAAACGGTGTGTTTCATTACCTGGCGCCCTCAATTCAAATTTGCACCGAGTTCAATTCCCAGCGTGCTCAATTTTTCAAATGTTCTCACCTTTTTTCCAATTCCCTCCATATTTCACATGCCATGTTCATTTTGATTTTTTTAGCTAACTTTAAAAATCCATAACAAATTGAAAAATGACTCAAATAATCCCCAATTTTTTGCAAAATGATCCTCTGTTTGTCTAGTTTTTTATGATGATGATTGCTGAAGTTGTGCATGGCTGGATTTCGATTTGTGTTAGAATATGTGAACATATATGCTTTTGTGACCTTGCCTTGTTCTTTCTATCATAAAATGCTTGATATTGATCCAAATTGTTTGAAATTTTGCATGTTTGTTCTTGACATGTTGATGGATGTTTGAGGCTTGGTTTGGTATTTTTCTCATTTGCCATTTCTGTTTTATGTACATGTTTGTATGGTGTGACAATTTGTGTCACACATTTGGTTATCTTGCTTGTGAAATTTAATTTCCATGCCAATTAATCTTTGATGCTTCTGATTTTTTGTATGATGATCATGTTGGATGTGTTGAGTGCTCATGAATTTTTCCAGAATTATTTGAATCATTTCTGTTTTGATATGGAATTTTCATTCATGATGATCACTTGTGAGCTTTGAATTTTCCCTTTGCCTTCTCTTGCACATGAAATGGATTTGCCTAATGGTTTTGATTTGGTCCTTTTTAGGACATGTTAATATGTGTTTGAAGTTGCATTGTGTTGAACTTCAGCTCCTGTTTTGGATTTTTGATCCACTTTTGACCCTAGGCTTTGACCTAGTGGTTTGGACTTACCATTTGAGTTGTGAATTTCAGGTTCAAGTATGCATCTCCATGATTGATGTTGCTCCTTCATTTGGGCTTGGTTATTTGTTGTTGTTGACTAACACTTGTTTGTTTTGTAGGCTTTAATGGTAGTTCACTTCAGTGTTTGCCTTAGGGCTTACTCATAATGCATATTGGATTGTCTGTCTGTTGAGATATTGACTGTTGTCTGTTTGTCTGAATTTTGTACTGATTGGTTTAGTTGTTTCCACAGGTACCTAAGTTGCTTTAAGTTCATTTGAACTTTGCTCTGCTTTGCTTGTGGTTGGCATACCACTTAGGTATAATTCCTTGATCTTCATGTAGTCTGGAAGACCTGTCATGTTACTTTGGCAGGCACCTGTCTGAAGCCCTCCTTAAGAGGCCATGTTTTTCTTTGTTTAAATTTTGTGCCAAGCAGGTTAAGTCCTCTTAAGAGGCAATTGGTAGATACAAGGGATGTGCAATCCATCCCCTGCTATTCAGTTGTGTCATTCACTTTGCTCACACCATGTGTTGATGCACTTTGAATAAAAACCCAAAATCTTGTTGTGTCAGTCATTTGTGGAGAAGAGTTCCTTCATTCTGAACTCCCACACTTTCTATTTGATTCAAGCTCTCCCAGGCCAGGGATAAAAGCTATGAGGCATAACCCTCATCTCCATTTCATTTGCTTCACCCAAAATCTCAATGTTAGGGTTAAGAGCTAAAAAACACCTCATTCCAGTTGGCTTGTTTGTCGAGGTTGATGTGACCCCTTGACTAAAGCCCAGCCTTGTATGAGCCACTTGTTTACATATAGTGTGTGTGCTTGCTCTCTTGTGTTTGTGTTTGATTATGTGATGTGTTTAGGCTAGCTTGCTTCCTTTGCAAGTTAGGATTAGAGACCTCAACTTAGGGATCGTATGCATGACAACTTCTAGGCTCGAGTCGTAGTCTCCCTAGTAGCTTGTTATCTCCCTAGTCTCTGGTTAGGATAGAAGTTCTTTCCCTGTTAAGGGGAACTACGTCGCCCTGATCCTCATACCAGATGAGGTACGTAGGCAGG
This sequence comes from Lathyrus oleraceus, assembly GCF_024323335.1. NCBI lineage: Eukaryota > Viridiplantae > Streptophyta > Magnoliopsida > Fabales > Fabaceae > Lathyrus > Lathyrus oleraceus. The sequence goes on from NC_066583.1 coordinate 491,253,669, forward strand.
AGATGAGCTGATCTCTCCGGGCGCCCTTTTTCTTTTTTATCTCCCTTGTGGTGTGTGAAGTCTGATGTAAGTCCAACGATTGGCAGTCGGTTTCCAATTTGCTTGTTGGTTTGGAGTCTGACATAAGCCCATCGATTGGCAGTCGGTTTCCTGTGTGTGTTTGTTTGTTCGGAGTCTGACATAAGTCCAGCGATTGGCAGTCGGTTTCCTGTGTGCGTTTGTTGGTTTGGAGTCTGACGTAAGTCCAGCGATTGACAGTCGATTTCCTGTTTGTGTCTTGTTTGGCGTGCGTTAGCCGAGCTACGAGTGCTCTGATTCTTTCTCTGGTTAGAGAAGATACGTATGCATAGGATGCGACATCCTAACGAGCACGTTTCCCGTTCCCCAAACTACGTCGACTCTGATGTTTGTGTCTGACAAACTACGTAGGCCCAGGATGCGATATCCTGCCGAGTCCATTTCTTCCGTCTTTCATCTGTGTTCTCTTCCAGCGTGTGTGCAGTGTTTGAGCAGTCTTTTTAGCAACCTTTCTTCTATTCTTTCTGAGCGTGGATCCCGTCGAGTACGACAGATGCGTAGGGGTGCTAATACCTTCCCTTCGCATAACCGACTCCCGATCCTTGCATCTCTGGTCGTAAGACCATTTCCTTTCCAGGTTTACTTCGAGCGTTTCCTTTCCCTCCTTTTGGGATAAATAACGCACGGTGGCGGCTCTGTTGTTTCTTTTTCTCGCCGGTTTTTCGCGTAATGCGGCAGCTGGCGACTCTGCTGGGGACTATCCCGAGAAGTTGACCTATTACTGGTCCATCTTCCCTAAGCAAGTCAATCCTAGCGCTCTTTAGGATAGGTTTTGGCTGCTTTTACTGTTTTATTTATTGCATTTATTATTATGCTGTGTATTTATGTTTGCATTTATGTTTGCATTTATGTTTGCACGCATCATACTTTCATTGTGTTGGCTGTGTGTCCGTCTCTCTGTTGGGTGGGAGTTACAAGAGGTAAAAGGCCCAATACCCAGGCTATGAGTGAACTTTAGGACACCTAGGAATAGAGTGGTTCATGGGAAGCGGGTGGTATAGCGCCACTTAGCGGAACATGATATCACGAGCAGTTCAGATCCTGATGGGGTATTATCGTTGAATACATCTGGTGTGTACATGATAATATTCTGGAAAGGTTTGTTTATCCTGCGTTTCTCTTGACCTTACCCTGGCCTAGATGACACCCGTGAGTGGGGAGGGAATGAATCATTATAGGTACCGTTGGTGACTTGATCTGTTGGTGACTGTTGGCCCTGTTGGTGACTCTTGGTTCCTGTTGGTGACTTGGTTCTGAAGAATGGGTTTCAGATGACTTTGGGTTCCAGATGACTTGATTTGTGCTCTCCGGTTCCGAATTCAGGCCGAAGCTTTGAACCTGTGCTCCGTGATACACAACCAACCAGTCTTGTTTGCATCATTTGCATCATAGCATGTTTATTTTCAAAAAATAATGCAATAAAAAGAAATCAAAAAAAGAAAAGAGAAAAGAAAAAAGCTAATCTCCTCATGCATATCATTTCTCAGGTTCATTCAGGAGTCTGTTCACTGTGAGAGATGGCAGCCGTTCCAGAGTTGAAGAGGAAGACTTGCACCTACAGTTTCTACCGTGAGCCATTGACACCTTTGGTAGAGTTGAGCAATCTTGTGACCGGCAGTAATCAGAAGGTGTTTGTTGATCAGTATGGGGATATCCTGGCACTGTTGAAGATGGTGGTTGATCCAATACCTTTGCAGACTCTCCTACAGTTCTATAATCCAGAGCTTTGTTGCTTCACCTTTCAGGATTATCAGTTAGCTCCCACTGTCGCATCCTGCGAAAAATCAACCGGCGAGCCTAAAAATAAAAACACACAGAGCCGCCACTAAACGTTATTTATCCCAACATAGGGAAAGGAAACGCTCAGAGAAACCTGGAAAGGAAATGGTCTCGCGACCAAGAGAATGGGTTCGGGAGTCGGTTACGCGAGGGGAAGGTATTAGCACCCCTCACGTCCGTCGTACTCGACGGGATCCACGTCCTAGAATAAAGAAAAGGTTGCTAAACATCACACACACACAGGGAACGCAGGTGGGGTTAAGAGAAACGGGCTCGATAAGGTATCGCACCTTATGCCTACATATCTCATCTGAACATGAGAATCAGAGCCACTGTAGTTCGGCTTACGCACGCCAAACAACACAAAACATACAAACAAGCAAGGGTGGCAAACATGGAGCCCGACAACCACTGGATGGAATTATGTCGGCATCCGAACCAAAACACACTCAAAAGGGCAAACATGGAGCCCGACAGCCAATCACTGGGCTTACGTCGGCATCCGAACCAAACACACAGTCAGATAACAAGTAAACGCACGCAAAAAAGAAAAAGGTTGCCCGGAGTGGTCTCGCACGACCACCTGCCTACATACCTCGTCTGGAACGAGGATCAGGGCGATGTAGTTCCCCTGAAAGGGACTAAATTGCTAACCAGAAACCGGGGAAAGATACACGACTAGGGAGCTGAGACTCGAGCCTAATGTTGTCATGCATCGTTAACCCTAAGTTTGGTTTTCTATCCTACTTGCATAAGCAAACTAACCTAACCAGGAAAGAAGCTAGCACACAAGCATACAATCATATATCAACATTAAATGAGAACAGGCATCTCAAACAAACATGTCAATCAAATAATCACAAAACACCCACTATAACCAAACAAGAGGCTCAATCAATGGGGTTTGACCGCCGAAGCGAGTCGTCTGTACAGGCTGGTTTTGCTCTTAACCTTGCCATTACGAGGCTAAGGTGAAGCAGATGAAAGGATGAAGTGAGGATGAGACCTCACAGCTCTTATCCCTAACCAGGGAGAGCTGACAAATGAGCATGGGTCCAGGATAGGGGAACCCTTCTATACTCGATGACTCTGACACAACAGATCTTGGGCTTTTGATCTCAATGCTACAACCATGTAATGGGAGCAAGGAGAAGACTCACTGAATAGTGGGGGACAGGTTGCTTGTCCCTACCTTCCACCAATTGCCTTACTTGAAGGACTTTTCCTGCTTGGGCTTAAAAATAAACATACACAAGCATTGCCTCTTAAGGAGGACTTCAGACAATTTGCTCGGCCCGGTAACAGCCGGGTCTCCAGACTACATGAAGTTTAGAAAGCTATACCTCAATGCAAGTTGCTTAAGCAAAGCAAAGCAAAAGTTCACAAGGAACTAAGCAACTAAAGTACCTGGAAACAATCAAACTCAGTCAGTACTCAATCAGACAAACTATACAGCAAACAGTTAAACAGCTCAAACAATACAACACAAAGCAAGCTCAAGGCTTAAGCCCAAGCTTCAACACCTACAAAACAATGCTATGTTAATATACAAACATCAACAACATCAATTAAAATTGATTTGCATCATTCTCCATGTGCCTTATGCTTTTGATCCTGAAAAACCAAGCAAATATTAGCAACTAGACCACTAGGCCAAGCCTAGGGTCCCAAAGCAAGAAAAAAATTAAAACAGCAAGGTATCCACCATCCAACATCAAATTAATATCAAACAAGAGCAAACATCATTGGTCTCATGTTTATATCATCCATCAAGTTCAATTCATGCACAAAACAAACCATATTGGTTCAAATGAAGCACCAAATATACAAACAGAAGTATTGCATTCAAAGCCATGCCAAAACACATCAAAAAAATCTCAAATTAAATACACCTAAACAGGGGTCAATCAAGGTCTACCATGTCAAATTTGAGCTCAATTGGGCAAATGGAACCATGTCAATGAAAATCAACAAAAACAGACACAATTTCATGCTCCAATTCACACCATCAATGCATACATCCACTTCAAAAATTCATATCTCAATGAAAACAAAAAAGAAATGGATGAGACCAAAACAGGGAGGTCCTAACATGTGTCTAGTTCATGCATATCAAATTTCATGGCCATACAATACCATATGAGGATTTCACATCAAAATTACAAACCTATGTCATATGAGCTTGCACAAATGATCTCCAGAAATGAAAAATCATGATCAAATTGAAAATGCAATGAAAAATTCTACAAAAATTCATACAACATCCCAACATGCCAACCAATCATCATGCAAAATTTCATTTTATTTCAACATGTATAGGTCACTCAAAAAAATCCTGCAAGTTGACATAATGAGGTGTGACACAAATTGTCACACCTAAGTTCCAGAATTTGCTGCTCTCTAACCAGGTATCAAAAATTCATGACATTTACATATAAATAATCCTCAATGAGTCAAGAACCACCACAAAAATTTTCAAGAATTTATTCTACATTATGAGCATTTCATGATCAAATTACAAACATGTATCAAAAATGGACATACATTAGAAAACCCTAGGTCAATTAAAAAATTTGCCAAGCACAACTTTGACCAATAGGTCAAAAAAAACCTACACTCAACAAGGAAGCTATAGAAAAAATTTCCATATTTTTTGGATATTTTTACTATTTTTTATGGATTTTTAAAGGTGTGTATGATTTTTTAATAATTATTTGGATTAACATTAATTAATTAATTGTGTTAATAGCAGTATGGTAATATTCTAGTTTTGGCCAAAACGACACAGCAGCATTTTAATGTGCTGGCGCTGCGTGAATGGATGGTCTTGGCGGTAAACAAAAGTTCAAAAAGGCCATGCGAAAATTCAGGATTGAACACGGGCTCTTTTTCCAGAATCGTGAAGAACGTTGCGTGTTCTTCGTCCTCCATCAACACCAGCTTCGGCCTCAAGAAATTCTCCACCAAATCAAGCAAATGATACACCGATGGAAAGGTCTAAGTGTGAGGATCTCAAATACATAATCAATTTCACCTAATTCCTAACACAACTCACGGATCGATCGAATAAAGTTTCTCACTCAAAGCTTCGAGTCGCGATTTCTCTCAACTCGCTCAACCGTTTTATAAACCGCAAGTTTCACGCTAACCTACGATGAACGATCTACACAATGCATATAACAATTTACAAAACCGTGAGATTCGAATTCGCACCTTTGTTTGCCGACAGTTGCGATTCGTGATGAATTTGGATGTGATTCTTCAAAACAGTCCAAGCTTGATGATAGGGAAGATGAATGGAGGTGTTAGCCTAGCTTGAATTTGCTCCAATCATGAGAAATTCCAATTCACCATTGTTGAGCATTCTTTGGACAGTTGTGAATCTTGAGGATTTGGAAGTTGCTTTGTCAAAACAGTAGAAGAAGAAGTGGAATGAAGATTGGATCAACAAGAATTTCCGAATTTCATCAAGAATTGGAAGAGTTTTTGTGGTTTTTGTGTGATGTGTTCTTGAATGTTCTTGAGAAAATGTGAGAGAATTGGAGAGTTTTTAGATCTGAATTTTGGTGAAATGAAATTCTGTTATGATTAGAGAGTGTTTTGGTTTATATACATGAGCTTAATCATCCACTAATCATGTTAATTAGCAAAAATGGAATTGTTAATGAAATTGGTTATTTTGCAAATAAGGGCAAAAATGTAATTTCCATGTACAGCTCATTTCCAGCTGTTTTGACAGCTCATGCAAACTCCAAATGTCATATGTGAACCATAGAAACTTGTCCCATGCTCATTGGTGTTGTATTTCTCAAATTCACATATGTGTGGTAATTGTCCAATTTTCACCATTTCATTTTTCAACCCAAAACTCAAACCATATGCATTAACCATGAAGTGAATATTCAAACACATTTAAAATGCCATTCCTGAGGTGTTGGAAAAAGTCCCATTCAAAAATTCCCGATATTTTGACTTTTGGACAATTTTGCCCCTGGTCCAATTCAGCTGTCCAGTTGAAAAGTGACTTTTTGCCTTGGCCATTTTTGGACAAATCCAATGATGCACCCTCAAAGTACATGTCAAATGGAGTTCGTGCATATAAAGAACTTGCAATTTGGACAAACCATGTGGAAGTTATGGCCTCCTGATTACGGTCTTTTCTGAAATTCACTGAGCCATATCTCGCAAACCGTACATCGGATTTTCAAGTTCTTGGACTTTTTGGAAAGGTGAGAACAAGATCTACATCTGTCATGTTGAACAATTTTTCATTTGAAGCTTCCTTGGACTTCTGTTTTTGAGGTCAAAAACTTTCCATTTTTGGAAACTTCAATTACAAGTCACTTGCTATTTTTGGCAGTTTTTGTCCTGACCTGATTTTCTTCATTCTTAAGCTTTGAGATGTCAAATATCACTTGTTCCAACATGAATGAAGTGTATCCAACTCATTTCCACCTCCAAATCCATCAGATCATGTACAGTTGACCACAGTTGACTTTTCAACTGACAAATGAATTTGGCAATGCATAGATCAATTTAAACCCCAATCTCCAACTGAAATGGCTCAAGGGTGACACCCTAGCCTCAATAAGCACCATATAATCATAGAATGATCCTCATCTCCTTCATAAACCCCATCTCCTGATCCAGCCCTGATTGGCCCAATACAACTGATTAGGGTTGACCAGTGGTCAAAACCCTAATCTCAAGGAATCTTCTCCAATCTCCTGATGACATCCAACCATGATGATGATGATGTATCAATTCAAACAAGATGAAGACCACTATCCTTGGAAATCATGAAACCCTAATTCACAGTCCAATCCTCAGATGGCCCATGATCAGTCATTGAACCCTAGCTTGCACCTTTGAACTTCCTCATCTCCTGATTAAGACTTGGGAAGATGGCTTGCACTACGTAACCACATGATATGCAATATGAAATGCCTAATGTCCTAAAATGATATGCAAATATGTTAATGCTAGTCCCAAGGGAGGAGGGCAAATTTTGAGGTGTTACACCCACTCTTGAAGAGTATTCTATCCTGATGAATGTCCCGATCAAGTACCAGGTGCCTTTCCTGGATGTGCCAAAGGAGGTGGATTTCAGGATTGTTGCTAAGACTCTTTATTTGAGTATCAGAGAAGTGAGTGACAATTGGAAGTCAAGTGGTGATGTTGTGGGTTTGCCTTTGAAGTATTTGGTGAGGATGGCTAAAGAAGAAGCAAAGAAGGGAAATTGGGAGGCTTTCAACGCTCAGTTGGCTATCTTGATCTATGGAGTTGTCATGTTCCCGAGTATGCCTAATTTTGTGGATCTCGCTGCTATCACTATTTTCATTGGAGAAAATCTGGTTCCTACCTTGTTAGGTGACACTTACTATGCTATACACAGCAGGCATGGTAAGGGTGGAGCTATCAGATGCTGTCTCCCGTTGCTACTTAGATGGTTCTTGTCCTTGCTGCCAACCAGTGGACCTTTTGTGGATGCTCAGAACACTCATAAGTGGACTCAGAGGATCATGTCTCTCACATCCTATGATATCAGGTGGCAAGCTTGCAGGATGAATGTGCGTAATGTCATCATGAGCTGTGGAGAGTTTCGTAATGTGCCACTCATAGGGACTAAGGGTTGCATCAATTACAACCCGGTTCTTTCTCTTCGTCAGTTGGGATTTGTCATGGATGGAAGACCACTAGATGCTGAGATAGCTGAGAGTGTGTATTTTGAGAAGCGGAGTGACCCAACTAAATTGGAGCAAGTGGGAAGGGCTTGGAAGACAATTGGTGTCAAGGATGGATCTGTTCTAGGGAAGAAATTTGCCATTGCTATGCCTACTTACATTGACTGCCTTAGGGCTTACTCATAATGCATATTGGATTGTCTGTCTGTTGAGATATTGACTGTTGTCTGTTTGTCTGAATTTTGTACTGATTGGTTTAGTTGTTTCCACAGGTACCTAAGTTGCTTTAAGTTCATTTGAACTTTGCTCTGCTTTGCTTGTGGTTGGCATACCACTTAGGTATAATTCCTTGATCTTCATGTAGTCTGGAAGACCTGTCATGTTACTTTGGCAGGCACCTGTCTGAAGCCCTCCTTAAGAGGCCATGTTTTTCTTTGTTTAAATTTTGTGCCAAGCAGGTTAAGTCCTCTTAAGAGGCAATTGGTAGATACAAGGGATGTGCAATCCATCCCCTGCTATTCAGTTGTGTCATTCACTTTGCTCACACCATGTGTTGATGCACTTTGAATAAAAACCCAAAATCTTGTTGTGTCAGTCATTTGTGGAGAAGAGTTCCTTCATTCTGAACTCCCACACTTTCTATTTGATTCAAGCTCTCCCAGGCCAGGGATAAAAGCTATGAGGCATAACCCTCATCTCCATTTCATTTGCTTCACCCAAAATCTCAATGTTAGGGTTAAGAGCTAAAAAACACCTCATTCCAGTTGGCTTGTTTGTCGAGGTTGATGTGACCCCTTGACTAAAGCCCAGCCTTGTATGAGCCACTTGTTTACATATAGTGTGTGTGCTTGCTCTCTTGTGTTTGTGTTTGATTATGTGATGTGTTTAGGCTAGCTTGCTTCCTGTGCAAGTTAGGATTAGAGACCTCAACTTAGGGATCGTATGCATGACAACTTCTAGGCTCGAGTCGTAGTCTCCCTAGTAGCTTGTTATCTCCCTAGTCTCTGGTTAGGATAGAAGTTCTTTCCCTGTTAAGGGGAACTACGTCGCCCTGATCCTCATACCAGATGAGGTACGTAGGCAGGAGATGAGCTGATCTCTCCGGGCGCCCTTTTTCTTTTTTATCTCCCTTGTGGTGTGTGAAGTCTGATGTAAGTCCAACGATTGGCAGTCGGTTTCCAATTTGCTTGTTGGTTTGGAGTCTGACATAAGCCCAACGATTGGCAGTCGGTTTCCTGTGTGTGTTTGTTTGTTCGGAGTCTGACATAAGTCCAGCGATTGGCAGTCGGTTTCCTGTGTGCGTTTGTTGGTTGGGAGTCTGACGTAAGTCCAGCGATTGACAGTCGATTTCCTGTTTGTGTCTTGTTTGGCGTGTGTTAGCCGAGCTACGAGTGCTCTGATTCTTTCTCTAGTTAGAGAAGATACGTATGCATAGGATGCAACATCCTAGCGAGCACGTTTCCCGTTCCCCGAACTACGTCGACTCTGATGTTTGTGTCTGACAAACTACGTAGGCCCAGGATGCGATATCCTGCCGAGTCTGTTTCTTCCGTCTTTCATCTGTGTTCTCTTCCAGCGTGTGTGCAGTGTTTGAGCAGTCTTTTTAGCAACCTTTCTTCTATTCTTTCTGAGTGTGGAACCCGTCGAGTACGACGGATGCGTAGGGGTGCTAATACCTTCCCTTCGCATAACCGACTCCCGATTCTTGCATCTCTGGTCGTAAGACCATTTCCTTTCCAGGTTTACTTCGAGCGTTTCCTTTCCCTCCTTTTGGGATAAATAACGCAAGGTGGCGGCTTTGTTGTTTCTTTTTCCCGCCGGTTTTTCGCGTAATGCGACAGCTGGCGACTCTGCTGGGGACTATCTCGAGAAGTTGACCTATTACTGGTCCATCTTCCCTAAGCAAGTCAATCCTAGCGCTCTTTAGGATAGGTTTTGGTTGCTTTTACTATTTTATTTATTGCATTTATTATTATGTTGTGCATTTATGTTTGCATTTATGTGTGCACGCATCATACTTTCATTGTGTTGGCTGTGTGTCCGTCTCTCTGTTGGGTGGGAGTTACAAGAGGTAAAAGGCCCAATACCCAGGCTATGAGTGAACTTTAGGACACCTGGGAATAGAGTGGTTCATGGGAAGCGGGTGGTATAGCGCCACTTAGCGGAACATGATATCACGAGCAGTTCAGATCCTGATGGGGTATTATCGTTGCATACATCTGGTGTGTACATGATAATATTCTGGAAAGGGTTGTTTATCCTGCGTTTCTCTTGACCTTACCCTGGCCTAGATGACACCCGTGAGTGGGGAGGGAATGAATCATTATAGGTACCGTTGGTGACTTGATCTGTTGGTGACTGTTGGCCCTGTTGGTGACTCTTGGTTCCTGTTGGTGACTTGGTTCTGAAGAATGGGTTTTAGATGACTTTGGGTTCCAGATGACTTGATTTGTGCTCTCCGGTTCCGAATTCAGGCCGAAGCTTTGAACCTGTGCTCCGTGATACACAGCCAACCAGTCTTGTTTGCATCATTTGCATCATAGCATGTTTATTTTCAAAAAATAATGCAATAAAAAGAAATCAAAAAAAGAAAAGAGAAAAGAAAAAAGCTAATCTCCTCATGCATATCATTTCTCAGGTTCATTCAAGAGTCTGTTCACTGTGAGAGATGGCAGCCGTTCCAGAGTTGAAGAGGAAGACTTGCACCTACAGTTTCTACCGTGAGCCATTGACACCTTTGGCAGAGTTGAGCAATCTTGTGACCGGCAGTAATCAGAAGGTGTTTGTTGATCAGTATGGGGATATCCTGGCACTGTTGAAGATGGTGGTTGATCCAATACCTTTGCAGACTCTCTTACAGTTCTAAGATCCAGAGCTCCGTTGCTTCACCTTTCAGGATTATCAGTTAGCTCCCACTCTTGAAGAGTATTCTATCTTGATGAATGTCCCGATCAAGTACCAGGTGCCTTTCCTGGATGTGCCAAAGGAGGTGGATTTCAGGGTTGTTGCTAAGACTCTTTATTTGAGTATCAGAGAAGTGAGTGACAATTGGAAGTCAAGTGGTGATGTTGTGGGTTTGCCTTTGAAGTATTTGGTGAGGATGGCTAAAGAAGAAGCAAAGAAGGGAAATTGGGAGGCTTTCAACGCTCAGTTGGCTATCTTGATCTATGGAGTTGTCATGTTCCCGAGTATGCCTAATTTTGTGGATCTCGCTGCTTTCACTATTTTCATTGGAGGAAATCCGGTTCCTACCTTGTTAGCTGACACTTACTATGCTATACACAGCAGGCATGGTAAGGGTGGAGCTATCAGATGCTGCCTCCCGTTGCTACTTAGATGGTTCTTGTCCTTGCTGCCAACCAGTGGACCTTTTGTGGATGCTCAGAACACTCATAAGTGGACTCAGAGGATCATGTCTCTCACATCCTATGATATCAGGTGGCAAGCTTGCAGGATGAATGTGCGTAATGTCATCATGAGCTGTGGAGAGTTTCGTAATGTGCCACTCATAGGGACTAAGGGTTGCATCAATTACAACCCGGTTCTTTCTCTTCGTCAGTTGGGATTTGTCATGGATGGAAGACCACTAGATGCTGAGATAGCTGAGAGTGTGTATTTTGAGAAGCGGAGTGACCCAGCTAGATTGGAGCAAGTGGGAAGGGCTTGGAAGACTATTGGTGTCAAGGATGGATCTGTTATAGGGAAGAAATTTGCCATTGCTATGCCTACTTACATTGATTGGGTCAAGAATAGAGTTGAGACCTTGTTGCTACCATTTGATAGGATGGAACCATTGCAAGAGCAACCGCCTTTGATCCTTTCTGAGAATGTGCCTGCTGAGCATTACAAGCAAGCCTTAATGGAGAATCGTCAGTTGAAAGAGAAGGAACAAGATACCCAGATGGAGCTTTACAAAGCCAAAGCTGATAAGTTGAACTTGGCTCATCAACTCAAAGGTATGCAAGGTGAGGATGCTAGCAGATTGAAGAGCAAGAAGAGGTCCTATGAGGAGATAGAGACATTGTTGAATGAAGAACACCATGAGTGCTTGAGGTTGCAGAAAGCTGAAGCTAATTACTAGAAGAAGATACGAGACTTGGAAAAGCAGCTTAGGGACAAAGACATTCAATTGAAGAAGGAGGTAAACCTAAGACATGCATCAGAGGGCCAACTTGGAGGAGAAGTTGTGGAGCTCAGAAGACAACTGAAGGAAAAGCTCACTCCTCTGCCTGAGTGTTCAGAATGTGACCTGTTGATAGACCAGTGCCAGTATCTGAAGACTCTCATTCCTGGAGGACATCTTTCTTAGCTTGTCTTTGCTGTTTATGTTGAGAATCACCTCCAGGATTGTTGGATGGGATTCATTGTTGTACTCTGATCGTTTGGATCTTTGCTTGAATAATGTTGTATGACCCTTGTTGCTCATGTCTATAGATGTGATTGTTGATGTTTCACCTTGTGCTCATTATCCTGTGTAGGTTACTTCTTTGTTGTTTATATTGCAGGGTGCCATTTCTTGAAAAATGAATTAGGCTCTTGAATGCCTGAGAAATGAACATATCATGTGCAACATACGCATCATAAGCATCATACACATATCATTTTGCATTACAGGTGTTCTTGAACGAGACTTCTCACTCTGGTTCCTGTTTTAGGCAGGATTGCTGATCAACGACCGCACCGCTACGCTACGAGACTGAATCAACAGAGGAATATGGATCAAGTTCAGGCAGAGTTGGCTGAGATGAGGGCTAACATGGCCCAATTCATGACCATGATGCAAGGGGTCGTTCAAGGGCAAGAGGAGTTGCGTGCCTTAGCCCAGAGACATGAAGTTGTGATTCCACCTGCCAGCCGTGCTTCACCAGTGGGTGTCCCTGTGAATGATAACGCTGCTGCTGCCACCGTCCCTGTCAATGATTATGCTGTGGGTGATGAGTTGAGGGGTATCAGGATCAATGGACAACCTCTTGCTGCAGAGACTGTTAATGCCAGAGCAACCCGTGCTCTAGTGCGCCATCCTGCTCCGCTGGTTGACAGGCAGGAAGATATGTTCACCCTGCTCAGTGATGAAGATGATGTGGGAAGAATTGAAGAGAGGGATAGAAAAGTGGATGCCCTAGTTGAGAAGATCAGAGCCATGGAGTGTCAGAACTCTTTGGGGTTCGATGTTACGAATATGGGTTTGGTGGATGGATTGAGGATTCCCTATAAGTTCAAGGCGCCATCTTTTGACAAATATAATGGCACTTCTTGTCCTCGCACCCACGTGCAGGCTTACTACAGAAAAATCTCCGCATACACTGACGATGAGAAGATGTGGATGTACTTTTTCCAGGATAACTTGTCTGGAGCTTCCTTGGACTGGTACATGGAGCTGAAGAGAGAATCCATTAGAAGTTGGAGGGATCTGGGTGAAGCCCTCTTGAGGCAATATAAGCATAATATGGATATGGCTCCGAGCCGAACTCAGTTACAGAGCTTGTGTCAGAAGTCTGGTGAAAGTTTCAAGGAGTACGCCTAGAGATGGCGTGAATTGGCCGCAAGAGTGCAACCTCTTATGTTGGAGAGAGAGCTGACCGATATGTTCATAGGGACTTTGCAAGGTGTGTTTATGGACCGTATGGGGAGTTGCCCGTTCGATAGCTTTTCTGACGTTGTTATCTGTGGAGAGAGGACTGAAAGTCTCATCAAAGCAGGTAAGATTCAAGATTCTGGTTCTTCATTGTCAAGTTCAAAAAAGCCATTTGCTGGGGCACCCAGAAGGAGGGAAGGTGAGACTAATGATGTGTATCATAGAAGAAATATGAGCAGAGGGCAATACCGTCAGGTTGCTGCTGTGACCATCCCAGCACCCCAATCTCAACCTCAGCAACAACAACAAAGAGCTCCACAACAACACCAACAACAACAACAACGCCCGTTTCAATCAAGGCAGAGGACGCCCGAGCGTCATTTTGATCTGTTACCAATGACGTATGCTGAGTTGCTTCCCGAACTGCTCAGATTGAAATTAGTCGAGCTTCGCACCATGGCTCCGTTGACAAGAATTCCTGCTGGGTATGATGCCAATGTTCGCTGTGACTTTCATTCCGGTGCACCGGGGCATCATATTGAGAACTGTCGGGGTTTCCATCATAAGGTTCAGGATTTGATTGATGCTAAACTGATTAACTTTGCTCCTCCTCCAAATGTGGTGAAGAACCCTATGCCTCAGCATGGTGGTCCCAGAGTGAACAGTGTGGAAGATGGGGAAAGTTCGAACTTGATGAATCATGGTGACGTCTTTGCAGCCGGTAGTGAAGACTGTGACAGTGACTATGATGTGGACAATTGGGTTCGCCCGTGTGCTCCAGAGGAGATGGTGATAAATTGGACAGCCGAAGAAGTGGTCCAAGTTACTCTTCAAACAGAGTAATTTTCTTTTGTTCTTTCATTCTGCACAAAAACCCTACGTTCTGCCCGGGGCGTAGTGGTTCATTGTAGGGCCACATCATGTTTTGAAATGATTATCATTAATAAAGGACGTTTTGCAAACAATTTTGTGATCCCTGTCTTTCTGTTTTCATTTTTCATTTTTTACAAAACAATAAAAATGGCAATGTTTTTGTTTTTGTGACTTTCTTGAACTCTTTTTTCTAAAATAAAGCATTAAACATGCAGAATCGATCTTACAGACTCCACTATAAACAGTTCTGTTATGGCTCAGTATGATTTCAATAATCCCATCTACCAAGCTAAAGAGGAGAGTGAGGAAGATTGTGAACTCCCCAAAGAATTGGTCAGATTATTGAAGCAGGAGGAAAGGGTCATCCAACCTCATCAGGAGGAGTTGGAGATTGTTAACCTTGGTGTAACACCTCAAAATTTGCCCTCCTCTCTTGGGACTAGCTTAACATATTGCATTGCATTTCTTAGGTCATTAGGCATTGCATATTGCATATCATGTGGTTACATTGTGCAAGTCATCCTCCTAAGTCTTGGGCAGAAGATGAAGAGGGCATGATGCAAGCTAGGGTTTCATTGGACTGGATCATTAATCATCTGAGGATGTGTGCATCAAATTAGGGTTTCATGATTTCTCAAGGGGATTGGTCTTCATATTGGTTGCAATGATACATCATCATCATGGTTTTTTTATCATCCAGAGGTTCAAGTGATTGATCAGCTACCTTGGGATTAGGGTTTTGACCACTAGTCAACCCTAATCAGGTGCATTGGGCCAGTCAGGGCATGGCAAGGAGATGGGGTCTACAATGGATATGAGGATCATTTCATGTTTGTATTGAGCTTATGGAGGCTAGGGTTTCATCCTTGAGCCATTTCATCAGAGAATTGGGGCTCAGATTGATCAGTGCATTGCCAAATTCATCTATCAGCTGAAAAAAGTCAATTGTGGTCAACTGTGCTTGATTTTATGGATTTGGAGGTGGGAGAGAGTTGGATACACTTCATTCATGTTGAAACAAGTTTCATTTGACATGTCAAAGCTCAAGAATGAAGAAAATAAAGTCAGGACAAAAATTGCCAAAAATAGAAAGTGACTTGTAATGGAAGTTTCCAAAAATGGAAAGTTTTTCACCACAAAATTACATGTCCAAAGAAGCTTCAAATGAAAATTTGTTCAACATGAAAGTTGTAGATCTTGTTCTCACCTTTCCAAAAAGTCCAAGAACATGAAATTCTCATGTATGGTTGGCAAGTTATGGTCCATTCATTTTCCAAAAAGACCTATAATCAAAGTGGCATAACTTTCACATGGAATGTCCAAAATGGATGATCTTTTTATGAGCAAACTCCATTTCACATGTACTTTCATGGTGCATAACCAAAATTCAACAAAAATGGTCAATGCAAAAGGTCAATTTTCAAGTGCATCAATTAAAAACCAAGGGCAAAATGGTCCAAATCTCACATTACATGGAATTTTGAAATGGGACTTTTTGCAACACTCTCCAAATGCAAATTGAAACTTGTTTGGACTGTCATGAGCTGTCACATGGCAATATTTGGCAAGGGCATTTTTGGACTTTCACTTAAGTTTCACATTATGCTAATTACTTGAATTTTGCTAATTGAG
Source organism: Lathyrus oleraceus (assembly GCF_024323335.1). NCBI lineage: Eukaryota > Viridiplantae > Streptophyta > Magnoliopsida > Fabales > Fabaceae > Lathyrus > Lathyrus oleraceus. The sequence goes on from NC_066583.1 coordinate 491,269,290, forward strand.
ATTAGTGCATTGGATTAAGGTGGAGTATAAGTTACTAAATGTAACTGAATTGGTAATCACAATTGCACATTCCAAGAAATCTAACAACCTTTCCCTTCATTTTCTCTCAATTTCTCAAGAACTTCATCAAGCTTTTTGGATCCAAACTTCATTAAATCTTCACCAAATGGATTGATTCTTTTTGATTCATCTTCCACATACCTTCATCTACATCTGTTTTGCTGAGTTGTTGCAAGAACCTTGCTGAATCGCGACTGTTCATCATGTGCTCAGTAATGGCATTTTGAGAATTCTCACATTTGGAGTAACCTCGAGCCAAGGATCTTTCTCCATTCAACTTCCTGAACCGTGTGCTGCATCTGTTTTGGAAAATTGGAGCAAAATACATCAAGATCCACAGTTGTCTTCAACCTAAGGTTAATTTTCGAATCTCACCATTTCTTGAATTGTCATATGCGTTTGGTAGATTATTCAACGTAGAACAGCATGCAATTCGTGGTTTGTGATTTGGTTAAGTGTAGGATGAGAAATTGTGATTTGAACTTTCAATGTCAAACCTTTTCGTGTTCGATCCGTCCAGTATAGTAGGAATTAGGAGATTTCGTTTGTATATCCTTGATCTATATTGAGAGACGGAGAGATCGGTATATCGTTTATGCATTTTGGTGCAAGATAGCTCGTAACCGCATCTGCACATGGAAGAACGATGAACACGCTGATGAACTTCAACAATTCTGGAAAAAACCTGCGTTTCAATCTGTTTCCACGCCTGGCCGATTTCGAATTCTGTTTCCCACCAAAAACCGTCCAATGGAGCGCTGCCACCGCTTTAATGAAATACTATGTCGTTTTGGGCAATGGCTCGGTTATTACAGTTCTGCCATTGCAGACTTAATTAAATTAATTTAATTCATAATTCCATTAAATAAATATTCCATAATTCCATAAAACTTCAAAAAATCATATAAAATCCATTTTAAGTCCAAATTTAGTGGGAGTTTTTTTGTTAGCTTCATAATTTTGTCTAGAATTTTATAGGTATGATAACTCAAGTTGTGCTTGGTGGATTTTTGACTTTGCCTATGGATCTTTGACTTGTGTGCATTTTTTGTATGTTTCACCATTTTTAACATGAAATACTCATACATTATCCAAAGAATGAAATTTCACATGCTAATTCTTGACTCATTGCTGGTTATTTTGATGTATAGTTTGTGAATTTTGGATCTCTGGTTTGGTAGATATGATGTGTGCAAGTTGAGTGTGACAATTTGTGTCACACTAGGTTAGGTCAATTTCATGAATTTATTTGACATGCCTAGGCTTTTCCAATTGATCTCAAATTTTGCATGCTGTGTCTTGTATATGTCTAGTTTCACCATGAATTTTTGCATGAATTGTTGATTCATTTTCCATTTAATTGAGATTTTTGATTGCTGTTTAGCAATTTTTGGTCTTTGTTTGAGTGCTTGTCTTCTATGTCTCATGAAATGCTCATACTATATCAAATGAATGTGAAATTTGATGGAGTGATTCATAACATGTTTAGGTGTAATTTGGCTTTGGTCCCATTCATTTCTTAATTGTTTTCACTGTTTGGCATTTGATTGAAGTTGATGCTCATTTTGCTACCATGTGTTGACTTGTTTGGATTTCTGTCGACTTCATGATTTTATTTGCCTGGCTTAGGGACATTGGATTGAGCTAATTTTTTTCATGATTGAGCATTGATATGTCACGATTACATGTGAATTTTGCTGGATTTATTGGTGGCATTTTCTAATTGATTGATAATTTCCTTCCCTGTGTGGTCATTTGGTAACTTTGTGTGACACATGTTTGTATTTCATTTGTGAAATTCTCATAGTGTATTGGATGAAGATGAAATTTGGTGTGAGAATTGTAGACACATTATAGGACATTGTGGTTTTGATCCCATTCATTTCTAATACATTTTCACTGTTTTATGATTTATGGAAGTTAATGCTTGTTTGGATGCCTTGAATTGGCTTGTATAAATGTGTCTGGACTTCTTGATTTTCATTGCCCTACTTTATTTTGTCCAATTGAGCTGAAAATTGACATGCTATACATTGAATGTGTCCTGTTTAGGTGTGAATTTTTGTGGAATTAATTGAATTGTTTTGGTATGCTTTTGAGTGAGATAGTTCTGTTTGGTCATTTGAAGTTGCAAATTGCATGATTGATGTTAAATTGTGCATGAAATGATGATGGTGATTGATATGAGCATGGGACCAATTGCATTTGCTTTTAATTTGTTTGAATGTGATTTTGGTTGAATTTCACTTGCTGTTTAGAATTTTTTATCTCCTTTGGACCCTAGGCTTGGCCTAGTGGTCTAGTTTCTCACATTTGGTTTGGATTTTCAGGATGAAATGCAAAAGGCTTAAGGAGATAAATGCAAGTTGCAAATTGAATTTGTTTGATGTTGTCCACTAACATTATTTTGTTTTGTAGGGTTTGATGCTTGAGTTTGAGCTCATGGCTTGCACTTATGTGCATCAATTTGTGTTGACTGTACAGATTAACTGAATAACATTTGCTGTTTACTGTTGGTTTGTCTGAGTACTGATGATACTTGATTGATTTCAGGTACATTAAGTTGCTTACAGTTCCTTGAGAACTTGTGCTTGCTGTTGCTTGGTTTTTAAACCAATTGAGGTAGACTCTCTTGTCTCCATGTAGTCTGGAAGACCTGGCCTGTTACTTGGCCAGGCACCTGTCTGAAGTCCTCCTTAAGAGGCGATGATTGTGACTGTTTATATTTGTCCCAAGCAGGTAAAGACCTTGATTAAGGCAATTGGTGGATCAAAGAGATACGCAATCTATCTCCCACTATTCTGTTGAGTCGTCCCTCTGCTCACACAACTGGTGTTGATGCATTGGGACATTAACCCAAGATCTTGTACTTTGTACAGTTGTGTCAGAGTCTTGAGCGTAGAAGGGTTCCCACTTTCTGGACCCACGCTCCTTTGTCTGAAGCTCTCCCCGGCCAGGGATAAGAGCTGTGAAGTCTAATCTTCACTCACCTTTCATCAGCTTCACCTTAGCCCCTCAATGGCAAGGTTAAGAGCTACAACTACCTCTGTACAGATGACTTGCTTCGGCAGTCAAACCCTTTCTTTGAGCCCACTTCTGACTAGATATAGTGTGTGCTTTGTGAATATTTGTTTGCTCTGTTTGCTTGTATGCTTGTATGCTTGCTTTCTTCCTGGATAGGATTAGCATGCAGCCGGTGCAAGTTAGGATAGAAACCATAACATAGGGCAATGATGCATGATAACACTAGGCTCGAGTACAGCTCCCTGGTAGTGTGTCTTCCCTTTGTATCTGGTTAGATTTTCTTTCCCTTTCAGGGGAACTACATCGCCCTGATCCTTGTTCCAGACGAGGTATGTAGGCAGGAGACCGTGCGAGGTCTCTCCGGGCACTTTTTTTTTCTTTTGTGTGTGTGCTTGACAGTTATAGGCTCGAGTTCCCGACTCCCTATTAACTTGTTGGTTGTTGTATGCTTGGAAGCTGATGTAAGACCATCGAGTGGCATTCGGGTTCCAGTGTTCTTGTGTGTTTTGGTTCGGATGCTGATGTAAGTCCAGTGATTGGCGGTCGGGCTCCATGTTTGCCTTTTTGTGTGTGTTTTGGTTCGGATGCTGATGTAAGCCCAGTGATTGGCATTCGGGCTCCATGTTTGCCTGTGTGTTTGTTTGCTTGTTTGGCGTGCGTGAGCCGAACTACGACAGCTGTGATTCTCGTTCCAGACGAGATACGTAGGCATAGGATGTGATGTCCTATCGAGCTCGTTCCTCTTAACCCCCACCTGTGTTGTCTTCGGTGTGTGTGTGTGTGGTGTTTTAGCAACCTTTTCTTTCTTAGAGCATGGATCCCGTCGAGTACGACGGACGTGAGGGGTGCTAATACCTTCCCCTTGCGTAACCGACTCCCGTACCCTTTCTCTTTGGTCGCGAGACCACGTCTTTCCAGGTTTCTCTGAGCGTTTCCTTTCCCTATCTTGGGATAAATAACGCGCATTGGCGGCTCTGTTTGTGTTTTTGCTTTAGCCCGCCGGTTGTTTTTTCGCGGATGCGACAGCTGGCGACTCTGCTGGGGACTGCAAGATGTTGACCTGTGCTGGTCCATCTTCCCTAAGCAAGTCCTTCCTAGCGTTCTAGGATAGTTTAGGTTGCTTGATTTGCTTTATTTATTGCATTTATTATTCTAACAGTGTATATATTTGCATAAATATTTGCATGCATCATACTGTCATGTTGCCGTCCTCTGTGCAGGTGGTTCCGTTGTTTTGGGGAGGGTGTTCTGAGTGGGGCTAAAACCCAGGCCTGAGTATACACCTAGGATTAGTGTGGTCTCATGTTGTCTCCTTCATGTTAGGTCAACATGTGCCTGGCAATGTGATGTACCACAAGCCGGACGAGGTTCATTTGACAGTGCTTGCCTCTGTGGAGTATCCACTTTGGTTGAGTTACTTCATTTGAGCTGTTGACCGATCATTTCCCGGATCTTTGGTTTATACGATCTTAAGGGAGCTACAATGGCACACTCGAAAGGGCAAACCCATTGAGTATCTCCGCCCGATTGTCGAGACTACGATCCGCCTTAGGATAACCTGTTTAGAATTTACCTGTGAGGGGAGGGTGATTCTTTCAGATGCATGTTCAGATGGTGACTCAGATGGTGACTTTTGGTTCCGTTGATCAAAGTCTTATTTATAAGTCGGATTTATGGCCGTTTATGTCAGAGACGCCGAAGTGCTGTCCAAGTTATTTATCAGTGGGGATCCGTTTATTTCAGGATTCCCCGGGCCGATTCAGGGGTTGTGGTTATCTGTTCAGTGGATCTCTGATGGTGATGATGATGATGGTGTATCTTGCAGTTCCGTTTATTTCGGAACCCTTGGGTCAGATTTGCGGTTACATTTTCCGTCAGATGGTTGTGATCGATTTAGAGAACAAGGCTGTGGATCAGAGCAACAGATGATCAGATGACTTGGAGGATGGCACAATGCATTGCATTCATTCATCAGCATCATTTCATAATGGATTTACCTGCATCTAACACATGTTTACCCATATGCAGGGACATTTTGGATCGAGATCCTGGTTGAGAGATTTCCACTCAGATATGAGGACCGGTTTGAAGCCTGATGTTGCCTACAGTTTCTTTGATCCAGAGATTGGTGTGCTGAAGGAGATGATAGCATTGATTACACCCGACCATGTGGGGATGTTCAGAGAGGCATACGGTAGTATTCTAAAGATGGTTTTCAGACTCACTGATAGTGACAGGAGCACCATTCATACACTCCTCCAGTTCTATGATCCGGGGCTGAGATGTTTTGTGTTTCCAGATTATTTGTTGGGGCCTCTGTTGGAGGATTATGCCAGCATCCTGGGTATGCAGATCCGTAATCAGATTCCTTTCCATGTTACTAGGGTGGAACCCGATGTCCTTGGGATTTCCCGTGCTCTTTATTTGAGTCCGAAAATGATCAAGGAGGGTTTGAAGGAAAAGGGGAAGTTACCTGGATTTCATTTGAGTTTCTTGGAAGCTAACGCCAAGGAACATGCTGCAGTGGGTAATTGGAAGACGGTTTGTGCTTTGGTTGCTGTGAGCATTTATGGGATTATTCTGTTTCCTAATCAGAAGAGCTTTGTGGACCATAATGCTATCAGACTGTTCATGCAGAGAAACCCTATTCCTACTCTGATCGGAGATGTTTACTACTCGGTTCATAACAGGAACAAGAAGAGACGTGGTGGTTTGATCAGGTGTTGTGCTCAGTTGCTATTCAGGTGGTTTATGGGGTATTTGCCTTCCCGAGGTGCTTTTGCTCATCTTGATCCTACGGTCAAGTGGTCCTTCAGATTGATGGGTTTGCGGGCTGATAATATAGCATGGACTCATAATGGTATGGCTGGCCGGGATTTTATATGCAGTTGTGGGAGTCTTCCCAATGTGCCTCTTGTGGGAGTTCAGGGTTGCATCAATTACAACCCGGTGCTTCTCAGGAGACAGATGGGGTTTGCTGTAGAGGGTCCTCCTCTTGGACGAGAGATCCAGGAGTCTTTTTACTTCCCGATTGATGGCAATCAGGCCAAGCTGAGGCAAGTATTGGATGAGTGGCGTGATATTCAGAGGAAGGGTAAAGTTCCATTTGGCAAAGTTAACTGTCGGTATTTTCCATTATTTGAGGATTGGTTGCGTAAGAGAATTGAGATTACACTTCTACCATTTCCAGGAGGTGATCCTTGGTGTCCTATGATTGAGGGTCCGATTTCCACTGTCAGTATGGAAGAATTCCTCAAGATGAAGAGAGCCAGAGATCAGTTGCTGGAAGAGAAAGCGGAATTGGAGATGAGTGTTGCTCGGATTCAGATAGCCAACCAGGAGATCAAAGTGAAGATGGAAGATCAAGACAAGCGACATGCCCTGGAAGCAAAGCGCTTTGAGTTGGATACTGCCTACTATGGGAAGATCAGCCAAGCCCTAGCGTCATCCAACAGGGAGCACGACATCACGAAGGAGAAGCTATCCAGAGCGTCAAAGGCCATTGAAGATGAGAAGAGGAGGCAAATCCTCGTGAGAGACCAGAGGGACGACAGAGTCCGAGTCCTCATTGCTGAGTGGGAAGCCAAGCTAAAGGTTAAGGAAGCGGAGAATGTGAAGATCATCGCTGAGAGGGATCATTACCTTGCTGAGAAAGATCACTACTTCAGGCAGATGAAGATTCATCAAAAAGAGGTGGGGAGATTGCAGCAGGAGAACACCGAGCTCAGGTTCGCCATGGAGTTTGCTAGGATGGTTGATGATATAGGGCCATCTGTGGGACCCTCATCAGGCTAGCCTTTCATTTTTGTGGATTACCGTCAGGCCTGTTGACGGAATTCATTTGCTTGTATTTCTTTCCCGATTCTGGAGATTTGTATCTGATTTGATGTATGACTATGGCACTGATTGTGCATTTTGTTATGTGATGGTTATTTTCATTCAGTGATTGATCTTCAAGCTTTATTTGCTTTACCGTATTCACTCACACAAGCACACACATGGTTGGGGGTATTCCTGCTAAATCATATATCTCTGATCCGTATGAGGGAATCAAATGCTGAATGTCAGAATGTTGTTGCCGGATTATTATATGTCTCGATGAAGCCAGGATCGAAGGACAAAGTGTTCCTCATGTGGATCAACATTGCATTCATGCATAATCATAATAACTTGTCTTCTGTTTTGCAGGTATCAGTTTCTAACCTGTTTGATTGACACGGGAATGATGAATTCGCCCAACGCCGACATTCTCGAGCTGAAAGAGAAGATGGGAGAGCTGATCAATGTCATGCAAGAGTTCGCCTTAGGGCAGAAAGTAATCGCCGAGAAGGTGGGGAGGATTGAAGACTGGCTGAAGATGGGGAACATGCAAGGAAACGCTCTGTCGTCTGGACCGAAGAAATCCTTTGGTGATGGTCATCCTAAGAAGGAGGATGGTGCGAGTGTTGTGTATGTGCATGCCCAGAGAGGACGTGGTAGGGATCGTTACTACCAGCACACCGCTGCAGTAATTATCCCTGCTGGTAATCAGTCAATCCGACAGCAACGTCACCCACCTCAACAGAGAGCTGGGAGCCAAGTGAGAGTAAATGGGGTCGATCGCCATTTCGACAAGCCGCCCGTGACATATGCTGTTCTGTTTAAAAAGTTGATGGATTTTGGGTTGGTTCAGCCGAGGGCGATGGTTCCGATGAGATCAGATCAGAAGCCTCCTAACTACGATGAGAACGCCCAGTGTGAATTTCATTCTGGAACACCGGGGCAAAACATTGAGGGCTGTAGAGCATTCAAGAATGTTGTCCAGGACCTGGTAGACTCCAAGGCTATCAATTTTGCACCATCACCAAATGTTAATGCCAATCCCATGTCGGCGCATGGTCAGGCAATGGTGAGTGCAATTGCTGAAGATTCGGATCACGCCTGTGGGATGGGTGAAGAGACTGGTGGTAACTGCAAGTTCAGTGGTTGGATAAAGCCGTGCGTACCAGGGAACTGGAAGGCTTAAAAAGATCAGCACTGTCATTCATCCTGAAGAGTAATAATTTCTGTTTTCAGTTTTATCTGCATGAAAGCCATATGTGTTGCCCGACACGTAATGGTTCATTGTAAGGGTCACCTCATGTTTCATTTTGCACATTTCTGCATCATAAATAAATGGATGTTTTTCAATTAAAAGCGGTGTTCCCTGTTTTTCATTCATTTTTGCAGTTTAAAAACAAATAAAAATGGCAATGTTTGTTTTTTTTTCCCTTTTGATTTGTCTTGTTCCAATTTCGAAAAGATAATTCTCCGGATTTCGTTGATAACAATTTGGTTACACCTCTATATGACTTCGACAATCCGATCTATCATGCCGAAGAAGAAGGCGAAGAAGATTGTGATCTGCTGGAATTAGCCAGGATGTTAAACCAGAGGAGAAGGGAATTCAGCCGCATGAGGAGCGGATCGAGATTGTTATTCCAAGCGCCGCCGAGGTCAGGAAAGAAGTGAAAATTGGGGTCGCTTCATGAGGCGAGTCGAAAGCAGGATGGTAGCCCTGTTGAAAGAGCATATGGATACCGTCACCTGGTCGTGTCAGGATACGCCAAGGTCGGATATCGGTGTCGTTGCGCACAAGCTACCATTGAAAGGAGACTGTCCTCTAGTGAAGCAGAACGCCGGTGTTCCTTCTCAGAGAGCCTTTTGACTTTGTTTCATGATATGATTCATTATGAAATTGAATGCTATGTTGATGACATGATAGCAAAGTCCCAAGCAGAAGAGGGGCATCTGGCAGATCTGGCCAAGTCGTTTGACCAGTGGCGATCAATTCAAACTGAGGTTGAATTCAGATAAGTGCACTATCAGAGTGCGGGCCGGTAAGCTGCTGGGGGTTTATTGTAAGTAAGAGAGGAATCGAGGTTGATCCTGCTTAAAAAAAAAAGAGTAATACAAAAAATGCCTGTACCGAGAACAAAAGAGAGGTTCGTGGTCTCCTGGGTAAATTGAACTACATGTCATGGTTCACATCTCCTTTAACAGCCACGTGGGAACCCATTCAAGGAAAAAAAATCAAACGGTCAGGTGAAATAATGATTGCCAAGGGGCAGTGAAAAATAAAAGAATAAGTTGCAGGAACCTCTGATTCTGTTGCCTCCCTATGGAAGGAGCAATTGTTAATCTGGTACTTGACGGCCTTCGAGGGGTCTACGAGGTGTATTGGGTCAGCATGACGCGTCTTGTCGAAAAGAGCATGCAATTTACCTTAGCAAAAAGTTTACCGACCGTGAAACAATACATTCACTGCTCGAGAAAACTTGATGTACTTTGGCATAGGCTGCTCGCCGACTGAGACAGTATATGCTGGTTCATACCACTTTGTGGATTTCGAGAATGGATCCGATCAAGTATGGGTGTGAGGAGCCAGCATTGACCGGACGGGTTGTGAGAGTGCAAAAGAATATTGACTGATCAGTATACTCTCAGAAAGCAATCAAGGGGAGTGTATTGTCTGATTACATCGCCCCGCAACCCATTGAGGATTAATAACCAAGGAAGTTTGAGTTCCCTGATGAGGACATCTCGAGGTGCTCCAATCGAAAGATTGAGAGTGACCGATCCCGGAGGAGGGGCCTGACCCCGAATCCGAACGGATTCTGATGTCTGATGGGGGAGGTTAAGGTGAATAAGTTTTTGTTTCCCGGATAACGTTTGAAGGCACCGACGGTGTGATTGAGTAGGAAACTGGTATCCTGGGTATCGAACCTCAGTACGCCTACTGGGGCAACTCCTTTCTCATTGGTATATAAGTTGTGCTACCGGTTGAGGTTCAGATGCCCTCTTTAAGAGTCCTGAGGGACGCGAAATTGCAAGAGGCGGAATGGGTAAGGACCCGGTATGAAGAGTTGAGCCTAATTGAAGAGAATAGGCTGGCAGCCATCTGTCATGGGCAGTTATACCAGCAAAGGATGAAGCGTGCTTTTGATAGAAAGGTACGACCTCGGGTATATCACGTGGGTGATATGGTGTTGAAAAGGATCCTTCCTCCTCAAAACGATCGAAGGGGCAAATGGACACCAAATTATGAAGGTCCATTCGTGGTCAAGAAGGTTTTCTCTGGTGGAGCCTTGTTGTTAGCGACCATGGATGGTGAGGATTTTCCATCCCCTGTGAATGTGGATGCAGTTAAAAAATACTTCGTGTGAAAAGACCCGCTGGACGAAAAGAATAAAATAGTCCAGGCAAAAATGGGCATCCCGGCGAACCAAAAAACAGAGAGAAAGGTTCGGGCAAAAATTAGGGATAAAATGAAAAAACTGTACACCCGGCAAGTCGAAAACCTGAAAAGGCGACTTGGGCAAAAATGGGTATCCCGGTGGACTGAAAACCCGAAAGGGCGGTCCAGGCAAAAGAGGGATTGAAACGAACAACTGCGTCTGGCATGATCGTTTGCGCTTTGGTTAAAGCATCATGGATAATACCCGGTGGGGATCAATCAGAAGCGTCTTATTTAGAAGGCAGAAAGCACGGAGAGTCTGAGGACATGTGGGGTGTAACCGAGTTGGAACTCGATGAGATCACGGGTTTCACATTGCCATTATGATAGATTTTTCCTTTTGTGCGCAATTACCTCTTTTCAGGAATTGCTTCCTTTGTATTGCTCAACTTGAGCCACACTTTTTCAATCAATAAAATGCATGTTCAGTCAAATAATTTTGTTTTTGTTTTTCATTATTGCTTTGATTTTGCAAAAACATCCGATTATTTTGATAAAGAACTTTGCATTTTAAGACATACAGGTCCCTTCCAATGCATGTTTATAAGATTGACAGCTTGAAATCTTATTTGGAAGGTTAAGTGGCCTAAGTGTTGAAATCTTGACACGCCTGGGGCACGGTTTTATCCAACGGTCTGTTTTGCAGGAACTGTTAGGTATTTTCACTCGCTTGCAGGTCGTGATGCGGAAGCTTTCGACAAAGCAAATCCCTATGGAGTCCGATCAGGGATGAAAGAATATGAAGGGATGACGAGAGGACGTCGAGACGTACGACGATCCTTGAATGATATCAAGAAGACTCTTCAAAATCGGAAGATTGGAAAGTCTATGGAAATTCCCCGCAGGGTCCAATCAGGGACGAATGAATGGGTAGAGAAGCGACGATGAGAAGACGTCGAGACGTACGACGATCCTTGAATGATATCAAGAAGACTCTTCAAAGTCGGAAAATTGAAAAATCTGTATAGATCCCAGGAGCTCGCTTCCCGTCGAGCGCGGAGCGGTTGGGAATACAAGATGATGGAGCAGAAAAGGTCCAGACGAGTCTGGGAGTTCTCAAGTGTAAAGCTGATACGAGATTGGGAGGTGGATACCATGGTTCGACAAGTCGACGGGTGTTCTGTACCAACTTTTCTCATTTTCCCAGCTAAGTCCCCAAGCAGAGTTGTGAGGGCTAACTCCCCAGCAGATCCAAGGTCTGTGGATCCCCTAGCTGAGTCAGGATGGTTATCCCCGGCAGGTTTAAAACGGTGTTTCCTCAGCAGCCAGGCCCGAAGGTTGCTATCCCCGAGTGGAGCAGGTTTCAATGAAATATATCTCCAGCAGTGTTCATCCTACCAGTGGATTGGATGAGTTTCCGTAGCAGAATGATATCTGCGTCCCCAGCTGAGTTGATTCTACCTATGGATTGCCTGGGTTGTCCCCAGCGGAGTGGCATTTGCTTCCCTAGCAGGGTCAGGATGGTTATCCTCAACAGGTGTCAGATTGATGCTTTCCCCAGTCGCCGGGCCTGAGGGTGGCTGTTTCCCAGCAGAGTATCTGTGAGCATTTCCCTAGTGAAGTCGTCAGGTATCTGTGAGGGTTTCTCCAAGCAGAGTTGGGATTGATATCCCCAACAAGTAAAAGATTGTTGTATCCCCACAGAGTGTGGGTGGTTCCTATTCCTAGCAGTTTCCCGAGCGGATTGGGTGCAAAGGAGGTTCTTCCCCAGTAAGGGTTGCCTTATCCCCAACAGCAGTGGTGCTATTCCCCGACAGCAGTGGTGCTATTCCCCAGCAGGGTGGAATCGGAGTATTGACGAGTTCCTCAACGGAGTGTCTCGTGCTCCTCAGAAGAGTCCCTTGAGGGGGACGCTTTTTATGCATTCATCATGTAGAATAAGCATAGCATGTTGCATAGAAAAATAAATCGCGTAGCATTTCCATAATTATGGAGCATTACGCAGAAAAAGTCATTCATCATTGCAAGCATAAGCTAGTCTCAAGCCGTGGTTACCGTTTGAGAGGTGGTTTTATCAGACAGTGAAGGTGTTACTCCGAGGAGTCTAGCATCATGGTTTTAATCAAGGATATTCCCCAGTAGTGCGATACTGGAGGGTACTTTTCCGTCGGACAGAGATGGAAAGGTTACACGATCAGCGCGACTCAAGCCGTGGTTACCGCTTGAAGGTTTGGTTTCACCAGATGGTGAAGATGTTACTCTGAGGAGTTTAGCATCATGACGTCAGATCAACAATGTTCCCCAGTAGTGCGATATTGGAGGAAATTTTTCTATCGAGCAGAGATGGAAATAACATCAAAGGACGTTACGCGATCAGCGCAATTCCGGGGTTCAAACGGAGAAAGGGAAATGTTGAGGCATTTTCTGGAGAGCGGGGTTCAAATGGAGAGAGGGAAATGTTGAGACATTTTCTGGAGATCGGGGTTCAAGTGGAGAAGAGGAAATGCTGAGGCATTTTCTGGGGTTCATATGGAGATTGGAGTTGATGATTATATCCAGGATGAGGTCCGCATGATTATCTTCTGTTCATGTGTCACCTTAGACTTTGGCTGAGGCTGATGGAGGTCGTTATAGGTGTCTTCGGATGAAGAGATGCACATGTTACCTTCCTTTTGTGAAGGTTTACCCTCTGACATGTCGCCCTCAGAGTGGTTTGGTGTTATTTCCGACGTTGCCAGCGGAATTATCACGAGAAATTGGAGATCGGGGTTCAAACGGAGAAAGGGAGATGTTGAGACATTTTCTGGAGAGCGGGGTTCAAATGGAGAAAGGGAAATATTGCGGCATTTTCTGGAGATTGGGGTTCACAATGGCGATCACAAGTTATCGTCAGGCGACTGGGGTTCAAATGGAGAAAAGGAGACACGAGGTGTTTTCTGGAGAATGGGGTTCATTATTGTGGCAAACAGGAGAACGGGGTTCAAATGCAGTGATCTGGGATCATTTGCGCGAGAAAATTTCGGGGTCCAAGAAAATGGAAAAGAGAAATTATCAGAAAATATCGGGGTTCAAGAAAAGTAAAAAAAAGAAGCATAAAAAAGATAATAATCCCCAGCGGATGTTGTGTTCAGACCATGGTTATCCCTGTGTTACCATTTATTTTGGTATCCAGGTCGACGTTGCTGTTTCGGTGATCAGGCCGACTTTCTCCGTTCCAGACGGGTCTTGTTTCAAGATTGTGTTCTTTGCCGATTCTGACAGGCATTGTTAATTATTTCCCATCAGAGTGCAAATTGTTCGTCTGTTCTTGGTATTCAATCACTCTTCATCCTGATCATCTTAAAGCCGAGGCTATTCATATCGACAGGTTCACAGTGGATTGAATAGGGGCAGCTGTAACACCTCAAAATTTGCCCTCCTCTCTTGGGACTAGCTTAACATATTGCATTGCATTTCTTAGGTCATTAGGCATTGCATATTGCATATCATGTGGTTACATTGTGCAAGTCATCCTCCTAAGTCTTGGGCAGAAGATGAAGAGGGCATGATGCAAGCTAGGGTTTCATTGGATTGGATCATTAATCATCTGAGGATGTGTGCATCAAATTAGGGTTTCATGATTTCTCAAGGGGATTGGTCTTCATCTTGGTTGCAATGATACATCATCATCATCATGGTTTTGTTATCATCCAGAGGTTCAAGTGATTGATCAGCTACCTTGGGATTAGGGTTTTGACCACTGGTCAACCCTAATCAGGTGCATTGGGCCAGTTAGGGCATGGCAAGGAGATGGGGTCTACAATGGATATGAGGATCATTTCATGTTTGTATTGAGCTTATGGAGGCTAGGGTTTCATCCTTGAGCCATTTCATCAGAGAATTGGGGCTCAGATTGATCAGTGCATTGCCAAATTCATCTATCAGCTGAAAAAAGTCAACTGTGGTCAACTGTGCTTGATTTTATGGATTTGGAGGTGGGAGAGAGTTGGATACACTTCATTCATGTTGAAACAAGTTTCATTTGACATGTCAAAGCTCAAGAATGAAGAAAATAAAGTCAGGACAAAAATTGCCAAAAATAGAAAGTGACTTGTAATGGAAGTTTCCAAAAATGGAAAGTTTTTCACCACAAAATTACATGTCCAAAGAAGCTTCAAATGAAAATTTGTTCAACATGAAAGTTGTAGATCTTGTTCTCACCTTTCCAAAAAGTCCAAGAACATGAAATTCTCATGTATGGTTGGCAAGTTATGGTCCATTCATTTTCCAAAAAGACCTATAATCAAAGTGGCATAACTTTCACATGGAATGTCCAAAATGGATGATCTTTTTATGAGCAAACTCCATTTCACATGTACTTTCATGGTGCATAATCAAAATTCATCAAAAATGGTCAATGCAAAAGGTCAATTTTCAAGTGCATCAATTAAAAACCAAGGGCAAAATGGTCCAAATCTCACATTACATGGAATTTTGAAATGAGACTTTTTGCAACACTCTCCAAATGCAAATTGAAACTTGTTTGGACTGTCATGAGCTGTCACATGGCAATATTTGGCAAGGGCATTTTTGGACTTTCACTTAAGTTTCACATTATGCTAATTACTTGAATTTTGCTAATTGAGATTAGTGCTTTGGATTAAGGTGGAGTATAAGTTACTAATTGTAACTGAATTGGTAATCACAATTGCACATTCCAAGAAATCTAACAACCTTTCCCTCCATTTTCTCTCAATTTCTCAAGAACTTCATCAAGCTTTTTGGATCCAAACTTCATCAAATCTTCACCAAATGGATTGATTCTTTTTGATTCATCTTCCACATACCTTCATCTACATCTGTTTTGCTGAGTTGTTGCAAGAACCTTGCTGAATCGCGACTGTTCATCATGTGCTCAATAATGGCATTTTGAGAATTCTCACATTTGGAGCAACCTCGAGCCAAGGATCTTTCTCCATTCAACTTCCTGAACCTGGTGCTGCATCTGTTTTGGAAAATTGGAGCAAAATACATCAAGATCCACAGCTGTCTTCAACCTAAGGTTAATTTTCGAATCTCACCATTTCTTGAATTGTCATATGCGTTTGGTAGATTATTCAATGTAGAACAGCATGCAATTCGTGGTTTGTGATTTGGTTAAGTGTAGGATGAGAAATTGTGATTTGAACTTTCAATGTCAAACCTTTTCGTGTTCGATCCGTCCAGTATAGTAGGAATTAGGAGATTTCGTTTGTATATCCTTGATCTATATTGAGAGACGGAGAGATCGGTATATCGTTTATGCATTTTGGTGCAAGATAGCTCGTAACCGCATCTGCACAGGGAAGAACGATGAACACGCTGATGAACTTCAACAATTCTGGAAAAAACCTGCGTTTCAATCTGTTTCCACGCCTGGCCGATTTCGAATTCTGTTTCCCACCAAAAACCGTCCAATGGAGCGCTGCCACCGCTTTAATGAAATACTATGTCGTTTTGGGCAATGGCTCGGTTATTACAGTTCTGCCATTGCAGACTTAATTAAATTAATTTAATTCATAATTCCTTTAAGTAAATATTCCATAATTCCATAAAACTTCAAAAAATCATATAAAATCCATTTTAAGTCCAAATTTAGTGGGAGTTTTTTTGTTAGCTTCATAATTTTGTCTAGAATTTTATAGGTATGATAACTTAAGTTGTGCTTGGTGGATTTTTGACTTTGCCTATGGATCTTTGACTTGTGTGCATTTTTTGTATGTTTCACCATTTTTAACATGAAATACTCATACATTATCCAAATTGAATGAAATTTCACATGCTAATTCTTGACTCATTGCTGGTTATTTTGATGTATAGTTTGTGAATTTTGGATCTCTGGTTTGGTAGATATGATGTGTGCAAGTTGAGTGTGACAATTTGTGTCACACTAGGTTAGGTCAATTTCATGAATTTATTTGACATGCCTAGGCTTTTCCAATTGATCTCAAATTTTGCATGCTGTGTCTTGTATATGTCTAGTTTCACCATGAATTTTTGCATGAATTGTTGATTTAGTTTCCATTTAATTGAGATTTTTGATTGCTGTTTAGCATTTTTTGCTCTTTGTTTGAGTGCTTGTCTTCTATGTCTCATGAAATGCTCATACTATATCATATGAATTTGAAATTTGATGGAGTGATTCATAACATGTTTAGGTGTAATTTGGCTTTGGTCCCATTCATTTCTTAATTGTTTTCACTGTTTGGCATTTGATTGAAGTTGATGCTCATTTTGCTACCATGTGTTGACTTGTTTGGATTTCTGCCGATTTCATGATTTTATTTGCCTGGCTTAGGGACATTGGATTGAGCTAATTTTTTTCATGATTGAGCATCGATATGTCATGACTACATGTGAATTTTTCTGGATTTATTGGTGGCATTTTCTAATTGATTGATAATTTCCTTCCCTGTGTGGTCATTTGGTAACTTTGTGTGACACATGTTTGTATTTCATTTGTGAAATTCTCATAGTGTATTGGATGAAGATGAAATTTGGTGTGAGCATTGTAGACACATTATAGGACATTGTGATTTTGATCCCATTCATTTCTAATACATTGTCACTGTTTTATGATTTATGGAAGTTAATGCTTGTTTGGATGCCTTGAATTGGCTTGTATAAATGTGTTTGGACTTCTTGATTTTCATTGCCCTACTTTATTTTGTCCAATTGAGCTGAAAATTGACATGCTATACATTGAACGTGTCCTGTTTAGTTGTGAATTTTTGTGGAATTAATTGAATTGTTTTGGTATGCTTTTGAGTGAGATAGTTCTGTTTGGTCATTTGAAGTTGCAAATTGCATGATTGATGTTAAATTGTGCATGAAATGATGATGGTGATTGATATGAGCATGGGACCAATTGCATTTGCTTTTAATTTGTTTGAATGTGATTTTGGTTGAATTTCACTTGCTGTTTAGAATTTTTTATCTCCTTTGGACCCTAGGCTTGGCCTAGTGGTCTAGTTTCTCACATTTGGTTTGGATTTTCAGGATGAAATGCAAAAGGCCTAAGGAGATAAATGCAAGTTGCAAATTGAATTTGTTTGATGTTGTCCACTAACATTATTTTGTTTTGTAGGGTTTGATGCTTGAGTTTGAGCTCATGGCTTGCACTTATGTGCATCAATTTGTGTTGACTGTACAGATTAACTGATTAACATTTGTTGTTTACTGTTGGTTTGTCTGAGTACTGATGATACTTGATTGATTTCAGGTACATTAAGTTGCTTACAGTTCCTTGAGAACTTGTGCTTGCTGTTGCTTGGTTTTTAAACCAATTGAGGTAGACTCTCTTGTCTCCATGTAGTCTGGAAGACCTGGCCTGTTACTTGGCCAGGCACCTGTCTGAAGTCCTCCTTAAGAGGCGATGATTGTGACTGTTTATATTTGTCCCAAGCAGGTAAAGACCTTGATTAAGGCAATTGGTGGATCAAAGAGATACGCAATCTATCTCCCACTATTCTGTTGAGTCGTCCCTCTGCTCACACAACTGGTGTTGATGCATTGGGACATTAACCCAAGATCTTGTACTTTGTACAGTTGTGTCAGAGTCTTGAGCGTAGAAGGGTTCCCACTTTCTGGACCCACGCTCCTTTGTCTGAAGCTCTCCCCGGCCAGGGATACGTAGGCATAGGATGCGATGTCCTATCGAGCTCGTTCCTCGTAACGCCCACCTGTGTTGTCTTCGGTGTGTGTGTGTGGTGTTTTAGCAACCTTTTCTTTCTTAGAGCGTGGATCCCGTCGAGTACGACGGACGTGAGGGGTGCTAATACCTTCCCCTTGCGTAACCGACTCCCGTACCCTTTCTCTTTGGTCGCGAGACCACGTCTTTCTAGGTTTCTCTGAGCGTTTCCTTTCCCTATCTTGGGATAAATAACGCGCAGTGGCGGCTCTGTTTGTGTTTTTGCTTTAGCCCGCCGATTGTTTTTTCGCGGATGCGACACTTGGTACTGAGGACGCCAGAAGAGAGATCAAGATCGGGGCTGCTTTGAAGGAAGATGTCAAGAGAGGGCTGATTGAGATGCTGAGAGAGTATGTGGAGATATTCGCCTGGTCGTATCAAGATATGCCTTGGTTGGATACAGATATTGTGGTGCACATGTGTAGCACCTCAAATTTGCACCTATCATTGTACATACATTTTCATATTAGGTCATAGCATATCATGGTCCATTGCATAGCATTGCATTGCCTCTTTTGCCTCAAGTGCAAGCCAATCAAGGAATTAGGTCAAACTGATCAGGAGATCAGTCAACCAAGCAAGCAAGTGCATTTCTCAAGGAGCCAAGGCCCTAGGGTTTGTCCAACAAGTTCACATGGCTTGGAGGTCTATTTGAAGTATTTTGGTCAAGGGTTGAAGACTTGGAGATCATCAGTTCATACACAGACAGTCAAAAACCCTAAAAAAGTCAACTGTCAGTCAAAGCAGTGGATGGTGGTCATTCTTGTGGAATTTGGGCACCATGATCAATAATCAAGAGTTCATACAACTTGGGATATCATTTGAAGTCAAATTATCAAGGAATTAGGGTTTGGAAGTCCTCAGTCAATGCACAATCAGGCAGAAACCCTAAAAGTCAACTGTTGGTCAACTGTCCATTTAATCAGAGATTTGATGATTGGAATTGGTTTGTGAGAGTTCATTCATGTCCAAGTAGTCATCATATATCATGCCAAACACCATCATGGAGGAATTGGAAGCCAGATCAAAAATTTCCCAAAATGAAAACTGGGCCTGTAGCTGAAACTTACCAGAAATGGAAAGTTTTGATCCTCAAACTTACATCATGATACAAGCCTCAAATGAATTTTTTCCCAACATGAAAGTTGAAGATCTTGTTCTCCCATTTCCAAAAAGTCCTAGAACTCTTAATTCCCATGTGTGGTTGGCAAGTTATGATCGAATCGATTTCAGAAAATCTTGAACTTCAAAGGGCCATATCTCTCAAACCGTTTGGCCAATTTTGGTGGGGTTTTTTCCTACAAGTCACATTTGATCCCCTCTTTCCAAAAATATAAATTTCATGAGCCAAAACTTCACCAATCAAAATGGCATATTTTGACTTTTCTCATTTAAATGCAAGTTTGACCAAGAGTTGACTTTTTGATATAAACATTTTTTCAACATTTGGCCAATTGGGAAAGCTCAGAAACGTCATTTAGAATGTGTTTGCAAAGTCAAAATATGCAGTACATGAGGCCATTGCTTGGTTGCTTGAATTGTAAGAAAAGTACAATCTCACCATACTTGTCCATACCATCCACCATGCCTTGCCTTGTACCTCAAAAGGACAGCAATTATGCAGCATTTTTTCTGTCACTATGAACACATTTTGCAGCCATAACCAACAGAAAAGTCATTGCCTTAGTTGCTTGGATTTTGCAAAGAAAGTACATTGTCACCATGCTACCACATCTTGCAACCTTGCCTTGTACAGTCACATTGCAGAATTTTTCCCTCATTTCCTGTCATGAAATTGAATCAGCAGCAGCATCAAATGGAGTGAGGACAAAGAAATTCATTGATGCTCACATGCTAAACATGACCTTGCTGCTTGCATTCCTATTTTTCTGTCAAGGACATCCATACCTCCATGCCATAACTTGTACTGTCACATGAGACTAGCAGCACCACAGACCAGCAAGTAGCAGCCATACACAACCACCTTACACTCATTACCACACACCCTTGGCCATTCCTCTAAAAAACCTGTCACAACACCCTGCAGCAGAAAAAGAAAACCCTGGCAATTGCTCAAAACCATACCCTCCATCCTGTTGCTGTCAGGAGTGACACCTAGCGGCCACAAAAACATGGCAGCCACATAGCAAACCATGGATCACTCATCCTAAAACTAACTCACCTTGCCATTTGCATTTTTCCGGTCAAAAAACAAAGAGCACCAAAACCCTGCTACAGCAGCCACAAACCACAAGACCACAGACCAAAACACCTTCACTCATTTTTCCAACCTCATCCTTGCTTGCTATTGGCATTTGATTTTTCTGTCAAAAACATAACAAGACTAAGCCTGGCTTGCCAACAGAACACTGCATACAACATTCTCTCCAACACACCATACATCTTGCTATTTTGCTGTCCAAACAAAATGAACTAAACTGGCCTTGCCTAATACCATGCCTTCCATTATTTTCCTGTCATAAAACAACCAGTAGCAGTAACAGCAAGAGCATCACAAAAACCATTTTGGCCAAGGCAAGTGGAGGAAGCATTCTCATTCTGAAAAAACACCTTGCTTGGCATTCCCAATCTTCTGTCAAGAACTTATAAAAAACCTGCAGCATCCAAGAGTAACCATACACAGCAACAAGGCCATGGCTCCCTCTCTCAAAACCTAACCCTGCTACCTGCATTTCACCTTTCAGTCCAACCCTGCATTACACCTTAAAAACCCTAGCAGCAGACCAACCAAAAGCCTCTCACCTTGCCTTGCATTTTTCTGTCAAAACTTGGTCCAAGATACCAAAAGAACAAAACCTAACCTTTTGCATTGTGTGAAGTCTGTCCCAAAACCAAAAAAACTAAAGCATGGCATATTGTCATTTCCACATCTCTTCATCATGTTAAACCAACTAGCCTACAAAACATATAACAAAAACACACTAACATCATCAAACCAACAAGAATTGCATTTTTCAACTTCCTGTCCAAAACCTCCAAAGGACCAAATTTGCTTGGCTTGAAACATCATTAAAACAGCATTGTGGACCTATTGCAACCATATTTCTCCACTTGTAGAAGCCTTTCCATCACTGTCTTCAACCTTGCATCATCCATGGCAGGTTAGATTTTAGGCAAAGGCAAGCATCCACGAGGCAAAGTTCTTCAACTAATCAACATTTGGAAAGCTTTATTTCATCTGTTTCGAGCATTGGTCACCAAATACCAACTGAATCACCACTGTTCCTCCAAATTGGTAAGTTTTCGAGCTCCATGATTTCTCAAATTGATACATGAGTTTAAGAGGTCTTTCAATGCTGAGTGCCATGATGTTCTTATTTTTGGAAATGGTTGTGTGTGCATGAAGATATTTGGAAAACAAGTTTGGTGTTAAAATGTGTTTTTGCTCGATTCTTGACTTGTGTGTGGTTTTAATGAAAATCAATGGTGGATTCATGTTGACCTTGCCATGCTGATCATTTCCATGTACTCAATTTTGATTTTTGGGCAAGATTGTGAAATCATGATTTTTGAACATGAACCCTAATTCCCAATTGTGTTTCCCAGAATTTCCTCCCCATTTCTCACGTGCATGGCCCTTTTCTCCCTCTAACCAATAGGAACATTTCATTTGTAAGGCCAAAACGACCGTGTTTAGTTTAGTGGGCTAAAATATTACCAAAATGCCATTTTCTCAATATTAATTCAATTAATTTCTTCACTTTGATTACCAATCTTGCAAAAATCCTAAATGCTTCAATTTTAATCCAATTTGAATGGGATTTTTTGTGTTGTGTTCATCATGATCTCTACTTTTTTATCATTATTTTTCCAGAATTTTTGGATGAGTGGTTCTTAATTGGCCTTAGGGTTTGTGACATGTGACCAAATTTTGTACACTTTGCCAAATCAATTGTGAAATGATGAGAATGCATCCAATGGCTCCCAAATTTTTTGTGCTTAAACTAGACACATTTATGGTGATTTTGATGTAGAGTTTGTGAATTTATCATTGCTGGTTTGTGAGTTATGATTTTTTGAATTAGGGTGTGACAATTTGTGTCACACCATTGATGTCCAACTTCATGATTTTCATTACCATGCTTCCTTACATCCAAATGACCCCAAATTTAGCATGAGCCTACTCTTGTATGTCTAGTTGACTTGTGAATTTTCTTGGATTTATTTGAACTATTTTCCATTTGTTTGAGATTTTCCTTCCCTGCCTAGTCAAATGTTGACTTTGTGTGACACATGTTTCCATTTCATTTGTGAAATTCTCATACTTTATTAGATGGACATGAAATTTGACATGTGATAATTAGACATCCTCATATTTGCCATGGTTTTGATCCCATTCATTTATCATACACCATTCTTGACTTATGATTTTTCTAAGTTGATGCATGTTTGGTTGACTTCATTGAGCATGTTCAAAATTGCTTTGACTTTCTGATTTTCATTGACTGCCTTCCACTTGTCCAAATGAGATGAAATTTGACATGCTTACCATGCTATGTGTTAGGTTTGACCATGATTTATTTGGTGATTTTTGGAAATGTTTGAGTTGACTTTTGAGTTAAGTCTTGCTGTTGACTTCTATGAGCTTCTGTTTGCCATATTTTGACCTAAATGGTTCATGAAACAATGATAGTGATTGATATGAGTGTGAACCTAATTGGTTGTGTTTCTTAATTATTTGAACATGATTTTGGATGCTTGCCCCTTGCTGTTTTGACTTTCTCATCCATTTTTGACCCTAGGCTTGCCCTAGTGGTCCTGCTACTCACCTTTGAGCTTGTGTTTTCAGGTTGACCATCAAATGGCCATTAAGACCATTTCTTTTGATTGAGCTTACTCAAGTATCATTGCCTAACCTCTTTGTTTTGTAGGTGGCTTGGCTCACATGCCATAAGCCCCGTGCCTTGCACATCCTTGTGCCCCCTAATTGACTGTTGGGGTCTGTTTCTGTTTGTTTTGTTTGAAGTTGCATACTAACATCTGCTTGACTGTTTCAAGTGCTTTAGTTGCTTAGTTCCTTGTGAACTTTTTGCTTTGCTTTGCTTGTATAAGCAATTTGCATTGAGGTATGTCTCTTTGTCTTCATGTAGTCTGGAAGACCTGGCCTGTTACTTGGCCAGGCAACTGTCTGAAGTCCTCCTTAAGAGGCAATGTTTGTGGATGTTTAACTTTGTCCTTGCATAGAGTCAAAGACCTCCTAAGTGAAGAGGCAATTGGTGGAAGGTAGGGATATGCAATCTATCCCCCACTATTCAGTGTGTCATCTGCTTTGCTCACACCACTGTGTTGATGCATTTCAGATACAAACCCAAGATCTTGTACAACTGTACAGTTGAGTCAGTTTCAAATGTGTAGAAGGGTTCCCACTTTCTGAACCCACACATTCTTGTCTTGAGCTCTCCCTGGCCAGGGATAAGAGCCGTGAAGTCTTACCTTCACTCACCTTTCATCTGCTTCACCTTAGCCCCTCAATGGCAAGGTTAAGAGCACATTCACCCCGTTCCAGAGGTTTGTTTGTTGAGGTTGATATGACCCCTTGACTAAAACCTAACCCTTGTTTGAGCCACTTGTTTGTGTATAGCGTGTGCTATCTGTGCTTGTAGGATTGTTTGACTTGCTTCCTGTGCAAGATAGGATTGTTTGACTTGCTTCCTGTGCAAGTTAGGATAGTTTGACTTGCTTCCTGTGCAAGTTAGGATAGTTTGACTTGCTTCCTGTGCAAGTTAGGATAGTTTGACTTGCTTCCTGTGCAAGATAGGATTGTTTGACTTGCTTCCTGTGCAAGTTAGGATTAGTTTAGACTTGCTTCCTGTGCAAGTTAGGTTTTGCTTGGCTTGCTTCCTGTGCAAGTTAAGTGTGTGTGGCTTGCTTCCTGTGTGAGCCATGCCTAGGATAGGTTGGCCCTTGTGCCATTTAGCTAGAAACCTTAACTTAGGGTTGAATTTGCATGATAACATCTAGGCTCGAGTCGTAGTCTCCCTAGTTGTGTCTCCCTCTGTTATCTGGTTAGGCTAGTCCTTTATCCCTGCGTAGGGGAACTACATCGCCCTGATCTTCATACCAGATGAAGTATGTAGGCAGGAGATTGAGCTGATCTCTCCGGGCGCCCTTTTTCTTTTTTTTGTGTGTGTTTGATAGTTATAGGCTCGAGTCCCCGACTCCCTATCAACTTGTTGTGTTGTTGTGTGCTTGGAAGCCGATGTAAGTCCATCGAGTGGCATTTGGGTTCCAGTGTGCGTGCGTTTGGTTCGGATGCTGATGTAAGTCCAGTGATTGGCATTCAGGCTCCACGTTTGCCTCTTTGCGTGTGTTTGGTTCGGATGCTGATGTAAGCCCAGTGATTGGCATTCAGACTCCATGTTTGCCTTCTTGTGTGTGTTTTGGTTTGGATGCTGACATAAGTCCAGTGATTGGCAGTCGGGCTCCACGTTTGCCTTTGCCTTTGTCTTGTTTGTGTATGTGTCAGCCGAGCTACGAATGCTCTGATTCTTCTCTCGTCCGAGAAGATACGTATGCATAGGATGCGATATCCTAGCGAGCATGTGTCGTCTCCCCAGTCCGAACTACTTCGACTCTGATGTCTATGCCTAATAGACTAAGTAGGCCCAGGATGCGACATCCTGCCGAGTCAGTTTCAGTCAGTTTCTTGTGTCTCTTTCAGCCAGTGTGTGTGTGTTTTTGAGCAGTGTTTAGCAACCAATTTTCCTTCCTTTTGTGCGTGGATCCCGTAGAGTACTACAGATGCGTAGGGGTGCTAATACCTTCCCTTCGCATAACCGACTCCCGAACCCATTCTCTTTGGTCGCGAGACCATGTTCTTTCCCAGGTTTACTCTGAGCGTTTCCTTTCCCTCTTTTGGGATAAATAACGCACGGTGGCGGCTCTGTTGTTCTTGTTTTCCCGCCGGTTTTTCGCGCGATGCGACAGCTGGCGACTCTGCTGGGGATATAGAGAAGTTGACCTATGCTGGTCCATCTTCCCTGAGCGAGTCTCTCCTAGCGCTCTCTAGGTTAGGGTTTTGGTTGCTTTGTGCTGTTTTTTTTTATTGCATTCATTGTATATATGTGCATTTATTGCTTGCATTTATTATTTGCATTAATGTTTGCATTTCATTCATATTCATCTGCTGTGCTGTCTGTGTTTCTCTGTTTGGGGGTGGGAGTTACTTGAGGTAAAAGGCCCAATACCCAGGCTATGAGTGAAATCTAGGAAACCTAGGAATAGAGTGATTCATGGGAAGCGGGTGGTATGGCGCCACTTAGCGGAACATTGATATCACGAGCAGTTCAGACCCTGGTGGGATATTGTCGTTACATACTTCAGGTGTGTATATGATGGTATTCTGCGAAAGGTTATCTATGCTGCGTTTCTCTTCGACTTTACCCTGGCCTAGATAACACCCGTGAGTGGGGAGGGTTGATCATTACAGGTACAGTTGCTGATTGGTTGGTGTTTTGTTGGTGACTCTCGGTACTGATGGTGACTGTGAATTATGGGGCATTTATTTCTGGGACGCCAAAGTTCTGTCCGTGGTTTATCAGCAGGTTCCGTTTATTTCGGATCCCCGGGCTGAGCTGAGAGTACTTGTTCAGAGGACCCGTTTGTCACCCGTTCAGTGGTTGTTCCTGTAAAGATAAGTGATATAATCTCCGGTTCCGTTTATTTCGGAACCCCCCAAGTTGGATTTATGGTGACTTGATCCCACAGATTGACTGATTCAGAAAAGCAGAGGGTCTACAGTTGACTTGGTGGCACAAGGGCCTGCATTCATGCATTTGCATCATATCATCTCGCATTCATCTGCATTCAACTCATGTCTGTCCGTACTCAGGGTCCATTATTTTTTAACTAAGACTCAGGTTGAGAGACATCCGGATGTTAAAAAGTTTTGCTGATGAAATTTTATCTGTCTCAATGAAACCAAAAAAAAGGACTGAATATTCCTGGTACGGACAAACATTGCATGCGTGAGTCATACTAACCCATTTGCTGTTTTGTAGGTTTCAGCATTCAACCGGTGCGCATAGCTCGTCTAATCAGATAACCTGCTAGGGGTCAACAAATCCAAGCTGATGGATCTTCTCAACGCCGACATCCTCGAGCTGAAAGGGATGATGAGGGACTTGTTCAGTGTTGTGCAAGGGCTTGCCTTGGGACAGAAGGCCATGTCTGAGAGATTGGAAAGGATTGAGAAATGGCTGATAGTAGAAAAGGTTCAGGGGAAGGCTCCGTCCTCCGAAGTGAACAAATCTTCTGGTACTGTAGCAGAGAAACCCTCCGACAGTGGTCCATTCAAGAAGAAGGTTGAGCCAGTTGGTGTGCCCGCAAAGAAAGAACGTAGCAAAGATCGTTATCATCCTTATGCTGCCACTGTAACCACTCCTGTCAGTAATCCACCTGCTCAACAGCAACAACTGCCACCTCAACAGAAGACGCCGATAGTTGAAAGCCAGGTGAAGAAGAAGAAAGAGGACCGTCAGTTTGAGGAACCACCCGTGACTTACGCCCTTCTGTTCCAAAGGTTGATGGATCTTGCTTTAGTACGGCCAAGGATATTGATTCCCATAGAACGGCAGAAGAGGCCACCAAACTATGATGAGAAGGCCAAGTGCGAGTTTCACTCTGGGGCGCCCGGACACAACATTGAGGGCTGTAGAGCTTTTAAGCATGTCGTCCAGGACATGGTGGACTCCGAGACCATTAACTTGGCCCAGATTATGAAGGGGGATGTCAACCCTGCGCCCAGAAGGGGTCCTGTAAAAGTCAAGATGGTGAAGAAGGCCAAGAAAGGATTGGAGATGACTGAGGAGGATCAGCTAAAGGTTCCAATGGCTGTGGTCCCAAAACCTCTGGAGCAGGATGGAGTTTTCCCTGTTAGTGATAATTCTTGTGCGATCGTCACCATAGAGGGAAGTGTATTGATGAAAGACACGACCCAGAAGATGAAGGAAGTAGAAATGGACGATGTAAGGTGTGGAGCACCCCGTCTGGCAGTTGAAACCGTCCAGGTAGAGAAGGCCCTTGTTGCTGAGAAAGAGAAGAAGTTGTCCATTTCTTCTTATAAACAAGCTCTGGAGGTGGTGAAGAACAAAGAAGCCCAAGGCTGGGGAAGGATCATTGACATCGTGGTAAAAGCAGACATGTTTGGGGTCGGTTATCAGCCGGGTCAAGAGTCGTCTAGACCAAATAGAGGATGTCGCCCACCATACACCTTCGTCAGTGCAGGGATGTTGGATCCTGGTCATGCCCGTTCAGTGGGTGAAGATGTTGACAGCAACCGCGAGCTTGAGGCGTGGATAAAGTCGTGCGTACCAGGCAATTGGAAGGCCTCCAAGAGCATCATTGTCACTCATTCTGAAGAGTAGTATTTCTGTTTTTCAATTTTTTGTTTGCATGAAAGCCATACGTTTTGCCCGAAACGTAATGGTCCATTGTAAGGGCCATCTCATGTGTTTCATTATGCAACATTTTGCATCAGTAATGAATGGATGTTTTTGTAGTTAAAAGCAGTGTTCCCTGTTTTTCATTTAATTTTGCAATTTAAAAAAAGAAAAAAAAAACAAATAAAAATGGCAACGTTTTTTTCATTCTCTTTCCTTTTGGTTCTGTTTCGTTCCAAAATGATTACTCTCCTGATCTCACCGATAACGATTTGGTTACACCTCTGTATGACTTCGACAATTCGACCTATCATGCCAGAGAAAAAAGGCGAAGAAGATTGTGATTTGTTGGAATTAGCCAGGTCATTGAAACAAGAGGAGAAGGTGATTCAACCGCACGAGGAGCGATTCAAGATTGTTACTCCAAGCTCCACCGAGGTTAGAAAGCAAAAGCTGAGGCCGACAAAGGATGAGAAAGAGAGAAGGTGTGAGTAGACTATCAAGATGCGAGTAGAGCTAATCTGAAAGATGGATTCCCGGTACATCACAACGAGGTATTGGTTGATTATATGGCTCAGGTCTCAGTGTTTATCTTCATGGGTGGCTTCTTGGTCAAGACCAGATTGAATTGTTGCCAGATGATACGAAGTAAACCAGGTCTGTCGCGCAAGGGGCACCTTCTTGTTCTAAGTTAATATCGTTCCGTCACATGAGGCCGGTGCCACGTATCAGAGGTCTACGGTGACTTTGCTTCGTGATATGATTCATCGTGAAAGCAAATGCCATGTTGATGACATGATGGCAAAGTCCCAAGCAGAACAGGGGCATCCGGTAGACTTGGGGCAAGTTGTTTAACCGTTTGAGATAACTCATACTTTTGAGTCTGAATCAGTGCACTTATGGAGTGTCATTCATCAAGCTACCGAGGCTTGTTGAGAGCGAATCAGAGGAATCGAGGTCGATCCTGCTAAAAAAAAAAAAAAAAAAAAAAAAAAAAAAGAAAAAACGAGGAAAAAAAGAAATGAATTGCAGGAACTTCTGATTCCGATGCTCCCTAGGGGGGATGATTGTTAATCTGATACTCAGCAGCCCTCGAGGGGTCTATGAGGTGCGTACTGAGTTAGCATGTCTAGTCTTGTCGAAAAGAGTATGCAATTTACCTAAGCAAAAAGTTTATCGACGGTGAGACAATACACTCACTGTTCGAAAAGACTTGATGAACTTTGGCATAGGCTGCTCGCCGACTGAGACAGTGTATGCTGATTCATACCACTTCGTGGATATCCAAAATGGATTTGGCTAGGTATGTGTTGGAAAAGCTAGTAACAACCCATGGAAGGTTATCAACCAAGGAAGTTTGAGGTCCCTGATGAGGACATCTCAAGGTACTCAAATCGAAAGATTGAGAGTGACCGATCCCGGAGGAGGGGCCTGACCCCGAATCCAAACGGATTCCGATGTCTGAGGGGGAAGGAAATGAGGAATAAGGTAGTGCTTCCCGGATCATAGTTGGTTGCACCAACAATGGTGGCTGAACATAAAGTCTGTATCCTGGATATTGAACCTAGGGATGTGCATCTACCTGGGGCAGTGTTTTCCTCACAGATGTGTGAGAAATCAGAGAAGATTGAATGGATAAGGACACAGAATGACACGTTGGGACCAGCTGAGGAAAAGGGCTGACAATTGCTGGACATGGGGCAATTGTACACAGTGAACGAAGCATGTTGTTAACCAAGAAGTGTGACCTCGCGTGTACCACGTGGAAGAGTTGGTTGAAAAAGATCATTCCTCCTCAAGACGATGGTGGGGCAAATGGACAAACAGTTATGAATGTCCGTTCGTGGTCAAGAGGGTCCCATCTGACAGAACCTTGTCGTTAATGACCACGGATGACGACGATTTTCCATTCCCTGTGAATGCGGACGCAGTTAGAAAATACTTCGTGAAAGAAACCCGCTGGACAAAAAAAAAAAAAAAAAAAAAAAAAAAAAAAAGAATAAAGAGTCCAGGCAAAAATGGGCCTCCCGACGAACCAAGAAAAAAGAGAAAGGTTCGGGCAAAAGTTAGGGATGATAAAAGAAAAGAAATGTACACCCGGCAAGTTGAAAACCCGCAAGGGCGACTTGGGCAAAAAAGGGTATCCCGGTGGACTGAAACCCGAAAGGGCGGTCCAGGCAAAAGAGGGAATGAAACGAACAACTGCGTCCAACATGATCATTTGTGCTCATGATGACTTGAATAATCTCCGACAGAGACCGATCGGAAGCGTCTTGTTCAGAAGACAGAAGGTGCAGAAAGTCCTGAGGACATATGAGGTGTAACTAAGTTGGAACCCGATGAGATCACGGTTTCACGTTGCCATTAGGATAGATTTTTCCTTTTGTGTGCAATCACCTCTTTCCAGGGTTTGCTTCCTGTGCGTTGCTCGATTGTGAGCCATCTTTTATTCCAGTAAAATAAAGCGTGTGTTCAGTCAAATAATTTTGTTTTGTTGTCATTACCGTTTTGATTACAAAAACATCCGTTTATTTTGATAAGAATATTTGCATTTTGAAACATAGAGGTCTCTTCCAATGCATGCTTGTGTGATTGAAATCTGGAAATCTTACTTGGAAGTCCGAATGACCTAAGTGTTGAAATGTCAGAACACCTGGGGCATACCTGGGGCACGTTTTTATCTGACGATCTCTTGTGCAGAGCCTGATTAGGGGCAACGGATAGTTGAGCCATGAAAAGACGGTGAAGGATTACGACAATGATCCTGGAAGGTTAATCAAGGAGACTCTTCAAAGTCTGATGGTTGGAAAGTTTGTATGAATATCAGGAGTTCGATCCCCGTGGAGTACGGACGAGATTGGGAATACAAGATGATGGAGCAGAAAAGTCCAGAAGAGTCTGGGAGTTCTTAAAAGTGGAAAGTCAGCACTATGGGTGGATGATGGATACTAGTGTTCGACGAGTCGACCGACATCCCTGTCAAACAAGCTGTATCTCCCCAGAGGATTGAGAGTGTGATCCCCCTGGCAGATTTGAGATCGTTGTCTCCTCAGCAAGCCTGAAGGTTATCACGTCCCCAGCCCAAGTCAGTATTGAAACTATCAGAGTTATTTCCCCTGCAGAGATACCTGTAGACAGTACCTTCTTTCCCCAGCAGGTCTGAGGATTGTTTATCCCCAGCAGGCTTATGCTTGCAAATTTCCCCAGTTGAGAATCCCCGCTGAGCGCCTGGCAGCTATTTTCCCCGGGAGTCCCCTAGTGGAGTTTATCTGTAGACCGTTGGTGTGTTCCCCAACAATTGGTTTCGTGATGCTATTATCTCCAGTATGGCCGTGAGTGCTTATCCTAAGCAAGATCGTTCTCCTCAGCAGAATGGTGTTGGTTTTTCCTCAGCAAATTCCCCGAGTGGAGCGGGTCTCATGAAATACATCTCCAGCAGTGATTCTCCTACATATGGATTGGTTGGGTCGTCCCTAGTGAAGTAGCATTTATTTCTCCAGCAGAGTTCATCCTACCAGTGGATTGGACGGGTTTCTGTAGTAGACTGATATCGGCATCCCCAGCGGAGTTGTGACTGTTTTCCAAGTCTGAAGCTGCCTTCCCAGCAGAGGTTGTGTTGATGGTTTTTCCTCAGCAAAAGTTTGTTTATCCCCAGCAGGATGGAAGTTGACCTGGTTATAGGATCCCCAGCACAGTTCCTGGAGTTCCCCGGTGTTGTCTCTAAAAGAGACGTGTGTTTATGCATTCATCATTTAGATAAGCATAGCATATCGCATCATTAGTACATAGCATTTCCATAATCATGGGGCATTGTGTAAAGCAAGAAAAAACTCATGCATCAACATTGCAAGCATATCCATTAGCCCTAGGCCGTGGCGACCAGCCGAGGTTGGGTTGTTGGAAAGAGTTTAGTATCGCGCCATTGGATCGGCTTCAGGATTGGTTTCATCAGCATGGTTGAGAGGTTGGTGTTTCCCCAACAAGCGATTCCTCAGTCGAATGGGTATCCCCAGCAGTGTTACTCCCCAATTGTTGGTAACTTGCCAGCTTGAGTTTTTTTTCCTTAAGCAGATATGGGTGTGTCTGATCTCTCCATGTAGAGTCTACCCCTTAAGCAGAAAGTGTCAATCTTTTCCTGCCATTTCCCCACTGAGATACATCTTCGTGGATGACGGTTGCTTCCGTTCCCTCCCTAATGGGATGGGTTTTCCCTATTGAGTTCTTTCCTCATTAGGATGAGTCTTGATTCAGTCTGCCTTTTTGGATCGATCCTAAATTGGCTTCTTGTTGACTATCTCTTATGCTGCCCTGGGGCATAAATGAATAGTCGCTCACTAACCGGCACTCATTCATTTCATCCTCAGCGGAATTTGTTGGCCTCTACCCACAACCCGGTAGTTGTAAGTCCTATCTTTGTGGTTTTCTACCTACTAGCTGGTAGTTGTAAAATCCCACTTTCATCCCCTTGTTGGAGTTGACCGTTTGTGCTCATCCTATTGATGACTGGTTACTTTTCCGTGGTTCTCTGCCTACAAACCGGTAGATGTAATCCCCTCTTTGTGGTATTAATGGTCTTGTCCCCTTTGGATACTTGCTTTGATCAAGCAGTATTGTCCCCATTGGGTCTTCCCCTTCCTTTTGGATACTTGCTCCGAGTTAGCAGCTTTATCCCCTGTTGATTGGTCATCTTTTGCATACCTAGTCTGGTACCCAGATGCCTTTCTTTTTGGTCGATTATTCATTTAACAACCTACAACCCGGTTATGGATAATCTTCCATGCGAGTGTATTATCTGGTTTTGACGGCTATAGATAATATGTACTTATGATTTCCCGGTATTCAGACCGAAGGAGTTTCCGACGATCAGGTCGATGTACTCATGGCACAAGGCCAATTTTCCGGTATTCAGACCGAAGGAGTTTCCGACGATCAGGTCGATGTACTCATGGCACAAGGCTAATTTTCCGGTATTCAGACCGAAGGAGTTTCCGACGATCAGGTCGATGTACTCATGGCACAAGGCCAATTTTCCGGTATTCAGACCGAAGGAGTTTCCGACGATCAGGTCGATGTACTCATGGCACAAGGCCAATTTTCCGGTATTCAGACCGAAGGAGTTTCCGACGATCAGGTCGATGTACTCATGGCACGAGGCCAATTTTCCGGTATTCAGACCGAAGAAGTATTCTCCTCTCCGTTGGTGTCGATAAACGTCGAGTTTTTTCCTAGTCATCCGATGATGTCTAGTTGTACCCCTCTCCATGCAGAGTTACCTCTCCGTTGGTGTCGATAAACGTCGAGTTTTTCCCGATCATCCGTTGATGATTTGGTTGTGTTCACTCTCCCCAGTAGAGTTTCCTCCTCTCCGTTGGTGTCGATAAACGTCGAGTTTTTCCTAGTCATCCGATGATGTCTAGTTGTACCCCTCTCCATGCAGAGTTACCTCTCCGTTGGTTTCGATAAACGTCGAGTTTTTCCTATTCGTCCTATGACGTCTAGTTGTACCTGTCCCCACGTGGATTTACCTCTCCGTTGGTCTTGGTAAACGTTGAGTTTTTCCCATTTCGTCCGTTGACGTATGGTTATATCCCTTCCGGTCATTCATTAATGTCTGGTTACCTCTCCGTTGGTCTTGGTAAACGTCGAGTTTTTCCTAGTTGTCCGTTGGCATCTAGTTGTGATTTCTATTCCCATTCGTCATCGTTGCGATGTCTGGATGTGGCCGTACCCTTTGAAAACAAAACCAAAAACAAAATACCCAGTAATAAATATCAAATCCCAGTGGACGTTTCCATTGGTGGATCCCTGTATTGTGCAAATTCTACGGTTCTTGGTATTCAATCCCTGTTTACCCTGAAAGTCTGACAGCCGTTGCTCTCATCCATTCGGGTTCCCAGCTGATTGAATAGGGGCAGCTGTAGCACCTCAAATTTGCACCTATCATTGTACATACATTTTCATATTAGGTCATAGCATATCATGGTCCATTGCATAGCATTGCATTGCCTCTTTTGCCTCAAGTGCAAGCCAATCAAGGAATTAGGTCAAACTGATCAGGAGATCAGTCAACCAAGCAAGCAAGTGCATTTCTCAAGGAGCCAAGGCCCTAGGGTTTGTCCAACAAGTTCACATGGCTTGGAGGTCTATTTGAAGTATTTTGGTCAAGGGTTGAAGACTTGGAGATCATCAGTTCATACACAGACAGTCAAAAACCCTAAAAAAGTCAACTGTCAGTCAAAGCAGTGGATGGTGGTCATTCTTGTGGAATTTGGGCACCATGATCAATAATCAAGAGTTCATACAACTTGGGATATCATTTGAAGTCAAATTATCAAGGAATTAGGGTTTGGAAGTCCTCAGTCAATGCACAATCAGGCAGAAACCCTAAAAGTCAACTGTTGGTCAACTGTCCATTTAATCAGAGATTTGATGATTGGAATTGGTTTGTGAGAGTTCATTCATGTCCAAGTAGTCATCATATATCATGCCAAACACCATCATGGAGGAATTGGAAGCCAGATCAAAAATTTCCCAAAATGAAAACTGGGCCTGTAGCTGAAACTTACCAGAAATGGAAAGTTTTGATCCTCAAACTTACATCATTATACAAGCCTCAAATGAATTTTTGCCCAACATGAAAGTTGAAGATCTTGTTCTCCCATTTCCAAAAAGTCCTAGAACTCTTAATTCCCATGTGTGGTTGGCAAGTTATGATCGAATCGATTTCAGAAAATCTTGAACTTCAAAGGGCCATATCTCTCAAACCGTTTGGCCAATTTTGGTGGGGTTTTTTCCTACAAGTCACATTTGATCCCCTCTTTCCAAAAATATAAATTTCATGAGCCAAAACTTCACCAATCAAAATGGCATATTTTGACTTTTCTCTGTTAAATGCAAGTTTGACCAAGAGTTGACTTTTTGATATAAACATTTTTTCAACATTTGGCCAATTGGGAAAGCTCAGAAACGTCATTTAGAATGTGTTTGCAAAGTCAAAATATGCAGTACATGAGGCCATTGCTTGGTTGCTTGAATTGTAAGAAAAGTACAATCTCACCATACTTGTCCATACCATCCACCATGCCTTACCTTGTACCTCAAAAGGACAGCAATTATGCAGCATTTTTTCTGTCACTATGAACACATTTTGCAGCCATAACCAACAGAAAAGTCATTGCCTTAGTTGCTTGGATTTTGCAAAGAAAGTACATTGTCACCATGCTACCACATCTTGCAACCTTGCCTTGTACAGTCACATTGCAGAATTTTTCCCTCATTTCCTGTCATGAAATTGAATCAGCAGCAGCATCAAATGGAGTGAGGACAAAGAAATTCATTGATGCTCACATGCTAAACATGACCTTGCTGCTTGCATTCCTATTTTTCTGTCAAGGACATCCATACCTCCATGCCATAACTTGTACTGTCACATGAGACTAGCAGCACCACAGACCAGCAAGTAGCAGCCATACACAACCACCTTACACTCATTACCACACACCCTTGGCCATTCCTCTAAAAAACCTGTCACAACACCCTGCAGCAGAAAAAGAAAACCCTGGCAATTGCTCAAAACCATACCCTCCATCCTGTTGCTGTCAGGAGTGACACCTAGCGGCCACAAAAACATGGCAGCCACATAGCAAACCATGGATCACTCATCCTAAAACTAACTCACCTTGCCATTTGCATTTTTCCGGTCAAAAACAAAGAGCACCAAAACCCTGCTACAGCAGCCACAAACCACAAGACCACAGACCAAAACACCTTCACTCATTTTTCCAACCTCATCCTTGCTTGCTATTGGCATTTGATTTTTCTGTCAAAAACATAACAAGACTAAGCCTGGCTTGCCAACAGAACACTGCATACAACATTCTCTCCAACACACCATACATCTTGCTATTTTGCTGTCCAAACAAAATGAACTAAACTGGCCTTGCCTAATACCATGCCTTCCATTATTTTCCTGTCATAAAACAACCAGTAGCAGTAACAGCAAGAGCATCACAAAAACCATTTTGGCCAAGGCAAGTGGAGGAAGCATTCTCATTCTGAAAAAACACCTTGCTTGGCATTCCCAATCTTCTGTCAAGAACTTATAAAAAACCTGCAGCATCCAAGAGTAACCATACACAGCAACAAGGCCATGGCTCCCTCTCTCAAAACCTAACCCTGCTACCTGCATTTCACCTTTCAGTCCAACCCTGCATTACACCTTAAAAACCCTAGCAGCAGACCAACCAAAAGCCTCTCACCTTGCCTTGCATTTTTCTGTCAAAACTTGGTCCAAGATACCAAAAGAACAAAACCTAACCTTTTGCATTGTGTGAAGTCTGTCCCAAAACCAAAAAAAACTAAAGCATGGCATATTGTCATTTCCACATCTCTTCATCATGTTAAACCAACTAGCCTACAAAACATATAACAAAAACACACTAACATCATCAAACCAACAAGAATTGCATTTTTCAACTTCCTGTCCAAAACCTCCAAAGGACCAAATTTGCTTGGCTTGAAACATCATTAAAACAGCATTGTGGACCTATTGCAACCATATTTCTCCACTTGTAGAAGCCTTTCCATCACTGTCTTCAACCTTGCATCATCCATGGCAGGTTAGATTTTAGGCAAAGGCAAGCATCCACGAGGCAAAGTTCTTCAACTAATCAACATTTGGAAAGCTTTATTTCATCTGTTTCGAGCATTGGTCACCAAATACCAACTGAATCACCACTGTTCCTCCAAATTGGTAAGTTTTCGAGCTCCATGATTTCTCAAATTGATACATGAGTTTAAGAGGTCTTTCAATGCTGAGTGCCATGATGTTCTTATTTTTGGAAATGGTTGTGTGTGCATGAAGATATTTGGAAAACAAGTTTGGTGTTAAAATGTGTTTTTGCTCGATTCTTGACTTGTGTGTGGTTTTAATGAAAATCAATGGTGGATTCATGTTGACCTTGCCATGCTGATCATTTCCATGTACTCAATTTTGATTTTTGGGCAAGATTGTGAAATCATGATTTTTGAACATGAACCCTAATTCCCAATTGTGTTTCCCAGAATTTCCTCCCCATTTCTCACGTGCATGGCCCTTTTCTCCCTCTAACCAATAGGAACATTTCATTTGTAAGGCCAAAACGACCGTGTTTAGTTTAGTGGGCTAAAATATTACCAAAATGCCATTTTCTCAATATTAATTCAATTAATTTCTTCACTTTGATTACCAATCTTGCAAAAATCCTAAATGCTTCAATTTTAATCCAATTTGAATGGGATTTTTTGTGTTGTGTTCATCATGATCTCTACTTTTTTATCATTATTTTTCCAGAATTTTTGGATGAGTGGTTTTTAATTGGCCTTAGGGTTTGTGACATGTGACCAAATTTTGTACACTTTGCCAAATCAATTGTGAAATGATGAGAATGCATCCAATGGCTCCCAAATTTTTTGTGCTTAAACTAGACACATTTATGGTGATTTTGATGTAGAGTTTGTGAATTTATCATTGCTGGTTTGTGAGTTATGATGTTTTGAATTAGGGTGTGACAATTTGTGTCACACCATTGATGTCCAACTTCATGATTTTCATTACCATGCTTCCTTACATCCAAATGACCCCAAATTCAGCATGAGCCTACTCTTGTATGTCTAGTTGACTTGTGAATTTTCTTGGATTTATTTGAACTATTTTCCATTTGTTTGAGATTTTCCTTCCCTGCCTAGTCAAATGTTGACTTTGTGTGACACATGTTTCCATTTCATTTGTGAAATTCTCATACTTTATTAGATGGACATGAAATTTGACATGTGATAATTAGACATCCTCATATTTGCCATGGTTTTGATCCCATTCATTTATCATACACCATTCTTGACTTATGATTTTTCTAAGTTGATGCATGTTTGGTTGACTTCATTGAGCATGTTCAAAATTGCTTTGACTTTCTGATTTTCATTGACTGCCTTCCACTTGTCCAAATGAGATGAAAGTTGACATGCTTACCATGCTATGTGTTAGGTTTGACCATGATTTATTTGGTGATTTTTGGAAATGTTTGAGTTGACTTTTGAGTTAAGTCTTGCTGTTGACTTCTATGAGCTTCTGTTTGCCATGTTTTGACCTAAATGGTTCATGAAACAATGATAGTGATTGATATGAGTGTGAACCCAATTGGTTGTGTTTCTTAATTATTTGAACATGATTTTGGATGCTTGCCCCTTGCTGTTTTGACTTTCTCATCCATTTTTGACCCTAGGCTTGCCCTAGTGGTCCTGCTACTCACCTTTGAGCTTGTGTTTTCAGGTTGACCATCAAATGGCCATTAAGACCATTTCTTTTGATTGAGCTTACTCAAGTATCATTGCCTAACCTCTTTGTTTTGTAGGTGGCTTGGCTCACATGCCATAAGCCCTGTGCCTTGCACATCCTTGTGCCCCCTAATTGACTGTTGGGGTCTGTTTCTGTTTGTTTTGTTTGAAGTTGCATACTAACATCTGCTTGACTGTTTCAGGTGCTTTAGTTGCTTAGTTCCTTGTGAACTTTTTGCTTTGCTTTGCTTGTATAAGCAATTTGCATTGAGGTATGTCTCTTTGTCTTCATGTAGTCTGGAAGACCTGGCCTGTTACTTGGCCAGGCAACTGTCTGAAGTCCTCCTTAAGAGGCAATGTTTGTGGATGTTTAACTTTGTCCTTGCATAGAGTCAAAGACCTCCTAAGTGAAGAGGCAATTGGTGGAAGGTAGGGATATGCAATCTATCCCCCACTATTCAGTGTGTCATCTGCTTTGCTCACACCACTGTGTTGATGCATTTCAGATACAAACCCAAGATCTTGTACAACTGTACAGTTGAGTCAGTTTCAAATGTGTAGAAGGGTTCCCACTTTCTGAACCCACACATTCTTGTCTTGAGCTCTCCCTGGCCAGGGATAAGAGCCGTGAAGTCTTACCTTCACTCACCTTTCATCTGCTTCACCTTAGCCCCTCAATGGCAAGGTTAAGAGCACATTCACCCCGTTCCAGAGGTTTGTTTGTTGAGGTTGATATGACCCCTTGACTAAAACCTAACCCTTGTTTGAGCCACTTGTTTGTGTATAGCGTGTGCTATCTGTGCTTGTAGGATTGTTTGACTTGCTTCCTGTGCAAGATAGGATTGTTTGACTTGCTTCCTGTGCAAGTTAGGATAGTTTGACTTGCTTCCTGTGCAAGTTAGGATAGTTTGACTTGCTTCCTGTGCAAGTTAGGATAGTTTGACTTGCTTCCTGTGCAAGATAGGATTGTTTGACTTGCTTCCTGTGCAAGTTAGGATTAGTTTAGACTTGCTTCCTGTGCAAGTTAGGTTTTGCTTGGCTTGCTTCCTGTGCAAGTTAAGTGTGTGTGGCTTGCTTCCTGTGTGAGCCATGCCTAGGATAGGTTGGCCCTTGTGCTATTTAGCTAGAAACCTTAACTTAGGGTTGAATTTGCATGATAACATCTAGGCTCGAGTCGTATTCTCCCTAGTTGTGTCTCCCTCTGTTATCTGGTTAGGCTAGTCCTTTATCCCTGCGTAGGGGAACTACATCGCCCTGATCTTCATACCAGATGAAGTATGTAGGCAGGAGATTGAGCTGATCTCTCCGGGCGCCCTTTTTCTTTTTTTGGTGTGTGTTTGACAGTTATAGGCTCGAGTCCCCGACTCCCTATCAACTTGTTGTGTTGTTGTGTGCTTGGAAGCCGATGTAAGTCCATCGAGTGGCATTTGGGTTCCAGTGTGCGTGCGTTTGGTTCGGATGCTGATGTAAGTCCAGTGATTGGCATTCAGGCTCCACGTTTGCCTCTTTGCGTGTGTTTGGTTCGGATGCTGATGTAAGCCCAGTGATTGGCATTCAGGCTCCATGTTTGCCTTCTTGTGTGTGTTTTGGTTTGGATGCTGACATAAGTCCAGTGATTGGCAGTCGGGCTCCACGTTTGCCTTTGCCTTTGTCTTGTTTGTGTATGTGTCAGCCGAGCTACGAATGCTCTGATTCTTCTCTCGTCCGAGAAGATACGTATGCATAGGATGCGATATCCTAGCGAGCATGTGTCGTCTCCCCAGTCCGAACTACTTCGACTCTGATGTCTATGCCTGATAGACTAAGTAGGCCCAGGATGCGACATCCTGCCGAGTCAGTTTCAGTCAGTTTCTTGTGTCTCTTTCAGCCAGTGTGTGTGTGTTTTTGAGCAGTGTTTAGCAACCAATTTTCCTTCCTTTTGTGCGTGGATCCCGTAGAGTACTACGGATGCGTAGGGGTGCTAATACCTTCCCTTCGCATAACCGACTCCCGAACCCATTCTCTTTGGTCGCGAGACCATGTTCTTTCCCAGGTTTACTCTGAGCGTTTCCTTTCCCTCTTTTGGGATAAATAACGCACGGTGGCGGCTCTGTTGTTCTTGTTTTCCCGCCGGTTTTTCGCGCGATGCGACAACATGCTACCTCTCAGAGAAGATTGTCCTTCGGTAAAGCAGAAGTTGCGCAGAACTAGTCCTGATATGGCTGTCAAGATCAAGGAAGAGGTTCAGAAGCAGTTGGATGCGGGTTTTCTGGCAGTGACCAATTATCCCCCGTGGGTGGCCAACATCATTCCCGTGCCGAAGAAGGATGGTAAAGTCAGAATGTGTGTCGATTACCGAGATCTAAACAGAGCCAGTCCGAAAGATGACTTCCCATTACCTCACATTTATGTATTGGTTGATAACACTGCTCAATCCTCGGTTTTCTCTTTCATGGACGGTTTCTCTGGCTATAATCAGATTAAGATGGCGCCAGAGGACATGGAGAAGACGACATACATTATACCTTGGGGCACGTTTTGCTATAAGGTGATGCCATTTGGGCTGAAGAATGCCGGTGCTACCTATCAGAGGGCTATGACGACTCTCTTTCATGACATG
Organism: Lathyrus oleraceus; assembly: GCF_024323335.1. Classification (NCBI taxonomy): domain Eukaryota; kingdom Viridiplantae; phylum Streptophyta; class Magnoliopsida; order Fabales; family Fabaceae; genus Lathyrus; species Lathyrus oleraceus. The sequence goes on from NC_066583.1 coordinate 491,309,588, forward strand.
ATGCACAAAGAAATTGAAGTGTACGTGGATGATATGATTGCGAAGTCGCAGACGGAAGAGGAGCACCTGGTAAATTTGCAGAAGTTGTTTGAAAGGTTGAGAAAGTTCAAACTGAGGCTGAATCCAAACAAGTGTACGTTTGGGGTGAGATCCGGTAAGCTGTTAGGCTTCATTGCCAGTGAGAAAGGGATTGAGGTTGATTTAGCGAAAGTCAAAGCTATTCAAGAAATGCCTGAGCCAAAAACTGAAAAGCAGGTTCGTGGGTTTTTAGGGAGATTGAACTACATTGCACGATTTGTATCTCACCTAACTGCCACGTGTGAACCTATTTTCAAATTGCTAAGAAAAAATCAAGCAATCAGGTGGAATGATGACTGTCAGAAAGCTTTTGATAAGATAAAAGAGTATTTGCAGAAACCTCCAATCCTTATACCTCCAGTTCCTGGGAGGCCTCTGATAATGTACCTGTCAGTGACTGAGAGTTCGATGGGGTGTGTATTGGGACAGCATGACGAGTCTGGTCGAAAAGAGCATGTCATATACTACCTTAGCAAAAAGTTTACCGACTGTGAAATAATATATTCACAGCTTGAGAAAACTTGATGTGCTTTGACCTGGGCTGCTCGCCGACTGAGACAGTATATGCTGAACCATACTACCTTATTGATTTCTAAGATGGATCCAGTGAAGTACATCTTTGAGAAGTCGGCTCTCACCGGGCGTGTGGCGCGTTGGCAGATGATTTTAATAGAATATGATATCCAGTATACGTCACAGAAGGCCATCAAAGGTAGTATTCTGTCAGACTACCTCGCCGAGCAACCGATCGATGATTATCAGCCGATAATGTTTGAATTCCGTGATGAAGACATCATGTATCTAAAGATGAAAGATTATGAAGAGCCTCTTGTCGAGGAAAGACCGGATCCTGATGACAAGTGGACCTTGATGTTTGATGGGGCTGTTAATGTGAATGGCAACGATGTTGAGCCAGTGCTTATCAATCCAAAAGGGGCTCATATACCTTTTTCTGCCAGATTGACTTTTGATGTAACCAACAACGAGGCTGAGTATGAAGCTTGTATCATGGGGATAGAAGAAGCCATTGATCTAAGGATCAAAACTCTGGACATTTATGGAGATTCCGCTCTAGTGATTAACCAAGTCAATGGAGTTTGGAATACTCACCAGCCGCATTTGATTCCTTATCGAGATTACACCAGAAGCATACTGACTTTCTTCAAGACAGTGAAGTTGTATCATGTCCCCCGAGATGAAAATCAGATGGCTGATGCTTTGGCTACTTTGTCTTCTATGATCAAAGTCCATTGGTGGAATAATGTGCCACATGTTGCTGTGAATCGACTCGAGAGGCCTGCGTATGTGTTGGCAGCCGAGTCTGTTGTGGATGAGAAGCCGTGGTACTATGATATCAAGAATTTCCTCAAGAGTCAGGAGTATCCTGAGGGAGCATCAAAGAATGACAAGAAAACCGTGAGAAGGCTAGCTAGGAGCTTTTATTTGAATCAGGATGATGTGTTGTACAAGAGGAACTTTGACATGGTTCTGCTCAGATGCGTGGATAGTCACGAAGCAGACATGTTGATGCAAGAAGTGCATGAAGGATCTTTCGGTACCCATGTTGGTGGTCATGCAATGTCCAAGAAGTTGTTGAGAGCCGGTTATTACTGGATGACTATGGAATCCGACTGTTTCAAATACACTCGGAAGTGCCATAAATTTCATATCTATGCTGATAAGGTGCATGTACCCCCAAGCCCTCTGAATGTCATGAATTCTCCTTGGCCGTTCGCGATGTGGGGCATCGATATGATTGGGAAGATTGAACCTACTGCTTCTAATGGTCATCGCTTCATCCTGGTTGCGATCGATTACTTCACCAAGTGGGTGGAAGCAGCTTCCTATGCCAACGTTACCAAGCAAGTGGTTGCCCAGTTCATTAAGAAGGAGATTATCTGTCGTTACGGGGTTCCCGAGAGAATCATCATTGACAATGGTTCGAATCTCAATAACAAGATGATGAAGGAGCTTTGTAAAGATTTCAAGATTGAACATCATAATTCTTCTCCTTACAGACCAAAGATGAATGGTGTTGTAGAGGCGGCAAATAAGAATATTAAGAAGATTGTGCAGAAGATGGTCGTGACGTACAAGGATTGGCATGAGATGCTGCCTTTCGCTTTGCATGGGTACCGTACCTCAGTACGTACGTCGACCGGGGCAACCCCTTACTCCCTTGTGTATGGTATGGAAGCAGTCCTACCTGTTGAAGTGGAGATTCCTTCTCTGAGAGTTCTGCTGGATGTTAAGCTAGATGAGGTTGAGTGGATTCGGACGAGGTTTAACGAATTGAGCCTTATCGAGGAGAGATGGTTAGCAGCTGTGTGCCATGGGCAATTGTATCAGAGGAGGATGAAGAAGGCCTTTAATCAGAAAGTGCGTCCTTGAAGCTATCAGACTGGTGATTTAGTTTTGAAGAGGATCCTTCCTCCCGGTAAAGATAACAGGGGCAAGTGGACTCCGAATTATGAAGGTCCATATGTTGTTAAGAAGTTTTCTCTGGTGGAGCCTTGATGCTTACAACTATGGATGGTGAAGATTTTCCGTCCCCTGTGAACTCAGATGTAGTCAAAAAAATACTTCGCATGAATTGACCCGCTGGACGAAAAGAATAAAAAAGTCCAGGTGAAAAAGGGCATCCCGGCGAACCAGAAAAAAAAAGAAAAAAGGTTCGGGCAAAAGTTAGGGATAAAGAATGAAAAGAATATGTACACCCGGTAAGTCGAAAACCCGCAAGGGCGGCTTAGGCAAAAATGGGTATCCCGGTGGATTGAAAACCTGAAAAGGCGATCCAGGCAAAAGAGGCATTAAAGCGAAGACTACAGTCTGAGTTATCTGTACTTCATCGCGCTTCAGTGTCTACCATCTCGAAGGATATGATCGGTCCAGTCATTCTTCTCAGAAAGCAAGGAATTTGGGAGGAAATTGACGATCTGTGAGTCATAACAGAATTGGCAAATAGTGGATGCCGTATTCACATTGCCAATAGGATAGTTTATTTCCTTTTGTGCGCAATTACCTCTTCCTAGGAATTGCTTCCCGATGTATTCGCCTTTTTCAGGCCCATTTTCAATCAATAAATATCGTTATTCAGATAAATCGCTCTCTTGTTTTTTATTTTACTGTTTTGTTTGCAAAAACGTCTGAATCTTTGATAAACATTGCATATAAAAAACATGAAGGCTAGACAATAACGTGCAGAAAGACAAAACATTTGAAAATCATTTTGAATGTTGAGTACACTCGGGTGTATCTTGTCCATACAATCCCCTGGGGCACGTATGTCTTGCTGTTTTGCAGGTTATTACCTTTGATTGCTGGCTAGAGCAGATAAGCCACGGTTTGTTCATAGATGTTTCAAACACTGTCCGGTGGTGTGAAAAGTTGGGTTGTCTAAAGCAAGTTCAGGACTTGTCTCCTCAGCAGAATTTAGGACGTTTCCCCAGCAAGCTTGAAAGTTGATTCTTCCCCTAGCTAGTCTGAAGACTGTTGGTCCCTACTGAATCTGAAGGTTGTTGTATCCCCAGCGGAGGTATCAGTGAGTAGTTTGTTCCTCAAACAGTCGGGTATGAAGTACAGTAATCCTCAGCATGGTCGTGAATGCCTTTCCCCAGCAGGGTTGTGAATATTCTCCCCAACAATTTTGAAGTGGGTAGTCTTCCCGGCAGAGGTTTGTGTTGATGGTTTTCCCCAGCGAAGTCCCCAAGCGGATCATGTTCGGTGAAAATTGTTCCCAGTAGAGTTTCTCTTGCTCAGGGGTTGGCAGTTATCCCCATTAGAGGTGAGCATTGGTTGTTTCCCTTAGCGGAGTCCCCCAGTGGATTGGATTCAGTGAAAGTTATCCCCGGGGGGATCTATCCCTTCTCCAGCAGCAATGCTAGTCCCCAACACGGTTGAGAGGTTTATTTCCTCTGCCGTCCCCAGAGTATCAGATCAGCGAAGCACCTCCAGCAGTGCGTCTCCCCACTGAGTTGGAGAATCTAATCAGAATTGTGTGCTCAGTGGAGCGACCATTTCCCCCGGCGGGAGTTTTCTTCATTTGCATCTTGCATGTAATAATCATTGCATCCTCAAATAGCGTAGCATTTCCATTCAATATGGAGAATTACGCCATAGAAATTCAAACATATGCATTCATGTGTTAAACCTAACTGGACCATATCCCCAGCAGAGGCAGACCATTGTCCAAAATCCGCATGGCATATTTGCAGCGGTGGCTCCTGACAGCATTCAGGATTGGTAATCCCCAGAGAGGTTTATTTCCTCACCCGCTGGTGAAAGGAAAGCTTGACTCCCCAGCGTAGTCCCCGGCAAGTGATTGGCCTTGTCTCGACATATGTAGATGTCATCCTTGTGATACTAGTATGTGTCGTGTTGATCCCTGTGTGGGTCCTTTTGGTGTCTGTGGACATCATCTTTCGATGTTCATAGCATTCTTTTTTTTCCATTCATCCGTTGATGTCTGGTCACCTCTCCGTTGGTATCAGTAAACGTCGAGTTTCTCCCATTCGTCCGTTGACGTCTGGTTGATTAGTCTTCCCAGTCATCCGTTGATGTCTGGCCACCTCTCTGTTGGTGTCCGTAAACGTCGAGTTTCTCCCATTCATCCGTTAGTGTCTGGTTGTATTTTTTTCCATTCATCCGTTGATGTCTAGTCACCTCTCCGTTGGTGTCGGTAAACATCGAGTTTCTCCCATTCATCCGTTGATGTCTGGTCGAGTCTTTCCTATTCGTCCTTTGGCGTTTAGTCGTGGTTCCTTTCTCCCATTCATCCGTTGATGTCTGGTTGAGTCTTCCTATTCATCGTCTTTCGATGTCTAGTCGTGGTTTCTCTTTCTCCCATTCATCCGTTGATGTCTGGTCGAGTCTTTCCTATTCGTCCTTTGGCGTCTAGTCGTGGTTCCTTTCTCCCATTCATCCGTTGATGTCTGGTTGAGTCTTCCTATTCATCGTCTTTCGATGTCTAGTTGTGGTTTCTCTTTCTCCCATTCATCCATTGATGTCTGGTCGAGTCTTTCCTATTCGTCCTTTAGCGTCTAGTCGTGGTTTCTCTTTATTCCTATTCGTCCGTTGACGTCTAGTCGTTTGTTTCTCTTTCTCCCTTTCATCCGTTGATGTCTGGTCGAGTCTTTCTTATTCGTCCTTTGGCGTCTAGTCGTGGTTCCTTTCTCCCATTCATCCGTTGATGTCTGGTTGAGTCTACCTATTCATCATCTTTCGATGTCTAGTCGTGGTTTCTCTTTCTCCCTTTCATCCGTTGATGTCTGGTCGAGTCTTTCCTATTCGTCCTTTGGCGTCTAGTCGTGGTTCCTTTCTCCCATTCATCCGTTGATGTCTGGTTGAGTCTTCCTATTCATCGTCTTTCGATGTCTAGTCGTGGTTTCTCTTTCTCCCATTCATCCGTTGATGTCTGGTCGAGTCTTTCCTATTCGTCCTTTGGCGTCTAGTCGTGGTTTCACTTTATTCCTATTGGTCCGTTGACGTCTAGTCGTGGTTTCTCTTCCTATTCATCGTCTTTCGATGTCTGGTCGTGGTTCTTCTTTCTCCCATTCATTCGTTGATGTCTAGTCGAGTATTCCTATTCGTCCGTCGATGTCTAGTCGTGATTTCTCTTCCCATTCATCATCTTTCGATGTCTGGTCGTGGTTCCTTTTTCCGATAAAAAATCAAAATCCCCAGTAGAGTCATTGGTAAACGTCTTGTCTGGTCCAGTGATAAATATCAGATCCCAGTTGAAGTTGCCATTGGTGAACTTTCTTTTCTTTGATTCATCCATCGCGGTGTGAAAATTTCTACGGTTCTTTGGTATTCAATCCCTGTGTACCTTGAAGGTCTGACAGTCGTTGCTCTCATCTGTTCAGGTTCCCAATTGATTGAATAGGGGCAGCTGTAGCACCTCAAATTTGCACCCCCCATTTGTACATTCATTTCATTTTTAGGTCATTAACACTGCATATCATGTTGCATCTTATCAGTCAAGATTGGTATCAAGAGGATTCATCTGTGCAAGAGATCAAGCATTCCATGAGATGAAGGCCCTATGGTTGTTCTAGAGATCTTACATGAATCAAGGTTCATTTTGAAGCAACTTGACCAAAGACCAGAGGCTCAAAAGTCATCAGTACATGTCGAAGTCATCTGAGGCCCATAAAAGTCAACTGGAAGTCAACTGAGGGCTAGGAGGTGGAGAAATGGTTTTAGACACTTCATTCATGTCCCAAAGAGGTTCATTCATCATGACAAACATCTACCTTGAAGATTTTGAAGCCAGATCAAAAGTTTCCCAAAATGGAAAGTGACCTGTAATTTGAAAGTTTCCAAAAATGGCAAGTTTTGGACCAATTTCAACTTAACTTTCCAACATCAAAGAAGCTTCAAATGAAATTTTGTCCAACAGGAAAGTTGAAGATCTCTCTCTCCCATTTCCAAAAAGTCCAAGATCATGAACATCTGATGAATGGTCAAAGAGTTATGATCATATCATTGCAAAGTGTGCTTGAAACTTCAAATGGCCATATCTTTTGAACCAAAACTCCAAATTTGGTGCCTCTTTTTCTAAAATGTTTCTGATGTCATGTAGTTTCCAAAACATCTATCACATTGCATAAAATGTTATCACATGATCATTTGTGCATTCAAGTCAATTTTGGAGGGAAACTTGGAAATTTAAAATTGATGCATCATGGGAGCTTTCCACCATTGCCATTGTGTTTGAAAATTGATTTTGAGTGAAAATAATCAGCTACATGGTGTAGCACCTCAAATTTGCACCTATCATTATGCATACATTTTCATATTAGGTCATAGCATATCATGATCCATTGCATAGCATTTGCATTGTCCCTCAGTTGCCTCAAGAGCAAGCAATCAAGAATTAGGTCAAACTAATCTCCTGATCAGTCAACCAAGCAAGCAAAGGAATTTCTCATTGAACCAAAGCCCTAGGGTTTGTACAACAAGTTCACATGGCTTGGAGGTCTATTTGAAGTATTTTGGTCAAGGATTGAAGACTTGGAGATCATCAGTTCATACACAGACAGTCAAAAGTCAAAGACAGTCAACTGTCAGTCAAAGCAATGGATGGTGGCCATTCTTGTGGAATTTGGGCACCATGGTCAATAATCAAGAGTTCATACAACTTGGGACATCATTTGAAGTCAAGTTCTCAAGGAATTAGGGTTTGGAATTCATCAAAAGAGGTTCAGTCAGCCAGAAACCCTAAAAGTCAACTGTTGGTCAACTGTCCATTTAATCAGTGATTTGATGATTGGAATTGGTTTGTGAGAGTTCATTCATGTCCAAATAGTCATCATATATCATGCCAAACACCATCATGGAAGAATTTGAAGCCAGATCATGAATTTCCCAAAATGGAAACTGGGCCTGTAACTGAAACCTGCCATAAATGGAAAGTCTTGATCCTCAAAACTACATCATGATACAAGCCTCAAATGAATTTTTGCCCAACATGAAAGTTGAAGATCTTGTTCTCCCATTTCTAAAAAGTCCAAGAACTCTTAATTCCCATGTGTGGTTGGCAAGTTATGATCGAATCGATTTCAGAAAATCTTGAACTTCAAAGGGCCATATCTCCCAAACCGTTTGGCCAATTTTGGTGGGGTTTTTTCCTACAAGTCACATTTGATCCCTTCTTTCCAAAAATATAAATTTCATGAGCCAAAACTTCACCAATCAAAATGGCATTTTTTGACTTTTCTCATTTAAATGCAAGTTTGACCAATGTTTGACTTTTTGATATAAACATTTTTTTAACATTTGGTCAATTGGAAAAGCTCAGAAATGTCATTTAGAATGTGTTTGCAAGCTCAAATTATGCAGTACATGAGGCCATTGCTTGGTTGCTTGAATTGTAAGAAAAGTACAAGTTACACTATGCTACTCCATACTCCCATGAACCTTGCCATGCTTGGTACTTCTAGCAGCATTCTTGATCATTCTTCTGTCACTTTTGAAGCCTCATTATGCAGCCATACTCCAACAGTACATAAAGCCATCCTTTGCTTGCTTGGATTGAGGAAAAAGTACATGCCTTCTCCATACTTCCACCCCTTGCCTTGTACTCTCACAGCAGAATTTTTTCATTTTTCTGTCATATTGCCACACAAGAAGAGCATACCTGGTACTGTCACAACCAACAAAAAACATAACCAACTTCATACACTCTCAAAAAACCACCTTGCTGCTTTTGGCCATTCCCATTTTTCTGTCAACAAACCAAGCCTAGCCCTGCAATATGTTTTCATGATCGATACACAACACTTCCTGTCATGAAATTAGCAGCCTACCACAACCAACTTGACATCCTCAAGAAACCTTGCCTTGCCTTTCATTTCCTAAAAAAATCCTGTCAAAAACTCCACAGTTCCAAGACTGCATAGAACTCTCACTCAAAAGAACTCACCTTGCTTGTGCATTTTCTAAGTTTCCTGTCCAAACACAAAAGAGCAAGACCTGGCCATGCCCTGTACCACAGCATAGCATTTTGTGCTTCATATTTCCTGTCATAACAAAACCAAAAAAAACAAGAGCTTCACTGATCCATTGGGCTTGCTTTGGCATTTCTATTCTTCTGTCCAAACCTTGTCCAAAATACCAAATAACCCAACCTGCCTTGCCTTGCACAATGTTCCCCACCATTTTTCTGCCATGAAAAACAGCTAGTCACCAATACACAACAGAAAACCTTTTGGCTCTTGGATGTTCAAAAGGATCACATCTTGCATTTACAAAAATCATTCCAAACTTCCAAAAAGGACTAAAACCTGGCACTGTTATGTCACCATCATTTTCATCATGTTAAACCAACCAAACCAGTAGAACTTCATGGATGCACACTCACTCCAAAACCTCACCTGGCCATTTTGCTTTGCATTTCAAAAACCCTTGCCCCACCATAAAACAAACAGAAATTTCTGAACCTAGATGTTCTGTCATGAGCAACCAACATAACAGCTGACCAACCATTTCACTGAGGCAAAGGATTGATTTTCTTGGCATGCTGTCCAGGAAACTTCAAAGGACAAAAACCTTGTTCTGATTGATACCTTGTTCCCTCACCTTTTTCTGTTAAGACAAAACACTAATTGCAGTCAAACTCCAAACCAATCTCATTCATTCATCTCCATTCTCAATCTTGGCTTTTTGCAATTTCTGTCAAAAGAATTCCCAAGAACCATACCTTGCCTTGAACTGTACCACAACCTAGCAGAGTATATCTCATTATTTGTTCTGTCATGCAAAAGATATAGCAAGAGCAAACCAAAGGTCTTCACACTCTCAAAAACATCATCTTGCTTTGCATATCCAAAAGAACCTGTCCAAAGCTCCAAGGAACAAAACCAGGCACTGCCATTTCACTTTACCATTTTTCATCATTTTTGAAACCCTGCCTTACCACTAGTCAAACAGCATCTTAAATCAATATCAGCCATCATCAAACCAAGAACAGAACTCATACTGAAAATTCCTGGGATGCATTTCTTTTTTCCTGTCCAAAAGACCACAGAACCAACCATGCCTAGGGCCACAAAGCACCTTAAAAGCAGCATACTCTCACCATCATTTCCTGTCATGAGTAACACATTGGACAGCACAAACCAACAGAGCTTCATTCATTGAAAATCACATTGGCCATTTTCCATTTTTTTGTCCAAACTCAAGAAGAACAAAAGCTGGCTTGCTTAACACAATATTTCCATCATTTTCCTGTCATGAAACCAGCTGCAGCCACAGTCAAACACTTTGCAACAGAAAATCACTCTCCAACCAAAACCTCACTTTAGCATTTATCAAAGACACCTATCAAACTCCAAAAGGCACCAAGAACCTAGACCTGCTTTGACCATCCATTCACCAAACCAAACACTGCTAGCAGCCACTTGGTCAAGAGGAAAAACACAAAAACTCACTCCATGGCAGAAGTTGCTTGAGATCATTTCAATCTACACAAGCCAAAGCCAACTTCATCACTCATCATCTGGGACCCTAAGGTGCAACTGTTGCACTTCAGTAACATCAAACAACTCCAAGAACACAACTGCCCTTCAAAATAGGTATGGATTCGACCCTCCTCTTTTGTCAAATTGCTACATGCTTTCAAAAGGCCTTTTTATGCTGGTTATCATGATTGTTTACTTTTTGAAATGAATGCTTATTCATGAAGCTATGCCATTTGGAAGTTTGATGACATTTATTTATTGTGTTCGAATCTTGAATTGTGAGAGGTCTTAGTGAAAACCATGGTTAGAGTCATGATGGTCATTGCTTGCTGGTCATTTCCATATGCCCAATTTTAATTTCTGGAAAAATTATTGGTGGGATCGAATTTGGAAGGGATGATGACATGAACCCTAATCCCAATTTGCCCAGATTTTCCCCATTTTCGTGTGCATGGCCCCTTTCAGCATTAACCAATGAAAACATTTCCTTTAGTGCCCAAAACGACATCACTTCAATTAGTGGATTCCAATATTACCAAAATGCCATTCTTTCAATGTTAATTCAATTAATTTCTTCACTTTGATTACCAATCTTCCAAAATTCCTAAATGCTTCAATTTTAATCCAATTTGAATGGGATTTTTTGTGTTGTATCCATCATGATCTCTACTTTTTATCATTATTTTTCCAGAATTTTTGGATGAGTGGTTTTTAAATGGCCTTAGGGTTTGTGACATGTGACCAAATTTTGTACACTTTGCCAAATCAATTGTGAAATGATGAGAATGCATCCAATGGCTCCCAAATTTTTTGTGCTTAAACTAGACACATTCATGGTGATTTTGATGTAGAGTTTGTGAATTTATCATTGCTGGTTTGTGAGATATGATTTTTTGAATTAGGGTGTGACAATTTGTGTCACACCATTGATGACCAACTTCATGATTTTCATTGCCATGCTTCTTGACCTCCAATTGATCCAATTTTTTGCATGAACCTACTCTTGAATGTCTAGTTGACTTGTGAATTTTCTTGGATTTAATTGAACTATTTTCCATTTGTTTGAGATTTTTCTTCCCTGCCTAGACAAATGTTGACCTTGTGTGGCACTTGTTCCCATTTCATTTATGAAATTCTCATACTTTATTAGATGGACATGAAATTTTGCATGAGATAACTAGACATCCTCATATTTGCCATGGTTTTGATCCCATCCATTTATCATACACCATTCTTGACTTATGATTTTTCTAAGTTGATGCATGTTTGGTTGACTTCATTGAGCATGTTCAAATTGGCTTTGACTTTCTGATTTTCATTAACTGCTTTCCACTTGTCCAAATGGGATGAAATTTGACATGCTTACCATGCTATGTGTTAGGTTTGATCATGATTTATTTGGTGATTTTTGGAAAATGTTTAGATTGCTTTTGATGCAAGTCTTGCTGTTGACTTCTGTGAGCTTCTGTTTGCCATGTTTTGACCTAAATGGTTCATGAAATGATGATGATGATTGATATGAGTGTGAATCCATTTGGTTGTGTTTCCTAATTGTTTTAACATGATTTGGGATGCTTTCCCTTTGCTGTTTTGACTTTCTCATTCATCTTTGACCCTAGGCTTGCCCTAGTGGTCCTGCTACTCACCTTTGAGCTTGTGTTTTCAGGTTGACCATCAAGTGGCCAGTAAGACCAATTCTTTTTTTGATTGAGCTCACTCAAATATCATTGACTAACCTCTTTGTTTTGTAGGTGGCTTGGCTCACATGCCTTAAGCTTTGTGCCTTGCACATTCACTAGCTTGTGTTGACTGGTTGATGTCTGTTTCATTTTGATTTAACTCTGACTTGTATACTAACATCTGCTTGACTGTTTCAGGTGCTTTAGTTGCTTTTAGTTCCTTGTGAACTTTTTCTTTGCTTTGCTTGTATAAGCAATTTGCATTGAGGTATGTCTCTTTGTCTTCATGTAGTCTGGAAGACCTGGCCTGTTACTTGGCCAGGCAACTGTCTGAAGCCCTCCTTAAGAGGCAATGTTTGCGGATGTTTAACTTTGTCCTTGCATAGAGTCAAAGTCCTCCTAAGTGAAGAGGCAATTGGTGGAAGGTAGGGATATGCAATCTATCCCCCACTATTCAGTGTGTCATCTGCTTTGCGCACACCACTGTGTTGATGCATTACAGATACAAACCCAAGATCTTGTGCAATTGCACAGTTGAGTCAGTTTCAAATGTGTAGAAGGGTTCCCACTTTCTGGACCCACACATTCTTGTCAAATGCTCTCCCTGGCCAGGGATAGAAGCAATGAGGCACACCCCTCATCACCTTTCATCTGCTTCACCTTAGTCTCTCAATGGCAAGGTTAAGAGCAACACTCACCCCATTCCAAAGGTTTGTTTGTCGAGGTTGATATGACCCCTTGACTAAAACCTAACCCTTGTTTGAGCCACTTGTTTGTGTATAGCGTGTGCTATCTGTGCTTGTAGGATTGTTTGACTTGCTTCCTGTGCAAGATAGGATTGTTTGACTTGCTTCCTGTGCAAGATAGGATTGTTTGACTTGCTTCCTGTGCAAGTTAGGATTAGTTTAGACTTGCTTCCTGTGCAAGTTAGGTTTTGCTTGGCTTGCTTCCTGTGCAAGTTAAGTGTGTGTGGCTTGCTTCCTGTGTGAGCCATGCTTAAGATAGGTTGGCCCTCGTGCCATTTAGCTAGAAACCTTAACTTAGGGTTGATTTTTGCATGACAACATCTAGGCTCGAGTCGTAGTCTCCCTAGAGTTGTGTCTCCCTCTGTTATCTGGTTAGGCTAGTCCTTTATCCCTGCGTAGGGGAACTACATCGCCCTGATCTTCATACCAGATGAAGTATGTAGGCAGGAGATTGAGCTGATCTCTCCGGGCGCCCTTTTTCTTTTTGTGTGTGTTGTCTGACCTTTGCTAGGCTCGAGTCCCTGACTCCTCAGCATTTGCTGTCTGTCTGTTTGTGTGTGCTTGACAGTTATAGGCTCGAGTCCCTGACTCCCTGTTGACCTGTTGTGTTGTTGTGTGCTTGGAAGCTGATGTAAGTCCATCGAGTGGCATTTGGGTTCCAGTGTGTGTGTGTTTAGGTTCGGATGCTGACATAAGTCCAGTGATTGGCAGTCGGGCTCCACGTTTGCCTTTGTGTTTGTTTGTGTGCGTGTCAGCCGAGCTACGAATGCTCTGATTCTTCTCTCGTCCGAGAAGATACGTATGCATAGGATGCGATATCCTAGCGAGCATGTGTCGTTTCCCCAGTCCGAACTACTTCGACTCTGATGTCTATGCCTGATAGACTAAGTAGGCCCAGGATGCGACATCCTGCCGAGTCAGTTTCAGTCAGTTCCTTTGTCTCTTTCAGCCAGTGTGTGTGAGTATTTGAGCAGTGTTTAGCAACCAATTTTCCTTCCTTTTGTGCGTGGATCCCGTAGAGTACTACGGATGCGTAGGGGTGCTAATACCTTCCCTCCGCATAACCGACTCCCGAACCCATACTCTTTGGTCGCGAGACCATGTTCTTTCCCAGGTTTACTCTGAGCGTTTCCTTTCCCTCTTTTGGGATAAATAACACACGGTGGCGGCTCTGTTGTTCTTGTTTTCCCGCCGGTTTTTCGCGCGATGCGACAGCTGGCGACTCTGCTGGGGATACTAGAGAAGTTGACCTATGCTGGTCCATCTTCCCTGAGCGAGTCTCTCCTAACGCTCTTTAGGTTAGGGTTTTGGTTGCTTTGTGCTGTGTTTATTTATTGCATTCATTATTTACTGTTTGCATTCATTGTTTATTGTTTGCATTTATGTTTGCATTAATGTTTGCATTTATTCATCTGTTCACCTGGCTGGTTGTCTGTTTCTCTCTGTGTGGGGGGAAGAGTCAGTTGAGGTAAAAGGTCCAATACCCAGACCATGAATGCAATCTAGGATACCTAGGAATAGAGTGATTCATGGGAAGCGGGTGGTATGGCGCCACTTAGCGGAACATTGATATCACGAGCAGTTCAGACCCTGGTGGGATGCTGTCGTTACATACTTCGGGTGTGTATATGACAGTATTCTGCGAAAGGTTATTTATGCTGCGTTTCTCTCAGCTTTACCCTGGCCTAGACTACACCCGTGAGTGGGAAGGGTTATTTCATTACAGGTACCGTTGGTGACTCGGTTCTGTTGGTGACTTGGTTCTGATGGTGACTTTGTGTTCAGACAGTGTTCAGTTAACCTTAAGTGGGATTTATGTTCCGATTTTGACTGAAGCTTCGACCTAGTATCAGAATTTGCACAACCAGCCAGTCCAGTCTGCATCATGTGCATCATAGCATATTTATTTTTCAAAAGAAACGCATTCAAAAAAAAAATCAAAAAAAAAAAATCGAAAAAAAGAAAAAAGAAGAAAAAAAATTAATCTCTGCATGCATATCATTTCTCAGGTACATTCCCGAGCTTGTCTACTGATAGAGATGGCAACAGTCCCAGAGTTGAAGCGGAAGACCTGTTCCTACAGTTTCCACCGTGAGCCGTTGACTCCGCTAGTTGAGTTGGGTAGCCTCGTGTTAGATGACCAACTGAAGAGTTTTGTTGGGCGGTACGGAGATATCTTGACAGTATTGAGGACAGTAGTAGATCCAGTGCCTCTGCAGACACTACTTCAGTTTTATGACCCAGAGCTCAGGTGCTTCACTTTCCAGGATTATCAGCTTGCACCCACTCTCGAAGAGTATTCTATCCTATTGAGTATCCCTATTCAGCATCAGACTCCCTTCTTGGACGTCCCAAAGGAGGTCGACTTCAGATTGATTGCCAGAGCTCTCCGGTTGAGTGTCGAGGAAGTTGGTGAGAATTGGAAGCCCTGTGGAGAGGTTGTAGGTCTGCCATTGAAGTTCCTGTTGAGAGTAGCCAGAGTTGAAGCAGAAAAGGGGAATTGGGAAGTTTTTCACGCACAGCTAGCTGCCATGATCTATGGAATCATCCTATTTCCCAGTGTGCCAAATTTTGTCGACCATGCTGCCATCAGCATTTTCATCAGAAGGAATCCAATCCCTACTCTTCTAGCAGATACTTACTATGCCATTCACAGCAGGCATGGTAAGGGAGGAGCCATCAGGTGCTGCCTGCCTCTTCTGTTCAAATGGTTCATGTCTCTTCTGCCAGCCAGTGGACCATTTGTGGATACCCAGAGCACTCTGAAGTGGACTCAGAGGGTCATGTCGCTCACTTCCTATGATATCAGGTGGCAATCTTACCGGATGGATGTGCGTAACGTCATTATGAGCTGTGGAGGATTCCGTAATGTGCCACTCGTAGGGACCAGAGGTTGCATCAATTACAACCCGGTTCTTTCTCTTCGCCAGTTGGGGTTTGTGATGAAGGGAAGACCACTTGAGGCTGAGGTAGCTGAAAGTGTGTATTTTGAGAAGCAGAGTGACCCTGTTAGATTGGAGCAGATAGGGAGAGCTTGGAAGTCTATTGGTGTGAAGGATGGATCTGTCTTAGGGAAGAAGTTTGCCGTTGCTATGCCCGATTACACTGATTGGGTCAAGAAGAGAGTAGAAACTTTGTTGTTACCCTATGATAGGATGGAGCCGTTGCAGGAGCTACCACCTTTGATCCTTGCTGATAGTGTGTCTGCTGAACACTATAAGCAAGCCCTAATGGAGAGTCGTCGTCTGAGAGAGAAGGAGCAAGACACTCAGATGGAGTTGTACAAAGCTCAGGCTGATAAGCTGCACTTGGCCCATCAACTCAGGGAGGTGCAAGGAGAGGATGCTAGCAGAGCAAGGAACAAGAAGAGACCCTACGAGGAGATGGAGAGCATGTTAGATGCAGAACATCGGGAGCGTTTGAGGCTGCAGAGGGTTGAGGCCAGCTATCAGAAGAAGATCAGAGACTTGGAGAAGCAACTCAGAGATAAAGACATCCAGTTGAAGAAGGAAGTAGACTTGAGACAGGCATCAGAGAACCACCTTGGAGGAGAAGTGGTAGAGCTCAGAAGACAATTGAAGGAGAAGATCACCCCTCTACCAGAATGTTCAGAATGCACACTGTTGATAGACCAGTGCCATTACCTGAAGACCCTCATTCCGAAAGACCGTCTGTCTTAGTTTGTATCTCTGATTGTATTTTGTTGAGAATCACCTCCAGGTTTGTTGGATGGGATTCATTTGCGTGTAAGCCATCTCTTGGATCTTTTTGTTGAGAATCACCTCCAGGCTTGTTGGATGGGATTCTTTTTCTTTGTACGTTGTTTATTCAGATATTCTGTTAACATTGGTTGTATGCCTTTTTACCCTTATGTATATATAAGGATGTCAGCATTTCCTTGTATCTGTTGCTGCAGGTTGCCATCTTTTCAGGATGGGTCAGGCTCTTTGAATGCCTGAGAAATGAGCATATCATGTGCATCATACACATCATTAGCATCATACTCATATCATTTTGCATAACAGGTGTTCTTGATCGTGACTTCTCACTCTTGGTTCCTGTTCAGGCAGGATAGCTGATCAACGTCCGCACCGCTACTCAACAAGACTGAATCAACAGAGAAGTATGGATCAATTTCAAGTAGAGTTGGCTGAGATGAAGGCTAGCATGGCTCAGTTTATGAATGTGATGCAAGGGGTTGCGCAAGGTCAAGAAGAACTTCGAGCTATGGTTCAACGACAAGAGGCTGCAAATCCACCGATCAACCATGCTCCGCCAGAGGGAGGTCCGGTCAATGATAACAATGTTGCTGCTGCTGTACCCGTCAACAACTATGCTGTAGGTGATGAGTTGGGGGGTATCCGAATCAACGGTCAACCTATTGTTCCGGATGCCGCTAATGCCAGAGTAGTCCGTGCTCCGGCCCGTAATCCTGTTCCGATTGTTGACAGACAAGAGGATATGTTCTCTCTGCTCAGTGAAGACGAAGACGTTCTGGGAAGGGTTAATGAGAGGGACCGTAAAGTTGAGGCTCTTGCTGAAAAGATCCGTGCTATGGAAAGTCAAAATTCTCTCGGTTTTGATGTTACTAATATGGGATTGGTTGAAGGTTTGAGAATCCCTCACAAGTTCAAAGCACCGTCCTTCGACAAATACAACGGTACTTCTTGCCCTCGCACCCATGTGCAGGCTTATTATCGAAAAATCTCTGCGTATACCTATGATGAAAAGATGTGGATGTATTTTTTCCAAGATAGTCTATCTGGGGCTTCTTTGGACTGGTACATGGAATTGAAGAGAGATTCTGTCCGCTGTTGGAGGGATCTGGGTGAGGCCTTTTTGAGGCAATACAAACATAACATGGACATGGCGCCTAGCCGGACTCAGCTGCAGAGTCTATGTCAGAAATCCAGTGAGAGCTTCAAGGAGTACGCTCAGAGGTGGCGTGAACTGGCTGCTAGAGTTCAACCCCCTATGCTGGAGAGGGAGTTGACAGATATGTTTATTGGTACTCTTCAAGGTGTGTTTATGGACCGGATGGGGAGCTGCCCATTCGGTAGTTTTTCT
This sequence comes from Lathyrus oleraceus, assembly GCF_024323335.1. Taxonomy (NCBI): domain Eukaryota; kingdom Viridiplantae; phylum Streptophyta; class Magnoliopsida; order Fabales; family Fabaceae; genus Lathyrus; species Lathyrus oleraceus. The sequence goes on from NC_066583.1 coordinate 491,327,120, forward strand.
GATGTTGTCATTTGTGGAGAGAGGACTGGGAGCTTGATCAAAACTGGGAAGATCCAAGATGCTGGTTCCTCTTCTTCTAGGAAGCCGTTTGTTGGGGCACCTCGTCGAAGGGAGGGTGAAACTAATGCTGTTCAACACCGCAGAGATCAGAGTAGAATTGAATACCGTCAAGCTGCTGCAGTGACCATTCCGGCACCTCAACCTCGTCAGCAACAACAACAAAGAGTTCAACAACCGCAACAACAACAACAACAACAGCAACGTCCTTTCCAGCCTAGGCAGAAATTACAGGCTGATAGAAGATTTGATCCTCTGCCCATGTCCTACGCAGAGTTACTACCCGAACTACTCCGGTTAGGGTTTGTAGAGCTGCGTACAATGGCTACTCCGACAGTGCTGCCGCCCGGCTATGATGCTAATGTTAGATGTGACTTTCATTCTGGGGCACCAGGCCACCATACCGAGAAGTGTCGGGCTCTCCAGCACAAGGTCCAAGATTTGATTGATGCCAAGGCGATCAATTTCGCTCCAGTGCCTAATGTCGTAAACAACCCTATGCCTTAGCATGGTGGGCATAGAGTGAACAATATTGAGGGGAAGGAAGCTGAAGATCTGGTTGTTAATGTTGATGATGTTCAGACTTCTCTGCTAGTCGTGAAGGGTCGTCTGCTGAATGGGGGTGTCTACCCGGGCTGTGATGAGAATTGTTTGGGCTGTGCAGAATCTGAGAATGGTTGCGACCAATTAAGGGCCGGTATCCAGGGTATGATGGATGAGGGTTGTTTGCAATTCAGTAGGACTGTAAAAGATCGTGGAACAGCGTCAACTATCACCATTTACTTTAAACCATCTGAAGGACGTGGACAAAGGGTCGTCAGTGCACCTGCAGCAAATGGTACCCCAGTTACCATTCCCGTGCCTGTAACCATCAGTGTTCCAACTACTATCGTGGCGTCTGAAAGAAGGGCTGTTGAGAATAGTAGAGCTGTGCCATGGAAGTATGATAATGCTCACCGCAGTTACAGAAGGGCTGAAAGTCAGACGAGACCAGTGAATCAAGCTCCAGTGACGATTGGTTTACCGAATAGAGTTCCTGCAACTGTTGGTCCGGCTGTGGATAATGTAGGGGGTCCAGGAGGTTTTACCAGAAGCGGTCGTCTGTTCGCACCGCAGCCTTTGAGGGACAATAATGCTGAAGCTCTCGCCAAAGCAAAGGGGAAGCAAGCTGTGGTTGAGGGAGAACCTGTCCCGAAGGAGGCGCCCGAGGGGTCATTTGAGAAGGACGTGGAGGAGTTTATGAAGATAATCAAGAAGAGTGACTACAAGATTGTAGATCAGTTGAATCAAACTCCGTCCAAGATTTCTATACTTTCACTATTGATGTGCTCTGAGGCACACCGTAATGCCTTGCTGAAGATGTTGAATCTGGCTTACGTGCCTCAGGAGATTTCTGTCAATCAACTGGAGGGTGTGATGGCCAATGTGAGCACCAGGCATGGTGTAGGTTTCACCAACCTGGACTTACCACCTGAAGGGCGAAACCATAACAAAGCCTTGCACATCACCATGGAGTGCAAGGGGGCAGTGTTGTCTCACGTATTGGTAGACACCGGGTCGTCGTTGAATGTGCTGCCTAAGCAGATTCTGAAGAAGATTGATGCGGAAGGGTCTGTGCTTACTCCCAGTGACCTGATCGTTCGTGCTTTCGACGGATCCAAACGTTCTGTATGTGGGGAAGTTACCTTGCCTATGAAGATAGGTCCTGAGGTTTTTGATATCATCTTCTATGTTATGGACATCCAGCCCGCCTACAGTTGTTTATTGGGACGTCCATGGATTCATGCAGCAGGGGCAGTCTCGTCGACTCTCCATCAAAAGCTCAAGTATGTCTGGAACGGTCAGATTGTGACTGTGTGCGGTGAAGAAGAGATTCTGGTGAGTCATCTATCCTCGTTCAAATATGTTGAGGTGGACGGCGAGATCCATGAAACCTTATGCCAGGCGTTTGAGACTGTGGCTCTTGAGAAAGTGGCGTACGCTGAGCAGAGGAAGCCGGGTGTTTCAATCACTTCTTACAAGCAGGCTAAGGAGGTTGTTGATTCTGGCAAGACTGAAGGCTGGGGCAAGATGGTGGATTTGCCGGTTAAAGAAGACAAATTTGGCGTTGGTTATGAGCCTCTCCAAGCAGAGCAGAATGGTCAAGCGGGTCCGAGTACCTTTACCAGCGCTGGGCTGATGAATCATGGCGACGTTTCTGCAACCGGTAGTGAAGACTGTGACAGTGATTTTGATTTGGACAAATGGGTTCGCCCGTGTGCACCAGGGGGGTCTATCAACAACTGGACGGCCGAAGAAGTGGTTCAAGTTACTCTTCTGACAGAGTAATTTTCTGTTGTTTTGTCATTTTGCATGAAAATCCTGCGTCCTGCCCAAGGCGTAGTGATTCATTTTGTAGGGCCTCATCATGTTTTAATGATTATCATTAATGAAGGACATTTTTTTGCAATCAAACTTTGTGATCCCTGTCTTTCTATTTTTCGTTTTCACTTTCTTTTCAAAACAATAAGAATGGCAATGTTTTTTGTTTTTGTGACTTTTTGAACTCTTTTTCTAAAACAAAGCATTAAACATGCAGAAGCGATCTTATGGCATTCACTATGAACAGTTCTGTTATGGCTCAGTATGATTTCGATAATCCCATTTACCAAGCTGAAGAGGAGAGTGAGGAAGACTGTGAACTCCCTGCAGAATTGGCCAGACTGCTAAAACAGGAGGAAAGGGTCATCCAACCTCATCAGGAGGAGTTGGAAACTATTAATTTGGGTACTGAGGACGCCAAAAGAGAAATCAAGATTGGGGCTGCTTTAGAGGACTCTGTCAAGAGGGGGCTGATCGAGATGCTGAGAGAATATGTGGAAGTGTTCGCCTGGTCGTATCAAGATATGCCTGGTTTAGATACAGACATTGTGATGCATCGATTACCTCTTAGGGAAGGATGTCCTTCGGTTAAGCAGAAGCTTCGTAGAACGAGTCCTGACATGGCAACTAAGATCAAGGAAGAGGTTCAGAAGCAGTGGGATGCGGGTTTTCTGGCTGTTACAAGTTATCCACCGTGGGTGGCCAACATCGTTCCTGTGCCGAAGAAGGATGGTAAAGTCAGAATGTGTGTCGATTACCGGGATTTGAATAGAACGAGTCCGAAAGATGATTTCCCATTACCTCACATTGATGTATTGGTTGATAATACGGCTCAATCCTCGGTATTCTCTTTCATGGACGGTTTCTCTGGATATAATCAGATCAAGATGGCGCTAGAGGACATGGAAAAGACGACATTCATTACACCATGGGGCACGTTCTGCTATAAGGTGATGCCATTCGGGCTAAAGAACGCTGGTGCTACCTATCAGAGGGCAATGACGACTCTCTTTCATGACATGATGCACAAAGAAATTGAGGTGTACGTAGATGATATGATTGCGAAGTCGCAGACAGAAGAGGAGCACCTGGTTAATTTGCAGAAGTTGTTTGACCGGTTGAGGAAGTTCAAGCTGAGGTTGAATCCGAACAAGTGTACGTTTGGAGTGAGATCAGGGAAGCTTTTAGGCTTCATTGTCAGTGAGAAAGGGATTGAGGTTGATCCAGCAAAAGTCGAAGCTATTCAAGAGATGCCTGAACCGAAAACGGAGAAGCAAGTCCGTGGGTTTTTAGGGAGGTTGAACTACATTGCAAGGTTCATATCTCATCTAACTGCTACGTGTGAACCAATTTTCAAACTGCTCAGAAAGAATCAAGCGATCAAGTGGAATGATGACTGTCAGAAGGCATTTGACAAAATCAAGGAGTACTTACAGAAACCTCCAATCCTGATTCCTCCAGTTCCAGGGAGACCTCTGATAATGTACCTGTCAGTGACTGAGAACTCGATGGGGTGTGTATTGGGACAGCATGACGAGTCTGGTCGAAAAGAGCATGCCATATACTACCTTAGCAAAAAGTTTACCGACTGTGAAACAAGATATTCACTGCTCGAGAAAACTTGCTGTGCTTTGGCCTGGGCTGCTCGCCGACTGAGGCAGTATATGTTGAACCATACTACCTTATTGATTTCTAAGATGGATCCAGTGAAGTACATCTTTGAGAAACCAGCTCTCACCGGACGTGTTGCCCGTTGGCAGATGATCTTAACAGAGTATGACATTCAGTACACGTCGCAAAAGGCCATCAAAGGTAGTATTCTGTCAGACTATCTCGCCGAACAACCGATTGAAGATTATCAGCCTATGATGTTTGAATTCCCTGACGAAGACATCATGTATCTTAAGATGAAAGATTGCGAAGAGCCTCTTGTCGAGGAAGGACCGGACCCGGATGACAAATGGACACTGATGTTTGATGGGGCTGTGAATATGAATGGTAACGGTGTTGGGGCAGTATTGATCAATCCTAAAGGTGCTCATATACCTTTTTCTGCCAGATTGACGTTTGACGTCACCAACAACGAAGCTGAGTATGAGGCTTGTATCATGGGGATAGAAGAAGCCATTGATCTGAGGATCAAAACGCTTGACATTTACGGAGATTCCGCTCTAGTGGTCAATCAAGTCAACGGAGATTGGAATACGAATCAGCCGCATTTGATTCCGTATAGAGATTACACCAGAAGAATACTGACGTTCTTCAAGAAGGTGAAGTTGTACCATGTCCCCCGGGATGAGAATCAGATGGCTGATGCTTTGGCCACTTTGTCATCTATGATCAAAGTTCATTGGTGGAATCATGTGCCACATGTTGCGGTGAATCGACTCGAGAGGCCTGCGTATGTGTTTGCAGCCGAGTCTGTTGTGATTGATGAGAAGCCGTGGTATTATGACATCAAGAATTTCCTCAAAACTCAAGAGTATCCTGAAGGTGCGTCGAAGAATGACAAGAAAACTCTGAGGAGGCTAGCTGGAAGCTTTTATTTGAATCAGGATGATGTGCTGTATAAGAGAAACTTTGACATGGTCTTGCTCAGATGCGTGGACAGACCCGAGGCGGACATGTTAATGCAGGAAGTTCATGAAGGTTCCTTCGGTACTCATGCCGGCGGACATGCAATGGCTAAGAAATTGTTGAGAGCGGGTTATTACTGGATGACTATGGAATCCGATTGTTTCAAGTATGCTCGGAAGTGCCATAAGTGTCAAATCTATGCTGATAAGGTGCATGTACCACCAAGCCCTCTGAATGTCATGAATTCGCCTTGGCCGTTCGCCATGTGGGGCATTGATATGATTGGGAAGATTGAGCCTACTGCTTCGAATGGACATCGCTTCATCTTGGTTGCGATTGACTATTTCACCAAATGGGTAGAAGCAGCTTCTTATGCTAACGTCACCAAACAAGTGGTTACCCGGTTCATCAAGAAAGAAATCATCTGTCGTTATGGAGTTCCTGAGAGAATCATCACTGACAATGGTTCAAATCTCAACAACAAGATGATGAAGGAGCTGTGTAAAGATTTCAAGATTGAGCATCACAATTCTTCTCCTTACAGACCGAAGATGAATGGTGCTGTAGAAGCGGCAAACAAGAATATCAAGAAGATTGTGCAGAAGATGGTCGTTACGTACAAGGATTGGCATGAGATGCTGCCTTTCGCTTTGCATGGATACCGTACCTCAGTACGTACGTCGACCGGGGCAACCCCTTACTCCCTTGTGTATGGTATGGAAGCTGTTCTACCTGTTGAAGTGGAGATTCCTTCTCTGAGAGTTTTATTGGATGTCAAGCTGGACGAAGCCGAGTGGATTCGAACAAGGTTTAACGAGTTGAGCCTTATCGAGGAGAGACGGCTAGCAGCTGTATGTCATGGACAGTTGTATCAGCGAAGGATGAAGCGAGCCTTTGATCAGAAAGTGCGTCCTCAAAGCTATCAGATTGGTGATCTAGTTTTGAAGAGGATCCTCCCTCCCAGTACAGATAACAGGGGCAAGTGGACTCCTAATTATGAAGGTCCGTATGTTGTGAAGAAGGTCTTCTCCGGTGGAGCCTTGATGCTTACAACTATGGATGGTGAAGATTTGCCATCTCCTGTCAACTCAGATGTAGTCAAAAAATACTTCGCATAAATTGACCCGCTGGACAAAAAATAGTCCAGGCAAAAAAAAGGGCATCCCGACGAACCAAAAAAACAGAAAGAAAAGGTTCGGGCAAAAATTAGGAATAAAATGAAAAGAATTGTACACCCGGTAAGTCGAAAACCCGCAAGGGCGGCTTAGGCAAAAATGGGTATCCCGGTGGATTGAAAACCCGAAAGGGCGATCCAGGCAAAAGAGGGATTAAAGCGAAGACTACAGTCTGAGTTGTCTGTACTTCATCAAGCTTTGTCATCTGCCATCTCGAAAAGTGTGATCCGTCCAGTCATTCTTCTCAGAAAGCAAGGAGTTGGGAGGAAAACTGATGATCTGTGAGTTATAACAGAATTGGGAAATAGTGGATGCCGTGTTCACGTTGCCATTAGGATAGATTTTTCCTTTATGCGCAATTACCTCTTTCTAGGAATTGCTTCCCAATGTATTTGCCTCTTCAGGCACATTTTCAATCAATAAAAGTCGTTATTCAGATAGATAGCTCTTCTGTTTTTTATTTTTACTGTTTTGTTTGCAAAATGTCCGAATTTTTGATAAGCATTGCATATAAAAAACATGAAGGCTACACAATAGCTTGCAGAAAGATAAAACATTTGAAAATCATTTTGAATGTTGAGGACACTCGAGCGTATCTTGTCCATGTATCCCCTGGGGGCATTTTGTTATGCTGTTTTTTCAGATTGGCATCTGTGAGGACGTTTCCTCAACAGATATTTTCCCCAAGCAAGTTTGGAAGCTATCAGAGCTATGTTCCCCCGCGAAGACGTCTGTGGATAGTGCCTTCTATTCTCCAACAGATCTAAGGATTGCCTATCCCCAGCAGGCCTGTATTCGCCATTTCCTCCCCGAGTGAGGCAGGTTCATTGAAATTTATTTCCAGCATTTATCCTACCTGTGGACTGAAGGGTATCCCCAGCGGAGTTTACCTTTTCCCAGCAGCAGTGCTATTCTTCAACATGAGTGTGAAGTCGCTTTACCATTCCTCAAGCAGAGTTCCCCGCAGAATATTTCCCCAAGAGGAGTCTCCCCACAGAGTTGGAGTATCTGATCATTTCGGCTCCCTAGCCAGGGTTCATTTGCGTGTTGCATGTAGTAGTCATTGCATCCTCAAAACCGCGTAGCATTTCCATTCAATATGGAGCATTACGCCATAGAAAATTCAAACATATGCATTCATGTGTTAACTTCACCAGACCGTATCCCCGGCAGAGGCGGATCATTTCTTTCAACATCAGTACAGCAAGTCTGCTACAGTTACTCTTGACAGCATTCAGGATTGATATCCCCACAGAGGTTTATTTCTTCACCCGATGGTGACAGAAAGTTTGTTTCTCCTCAGTAAGACCCCCAGCAAGTGGTCAACCTTGCCTTGACATATCTCAGATGTCGTTCTTATGATACCAGTAAGTGTCATGCCAGCACCCGCGTGTGTTTCTTCGTTTGGTGTCGGTAAACACCATTGTTTCGGTGTCGGTAAACATCGAGTATTTTCTCCAGTCATCAGTAAATGTCTGGTCATCATTTTTGGTGTCGGTAAACACCATTATTTCGGTGTCTGTAAACATCGGTATTTTCTCCAGTCATCAGTAAATGTCTGGTCATCATTTTTGGTGTCGGTAAACACCATTATTTCGGTGTCTGTAAACATCGGTATTCTCTCCAGTCATCAGTAAATGTCTGGTTACTATTGTTTCGGTGTCGGTAAACATCGAGTCTCACTCCAGTCATCGGTAAATGTCTGGTCATTTTTTTGATGTCGGTAAACATCATCTTTCGATGTCGGTAAACATCGAGTCTTTTCTGCAGTCATCGGTAAATGTCTGATATTCCCAGCTAGAAATCCCCAGTAGAGTCATCTGTAAAAGTCCTATCTGGTTTCCAGTTACAAATATCTGTATCTCCCCAATAAATTTCTCGTTCCCAGTCATCGGTAAATGTCTGGTCATTTCTTTGGATGTCGGTAGACATCATCTTTCGATGTCGGTAAACATCGAGTCTCATCCCAGTCATCGGTAAATGTCTGGTCGTGAAATCAAGATCCCCAGAAGTCGTCGGTAAACGTCTTGTCTGGTATCACCACAAAAATTTTGTTCCTCCCCAAGTGGAGACGCCATCGGTAAATGGCCCAGTTTTCTTCGATATCGGTAAATATCGAATTCCCAGCTGCAGTAGCCATCGGTAAATGGTCTTGCTAAGTTGACATCGGTAAATGTCAAGTTCCTTTGAAGCCACCATCGGTAAATGGTCTTGCTTCCTTTCTACATCAAATTTTGTTCCCAGCAGCCATCGGTAAATGGTCGTGCTAAAGTTGATATCGGTAAATATCAAGGTCCCAGTTTTAACCATCGGTAAATGGTTTTGCTTTTCAGAAGTTTGTTTTCCCCAGCCGCCATCGGTAAATGGTCGTGCTGAAGTTGATATCGGTAAATATCAAGTTTCCAGTTCTCCAACCATCGGTAAATGGTTTTGCTTTTTCTGAAGCTGTCATGCAGTTTGTCATCGGTAAATGACGTGGTTCTTTTGTATCATATCCAGTTAGTGCAAATTCTACGGTTCTTTGGTATTCAATCCCTGTTTACCCTGAAAGTCTGACAGCCGTTGCTATCATCCGTTCGGGTTCCCAGCTGATTGAATAGGGGCAACTGTAGCACCTCAAATTTGCACCTATCATTATGCATACATTTTCATATTAGGTCATAGCATATCATGATCCATTGCATAGCATTTGCATTGTCCCTCAGTTGCCTGAAGAGCAAGCAATCAAGAATTAGGTCAAACTAATCTCCTGATCAGTCAACCAAGCAAGCAAAGGAATTTCTCATTGAACCAAATCCCTAGGGTTTGTCCAACAAGTTCACATGGCTTGGAGGTCTATTTGAAGTATTTTGGTCAAGGATTGAAGACTTGGAGATCATCAGTTCATACACAGACAGTCAAAAGTCAAAGACAGTCAACTGTCAGTCAAAGCAATGGATGGTGGCCATTCTTGTGGAATTTGGGCACCATGGTCAATAATCAAGAGTTCATACAACTTGGGACATCATTTGAAGTCAAGTTCTCAAGGAATTAGGGTTTGGAATTCATCAAAAGAGGTTCAGTCAGCCAGAAACCCTAAAAGTCAACTGTTGGTCAACTGTCCATTTAATCAGTGATTTGATGATTGGAATTGGTTTGTGAGAGTTCATTCATGTCCAAATAGTCATCATATATCATGCCAAACACCATCATGGAAGAATTTGAAGCCAGATCATGAATTTCCCAAAATGGAAACTGGGCCTGTAACTGAAACCTGCCATAAATGGAAAGTCTTGATCCTCAAAACTACATCATGATACAAGCCTCAAATGAATTTTTCCCAACATGAAAGTTGAAGATCTTGTTCTCCCATTTCCAAAAAGTCCAAGAACTCTTAATTCCCATGTGTGGTTGGCAAGTTATGATCGAATCGATTTCAGAAAATCTTGAACTTCAAAGGGCCATATCTCCCAAACCGTTTGGCCAATTTTGGTGGGGTTTTTTCCTACAAGTCACATTTGATCCCCTCTTTCCAAAAATATAAATTTCATGAGCCAAAACTTCACCAATCAAAATGGCATTTTTTGACTTTTCTCATTTAAATGCAAGTTTGACCAATGTTTGACTTTTTGATATAAACATTTTTTTAACATTTGGCCAATTGGAAAAGCTCAGAAATGTCATTTAGAATGTGTTTGCAAGCTCAAATTATGCAGTACATGAGGCCATTGCTTGGTTGCTTGAATTGTAAGAAAAGTACAAGTTACACTATGCTACTCCATACTCCCATGAACCTTGCCATGCTTGGTACTTCTAGCAGCATTCTTGATCATTCTTCTGTCATTTTTGAAGCCTCATTATGCAGCCATACTCCAACAGTACATAAAGCCATCCTTTGCTTGCTTGGATTGAGGAAAAAGTACATGCCTTCTCCATACTTCCACCCCTTGCCTTGTACTCTCACAGCAGAATTTTTTCATTTTTCTGTCATATTGCCACACAAGAAGAGCATACCTGGTACTGTCACAACCAACAAAAAACATAACCAACTTCATACACTCTCAAAAAACCACCTTGCTGCTTTTGGCCATTCCCATTTTTCTGTCAACAAACCAAGCCTAGCCCTGCAATATGTTTTCATGATCCATACACAACACTTCCTGTCATGAAATTAGCAGCCTACCACAACCAACTTGACATCCTCAAGAAACCTTGCCTTGCCTTGCATTTCCTAAAAAAATCCTGTCAAAAACTCCACAGTTCCAAGACTGCATAGAACTCTCACTCAAAAGAACTCACCTTGCTTGTGCATTTTCTAAGTTTCCTGTCCAAACACAAAAGAGCAAGACCTGGCCATGCCCTGTACCACAGCATAGCATTTTGTGCTTCATATTTCCTGTCATAACAAAACCAAAAAAAACAAGAGCTTCACTGATCCATTGGGCTTGCTTTGGCATTTCTATTCTTCTGTCCAAACCTTGTCCAAAATACCAAATAACCCAACCTGCCTTGCCTTGCACAATGTTCCCCACCATTTTTCTGCCATGAAAAACAGCTAGTCACCAATACACAACAGAAAACCTTTTGGCTCTTGGATGTTCAAAAGGATCACATCTTGCATTTACAAAAATCATTCCAAACTTCCAAAAAGGACTAAAACCTGGCACTGTTATGTCACCATCATTTTCATCATGTTAAACCAACCAAACCAGTAGAACTTCATGGATGCACACTCACTCCAAAACCTCACCTGGCCATTTTGCTTTGCATTTCAAAAACCCTTGCCCCACCATAAAACAAACAGAAATTTCTGAACCTAGATGTTCTGTCATGAGCAACCAACATAACAGCTGACCAACCATTTCACTGAGGCAAAGGATTGATTTTCTTGGCATGCTGTCCAGGAAACTTCAAAGGACAAAAACCTTGTTCTGATTGATACCTTGTTCCCTCACCTTTTTCTGTTAAGACAAAACACTAATTGCAGTCAAACTCCAAACCAATCTCATTCATTCATCTCCATTCTCAATCTTGGCTTTTTGCAATTTCTGTCAAAAGAATTCCCAAGAACCATACCTTGCCTTGAACTGTACCACAACCTAGCAGAGTATATCTCATTATTTGTTCTGTCATGCAAAAGATATAGCAAGAGCAAACCAAAGGTCTTCACACTCTCAAAAACATCATCTTGCTTTGCATATCCAAAAGAACCTGTCCAAAGCTCCAAGGAACAAAACCAGGCACTGCCATTTCACTTTACCATTTTTCATCATTTTTGAAACCCTGCCTTACCACTAGTCAAACAGCATCTTAAATCAATATCAGCCATCATCAAACCAAGAACAGAACTCATACTGAAAATTCCTGGGATGCATTTCTTTTTTCCTGTCCAAAAGACCACAGAACCAACCATGCCTAGGGCCACAAAGCACCTTAAAAGCAGCATACTCTCACCATCATTTCCTGTCATGAGTAACACATTGGACAGCACAAACCAACAGAGCTTCATTCATTGAAAATCACATTGGCCATTTTCCATTTTTTTGTCCAAACTCAAGAAGAACAAAAGCTGGCTTGCTTAACACAATATTTCCATCATTTTCCTGTCATGAAACCAGCTGCAGCCACAGTCAAACACTTTGCAACAGAAAATCACTCTCCAACCAAAACCTCACTTTAGCATTTATCAAAGACACCTATCAAACTCCAAAAGGCACCAAGAACCTAGACCTGCTTTGACCATCCATTCACCAAACCAAACACTGCTAGCAGCCACTTGGTCAAGAGGAAAAACACAAAAACTCACTCCATGGCAGAAGTTGCTTGAGATCATTTCAATCTACACAAGCCAAAGCCAACTTCATCACTCATCATCTGGGACCCTAAGGTGCAACTGTTGCACTTCAGTAACATCAAACAACTCCAAGAACACAACTGCCCTTCAAAATAGGTATGGATTCGACCCTCCTCTTTTGTCAAATTGCTACATGCTTTCAAAAGGCCTTTCTATGCTGGTTATCATGATGTGTTTACTTTTTGAAATGAATGCTTATTCATGAAGCTATGCCATTTGGAAGTTTGATGACATTTATTTATTGTGTTCGAATCTTGAATTGTGAGAGGTCTTAGTGAAAACCATGGTTAGAGTCATGATGGTCATTGCTTGCTGGTCATTTCCATATGCCCAATTTTAATTTCTGGAAAAATTATTGGTGGGATCGAATTTGGAAGGGATGATGACATGAACCCTAATCCCAATTTGCCCAGATTTTCCCCATTTTCGTGTGCATGGCCCCTTTCAGCATTAACCAATGAAAACATTTCCTTTAGTGCCCAAAACGACATCACTTCAATTAGTGGATTCCAATATTACCAAAATGCCATTCTTTCAATGTTAATTCAATTAATTTCTTCACTTTGATTACCAATCTTCCAAAATTCCTAAATGCTTCAATTTTAATCCAATTTGAATGGGATTTTTTGTGTTGTATCCATCATGATCTCTACTTTTTTATCATTATTTTTCCAGAATTTTTGGATGAGTGGTTTTTAAATGGCCTTAGGGTTTGTGACATGTGACCAAATTTTGTACACTTTGCCAAATCAATTGTGAAATGATGAGAATGCATCCAATGGCTCCCAAATTTTTTGTGCTTAAACTAGACACATTCATGGTGATTTTGATGTAGAGTTTGTGAATTTATCATTGCTGGTTTGTGAGATATGATTTTTTGAATTAGGGTGTGACAATTTGTGTCACACCATTGATGACCAACTTCATGATTTTCATTGCCATGCTTCTTGACCTCCAATTGATCCAATTTTTTGCATGAACCTACTCTTGAATGTCTAGTTGACTTGTGAATTTTCTTGGATTTAATTGAACTATTTTCCATTTGTTTGAGATTTTTCTTCCCTGCCTAGACAAATGTTGACCTTGTGTGGCACTTGTTCCCATTTCATTTATGAAATTCTCATACTTTATTAGATGGACATGAAATTTTGCATGAGATAACTAGACATCCTCATATTTGCCATGGTTTTGATCCCATCCATTTATCATACACCATTCTTGACTTATGATTTTTCTAAGTTGATGCATGTTTGGTTGACTTCATTGAGCATGTTCAAATTGGCTTTGACTTTCTGATTTTCATTAACTGCTTTCCACTTGTCCAAATGGGATGAAATTTGACATGCTTACCATGCTATGTGTTAGGTTTGATCATGATTTATTTGGTGATTTTTGGAAAATGTTTAGATTGCTTTTGATGCAAGTCTTGCTGTTGACTTCTGTGAGCTTCTGTTTGCCATGTTTTGACCTAAATGGTTCATGAAATGATGATGATGATTGATATGAGTGTGAATCCATTTGGTTGTGTTTCCTAATTGTTTTAACATGATTTGGGATGCTTTCCCTTTGCTGTTTTGACTTTCTCATTCATCTTTGACCCTAGGCTTGCCCTAGTGGTCCTGCTACTCACCTTTGAGCTTGTGTTTTCAGGTTGACCATCAAGTGGCCAGTAAGACCAATTCTTTTTTGATTGAGCTCACTCAAATATCATTGACTAACCTCTTTGTTTTGTAGGTGGCTTGGCTCACATGCCTTAAGCTTTGTGCCTTGCACATTCACTAGCTTGTGTTGACTGGTTGATGTCTGTTTCATTTTGATTTAACTCTGACTTGTATACTAACATCTGCTTGACTGTTTCAGGTGCTTTAGTTGCTTTTAGTTCCTTGTGAACTTTTTCTTTGCTTTGCTTGTATAAGCAATTTGCATTGAGGTATGTCTCTTTGTCTTCATGTAGTCTGGAAGACCTGGCCTGTTACTTGGCCAGGCAACTGTCTGAAGCCCTCCTTAAGAGGCAATGTTTGCGGATGTTTAACTTTGTCCTTGCATAGAGTCAAAGTCCTCCTAAGTGAAGAGGCAATTGGTGGAAGGTAGGGATATGCAATCTATCCCCCACTATTCAGTGTGTCATCTGCTTTGCGCACACCACTGTGTTGATGCATTACAGATACAAACCCAAGATCTTGTGCAATTGCACAGTTGAGTCAGTTTCAAATGTGTAGAAGGGTTCCCACTTTCTGGACCCACACATTCTTGTCAAATGCTCTCCCTGGCCAGGGATAGAAGCAATGAGGCACACCCCTCATCACCTTTCATCTGCTTCACCTTAGTCTCTCAATGGCAAGGTTAAGAGCAACACTCACCCCATTCCAAAGGTTTGTTTGTCGAGGTTGATATGACCCCTTGACTAAAACCTAACCCTTGTTTGAGCCACTTGTTTGTGTATAGCGTGTGCTATCTGTGCTTGTAGGATTGTTTGACTTGCTTCCTGTGCAAGATAGGATTGTTTGACTTGCTTCCTGTGCAAGATAGGATTGTTTGACTTGCTTCCTGTGCAAGTTAGGATTAGTTTAGACTTGCTTCCTGTGCAAGTTAGGTTTTGCTTGGCTTGCTTCCTGTGCAAGTTAAGTGTGTGTGGCTTGCTTCCTGTGTGAGCCATGCTTAAGATAGGTTGGCCCTCGTGCCATTTAGCTAGAAACCTTAACTTAGGGTTGATTTTTGCATGACAACATCTAGGCTCGAGTCGTAGTCTCCCTAGAGTTGTGTCTCCCTCTGTTATCTGGTTAGGCTAGTCCTTTATCCCTGCGTAGGGGAACTACATCGCCCTGATCTTCATACCAGATGAAGTATGTAGGCAGGAGATTGAGCTGATCTCTCCGGGCGCCCTTTTTCTTTTTGTGTGTGTTGTCTGACCTTTGCTAGGCTCGAGTCCCTGACTCCTCAGCATTTGCTGTCTGTCTGTTTGTGTGTGCTTGACAGTTATAGGCTCGAGTCCCTGACTCCCTGTTGACCTGTTGTGTTGTTGTGTGCTTGGAAGCTGATGTAAGTCCATCGAGTGGCATTTGGGTTCCAGTGTGTGTGTTTTAGGTTCGGATGCTGACATAAGTCCAGTGATTGGCAGTCGGGCTCCACGTTTGCCTTTGTGTTTGTTTGTGTGCGTGTCAGCCGAGCTACGAATGCTCTGATTCTTCTCTCGTCCGAGAAGATACGTATGCATAGGATGCGATATCCTAGCGAGCATGTGTCGTTTCCCCAGTCCGAACTACTTCGACTCTGATGTCTATGCCTGATAGACTAAGTAGGCCCAGGATGCGACATCCTGCCGAGTCAGTTTCAGTCAGTTCCTTTGTCTCTTTCAGCCAGTGTGTGTGAGTATTTGAGCAGTGTTTAGCAACCAATTTTCCTTCCTTTTGTGCGTGGATCCCGTAGAGTACTACGGATGCGTAGGGGTGCTAATACCTTCCCTCCGCATAACCGACTCCCGAACCCATACTCTTTGGTCGCGAGACCATGTTCTTTCCCAGGTTTACTCTGAGCGTTTCCTTTCCCTCTTTTGGGATAAATAACGCACGGTGGCGGCTCTGTTGTTCTTGTTTTCCCGCCGGTTTTTCGCGCGATGCGACACATGGTACTGGTCACGTGGAAATAGCCATGCACCCTCCAATTTTCAAGTTTTGGTCATAACACCTTATCTTGATTAATTTTAACTAAACCATGCCTAATTTGGATTAAGAGTGGATTAGTGAAGCATATATATTAATAATCACAACAGAATTGGGGTTTTTTTTTGGATCTAGATCTCACAATTCTCTCTCCCTCCAAAAAAATTCTCATAATCAAATTTCAAATTTCTTCAACATAACATCTTGTTTTGATTGAAGATTCATGATCAGTGAGTGTGATTGAGTGTGAATCCATCATTTGTTTGAAGAATTGGAGCCATAATCGAGCAGTTGAAGTTCAAGAACATTGCCATGGAAGTTGGTTGGTGAGCTAGATCTACACGTTTCCAAGCTTCAAATTCTTCATCAATCATCATAACAAGTATTCTGGAGTTGATTTGGACCATTACAAGTGTTGAATCGTGCGAATCCAGAACCTGCTCTTCAAGAGGTAGGTTTTTCGACCTTCACAATTCTCAAATCCATGTGTATATTTCTGTAGATCTTTTAACACTGATGATTCTGAGCTAAAAATCACATGAAATGATGCATTATTGAGTGAATTATGTGTGATTGAAGTTTTGCATTCAAAAATGTTTTGCATCGATTCTCTTTGATCTTGATGAATTAAGCTTAGATTTTAGTTGATCTGTGTTCTCCATTGCATGAGCTTTGATTTGGTATGGTTTTTGATGAATTCTGGAAAATTCTGGAAAACTCGTATGAACATTCATACTGTTCATCTTCATCTTCATGAGGAAGATGAAGATCTTCATCCTAGCGTCCAACTAGCGACGGATTTGCCACCGCCTGGTTATTGATGATGTGGCCTAGGGTTTGTCCTGTTCCCTGCTGATGTGTGCATGTTGCCTGGCAATTTGATTTGCTAGCATTTGTTTGACCAAGCGCCACATGCGCTTTGACTACTGACTGTACAACCAGCGCATTAATGAAACGGTGTGTTTCATTGCCTGGCACGCTCAATTCAAATCTGCACCGAGTTCGATTCCCAGCGTGCTCAATTTTTCAAATGTTCTCACCTTTTTTCCAATTCCCTCCATATTTCACATGCCATGCTCATTTTGATTTTATTTTTTTTAGCTAACTACAAAAATCCATAACAAATTGAAAAATGACTCAAATGATCCCCAATTTTTTGCAAAACGATCCTCTGTTTGTCTAGTTTTTTATGATGATGATTGCTGAAGTTGTGCATGGCTGGATTTTGATTTGTGTTAGAATATGTGAACATATGTGCTTTTATGACCTTGCCTTGTTCTTTCTATCATAAAATGCTTGATATTGATCCAAATTGCTTGAAATTTTGCATGTTTGTTCTTGAAATGTTGATGGATTTTTGAGGTTTGGTTTGGTATTTTTCTCATTTGCCATTTCTGTTTTATGTACATGTTTGTATGGTGTGACAATTTGTGTCACACATTTGGTTGTCTTGCTTGTGCAATTTAATTTCCATGCCAATTGATCTTTGATGCTTCTGATATTTTGTATGATGATCATGTTGGATGTGTTGAGTGCTCATGAATTTTTCTAGAATTATTTGAATCATTTCTGTTTTGATATGGAATTTTCATTCATGATGATCACTTGTGAGCTTTGAATTTGCCCTTTGCCTTCTCTTGCACATGAAATGGATTTTCCTAATGCTTTTGATTTGGTCCTTTTTAGGACATGTTAATATGTGTTTGAAGTTGCATTGTGTTGAATTTCAGCTCCTGTTTTGGATTTTTGATCCACTTTTGACCCTAGGCTTTGACCTAGTGGTTTGGACTTACCATTTGAGTTGTGAATTTCAGGTTCAAGTATGCATCTCCATGATTGATGTTGCTCCTTCATTTGGGCTTGGTCATTTGTTGTTGTTGACTAACACTTGTTTGTTTTATAGGCTTTAATGGTAGTTCACTTGAGTGTTTGCCTTAGGGCTTACTCATAGTGCATATTGGATTGTCTGTCTGTTGAGATATTGACTGTTGTCTGTTTGTCTGAATTCTGTACTGATTGGTTTAGTTGTTTCCACAGGTACCTAAGTTGCTTTAAGTTCATTTGAACTTTGCTCTGCTTTGCTTGTGGTTGGTATACCACTTAGGTATAATTCCTTGATCTTCATGTAGTCTGGAAGACCTGTCATGTTACTTTGGCAGGCACCTGTCTGAAGCCCTCCTTAAGAGGCCATGTTTTTGTTTGTTTAAATTTTGTGCCAAGCAGGTTAAGTCCTCTTAAGAGGCAATTGGCAGATACAAGGGATGTGCAATCCATCCCCTTCTATTCAGTTGTGTCATTCACTTTGCTCACACCATGTGTTGATGCACTTTGAATAAAAACCCAAAATCTTGTTGTGTCAGTCATTTGTGGAGAAGACTTCCTTCATTCTGAACTCCCACACTTTCTATTTGATTCAAGCTCTCCCAGGCCAGGGAAAAGAGCTGTGAGGCATAACCCTCATCTCCATTTCATCTGCTTCACCCTAACTCTCAATGTTAGGGTTAAGAGCTAAAAAACACCCCATTCCAGTTGGCTTGTTTGTCGAGGTTGATGTGACCCCTTGACTAAAGCCCAGCCTTGTATGAGCCACTTGTTTGCATATAGTGTGTGTGCTTGCTCTCTTGTGCTTGTGCTTGATAATGTGCTGTGTTTAGGATAGCTTGCTTCCTGTGCAAGTTAGGATTAGAGACCTCAACTTAGGGATCGTATGCATGACAACTTCTAGACTCAAGTCATAGTCTCCCTAGTAGCTTGTTATCTCCCTAGTCTCTGGTTAGGATAGAAGTTCTTTCCCTGTTAAGGGGAACTACGTCGCCCTGATCCTCATACCAGATGAGGTACGTAGGCAGGAGATGAGCTGATCTCTCAGGGCGCCCTTTTTCTTTTTTATCTCCCTTGTGGTGTGTGGAGTCTGACGTAAGTCCAGCGATTGGCAGTCGGTTTCCAATTTGCTTGTTGGTTTAGAGTCTGACATAAGCCCAGCGATTGGCAGTCGGTTTCCTGTGTGTGTTTGTTTGTTCGGAGTCTGACATAAGTCCAGCGATTGGCAGTCGGTTTCCTGTGTGCGTTTGTTGGTTTGGAGTCTGACGTAAGTCCAGCGATTGGCAGTCGGTTTCCTGTTTGTATCTTGTTTGGCGTGCATTAGCCGAGCTACGAGTGCTCTGATTCTTTCTCTGGTTAGAGAAGATACATATGCATAGGATGCGACATCCTAGCGAGCACGTTTCCTATTCCCCCGAACTACGTCGACTTTGATGTTTGTGTCTGACAAACTACGTAGGCCCAGGATGCGATATCCTACCGAGTCCGCTTCTTCCGTCTTTCATCTGTGTTCTCTTCCAGCGTGTGTGCAGTGTTTGAGCAGTCTTTTTAGCAACCTTTCTTCTATTCTTTCTGAGCGTGGATCCCGTCGAGTACGACGGAAGCGTAGGGGTGCTAATACCTTTCCTTCGCATAACCGACTCCCGATCCTTGCCTCTCTGGTCGTAAGACCATTTCCTTTCTAGGTTTACTTCGAGCGTTTCCTTTCCCTCCTTTTGGGATAAATAACGCACGGTGGCGGCTCTGTTGTTTCTTTTTCCCGCCGGTTTTTCGCGTAATGCGACAACTTGACTTTGACTTTCAATGTCATTTGGTCAATACATTTGGATTGGTATATCTTATTTCACTTTATGCATTTTGATCTTTCCATTTTTCATTGTCCATTCTCCATCTCCTTCTTCTTCTTCTTATTTTCTTTTTGATCAATGAGTTGAAGGTTGATAAGTTAGCATTGATTAGGGAGACTTAATCTTCCTTGATCCAAATCTAATTCATCTTGATCAATTGATCAAGTAAATGGCTTTGCATTAAGGATAGGTTGTTTTCTAAATCATGCAAAAGGCTTAAACCAATACAAGATCAATTCTCTTTTTCTTTTGGCATGGCAAGCTGTTAGAACTTGGTTCACTAATCAAGACTTCTAACTTGTGTTGTTGCCTACATTATTATTGACCGACCTCAGATAGTTGTGACTTCTACATAAGTCCAATTACGATTGCTTAACATAGCGCTAAATTTGCCTTATGGCACACTAACTACTAACACTAACTATTGACAATTAACATTTGCTTTTCGCTCTTTACTTTTATGCAATTTACTATTCTTGCACATATTATCCATTTGTTTTTCCCTTTGCTCACTTGAGCACATGTTTATGTTAATTCCATTTGCCTTTTGCTCACTTGAGCACATAATTGTGTATATATTATTGTGCTTGTGTTTTGTTTTGATTGTTGTGAACCAAATGCAAAGAAATGGACTTAGTTTCTAGGACTTTCCCTATGCAAAGAATGGAGAAATGGACTTAGATCTTAGGACCTTCCTTATGCAAAAATTGGAGTAAAAGGATCTTAATGATGAAGATGGGATAGAAGGACCAAATCTCTAAACTCACTCTTGTCCATTTTTGATTTACTTCCTGAAACTTTTGATGTGTGTGCTTTTGTGCTAGGGAATTCTACTTGAGCTTAATAGGAGAGCCATTGCCATGCTCATCCAAAGTGAAAGATACAAGATACATTGAGGATCTCTTAAGAGGCTTATTTGATGATTGCTTATGCTTTGTGTGATTGCTTATTTTAAAGGATGGGAGCTACTTGGATCATCAATATGATCTCAAGAGAGGAACTCCATTATGGTTTTGTTTCTTTATCCCTTTTCCTTTTTGCTTCACTTAGGACTTAGCCCTTCTTCTTCTTCTCTCCACTCTAACCCAAGCCAAAACATTTTGTGCAAACATTTAACCTTTGGTTTCAAACATTAGAAACCTAAGCCTTATGCTTTTGATTTTCAAACTTTCTTTTCATAATTCTTATTTTGAATTGAATCTTTAAGTCAACTTTGACCATTTTTATAAATACTTCTAATTTGTAAATATAACCCATTCAAATGTCTTTTGTGGTTCCAATGGCCGTTTTCTTAATCAAAATCTTTCATAACCTTTAGCTATTAGGTTTGAGTTATCCTTGTGGTAGATGTAATACTCACCTATATCCTTAGTGATGGACAATGAGTCTTCCATGCTTATTATAGGGTTAACCCCTCACTAGCATGTTGAAGCTATCCTCAGATGGTGGATTTGTGGTTTGGTTGAGTTTTCTCCCTTTGATAACAAAAGACCTTAAGGCTTTTGGACCAATCAATTCACCAACTCATTATGAGATTTTTACCCCGAACTACGAGATTTTGATCCTAATCTTTTTATAAGATGGTACGTAGGCAATGGGTTTATCCATCCAAACACAAAATGTAAATAAACTTGTATATTCTCTTCTCATCTCTTCAATCATGTTTGCACAAACAAATTTTCACAAAAAAAAAAACAATAACCTTTAAAACAAGTATGAAAAGGGCTCCCTAGGAGTACCTAGGATGTTTTGGGTGCCTAACACCTTCCCATTACATAACCAACCCCCTTACCCAGATCTCTGTTTTCTTTTACTAGTTTTTGTTAAAACTATTAGGTTTTTGTTCGCTTTCTAAACATTCCTTTGGATAAATAGAAGTGCGGTGGCGACTCGACTTGTATGGTTTACCTTGGATTTAGTCAATATCTCTAATGGTAACGAATACCCCGCTACAGAAAAGTGGCGACTCCGCTGGGGATCATTTGCGCAGTGGGTTTTGCCAACTTTTCATGCTTTTTGTATTGTATTGTCTTGTGACATATTTTTGTGCAATTTGGGATTACTGTATTGTATATAATGATTGATTTGCTTGATATTAATTCCTTGTACGCTTGGTGATCTTTGTGAGATGAGTTCTATACTCGGACTCGAGTGCACTTAGGATAGGAAAATGGCATAGTCTTGTTGACTTGTGTGGAGTTATTCCTTAGCAAGTTGACTTGCAAGTCCATTCACTTGGTGGAGGTCATGTTGGGATCAATAATGTCACACAAGTAAGTTTTGGTTAGACATTACTCTTTCCAATATAGACCTTAGAAGCCAAGGACCTTAGTTTACCAAGCCCATCTTGGTCTATTCTTAGGATGTAGTGCGAAAGTCGTTCAAGTGTAAGATTTGATACGATTGTTACGCGATACTACACTCATAAGAGTCTCTCTTGATAATATTTTTGGAATAAGAGTAGTCGTTTCTCCGATAATATCCGAAAGATGGGATGATGACTATGGGAACCTCTTGTAGAACATGTTTGGCAGGTTTAAACCCTAGTACACTCCCTTTTGGGTGGTTCTTAACCGAAACTCCATGCTCGTGACTCGCAACAAACCCTTGATTCATGGTTAATCCGTTCATGTGTCCTTAATATCAATGGAACTTGGGTGTTGGTAAGGTGTAAACCATAATCCACCAAAATGGATGATTGATATTAAGGATGATATGATTCGTCCCATGACCTTTGTTTGGTGTGCTTTGCTTGATCCTTAAGTGTGATTGTTGCATTCATGCATTCATGCACCCATTTGCATTCATATCATCAATAATGAAGGAAATTATCAAGGAACTTAAGGGGTTTATTTGCAAATTTTCAGACATGGAAAGACAAAGAAGAAATACAAAGAAGTACAGTTTCAGACAACCAGATTTGAAAGAGTTAAGGAATCTGACATCCTATGTACTAGATCCTTTGGGTTTCAAGGCTCATTTTGGGAAGCTTCTTGCTCTTCTGACTACTTAGGTGGATGAAGGGTTGATGAATGTATTGGTGCATTTTTACGATCCTTTGTACCATTGTTTCACGTTTCCGGATTTCCAGCTTTTGCCTACCCTTGAGGAGTATGCCTACCTTGTGGGTATACCTATTCTAGATCAGTTGCCGTTCAGTGGCTTGGAGAGTATTCCTACTTCTCAAGAGATAGCTGACATGTTGCACATAGATGAATCTATGGTTGGTGCTCATATGACTACCAAAGGTGGAATTCAAGGTCTCCCTTCTGAGTTCCTCATTGCTCAAGCTGCTGTATATGGGAAGGCCATGAGTGAGGATTCCTTTGAAGCCATATTTGTACTTCTCATTTATGGATTGGTATTGTTCCCCAACATCGACAAGTTCGTGGATGTGAACGCTATTAGGATTTTTGCTACTCTTAATCCCGTTTCGACTCTGTTGGGTGCTACCTACTTCTCTTTGCATATGAGGAATGCAAAGGATGGTGGCGCCATTGTGTGTTGTTTGCCTCTATTGTATAAGTGGTTTATTTCTCACTTAGCACAGACGGTCGCCTTCAAGGAGAACAAGGGATGTCTACGGTGGTCCACGAGGCTTATGTCTCTCACTAATGATGATATCTCTTGGTACAACCGTGTGTATGATGGTGTGCAGATTATTGACTCTTGTGGCGAGTTCTCCAATGTACCTCTTCTTGGTACATGTGGTGGGATTAACTACAACCCTATTTTAGCACGTCGTCAGCTTGGGTTCCCACTAAAGGATAAACCCAATGACATTCTGTTAGAAGGTGTGTTCTTTATGGAGGGTAAAGATCCCCAAGGCTTGAAGGGCAGAATGGTCCGCGCTTGGCGCAAGATTCATAGGAAAGGAAGGAGAGAGTTGGGTCCTAAGAATTGTGTTGCTATGGAGCCTTATACTGCTTGGGTAAGGAGGAGAGCGTCTGAGTATCTCATGCCTTACGAATATCCAAGACCTACACCTTTGGTTATGGCTGGGCCTTCAACCCTCCCTAACCAAGGAGTAGAGGAGTTGAGAGACGAAGACCGATCACGTGCTTGGATCCGTGAAAGAGAGGAGTTGCTTCAGCAGATCAAGGAGAAGGATGCTTTGATAGAGTTCCTCGAACATCAGGTTATTGATGATCCTAATGATGCATGGACTTCTCTACTTCCTCAGTCTTCCATGTTTTGGAAGAGGAAGTACGACCGGCTCGCTAAAGAGAAAGCAGATATGGAGGCAGCCTACGAGAGGAAGGTGAAGAGGCTTCGTGCATCCTATCTTCCTGTGTCCAGAGCATTGGATGATTGTTTCTAGGGATCCATAGGATGATTATTTTCCTTTTCTCTTGTATATGGTTAACAATGTTGTACTTCTTTTCCCTGATATTATTTGATGAGATATTTCCGTATGTGATAAATGTTTAATATTTCCAAAATTCGCAAATAAAACCTTAGAGTTCCTTTGAAATAAAAAAACAAATCATATGCACGAGTATTGCATGCATCATGTGCATAAGCAGGTTTTGTTCCTGGCTTCTTGTCCTGTGGTCTAACTATGTGTTCTTCATTTATTTTGAAGACAAGCTGACTCACCGGTATTATACTAGAGCCAACATTGCAAGACTGATGGATCAATTGGAACAAGAGAACCGCGAGCTGAAAGAGGAAGTGGCCAGATTAAGTGCCTTGATGGAATCATTCTTGGCTGCTCAGAGCCAGTCTTCTCCAACACCTTCAACTCCTCCCCAGAGGACAGTCATCTCTGAGATTATCTCCTCGACTGTGCCTGCAGCCAGTGCACACTTCGCTCCAACGGCCATGCCAGCCGGATTCCCGTGGGGGATGCCTCCCAATTTCATGCCTGAGGGTCCTGCTCCCACCTTTGCTTCTATGTCGGCATCTAGCCCGGTCCTTGCTGTTCCTCCTTCGGTCGTGTATACTTTGCCCAGGGTAGACGACACCATCTATCATTCTGAGCCATCTGAGGGCCCAGATGTCTATGAGAAGATGGACGTTATGAATGATCAATTTCTTGAGCGTCGCAAGGAATTGAAAACTCTCAGAGGGAAGGATCTCTTCGGCAAGTCTGCTGCCGAACTCTGCTTGGTTCCTAATGTGAAGATCCCTGTAAAATTCAAGGTCCCTGACTTTGAAAAATACAAGGGAAATACTTGTCCTCTCAGCCACCTAGTCATGTATGCCAGGAAGATGTCAGCACAGACCGATAATGACCAGTTGCTCATCCACTATTTTCAGGACAGTCTGTCCGGTGCCGCTCTGCGTTGGTACATGGGTTTAGACAGTGCGAACATCCGGTCCTTCAACGACCTTAGCGAGGCCTTCGTCAAGCAGTACAAATACAACGTAGATATGGCTCCCGATAGGGATCAATTGAGGGTCATGTCCCAGAAGGACAAGGAAACGTTTAAAGAGTACGCCCAGAGGTGGCGAGAGTTAGCAGCGCAGATCGTGCCTCCGCTAGAAGAGAAAGAGAAGACTAAGATATTCTTGAAGACCTTAAGTTCTTTTTATTATGAGCGGATGATTGCTAGCGCTCCTTCTGACTTCACCGAGATGGTGAATATGGGGTTGTGTCTAGAAGAAGGGGTTAGAGAAGGACGTCTAACCAGAGAAAAAGGCTCTTCTGCCAAACGTTATGGGGCATTTGTAAAGAAGAAAGATGGAGAGGCACATGCTGTAACCTCCCATGTGAAACCAAGAAGACCCTCTGTGAGGAGGAAGATTGCGTGTCCCGTCAGTAACCAGCACCTGGTGGCTCACATAGCACCTATTTTCAGAGATAATCAATAGTACCAGCAGCATAACAACAATCAGCAACCACATCCACAATATCAACATCAACAGCACCGTCCACAACAGCAGGCCTACCAGCCTCGAAACAGTAATCAAACCAGCACGAGTTACGAGAGGAAAAGGGTCACCTTCGATCCTATTCCAATGACGTATGCAGAGTTATATCCCTCTTTGATAGAGAGGAAGTTGATTACTCCGCGAGACCCACCGGCTATACCTGCTAACCCCCAGTGGTGGTATAATCCCGAATTACACTGTGTTTACCATTCTGGTGCTCCCGACCACGACGTGGAGAATTGTTACCCTTTGAAGACCAAGGTTCAAGACCTTGTGAGGTGTGGCATTTTGTGTTTCGAGGACGTAGGTCCTAATGTGAAGAAGAACCCATTACCTGAGCATGGGAAATCTGTCAACATGGTCCAGGGCTGCCCTGGCAAATACAAAGTCAAATATGTCAATCATATTCAACAGTCGCTGGTCGAAATGCATCGTTTGCTATGTGAGTATAGTCACTACGAGCATGACCACGACAGATGCCGAGTTTGTTCTGTCAATCAACGAGGTTGTCGCCAGGTGCGCAAAGATGTTCAAGAAATGCTGGATGAAGGAGTTATTGAGATCCTTCAAAACAGAAATGTTGACGAAGACGAGCCCGAGGTCAACGTAATTTCTCCAGTGTTTCGGATTCTCGAGCCCGTTATTATCAAATATGATAGTAGCAAGCAGAAGGTTTCTCCTGCATTGATCATCAAGCCGGCCGGACCAGTACCGTACTCTTCCGAAAAAGCAATTCCTTATCGCTACAATACTGTTGCGGTAGAAGGTGGGAAAGAAGTGTCCTTACCATCTTCCTCTGTTGTTAACGTTACGGATGTTAGTGGTTTGACCCGCAACGGTCGTGTGTTTTCAGCACCCTCAAAGCCTCAAACTATTGTTGATTCTGTTGAACGCCCAATTGGGAATGTTGTGAGCATTCCAAATCCGACACTTGTTGTTAAGCCCTCCTCTACATTGGGAACTCCTGCTTCTGTTGGCCCGAGCGGCAATATGAAAGAAGACTGTGATGAGATGCTGAGGCTCATCAAAAGGAGCGAGTACAATGTTGTATACCAGCTTCTACAAACGTCGTCCAAAATATCGTTGTTATCATTGCTTTTGAATTCAGAACCACACCGAGAGGCTCTGCAGAAAGTTTTGGATGTGGCATATGTAGATCATGATGTCACAATAGAACAATTCGATAGCATTGTTGCAAACATTACTGCTTGTAACAATTTGAGTTTCTGTGACTCTGATCTCCCTGAGGAGGGAAGAGACCACAACTTGGCCTTACACATATCTATGGGTTGCAAAGACGACGCCATGTCCAATGTGCTGGTGGACACTGGGTCATCACTGAACATATTTCCAAAAACCACTCTTTCCAAACTTTGATATCAAGGGCCTCCCATGAGGTAGAGTGGGGTAGTTGTGAAGGCTTTCGATGGGTCTCACAAAACTGTGATTGGGGAAGTTGATCTCCCAGCCAAAATCGGACCGAGTGATTTCCAAATTACCTTCCAGGTTATGGATATTCACCCATCGTATAGCTGTCTCTTAGGCAGACCATGGATTCACGAGGCAGACGCCGTGACATCCACCCTACACCAGAAACTGAAATTTGTGAAGAATAAGAAGCTGGTGGTGGTAGGGGGAGAAAAGGCTCTCCTGGTTAGCCATTTGTCTTCCTTCTCATACATAGATGCTGAGGATGAAGTTGGAACTCCTTTTCAAGATTTATCTATTGCTGAGCCTATTGAGAAGAGAACTCCTTCATTTGCTTCCTATAAAGATGCAAAGTTGGCCATTGAGCGTGGTGCAACCGCTGGTTTAGGAAAAATGATTGAGCTAGAGGACAACAAGTCTCGGGCGGGCATAGGTTTTTCTTCTGGGGTTTTCAACACGCAAGGGCTGTTTAAGAGTGGAGGGTTCATCCACACCAGTCAGAGTGAGGAAGCTGCTGCCATTCTGGAAGAGGACGAAGAGGATTCTGGCAACTTCGTCATCCCTGGGGGAATCTGCAATAATTGGGTCGTTGTGGATATTCCAAAAGTTATCCATAAGTCGAAGTAATGTTCATTATGTTTAAAAACCCTCCTCCCATGCCAAAAGGAGGATTGGTGTCATTGTTGGCGCATAAATACAATGATATTTTCATTCAATAAATTCATGTTAAATGTTTGTTTTTCTAATTATTTTCCCTTTTTGCTTTTTTGCATGAAATTGGTGATCACATAAAACCTCAAAAATAAAATAAAATCAATCTTTTCAACTGCATAATGATTTCCTTGTTTGAATTCTAAAGCTTTTCATATCCAAAATCATTATGCAGGTTAATCAAACCCATTGAACATAATGACCCAACACCATCTCCCAATTTTGAGTTCCATGTATTTGAGGCAGAGGAAGATGATGTTGAAAAGATTCCTGACGAGATTAGCCGTCTACTTGAGGATGAAGAGAAGATCATTCAGTCGCACCTTGAGAATCTGGAAACAATCAACTTGGGGTCTGAGGATTGTGTGCGAGAAGTGAAGATTGGGGCACTCCTGGAAGAGCCTGTTAAGAAAGGGTTGATTGAATTTCTACGAGAATATGTCGATGTCTTTGCATGGTCATATAAAGACATGCCGGGTCTAGATACTGATATTGTGCAACATTTCTTACCCTTGAAGCCTGAGTGCGTGCCTGTGAAGCAGAAGCTCAGAAGAACTCATCCTGATATGGCAGTGAAGATCAAACAGGACGTTCAGAAGCAAATTGATGCGGGGTTTCTGGTGACTTCTGCATATCCTTAATGGGTGGCCAATATTGTGCCCGTGCCTAAGAAAGACGGAAAAGTCCGGATGTGCGTGGACTATAGAGACTTGAATAAAGCTAGTCCAAAAGATGATTTCCCTCTACCACATATTGATATGTTGGTAGATAATACAGCTAAATTCAATGTCTTCTCATTTATGGATGGATTTTCCGGATATAACCAGATCAAGATGGCACCCGAGGATATGGAGAAGACAACATTCATCACACCTTGGGAAACATTTTGTTATTGAGTGATGCCCTTCGGTTTGAAGAACGTTGGAGCCACGTATCAACGAGCTATGACCACCTTGTTTCATGATATGATGCACAAGGAGATCGAGGTATGTGTTGATGATATGATCGCAAAGTCAAGAACGGAAGTTGAACATGTAGAGCACTTGTTGAAGCTTTTTCAGCATTTGAGGAAGTACAAGCTTCATCTGAATCCCAACAAGTGTACATTTGGAGTCCGTTCCGGCAAGTTGTTGGGCGTTATTGTTAGTGAAAGAGGTATT
Source organism: Lathyrus oleraceus (assembly GCF_024323335.1). Taxonomy (NCBI): domain Eukaryota; kingdom Viridiplantae; phylum Streptophyta; class Magnoliopsida; order Fabales; family Fabaceae; genus Lathyrus; species Lathyrus oleraceus. Next base: position 491,355,626 of record NC_066583.1, read on the forward strand.
GAGGTTGATCCTGCAAAGGTCAAAGCAATACAAGAGATTCCTGCGCCCAAAACTGAGAAGCAAGTCCGAGGTTTTCTTGGCCGCTTGAATTATATTTCCAGATTCATATCCCACATGACTGCCACATGCGCACCGATATTCAAGCTCCTCCGGAAAGATCAGTCCCATGATTGGACCGAGGATTGCGAGAAAGCTTTTGACAGTATTAAGGAGTATCTGTCCGAGCCTCCGATTCTGTCTCCGCCCATGGAAGCAAGACCATTGATTATGTATCTGACTGTTCTTGAAGACTCAATGGGTTGTGTCCTTGGTCAGCAAGACGAATTAGGAAAGAAGGAGTGTGTTATTTACTACCTGAGTAAGAAGTTCACTGATTGTAAGTCTCGATACTCAATGCATGAGAAGACATGATGTGCTTTGGCTTGGGCTGCTAAGCGCTTATGCCAGTATATGATAAATCATACGACTTGGTTGATATCCAGAATGGACACAATCAAGTACATCTTTGAGAAGCCTGCTTTAACTAGGAGAATTGCCCGTTGGCAGATGTTGTTATCTGAGTATGATATTGAGTATCGAGCTTAGAAGGCTATTAAAGGTAGTATCCTGGCTGACCACTTGGCACATCAGCCGATCGAGGATTATCAGTCAATTCAGAATGATTTCCCGGATGAGGAGATTATGTATTTGAAAATGAAAGATTGTGATGAGCCTACACTCGACGAAGGGCCAGAGCTTGGTTCCGAATGGAGTATGGTGTTTGATGGCGCTGTAAATCAGTATGGAAATTGTATTGGGGCAGTGATTATTACTCCTCAGTGCACACATATTCCTTTTATAGCAAGGCTAACTTTCAAATGCACGAATAATATGGCTGAGTATGAAGCCTGTATTATGGGATTGGAGGAATGCATTGATCTAAGGATCAAGCATCTTGATGTTTATGGTGATTCGGCCCTCGTTGTTAATTAGATTAAGGGTGAATGGGAAATGAATCAGCCTAGTCTCATTCCATATACGGATTATGCGAGGAGGATTTCAACGTTCTTTACTGAGGTTGACTTCCATCATATTCCTCGAGATGAGAATCGGATGGCAGACGCTCTTGCTACACTTGCTTCGATGATTGTGGTTAAACTTTGGAATGAAGTTCCCAATATCACTATGATGCGCTTGGACAAACCAGCTCATGTATTTGCAGTAGAGGAGGTGCAAGATGACAAGCCATGGTATTATGATATCAAGTGTTTCCTTCAGAACCAGTCTTACCCGCCTGGGGCATCTGTGAAAGATAGGAAGACTTTGAGGAGATTATCAGGAAGTTTCTACCTCAATGGCGATGTGCTTTACAAGAGAAATTTTGACATGGTTCTGCTCAGATGCGTGGATAGACACGAAACAGGCCTGTTAATGACTGAGGTCCATGAGGGTTCATTTGGTACTCATTCCAATGGACATGCCATGGCTAGAAAGATGTTGAGAGCAGGCTACTATTGGATGACAATGGAGTCTAACTGCTGCAAATATGTGAAGAAATGGCATAAGTGTCAGATCTACGCGGATAAGATTCATATTCCTCCGACACTTCTGAATGTGATCTCATCACCATGGCCTTTCTCCATGTGGGGAATTGACATGATTGGCATGATAGAGCCAAAAGCGTCTAATGGACATAGATTTATTCTCGTAGCAATAGATTACTTCACCAAGTGGGTTAAGGCGGCATCGTATGCAAACGTGACCAGGTAGGTGGTCGTGAAGTTTATCAAGAATCAACTCATATGCCGTTATGGTGTTCCAAATAAGATTATTACGGATAATGGATCTAACTTGAATAACAAGATGATGAAAGAGCTGTGTAGTGAGTTCAAGAATGCGCATCATAATTCTTCTCCTTATAAACCCAAGATGAATGGGGCTGTTGAAGCTGCTAATAAGAATATCAAGAAGATTATCCAGAAGATGGTTGTCACGTATAAGGATTGGCATGAGATGTTGCCATTTGCTTTACACGGATATCGTACGTCTGTCCGCACTTCAACATGGGCAACCCCTTTCTCTCTTGTTTATGGCATGGAGGTTGTGCTTCCAGTAGAGGTGGAGATCCCATCAATGAGAGTCTTGATGGAGGCCAAGTTGACTGATGCTGAATGGGTTCAGAGTCGTTATGACCAGTTGAACTTGATAGAAGAGAAGAGATTGACTGCCATGTGCCATGGTCAGTTATATCAACAAAGAATGAAGAAAGCTTTTGATAAGAAGGTCAAGCCCCGTGTGTTCCGAGAAGGTGACCTTGTGCTCAAGAAAGTTTTTTCTTTCGCGCCCGATTCCAGGGGCAAGTGGACTCCAAACTACGAAGGTCCATATGTTGTTAAGAGAGCCTTTTCAGGCGGTGCTTTGATACTTACAACTATGGATGGGGAGGACTTCACTCGTCCTGTGAATTCAGATGCAGTCAAGAAATACTTCGCCTAAAATAAAAACAGAATAGCTCGCCAAGTTGAAAACCCGAAAGGGCGGCTTGGGCAAAAATGAGCATCTCGGTGGATTGAAAACCCGAAAGGGCGGTCCAGGAAAAAGTTAGACATAAAAATGAATATGTATCCCGTTAGATTGAGTACCTCATCCTGGGGAAATCTAGGCAAAAATTAGAAATTTGGCAAGTAACTGCATCCTGACAAGACTTTGTTCTACAACTGTCATCCGTTGGAAATTCTTGCTCATTCGTCATCAACCGAAGCTTCAAATACATCGGATTCAGAATTGGTGGAGAAATGGTCATTATGTTCAATGTAGCCCTTTTCCAATATACATCACCAATTTCAAACTTGTAAAGATCTATGGAGTCCTGCCATTTGCAGACTACCATTCCATCAAATAAATTTGCGCCTTTTATCCAATTATTTGCACTCTTATTTGTTTCTATTCAACAAACGTTTTGCATGCTTTAATTGAGAAAATATCATTATTTTGAATAATCGAAAAAAATTTCATAAATTGTTTTTAAACAAAATGAACATTCACAATGACGAAAAGGATACTTAGGAGATCCTCATTGCTCTCCCAAGTATGGTATGATCTCCAACAGGGTAAGACATTTGTTCATATTCCTGGCATGATTGTATCCTCTTCCTCCGGAGCCTTTTGTGGTTTATCCTACTGAGTGGAATGCTTGTTGAGATATTCACCACTCTCCCCTTCAGCGGAGTAGCGATCTTTCCTCCTCAGCAAATGTGGTCTCCTTAGTGGGTACGATACTTGGTGGTTGATCCCCAGAATCCCTTTGTCCCTTGGATAGATTCCCCAGTGGAGTTGCTTATGCGGCAAACTTTATCTGTGCAAATAACTCCTGTCCCCAGCCGGATTGACCGATGATTCATCCCCTACAGAGATTTTGTTACTTCTTGGTATCTCTGATCCCCGGTAGATTGGATACTCTCCGTGGAACCTGGCTTTCTCTCTTGAGATGTAGTACCGGATGTTTGTGTGCTTATTCTTAGGAGTTGTTTGTGTTAGAAATGTCTGTTTGTCAGCATTCATCATACATAAACCACACATGTGTGCATGTAATTTTCAAACATGCAGATATTCATGATTGCATTCTTTGCCATATATCTATGTTTGTTATCCTCTGCTAGTTGGTAATATATTTCCCAAGCAGATGTCGGTGTCTGATCCCTCAATGTAGAGTCAGCCCATTAAGCAGAAAGTGTTTCCTTCCTCATTCCCCACCGAGTTATATCCTCGTGGATGATATTTGTTTTTGCTTCCTCCCAACACATCTATTGGGATGGATTCCCCTATTGAGTTATATCCTCACTAGGACGAGTCTTGATTCAGTTTGCCTCTTTGGTTTGATCCTAAATTGGCCTCTTGTGATGTTTCCTTTGTTTCCCCGTGGTATAAATGAATAATTGCCCAGTAATCAGTAATCATTCATCTTATCCCCGACGGAGTCTGTGGTTTTCTACCTTTATACCAGTAGTTGTAAACCCTATTTTCTCCCCTTTGCAGAGTTAACCTTTTTGTTCATCCTAATCGATGACGGTTACTCTTCTGTGGTTTTCTACCCAATATCCGGTAGATGTAATCCCCTCCTTGACGGTTATCATTATCCAATATTCGGTGATGATATTCCCCTTTTTGGATAATTGCTCTAATTAGGCAGTTTATCCCCAGTAAGTCATTTTTCCTACCGGTTGTCGGTAATGCTTGTTACTCCTTTTGATTGGTCATCATTATATACCTAGTTTCGGTATCCCGATGCCTTTCTCTCTCGGTCGATCTATCCTTTATTATCCCAGTAACCGGTTGTGGATAATATTCCATGCGAGTATATTATCTACGTTCTGACGGTAATAGATAATATATCTCATGCACTCTTTGGTCGAAGCCTTTTGTTCTTCCCCAGTTGAGTAAGAATGTATCCCTGTTTTGGAATCGAATGTCCATCCCATAATCGAGTTTTCTTTTTGGCCCTCTTTTTGGATGATGAGTGTTTTGGGAATATTCCCCAATTCATGCTTTGGTTGGTCACCTATTATATGCCCAGTAACCGGCATCCCTGGTGTTCCTTCCTTCTTCTCCCTTTTATGACTTTTTGTCCCCTGTGGAGTCAGATTTTCCTGAGTTGAGATATACCTTTTTAGGTCTTCCTCAGATGATTTGGTTGATTGATATCTCTCACCCTTATACCAGTCTTAGATATTCATTCTTCCCGAACAAGTTGTTCTCTCACCCTCATACCGGTGTTCAGATCACACGTCTCTTTGAGCTTATTACCCAGTAGCCGGTAATACCTCATCCCATGGCTTCCCCAGGAGATTTCTGTTGGGATCTTCCTCAGCTAAGTCCTTAGTGGACATCCCCACCTGAGCCCGGATTTTTATAAGAAGTATCCGTTGCGGATAATTTCTGCTGTATTGGTATATTCCCCAATGCATGCACCTTCGAGTCAGCTCGAGTTCTTCCATTGATTTATTTCATGGATTCTCTCTGTGTCTCTCAGCAAGTTTCAAGTCGTGACCTGCTCACGCAATTCTAGCCCTTTACTCCCCTGTAGAGTCTCTGTCCCATAGAATGACTTACTCATATTGATTGTCAGTTTCTCCGGACTTCTTTTCTTCTTTGTGGACACATATCCCCACAGATTTTTACCATTTGCATGCATACATCTGCATCATGAGGTCTCTTAGGGACCAAAATTCGTCTCTTTGTTATTATTTAAGCCCATTCTACCTCGTCGAGACGAAGATTTTAACTTTCACTTCTCCATCTAGAATGACCTTAAGTAGGGGCATCTGTAAGACCCTAATTTTGTCCCTAAGATCCCTCATGGCATCATAACATTGCATTTGCATTGCCTCAAGGATCCTTAGCATCTTGGTTCCCTTTGCCTTTGGGTGGGACTTCTTTTGAGTGGTTTGAGGTCACCTAGCATGCTTGAATTGTATATCATTGCTTTTCTCATTTTGATTACTAACCAAAAGCACAAAAATATGTCACTAACATCTTTTGTTTGTAGCTTGAGCAATCACCAGGCCAAGAGCTTCTAGGAGATCCTATGTGCAATGATATGGTCAAGAGGAGATGAAAGCAAACATGGTAATGGTTCCCAAAGCTCTCATCCATCAAATATGCCTCCCTAACATCTCAACCCAACATTTTGATCAAAGTAAGTCAAAGGGTTTGAGGTTGGTTCCCCAAAGAAACCCTAATTCATCTGTGCACCACAATGCCTTGCTCTTGAAGCAACCTCAACCCATGATCAAATACAATGAAGTGAAGTTATTTAATTCATCATTTCATGCATATTTGAACTTATTTGAGTGTCCTCAATCATCAATTCATCAAAATATGAGTCATGGACTTGAGAAGTTGATCAGTCAATTCATCTGACTATTTTGAAATGCACTGAGACCTAACGTTTTATGTGTTGGTCAAATGGAGATGGTTCCCAAATAAAAAATGTTCCTAAGGACAATATGAACAACTTTCATGTTCATCAAAAATTTATTTGAAGCTTGGAAGGCCATCTCCCATTCCAATACATTATAAGTCATTTTGACTGAAACCCTAATTTTGGGTCAATTTCCCAAGGACATAACTCATTCATTTTTTATGATTTTGAGGTAGTATCAAATGCATTGGAAAGCTTAAGATGTCTAATTCAAATGTTATGTTGAACAAAATTTCAAAATATCAAAGGAAATATATGTGATAATGCAAGACATTATAGGTCCTTTTGGGCCAAATGCATTAAAAGGCAAAAAAGTCCAACTTCAAGTGCCCATAACTATTTCATCAAATATCCAAATGATGCACAATTTTAGTCCATTTTGATCGTCTTGAAAATATCTACAACTTTGATTTTGGAGATGTTTCCATTTTAGGCTTGCATCATCAAAATAGAAGGGCTTGAACATGGGCCAAATTTGGAAACCATGCATTGACACTTTTTGCACATCACACTTTAAACTCAAAATTCACTAATTTCCCTACTTCAAATGAGTTTTTGTCCAACATAACAATTGTTCCTTACATCAAAACCTTTCCAACCATTACTCACATGATCATGTTTGGATTTGGCAATTGGTATTTTCGAAGAGGTGAACATTTAGGCACAAATATGCAATTCACATCATAACTTCATGCATAAGTCAATGCAGCTCTAATTACACGTCCAAATCATTGGCATCTGAGTTCAACTTGCATTTCCATCCATTTTTGGGCTTTGCACGCGCCTGTACAGGCCCATGCATGAAGAGTCCAAATTCCATGCACATGAGAATTCACTTTGCTTGCAGTTTGTTTTGCTATAAATAGAAGTGCTCAGCTTCATTCAAATCCAACCTAAAGGCGCCTGAAACCCTGCTGAAGTGATTCCCCAACCTCACCAAAGAAGCTATTTCCATTTTTCTTCAAATTTTTCAGATCCAAAATTCAACTACATCTGGTTGAATCCTTGGATCTAAAGCTTCTAAACCTTCATCATGCAACTCATTGATCTTCTGTTTTGGCAAAGAAAGCAAGGAATCGAGCTCAAGTTTCCCGAAATCAAGCTTACTCTTCAACTGGTATTTTCTTCAAATCTCATCATCCATTGACTTATTTGCTTGAATCTTGTGTTGGCTGAAGTCCTCTCAATATAGGCATCATGATTATGCATTTAATTTTTGAAATCCATTGAGTTCATGATGAACACCACAGAACTTCCATCTCTGATTTCTCTCAACATAGAGATCTAGAGTGGAGTTGAGTGGCACAGGGATGATGTACATCATCCCAACTTTCTAAAGAGGCATGGATCGTGTATTTTGGTTGCCTTTTGGATCTCTGCAATTTTGGCCAGAAAATCCAAGCTCACCGGAGAAGAAGGTGGCTCCGGTGGCCGTCCTATTGCCAGATGCATTGTGGACCATTGGATTCATTTTCCAGATTTGATCTTGGCCTTTGATTGTTATGACTTTTATTTAATCTATGTGTGGTTGCATTGACTTGGTCCTATGATGCGCGCGCATGCCATTGCCTTCAGATCATCCACGTCATTTAATGAAAGGAGATCTAACGCGCCAGGATTTTCCACATTTTCTAATTTCTGATTTTATTTTGTTTATTCCCTTTTATTTCAAAAATCAATATCTCTCTCATTTTTAATCCAAAAATTATGAGACCAATTGCATTAGTCTCCAAATAAAATCTAATTTCTAATTCTGATTTTTAATATTTTTTATTCTCATCAATTTTTTAATTGATTTGAGATTTTTGTTCAATTAGGTTATTTTTATTCATTTTTAAATGATTAAAAATAGTTTCTGACTTTTAAAAATGCTGCAATTTTTTGTCAAACTTTGTTTGACCTGATTGAACTTGGGATAAATTACTTGGACCTTTCAAGGTTGATTTGAAGTAATTTTGAAGTTTGACCTTTCTTTTATTTTTAATTCAAGTTTATTTTAATATTAAAAATGCCAAAAATATTTTGCTTATTGTTTGATCTCCAATCTTCATCTCATTTCTGATTTATCATTGTTTGACTTTGACTTTCAATGTCATTTGGTCAATACATTTGGATTGGTACATCTTATTTCACTTTATGCATTTTGAACTTTCCATTTTTCATTATCCATTCTCCATCTCCTTCTTATTCTTCTTATTTTCTTTTTGATCAATGAGTTTAAGGTTGATAAGTTAGCATTGATTATGGAGACTTAATCTTCCTTGATCCAAATCTAATTCATCTTGATCAATTGATCAAGTGAATGGCTTTGCATTAAGGATAGGTTGTTTTCTAAATCATGCAAAAGGCTTAAACCAATACAAGATCAATTCTCTTTTTCTTTTGGCATGACAAGTTGTTGGAACTTGGTTCACTAATCAAGACTTCTAACTTGTGTTGTTGCCTACATTATTATTGATCGGCCTCAGATAGTTGTGACTTCTACATAAGTCCAATTACGATTGCTTAACATAGCGCTAAATTTGCCTTATGGCACACTAACTACTAACACTAACTATTGACAATTAACATTTACTTTTTGCTCTTTACTTTTAGGCAATTTACTATTCTTGCACATATTATCCATTTGTTTTTCCCTTTGCTCACTTGAGCACATGTTTATGTTAATGCCATTTGCCTTTTGCTCACTTGAGCACATAATTGTGTATATATTATTGTGCTTGTGTTTTGTTTTGATTGTTGTGAACCAAATGCAAAGAAATGGACTTAGTTTCTAGGACTTTCCCTATGCAAAGAATGGAGAAATGGACTTAGATCTTAGGACCTTCCTTATGCAAAAATTGGAGTAAAAGGATCTTAATGATGAAGATGGGCTAGAAGGACCAAATCTCTAAACTCACTCTTGTCCATTTTTGATTTACTTCATGGAACTTTTGATGTGTGTGCTTTTGTGCTAGGGAATTCTACTTGAGCTTAATTGGAGAGCCATTGCCATGCTCATCCAAAGTGAAAGATACAAGATACATTGAGGATCTCTTCAGAGGCTTGTTTGATGATTGCTTATGCTTTGTGTGATTTCTTATTCCAAAGGATGGGAGTTACTTGGATCATCAATATGATCTCAAGAGAGGAACTCCATTATGGTTTTGTTTCTTTATCCCTTTTCCTTTTTGCTTCACTTAGGACTTAGCCCTTCTTCTTCTTCTCTCCACTCTAACCCAAGCCAAAAACTTTTGTGCAAACATTTAACCTTCTTTTTCAAACATTAGAAACCTAAGCCTTATGCTTTTGATTTTCAAACTTTCTTTTCATAATTCTTATTTTGAATTGAATCTTTAAGTCAACTTTGACCATTTTTGTAAATACTTCTAATTGGTAATATAACCCATTCAAATGTCTTTTGTGGTTCCAATGGTCGCTTTCTTAATCAAAATCTTTCATAACCTTTAGCTATTAGGTTTGAGTTATCCTTGTGGTAGATGTAATACTCACCTATATCCTTAGTGATGGACAATGATTATTCCATGCTTATTATAGGGTTAACCCCTAACTAGCATGTTGAAGCTATCCTCACATGGTGGATTTGTGGTTCGGTTGAGTTTTCTCCCTTTGATAACAAAAGACCTTAAGGATTTTGGACCAATCAATTCACCAACTCATTATGAGATTTTTACCCCGAACTACGAGGTTTTGATCCTAATCTTTTTATAAGATGGTACGTAGGCAATGGGTTTATCCATCCAAACACAAAATGTAAATAAACTTGTATATTCTCTTCTCATCTCTTCAATCCTGTTTGCACAAACAAATTTTCACAAAAAAAAACAATAACCTTTACAACAAGTATGAAAAGGGCTCCCTAGGAGTACCTAGGATGTTTTGGGTGCCTAACACCTTCCCATTACATAACCAACCCCCTTACCCAGATCTCTGTTTTCTTTTACTAGTTTTTGTTAAAACTATTAGGTTTTTGTTCGCTTTCTAACCATTCCTTTGGATAAATAGAAGTGCGGTGGCGACTCGACTTGTATGGTTTACCTTGGATTTAGTCAATATCTCTAATGGTAACGAATACCCCGCTACACTTGTATATGATGGTGTGCAAATTATCGACTCTTGTGGTGAATTCTCCCATGTACCTCTTTTTGGTACATGTGGTGGAATTCACTACAACCCTATTTTGGCACGTCGTCAGGTTGGGTTCCCTTTAAAGGATAAACCTAATAACATTTTGTTAGAAGGTGTGTTCTTTCAAGAGGGTAAAGATCCCTAAAACTTGAAGGGAAGAATGGTTCACGCTTGGCGCAAGATTCATAGAAAGGGAAGGGAAGAGCTTGGTCCAAAGAATTGTATTACTTTGGAACCCTATACCTCGTGGGTTAGGAGGAGAGCTTGTGAGTACCGTATGCCTTATGACTATCCGAGACCTACACCTATGGTTATGGTTGGGCCTTCAACCTTCCCTGACCAAGGAGTAGAGGAGTTGAGAGATGAAGACCGTTCACGTGCTTGGGTCCGTGAGCGAGAGGAGCTACTTCAGCAGCTTAGAGATAAGGATGCATTGATAGAGTTCCTTGAGCACCAGGTTATTGATGATCCTGATGACACATTAACTTCTCTACTTCCTCAGCCTTCTAGGTTTTGGAAGAGGAAGTACGACCGACTCGCCAAGGAGAAAGCAGATATGGAGGAAGGCTATGAGAGGGAGGTGAAGAGGCTTTGTGCAACTTATCTTCCAGTCTCGAGGGCTTTGGACGATTACTTCTAGGGATCCATAGGATGTTCATTTTCCTTCTCTCTTGTATTGTATTTGGTTACCAAGAGTGTACTTCTTTGGTGTAAAAACATTTCCAAATATTAATTGACGTGATATTTTCGTATGTGATAAACGTTTAATATTTCCAAAATTTGCAAATAAGACTCTAAAGTTCCTCTGATATAAAAATTAAATCATAAGCATTGCATGCATCATGTTTATCTATTCCTAGGGGTTTATATCTTCTTCTTGATTCTAGTCGGGGTTTTCTTACACTGTTTATCTAATGTGAGACTAGAATCAAGGGGTAGAATACCCTTTGAAATTGATAAACACGTTATTGCATTTGAATATTCATTAGTATGTCTTGCATAACAGGTACCGCCGCAGTGTCCTCATCTTGTTTGGTATTCCATTAGCAGGATAGCTGACTCAGGCATTCACCGATACGGTACCCGAAGGAATCAACAGAGAGCAATAGAAGGTTTACAAGCAGAGCTCGCTAAGATGAGGATTCACATGAATCAGTTCATGGAAGTGGTCCAAGGAGTGGCTCAGGGACAGCAGGAGATTAGATTGTTGGTACAGGGGAATCCCCCTACTACTCAATCAGAGGTTGTGGATGATCCTCCCGCTGGAGAGGCTAATGGACCCAATGGACCGGGGCCTATCCCAATCCCACATGGCAACCTTGATCAACAACCCATCCATGATGATCAGGAGGATCAGTTCCCCCTACTTCAGGAGGACTTTGGCATAGGCCATGGTATGGACCCTATGTTTCGGAGACTGGAAGAGAGGTTGAAAGTTGTGGAAGGGCAGAATGCTCTTGGTGTGGATGTTGCTGACTTGGGGCTGGTCCTAGGTGTGAGAGTTCCGCCAAAATTAAGAGTCCCTGTGTTTGACAAGTACAATGGCAACTCTTGCCCGAAGACTCACGTACAAGCTTACTTCCGCAAGATGGTTGTGTATTCTGATGATGAGAAGCTGCTCATGTACTTCTTCCAGGACAACCTAGCTGGGGCATCCTTGGAGTGGTATATGAGGCTAGACATATCCCATATTCGCTGCTGGAGAGACTTGGTTGAGGCCTTTGTGAAGCAATATCAGTATAATGCGGATATGGCACCTGACAGGACTCAGCTCCAGAATTTGTCTCTCAAGAGCAACGAGTGCTTCAAAGAGTATGCTCAACGCTGGAGAGAGATGGCTTCCCGTGTTCAGCCTCCGATGTTGGAAAAAGAGGTGGCCAACATGTTTATGAACACATTCCCTGGATCTTATTTGGAGCGTCTGGTGGGTTGCAACGCCTCGAATTTTGCTGATGTGGTCTCTACCGGTGAGAGGGTGGAGAACTACTTGAAGACGTGTAAGATCCAAAACGGGGTTGGATCATCTTCGGGGTCAAAGAAGCCGTTCTTAGGAGGACAGAAGAGGAGAGGGGGGGATGCAAATGTTGTGTCTTCTCATCAGAGCAGGGGTAACCGCAGGAATAAATTTCAGAATTACCATCAACAACCTTATGTTGCAGCTGTGACGATTTCGGCTACATCACCAGTGCAACAACAACAACCTCAACGTTCGCAAAATCAATACCAACAACAACAGGGTAACATACCTGCTTATCAACAGAGACAGAGGATGATGGATAGGCATTTCGACACTCTTCCGATGTCATACGCCCAGTTGCTTCCCAACCTTCAACAGTTGCAACTTGTGCAGTTATGCACTTTGGCTCCTCCCATAGGCAGGCTTCGAGTGGGTTATGACGCCAATGCTAGGTGTAATTTCCACACTGGGGCACCTGGCTACACTATTGAGAACTGCAAAGCTTTTATGCATGTAGTTCAGGACCTTATTGATTCAAAGGCCATTAACTTTGCGTTGGCTCCTAATGTTGTCAACAATCCCATGCCGCAGCATGGTGGAGCAAATATTAACATGGTTGAAGGAGAAGCCAAACTAGTCAAGGAGGTGTTGAAGCTGAAGACTCCACTGTTAGAAATCAAAGAATACTTGCTAAAGGCAGATGTTTTCCCCGGCTGTGGGAGCGGTTGTTTGGGTTGTGTTGCACAGAGTGGGGGTTGTGTGAAGCTGCATCAGGGTATCCAGGCCTTGCTTGACGATGGTATCCTCCAAGCTGAAGACTTATCTTCCCAAAGGTCTGTTGAAGGGGTTGTTGAGAATGCAGATGTTGATCCTCTCTTTCTTGAAGATGCTGAAGGATTTACAAATGTTGTTCCTGCTAATTTTGTAACTCCCAATGATGCAATTAATTTTGCTGATGATGTTGCTGATATTCCAAACACTGTGCTTGATTCTGATGTACTTGTTGAACTTTATTCCGATGTCTCAGATGTTTGTACTTCAATAAATAAGATTTTTGAGTATGACTGTGATGTTGCCACTATCACAATTTTCTACCCAACTGCTCAGATCAGTGTGCCAGAAGCGCAACCGGTGCCACCAGTGCGACCGCATCAATCTACTATGACCATCACGACCCCTGGTCCTTTACCTTTCACCAGCGAAAGGGCAATTCCTTGGCATTACAGGGGGAGTGTGTACATGCACGATCATAGAGTGGAGCAGCCAGTAAGAGTAGAAGAGGTGCAGGATCAGAAGTTTGGATCTGGAGTTGAGTTAAAAGATCCCGCAGTGGACAATTTTGGTGGAATCGGGCGATTCACCAGAAGTGGTAGACTGTTCTCACCACCGGTTACCCAACCTGATAGTGGTGACGCCGCGGTGAAGACTAAAGGCAAGCAAGTTGCGAATGAGGGTACCTCTGCACCACAGGCTGGCTCTGAGCCTGCTTTTACGAAGGATGTGGACGAACTTTTGAGAATTATAAAGAAAAGCAATTACAAGGTAGTCGATCATTTGAATCACCCGCCGTCCAAGATATCTATTCTCTCACTCTTGTTGTGTTCGGAGGCACACAGGGAGGCACTCCTGAAGGTTCTTAATGCTGAATATGTGCCTTAGGAGATCTCAGTGAACCAACTAGAAGGGATCGTCGCAAATGTTCATGCAGGCAACGGGTTGGGTTTTACTGATTCTGACATGACACCAGTTGGACGCGATCATAACAAGGCTTAGCACGTCTCGATGGAATGCAAAGACACTGTGCTATCCCATGTTCTGGTGGATACAGGTTCCTCTCTTAATGTGCTACCCAAGAGAGGCCTGTCAAGGTTAGATGTAGAAGGTTTGATCTTGAAGCCTTCCAATCTTGTGGTAAGAGCCTTCGATGGTTCTAAGAGGTCGGTGTTTGGAGAGGTAGAATTGCTCATTCAGATTGGATCACAAACCTTCAACATTGTCTTCTATGTGATGGATATCAGACCTTCGTATAACTGCTTGTTAGGTCGTCCTTGGATCCACAATGCTGGGGCAGTCTCCTCGACCTTACATCAGAAGATCAAGTTCCCGGTCAACGGAAGAATTATCATTGTCTGTGGTGAGGAGGATATTCTGGTCAGTCACCTGTCTGCATTCAAGTATGTAGAGGTAGAAGGTGAGATTCATGAGACCCTGTGTCAGGCCTTTGAGGCAGTTTAAGTCAAGGATGCAGCTCCAATGGAAGAGGTTGAAGCAGGTGCCTCTATTTTGTCCTTCAAGCAGGCACAGGCCTTTGTAAATTCAGGTGTTGCTCCCGGTTGGGGACGTCTGGTGGATTTACCTGTAAAGGAAGACAAGTTTGGGATTGGGTATCAGCCAGCATTGACTTATACAACTTCAATGCCTCAGCCTCGTCAGGGGCCGGTTACTTTCTCCAGTGCTAGAATCATTCAGTACGGCTAGATCTCTGCAATCAACAAAGAAGATGAGGATAGTGATTGCGACATTGATAACTGGGTGCGTTCAAGGGTCCCGGGTGAAGCTCTCCGCAATTGGTCTTCTGAGGAGATTATCCAAGTCACTCTTCTTGAAGAGTAATTTTCCTTGTTTATTCATGCATATCCAAGTCTTACGTTCCGCCCAGGGCGTGATGACTCATTGTAGGGCTCATCTATGTGGATACCTGCATTTTTTATCATAAATAAAGGACGTCTTTTTGCATTCAAATATTTTGTTCACTGTCTTTCTATTTTTGCAGTTTTCAAAAATCAAAAATATAAAAAAAATACATTTGGAAATGTTTTGTTTAGTTTCCACTTCTTGTTCACACTCATAAGCACATACCATCACTCATGCAGATGCACATCACCGGATCCTATTGATAACAGTTCTGCTATGGCTCGCTTCGACTTTGAAAATCTAATCTTTCAAGCTGAAGAAGAGGGTGATGAAGACTGTGAACTCCCTAAAGAACTTGCCAGGTTGTTAAAACAGGAAGAAAGGGTCATTCAACCGCATCAAGAGTCTACTGAAGTGATTAATCTCGTCACCGAGGACGTCAAGATAGAAATCAAGATAGGGGTTGCTTTAGAAGATAATGTGAAGAAGGGGCTGATTGAATTGCTGCAAGAGTATGTTGACATCTTCGCTTGGTCTTATCAGGACATGTCAGGGCTTGACACAAACATTGTGGTACACCGTTTGCCTCTCAAAGAGGATTATCCCCCTGTCAAGCAGAAGCTCAGAAGAACAAGACCAGAGATGGCTGTCAAGATAAAGGAAGAAGTTACAAATTATCCGCCATGGGTTACAATTATCGTTCCAGTACCTAAGAAAGATGGAAAGGTACGGATGTGTGTTGACTACCGGGATCTGAACAAAGCTAGTCCTAAAGATGATTTCCCATTACCTCACATCGACGTTTTGGTGGATAACACAACTCAGTTCTCAGTATTCTCCTTCATGGATGGCTTTTCTGGCTATAATCAAATTAAGATGGCACCAGAAGACATGGAGAAGACAACTTTCATAACCCCATGGGGCACCTTCTGCTACAAGGTGATGCCGTTTGGTCTGAAAAATGTTGGTGCAACATATCAACGAGTTATGGTAACTCTTTTCCATGATATGATTCATCATGAAATCGAGGTTTATGTTGATGATATGATTGCCAAATCCCAGACGGAAGAAGAACATTTGGTGAATTTGCAGAAACTGTTTGAGCGTTTGAGGAAGTTCAAGTTGAGGCTTAATCCAAACAAGTGTACTTTCGGAGTGAGATCTGGAAAACTGCTAGGTTTTATTGTTAGTGAAAAAGGGATTGAGGTGGATCCGGCCAAAGTGAAAGCAATACAAGAAATGCCTGAGCCAAGAACAGAAAAACAAGTCCGTGGTTTCTTAGGGAGGCTGAATTACATTGCAAGGTTCATCTCTCACCTAACAGCCACGTGTGAGCCAATATTGAAATTGTTGAGAAAAGATCAGGCTATCAGGTGGAATGATGATTGCCATAGGGCTTTTGAGAAAAAAAAAGAGTATTTGCAGAATCCTCCAATCCTTATGCCTCTAGTCCCAACGAGACCGCAGATTATGTATTTGATAGTACTTGAAAATTCCATGGGTTGTGTTCTCGGTCAACACGAAGAGATAGGTAGGAAAGAGCATGCCATCTACTACCTGAGCAAAAAATTCACAGATTGCGAGTCGAGATACTCAATGCTTGAAAAGACATGTTGTGCACTTGCATGGGCTGCTAAGCGACTGAGACAATACATGCTGACTCACACAACCTTACCGATCTCCAAAATGGATCCAGTCAAGTATATATTTGAGAAGCCAACTCTCACCGGAAGGCTTGCTCGTTGGTAAATGGTACTGACAGAGTACGACATCCAGTATACATCCCAGAAAGCCATCAAAGGGAGTATTCTGTCAGACTATCTTGCTCAGCAGCCGATTCATGATTATGAGCCGATGAAGTTTGATTTTCCGGATGAAGACATCATGTTCCTCAAGATGAAAGACTATGAAGAGCCAGTTGTTGAGGAGGGACCTGATCCAGATGAAAAGTGGACTTTAATGTTTGATGGGGCCGTCAATGCCAAAGGAAGTGGAATTGGTGCTGTCATTATCACTCCGAAAGGTGCCCACATGCCTTTCACCGCTTGTTTGACTTTCGAGCGCACCAATAACGAAGTTGAGTATGAGGCTTGTATCTTGGGTATTGAGCAAGCCATTGATTTGAGAATCAAAACTCTGGACATCTTCGGAGATTCAGCTCTAGTGATCAACCAAGTGAGCGGTGATTGGAATACTCTCCAGCCTAATCTGGTCCCCTACAGAGATTACACGAGAAGACTGTTGACTTTCTTCACAACAGTAAGGCTGTATCATATACCTCGTGATGAGAACCATGACAGATGCTCTTGCTACTTTTTCCTCCATGATCAAGGTGATTTGGTGGAACTATGCTCCCAGGATCGATGTTATGTGCCTTGATATGGCCGCGTATGTGTTTGCTGCTGAACTGGTAGTTGATGACAAGCCCTGGTATGACGACATCAAGTGCTTTCTGAAGAATCAAGAGTACCCTACAGGGGCATCCAACAATGATAGAAAGACTTTGAGAAGATTGGCAAGCAGTTTCTTCTTGAACAAAGACGATTTGCTGTATAAGAGGAACTTCGATATGGTTTTGCTCAGATGCGTGGATAGACACGAAACAGACATGTTAATGCAGGAAGTTCATGAAGGCTCCTTCAATACCCATGCCGGCGGACATGCAATGGCTAAGAAATTGCTGAGAGTGGGTTATTACTGGATGACCATGGAATCTGATTGTTTCAAATATGCTCGGAAGTGTCATAAATGCCAGATTTATGCTGATAAGGTGCATGTGCCGCCAAATCCTCTGAATGTGATGTCTTCGTCGTGGCCGTTTGCTATGTGGGGCATTGATATGATTGGAAATATTGAGCCGACTGCTTCCAATGGGCATCGCTTCATCCTTGTTGCCATCGACTATTTCACCAAGTGGGTCGAAGCAGCGTCATTTGCAAAGGTCACCAGACATGTGGTTTCCCGATTCATTAAGAAAGAAATCATTTGTCGTTATGGGATTCCCGAAAGAATCATTACTGATAATGGTTCTAACCTCAATAACAAAATGATGAAGGAGTTGTGCAAGAACTTCAACATTCAACATCACAACTCTTCCCCTTATCGTCCTAAGATGAACGGTGTTGTTGAGGCAGCAAATAAGAACATAAAGAAGATTGTGCAGAAGATGGTCGTTACATACAGAGATTGGCATGAGATGCTACCCTTCGCCTTGCATGGGTACCGTACTTCAGTATGTACATCGACCGGGACAACCCCTTACTCCCTTGTGTATGGTTTGGAAGCAGTCCTACCTGTTGAAGTGGAGATCCCTTCTCTAAGAGTCATGTTGGATGTCAAGTTAGACGAAGCTGAATGGGTTCGGACAAGGTTCAATGAGTTTAGTCTTATCGAAGAGAAGCGAATGGCAGCCATTTGTCATGGGCAGTTGTATCAAAGTCGGATGAAGAGAGCCTTTGATTAGAAAATGCATCCTTAATGCTTCCAAGTCGGAGATTTGGTGTTGAAAAGGATCCTTCCTCCTCAGACAGATCACAGGGGCAAGTGGACTCCTAACTATGATGGACCGTATATTGTCACCAAGGTTTTTGATGGTGGAGCCTTAATGCTTGCAACTATGGACGGTGAAAACTTCACTTCCCCTGCAAACTGAGACACAGTTAAAAAATACTTCGCATAAAATAGACCCGCTGGATGATAAAAAGAATAGTTCAGGCAAAAAATGGGCATCCCGACGAACCAAGAAAATGAAAAAGGTTCGGGAAAAATTTAGGGATTAAAAAATGAAAAAATTGTACACCCGGTAAGTGGAAAACCTGAAAGGGCAACTTAGGCAAAAATGGGTATCCCGGTGGATTGAAAACCCGAAAGGGCGATCCAGGAAAAAGTTAGGAATTAAGCGAATGACTGCGTTATGAGTAGTTCTGAATATCATCTCGTGTCGATAACCGGAAACTTCCGAAGGATAGGAAACAGTCCAATCACCTTTTTCGGAAAGATGATTATCTAGAGGATCTTGAAGACGAGCGAATCATAGCAGAATTGGAACCCGATAGAAATCCATTTCACATTGCCATTAGATTAATTTCTGTTTTTATCTGTTATGCAATTACCTCTTTCCAGGGATTGCTTCCTGATGTAAATGCCTATTTAGAGGCCATGCAATCAATAAAATCATGTTATTCAGTACATACCTATGTTCATTTTCATTTTACTGTTTTGTTTGCAAAAATGACGTCCGAATTTTTGATAAACATTACATCATGAAACATAAGAGCTTTACAGGTACGTGCTTAATAAACATTTAAAATTGTTGTAAATTTTAAGTGCTTTGGATCATCTATTCAGAACAGGTACACTCGGGGCATTTCCTTAAGGTCCCTAGCAAATGATTGCGGATTTTATTCCTCAATAGTTGGAATTTGGCATCTTATCCCTGCAGAGCTGGTCCGAGCGTTGGACTCTTCAATCCCCAGCAGGCTTCTCACTACTGTACTTCCCCAAGCGTTTGTTTCAGATTATACACTCTCCAGTAGAGTTGACAATGCCAGACTGTATATCCCAAACGGAGTCGACAGTGCCAGACTGTATCTTCCCAGCAGAAGCGGCTGCTCCTCAGAGTTCGATGCCAGATGGATGATCTCGACGCTAGATCTATAGTTTTTTTCTTGAAGCAGAATCTTGGTACCGTATCGGTATTTGCTTCCCCTGCTGAGCCGTCTCTCTCGAATATTATGCTTGCCAGGACCACTGGCGCTTTTCTCAGCAGCAAGCTTTCAGTGCCATTCTCTTCCCAGTCAGAGTCTCGGTATTTTGTTATTGCTAGAACACCGTGTGGCGGGTCATTTCCCCACAGAGTACATTGTGCTGTGTATCTCCAACATCATTGCCAGGGTCCAGAAGATTGTGTTCATTTCCCCAGCAGAATTCCTTGCCTCAGTTTGGCGTTTTCTCTAGCCTAGCATTTCACATCCCTGTATGTAAAATCATATTGCATTGCATCCTCCCAAATCGTGTAGCATTTCCATTTTCATGGAGTATTACGCCATTGAAAAATTCAAACATATGCCTGTAAAGCATAAGAAATTTTCGGTATCCCAAGTGATAAGCCAGAAGTTTGTTTCCAGTACTCAGACTGAAGTTTGTTCATGACTTATCTTTATTATTCTCAGCAGGGGGTCGTTGGCCCACGCGCCACCTCAATTATCATTTTCCCTATTTATGCTGATACTGACCGACATGAAATTTTTGCAGTATTCAGACCGAAGTGGCATTCAGGCCAGTTTTCCGGTATTCAGACTGAAGTGACATTCAGGCCAGTTTTCCGATGTTCTGATCGAAAAAGTTTCTGACATTCAGGTCGACGCAACTTGGGGCATTCAGGCCAGTTTCCGGTATTCAAACCGAAGTGGCATTCAGGCCAATTTTCCGATGTTCAGATCAAAGAAGTTTCCGACGTTCAGGTCGATGCAACTTATGGCATTCAGGCCGATTTTCCGGTATTCAGACCGAAGTGGCATTCAGGCCAGTTTTCCGATGTTCAGATCGAAGAAGTTTCCGACGTTCAGGTCGATGCAACTTGTGGCATTCAGGCCAGTTTTCCCGTATTCAGACCGAAGTGGCATTCAGGCCAATTTTCCGATGTTCAGATCGAAGAAGTTTCCGACATTCAGGTCGACGCAACTTGGGGCATTTAGGCCAGTTTCCGGTATTCAGACCGAAGTGGCATTCAGGCCAATTTTACGATGTTCAGATCGAAGAAGTTTTCAACGTTCAGGTCGATGCAACTTGTGGCATTCAGGCTAGTTTTCCGGTATTCAGACCGAAGTGGAATTCAGGCCAGTTTTCTGATGTTTAGATCGAAGAAGTTTCCGACGTTCAGGTCGACGCAACTTGTGGCATTCAGGCCAATTTCCCGGTATCCAGACCGAAGTGCCATTCAGGCCCATTTTCTGATGTTTAGATCGAAGAAGTTTCCGACATTCAGGTCGATGCAACTTGTGGCATTCAGGCCAGTTTTCCGGTATTCAGACCGAAGTCGCATTCCGACCAATTTCTCGGTGTTCAGACCGATGTTTGATAATCTAGTATCTTTCGATGCTCAGATCGAAATCATTTCCGGTATTTAGATTGATGAGCGGCATTCAGGCCATGGTTATTTCCGTGTTGCCATTTATTTTGGTATTCAAGCTAACATTCTTTTTTGGGTGTTCAGCCGACTCTCACCGTACCAGATGGATTCTTTTTTCAAGACCACTTCTTTGCAGATCCTGACAGGCATTATTACTTCATTTTCCTACTTCAGTGTAAATTTTCAGGCTTTTTATTGTATTCAATCCCTTGATACCTCGAAAATGCGAAAGTCGTTGCTATCTTCATTTCGGGTTTCCAGTTGATTGAATAGGGGCAGTTGTAATACCCCAAAATTTACCCTTCATTTTTCTTGGAAGCATGGGATTATGTTTCACACTTCATTAGCATCATACTAGGTCATACTCATTACATACTGCATTAGCGACAAGGAAATCAGGTTTTGATTGATCACTCCTTAGCAGTAGGAGCCCGCACAAAGACGGATTTAGAATTGGACTTCATTCTCTAAGTATATGAGTCTCAAGGGTCTCAGGGGGTTCCAAGTATCTTATTATGGTCCTCAGTTC
This sequence comes from Lathyrus oleraceus, assembly GCF_024323335.1. Taxonomy (NCBI): domain Eukaryota; kingdom Viridiplantae; phylum Streptophyta; class Magnoliopsida; order Fabales; family Fabaceae; genus Lathyrus; species Lathyrus oleraceus. The sequence goes on from NC_066583.1 coordinate 491,376,963, forward strand.
ATCAATGAAGGATTCAGAGCTATCAGAGTGTTCATCTGGATTTAATCAGAAACTAGGGTTTCATGGCTACCTGTAACAGGCAATGTTTGGTTGAAAGTAGAGGGTCTCATCCATGTCATGATTAGAGAGGCATCTTGGCCTAGGAAGATTCACAATTATCTCAGAAAGATCCATTGGCAATCAGTGCAATCAGTTCTTGATAATTTTACCCTAAAACTAGGGTTTCGTATAAAATCAGTTTATTTCTGATTCTTTGGGTGAAACTCTTTTCCATGGCCCTCCATATGTCCACAAGGGTCTACATACAAAAAATCATTCTTTAATTTGAGCCAGAGGTGCTTCAATTGATCACTGGAATCGGGAATCAGACAGTTTGGGAAAAGTCAACTATGGGGCCAAAAAAGTCAACTCCTGACTTTTTGAGAGTGGAATCTCAAAATTCATGCCTAGGGGATCCTACATGTGAAATTTGATCAAGTTTGGATCATGGATTCATCCTTTAATCAGGAATTGGAAAAGTTACTTAATTTGGAAATGGTTGACTTTCCATTTAGGGCAAGTTTTCATGGTTGTTGCACTCACTTTAAGCCCATTTTCCATCAGGATAAAAGCTCCATTTGAAAATTTCTCCAACATGAAAGTTGTTCCTCTTGTTCCGAGCTTTCTAGAGATATAAAGTTTGCTCCATTTGGATTCAAATTGAGAAAGTGATGCTTAGTCAAAGTGAGACATTGTTTTTAGGACACTTAGAAAAATTTCTAAGTCCAAAATCTTCAAAATTTGTCAAGACTTCTTGGCCAGTTTTCTTTTACTTCAAGGCATTATTTGAAAATACTTTCTTCACAACAATTGTACCTTGCCATGTCCTCTTTCACATCCTTTTGGAATCATCTCATTTGGATCCATGGTTTGAGAGATACATTCATTTAAAATGGGCACCATGACTTGATTTTCTAGGCAGATTTTGGGCCTGGCTGGCCCAATCAGTTTTGCATGATGAAACCTGAACTTGAGGGCCATTTTTAACCTTATTTCACTCATCATTTCCACTTGTGTTCAACATGAAAGATGCTAATCTCCATGATATCTTGCTATTGTTTGCATTATTTCTCCAATTGGTGACTTGAGCATCAAGTTACATGGCCATAAAGTCACCACCTTGGAATGAATTTCTTGCCAACCAAGCATGCTGCACAAATCAGTCACGTTTTTTACCTCTTTTGGCCATGCATTGGACATCCATTCACTTAAGTTTGTCCCAAAATAACAACATTTTACACCTCACTTCACACTTTTATTCTTATGGATAAATCACTTATTAAAAAGCCCATGAGAACACCTAATCCACCCTATTTAAGAAGCTGAAACCCTAACCCTAAAGGAGCATTGGAAATTCGTGGCAAGGAGGCAAAGCTTCATCATATATCAGATTCCATTCCACTTCTATTTTCCATTAGATAATCATCTCTTCCATGGCCATGTTTTGCTATATCTATGCTTGCTTACCATGTTCATCATCATTAATTCTTCCATTTTCATATTTCTTTTTCAATTCTTATTCAATTTCTGTTTTGATTTTAATTATTTAAAATATTTTCTTTGTCCATAAAATTACCCAAAAATATTTTTCACTTTTATTAATGTCTTACTTAATTTTATTTAATTTTTATTTTCGTATTTATTTAATATTAATATTTTATTTTAATTCTTTATTCTAAATGGTCCATTTAAAATTATTTTTAGCTCTTTATTTTTGGGATGAAGGTTGACCACTGTCTCATGGTTAACCTGACCTTTTCTTGGAATTTTATTTCACATTTTCAATTTATTATGGATTTATTTTCGACCTAGTTTGGTTGGTTGACTTTTAATTTGACTTATGTTTTATTTTAAATAATTCACGTACCAATTTTCATTATATTTAAAACCTTTTTGGGGGATGATGATGTCCTGACCCCACCCCATTTATTTTAATTTTTCATAATTTTCTTGATTAATTTACTATTTATTCTTGATTTATTTCTAATCTAGTCTTATTAATTGACTTTTGGTTTGACCTATGTTTTATTTTAATTAATTCACGTACCAATTTTCATTATTTTTAAAATCTTTTTGGGGGATGATGATGTCCTGAGCCCACCTTATTTAGTTTAATTTTTCATAATTTTCTTGATTAATTTGCTATTTATTTGATATTTTTTAAGTTGACTTGAATTTTCAGTTGACTTTCTTATGATCGATGTTTGACTTAGGGATTGCTTATGGCAATTAAAGAGATTTTTTTATCCTCCCTTGTTCATCTCATATGCCATGTATTAGAGGCCTTTCATCTTGATCTCATTTGGTCCTTACCTCATTTCCTCATTAAATTATTCAGTGAACCTTTCTTATGCATCTTTGCATCAGCCTGATTCATCTATCATCTTTTACACTTGTTTCTTTCATCCATGCTAAATATTGTTTGATTGTTTAACATGTTCATACTCCCTGTAGCGGGGTATTCGTTACCATTAGAGATATTAACTAAATCCAAGGTAAATCATACAAGTCGAGTCGCCACCGCACTTCTATTTATCCAAAGGAATAGTTAGAAAGCGAACAAAAACCTAAAAGTTTTATCGAATCAAAAACTAGTAAAAATGTCAGAGATCTGGGTAAGGGGGTTGGTTATGCAATGGGAAGGTGGTAGGCACCAAAAACATCTTAGGTACTCCTAGGGAGCCCTTTTCATATTTGTTGCAAAGGTTGTTGTTTTTTTGTGAAAATTTATTTGTGCAAACATGATTGAAGGGATTGGAAAAGTGTGTATGTTTATCTAATGTACTACTTACTAAAAGAAGGGTCAAAAGAAAATGACTCGCACGGACGTCGCATCCACTGCATACGTATCTCATCTGAATCTGAGAATCAGAGTCTTCGTAGCTCGGCTACCTATGAGTTAAAGGGGAAGTGTGCTCGCTAAGACATCGCATCTTATGCCTACGTATCTCATATGGAATGAGAATCAGAGAAAAACATAGTTCGACCACTGTAGCGGTGTATTCGTCGCTATATGATTTATTGATTAAACCATAAGCAAAGCATACAAAGAATTCGAGTCGCCACCGCACTTTTATTTATCCAAAGGACTGGCTAAAAAGCGAACAAAAGCCTAAGAAGTTTTACGCGTAGAAAACTAATAAAAAGATCAGAGAGTCTGGGTAAGGGGTAAATTACGCAATGGGAAGGTGTTAGGCACCCACTACGTCCTAGGTACTCCTAGGGAGCCCTTTTCACACTTGTTGTATAAAATTGTTATTTGTTACGAAATATTTATTGTGCAAACATGATTGGGATGATGAGGAAAGAATATACAAGTTAATTATTTTTGTGTTCGAACGGATGAACCCGTTGCCTACGTACCTTCCATCAAAGGTAAGGATCAAAACGCCGTAGTTCGGCTAAAAGATTTCCAAAAGTTAGTGGATTCAATTTTAAACACAAGCCCTAAGGTCTTACGTTATCCACGGGAGAAAACTCAACCTTATAAAATAACGAGTCCACCATGTGAGAAAAGCTTCAACTTGCTAGTGAGGGGTTAGCCCTATAATAAGCAAGGAAGACTTACAATTCAATCAACTTAGGACAAATAGTTGAGATTAACATCAACCAACTAGGATAAATCAAACCTAAGGCTAATGTATGAAAACTTAACAAGAATGGACAAATCCACAAAACAGTTGAATGGGTGAAGTTAATTGATTATGATTATTCACAAAAGGAGGGTCAAAGTATGATTAAGATTGATTCAAAAGAAGTATTATGAAAATGGAGTTTGAAAAAGTCAAGGACTTGGGGTCCAGGTTTTTAATTTAAAAGCATGAAGATGTTTGCACAATATTTATCTCAAGTTTTGAAAGTAATGTGTGAAAAGGTTTAGGACAAAATGGATGAATGGATGAAGATGGAGTGTAAAACTTCCTAGAAGGTTCACCTCTTGAAATCATATAGAAGATGATTCAAGTGTGTCCTTTGGAATAGGCAATGAGCAATAACAAACAAGCAAAGCAAAGGAAGAAAGTCAACAAAAGCGGATACCGGATGCCAATTACTGGACTTATACCAATCTCCTAAAACAAGAACTGGATATCAGAGGCCACTCTATGGACTTATACTAATCTCCTCAACAAAGAAATAAAAAGTGGATACCGGATGCCAATCTATATGGGCTTATACCAATCTCCAACAGAACAAAGCAAACTTGGATGTCAGATGCCAATCTATCTGGGCTTACTCTAACCTCCAACATATGATCATAGGAAAACAAATGCCAAATTACACGGACTTACATTTGCATCCTCACATACAATCACACAAATGCATCAAGCAAAGAGATGATGAGTGGCCAATGAAATGGTCTTATACTCACTTCCATATCATAGGACCAATGGCCAATGAATGGTCTTACAATTGTCCTCAATGGGCAAACAACAAAGATATGTCACAAAGACAAATGAAATGATCATGCACTAATGAGCAATTAATGATGATAAATGCACAAACCATACAAGCAAACATGTGCATATGAACTAAGTGATCAATCAATCAAAGGTATTCAGCACACTCTATAACCAAACAATGAGGCTCATACAAAGGGTTAGGCATTGAAGCCAACTGGAATAGGGTTAATGGTGCTCTTAACCTTGACATTGAGAGCCAAGGTGAAGCAGATGAAAGGATATGAGGGGTGTGCCTCATGCTCTTATCCCTGGTCAGGGAGAGCTTTGAATATCAGAAGGTGTGGGAGTTCAGAAAGATGGAACTCTCTCCACAAGTTAGACTCTATAGATCTTGGGTTTTTACTCACTATGCATCAACACATGTGGTGTGAGCAAGGTGAGTGACACACAGAATAGTAGGAGATAGGTTACATATCTCTTGGGTTCTACCAATTGCCTTATTTAAAGGACTTTTCCTGCTTGGGACAAAAGTAAACAAACACAGACATTGCCTCTTAAGGAGAACTTCAGATAGTTGCCTGGCCAAGTAACAGGCCAGGTCTTCCAGACTACATGAAGAAAAAGGATTCTACCTCAATGCAAATGCTATCAAGCAAAGCAAAGCAAGTTCTCAAATAACTATTAGCAACTAATGGTACCTGAAATCAATCAAGTAAAATCAGTATACAACTCAAATTCAAAACCAATATAAGATAAGGACCAACACAATCAGTCAAATGTGCAATGCACAAAGCTCAAAGCATATGAGCTAAGCATCCTACAAAACAAACAAGTTAGTTTATGATAAACAATCAAACTCAATCAACTTGCATTAGTCTCCTTGAAGTATTTGCTTCTTAACCTGAAACCAAACTTAAACATGAGCAACAAGACCACTAGGACAAGCCTAGGGTCAAAAGGAGATAAAAAATCCAAAACAGCAAGTGAAAGTTATCCAAAATCAAGTTCAAACAATTAAGAAACAAACCCAAGTGGTTTCACATTCATATCATTCATCATTATCATTTCACAAACAAATTAGGTCAACGCATGTCATATAGAACCTCAAAGAAGCCAACAGAATGATTCAACTCAAATCCAATCACAAACATTTCAATAAATCCTCAAATAATTCATGCTCAAACATAATCCATAACATGATAAGCATACCAAATTTCAGCTCATTTGGATCAAGGGAAGTAGGTCAATGAAAATCAGAAAGTCAAAGCAAGTTCAAACAAACTCATACAAAGCATCAAAACATGCACCAACTTCAATAAATCATAAAACAGTGACAACATATGAGAAATTAATGGGACTAAAACCATGACAAACTTTAAGATGTCTACAATTCACATGTCAAATTTCAAGTCCATCTAATAATGCATGCGAATTTCACAAATCATATAACATCATGTGTCACAAAAAGTCAACAAATGACCAAACAGGGGAGAAAATTCCAATCAAATAGGAAATGCCATCAATAATTCCAGAAAAATTCACATGCATTCTCAACATCCACAAGTATGTTCATGAAAAAATCCAGACCAATTTGAGTTCAATAAGCATGGTAATAAAAATCAAGAAGTTGGACATGAATGGTGTGACACAAATTGTCACACCCCTAATCAAAAATTCATATCTCATCAACCAGCAATGATAAATTCACAAACTCTACACCAAAATCAGCATGAACATATCTATTTTAAGAATAAAAAATTTGGGCAGCATTGGATAATGTATCATCATTTCACAATCAATTTGGCAAGACATACATAAAATGGACAACATGAACAAACCCTAGCACATTTTAAAATCCTCACATGCAAAAAATCTGGAAAAATCATCATAAAAAACTAGAGTTCATGAGGAGCATTTCACAAAAAATCCCATCAAAATTGGATAAAAATTGAGTGACTTATGATTTTTGGAAGATTGGCAATCAAAATGAAATAAAGAAAAGAAATAAGAAATGATTTAAATAAATATTAAGCACGGCAGTGGCATTATGGTAATATTGAGATCCCTTAAGTGAAACTCTGCGTTTCACTTAAGGACGTGTCCTGTTCTGATTCGCTCATGGCAATGGAATAGTGAAAATCATGCAAAAAACAAATTCCAAATGAACCACACGATTTCTGGGTTTTCAGCATTAGGGTTTATGCGTACTGTTCATCTTGTTCATCAATGGTGATGAACTTTTGGTTCCAGTTTTTGACAACAAGCACACCATTCAAACCAACAAACCATGTACATCAACATTCTAACCTTAATTTTCATTAATTCATGCTAACAAGGATGAATCGAGCACAAACACATCTAAGCATCAAATTTCAATTCAACAAATCTCTCCTAATACTCAACCATTTTCAAAACCACAACCTTCAGTGAACTCAGCATGGTAAGATCTATACAAAGCACAACATGATTTTGAGAAATAAGAGAGTCGAAAACTTACTTGATTTGAAGTGCAGTGATGAAATGATGGTTGTTTGGTCGTGTATGCTCGAAACAGATGCACAATAATGCTCCAGGAGGTGAATGGAAGAAGGGTTCTAGCTCAGTTGTCTCAATTCCAGCTCAAACATCCAACTGCCATGTGAGATGCTTGTAAGTAACAGTCGCGATTCTTGCTCTACAGTGGTGGGATGATGTTTGCTACAGCTCCGAAAATGTTGGTAGATGATGAAACAACCAACAGGGCACGAGTTCTTTTGAGAATTTTCAGAAAAATTTCCAAGTGAAGAAAATGAGAACTTGAGAGAAAATGAGATTTGATCTGGTTTAGTGAAGTGTGGCTAGGGCTTTTGCAGCAGAAAATGTCAAATATATACTCTGATTAGTATTGCATAACCCTGGTTAATGAAGTGGTAATCCAATTTAGCTCAAAATGAAATGTTTTTACCAATTTGCTAAAACCACTCAAAAATGCATGGGGTGCATGTAAATGCACGAAAATGGGCCTTAGACAAACTCCAAATGTGATTTCTGAACATTTGCCAATGGTAAAATGTGTTGGAAATGGTTAAATTGAAAGTTCATTTTTTCACCTCCCTCATTTTTAATTCATGCCACTTGAAAAAGGCCATTTTGATTGGTTGATTTTTGGTGAATTGTGATGAAAGATTTGGATAGAGCACATCAAATATGACTTGTAGCAAAAAACCTCACTCAATTTGGCCAAATGGTTTGGAAGATATGCCTCTTTGAAGTTCAAAATTTTTTGAGAATGATTTGATCATAACTTGCCAACCACACATTAGAAATGAGTGTTCTTGTACTTTTTGGAAATGGGAGAACAAGATCTTCAACTTTCATGTTGGACAAAAATTCATTTGAAGCTTGTATGATGTTGTAATCTTGAGGAGAAGAACTTTCCATTTTTGGCAAATTCCAATTACAGGTCAATTTTCTATTTTTGGAAACTTCTTTTCTGACTTCAAATTCTTCACTGTGGATGTTTGACATGTTATATGAGGCTTATATGGACATAAATGAGACCTCTCAAACCAATTCCCACCATCAAATCACTGATTAAATGCACAGTTGATCAAAGTTGACTTCAGTTGACTTTGTTAGGGTTTTGGTTGACTGAACCATGTTCTGATGAATTCCAAGCCCCTACCACTTGATATCTTGATCCAAAATGATGTCACAACTCATATGAACTCTTGATGAATGATCATGGTGCCCAAATTCTTCAAGAATGGCCACCATGTATCTCAATGACTGATTTTGACTAATTTGACCTAATTTGCTTCATCTGCAAGTAACACGGTTAGATGACAATATTTTTGTACTTTTGGTTAATAGACAGATGAAAAGCAATGATATACAAATGCAATACATGCTTGGTGATCAAGAACCACACTCTCAAGATAACCCACCCACTAGGAGGGAAGCAAAGGTGTACAAAGATCCTTGAGGCAATGATATGGTATGATATGATGCCATGAGGGATCTTAGGGACAAAATTGGGGTCTTACAGATGCCCCTATTTAAGGTCATTCTAGCCGGAGAAGTGAAGTTTAGAAATCTTCATCTCGACGCGGTAGAATGGGCTTAAATAACAGTAATGAGACAAATTTTGGTCCCTAAGAGACCTCATGATGCAAATGCATGTATGCAAAAGACACAAACTCTGTGGGGAATATGATTCACACAGAAGAAAATACGATCCATCGGAGTAATACACTCACCAGGAACAGAGACTCTAACAAGACTCTCATTGGGGATAGTAAAAGAAAAAGAATGCATGAACAGGACACGACTTCAAGTTGGGGAAAAACAAAACTGACACAGCGTGAACAAGACACGACTCTGATTAGGGGAATAACAGAAATCAGACTGGAGACCTCACTGGAGAGTGAAGGACTCACACTAGGGAAAAGAAAATTCCAAAGGAAAAACATCCATTGGAGGGACACAAGCTGACTCTTGGGAAAAGCAATAAGAAACTCCACTGAGGAAGCACCAAAGAATGAGATGTTACCGGTATAAGGGTAACAAACTCAGGAAGAATGAATATCTAAGACCGGTATAAGGGTGAGAGATATCAATCAACCAAGCATCTGAGAAAAACCTGGAAAAAGGTACATAAACTCAAGAAAATCTGACTCCGCAGGGGGACCGAGGTCATAATAGGGAGCAGAAGGGAAGGAACACCAGGGATACCGAGGTATATAATAGGTGACCGACCAAAGCGTGAATTGGTATATATGCCAAAACACTCATCATCCGAGAGGAGGGCTTGAAAAAGCAAATCAACTTACAGGATGGACATTCGAATCCACAACGGGAAAACAAACCTTACTCAACTGGGGACACAAACCCAAAGAGTGCATGAGATATAATATCCATTACCGGCAGACCGTGGATAGGAATACTCGCATGAGACATATTATCTATTACCGTCAGAACGTAGATAATACACTCGCATGGTAAGAAACACCAGAGATACCAAAGCATATAATAGGTGATCTACCGAAAACGTGAATTGGTATATATGCCAAAACACTCATCATCCAAAACACAAACTGGTTAAAGGATGGATATTCGATTCTACAAAGAATACGAATCTTGCTCAGCTGGGGAAAATCAACAAAGGATTCCAACTAAAGAGCGCATGAGACATATTATTCATTACCGGCAGACCGTGAATAATATACTCGAAAGGAAAAGACACCAGAGATACCGAAGTATATAATAGGTGACTAACCAAAAAGAGAGACAATCGATACCAAGCATCCGCGTAAACGAAAGACAACTCAAAGGGATAAATTGCAAGCATCCGGCAATTATCCAACAACAAAACATTCGACTCCGCAAAGGGAAATAACGAATCTTACTCGATCAGGGAAACACAAAAGGCTTCGATTGAAGAGTGCATGAGATATATTATTCATTACCGGCAGACCGTGAATAACATACTCGCATGGAAGATTATCCACAACCGGTTATTGGGTTAATAAAGGATAAATCAACTGAAAAGAAAGGTATCGGGATACCAAACTAGGTATATAATGATGACCAATCAAAAGGAGCAACAGACATTACCAACAGAAGGGTAAATGAAAGGTGATCTGCTGAGGATTCACTGGTGAGAATCAATGATCCGGGGATGAATTGCATAAACAGCAATTATCCACAACGACAGGCTGGGGATATATTGATGACAATCAACTATCTGGGGAACGCAATCACTGACAAACGGTGAAGGGACTCGCTGGGGATAAAATTGCTAGCATCCGACAATTATCCAACTGTACCACAAGGCACAAACTCCGCTGGGGAGAAACATCAACACTTGGGATTTACAACTACCGAATACGGGGTAGAAGACCACAGACTCAACTGGGGATAGGGCCAGAACAGCACACAATCCACCAACACCCAAGTTCCATTGATATTAACGGTACATGAACCGGCTCGAACATCCTTAATATCAACCATCTGTTTTGGGGGATTTAGTTTTATACCTGATCAACACCCAGGTTCCATTGATATTAAGGTTGTTTGAACGACTCAACCACGAATCACGGGTTTGCTGGGAGTCACGAGCATGGAGTCTCGGTTAAGAACCACCCAAAGGGAGTGTACTAGGGTTTAAACCTGCCAGACATGTTCTACCAGAGGTTCCCATAATCATCGTCCCATCTTTCGAATATTATCGGAGGAACGAATACTCGTATTCCAAAAATATTCTCAAGAGAAACTCTTATGAGTGTAGTATTGCGTAACAATCGCATCAGAACTTACATCTGAACGACCTTCGCACTACGTTCCTAAAAATAGGCCAAGATGGGTTTGGTAAACTAAGGCCCTTGGCTTCTGCGGCACATGATTGAAAGAATAATGCCTAACCACAAATAACTTGTGTGACATTATTAATCCAACATGACCTCCACCAAGTGAATGGACTCGCAAGTCAACTGGCTAAGGAATACTCCACACCAGTCAACAAGACTATGCCATTCTCTTATCCTAGAGTGCACTCGAGTTCGGGTATAGAACTCATCTCACAGATCACCAAAGCAAACAGCAATTGTATATCAAGAAATTCAAACGTTACAATCAATACAGTTATCCCAAATGGTACAAAAATATGTCATATAACAAATAACAATATATCACACAACAAGGGTGAAAAGTAGGCAATACCACCAGGGAAGGTCTAATGTTATCCCCAGCAGAGTCGCCACTTTTCTGTAGCGGTGTATTCGTCGCTATATGATTTATTGATTAAACCATAAGCAAAGCATACAAAGAATTCGAGTCGCCACCGCACTTTTATTTATCCAATGGACTGGCTAAAAAGCGAACAAAAGCCTAAGAAGTTTTACGCGTAGAAAACTAATAAAAAGATCAGAGAGTCTGGGTAAGGGGTAAATTACGCAATGGGAAGGTGTTAGGCACCCACCACGTCCTAGGTACTCCTAGGGAGCCCTTTTCACACTTGTTGTATAAAATTGTTATTTGTTATGAAATATTTATTGTGCAAACATGATTGGGATGATGAGGAAAGAATATACAAGTTAATTATTTTTGTGTTCGAACGGATGAACCCGTTGCCTACGTACCTTCCATCAAAGGTAAGGATCAAAACGCCGTAGTTCGGCTAAAAGATTTCCAAAAGTTAGTGGATTCAATTTTAAACACAAGCCCTAAGGTCTTACGTTATCCACGGGAGAAAACTCAACCTTATAAAACAACGAGTCCACCATGTGAGAAAAACTTCAACTTGCTAGTGAGGGGTTAGCCCTATAATAAGCAAGGAAGACTTACAATTCAATCAACTAAGGACAAATAGGTGAGATTAACATCAACCAACTAGGATAAATCAAACCTAAGGCTAATGTATGAAAACTTAACAAGAATGGACAAAGCCACAAAACAGTTGAATGGGTGAAGTTAATTGATTATGATTATTCACAAAAGGAGGGTCAAAGTATGATTAAGATTGATTCAAAAGAAGTATTATGAAAATGGAGTTTGAAAAAGTCAAGGACTTGGGGTCCAGGTTTTTAATTTAAAAGCATGAAGATGTTTGCACAATATTTATCTCAAGTTTTGAAAGTAATGTGTGAAAAGGTTTAGGACAAAATGGATGAATGGATGAAGATGGAGTGTAAAACTTCCTAGAAGGTTCACCTCTTGAAATCATATAGAAGATGATTCAAGTGTGTCCTTTGGAATAGGCAATGAGCAATAACAAACAAGCAAAGCAAAGGAAGAAAGTCAACAAAAGCGGATACCGGATGCCAATTACTGGACTTATACCAATCTCCTAAAACAAGAACTGGATATCAGAGGCCACTCTATGGACTTATACTAATCTCCTCGACAAAGAAATAAAAAGTGGATACCGGATGCCAATCTATATGGGCTTATACCAATCTCCAACAGAACAAAGCAAACTTGGATGTCAGATGCCAATCTATCTGGGCTTACTCTAACCTCCAACATATGATCATAGGAAAACAAATGCCAAATTACACGGACTTACAATTGCATCCTCACATACAATCACACAAATGCATCAAGAAAAGAGATGATGAGTGGCCAATGAAATGGTCTTATACTCACTTCCATATCATAGGAGCAATGGCCAATGAATGGTCTTACAATTGTCCTCAATGGGCAAACAACAAAGATATGTCACAAAGACAAATGAAATGATCATGCACTAATGAGCAATTAATGATGATAAATGCACAAACCATACAAGCAAACATGTGCATATGAACTAAGTGATCAATCAATCAAAGGTATTCAGCACACTCTATAACCAAACAATGAGGCTCATACGAAGGGTTAGGCATTGAAGCCAACTGGAATAGGGTTAATGGTGCTCTTAACCTTGACATTGAGAGCCAAGGTGAAGCAGATGAAAGGATATGAGGGGTGTGCCTCATGCTCTTATCCCTAGTCAGGGAGAGCTTTGAATATCAGAAGGTGTGGGAGTTCAGAAAGATGGAATTCTCTCCACAAGTTAGACTCTATATGATCAACACACAAAAAATTAGAGCATTTGGACGTGATTAGGCATGGTTATCAAATTGTATAAGGCAAGGCAATCAAAATCAAGCACATATGTGACACCATTTGATACATCAACTTAGCACAAGCCTAAAACAGAAATGGTAAAAGGTAAAAACCTCAAATCAAAGCCAAAACAACCTCTAACATGTCTAGAAAGAGTGTGCAAAATTTCACATTCATAGGATAAAGCATAAGCATTTCACAAAAGATTGAAGTTCAATGTCATTCAAAAGTTCACAAATGACCATCCAGAATGAAAAATCTCAATCAAATCAGAAATCAATCCAAAAATTCCACAAAAATCATGAGCATTCACAACATTCATATCAATCTCCATACAAAAAATCAGAATATTTGGAATTCATTTGATAGGGTAAATTCATCAATCATGTTGGACAAGCAAAGGTGTGACACAAATTGTCTCACCTAACTTAGAAAAATCATAACTCAGCAATGGCAATTGATAAAATTTCAAACTCAACACCAAAATGTCCATCATGAAGTCTAGTTTAAGCATACAAAATTTCATGAGCATTGGATAAACAACCATCATTTCACAAATGAATTAGTAAGGCAAGGTTCAAAAAGCATACATGTTAACATTCCCTAGGCCAAACAATTTTACAACCAAGCACAACTTCTGGAAAATAATCAAAAAAAACTAGACACAAAATGTGACCTAATGCAAAAATTCCCATATTTTTTGGAGCAATTTTCCATTTGTTATGAATTTATGAAGTTGAAGAAAAATTAAAAATCATGTAAGAGAAGCATGTATGATCAATGGAGAAAAAATGGAAAAATAATACAAAGCGCTTGAACTTATGCCAAATGCTGGACTCGAACCCAGGGCATTTTCAAAAGGAATTGGCGCACGCTAAGCCTGGCCAATCAGAACGCCTGCATGAGCGTTCGATGCAACCAGTAGCATTTAAACCCTAGTGAAACCATAGGCAACGGATTTACATGAACCAAACCGTGGCCAAAAACCTGGGAATCGTCTTCTTCAACGTCATGCACGATGAACAGTAAAACCTCATGAACATGAAGAACAATTTTGTCAGATTTTAAAACTAAGCACATGAACACGAAGGTCTTCCATCACATAATAATAATCCACAATCAATTTAACCAAAAACGCAAAGGCATGCATGAATCGGAGGATTTAAGTTTCATCATCAAAACTTTAAACACATGGTTCTTCATGGATATGGCACGAAATCACTCGATTTAAAGTGCAGAATCATCACCATTAAGAGATCTACAAGATTCACACAACAATTTCAAGAATTAAAGAAGTCGAAAAAGTGACCTCTTGAAGAGCAGTTTTCGAATCCACGCATTTCAGGCCTTGCAATGCTCAAATGATCTTCTAGCAAGCTTATAGAGTTGATTGGAATGAAAACTGAAGTTCAATTGCTCACGATTCCATAGAATTTGAAATTCACCATTGTTGTGTTCTTGCTTCAAGCTGCTTCAGTTTGCACGAATTGGGTTGGATCTTGCTTGAATCTTGATCAGTAATGATACTAGATGGCGAAATAAGCAAGAAAATGCAAATTGATTTGATGAAATTGAGAGAAAAAATGAGAGAAAAGTTTGATGAAATTTTGTAGATCTGAAATTTATGAGGTGTTCCTTAGCAGAATTCAGTTATGATTATGTTTATATAGGTCCTGTTAATCCAATCCTTAATCATACTTAAGCCAATGCAATTGTAATTAGCCAAAATGGAGTGTGGATGCAAATTGGCATTTCACCCTTGTGCATGAAAATCATGGGTGAACAGTGCACGTTTTTCAGCTTGAATTCACTTGAAATGTTATTTGGAAGCCAATGCAAGTGGTAAAATAATCAAACAATGAACCAAATTCAAACCATAATTTTTCCCTCCAAAATCAAGTGATTTTCCAAAAAATTATGTGATGGGAATGCATGGCATGTGATGCATAATTTGGATAGTAGAAGTCAGAATATGAATGTTGCAAAAAGAACCACTCCATTTGGACTTATGGTTTGAAAGTTATGCCCCATTTGAAGTTCAATGTTCACTTGGCCAAGATTGATCTATATCTCTTCAACCATACATGAGAAATTCATGATCTTTGACTTTTTGGAAATGGAAGAACAAGATCTACAACTTTCATGTTCAACAAAATTTCATTTGAAGCATTTTTGATGATGTAATATTGAGGAGAAAACCTTTCCATTTTTGGCCACTTCAAATTACAGGTCACTTTCTATTTTTGGAAAGTTTTGTCCTGACTTTATTTTCTTCAATGTTGGTGTTTGAAATGAAAAATGAGACTTGTTTGAACATGAATGAAGTATTTCTAACCACTTCCCACCTCCAAATCCAACAGTTGTCTTTTGGTTGACTTTTCAGTTGATAGATGACTTGGTCATGCACAGATGATTTTGAGCCTCAATCCCTTGATGAAATGGCTCCAAAATGAAACCCTAGCTTATACAAGCTCAATAAAGCCATATGATGATCCCCATCTCAATGAAGACCTCATCTCCTTGAAACACCCTGATTGGTACAATTCAACTGATTAGGGTTGACCAAAGGTCAAAACCCTAATCCCAAGGCACATGATCAAGAATAATGAACCTCTTAGTGATGATAAGACCATGATGATGATGATGTATCACTTCAACCAAGATAATGACCAATCTCCTTGAGGAACCAAGAAACCCTAACTGAAGCACAAACCCTCAGATGGCTAGTGATCAATTCATGATACCCTCAAGCTTGCATCTTTTAACCTCTCCATCTTCTGATAAAGACCTAGGAGGATGACTTGCTCATTGCTTCCACATGATATGCAAAATGTAATGCCTAATGTCCTAAAAAGATGAAATGCAATATGCTATACTAGTCCCAAGAGAGGAGGGCAAATTTTGAGGTGTTACAGCTGCCCCTATTCAATCCACTGTGAACCTGTCGATATGAACAACCTCGGCTTTCAGATGATCAGGATGAAGAGTGGTTGAATACCAAGAACAGACGAACAATTTGCACTCTGATGGGAAATAATTAATAATGCCTGTCAGAATCGGCAAAGAAGCAATCTCGAAAGAAGAATTCGTCTGGTACGGAGAAAGTCGGCCTGAAAACCGAAACAGAATGTCAACCTGGATACCAAAATAAATGGTAACACAGGAATAACCATGGCCTGAACGCCGCTCGTTAGTCTGAACACTGAGCATTAGAAGATGAGAGTATTGTTGTCGGTCTGAATACCGGGGAATTAGCCTGAACACCAAACAACGGGCCTGAACGCCACTTTGGTCTGAATACCCATTCCTGGCCTGAGCGCCACAAGCTGCATCGATCTGAACTTCGGAAGCTTCTTCGATCTGAAAATCGATAACTGGCGTGAACGCCACCTCGGTCTGAACACCACTTCGGTCTGGATACCGGAAAATTGGCCTGAGCACCAAACAACTGGCCTGAACGCCACTTTGGTCTGAACACCACTTCGGTCTGGATACCGGAAAACTGGCCTGAATGCCACAAGTACTTCAACCTGATCGTTGGAAACTTCTTCGATCTGAAAATCGGAAACTGGCCTGACTGCCACAAGTTCTTCAATCTGATTGTTGGAAACTTCTTCGATCTGAAAATCGGAAATTGGCCTGAGTGCCACAAGTTCTTTGACCTGATTGTCGGAAACTTCTTCGATCTGAAAAATCGGAAACTGGTCTGAATACCCACCTCGGCCTGACTACCGGAAAACTCGTCATACCTGTCAGCATCGGCAGAAAGGAACAGTGATACATGAGACGGCACGCGTGCCAACGACCTATGTTGGGGATAACAAGCCATGAACCGGCTATTCTCTATTCAACCCTAGCCAACGAACACTTTGCGCTTAGCTGGGGATTATTCTCCTTTTTTACTTTGCTTTTTTTTTGAACCCCGAAACTTCCTTGATTAACATTCCCATCTCCGCTCGACAGAAACCCTTCCTCCAATATCGCACTACTGGGGAATACTGTTAACTCAAAAATCACGATGCCACACTCCTCAGAGTAACATCTTCACCATCTGGCGAAGCCAGACCTTAAGCGGTAACCACGGCTCGAGTAACTGATACTTGCAATGCTGCTGATTTTCCAACTAGCGAAACCACTCCTCAAACGATAACCACGGTTTGAGTAGCATCTTCACCCACTGGCAAAACCAAATCTCAAACGGTAACCACGACTTGAGACTAGCCTATGCTTGCAATGCTGATGTATGACTTTTTTCAGCGTAATGCTCCATAATCATGGAAATGCTACGCAATTTATTATGCAATATTCTATGCTTATCTACATGATGAATGCATAAAAAGGTATCCCCCTCAAGGGACTTCTCTGGGGAGTTCGAGGAACTTTGATGAGGAACTCGCCATTGCAATATCCACCCTGCTGGGGAATAGCACTGTTGCTGGGAAATAGGCCACCCTCATCAGGGATAACCTTCTCTGCACCCGATCCGCTTGGGGACTTCGCTGGGGAAAGAACCACCAACGCACTCTGTGGGGAAACCAACAATCTCTGACTTGCTGAGGAATTAACAATCCCAACTCTGCTAGGAGAATCCACCACCAACAGATACCTCCACTGGGAAATAGCAACCTTCGGGCCTGGCTGCTGAGGAAACACCGATCTTAAACCTGCTGGGGAGATAACCATCCCGACCCTGCTAGGTAAGTCACAGACCTTGAATCTGCTGGGGAGGTAACAATCCCCCCTGCTTGGGGAGATGAGGAAAGTCTGGTACTAAACACCCGTCGACTCGTCGAACCATGGCGTTCACCGTCTAAATCCACTGTCAGCTTTCCCATTTTGAAAACTCCCAGACTCGTCTGGACTTTCCTGATTCATCACCTTGTATTCTCGATTGTTCCGTCCTCTACGGAGAACGAATTCCCTAGATTGGTACAAACTTTCCAATCTCCAGACTTTGAAGAGTCTTCTTGATTAATATCCAGGATCGTCGTACTACTCGCCGTCTTTTCACCATTCTTCAATTCATTCGCCCCTGATTGGACTCCACAGGGATTCTTTATCCAAAGCTTCCACATCACAACCCTAAGTGAGTGAAAATATCTAACAGCACCTGCAAAAGAGATCGTTAGATAAAAACGTGCCCCAGGCGTGTCAAGATTTCAACACTTGGGTCACTCCACCTTCCGAATAAGATTTCAAATTTTCAATCTTATAAACATGCATTGGAAGGGACCTGTATGTCTTAAAATGCAAAGACTCTTTATCAAAAATAACTGGATGTTTTTGCAATCAAAGCGGTAATGAAAACAAAAACAAAATTATTTGACTGAATATGCATTTTATTGATTGAAAAGGTGTGGCTTAAATTGAGAAATACAAAGGAAACAATTCCTGAAAAGAGGTAATTGCGCACAAAAGGAAAAATCTATCCTAATGGAAATGTGAAACCGTGATCTCATCGAGTTCCAACTCGGTTACACCCCATATGTCCTCAGACTCTCCGTGCTTTCTGCCTTCTGAACAAGACGTTTCCGATTGATCCCTACCCGGGATTATCCATGTCATATCCAAAGTACAAACGATCATGCCAGACGCAGTTGTTCGTTTCAATCCCTCTTTTACCTGGACCGCCCTTTGGGTTTTCAGTCCACCGGGATACCCCTTTTTGCCCAAGCCGCCTTTTCAGGTTTTCGACTTGCCGGGTGTACATTTTTTCTTTTTTATCCCTAATTTTTGCCCGAACCATTTCATTTTCTTTTTCGGTTCGTCGGGATGCCCATTTTTGCTTGGAATATTTTATTCTTTTCGTCCAGCGGGTCTCTTTATACGAAGTATTTTTTAACTGCGTCCGCATTCACAGGGGATGGAAAGTCCTCGCCATCCATGGTCGTCAGCAACAAGTCTCCGCTAGAGAAAACCTTCTTGACCACGAATGTACCTTCATAATTGGGTGTCCATTTGCCCCTACGATCGTTTTGAGGAGGAAGGATCCTTTTCAGCACCATATCACCCACGTGATACACACGAGGTCGTACCTTTCGGTCGAAAGCACGTTTCATCCGCTGTTGGTACAACTGTCCATGACAGATGGCTGCCAGCCTCTTTTCCTCAATCAGGCTTAACTCTTCGTACCGGGTCCTTACCCATTCAGCCTCTTGCAATTTCACGTCCATCAGGACTCTCAAAGAGGGAATTTGAACCTCAACCGGTAACACCGCTTCCATTCCATATACCAAAGAGAAAGGCGTTGCCCAAGTAGATGTACGCACCGAGGTTCGATACCCATGCAATGCAAACGGCAACATCTCATGCCAGTCTTTATAGGTCACAACCATTTTCTGCACAATCTTCTTTATATTCTTATTGGGTGCCTCAACCGCCCCATTCATCTTCGGACGATAAGGAGAAGAATTCTGATGTTCAATCTTGAATTCCCGGCATAGTTTTGCCATCATCTTGTTATTCAAATTAGAACCATTATCAGTAATGATTCTCTCGGGAACCCCATATCTGCAAATGATGTCTCTCTTGAGAAATCTGGCGACGACCTGCTTCGTCACGCTCGTATAAGAGGCTGCTTCCACCCACTTGGGGAAGTAATCAATAGCCACTAATATGAACCGGTGCCCATTCGAAGTCGTAGGCTCAATCTTCCCAATCATATCAATGCCCCACATAGCGAACGGCCATGGAGACGACATCAAACTCAACGGATTTGGAGGCACGTGCACCTTGTCAGCATAAATCTGGCATTTATGACACTTCCGCACGAAATTGAAACATTGGGCTTCCATTGTCATCCAATAATAACCTGCCCTCAGCAGCTTCTTTACCATTGCATTCCCACTGGCATGGGTACCGAACGACCCCTCGTGAACCTCTTTCATCAAGTGGCTTGCTTCTTTGTCATCAACACATCTGAGCAAGACCCAATCAAAATTCCTCTTGTACAAAACCCCATCCTTATTCAAGTAGAACACCATAGCCAACCTCCGCAGAGTCTTTCGGTCCTTCTTGGATGCTCCCTCAGGATACTCTTGAGTCTCCAGATAGCGCTTGATATCGTAATACCACGGCTTCTCATCATCAGGCGTTGTGTCAACAGCAAACACATAAGCCGGTCTATCCAGACGTCCCACCTCAACACTGGGGAACTGATTCCACCATTGTACCTTAATTAAGGCGGCCAAAGTAGCCAAAGCATCTGCCAACGGATTCTCTTCTCTCGGCACATGATGCATCTTCACCTTGGTGAAAAACGTCAACAATCTCGTCGTATAATCCCGGTATGGAACTAAATGAGATTGATGCGTATACCATTTTCCGTTAACCTGATTCACAACCAAAGTTGAATCTCCATATATAACAAGGTTTTTGATCCTCAAATCAATCGCCTCTTCAATCCCCAAGATACAAGCTTCGTATTCAGCCACGTTGTTGGTGCACTGAAATGTTAGTCGGGCAGCAAAAGGAATGTGGGATCCTTTCGGCGTAATCAAAACAGCACCAACACCGCTACCATTCACGTTAACGACCCCATCAAACATCAGAATCCATTCGGATTCAGGGTCAGGCCCCTCCTCCGGGATTGGTTCCTCGCAATCTTTCGATTTGAGAAACATGATGTCCTCATCAGGGAATTCAAACTTCATCGGTTGATAATCTTCAATGGGTTGCTGGGTGAGGTAATCAGACAATACACTCCCCTTGATCGCTTTCTGAGAGGTATACTGGATATCATACTCTGTCAAAATCATTTGCCATCTCGCAACCCGTCCGGTCAATGCTGGCTTTTCAAAAATATACTTGATCGGATCCATCTTGGAAATCAATAAAGTGGTATGAACCAGCATATACTGCCTCAGTCGGCGAGCAGCCCAGGCCAAAGCACAACAAGTTTTCTCGAGCAGTGAATATCTTGTTTCACAGTCGGTAAACTTTTTGCTAAGGTAGTATATGGCATGCTCTTTTCGACCAGACTCGTCATGCTGCCCCAATACACACCCCATAGACCGCTCGAGGACCGTCAAGTACATGATTAACGGTCGTCCCTCCACAGGAGGCATCAAAATCGAAGGCTCCTGCAAATACTCTATTATCTTTTCAAATGCTGCTTGGCAATCATTATTCCACCTGACCGTTTGATCTTTTCTCAACAACTTGAATATTGGTTCGCACGTGGCTGTTAGATGAGATATGAACCTTGAAATGTAGTTCAATCTACCTAAGAAACCACGAACCTCTTTCTCTATTCTCGGTTCAGGCATTTCTCGTATTGCTTTTACTTTAGCAGGATCAACCTCGATTCCTTTTTCACTTACAATAAACCCCAGCAATTTACCGGACCGCACTCCGAAAGTGCACTTACTCGGATTCAACCTCAGTCTGAATTGTCTCAACCGGTCAAACAACTTGGCCAGATCTACCAGATGCCCCTCCTCTGTTTGGGACTTTGTTATCATGTCATCAACATAGCAGTCAATTTCATGATGAATCATATCATGAAACAAAGTCACCATAGATCTCTGATAAGTAGCACCGGCGTTCTTGAGACCGAATGGCATCACCTTATAGCAAAAAGTGCCCCACGGTGTGATGAACGTTGTTTTCTCCATATCATCTGGCGACATTTTGATTTGATTATAGCCAGAAAGCTATCCATGAAGGAAAACACCGAGAATTGAGCTGTATTATCTACCAACACATCAATGTGAGGTAATGGAAAATCATCCTTCGGGCTAGCTCTGTTTAAATCCCGGTAGTCCACACACATTCTTACCTTCCCATCTTTCTTCGGCACTAGCACAATGTTTGCGACCCAAGGCGGATAATTAGTGGCAGCAAGGAAACCAGCATCTCACTGCTTCTGAACCTCCTCCTTAATTTTTATTGCCATCTCAGGTCAAGTTCTGCGCAACTTCTGCTTCACTGGAGGACAATCTACTCTCAACGGTAGCTTGTGCACAACGATATCGGTATCCAACCCTGGCATATCTTGATAAGACCAGGAAAAGATGTCAACATACTCTTTCAACAATGCTACCATTCTGCTCTTGACACTCGCCTCCAAAGCATCCCCAACTTTCACTTCTTTCCTGACCTCGTCGGTACCCAGATTCACAACTTCAACTTGCTCCTCGTGCAGCTGAATCACTTTCTCCTCTTGTTTTAACAACCTGGCTAATTCCCCTGGCAGTTCACAATCTTCTTCGCCTTCTTCTTCGGCATGATAGATCGGATTGTCAAAGTCATATGAGGGTGTAACAGGATTGTTATCAATGAGATCCGGAGAAAGATCGCATCTGCATGAATGTTGATTCATGCATTGCTTTAGAACCGGAGCGAGACAAATTGAAAAGGAAAACGAAAACATTGCCATTTTTATTTTGTTATTTTATTTTTAAACTGCAAAAATAAATGAAAAACAGGGAACACCGCTTTTAATTGGAAAACATCCTTTTATTTATGATGCAAATTTTGCAAAATGAAACATGAGGTGGCCCTTACAATGAACCATTACGTTTCGGGCAAAACGTATGGCTTCCATGCAAATAAAATTGAAAAATAGAAAATATTACTCTTCAAGTAGAGTGACAGTGATGATCTTTTCAACCTTCCAGTTCTGGACTCCCATCCCTGGTGCGCACGGCTTTATCCACTGATCCATCTCGCAGTCATTGTCGACTTCTTCACCCACCATACAGATGTGATCTGGATCCAGCATTCCAGCACTGGTGAATGTGAATGACGGACGACGTCCTCTACCTTGCCCAGAGCCTCGGCCCGGCTGATAACCCACTCCAAAACGGTCTTTTTTGGCGGTGATGTCCATCATCTTCCCCCAACCAGGAGCTTCTCCACTCTTCACCACCTCAGCGGCCTGTCTATACGAAGAAATGGATGGTCTCTCCTCTTCTTTGGCAAAAAGAGCATTCTCCACCTTAACGGTTTCGAATGCTTGACTCGGGGTCTCCCAGATCTCACCGTCGATTTCCACGTATTTGAACGATGACAAGTGGCTGACAAAGATGTCTTCCTCTCCACAAACGGTGACGACCTGCCCGTCCCAGATATACTTCAGCTTCTGGTGCAAAGTCGAAGTCACTGCCCCAGTAGCATGAATCCATGGGCGACCCAACAGGCAACTGTATGCCGGCTGAATATCCATGACATAGAATACTGACTTGAACACCTCGGGCCCGATCTTCACCGGGAGCTCCACCTCTCCAAACACCGCCCGTTTCGAACCGTCGAACGCTCTCACTATCAAATCCCTGGGCGTCAGTATCAACCCTTCACAGTTCAGCTTCGCCA
Organism: Lathyrus oleraceus; assembly: GCF_024323335.1. Lineage (NCBI taxonomy): Eukaryota > Viridiplantae > Streptophyta > Magnoliopsida > Fabales > Fabaceae > Lathyrus > Lathyrus oleraceus. Next base: position 491,400,299 of record NC_066583.1, read on the forward strand.
AGGCTTTCTTTGGCAACACATTTAAAGAGGAACCGATATCAACCAACACGTGCGAAAGCACGACTCCTTTACATTCCATAGCAATGTGTAAAGCCCGGTTATGATTCCTCCCATCCACAGTCAGATCAAGGTCAGTGAACCCCAGCCCATGGCTGGCATGAACATTAGACACCACCGTCTCCAACTGATTGATTGTGATCTCTTGAGGAACATAAGCTCTCTTCAGAATTTTCAACAAAGCCTCTCTATGCCCCTCGGAGCTCAACAATAAAGACAAGATTGAAATCTTGGATGGGGTCTGCTGCAGGTGGTCAACAAGCTTGTACTCTGACTTCTTGATGATTCTTAAAAATTCTTCCGCTTCATCATCAAGTTCTCTTTCCGACCCACCAGGCGCCGGTGTCACTACAGGAGTACCCTCATTGATTACTTGTTTTCCTCTTGCCCTGGCTAAAGCCTCGGCCTTTTCTTTCTTTTCTTTTTCCCCTTCTTCACCCCTCAAAGCATCAGGTGCAAATAACCTCCCACTGCGAGTGAAACCACTAGGTCCGGCATTATCCATCTTTGAAACGATGGTTTCACTAGCAGTTTGATCTTCCAGCTTCTCCCCATTACAGTACACCTCCCCACCATAATGCCACGGCACGGCATCATCTTTGTCATAAGGAATTGGTCCAGGTACCGTGATAGTAACTGGAGCCGCATCTGCTAGCGTTGACAAATCAACCGGGTCGAAGTAGATAGTTATGGTGGAGACATCTTCCTTCCCCAGATCAGCCTTCTCAAACCTGAGACTTCCTTCGTCCATCAGCCTCTGGACAACCTCCCTCAACGATATACACCCATCAGGAGCAACAGTGCACGCATCACAACAGTCATTACAGTCCGGAAAGACCCCATTCTTCAACAATTGTCTTTTGACCTCAGCCAACGGAGTCTTCAACTGATCTACCCTCAACAGCCCGATTCTGCCCTCCTCAGAGATTGCATTCACCCCCATCTGACCATGCGCGGGCATGGGATTAGCATTCACATTGGGAGATGGAGCAAAGTTGATTGCTTTAGAATCCACCAGGTCTTGAACCACATGCTTAAAAGCTTTGCAGTTTTCTACGTTATGTCCAGGTGCACCCGAGTGAAATTCACACTTAGCATTCTCATCAAAGCTGGCTGGCCTCTGATCAGGTCTCAAAGGAGCCAACGTTCTCAACTGGACCAATCCCAAATCTTTCAACTTTTTCAACAGGAATGAATAGGTCACAGGTGGCCTATCAAATTGACGATCATTCATTCTCCCTCTGACTTGATACCCAGCCCTTTGCGGTCTCTACTGAAACGGCTGACGTTGTTGTTGTGGTTGTTATTGTTGCTGTTGTGCAGGCTGATTATTAGCAGGAATGGTCACCGCATCAGTGTGCTGATAGTAACGATCCCTACTCGGTCCTCTTTGGGTATATACAACACTAGTATCACCCTCTTTCTTCCTCTTACCATTTCCAAAGGGCTTCTTCGATCCTGATGACGAAGCATTACCACCCTGGATTTTCCCCAATTTCAACCAACTTTCTATTCTTTCACCGGCTACCACAATATCAGCGAAGTTGGTAACCGGGCATCCAACCATCCTTTCAGCAAATGTCCCCTGAAGGGTACCCATGAACAAATCCGACATCTCCCTATCCACCAATGGAGGTTGCACCCTGGCAGCTAACTCCCTCCATCTCTGCGCATACTCTTTAAACCCCTCATTAGGCTTCTGAGACATACCCTGTAGCTGGGTACGACTAGGAGCCATGTCAGCATTGAACTGGTATTGTTTAAAGAAGGCGTCTCCAAGATCTTGCCAGCTCTTGATGTCAGCAGATTTCAGCTTGGTGTACCATTCCAGGGATCCTCCGGACAGACTGTCCTGAAAGAAGTACATCCACAGCTTCTGGTCCACTGTGTACGCAGAAATCTTGCGGACGAACGCTTGAAGGTGAGTCTCCGGGAATGAACTCCTATTATATTTGTCAAATGCAGGCGCTTTGAACTTTTATGGGATCACAATCCCCTCAACCAACCCCATATTCGACATATTCACAACCCTTGGAGTGGCATAGCTTTTGAGAGCCCTGATCTTCTCTGCCAACAACTGAATTTCTTTGTTTGGTGGGTGGACACCATATTGCCCAAACTGTTCATTCAGCATAGAGAATTGATCAGCTTCTCTGTCCTCCTCCCTATCTTCATCAGCCCCAAAGAACGGAGGAAATAGATTATCCTTCATGTTATTGCCCATCTGACCGGGTCCACCACCTGTGGCAGCACCAAAACCACCGGCATTATTAGTCAATACACCCACAGTTGTCCTCTTTCCACCGTCCCTAGAACCACCAAGTCCATGGTTAGAGACACCATCCAGGTTGACACCACTGTTGGCAGCTGAAGCCCGCTCGAGCTTCTCTACTTTATCAGCAAGCGCTTTCTGCCCTACGGCAAACCCTTGCATGATATTGATAAATTCGTTCATCTTCTCCTTTAGCTCGAGAACATCTGTGTTGGGTAGATCCATCAGTCTAGGTGTATTGCGTCTGGTGAAATATATGTGCGGACGTGTTGAGTGCAAGGGTACAACTCTACGAGCACGAGCAATGATTCCTGAAACAATCAAGCCCGTTAGAACTGATACCTGCAAAATAGAAGACAAGTTATCATGATTTATGCATGAATGCAGTATTTATCCATACGAGGGACACTCTATCTTTCAATCCTGGCTTCATGGAGACAGATAATAATCCGGCAGCAATATTCTGACATTCATCATTTGATTTCATCATACAGATCAGAGATATATGATTTAGCAAAATACCACCCAACCATGTGTGTGCTCTGTGAGTGCATACAGGAAAGCAAATAAAGCTTGAAGATCGATCACTGAATGAAAACAACCATCGTATATCAAAAATGCACAATAAGTGCCATAGTTATACATCCAAGCTGATGCAAATCAAATACAATTCTCCAGAATCAGAAAGAACATACAAGCAAGTGAATTCCGTCAACAGGCCTGACGGTAATCCACACAAATGATAACAAAAGACTACACTGAAGAAGGCCCCATAGACGGCTCCGCATCATCTACCATCTCGGTAAACTTCACCGCGAACCTGAGCTCAGTGTTCTCCTGCTGCAATCTCCCTATCTCCTTCTGGCCAATCTTCATCTGTCTGAAGTAATGATCTCTCTCAGCAAGATAATGATCTCTCTCAGCAATGATCTTCATGTTCTCGGCTTCCTTGACCTTCAACTTTGCTTCCCATTCGTTGATGAGGACTCTGACTTTGTCTTCCCTCTGATCCCTCACAAGGATTTGCCTCCTCTTCTCATCTTCAATGACCTTTGAAGCTCTAGCCAATCTCTCTTTGGTGATGTCATTCTCCTTTGTCGACGACTCCAACGCTTGGCTGACCTTGCGGTAATAGGCAGTGTCTATCTCAAAGCGCTTCACTTCCAGGGCATGTCGCTTATCCTGATCCTCCATTCTCCCTCTGATCTCCTGATTAGCCATCTGAATCCGAGCAACACTCATCTCCAATTCAGTTTTCTCCGCTTGCAGCTGATCTCTGGCTTTCTTCATCTCGAGGAGTTCTTCCATACTGACAGAAGAACGCGGACCCTCAATCAAAGGACACCAAGGATCACCTCCAGGAAATGGTAGATGCGTGAGCTCGACCCTCTTCCTAAGCCAGTCATCAAATAGAGGAAAAGATCTGTTATTAACCTTGCCAAAAGGAACCTTGCCCTTTCTCTGAATGCTACGCCACTCATCAGACGCTTGCCTCAACTTGGCCTGATTGCCCTCAATTGGGAAGTATAAAGACTCCTGAATCTCTCGTCCGAAAGGAGGACCCTCCACGGCAAACCCCATCTGTCTCCTAAGAAGCACCGGGTTGTAATTAATGCAACCTTGAACTCCTATAAGAGGCACATTGGGAAGACTCCCACAACTGGATATGAAATCTCGTCCCGCCAAACCGTTGTGAGTCCAAGCTATGTCCTTGGCCCGCAAACCCATCAATCTGACTGACCACCTGACGGTAGGATCAAGAGCGACAAAGGCACCTCTGGAAGGCAAATACCCCATGAACCATTTGTGCAGCAACTGAGCACAACATCGAATCAAACCCCCTTGCCGCTTCTCGTTCCGATTATGGACCGAGTAATAGACATCTCCAACCAGAGTAGGAATGGGATTCCTCTGCATAAACAATCTGATAACATTAATGTCCACGAAGCTCTTTTGATTAGGAAAAAGGATGGTCCCATAAATGCTCACAGCAATCAAGGCACAGACAGTTTTCCAATTACCCGCAGCAGCATGTTCCTTGGTCTTAGCTTCCAAGAAACTCAGATGAAAACTGGGTAACTTTCCCTTCTCCTTCAAACCCCCCTTGGTCACCTCTGGGCTCAAATAAAGAGCACGAGAAATCTCAGCAATATCAAACTCCCCCTTAGTGGCATAGAAAGGAATCTGATCTCTGATCGGAATACCCAGGATGCTAGCATAGTCCTCCATCAAGGGTCCCAACAAGTAATCCGGGAATACAAAACACCTCAAGCCCGGGTCATAAAACTGGAGAAGAGTATGAATGGCGCTCCTATCACTGTCTGTGAGCTTGAAAACCAACTTCAGAATACCACCGTATGCCTCCCGGAACATCCCCACATGGTCGGGTGTAATCAATGTTATCATATCTCTCAGCACACCAATCTCTGTGTCGAAGAAACTGTAGACAACATCATCCTTCAAATCGGTCCTCATGTCTGGAACAAAGAAGTCTCTCAACCAGGATCTCAATCAAAAATCTCCCTGCATATGGATAAACATGAGTTAGATGCAGGTAAATGCAAAATGCGAATGATGCTGATGTATGAATGCAATGCATTGTGCCATCCTCCAAGTCATCTGAATATCTACTGCACTGAGTTACAGCCCCTGAACTGATTACCACCATCTGAGGTACTTAGCAATCATAAGTCCGACTCAAGGGTTCCGAAATAAACGAAACTAGAAGATACATCACCATCATCACCAGAGATTCTCTGAACAGATAACAACAGGACACTCTGAACCAGCCCGGGGAATCCTGAAATAAACGGATCCCCACTGATAAATAATACGGACAACACTCCGACGTCTCAGAAATAAATCCATAAATCCGACTTATAAATAGGACTCTGATCAACGGCTGAACCATTAGTCACCATCAAAGTCACCAACAGAACATGCATCTGTAAGAACCAACCCTCCCCTCACAGGTGAATTCTAATCAGGTCATCCTAAGGCGGATAATGGTCTCGACAATCGGGCAAAGATACTCAACGGGTTTGCCCTTTCGGGTGTGCCGTTGCAGCTCTCTTAAGATTATCTAAACCAAAGATCCAGGAATGAACGGTCGCCGAAGTCAATAGCTCAGATGAAGTAACTCAACCAAAGTGGATACTCCACAAAGGAAAAGCTCCCTCAAAAGAACCTCGTACGGCTTGTGGTATATCACGTCGCCAAGATCATGTTGACCTAACATGAGAGGAAACATGAGACCACGCTAATCCTAGGTGTATACTCGGGCCTGGGTTTTAGCCCCACTCAGAACACCCACCCCAAATCATAGGAACCACCTGTACAGAGGACAGCAAAATGATAGTATGATGCATGCAAATATTTATGCAAATATATACATAACATAATAATAATAAATGCAATAAATAGAGCAACACAAGCAACCTAAACTATCCTAGAGCGCTAGGAGAGACTGGCTTAGGGAAGATGGATCAGCAAGAGGTCAACTTGTTATCCCCAGCAGTGTCGCCAGCTGTCGCATCCGCGAAAAACTACCGACGGGCTAAAACAAAACAAATAGAGCCACCACCGTGCATTATTTATCCCAAACAGGGAAAGGAAACGCTCGAAGTAAACCTGGAAAAGACATGGTCTCGCGACCAAAGAGAGATGGGATCGGGAGTCAGTTATGCGAAGGGAAGGTATTAGCACCCCCACGCATTCGTCGTACTCGACGGGATCCACGCTCAGAAGGAAAGAATAAGGTTGCTAAAACTGCTCACAAACATCACACACACACACACTGGAAACAACACAGGTGGAGGAAGAGGGGAAAGGGCTCGCTAGGATATCGCATCCTATGCCTATGTATCTCATCTGGAATGAGAATCAGAGCTATCGTAGTTCGGCTCACGCACGCCGAAACAAAACACACGCAAACAGGCAAACATGGAAACCGAATGCCAATCGTTGGACTTACATCAGACTCCGAACCAAACAAACCCACACTGGAAGCCAACTGCCAATCGCTGGACTTACGTCAGACTCCACACAACAAACCCACTCTGGAAACCAAATGCCAATCGCTGGACTTATATCGGACTCCAAGCACACAACAATAGGATACGGAATGCCAATCGCTGGTCTTACATCCATCTCCTAACACACACAAGAAGGTTAACAAACAACAAGTTACTAAGGAGTCTGGCACTCGAGCCTAGTAGCTGACAAGCAAACACACAAAAAAAAGAAAAAGGGTGCCCGGAGAGATCTCGTGCGACCTCCTGCCTACCTACCTCATCTGGTATGAGGATCAGGGCAACGTAGTTCCCCTTAACAGGGGAGAAACTTTCTCCTAACCAGAGACTGGGAAATGACAAACTAGAAGGGAGACTGACTCGAGCCTAATAGTTATCATGTAATCCACCATGGTCCTAGGTTGAGGTTTCTATCTAACTTGCACAGGCAACAAGCTATCTTAAACAGCACAAGCAAAGCAAACATACACACAATTAGCACACACTATATACAAACAAAGTGGGCTCACACAAGGTTAGGTTGTGAAACACAAGCCAACTGGAATCGGGTGTAGTTAGCTCTTAACCCTAACATTGAGAGTTAGGGTGAAGCAGATGAAATGGGAAGTGAGGGTAAGACCTCACAGCTCTTATCCCTGGCCTGGGAGAGCTTCAGACAAATGAAAGTGCGGGAGTTCAGAAAGTTGGAACTCTTCTCCACATATGACTGACTCAACAAAGATCTTGGGTTAATATCCACAATGCATCAACACAAGGTGTGTGAGCAAAGTGGATGACACATTGAATTGCAAGAGATGGATTGCACATCTCTTATATCTGCCAATTGCCTTATCAAAGGTCTTTTCCTACTTGGCACAAAGATAAACAAACACAAGCATTGCCTCTTAAGGAGGGCTTCAGACAGGTGCCTGCCCAAGTAACAGGACAGGTCTTCCAGACTACATGATGTCAGAGAGTTATACCTATGTGGTTAAGCAACCAAGAAAAAGCAAGTTCAAAGTGAACTTAAGCAACTTATGTACCTGTTGAAAAACATCACATAATTCAGTTAAACTGTACAGACAAACAGACAACATCAATATCAACAGTCAAACCCAATAAGCAAAGGCATAAGCCAACAAGTCAAACTCAAATGAGTTAATAACCCTACAAATCACACAATGTTAATAGTCAAAAGAAAACACCAAAGGCTCAAGTGATAGAGCATCAACAACTATGGAACTTGAGTGCTCAACCTGAAATCAAAGCTCAAACATGAGAGGCAGACCACTAGGTCAAAGCCTAGGGTCAAAGAGGGAGGAAAAATTCAAAACAGAACATGAAAATTGACATGAATCAACTACAATCAATTAAGAACATCATCCAAAAAATCCCACATCAATATCAATTACCAATTTCATTTCATGAACCAAATATGGCAAGGTATGCAAGTTGCAACCACATTGTGACCACAGAATGAACAAATGCACATTAATTCAAAAATGGTTCAATTAATTTTGGCAAAAATCATGGGTAAACATAACACACCATATGATCAACACACAAAAAATTAGAGCATTTGGACATGATTAGGCATGGTAATCAAATTGTATAAGGCAAGGCAATCAAAATCAAGCACATATGTGACACCATTTGATACATCAAGTTAGCACAAGCCTAAAACAGAAATGGTAAAAGGTAAAAACCTAAAATCAAAGCGAAAACAACCTCTAACATGTCTAGAAAGAGTGTGCAAAATTTCAAATTCATAGGATAAAGCATAAGCATTTCACAAAAGATTGAAGTTCAATGTCATTCAAAAGTTCACAAATGACCATCCAGAATGAAAAATATCAATCAAATCAGAAATCAATCCCAAAATTCCACAAAAATCATGAGCATTAACAACATTCATATCAAGCACCATACAAAAAATCAGAATATTTGGAATTCATTTGATAGGGTAAATTCATCAATCATGTTGGACAAGCAAAGGTGTGACACAAATTGTCTCACCTAACTTAGAAAAATCATAACTCAGCAATGGCAATTGATAAAATTTCAAACTCAACACCAAAATGTCCATCATGAAGTCTAGTTTAAGCATACAAAATTTCATGAGCATTGGATAAACAACCATCATTTCACAAATGAATTAGTAAGGCAAGGTTCAAAAAGCATACATGTTAACATTCCCTAGGCCAAACAATTTTACAACCAAGCACAACTTCTTGAAAAATAATCAAAAAATCCTAGACACAAAATGTGACCTAATGCAAAAATTCCTATATTTTTTGGAGCAATTTTCCATATGTTATGAATTTATAAAGTTGAAGAAAAATTAAAAATCATGTAAGAGAAGCATGTATGATCAATGGAGAAAAAATGGAAAAATAATACAAAGCGCTTGAACTTATGCCAAATGCTGGACTCGAACCCAGGGCATTTTCAAAAGGAATTGGCGCGTGCTAAGCCTGGCCAATCAGAATGCCTGCATGAGCGTTCCATGCAACCAGTAGCATTTAAACCCTAGTGAAACAATAGGCAACGGATTTACATGAACCAAACCGTGGCCAAAAACCTGGGAATCGTCTTCTTCAACGCCATGCACGATGAACAGTAAAACCTCATGAACATGAAGAACAATTTTCTCAGATTTTAAAACTAAGCACATGAACACGAAGGTCTTTCATCACATAACAATAATCCACAATCAATTTAACCAAAAACGCAAAGGCATGCATGAATCGAAGGATTTAAGTTTCATCATCAAAACTTTAAACACATGGTTCTTCATGGATATGGCACGAAATCACTCGATTCAAAGTGCAGAATCATCACCATTAAGAGATCTACAAGATTCACACAACAATTTCAAGAATTAAAGAAGTCGAAAAAGTGACCTCTTGAAGAGCAGTTTTCGAATCCACGCGTTTCAGGCCTTGCAATGCTCAAATGATCTTCTAGCAAGCTTGTAGAGTTGATTGGAATGAAAATTGAAGTTCAATTGCTCACGATTCCACAGAATTTGAAATTCACCGTTGTTGTGTTCTTGCTTCAAGCTGCTTCAGTTTGCACGAATTGGGTTGGATCTTGCTTGAATCTTGATCAGTAATGATACTAGATGGCGAAATAAACAAGAAAATGCAAATTGATTTGAAGAAATTGAGAGAAAAAATGAGAGAAAAGTTTGATGAAATTTTGTAGATCTGAAAATTATGAGGTGTTCATTAGCAGAATTCAGTTATGATTATGTTTATATAGGTCCTGTTAATCCAATCCTTCATCATACTTAAGCCAATGCAATTGTAATTAGCCAAAATGGAGTGTGGATGCAAATTGGCATTTCACCCTTGTGCATGAAAATCATGGGTGAACAATGCACGTTTTTCAGCTTGAATTCACTTGAAATGTTATTTGGAAGCCAATGCAAGTGGTAAAATGATCAAACAATGAACCAAATTCAAACCATAATTTTTCCCTCCAAAATCAAGTGATTTTCCAAAAAATTATGTGATGGGAATGCATGGCATGTGATGCATAATTTGGATAGTAGAAGGCAAAATATGAATGTTGCAAAAAGAACCACTCCATTTGGACTTATGGTTTGAAAGTTATGCCCCTTTGAAGTTCAATGTTCACTTCGCTAAGATTGATCCATATCTCTTCAACCATACATTAGAAATTCATGATCTTGGACTTTTTGGAAATGGGAGAACAAGATCTACAACTTTCATGTTCAGCAAAATTTCATTTGAAGCATTTTTGAAGATGTAATCTTGAGGAGAAAACCTTTCCATTTTTGGCAATTTCAAATTACAGGTCACTTTCTATTTTTGGAAAGTTTTGTCCTGACTTTATTTTCTTCAATGTTGGTGTTTGAAATGACAAATGAGACTTGTTTGAACATGAATGAAGTATTTCTAACCACTTCCCACCTTCAAATCCAACAGTTGACTTTTGGTTGACTTTTCAGTTGATAGATGACTTGGTCATGCACACATGATTTTGAGCCTCAATCCCTTGATGAAATGGCTCCAAAATGAAACCCTAGCTTATACAAGCTCAATAAAACCATATTATGATCCCCACCTCAATGAAGACCTCATCTCTTTGAAAAACCCTGATTGGTACAATTCAACTGATTAGGGTTGACCAGAGGTCAAAACCCTAATCCCAAGGCACATGATCAAGAATAATGAACCTCTTAGTGATGATAAGACCATGATGATGATGATGTATCACTTCAACCAAGATAATGACCAATCTTCTTGAGGAACCAAGAAACCCTAACTGAAGCACAAACCCTCAGATGGCTAGTGATCAATTCATGAAACCCTCAAGCTTGCATCTTTTAACCTCTCCATCTTCTGATAAAGACCTAGGAGGATGACTTGCTCATTGCTTCCACATGATATGTAAAATGTAATGCCTAATGTCCTAAAAAGATGAAATGCAATATGCTAAGCTAGTCCCAAGAGCGGAGGGCAAATTTTGAGGTGTTACACCCGGTGGGGAATATGGAAGAAAGGACAGACGCTTTCTGCCTATGGGGCTGACTCTATATGGAGAGATCAGACACACATGTCTGCTTGGGGAAGTATATCACCAAATAGCAGGAGACAGCAAACAACGATATATGGCAAAGGATGCAACATGAATATCTGAATGTTATAATTATGCATGAATATGCGTGGTTTATGTATGATGTATGCTGACAGACAGACATATCTAACACAACCAGGTCCAGGAATCAACCAACCGGTACTACATCTCAAGGGAGAAAGCCAAGTTCACCGGGGAGTATCCAATCTGCTGGGGATCAGAGATACCAGGAAGCAAAGAACTCTGCAAGGGATGAGTCATCAATCATTCCGGTTATGGACGAGAGTTATCACGGACAAGGTCCACCACACCAACAACTCTACTGGGGAATTTATCGGAGGAGATAAAGGATTGATCGGGATCAACCACCAAATACCGTTCTTGCCCAAAGAAGATCCAAGATGCTGAGGAAGAAAGACTGCTACTCTGCTGAGGGGACTCTCAACAAGCAATCCACTTGGTAGGATAAACCACAAGGGGTTCCGGAGGGAGGAGATACAGTCATGCCAGGAATATGGACAAAAATCTTACCCTGTTGGGGATCGTACCACCCTTGGGAGATCACTGAGGATCTCTTAAGTATCCTTTCGTCATTGTGAATGTTCACTTTGTTTAAAAAAAAATTATAAAAAATTTGATCGTTTAAAACAATGATATTTTCTTAATCAAAACATGCAAAACATTTGTTGAATAGAAACAGATAAGAGTCCCAATAATTGGATAAAAGGCTGAAATTTATTTGATAGAATGGTAGTCTGCGAATGGCAAGACTCCATAGATCTTTACAAATTTGAAATTGGTGATATATATTGGAAAAGGGATACATTGAACATAATGACCATTTCTCCACCAATTCTGAATCCGATGTATTTGAAGCTTTGGCTGATAATGAGCAAGGATTTCTGACGGACGACAGTTGTAGAACAAAGTCTTGTCAGGATGCAGTTACTTGCCAAATCCCTAATTTTTGCCTAGATTTCCCCAGGATGAGGTACTCAATCTAGCGGTATACCTATATTCATTTTTCATGTCTCTAACTTTTTCCTGGATCGCCCTTTCGGGTTTTCAATCCACCGAGATGCTCATTTTTGCCTAAGCCGCCCTTTCGGGTTTTCAACATAGCGAGCTATTCATCTTTTTATTTATTTATTATTTTAGGCGAAGTATTTCTTGACTGCATCTGAATTCACAGGACGAGTGAAATCCTCCCCATCCATAGTTGTAAGTATCAAAGCACCGCCTGAAAAGGCTCTCTTAACAACATACGGACCCTCATAGTTCGGAGTCCACTTTCCCCTAGAATCGGGCGCGAAAGACAAAACTTTCTTGAGCACAAGGTCACCTTCACGGAACACACGAGGCTTGACCTTCTTATCAAAAGCTTTCTTCATCCTCTGCTGATATAATTGACCATGGCACATGGCAGTCAATCTCTTCTCTTCAATCAAGTTTAGATGGTCATGACGACTCTGAACCCATTTAGCATCAGTCAACTTGGCCTCCATCAAGACTCTTATTGATGGGATCTCCACCTCTACTGGGAGTACAACCTCCATGCCATAATCAAGAGAGAAAGGGGTTGCCCCTGTTGAAGTGCGGACAGATGTCCGATATCCATGTAAAGCAAATGGCAGCATCTGATGCCAATCTTTGTACGTAATAACCATCTTCTGGATAATCTTCTTGATGTTCTTGTTAGCAACTTCAACAGCCCCATTCATCTTGGGTCTGTAAGGAGAAGAACTATGATGTGCAATCTTGAACTCGCTACGCAGCTCTTTCATCATTTTGTTATTCAAGTTAGATCCATTATCAGTAATGATCTTATCTGGCACACCATATCAGCATATGAGTTGATTCTTGATAAACTTCACGACCACCTGCCGGGTCACATTTGCATACGACGCTGCTTCAACCCACTTGGTGAAGTAATCAATTGCTACGAGAATAAATCTGTGTCCATTGGACGCTTTCGGCTCTATAATGCCAATCATGTCAATTCCCCACATGGAGAAAGGCCATGGTGATGAGATCACATTCAAAAGTGTCGGGGGAATATGAATCTTATCAGCATAAATCTGACACTTGTGGCATTTCTTCACAAATTTGCAGCAGTCAGATTCCATTGTCAGCCAATAGTAACCTGCTCTCAACATCTTTCTAGCCATGGCATGTCCATTGGAATGAGTACCAAATGAACCCTCATGGACCTCAGGCATCAACAGGTCTGCTTCGTGTCTATCCACGCATCTGAGCAGAACCATGTCAAAATTTCTTTTGTAAAGCACTTCGCCATTGAGGTAGAAACTGCCTGACAATCTCCTCAAAGTCTTCCTATCTTTTACAGATGCCACAGGCGGGTAAATCTGGCTCTGAAGGAAACACTTGATATCATAATACCACGGCTTATCATCTTTTACTTCTTCTACTGCAAATACATGAGCTAGTCTGTCCAAGCGCATCACAGTGATATTGGCGACTTCATTCCACAATTTAACCACAATCATTGAAGCAAGCGTAAGAGCATCTGCCATCCGATTCTCATCTCGAGAAATATGATGGAAGTCAACCTCAGTAAAGAACGTTGAAATCCTCCTTGCATAATCTCTGTATGGAATGAGGCCAGGCTGATTCGTTTCCCATTCACCCTTAATCTGATTAACAACGAGGGTCGAATCACCATATACATCAAGATGCTTGATCCTTAGATCAATACATTCATCCAATCCCATAATACAGGCCTCATACTCAGCCATATTATTCGTGCATTTGAAAGTTAGCCTTGCTGTAAAAGGAATATGCGCGCCCTGAGGAGTAATAATCACGGCCCCAATACCATTTCCATACTGATTTACAGTGCCATCAAACATCATACTCCATTTGGAACCAGGCTCTGGCACTTCATCAAGTGTAGGCTCATCGCAATCTTTCACTTTCAAATACAGAATTTCCTCATCAGGGAAGTCATACTGAACTGACTAATAATCTTCAATAGGCTGATGTGCCAAATGGTCAGCCAAGATACTACCTTTAATAGCCTTCTGAGCTCGATACTCAATATCATACTCAGATAACAACATCTGCCAACGGGCAATTCTCCCTGTTAAAGTAGGCTTCTCGAAGATGTACTTGATTGGATCCATTCTGGATATCAACCAAGTCGTATGATTTATCATATACTGGCGTAAGCGCTTAGCAGCCCAAGCCAAAGCACAACATGTCTTTTGAGACTCACAACTAGTGAACTTCTTACTCAGGTAGTTAATAGCATACTCCTTCTTCCCTGATTCGTCTTGCTGACCAAGGACACAACCCATCGAGTCTTCAAGAACAGTCAGATACATGATCAAAGGTCTTCCCTCTACAGGCGGAGACATAATCGGAGGCTCAGACAGATATTCTTTAATACTGTCGAAAGCTTTCTGGCAATCCTCGGTCCAATCATGGGACTGATCTTTCTGAAGGAGCTTGAATATAGGCGCACATGTGGCAGTCATGTGGGATATGAATCTGGAGATATAATTCAAGCGGCCAAGAAAACCTCGGACTTGCTTCTCAGTTTTGGGCGTAGGCATCTCTCGTATTGCTTTGATCTTTGCAGGATCAACCTCAATACCTTTCTCACTGACAATAAAGCCCAATAACTTGCCAGAACGGACTCCAAATGTACACTTGTTGGGATTTAGACGAAGCTTATATTTACTCAAACGCTGGAAAAGCTTCAACAAATGCTCTACATGTTCAACTTCCGTTCTTGACTTAGCAATCATATCGTCAACATATACCTCAATCTCCTTGTGCATCATATCATAAAACAAGGTGATCATAGCTCGTTGATACGTGGCTCCGGTGTTCTTCAAACCAAAGGGCATCACTCGATAACAGAATATGTTCCCCAAGGTGTGATGAATATTGTCTTCTCCATATCCTTGAGTGCCATTTTAATCTGATTATATCCGGAAAATCCATCCATAAACGAGAAGACTTTGAATTTAGTTGTATTGTCTACCAACATATCAATACGTGGTAGAGGGAAATCATCTTTCGGACTAGCTTTATTCAAGTCTCTATAGTCCACACACATCTGGACTTTTCCATCTTTCTTAGGCACGGGCACAATATTGGCCACCCATTGAGGATATATAGAAGTCACCAGAAACCCCGCATCAATTTGCTTCTGAACTTCCTCTTTAATCTTTACTGCCATATCGGGATGAGTTCTTCTGAGCTTCTGCTTCACAGGCATGCACTCAGGCTTTAGAGGTAGGAAATGTTGCACAATATCAGTATCTAGACTAGGCATGTCTTCATATGACCAGGCAAAGACGTCAACATATTCTCGTAGCAACTTAATCAACCCCTTCTTAACAGATTCTTCAAGAAGTGCCCCAGTCTTTACCTCTCGCACACAATCTTCAGACCCCAAGTTGACTGTTTCCAGATTCTCAAGATGCGGCTGAATGATCTTCTCTTCATGCTCAAGTAGTCGGGTGATCTCATCAGGAATCTCTTCAACCTTATCTTCCTCTGCCTCAAATACAGGGAATTCAAAATTGGGAGATGGTGTTGGGTCATTATGTTCAATGGGTTTAGAAATCAACCTGCACAGTGATTTTTGGATATGAAAAGCTTTAGAATTCATACAAGGCAAATCATTATGCAGATGAGAAGATTGATTTTATTTTATTTTTTAGGGTTTTTTGTGATCACCAATTTCATGCAAAAAGCGAAAAGGGAAAATAATTGGAAAAACAAACATTTAACATGAATTTATTGAATGAAAATATCATTGTACGTATGCGCCAACAATGTCATCACTCCTCCTTTTGGCATGGGAGAAGGGTTTTCAAACAAAGTGATTATTACGTTGATTTATGGACAACTGTTGGAATATACACAGTGACCCAATTGTTGCAGACCCCTCCAGGGATGATGAAATTGCCAGAATCCTTTGTATCTTCTTCTAAAACGGCAGCAGCCTCCTCATCTAGACCAGTGTGGATGAAACCTCCACTCTTGAATAACCCTTGCTTGTTGAAAGTACCAGAAGAAAAACCTATGCCAGCCCGGGACTCGTTGTCTTCTAACTCAATCATTTTTCCTAAGCCAGCAGTTGCACCACGCTCAATGGCCAACTTTGCATCTTTGTAGGAAGCAAATGAAGGAGCTCTTTTCTCAATAGGCTCAACAATAGATAAAGCTTGGAAAGGAGTTTCAATTTCAACCTCAGCATCTATATAAGAGAAGGAAGACAAATGGCTAACCAGGAGAGCCCTTTCTCCCCCTACCACCACCAGCTTCTTGTTTTTCACGAATTTCAATTTCTGGTGTAGGGTGGACGTCACGGCGCCTGCCTCGTGAATCCATGGTCTGCCTAAGAGACAACTATACGATGGGTGAATGTCCATAACCTGGAAGGTAATATGGAAATCACTTGGTCCGATCTTGATTGGGAGATCAACTTCCCCAATCACAGTTTTGCGAGACCCATCGAAAGCCTTCACAACTACTCCACTCTGTCTCATGGGAGGCCCTTGATATGATAGATTTGAGAGAGTGGACTTTGGCAATGCGTTCAATGATGACCCGGTGTCCACCAGCACATTGGACATGACCCTTGTCTCTACAACCCATAGATATATGTAACGCCAAGTTGTGGTCTCTTCCCTCCTCAGGGAGATCAGAGTCACAAAAGCTCATGTTGTTACAAGCAGTAATGTTTGCGAAAATGCTATCGAATTGCTCCAAAGTGACATCGTGATCTACATATGCCACATCCAACACGTTCTGCAGAGCCTCTCGGTGTGGTTCTGAATTTAAGAGTAAGGATAACACAGATATTTTGGATGGTGTTTGTAGAAGTTGGTCTACAACATTGTACTCGCTCCTTTTGATGAGTCTCAGCATCTCATCACAATCTTCTTTCACATTGCCACTCGGGCCAACAAAAGTAGGAGTTTTCAGTACGGAGGAGGGCTTAACAGCAAGTGCCGGATTCGGAGAATTCACAGCGTTCCCGATCGGGCGTTCAACAAAATCAGCATTAATTTGAGGCTTCGGCGGTGCTGAAAATACACGGCCGCAACGGGTCAAACCGCTAATATCGGCAATATTCACAACAGAAGAAGAGGGCAAGGACACCTCTTTCCCATTCTCCACTACTACGGCGTTGTAGCGATAGGGAATTTCCTTTTCAGAAGAGTAAGGCACAGGACCAGCAGGCTTAATGATCAGAGAGGGAGAAGCCTTCTGCTTGCTACCATTGTACTTGACGATAGCAGGCTCGGGTATCCGAAACACTGGGAAGATCACATTGACCTCGGGCTCATTTCCATCAATACTCCTGTTTTGAAGGATCTGAATGACTCCTTCATCCAGCATTTCCTGAACATCCTTGCGCACCTGGCAACAACCCAATCGGTTATCAGAGCAGACTCGGCATCTATCACGGTCATGCTCATAATGACTGTAGTCACACAACAAACGATGCATCTGGACCAGAGACTGTTGAATATGACTGACATATTTGACCTTGTATTTTCCAAGGCAACCCTGGACCATGTTGACAGATTTCCCATGTTCGGGCAATGGGTTCTTCTTCACATTAGGGCCTATGTCCTCAAAACATAAAATACCACACCTCACAAGGTCTTGAACCTTGGTCTTCAAAGGGTAACAATTCTCCACGTCGTGGCCGAGAGCACCATAATGGTAAACACGGTGCAATTCGGGCTTATACCACCACTGGGGTTAGCAGGTATAGCCGGTGGGTCTCTCGGAGTAATCAGCTTCCTTTCTATCAAAGAGGGATATAACTTTGCGTACATCATCGGAATAGGATCAAAAGTGACCTTTTTCCTCTCGTAACTTGTGTTGGTCTGATTACTGTTGCGAGGTTGGTAGGCTTGCTGTTGTGGACGGAGCTGTTGTGGCTGATATTGCTGAGGAGGTTGCTGATTGTTGCTATGTTGCGGATACTGTTGATTGTCTCTGAAAACAGGTGCTATATAAGCCACCTGGTGCTGGTTACTGGCGGGACGCACAGTCTTCCTCCTCACAGAGGGTCTTCTTAGTTTCTCATGGGAGATCACACCATGTGCCTCTCCATCTTTCTTCTTTGCAAACGCCCCATAACGTTTGGCAGAAGAGCCTTCTTCTCTGGTTAACCGTCCTTCACGGACCCCTTCTTCTAGACGCATCCCCATATTCACCATCTCGGTGAAGTCAGAAGGAGCGCTAGCAATCATCCGCTCATAATAAAAAGAACTTAAAGTCTTCAAAAAGATCTTAGTCATCTCTTTCTCTTCTAGCGGAGGCACGATCTGTGCTGCCACCTCTCGCCACCTTTGGGCGTACTCCTTAAATGTTTCTTTATCCTTCTGGGACATGGCTCTCAATTGATCTCTATCGGGAGCCATATCCATGTTGTACTTGTATTGCTTGACGAAGGCTTCACCGAGATCATTGAAGGATCGGATGTTCGCGCTGTCTAAACCCATGTACCAACGCAAAGCAGCACCGAACAAACTGTCCTGAAAGTAGTGGATGAGTAGTTGGTCATTATCGGTTTGAGTCGACATCTTCCTGGCATACATGACCAGGTGGCTAAGAGGACAAGTATTTACTTTGTACTTTTCAAAATCAGGGACCTTGAATTTCACAGGGATCTTCACATTTGGAACCAAGCAGAGTTCGGCAGCAGACTTGCCGAAAAGATCCTTCCCTCTGAGAGTTTTCAATTCCTTGCGAAGCTCAAGAAATTGATCGTTCATAGCATCCATCTTCTCATAAACATCTGGACCCTCGGACGGCTCAGAATGATAGATGGTGTCGTCTACCCTGGGCAAAGTATGCACGATAGGAGGAGGAACGGCAAGGACCGGGCTAGATGTCGGCAGAGAAGCAAAGGTGGGAATAAGACCCTCAGGCATGAAATTAGGAGGCATCCCCCACGGGAACCCGGTTGGCATGGCTATTGGAACAAAGTGTGCACTGGCAGCGGGCACAATAGAGGAGACAATCTCGGAGACAACTGTCCTCTGGGAAGGAGTTGAAGGTGTCGGAGAAGACTGGCTCTGGGCAGCCATGAGTGACTCCATTAGGGCAATCAATCTGGCCACTTCTTCCTCTTTCAGCTCACGGTTCTCTTGCTCTAAGTGATCCATCAGTCTTGAAATGTTGGCTCTAGTGTAGTACCGGTGAGTCAGCTTGTCTTCAAAATAAATGAAGGACACAGAGTTAGACCACAGGGCAAGGGACCGGAAACAAAACCTGCTTATGCATATGATGCATGCAATGCTTGTGCATATGATTTGTTTTTTATTAGAAAGGAACTTTAGATTTTTATTTGCAAATTTTGGAAATATTAAGCATTTTATCACATATGGAAATATCTCATTAAATAATATCAGGGAAAAGAAGTGCAGCATCGTCAATCATATACAAGAGAAAAGGAAAATAATCATCCTATGGATCCCTAGAAACAATCATCTAAAGCTCGGGACACATGAAGATAAGATGCACGAAGCCTCTTCACCTCCCTCTCATAGGCTGCCTCCATATCGGCCTTCTCTTTGGCGAGTCGATCATACCTCCTCTTCCAGAACTTAGAAGACTGAGGAAGTAGAGAAGTCCATACATCATCAAGGTCATCAATAACCTGATGCTCAAGAAACTCAATTAACGCATCCTTCTCCTTAATCTGCTGAAGCAACTCTTCACGTTTACGAATCCAGGCACGTGAACGGTCTTCGTCTCTCAACTCCTCTACTCCTTGATTAGGGAGGGTTGAAGGCCCAGCCATAATCATAGGTGTAGGTCTCGGATACTCGTAAGGCATGAGATACTCAGATGCCCTCTTCCTAACCCAAATAGTGTAAGTCTCCAAAGAAACACAATTCTTCGGACCTAGCTCTTTCCTTCCTTTCCTATGAATCTTACGCCAAGCGCGGACCATCCTGTTCTTCAAGCCTTGGGGATCTTTACCCTCCTGAAAGAACACACCCTCTAACAGAATGTTGTTGGGTTTATCCTTTAGGGGGAACCCAAGCTGACGACGTGCCAAAACGGGATTGTAGTTAATCCCACCACATGTACCAAGAAGAGGTACATTGGAGAATTCACCACAAGAGTCAATAATCTGCACACCATCGTACACACGGTTATACCAAGAGATATCATCATTAGTGAGAGACATAAGTCTCGTGGACCACCGTAGACATTCCTTGCTCTCCTTGAAAGTTACCGTCTGAGGTAAGTGAGAAATAAACCACTTATACAACAGAGGCAAACAACACACAATGGCGCCACCACCCTTTGCATTCCTCATATGCAAAGAGAAATAGGTATCACGCAACAGAGTCGGAACGAGATTAAGAGTAGAAAAGATCCTAATAGTGTTCATATCCACAAACTTGTCGATGTTGGGGAACAATACCATCCATAGATGAGAAGTACAAATATGTCCTCAAAGGCATCCTCACTCATGGCCTTCCCATAGATAGTAGCTTGAGCAATGAGGAACTCAGAAGGGAGGCCTTGAATTCCACCTATTGTAGTCGTATGAGCACCAACCAGAGATTCATCTATGTGTAACATGTCAGCTATTTCTTGAGAAGTAGGAATACTCTCCAAGCCACTGAACGACAACTGGTCTAGAATAGGTATACCCACAAGGTAAGCATACTCCTCAAGGGTAGGCAAAAGCTGGAAATCCGGAAACGTGAAGCAACGGTACAGGGGATCATAAAACTGCACCAATACACTCATCAATCCTTCATCCACTTGAGTAGTCATAAGAGGAAGAAGCTTCCCAAAACGAGCTTTGAAACCCAAAGGATCTAATACCTAGGATGTCAGATTCCTTAACTCTTTCAAATCTGGTTGCCTGAAGCTGTACTTCTTTGTATTCCTTCTTTGTCTTTCCATGTCACGAAAATTTTGCAAATAGACCTCTTAAGTTCCTTGAAAATTTTCTTATTTATTGATGATATGGATGCAAATGGGTGCATGAATGCATGAATGCAACAATCACACTCAAGGATCAAGCAAAGCACACCAAACAAAGGTCATGGGATGGCTCATGTTATCCTTAATATCAACCATCCATTCTGGTGGATTATGGTTTGCACCTTATCAACACCTAAGTTCCATTGATATTAAGGATACCTGAACGGATCAACCATGAATCAAGGGTTTGTTGCAAGTCACGAGAATGGAGTTTAGGTTAAGAACCACCCAAAGGGAGTGTACTAAGGTTTAAACCTGCCAAACATGTTCTACAAAAGGTTCCCATAGTCATCATCCCATCTTTTGGATATTATCGGAGGAACGACTACTCGTATTCCAAAAATATTCTCAAGAGAGACTCTTATGAGTGTAGTATCGCGTAAAAATCGTATCAAATCTTACACTTGAATGACTTTCGCACTACATCCTAAGAATAGGCCAAGATGGGTTTGGTTAACTAAGGTCCTTGGCTTCTAAGGTCTATATTAGAAAGAGTAATGTCTAACCACAACTACTTGTGTGATATTATTGATCCCAACATGACCTCCACCAAGTGAATGGACTTGCAAGTCAACTTGCTAAGGAATAACTCCACACAAGTCGACAAGACTATGCCATTCTCCTATCCTAAATGCACTCGAGTCCGGGTATAGAACTCATCTCACAAAGATCACCAAGCATACCAGGAATTAATAATCAAACAATTCAATCATTACATACAATACAGTGATCCCAAATTGCACAAAAATATGTCACACAAAAAAATATTACAATACAATACAACAAATATGAAAAGTAGGTAAAACCCACTAGGTCAATTATGATCCCCAGTAGAGTCGCCACTTTTCTGTAGCGGGGTATTCGTTACCATTAGAGATATTAACTAAATCCAAGGTAAATCATACAAGTCGAGTCGCCACCGCACTTCTATTTATCCAAAGGAATGGTTAGAAAGCGAACAAAAACCTAAAAGTTTTATCGAATCAAAAACTAGTAAAAATGTCAGAGATCTGGGTAAGGGGGTTGGTTATGCAATGGGAAGGTGTTAGGCACCCAAAACATCCTAGGTACTCCTAGGGAGCCCTTTTCATATTTGTTGCAAAGGTTGTTGTTTTTTTGTGAAAATTTATTTGTGCAAACATGATTGAAGGGATGGGAAAAGTGTGTATGTTTATCTAATGTACTACTTACTAAAAGAAGGGTAAAAAGAAAATGACTCGCACGGACGTCGCATCCACTGCATACGTATCTGATCTGAATCTGAGAATCAGAGTCTTCGTAGCTCAGCTACCTATGAGTTAAAGGGGAAGTGTGCTCGCTAAGACATCGCATCTTATGCCTACGTATCTCATCTGGAATGAGAATTAGAGAAAAACGTAGTTCGACCACCTATGGGGTAAGGGTTGTGTTTTGGGGTGAACGACGTTACTACGCAATCTACCGGATGTTCGACCTTTGGAGACTTACTCGCCTGTAGTAGAAGGAGATAACGTGTTCTTAGGAGAAGAAAAATCAATGAGTTGGGGTGTTTTAGGGATGCTCATGCAAAAAGGCTGTCCTAGATGAAGGAACCGCGCAACCTTAAATGACATGCCACGAGAGGCTATGCGAAACCTAAGAAAGCGGTAAAATGCGGGAAAAATAAAGTACCACGCGGATAAAGATCCGAAGCAACAACAATTTACGAGGTAAGAAAACCAGAGATTCCCAAGCTAAACACCATCAAAGAAAGTGAGTCAGTACAGGTAATCGGAATAGACCTCCAGGTGGTACCCCACAAATAAAGTGGAACACCAAGCAAGCTATCCCTGCAAGAGTATATGAGCCCTCACAAAAACTCGACAAGCAGGTTAGAGTAATATGACAGAATTAGGAGAAAACAATGCCATAACAAACACAAAACAGGTTAGAGCAAACAGGATGGGGTAATCAAGAGTTGCCCCCAAATCAAAATGTAACCACATGAATCATGCCATTGAAATTCACAAAAAGCTCACAAAAAGCAACCAAGAGTAGGAGGCCTAAACCTCTTGTCAAACACATACATCAAAAGGGTATCAAATTCACCCATAATACCTCATACATTCAGAGCATTCAAATTAAAAGCATAAAGTAATGGGAATAAGGGCAAACCTGATTGGAGAGAACGATGAAATTGAATGGCACGGTTGGGTTTGCAAAGCACTCTTAGGGTTTATATGAGAGGGAATTAGATCTTTGCCGATGAGTTCCCTCCAGTCTCTGGAGGTTGCTCTGAACTCTGTTAGCTCTTCTCTCACTATCTTTTTCCCTGTCAGGGTAATAGGAATAGAATGAAATTTTGTTTCACTGAAACTCTGAATTTGTAACCTGATTTTTGTGGACCTGTGGGCTCAAATGAGAGAGGCCCAAGTCCAAAAAAATTCTGTTATATTTTATTTATTTATTTATTTTTATTTTTATTTTTTTTAAACACGTGGGCTTTGCCTAGCGAGCATGACAGTTCAAGAAATTCCTCTGAGCGTAGGTGATTCTGGTGGCTTTTCTTGGGACTCGCTAGGCGACCCATTTTGCTCGCCTAGCGAGCATGACAGCTCATGAACAAACTTTTGCTCCTTCAAGATTAACGTTTTTACTGACGAAGAGACCCCATTTGAACCTGTTGGAAGTATCTCAAGCCATTCCCTTGTGTTGACTGATCATCTAAATATAACCAACAAAGTGTCTTGGATGATACTCAAGCTTCAAACAAAAGATGTTAGTGACACATTTTTGTGCTTTTGGTTAGTAAACAAAAGTAAGAGAAACAATGATGTATAATTCAAGCATGCTTGGTGATCTCAAACCAATCACAAGGAGTCCCACCCAAACGCAAAGGGAACCAAGATGCTAAAGATCCTTAAGGCAATGCAAATACAATGTTATGATGCCATGAGGGATCTTAGGGTCAAAATTGGGGTCTTACACTCCCATGCATTGTTTAATGCTCCATTATTTGATTCTTTGGTTTGATTATATACTTGTTTATTTATCTGATCTGATTGATAACTGTTGCCTACTTATGATGTATGAGGCATATATCCTTATTGTTTGATTCCCATGAACAATCCCCATTCATAACAAATGTACCCCTCTCCCATAAAGTGTATAATATTTATTTCTTTCATTCTTTATTCATCTGTTAATACAAGAATTAAAATTAACATCCGATAATCATTTCAAAACAAGATCAAAAGCCCGATCCAACGTCGAGTAATCATTTTCAAAACTTAACAGAACCAGCACGCATTCATCCATCCTCTTGTAAGTCGATTGCCTTCGGCATCGCCATCTACCTGTAAGTCGATTGCCTTTGGCATCGCCATCTACCCTTGTCCGTAATTCCTCTTTGCGCTCCATCTGTCGACTCTTGTTCCATTTAGGTAGCACCCACTAGGTAGAACCCTTTGTATGATAACATAGGTAGAATTCCCTTATTCTTTGCATGCTAACAATAGGTAGATGTTCCCTTCTGTAAATCCTAACACATAGGTCCACATTGCATGACAACTCTAGGGCAGAGCTTCCCCACTTTTAGACCTTCTGTGCGTCTCCGATCTTACGGCATGTCAGTTTGTTCTATTGCAAAGAGGTAACTGCCTAAGACTCGATTCATCGAGCTGCCACACCTACTGCTAGGGCGTTGAACACATTGCCCACTTTCCTTTGACACAACTGGTGTCCTCTTTTGTAAGTCCATGTTCAGACGGAAATCCTTAACCCCTAGTTAGTCGAACTACGACAACTCTGATTCTCATGTTCAGATGAGATACGTAGGCACAGAGACGCAATGTCTTGCCGAGTTTTGACTGAAGACTAACAACTAATCCTTGCTTGCTTTCTCCCTTGTTGTGATTCTTCTCTCTCGCCCTCGTTGCGATCGAGACCTTCCCTTTCTCTTGCCCTAGTTGCAATCGAGACCCTTTGTTCCCGTTGTTAGCTGAACTATGGTTTTCTCTGATTCTTATTCCAAATGAGATACGTAGGCATAAGACGCGACGTCTTACCGAGCACACTTCTCTTTAACCCATTGGTAGCCGAGATACGAAGGCTCTGATTCTCATACTCAGATAAGATACGTAGGCAGTGGATGCGACTTCCTTGCGAGTCATTTTCTTTTAACCTTCCTTTTAGTAAATAGCATTTTAGATATACCTACACCCTTTAGACTAGAACAAAACTTATGAAAAGGGCTCCCTAGGAGTACCTAGGATGTTTTGGGTGCTTAAAACCTTCCCATTGCATAACCAACCCCCTTACCCAGATCTCTGACATTTTTACTAGTTTTTGATTCGATAAAACTTTTAGGTGTTTGTTCGCTTTCTAACCATTCCTTTGGATAAATAGAAATGCGGTGGCGACTCGACTTGTATGGTTTACCTTAGATTTAGTCAATATCTCTAATGGTAACGAATACCCCGCTACACGTTCCAAGCCTTATCTATTGCTGAGCCTTCAAGGAAAGGACTTTCTTCATTTGTCTCCTACAATGATGCAAAGTTGGCCATTGAGCATGGTGCGACTACTGGTTTGGGGAAAATGATAAAGTTGGAAGATAATAAATCCTGAGCTGGAATAGGGTACTCTTTTGGTGTTTCCTACGTAATATGTTCATTTTGTTTGAAAATCTTTCTCCCATGCCAAAAGGAGAAGTGGAGACATTGTTGGCATATTTGATTAATACAATGATATTCATTCAATAATCACATGTTAAATGTTTGTTTTTTCCAAATTATTTTCCCTTTTTGCTCTTTTGCATGAAATTGGTGATCACCATAAAACCCTAAAAAAGAAAATAAAATCAATTTTTTCATCTGCATAATGATTTGCCTTGTTTGAGTTCTGAAATCTCTTTTATACTCAAAATCATTATACAAGTTAATCAAACCCATTGAACATAATGATCCAACCTTATCTCCCAACTTTGAGTTCCCTGTATTTGAGGCGGAAGAAGATGATGTTGAAGAGATTCCTGATGAGATTACCCATCTTCTTGAGCACGAGGAGAAGATCATTCAGCCACATCTTGAGAATTTGGAAACAGTCAACTTGGGGTCTGAAGACTGCATCCGTGAAGATTGGGGCACTCCTTAAAGAGTCTGTCAAGAAGGGGTTGATTGAGTTGCTACGAGAATATGTCGACGTATTTGCCTGGTCGTATGAAGACATGCCTGGTCTGGATACTGATATCGTGCAACATTTCTTGCGGTTGAAGCCTGAGTGTGTGCCTGTGAAGCAGAAGCTCAGAAGAACTCGTCCTGATATGGCAGTGAAGATTAAAGAAGAAGTTCATAAGCAAATTGATGCGGGGTTTCTGGTGACTTCTACATATCCTCAATGGGTGGCCAATATTGTGCATGTGCCTAAGAAAGATGGAAAAGTCCGAATGTGTGTGGACTACCGTGACTTGAATAAAGCTAGTCCGAAAGATGATTTTCATCTACCACACATTGATTTGTTTGTAGACAATACAACTAAATTCAATGTCTTTTCATTTATGGACGGATTTTCCAGTTATAATCAGATTAAAATGGCACCCTAGGATATGGAGAAGACAACATTCATCACACCTTAGGGAACATTTTGTTATCGAGTGATGCCCTTCGGTTTGAAGAACGCCGGAGCCACGTATCAACGAGCTATGACTACCTTGTTTCATGATATGATGCACAAGGAGATCAAGGTGTATGTCGATGATATGATTGCAAAGTCGAAAGCGGAAGTTGAACATGTAGAACACTTGTTAAAGCTTTTCCAGCGTTTGAGGAAGTATAAACTCCACTTAAATCCGAACAAGTGTACATTTGGAGTCCGTTCCGACAAGTTATTGGGTTTTATTGTCAGTGAAAGAGGTATTGAAGTTGATCCTGCCAAGGTAAAAGCAATACAAGAAATGCCTGCGCCCAAAACCGAGAAGCAAGTCTGAGGTTTTCTTAGCCGTTTGAATTACATTTCGAGATTTATATCCCACATGACTGCCACATGTGCGCCTATATTCAAGCTCCTCTGGAAAGATCAGCGTCATGATTGGACCGAGGATTGCCAAAAGGCCTTTGATAGTATCAAAGAGTATTTGTCTGAGCCTCCGATCCTGTCTCTGCCTATTGAAGGGAGACCGTTGATTATGTACTTGACCGTGCTTGACGATTCCATGGGTTGTGTCCTTGGTCAGCAAGATGAATCAGGAAAGAAAGAGTATGCGATATACTACTTGAGTAAGAAGTTCACTGATTGTGAGTCTCGGTACTCAATGTTTGAGAAAACATGTTGTGCTTTGGCTTGGGCTGCTAAGCGCTTACGCCGGTATATGTTGAATCATACGACTTGGTTGATATCCAAAATGGATCCAATCAAGTATATCTTTGAGAAGCCTGTTTTAACTAGGAGGATCGCCCGTTGGCAGATATTGTTATCTGAGTATGATATTGAGTATCGAGTTTAAAAAGCTATTAAAGGTAGTATCTTGGCTGACCACTTGGCACATCAACCAATTGAGGATTATCAGTCTGTGCTCGTCCCAAATAGCGTTGCTTACAGTCCATCCCCAGTAGGGTTGCCTGATCCGAGCTTGACAATTTGTATCCCCTCTGAGTCTGAAGATCTCTTCCAGTATTGAGGAATTTTGAGGAAGATGTGTTGTTTCCTTCCCCGGTGGAGCAAATTGTTCCTTCTCCCTTTAGCAGAGATGTCTCTCCAGCAGTTAGAAAGGAGTGTTTGATTGATGGATATCTGTTTGGCGGTTGTTCCCCCATGGAATTTCACATCATCCCTTGATAAGTTCCCCAGTAGAGTTTCTTCTACGGCAAATCTTATTGATATTCAGCCACCTGTTCCTGAGAATTGTTGGAAAATCCTCGACAGTTGGTAGCTGTGACTTTGCCCATCCCCAGCGGTGGTCTGTGTCTCCTGGCATTTGATGCATCCTCGCCAGAGCTGATTTCTCCTGTGGGCCTTGTCCTTCTTGTTGAGATGTTATGTCGGATGTCCATTCGTAGCTCTTAAGCCTGGTTGTGTTAGATATGTCTGTCTGTCAGCATTAATCATACATAAATCACGCATATACATGCATAATCATAGCATTCAGATATTCATGTTGCATTCTTTTCCATATATCTTTGCTTGTTATCTCCTGCTATCGGTGAAATGTTCTTCCCGAAGCAGATGTTTGTGTCTGATCTCTCCACATAGAGTCAACCCCATAGGCAGAAAGTGTCTATCTTTCCTTCTTTATTCCCTACTGAGTTATGTCCTCGTGGATGATTATTGTTTCAGTTTCCTCCCCAGTTGTATATTGGGATGGAATTACTCCCCTGAGTTATATCCTCATCGGGTTGAGTCTTGTTTGATTGTGTCTTTCTAGTTTGTTCCTAGATTGACTCCTTTCTTGTTATTCCCCTGCAGTTCCCTGTGATTTAGCTGTTCAATTGCTCAGTAACCAGTAATTTTCCATCTCTTCCCCAATGGACTTTGTGGCCTTTTACCCAGTAACCGGTAGTTGTAAATCCTATTTCTGTGGTTTTCTACCCATGTAGTCGGTAGATGTAATCCCCTATTTGTTGGTTATCTTTACCCAGTAACCAGTACTGATATTCCTTCGTTTTGAGTATACCACCCAATAACCGGTGATATATCTCTTAGATGATTGCTTTTGTCAAGCAATTCATCCCCCGTCGAGTCATCTTTCATTTACCCTTGTTTGGTAATGATTGTTTCTCCTTTTGATTGGTCATCATTTTATACCCAGTAACCGGTATCCCGATGTCCTTTCTTTTCGGTCGATTTATCCTTTATTAACCTAGTAACCGGTTGTGGATAATCTTCCATGCGAGTATGTTATCTACGTTATGACGGTTATAGATAATATATCTCATGCGCTCTTCAGTCGAAGTCATTTTCTTCCCCAGTTAAGTAAGATTCGTATTTCCCAGTGGAATCAAATGTCCTTCCTATAAGTCAAGTTTGCTTTTTCAGCCCTCCTTTCGGATGATGAGTGTCTTGGATATGTTCCCAATTCACGCCTGGTTGGTCACCTATTATATGCCCAGTAACCGGTATCCCTGGTGTTCCTTCCTTCTGCTCCCTATTATGACTTTTTGTCCCTTGTGGAGTCAGATTCTTTCTGAGTTGAGATGTGCCTTTTAGGTCCTCCTCAGACGTTTCGGATGATTGATATCTCTCACCCTTATACCGGTCTTAGATACTCTTTCTCCCTGAGCTTGTTGTTCTCTCACCCAGTAACCGGTGTTTTAATGACATGTCTCCCTTTGAGTTTATTACCCAGTAACCGGTAATATCTCGGTGTTACTTCCTCAGCTGGGTCCTTTGTGGACATTCCCGTCTGAGTCCGGATTTTTATCCGAAGTATCATTTGCGGATAGTTTTGCTGTATTGGCATATTCCCCAATACATGCATCTTTGTGTCAGCTCGAGTCTTTCCATTGATTTATTTTCGTGGAATCCCTTCGTGTCTCCCAGCAGGTTTTCCAATCGTGACCTGCTCACGCATTTTTACCCTATTTTCCCCCCAGAGCCTCTGTTTCCTTAGTGAGCATGTTACTCCTATGGACTTTTTAGTTTATTCTGATTTCTTTTCCTTTGTGGCAATTATTCACCACGAAGATTTTATTTTGCATACATACATTTGCATCATGAGGTCTCTTAGGGACCAAAATTCGTCTCTTTGTTATTTATTAAGCCCATTCTACCTCGTCGAAGCGAAGATTTTAACCTTCATATCTCCGGTTAGAATGACCTTAAATAGGGGCATCTGTAAGACCCTAATTTTGACCCTAAGATCCCTCATGGCATCATATCATTTGCTCAGTGCATTGCCTCAAGGATCATAGCATGTTTGGCTCCTTAACCCTAGGGGTGGGATCTGTATGAGTGTCTTGAGACCACCAAACATGCTTGTATTGTATATTATTGCTTTTCTTATTTTGATTACTAACCAAAAGCAGAAAAATATGTCATTAACTCTTTTTGTTTTGAAGCTCAAGTGATCATGTGCTCCCATGCTCCTAAGAGGCTCCTAAGCTCAATGAAGTGGCTAGATGAAGATGATAAAAAGAAAGACAATGGTCCACAAAGTTCCTAATCATCATATATGTATCCCAAGTATCTCAATTTTCCAATTTGATCAAGAGAACCCAAAGGGCTTGAGGATTGTTTTCCAAGGAAACCCTAATTTCATTGAACTTCAATTGTGCCTTGCTCATGAATCAACCTTAAACTATGATCAAATTTAATCAAGGGAAGTTCTTTCATTCATAATTTTATGCATATATGAGCCTATGTGAGGATACTCAATCATTAATTCATTAAGATTTGAAGTTTGGCCTTGAGAAGTTGACCAATCAAGTCATCTAACTAAACTGAGGATCACTGAGTTACAACTTGTAATGTGTTTGTAAAATGAATATGGCGCCAAGAGAAAATATGTTCTGAAGAACCATATTAAAAACTTTCATGTTCATCAAAAATCCATTTGAAACTTGGAGAGTCATCATTCATTTCAAAACATTATAGGTCATTTTGACTGAAACCCTAATTTTGGGTCAACTTCCCTAAGGACCTAACTTCCTTAATTTTTATGATTTTGAGGTGGGACCAAATGAATTGGAAAGTTTAAGATGTCTAATTCAAATTTTATGTTGGACAAAATTTCATAATCCTAAAAGAAATACATGTGATAATACAAAATATTATAGGTCACTTTGGACCTAAGTCATTGAATTTGAAAAATGCCCAACTTCAAGTGCCCATAACTTTATCATGAAAAATCCAAATGATGCAACATTTAAGTATAAATTGATCTTATTGAAAATATCTACAACTTTTATGTTGGAGGTTTTTCCATTTGAGGCTTGCATCATTGAAACAGAAGGGCTTTAAGTTGCTTGCTTTTGGTAAAAAAATTCAAAGGGAACCTAGACATGTTTTGTACCCAAAACTTCACAGCCAGTTTTCATAAATTTCCAAACTCCAAATTAATTTTTGCCCAACATGACTTTTGTTCCTTATTTAAAGGGCTTTCCAACCATTACTCACATTAATTTTTTGGACTTTCCATGAGTGAGTTTCGAAGAGCTTAATGTTTATGTTCATTTGTGCATTTCACTTTGAAACGTCACGTGCAAGCAAATGCAGCTCCAATTACACGTCTAATTCACTTACATTTGATCTCAGCATGGATTTCCCTTCACTCTTGGGCCTCACATGCGCCTGTACAGGCCTATGCATGGAGGATCCAAATTTCATGCACACGAGCCAAGCATTGCATTGCATCACATTCAGCTATAAATAGAAGTGCCTTGAGCTTCATTATTCAACCACAAGAAGATCTGAAACGCTGCTGGATTGAAAACCAAACCCTCACCTAAAGTAATTTTCAGTTTTCATTTTCAATTTCAAGCTTGATGTTCAATATCATCTTCACAACTAAATTCCTTAACCTTGCATCATCATCACACTTCCAAAGCAAGATTGGATCAAAAGCTTAGAGATTTCGTGTTGTTTGAAGTTGTATTTCAGATGTAGAACCTCAATTTTTCTTGATCTAGATCTTTCTATATGATGTGAATTCCTTTGGTTTTTGTTGTTTTCTGAAGTCCTCAAGCATGAGGCAGGCCAATGGTGGTCTCAATTTTGCAAATCATGCCATTTCAGATTAAGCACCATCATCTTCAAGCTCATGTTTCTCTTTAAATACGAACTTTGAGGAGAATCCATGGTTACAGGGGTGATGTACATCACCTCAGTTTCATTTTGATACCTTTGTTTTTCGTTTTCATTAACATTTGATTTCCTGTGCGTGGTGGCCGGAATTGGTTGTCTGGCCGGAGAAGATGGTGGTTTCCACCACCATCCCCACGTAGGAGCCTTGGAACCCTTGGATCTCACTGAAACGTTATAATCCTGGCCTTTCATTGTTTTGACTTATTTTAATTCCATGTGTTGCGCGCTTGACCAAGGATCAGCATGTGACCGCGCCTCTGAACCATGAGATCAGTGCCACGTTAATTAATGAACCATCTGAGGGCGTTGGTTTTTCCTAATTTTCTTATTTTTGTTTTAATTTCATTTAATTCCTTTTATTTTCAAAAATTCATAAATATTTTATTTGAAGTCACAAAAATATGAGACCAATGCCAAAAAAATTCTTGAAAAATCTAGTTTCATATTCTGATTTTTAATTATTTTTGTGACTTCATTTAGTATTTTTTGTGAATTATTTGGTTTTTAATAGTTTTAATTCATTTTAAAATACTTTTTGATGTCTGAAAAATCCAAAAATATTTTCTTACCACATATGGATCATGATAAGTCAATGAAAAATAGTCTCATACATTTCTTAATTGATTTTAGATTTATTTGAGATTTTAATTCATTTGTGTTAGACCTATGAGAGTTTAGTTGGACTTGTTGAAGTTGATTTGAATTGAATTTGATGTTTGACCATATTTTTTCTATGTTATTTTGCATTTATTTTAAATTCAAAAATACCAAAAAAAATATGTTTGAA
The DNA here is from genome assembly GCF_024323335.1 of Lathyrus oleraceus. Lineage (NCBI taxonomy): Eukaryota > Viridiplantae > Streptophyta > Magnoliopsida > Fabales > Fabaceae > Lathyrus > Lathyrus oleraceus. The sequence goes on from NC_066583.1 coordinate 491,432,793, forward strand.
TTGTTGATTTGTAACCTTCATTTCTCTTCTATTTAACATTGGTTGATGATGATTTGATTCACTTTTGACCAATTGTGTTTGATATTTGGTTTCTCTTTTCATTCATTTCATCTTCATCTCTTTCTTTTATTTTTTGGCCAATGAGTTAATGTCTTATGGTTGGTCTTGACAAATGAGAGGTTTAACCTTCTTTGATCCAAACCAAACTCAACTTGATCCAAGATCAAGTGAGTTGTTTTGTGTCCAAGATAGGTTGCTTCTTGGTCAAGCAAAAAACCTAAAGTCCATACAAGGCCTTTCCTCTTTTCTTTTGGCATGGCAAATTTTAGGAGCTTGGCTTACTAGTCATGATATCTAACTTGTGTTTATTTGCTTATAGTTTTATTGACCGGCCTCAGATAGGTGTGACTACTACATTAGTCCACTTACGATTGCTTAACATAACGCTAAATTGTCTTATGACAAACTAACATAACCATACTAACCACTAACTTTAATTTGAACATTTAATTTCTTGCAATTTACTTTAATGTAAATTACTTCTTGCTCATTTATTCATGTTGCTTTTTACTTTGCTCATTTGAGCATATATTTTATGTTTATGCCATTTTCCTTTTGCTCACTTGAGCTCATTATTGTATATAAATATATTGTTGCCTTGTGGTTGTTTTGCTTTTGTTTTGTGTGAACCTAATGCAAAAAGGAGAAAGGACTTAGAATTGGAACTTACCTATGCTTAAAGGAGTTCAAGAGAAACTAGGCCTCATGCCTTTAGAATGCTAAATTTCAAAGTTGACTTCAAAGGACTTCCTTTCTAAAACTTATTCTTTGTCCATTCCTCTTATTGTGTTGTGAACTTTTTGATGTTTTCTCTTGTGTGATAGGGATTCCATCTTGAGATAGTAGGAGGACCATTGTCATGAATAACCAAGTTAAGAGAGACAAGCTAACTGGAGATCCTATGAGCTTGAATCTATAACTGTGTGCTTGCTTGTTGTTTGCTAAGTCCAAAGGAAAGGAGCATCTTGAATCATCTCTATGATTTCAAGAAAAGGAACTCCAAGGGTTTTATCTTCTCTCTTATCTTTGTATGATTTAGGACTAGCCCTTCTCTTCTTCTCCTCACTCTAACCCAAACCAAACTCTTTTTGTGAAAACTATGACATTGTTTTCAAACTAGAAACCTAGGCCTTATGCCTTTGATTTTTCAAAATCTTTTCATTAATACTCATTGTGAATGAATCTTAATCCAACTTTGACTTCATTTTCTAGATAAATCTAACTTGTAAATATAACTCATTTCAAGTTGTTTTTATGGTTCCAATGGCCACCTTTGTTAAAACCTCTTCATAAACATTAGTCATAGGTTTGAGTTAACATAGTGGTTGATGTAAATCTCACCTCATCCTTAGTGGTTGGATTATAAGTCTTCCATACTTATTATAGGGTTAACCCCTCACTAGCATGTTGAAGCCTTCCTCACATGGTGGATTGTAGGTTTAGGTTGAGTTCTCTCCCTTTGATAACAAAAGACCTTAAGGCTTTTGATCAAATTAATTCACCAATCTTTGAGATTTTTACCCCGAACTACGAGGTTTTCATCCTACCTTTGTGATGATACGTAGGCAATGGGTTCATCCATTCAAACAACAAAAATTGTAAATATAATTTATTCTCTTCTCATCCCTCCAATCTTTTGCACATATTTTCACAAATACCAACCTACAATACACATTTGCAAAAAGAGGTTCCCTTAGAGTACTAAAGATGTTTTGGGTGCATAAAACCTTCCCATTTCATAACCAACCCCCTTACCCAGATCTCTGACATTTTTATTAGTTTTTTATTTGATAAAACTTCTTACTTGGCTTTTGTTCGCTTTTTAGCCTTTCCTTTGGACAAATAAAAGTGCGGTGGCGACTCGAATTATATGTTTACTTTTGGTTTAGTCAATAAACCTAAAGGTAACGAATACCCCGCTACACATACCTTTCAAGATTCATACATTGGGGCAGTCCATATCAAAGTCATACCATAGCATGACGGGATCCAAGTTTCTTTTCAGGCAACTCTTCTAAGAAGTCCTACAAATGAGGGCAATATCCTCCAAGGCTCTAACAATCTAGGGTAGACCTCCGCAGGGCTTGATCAAAAGAGTTCGCTTCAAAAAAATAGTTTATCAAGGGAAAATCATTCCAAGGGTCGATTAGTCAAGGACGAATCTCTCCAAGGCTAATACTACGACAGACCATCTCAAGTGCATGGCTAAGCTACTTCAAATTCAGATTGAGGTGAATTTATTCAAAGACCCAACAGGTTGGGGGAACTATAGAATACTGCAGGGGAAATATCTCTCAATACTTTCAAGATGGACATACAAGCTCTGTCATACATCAACAATCATCAAGTTCGAAACGAGTATCGGGAAGTAATGTTGACATTCTACCCTACCACCTTTTGACAAATAACCTTGTTATATAAGCAACCTTTCTAAGTCTTAACCATTCCATTTCTCATCATAGGGGCACCAGTTAAAAGCATTCAAATCATTGTCATGCATCAATCATGTCGCCTCACTCTATAATTTAATCATGCATATCATTCGTTTGGCCTATTCCCACAACTTGAATATGGCCTCCTTATAAAGCCCAATACTCCTTGGCACCTCACAAAATCCCAACCTTCCTTGGTATTCAATACCCTTATATAGCCCAATTCTACTTGGAACCTTACAAAAAAACAATCCTCATTAACAATTCCAAAACCCATCCTTCAAAAGCCACTTTCCAAATGTCCCGCTTAACTCTTCACTAAAAGAAAATAAGCCATATTATCTAAATGATTATATCATCCATGGAGGAATCATCCAAAACATCACATTCATGCATCACATCATGTGTTGCATATCAATGAATATGGAGTATTATGTCATACAAGATCTAAACATGAATACATGACATAGCATATCATCCATACATAACATAGATACATAACATAGATACATAACACAGGCTAAGACTCAAGACTCATCATGAGATTCTGGATTCATCCCCAACTAAGTATGCAATAGATCTCAGTCCAAGCTTCTCCCCAGTTCTTTTCTCGCTGTACATCCCAGTGAGTCGGTCTTAGGGACAATTCCCTAACAAGTATCCATGGAACTCATTCCCCAAGCAGAAAATACTTAGCAACACTGTCCTTGGTATGCCCTAATGGTACACAATTCCTTCACCAGATCCTTGCAAGGAATTCTTAGGACTTTCCTCGATACTCACGCTACTTAGGGAACTTCTCCTGGAAGCTTATTCCCCATTAGACAGCCATCTTACGTGACACCAGTCTTCCCCAGTAGAGATATCGAGTTTTCTATCAATCTGATTTTTACTCTGTTGTTCTCCGAGAACTCCTCAGCCGAAGTTCTTGCTCTAGCATTATCCATGTTAATATCCTATTTATGGTTTTTACACCACTGTTCTCTTCGTTTCTTACACCGTTGTCATTCAGTCACTTCGGTTCTTACACCATTGTCATTTAGTCAATTCGGTTCTTACACTATTGTCATCTAGTCACTTTGATTCTTACACCGTCGTCATACCTTCACTATGGTTGTTACCCCGTTTGTTTTTTACTTCGATTCTTAGACTGTTTGTCATCTTATTTTACGGTTCTTATACCAATGTTATTTCCTTCAGATATTTCGGATCTTACATCAATTTTCTTGCCAATAATGAGTTATCGGTTCTTATATCGATGACGATCGAAGTCCAATCCCCAGATATACCAGTACAATTCCCCAAGTAGGAATGCTTATTAGTCTTCCCTAGTAAGTAACATCTCCACATAGGCTTTTCAATAAAGGACTTCCCCAGTAAACTCACTCACTATGAGTCATCAAAGAAGTATATCTAGTAGTCGGTCATCCTGAATGATCGTTATCAACTATTGAGTAGGTTTTCATCCCTCACTTCTCCAGCTTATTAACATATCCCACACAGAGGACACATTGCATATACCAGGCTGTCAAGGGATTTTACCAAGGAATTTTATCAAAGGAGTTTTATTAAAGGAGTTCAATAAAGGGGTTTTCATCAGAGCATTATCCACCAAGGGTTCACCAGGGTTTTACCAAGAAGTTTCAACAAAGTGTTATTATCAAGGGGTTTCATCATGGATTAATCAAAGGGTTTCACCGGAATTTTCTATCAAAGGGTTCCACTAGAATTTTATTAAGGGATTTTATCAAAAGGGTTTTGTCAAGCAATTTTATCAAAAGGGTTTATCAGGAATGTCATCGAAAGATTCCATCAAGGGATTTTTCCATAATTTTACCAAGGGATTTCATTCAGAGGGATCAAGTATCAGTAAAGTACTACCTGATTCCCATAAAATGATCGGATGATCATGGGAATCGTATGCAAGTTTCACCCAGAAGGGTTAAAATTGATCAAAAAAGGTTTCATCAAAGATTCCATTTGATAATACTACTTCTTATGAACTCATTTGGACAGGATCTATAAATGGTGATATATTTTTTAAATATGCTTGCAATTGTATAAGGAGGGATTACATTGATCCTTATTGGAAAAAAATCATTTGGCGTCCCTACATACCTCTTGCTAAGTAATTAGCAACCTGGAAGATAATGCTTAATGTTATTGCAATAGAAGACAACATGATTTGAAGGACAATGCATTTGGTTTTGAGGTGCTCTCTTTATAATTATGATATATAAACTACATATCACTTATTTCTTAGATGTAGGTACACCTTACTTTTCTAAAAATAGATGGAATGATTGTTTGACATAAGCATTGATAAAACTAGTTATAAATATTTATTTAAATTTTCATGTAGAGGTTGGAGCTCTTAAATTTAAAATTTGATCATGACTCTTACATAATAATTTTTTGTAAAACTTGGCACACAAGAAATGATATCAGGTTAAATATTTTTCATGTTAAACATTTGGTATATATAACATCTACTTATTTCAAGGGGCACATGTATTATTCAATTCAAGAGATTACAGTTATTAAATGCTTTGATATCAAATGCCGACCTCCTCTAACACCTAGAATCATATAAGTTAATCAGTATTTTCCTAGTCATAATTGGATTAAGTGCAACACAAATGAAACTTTAAGCGGTAATCCTAGACTATCAACTTGTGGTGTCATATTTAAGGATAATTTAGGAACATTCTTGTGTGTTTTTTGAGTTAAGATTGGAGTTTGCACCTCCTTTCAAGCATAAATGCATGGAATCACGCCTGCTATCGAGTGTGCTAACTTGAGGAATTGGAGAAATATTTGGCTTGAAACTAACTAAACATTGGCCATTCGTGCATTTTCTAATGTGAATATTATATTTTGGCATCTTTTAATCGAATAGAACAATAATTACACACTATATGTTCCTTTAAGTTCAAAATATCTAATTATTTCAGGATGACCACAATGATGACCACTCAAATAGAGTTGCAAGTCATATAGAATGTTTTTATCTTAGGGGAACTAGCCTATAGATGAAAACAGGTGATCCGAGTCCAAGATGCATCCAAGTTCTCCCCGCATCACACACCTTGCAAATAACAAGTGTTTATAACTTCTCCACTATATAATGAGAAAAAACGCTAATTTTAGGTACACAATATCAAATTCAAATTTCATTCACTCTTCTCATTCTCATACTGACTTGAGCATTGAAATGGTAACCTTGTAGATCAACCCTTTTTTTCACTGCATCAGAAGCTCGTATCCACTAATGTTCATCACCATAACCAAATCTCCAACCAATTCTAGTTATGTAATTGAGCAATGGCACCGTGTGTGGGAATCAACGTCTAATTCCCGTGTTTTCAATAATAACGCATTCTCTCTTTGATCCATCACTTCAAAACTTTTTCAGTATATCAGATCAAAGTTCTTGAAATTGAACACTAGGTACATTGCATTCAACCTAATTGAATATATTATCATCCTTGGTTTCTTGAAATTCTAGATTCATGACTTCCAAACTTTTCGTGAATGGCCAGATCTAAAGTTACTCATTTTTCTGTGTTACACAAAGTCGCTAACACCTAAGAGGCGATAAACCAATTGCCTCCTTGTCAAGGCGTCACATATTTAGCAGTAGATATTCCGCTGCATCCAAATCTACTCCAACCTCCTTAGGTTGTCGGATTTTCTACGGTGTCTCCTATCATACCTTTAATACCACCCCAGCATTGCAATCAGAAGCATTGCCTGGTTTCCAACTACTACAAGACAATCTAAGGATACAATGCGCCAAAGAGTTATTGAATAACATGTACAATATCGTACCCTATCTTGACCACCTCTTCTTTCTATTTTTCAATTAACGCTAACATGTCTAGGGCATACGAATCAGCTGTTCAACCTCAGGGCCTAAAAAGTCAAGGTGGGACTGTTTTGACTTCTTAGTCCCTCTTAGGAGTTGATTTTAGTTTAGATGTATTATTTATACTTTTCAAAATAACATAATTTATAGGATTATGCTAAAAAAGAGTTTATAACTATTAAAATTAATTTTTAGGAAAAATAAATAGGATTAGTAATTAGAATATTATATCTCATTAGATTATATTATTCAAAAGGTAATTAAATATAATGATTATATTAGGGTGTTACTTATTTAACGAAATTATAGATTAATAGTTTAGGAGATCTTTTATATTATTAAAAATTAGGCTAAAATTTTAGTTATTATTTGCTGAAAATATTTTAGCTATCTAAGTACTTAAATTATTATAAAACTGTTTGTGTTTAATTAAGTATTTAGAAGTGTCATTTTAGATGAGTACAATGGTCTAGTGGATGGTAGAGCTAGGGCAAGGAGTTATGAGTATGAAGGGTTAATGTTCAAATCTCATTTTTCTCACTTTTAGTGTTTTTTTTCTCTTTTATTTATTTATTCTTTAAAAATCACAAAAATAATACTTTTTTTATCATTTTATTATTAATTTTCGTATTTGTTATTAGTGCATTTTTTAAAATATTATTTTTTCATTAAAATTATTATTCTATGCATAAAATCTCAAAAAAAAAAAATCAAAACCTTTTATAATTATTAGATTGTTATATTGTTTTCATTTATTTAAAATATTTTCTTACCTAAATTCATAAAGTCATGTATTCATCCAGATTCATTAGCTCGAGCTCTAAAAAATAGGTAGATTCAGGTTTAATGAAATATTTCCTAAATAGTTCAATCTCATTTTTTTAACCTAATTTTACCTATAAATAGAACCCCTTTACTCATATTTTTTTCACCCACAATTTATATATTCTTACCCTAAAGTTGTTGCTCTTCACATCGAAGAACACCAACAAATAAATCCTAGACTTCAACATCAATTTGATCAGGAAATACAGAAAGAAAAAAGAAGAAATTGAAGAATAGGAGGGAGGAAGCAGCAACTTTCCTCGGTCACGATACTCCAGCTTGGCATCTTCAAACAATTGATTATCAATTGTATATATTTACTCTTGAATTCTTGTTTGAATTGCAATTTGGGGTTTGGATTGATTTTTGTGTGCTATTTCAAATTTTTAACATAAACAATTAACTAAAATCTTGTATATATAAATTTGATTTCAATTTTTGTATATAATTCATCAATTGAGTGTTTGTACATAATAAAATTTCAAATTAAGTTTTGAAATAATTAATTTCAATTAGGAAGTTTTTTTTGTGTATATAGATATTTTAATGAAGTTTTCTTTTTAAAAAAAAAGGCAAAATTTTTATAATTAAATTTAACAATTATTAATAAACCAAAACCACCTCCAACATTAAATTTTCATCAGTAAATTATAAACTATTTTTCTTAAAAATCATAATCGGTTAAAAAACAATCTCTAATCTTTATCAAACTTAAACCAATACTCATTCGATATGTATTTAGGATTTATAGATTAAAGTCCCCCACTAATATTTTGCACAAGCTAGTAGTAACATTTGATGGTCAAGACGGTGTGATAGTTAGAAATTTTTGGTTTCTCTCGTCTAAAATAAAAAGATTGTGTTGGACAGTATAAAAATAAAATATTGACTAGAATTTTTTTTCTTCTAAAAAAGAGTTTTAGGATTCATATATATATACATATATATATATATATATATATATATATATATATATATATATATAATATATATATATATATATATATATATATATATATATATATATATATATATATATATATATGCCATGAGAATCATTATGTTTACTAAGGTTCATAATAATGAGTATTGAAAATATACTAAAATATTATTTTCTTAAGTTTGGTTTGATTTATGTTTCAGTAGGATTTTTAATTATTTTAGATTATTATTAACCAAAAATAAAAAAGTTGTTCCTTTTATTTCTATCATGATATTTAGTTAATTTGAACAATAATAAGAAAAAAGCATAAAAATCCTAAAATATCTTTTCTCATCTAATCCAAATGCAAAAATGTATCTTCTGTTCTTTATTTCAAAAATAAATAAAAAATTAATTGGTTAATATTATTATTATACTATTGTAATTCCATGAATAAGATAAAAAGAATAAAATATATAATTAATTATGTAATGTTAAGGCATAAAAAATATTATTATTATACCTTAATAAAAAAGGTTTGAAAATTCATTTTTTATGTATGCATATGTGTTTGGTATAAAAAGATGTTTGAGAAAAATAGAGTGTGGGGATGAGAAAAGAATTCATGATTATATTCTTTTTGTGTTTGACAAGACCTTCGGACTTGTGCCTACGTACCAACATAAAAATGAGGGATCAAAACCTCGTAGTTCGTGGTAAAAATTTCAAAGTTGGTGAATTGTTTTTAACAAAAGTTTAATAAGAAAGGAACAAAGGGCCAAAAGTTGAATGAAGTTTGTTAGTTCATTTGGTCTTTTGAAATTTTAAGTCAATATGGTTAAATTTATTTACATATTTGATTTAAGAAAATGTTTGAAAATTGATTGGCATAAGGCCAAAGTTTCTAATCATTTAAACAAAGTCTAAGTTTGAAATCAAAAGCAAAGAAAGTTTTTTTGAAAAAGGATAGAGATTTTGAAATTTAAGAAGTGGGAAGAGATGAAAAGGCTATCCTAAGCACAAAACTAAAAGTTAAGAGTTGAAAAGATCTGACCAATGGGATGCAATCCAACATACAAGAATGTCATATAGAAATCCATTTTCTCTTTGGACTTTAACCAAGAAATCATCAATAAGTAATGAACAATATCATACATCATGAAGCTCAAGGCATCAAATAAAGATAGCCACATCCAAGCAAGCAATTCCCATAGCTAGCAGTCTTCTTTGTCTTCTCGTGTATCAGATGAAATATCCCTTGGTCAACTTAGAGCAAAGCATCAGACACAAGACAAAAATAATTGTTAAGCACAAAGATAGAGTAGCAGATGAATTCTAACAAGATCCAAGGCTTGCATCAGATGAAGACTCAATTCAAAATAGCTTGGTCACAAAATGTTGGCATTGGCCAAGTCATTTTTGCACAGGGGATGTTGCCTAATTCTAAGTCCAAGAGTTCAGATCAAGATCAATAGTCCACCAGATGTTTTTTTAGGGTTTTTGTGGTTATTAAGTACTTTAAGGTCCTAAGACCACAAACAAAATCAAAACACACAAACAAATATATATACAATCACAAAGTATGGCTCAAGTGAGCAAAGTGAAAATGACATAAACATAAACAAGTTAAATGAAATGTAAATGGAAAAGAATGATAAATGACTGAAATTTAAATTGCATAAAGTAAATGACTTGAAAGTAACACAATATTAAGAAGAATTAATCAAATGTTAGTTAAGAGTTAGTCAAGTATGAATGGTGTTTTCTAATTGATTAAGTCATTCTTTGGAGAACACTTAACCATTCATTCACAAGTATGAATCCTTAAACCAAGACATCTTCCATGAGAAGGGCTCCAACTTGGATAATTCAACAAGTATGCCAGTAGCTCTCATGAAAGGAAAAAATGTCAAGTCTTCATACAATACCATGAAGAATGGAAGACTTACAATCTCACTTACTAGAATGCTCTGCCATTAGGGTCAAATTTAGCTCTATGTTAAGCAATCGTAATTGGAATTATGTAGAAGTCACAACTATCTGAGGTCGGGCAATAAAAATTTAGGTGTTAATGCATGTTTGAGATTTGGTATGAAGAACCAAACTCCTAAAATATACCACACAGTAAAAGAAAAGATCAAGAGGGAGGGACCTATCTCAGTCACACTTGTATTGGTTCATCTGATACAAGGTTATTGATGAACCAATTAGCCTTAAGACATTAGAGATTTCATTGGTCAAATAAGGGAATGGAAAAGAATAGGGATGAAGATGAAGATGAAGAGGGAGGGGAAGATAGAAACACAAATTGGTCATGGGAGGAATTTCATCAAATCAAAACCATCCATTCATTTTGGGAGATGAAATGTACATGTCATCAATCCCCTAAATCCAATGGTTTTGATCCAACAAAAGTCAAATCAACCTTGACCAAGGCCTAAACAGAAAGTCAAACATCACAAGACCATAAAAATGGCTCAATAATATTTTTAAACAATTAAATAATTAAAAATTCAATTTAAAGTGAATTAAAATACATTTTTATTTGGTCAAAACTCAAAATCCCTTCAAAACACCAAATAAATGGCCAAGGGATTTATCCTAGGTCAAACAAGGTCAAAGGACCTTAGACAAACAACTTCACTATTTTGAAAAATCAGAAGTATTTTTAAACAATTAAAAATATCTACAAAAACATTTAATTCATGAAATAATCAAAATTAATCCAAAAAATATTTTTAATTCCTAATATGAAAGAGAAAAATATTTAAAGATTTTTGGTGAAAGTCCCATATTTTTTAGTTTAAAAATGAAATTGATATGAATTAAACAAAATAAAAGGATTAAATGAAAATTCAGAAAATAAAAAGAAATTAGAAAAAACAAGGGCCATCAGATCTCCCTCATCAATTGAAGTGGCAGATCTGATGGCCACACGGGTGCTTTCCATGGTCGTCTTCAGTCAATGCAATGTATGTGTGGTATTCAAAAGCAACGGCTCAGATTAAAATGTTCCAACATGATCAGATGGCCAGGAGGTGTGCCAACACACAATCGAAGCTAGGGCACCGATCATCTTCTCCGATGACCTCCACTAGATTGGTCCAACTTCATCTTAATGGAAAATGAAAAACAAGGACACTATTTCAAAGAGAAAATGATCAGGATCTCGAATCTGACCTTAATTTTCTCCAATTCCAAGTATATAAAAAGATTTAGGGATTTGAATTTTGAGGATCATGAACTGAGTTGCTTCAATTTGACCTCAAAGCAACTCAATCTTATTGCCTACATTGGTAGAACTTTAGCCAACCAAAACTCAAAGAAAATGGTGAAGATTTGGGAGAGAATCGAAGAGATGAAGTTTCTGAAAATTCACCTTCGAGGGAGCCTGAATCCTACTTCCAATTGGCCTTGGCTTGACTTCAGAAGCTTGCAGAAGTTGAATTGGATCAAGGAAAGGTTTGTATTTTTGGAGTTTCAACTTCAAAACTGAAGTGAAATTGAAACTCGATTTTCAATTGAAAACCTTCAAGTTTGTCCTCTAATGGTGAGGGTTAGGATTGCAGGTTCAAAGCTTCGGCAAGGCGTGTATAATTCTGAGCATGAAGAGTCTTATTTATACGCAATGCAATTAGTTTCCACACACTTCATTCAAAATGCCAAAAATAAAAATTCCCTCTTGCATGGTTGCATGGGCATGTGATAAGCCTATGAAATGATGTAATCAGGTCCACATTTCATCATGTGCAATGCTGAAAGTGTTTCATGTGATCATGCAATGGAAATTAGAAAGTGAATATGAGATTCATCCAAATGGAGCCTTGAAGAGAAACCACGCGCAAGTCATCCAATTCTTGGCCAAATGAGATGATCTTGGACTTGTTGGAAATGTGAGATCAAGGGGAACAACTTTCATGTTGAACACTTTTCTATTTTAAGCTTGGATCATGATTAATTTTGAGGTGAAAATTTGGAAAATCAAACATAAATGAAAATTTTCTAAGTACCAAGCCAAATGTTCACTTCTTCCACCTTGAATAACTTTTGTTATGGGTTTAAAATTGAAAAAGTTCCTTCACAAAAGTTGTATATATTTCAAATCTCTTCAATTTTTTCACAAATATGACCTCATTTGGATTTGGCATGAAGGAGTTATGCATTTTAGAAGTTGAGGAAAATCACTTGTTCAATGATAATGGCCCAAAATGACCTATAATGTTTCCTCTTGGCACATGCATTTTCAAGTTTAATTTGAATTTCTTCCAAGAAAAAACGTTGGAGAGGACATATTGAATTTTATCGTGAAACTTGAATTTCGTTCATCTCATAAAAATTGAGCAAGTTATGGTCCTTAGAAGTTAACCTTCTAACTAGGGTTCCGAGAAAATGACCTATAATCTTTCACCATATAAAATGACTTTCCAAGAAAAACTAGATCTTTACTTCAACATGAAAGTTGTTTGGAATTCAAAGGAGTAACTTTGATCTTGGAATCATTTTCATATGACAAACATTGTAGGAGATATGGTCTAGTGAACCTCAACTTTGACTAGTTGACTTTCTCTAGTCAACCACCATGAACCATCTTGCAAACTTAAAGCTCTCTTGATATCTTGGACTCATGGAGGATCATGTATGCATAATATGGTCTAATATGAAGTATACCTTTAAATATTTGATCAGATGATGAGGAAACTTGCTGAGGAAGTCACACAAGATACCAAGATGAATTAGGGCTTCCAAGGCAAACAAGCTTCAAACTCTTGATGATTTCTTGATCAAAATGATAGATGGAGATCATGGGAATCCATATATGATGTCTACAGTTAATGTGAACCAGCTCTTGATTAGTCTCCTTGCATTGAGAGTCTCAAACCCTATATATAAGCTTGACGAGGCATTGGTGGATGCACACACTACCTACAAAAGAAATAAAACTATACATAAACATGTTTTTGGTATTTTAGTTAGTAAACAAGGAAAACATAAATTATGCTACAATCAAATCTGCTTGGTGATCTCTCTCAATGCAAACCCAATGAATGAGAGGTAAGGAGGATGTCAAAGTGTGATCCCAAAGCTAATGTATATGATGAGATATCATGAAGTATCTTAGGGTCAAAATTGGGGTCTTTGTAGCGGTAAATTCATGACCATTAAGCTATGGATAAACTTAACCTCAATTAAACTAGAGTCACCATCATGCTTTTATTGTTTCCAAAGGAAAAGGGAAAAGTACGAACAAAACTCAAAGGTAAGAAGTTTTCAAATCAAAACTAATAAAATGCCAGAGATTACAGGTAAGGGGGTTGGTTACACAGAGGGAAGGTGTTAGCACCCAAAGTGTCCTAGGTACTCATAGGGAGCCCTTTCTTGTGTGCATATGTGTTTTTGGATAAAATGATGTTTGAGAAAAATTAGAGTGTGAATATGAGAAAAGAATTCATTGATTATATTTTTGTGTTTGACAAGTCCTTCGGACTTATGCCTACGTACCAACATAAAAATGAGGGATCAAAACCCCGTAGTTCATGGTATCAATTTCAAAGTGAATGCATTGCTTTTAACAAAAAATTAAGTTTAACAAAGGGACAAAAGGCCTAAAATGGTTTGAATGAGTGTTAGTTCATTTTGTCTTTTGAAATTTTAAGTCAATATGATTAAGTTTATTTACAAATTTGATTTAAGAAAAAGGTTTGAAAATTCATTAGCATAAGGCCAAAGTTTCTAATCATTTAAACAAAGTCTAAGTTTGAAATCACAAGCAAAACAAGTTTTTGAAAAGGGGGAGAGATTGTGAAATTTAAGAAGGTCGGAAGAGATGAAGAGACTATCATAAGCAAGAATGAAAAGTTAAGAGTTGAAAAGATCTGACCAGTGGGATACAATCCAATAGACAAGAGTGTCATATAGAAAACCCATGATCTTCCTCACAATCTCCCATGTATCAGATGAAATCATAAATAGGCATTAGGCACAAGTTAAAGTAACAGCTTCAATAAGACCATGTAGCAGATGAACTCAAATGAGATCTCATCACTTGCTTCAGATGAAAGTTCACTTCCCAAGCACTTGGTTTCATGTAAGTTCGCATTGGCCAAGTCCTTTTGCATAGGGAGTGTTGCCTAATTCTAAGTCCAATGTCTCAGATCAAATCCAACAGTCCACACAGATGTCTTTTAGGGTTTTTGTTATTATTATTTACATTAAGGTCAAGAGACCATAAACACAAACAAGTATCTACGATCACAATATAATCACAAGATATGGCTCAAATGAGCAAAGTGAAAATGACATTAAAGTAAACAAGTTAAATTGTATGAATAATGGCAAATGGATAAAGACTTAAATTTAAAGTGCATAAAAGTAAATGGCTTGAAATTAAAAGTTAGTAGTTAGTTGATTAGAAGTTAGTATTGCTTTTTCTTTTGTTGTTTAAGTCATTCTTTGGAGAACACTCAACCCACTATTCACAAGCATGGATCCTTGAACCAAGACATCTCCCAAAGGAAGTGGGGAGACTTACAATCCCACATACTAGAATGTTATGCCTTTTGTGTCAAAATTTAGCACTATGTTAAGCAATCGTAATTGGACTTATGTAGAAGTCACAACTATTTGAGGTCGGGCATTAGAAATTTTAGTGTTAATGCATGTTAGAGATATGGTATTATGAACCATACTCCTAAAATATACCACACTTATGTTGATTTTGCAATCAACTAGCCTTAGAATATAGAGATATCATAGGTCCATGAAATGAATGATGAGAGAATGGGATTGGTATGAAGAGGGAGGGGAAATGGAATCAACACAAATTGGTCAAAGGAGGACTTTTATCAAATTAAAATCATTCATTTATTTTGGGAGATGAAATGTACATTTCATCAATCCCCTAAATCCAATGATTTTAACTTAACAAAGTCAAATCAACCTTGACCAAGACCCAACAACACAAGTCAAACTCAACAAGTCAATATCAAAAGCTCAACATAATTTATTTTACATTTAAACAAGTAAAATCAATTAAAAATGCATTAAATTAAATTATGGGTGGTCAAAATCCTAAAACCTCATCAAAACACCAAATAAATGGCCATGAGATTTATCATAGGTCAAACAAGGTAAAGGACCTTGGAGAAAAAAATTCATTAATTTTAGAAACTTAAAACTATTTTTAAACAATTAAAAATATTCACATAAATAATTAAATCATGAAAAATATTAATAATAATCCAAAAAATAATTTTAATTCAGAAAATGAAAGAGGAATTTATTTAAATTTTTTTGGTGAAAGTCTCATATTTTTTGGATCAATATTAAAATTAATATGAATTAATGAAAATAAGTCAATTAAATCAAAAATCAGAAAATAGAAAAACACGTGGACCACTTGATATGCCTCATTAATTGAGGTGAGAGATCAAGTGGATCAGAGTGCGCGTTCCATATGAACGTGAGTCAATGCGTTGCAGAAATGGTATTTAAAACCAACGTGTGTGATTAAAACATTTCACAAGGATCCTATGGTCTGAGACATGCCAACGCATTTCCGGAGCTGTAACTCCGGTCTTCTTCTCCGGTGGACCTCACCGGACTGGTCCACCTTCAACCATCACCAAAATGAAAAATGAGGACATGAATTTAAAGTAAAAATGCTCAGGAGCTCGAATCTGGCCTCATTTTCTCCTAACTCCAAGTATATTGAAAGATACAGGGAGTTGAATTTTGAGGATCATGACCTGAGTTGCTTCGATTTGACCTCAAAGCAACTCAATCTCCTTGCCTACATTCGTAGGACTTCAGACAACCAAAAAATCAAGAAGAAATATGGAGAATTGAGTGAGAATCGAAGAGATGAAAAATTGAGAAATTCACCTTCACTACAGATCCAGATGAACACGATCTTGCTTCCAATTGCACTTGGCCTTGCTCTGGACACTTGATGGAATGGAATTGAATCAAAAAAGAAACAGGACTCTTGGAGATTTGAATCTCAAAACAATGGAGATTCAAACTCGATTTCTAATGGAAATCCTCAAGGTTATCCTTTGAATGAGAAGGTTTGGAGTTGGGGATTCAAAGTTGGCGTGCAGGGTCTTCAATTCAGAGTGAAAGGGTCTCTATTTATAGGCCAATTCATTGTTATTTGCACACTTGATTCAAATTTTCAAAAATAGTAACCTTGCTTGCATGGATGCATGGCCGTGTGATAGGCCTATGTAATCATTCCTTTAGGTCCAAAATGGTGTACAAACATTGCTGAAGTCATGTGAAAAGGCCATGCATTTGTGTATGGAAGTTTCAAGTTCACTTATGCCAAATGGTGATCCAAGTTCAAGCCATGCGCAAGTCACTCATACTTTGTCCAAATGGGATGAAATTAGACTCTTTGGAAAGGTTAGATCAAGAGGAACAACTTTAATGTTGAACACTTTTTCATTTGAAGCTTGGATCATGATGAATTATGAGGTGGAAGTTTGGAAAATGAAACATATCAAAAAAAAATCTAAGTGTCAAGCCATATGTTCACTTCTTCCACCTTGGCTATCTTTTTATATGAGCTTCAAATGAGAAACGTTCCTTCATCAAAGTTGTACCTCTCTCAAATTACTTCAAAATGGTCACAAATTTAACCTCATTTGGATTTAGTATGAAGAATTTATGCATTTTTGAAGTTGAGGAAAATCACTTGTGCAATGGTATTGGTCCAAAATGACCTATAATGTCTCCTCATATCACATGCATTTAAAAGTTTAATTTTCTCTTCCTCTAAACATAAAAGTTGAAGTATACACATTGAATATAATTTTGAAACTTTAATATCTTTAATATCATAAAAATTAGGCAAGTTATGGTCTTGGGAAGTTGACCTTCAAATTAGGGTTTAGACAAAATGACCTATAATCTTTCACCATAAAAAATGACTTTCCAAGCAAAACTAGCTCTAGACATCAACATGAAAGTTGTTTGGAATGGAATTTAGAGTAACGTTTATTTTCGAATAATGTTCATATGACAAAGATTGTAGGAGATAGGGTCTAGGGAACCCCAGTTTTGACCAGTTGACTTCCTCTGGTCAACCACCATGAACCAACTTGCTAGCTTGATATTCTCTTGAGTTTTGGGACTCATGGAGGATCATATATGCATAAGATGATGAAATTTTAAGTATCCCTTGAAATATTTGATCAATGGTTGAAGAAGCTTGTTGAAGAAGTCACACAAGATACCCGGATGAATTAGGGTTTCCAAGGTAAACAAACTCCAAACTCTTGATTATTTCTTGATCAAAATAATATGTGAAGATAATGAGGATCCATATATTATTATTAGAGCCATAGTAAACCAATTATTGATTGAAATCCTTGCATTAAGGGTCTTAAACCCTATATGTGAGCTTGATAGTTCAAAGGTGAGCATGTGCCCTTCCTACAAAAGATTTAGATTATACAAAGACATATTTTTGGTATTTTGGTTAGTAAATGATAAAAATACAAAGTATGATACAACAAATTGGTGCTTGGTGATCTCTCCCAATGCAAACCCAATGAATGAGGGGTAAGGAGGATGCCAAGATGTGATCCCAATGCCAATGCATATGATGAGATACCATGAGTGATCTTAGGGTCAAAATTGGTGTCTTACAGTCTTACAATCTCAAAACAAAATTTTGCATTCTAACTAAATTGGAATTTCAAGTGAATCTCAAATGTATTTAGGGTGCATCTCATAACAGAAACTCGATGGCTATAAATAAATTCACTCTTCACTGATTCGAGATCACGCGCCATTTTCCAAATTTTGCAAAATTCACTATGCATTCAGAACCTCAATCCTTTCCCTCACTTAAAACTCGATCTTAAAACTCCATTGAAACTTCATATCGAAGCTTCAATAAGAGTGAGCTAAACTTCCTCTCTATCACTCAAGGTTCAATTTTGGTTCGCTGAAAAAGTTGGAAGAATAAGTGAAAGTGAAGAAGAATATAACATTGTAACTTACCATTTTTTTCAAGTGATTTCCACTGCGCCTCCGTCTTCCTGTTCAAAATTCGCCGAAACAATTCTCCGGTTCGGAGGTAAATCATTTCCCTTCTATTTGCCATGAAATAATTACCATTGTGTAGAGGACATTTCTAGCTTCCATAGCCCTAATGTTTGAGCATGAATCAGTGAACGTATTCTATTTAATTTAACTTTGATTGGTTAGGGTTCATCTCTATTTCCCTTCGATTTGAATAATTCAAGAACACTTAGAAATTTTTCATGACCATATTTGAACTCAAGGTGTAAAATGAGGTGGGGTGATGTTATTTATTTGAGATTTTCTGGTGGCTCCTGTCGCATTACGCGAAAAACCGGCGGGAAAAGAAACAGAGCCGCCACCGTGCGTTATTTATCCCAAATGAGCGAAAGGAAACGCTCGAGGTAAACCTGGAAAGGAATGGTCTTACAACCAGAGATTGCTAGATACGGGAGTCGGTTATGCGAAGGGAAGGTATTAGCACCCCTACGCATCCATCGTACTCGACGGGATCCACGCTCAAAAGAATAGAAGAAAGGTTGCTAAATAACTGCTCAAAACTGCACACACACTGGAAGGAAACACAGATGAAAGACGGAAGAAGAGGACTCGGCAGGATGTCGCATCCTGGGCCTACGTAGTTTGTCAGACACAAACATCAGAGTCGACGTAGTTCGGGGGAACGGGAAACGTGCTCGCTAGGACCTCGCATCCTATGCATACGTATCTTCTCTAACCAGAGTAAGAATCAGAGCACTCGTAGCTCGGCTAACGCACGCCAAACAAAACGCTAAATAGAGACGCTGAGACGTCAAACGAAACACACAACTGGAAATGGAATGCCAATCGCTGGTCTTACATCCAACTCTGAAAAGAAACAGGAAACAAATAGCCAATCAATGGTCTTACATCTATCTCCTAACACACACAAAACAAACTGGAAACCGAAGGCCAATCGCTGGGCTTACATCAGACTCCAAACGAACAAACACCAAACGGGAAACCAAATGCCAACCGCTGGACTTACATCAGACTCCGAACAAACAACAAGACACCGGGAAACCGAATGCCAATCGCTGGACTTACATCAGACTCCAAGCACACACAAGAGAAGGGTCTCGATTGCAACTAGGGCAAGAGAAAGGGAAGGTCTCAATCGCAACAAGGGCGAGAGAAAAGAATTAGAGGTTAGTCGTTAGTCAAACTCGACAAGACATCGCATCTCGTGCCTACGTATCTCATCTGAACATGAGAATCAGAGTTGTCGTAGTTCGGCTAAACTATTTCTATTTGTTTTGTGTTTTTTAGATGAACGACGTTGCTACGCAATCTACCGGATGCTCGACCTTCGGAGACTTACTCACCTGTAGTAGAAGGAGTCAACGTGTCCTTAAGAGGGGATAATGTTTGTTTGTGTTTTAGAAAGCTCACGCAAGAAAGGAAGTCCTAGACGAAGGAACCGTGCTACCTTAATTGACATGCAAACGAGAGACTATGCGAAGTCTAGCAATCCTATGGGGATACAATCAAACCACACACAAACACATACAGCATGAAGTAAACACACCAACAAGGGGCTCAAACATCCAAGGGTGAGGCTTTAGTCAAGGGTTCATATCAACCTTGACAAACAAGTCGGGCTTTAGTCAAGTGGTCATGTCAACCTCGACAAACAAGCCACTGTAGGGTATGAAGGCTCTTAACCACTGACATTAACCGTCAGGGTGAGCAGATGACAGGTAATGAGGGTAAGACGTCATAGCTCTTAACCCTGGCCTGGGTGAGCTTCAATCAATGAAAACGTGGGAGTCTAGGATATGGGACTCTACTCCACTTGACTGACTCTATGTACAAGGATCTTGGGTGTTTATTCAAATGCATCAGCACGTAGTGCGAGCAAGATGAAAGACTCAACTGAATAGCGGGGGACTGACTACTAGTCCCTTCTATCTGTCAATTGCCTCTTCACCTAGGAGGTCTTGAAATACAAGGCACAAATATAACCAAGCACAAACATTGCCTCTTAAGGAGGACTTCAGACAAGTGTCTGCCAAAAGAACATGACAGGTCTTCCAGACTACATGGAGTACAAGAGTGCTTACCTAGGTGGTACGCCAACCACAAGCAAAGCAACTCAAGCAATGAGTTAAAGCGGCTAAAGTACCTGTAAGAAATTATAAACAGAGAAGGAATAAGATCCAATGATCATGAAATTTTATACACAGGCTCAACATATTGAATACAAGCATGTTGCAAAAAATTATAAACAGAAGAGCTCATTTGGCAAGGCAATGAAAATGAATAAGATCAACATCAAATTGTGTGACACACATTGTCACACCAAACATTCATATGTTCCAAACAGAGAAGGAAAATGCTAAAAATGCCAAATAAAATCTCAAACATCCTACAACATGTTAGGAATCTTCATATAAAATTTCATGGCAATTGGACAATGTATAAGCATTTCACATCAATTTGAATGAGGCATGGTCCATGTGTATACATGTTCAATCAATTCAACACAATTAAAAATCCAGACATGGTAAAATCATAAAATCAACACCATAAAATACTAGACAAACACATGATCATGTAGAACAAAATTGGGAATTAATTGGATCATTATTCTATTTTTGGTGATTTTTGGAATTATTATGAAATAATGAAATAAAAATTGAAATAACATGAAAATATTGAAATGAATTATGGCAATTTGGAAACAAGCACCAGGCAGATTCGAACTCAGGACTTGTTGCTCCCAGGCGCGCTACCCTCAAACTACGTCGTTTAAGGCATGGGGAATTAAATGAAAAAAATGAAGAACGTTCTATGTGGTATCGAACACAGGACTTATTGGATAAAGGCGCTTCCACAGTGTTATGCACAAACTGAACCAGAGCCAAACCCTATCATGCATGCACGACGGCGCAAGGTGGAAACCACCGTCTTCTTCATGAAGACGGTGGATGAACAGTAACCTTATACAATTTTTTTTGCAGAATTCGCTAATAAGTACACCATTCGAAAGCTTACAACATGAGGAATTCAAATCCAGCATCAATTTAATCTAAAACATCATGAATCATGCAAATCGAGCAACAACAATTTTCAACATCAAACTTTAACTTCATATAACTCCATGAATACTCAACCAAATTTCAAGATTTTTAATTCTAAAAGCATCAGCAGAATCAGTATTCAAAGATCTACACTAACATGGCAAAAGATTGGAGAATTAAGGGCTTCGAAAAACCTACCTCTTGAAGAGCAGTCACTGAAATCTATGGATTCAAGGCCAGGCAATCATCCAGATCTACTCCTGAGATGATGTTATGAAGCTTTGTGTAGAAATTGAAGCTTGGAGAGGCTTGGATCTAGCTCAAAAATCAGTTTCCATTGCCATGTTCTTGAGCTTCATATGCTGAATTCTTCACCAAAACCTTCGATCCGCACCTTGTTCTGCACTAAATGATGATCAGAGAACACAATTATGCAAGAAAAATCAAGTGCTATATGGAGAAATTTTGAATTATGGTGGAGAGAAATTTTGGAGGGAAAGTTTGAATCTAGACCTAGAATGATGAATTCTGAAAATTCTATTAGGATTAGCCTTTTATATGTTATGCTAATTACTTTGCTAATGATGCTTAGGCTTGGCTAATGAAATTTTAATACAAAATGAGGTGTAGTGCAAAATTGGAATTTTCACCCCCATGCATGCAACATGCACGTGAACAGTACCACATGACCATGCAATTACACTTAAAATCATCTTATGAACATGTAGAATGGTTAAAAAACTCATATGATGCACCAAATTCAAATTCATGATTTTCCCTCCAAAATGAGCATGAATGAGCAAATGGTCATGTGATGAAATTTCATGCAATGCCTTGATGGATTTGGAAAATATGATTCATGACAAGCTTTATGCAAAAAGAGGCACTCAATTTGGAGTTTTAGATCAAAAGTTATGGCATTTTGAAGATCCATGCACACTTGGCAATGATTTGATCATATCTCCTCAACCATTCATCAGATGCTCATGATCTTGGACTTTTTGAAAATGCGAGAGAAAGATCTTCAACTTTCATGTTGGACAAAATTTCATTTGAAGCTTCTTTGATTCCGGAAAGTCCAGTTGAATGTGGTCCAAAAACTTGCCATTTTAAGAAACTTGAAATTATAGGTCACTTTCCATTTTTGGAAACCTTTGATTTGGCTTCAAAATATTCAATGTGGATGTTTGACATGATGAATAAACCTCTTTTAGACATGCATGAAGTGTCTCAAACCATTTCTCCACCTCCTAGCCCTCAGTTGACTTGCAGTTGACTTTTATGGGCCCTAGATGACCTGAAACTGCACTGTGGACTTTTGAGCCTTCAACACTTGGTACAATTGTTTCAAAATGAACCTTGATTCATATAAACTCTCTAGCATACTCATGTGGCTTCTTTTCTAGGAAATTATTGGTCTCTTGCACAGATGAATCCTCTTGATGCCAGTCTTGACTGATGAGATGCAATGTTAATGTAATGTCAATGTAATGTCAATGACCTAAAAATGAAATGAATGCATGAATGGGGGGTGCAAATTTGAGGTGCTACAGCTTCCCCTATTCAATCAACTGAGGACCTGAATGGATGAGAGCAACGATTGTCAGACCTTCAAGGTAAACAGGGATTGAATACCAAAGAACCGTAGAATTTGCATTCTGCAGGGGATGATCAAAGAAACCGTCGACTTGATATACACTAATATCAAGGAAAGCGATCCATTTACCGATGGCGGCTTGTGGAACAGTCAACTTGATATACACTGATATCAAGGAAAGCGTGGCCATTTACCGATGGCGGCTTGAAAACAGTCGACTTGATATACACTGATATCAAGGAAAGCGGGGCCATTTACCGATGGCGGTTTGTGGAACAGTCGACTTGATATACACTGATATCAAGGAAAGCGAGGCCATTTACCGATGGCGGCTTATGGAACAGTCGACTTGATATACACTGATATCAAGGAAAGCGAGGCCATTTATCGATGGTGGCTTGAAAACAGTCGACTTGATATACACTGATGTCAAGGAAAGCGGGGCCATTTACCGATGGCGGCTTGAATAGTCGACTTGATATACACTGATATCAAGGAAAGCGGGGCCATTTACCGATGGCGGCTTCGACTGGGGAGGAACAAGATGTTCACAATTGGAACCAGGCAAGACGTTTACCGACGACTCTACTGGGGATTTTGAAAGGATACATGACCAGACATTGACCGATGACTAGAAAAAAAAGATACACAACCAAACATCAGCAGACGAATGGGAAAAACTCGACGCTTACCGACATCGAAAGATGATGTTTACCGAAACCAACAAAGGGACGACCAGACATTTACCGATGACTGGAAAAAAGATCCACAACCATACGTCAACGGACGAATGGGAAAAAACTCGACGTTTACCGACATCGAAAGATGATGTTTACCGACACCAACAGAAGGATGACCAGACATTTACCGATGACTGGAAAAAACTCAACCAGACGTCAACAGGCGAATGGAAGAAAGAAACCACGACCAGACATTTACCGATGATTGGAAAAAACTCAATCAGACGTCAACGGACGAATGGGAGAAAGAAACCACGACCAGACATTTACCGATGACTGGAAAAAACTCAACCAGACGTCAACGGACGAATGGGAGAAAGAAACCACGACTAGACATTAAAAGACGATGAATGGGAAGAGAAACCACGACCACACGCCAACGGACGAATGGGAAAGACTCAACCAGTCATCAATGGATGAATGGGAGAAAGAAACCACGACCAGACATCGAAAGACGATGAATGGGAAGAGAAACCACGACCAGACGCCAACGGACAAATGGGAAAGACTCAGCCAGACATCAACGGATGAATGGGAGAAAGAAACCACGACCAGACATCGAAAGATGATGAATGGGAAGAGAAACCACGACCATACGCCAACGGACGAATGGGAAAGACTCAACCAGACATCAACGGATGAATGGGAGAAAGAAACCACGACCAGACATCGAAAGATGATAAATGGGAAGAGAAACCACGACCAGACGCCAACGGACGAATGGGAAAGACTCAATCAGACATCAACGGATGAATGGGAGAAAGAAACCACGACCAGACATCGAAAGATGATGCATGGGAAAGACTCAATGTTACGGACATCGAAAGATGATGCCTACAGACACCAAAAAAGGAATGACCCACACGGGGATCCACGCGACACCTACTGGTATCGTAAGAATGACATCTTGATATGTCAAGACAAGGCAAGACACCTGCCAGGGACTACTCTGGGGAGTCAAGCTTTCCTTCCACAGACGGGTGAGGGAATAAACCTCTCTAGGGATTACCAATCCTGAACGCTATCAAGAGCAACTACAGCCAATGTGCCGTACAGATGTCGAAAAATGACCCACACCTGCTGGGATATGACCCAATCTCAGGCTGCAAGGGAGGAAAACTCTTGCTGGGAAAGCGAGTGATCATTTTGCGCGCAATTCCTGATTCAATCTTCCAACTCTGTGGGGAGTAGCACTGCTGGGGGTGCTTGTTGATCTGTCATTCTCGGGACGGCAGAGAAACCAACTCAACTAGGGAGTCAACTGTTGGGAAAACACCAACCTCTCAACCGTGCTGGGGAAACCAATTCTGAATTTGATCCAGACGACCCAACATCGCGATACTAAACTCCTCAGAGTAACACCAATCAACTCATGAATGATAACCACGGCTTAGGGCTAGTTTATGCTTGCAATGCTGATGCATGAGTTTTTTCGGCGTAATGCTCCATAACCATGGAAATGCTACGCAATTAATGATGCAATATGCTATGCTTATCTAAATGATGAATGCATAAAAACAATGTCCCCTCCGGGGACAACACCGGGGAGCTCGAAGCACTCTGCTGAGGAACTCTGCTGAGGAGCTGGATACCACTCGAATTTCCACCCTGCTGGGGAATAGCACAGCTGCTGGAGAATGGATAACCCTCACTGGGGGATGACCTTCACTGAACCCGGTCCGCTTGGGGACTCCGCTGGGGGAAACAACCAATGCAAACCTCCGCCGGGGATAACTACTAATCCACGGGCAGGATTAACTCTACTGGGGATAATTTTCACCGAACTTGATCCGCTTGGGGACCTCGTAGGGGAAAACCATCAACACAAACCTCTGCTGGGGAGACTGCCCACTTCAGACTTGCTAGGGGAAAACATTCACAACCCTGCTGGGGAAAGGCATTCATAACCCTGCTGGGGATTACAGTACTTCAGACCTGACTGCTGAGGAACAAACTATCCACAGACACCTCCGTTGGGGATATGGAAACCTTCAGGCTCGCTGGGGAAGAGGCAACCTTCAGGCATGGCTGCTGAGGAAACACCAATCTCGAACCTAATGGGGAGATAACAGGACTCAAACTGCTCGGGGAGATACGACCTATTTGACACGGAACACCCGTCGATTCACCGAACACTGGTGTTCACCATCCAACCACAGTGTCACCTTTCCACTTTTGAGAATTCCTAGACTCATCTGGTCTCTTCTGATTCCTCACCTTGTATTCTCGGCTTTTATTTTTCCCGAGACAATCGATCTCCTCAGATCCGGGCCAACTCTCTAATCCTCAGACTTTGAAGAGTCTTCTTGATTACCCTCCAGGCTCGTCGCCTTTCTTTCGCCGTCTTTTCACCGTTCTTCAATCTCTTGCCCCTGGCTGGGCTCTGCGGGGATCTCTTGTCAAAAGGCTTCATATCACAACCTGCAAGTGAGTGAGAACAAATCAACAGTACCTGCAAAAGAGATCGTTAGAGAAAAACGTGCCCCAGGCGTGCCAAAACTTTAACACCTAGGTCACTCAACCTTCCGAATGAGATTTCAGGCTTTCAATCTTATGAGCATGCATCGGAAGGGATCTCCATGTTTCAAAATGCAACGATTCTTTATCAAACTAAATGGATGTTCTTGCAATCAAAGCGGTTATGAAAACAAAAACAAAATTATTTGACTGAATGTGCATTTTATTGACTGAAAAAGGTGTGGCTCGTAACAGAGCAGCACACGGGAAGCAATCCCTGAAAAGAGGTGATTGCGCACAAAAGGAAAAAAATCTATCCTAATGGCAATGTGAAACCGTGATCTCATCGAGTTCCAACTCAGTTACACCCCATATGTCCTCAAGACTCCACGTGCTTTCTGCCTTTTGAACCAGACTCTGTCGACCGATCACTGCCGGGGGATTATCCAGGTGTCTTAACCAAAGTATAAACGATCATGCTGGACGCAGTTGTTCGTTTCATTCCCTCTTTTGGTTGGACCGCCCTTTCGGGTTTTCAGTCCACCAGGATACCCTTTTCTGCCCAAGCCACCCTTGTGGGGTTTTCGACTTGCCGGGTGTACAGTTTTTCTTTTTATCCCTAATTTTTGCCCGAACCTTTTTCATTTTTTTTCTTGGTTCGCCGGAATGCCCATTTTTGCCTGGACTCTTTTATTCTTTTCGTCCAGCGGGTCTCTTTACGAAGTATTTTTTAACTGCGTCCGCATTCACAGGGGATGGAAAATCCTCACCCTCTATGGTCGTTAACAACAAGGCTCTACCAGAGAAAACCATCTTGACCACGAATGGGCGCTCATAACTGTATGTCCACTTGTGTAACACCCTTCTAAAAGTACCCCAAATATTTAATTAAAACAACATATATATTAATCAGAGTAATATGCAATTAAGGGTGTCACACAATCATTTCACACATTTCACCATAATAACTGTCATGCTCTTTTATTATATCAAAACATAAAGCATTGCAAAATACGCAGCGGATAGAGATCAAATCGATCATTCAAAACATGTAACACATTACATAAAAATTATTCAACAAGGTAAAACATCCCGTCCCGATGTTACATCTATCAGAGCATGACCCACTAAGGAGACTACACTAGACTCCAAGCACTAGCTTCTACTCAATCACTGCTCGTTACCTGAAAAATAGTTGTAAGGGTGAGTTCCTCAATCGATATAATAAGCATTATAAAATATCATATCATGTTAAGTAATTTAACACATTAATCACCCTAATCACATCACACATTCAGTAACGGCACATCAACTCAAACATCATACTCAATATCAACACAAACACCACTTCTCACTTAAATTAAATACCCATACAACAAACCAACAAAAATGCAACTCTAATGAGACTCGACTCGTCATGCATGTGGTACCATTCGGAGTAAAACTCCCAACTTAAAATTTGCCAATTTAACGAGGCATCAAGGCTTAAGCCTTCAACTTTCAACTTTTGCCAATCCAGGCCAACGTGGTGTGAGCAAAGCTCCGACTTAATGCATATGAATTTTACATGACATACACGACTTTAAAATTCCGACAACATGATAATAATAGCAACACAACAATGTGTTCAACATAATCAACTTATAATCAACTTTGACATACACGACTTTAAAATTCCGACAACATGATAATAATAGCAACACAACAATGTTTTCAACATAATCAACTTATAATCAACTTTGACATAAACTAAGTATTATATAATTCCATTCCAAAACGTACACAAGATTCAATTATCAATTTTTCACTTTCCCCACAGTGTTAACCGATTAACGCCCTGGGTTAACCGGTTAACGCAGGACAGAACACGCTTCCTGGCCAATCACAACAGTGTTAACCGGTTAACGCCCTGGGTTAACCGGTTAACGCAGACAGAACATCAATATTTTCACAACTCACAACAGTGTTAACCGGTTAACGCCCTGGGTTAACCGGTTAACGCAAGCAAAACAGCAATACTTCATAATTCCTAACAGTGTTAACCGGTTAACACCCTGGGTTAACCAGTTAACGCAAGACAGAAAGCTGTTCCTGCGCTAACACGAAGCAGAATGCAGAATTCTCCGCATTTTCCGCCGTTGGAGGACTTCCGGACCTCCGATTCCAATTCCGTAAAAAGCGATACATTCGGGGAATCACGACTCACACAATTACCGATTCAATTACAGCTTAAACACAGTTTATTCATCACAATTTTTCAGCACTCATCGTCCCAATTAGGGTCAATTCAACGGTTTATCACTACCCATTACATGTTAATCTATAATACCCATTAAACGACGATAAACCCCCTTACCTGAATTAATCCGACAATCCTTAAGCTCCAACCTTTTCCGTTCTTCAACCCTTGCTCTCTTGCTCTTCCTCTTTGTCCTTTCTCCCTTTTCAGCCGCTTCTCTGCTTTTCACGAAAAAACCCTCTTTACCAAAAATGAAACTCTTTTCTTATTTCCCACTTATATATTTTCCAATAATTATTATTCCAATAATAATAATACTAATAATCCAATAATTCCAATTACTTAATTAAATTAATAAATATAATATTAACTTAAATTAAATAATTATCTTATTTTTATCGGGGTGTTACAACTTGCCCCTACGATCTCTGAGGAGGAAGGATCCTTTTCAGCACCACGTCTCTCATGATGCACACGAGGTTGCACCTTTTGGTCAAAAGCACGCCTCATTCACTGCTGGTACAACTTCCCCATGACAAATAACTACCAGCCTCTTTTCCTCAATAGGTAATACCGCTTCTATCCCATACACGAGCGAGAACGGCGTTGCCTCAGTAGACGTACGCATTGAAGATCGATACCCAGGATACTGACTTCGTATTCAGCCGCCATTGTTGGTACATTCAAATGTTATCCGGGCAACAGATGGAACGTAGGATCCTTTGGCGTAACCACAACATTACCAACTCCACCTCCATTCACATTAACAGCCCCATCAGACATCCGAATCCGTTCGGATTCAGGGTCAGGCCCCTCCTCCGGGATCGGTTCCTCATAATCTTTTGATTTGAGAACCTCGATGTCCTCATCAGGGAATTCAACCTTCCTCAGTTGATAATCATCGATGGGTTGCTGGTGAGGTAATCAGACAATACACTCCCCTTTGTTGCTTTCTGAGAGGTATACTGTATATCAAAATCAGTCAAAATCATTCACCATCTCGCAACCCGTCCGATCAATGCTGGCTTCTCAAACATGTACTTGATCGGATCCATCTTGGAAATCCACAAAGTGCTATGAACCAGCATATACTGTCTCAATCGGCGAGCAGCCTATGCCAAAGTACAGCAAGTTTTCTTGAGCAGTGAATATTTTGTTTCACAGTCGGTAAACTTTTTGCTAAGGTAAATTGCATGCTCTTTTCGACCAGACTCGTCATGCTGCCCCAGTACACACCTCATAGACCCCTCGAGGGATGTCAAGTACGGGATTAAAGGTCTCCCTCCACAGGGAGGCATCTGAGCCGGAGGTTCCTGCAACTTATTCTTTTATCTTTCAATGCCCCTTGGCAATCCTTATTTCACCTGACCGTTTGATCTTTTTTTTTCAACTTGAATCTGGATTCATACGTGGCTGTTAGATGAGATGTGAACCGTGACATGCAGTCCAATCTATCTAAGAAACCACGAACCTTTTTTTTCTGTTTCCGGTTCAGGCTTTTCTTGTATCGCTTTTTTCTTTTTTTTTTATCAGGATCAACCTCGATTTCTCTTTTCTTTCACAATAAGCCTCAGCAACTTACCGGACCGCACTCCAAAAGTGCACTGATTCGGATTCAACCTCAGTTCGAATTGTCTCAACTGGTCCAACGACTTGACCAAGTCTACCACATGCCCCTCTTCTATTTTGGGACTTTGCTATCATGTCATCAACATAGCATTCGATGATGAATCATATCATGAAACAAAGTCACCATGGACCTTCGATACGCGGCACCGGCATTCTTGAGACCGAATGGCGTCATCTTATAGCAAGAAATACCCCACGGTGTGATGAACATTGTTTTCTCCGTATCATCTGGCGACACTTCAATTTGATCATAGCCATAAAAGCCATCCATGAAGGAAAACATCTAGAATTGAGTCGTATCATCAACCAATACATCAATGTGAAGTAATGGGAATTCCTCTTTCGAACTAGCTCTGTTCAAATCTCGGTAGTCCACACACATTCTCATTCTCACCTTCTCATTCTATGTCAGCACCGACTTCTGCTTCACCGGAGGACAATCAGTTCTCAATGGTAGCCTGTGCACAACGATATCGGTATCCAACCCTGGCCTATCTTAATAAGACCAGGCGAAGATATCAACATATTCTTTCAACCAGTGCTACCACTCTACTCTTGACCTTTGCCTCTAAAGCGGCCCCAACTTTCACTTCCTTTCTGACCTCCTCTGTGCCCAGCTTAACAATCTCAAATGGCTCCTCGTGCGGTCGAATCACCTTCTCCTCTTGTTTCAACAACCTGGCTAATTCTAGCAGATCACAATCTTCTTCGCCTTCTTCTTCGGAATGATAGATCGGATTGTCGAAGCCATACAGAGGTGTAACCGAATTGTTATCAATGAGATCCGGAGAATTATTTTGGAAGTCGGAACGAGACAAATCAAAAGGAAGGAAAATGAAAATAAACATTGCCATTTTTTTTAAAACTACAAAAATAAATGAAAAACAAGAAACACCGCTTTTAATACAAAAACATCCATTTATTAATGATGCAAAATGTTGCAAAATGAAACACATGAGGTGGCCCTTACAATGGACCATTACGTTTCGGGCAAAACATATGGCTTTCATGCAAACAGAATTGAAAAACAGAAATGTTACTCTTCATGATGAGTGACAGTGATGATCTTTGAGGCCTTCCAGTTCCCTGGTACGCACGATTTTATCCACGAGTCAAGCTCGCAGTCATTGTCAATTTCTTCACCCACCGCACCGGAGTGACCTGGATCTAGCATTCCAGCACTGATAAACGGGAACGGTTGACGACGTCCTCTGTTTTGTCTAGACGAATCTTGACCCGGCTGATAGCCAACCCTGAACATATCAGCTTTTACCATAATGTCTACCATTTTTCCCCAGCCTTGGGCTTCTCCATTCTTTACCACTTCCATGGCCTGTTTGTAAGAAGAAATGGACAGCTTCTTCTCTTTCTCAGCACAAATGGAATTCTCCCCCTTGACGGCTTCAACTGCCTGACATGGTGTTTCACATATTACACCGTCCATTTCCACCTTCATCATTCTCTGAATCGATTCCCTCATCGTTGCACACCCATTTGTGGCGACAGCCGCACAACCATTTTCACAACCAGGGAAGACTCCACTCTTTATCAGATGCTTCTGGACCATAGACATTGGAGTTTTTAACTGATCCCCATTTGTTTCCTCCATTTTTCTCTTGTCCTTTGGGATCACGTTCATAGGACCAAGCATTGCCACAGGGTCAGCACTAACATTCGGAGTCGATGCAAAACTGATGGCTTTAGATTCCACCAAATCTTGGACGACATGCTTAAAAGCTCTACAACCCTCAATGTTATGTCCGGGTGCCCCAGAATGGAACTCGCACCTGGCGTTCTCATCATAATTTGCAGGCCTCCGATGTAGCTCTACAGGAATCAATATCCTCGGCTGAACTAACCCAAGATCCCTCAACCTCTTAAACAGAAGGGTATAAGTCACGGGTGGCTTATCAAACTGACGATCCGTCGTCCCCTTCTTCACTTGGCATCCAGCTTTCTGTGCTTTCTGTTGAGGTGGCGGTTGTTGTTGTTGTACAGATGAACTACCAGCAGGAATAGTCACTATAGCAGCATACGGGTGATAACGATCCTTACCGCGTTCCTTTCTGGCATGCACACCACTTGATTCAACCTCCTTCTTGTGCTGACTATTGCCAAAGGGCTTCTTTAATCCAGACGACGGAGCCTTTCCCTGAACTTTCTCCATCCTCAGCCAATTTTCAATCCTCTCCAGCCTCCTAGCAATTGCTTTCTACCCCGAGGCGAGCCCTTGCACGACTTTGAACAACTCTTTCATCATCTCTTTCAATTCGAGAATGTCGGCGGTGGGTGGATCCATCAGCTTGGGTTTGTTGAGTCTGGCAAGATATCTGTGTAGAAGAGCTATGTGTATCGGTTAGATACTGACACCTACAAAACAGCAAACGAGTTAATATGACTCACACATGCAATGTCTATCCGTATGAGGAAGATTTGGTTCTTTGACTTTGGCTTCCTCGAGACAGATTATAATTCAACAATAACATTCTAACATCTGGATGTCTCTCAACCGGAATCTCAATCAATAATACTCCCCATAAGGATAGACATGGGTTAGACGCATATATGCAAAATGGGAATGATGCAAATGCATGAATGCAAGTCACTGTGCCATCTTCCAAGTCATCTGAGGATCAACTGTACTGGACCGGTCTCTGAATCGGTTACAATCATCTGAGAGCCCTAGTAACCATAAATCCAACTTGGGAAGTTCCGAAATAAACGGAACCAGGGGATATATCACTATCATCAAGGAAATCCACTGAATGGATGACAACAAGGTCCTCTGAACCGGTACATTCCAATTCAACCCGGGGATCCGAAATAAACGGAACCCGCTGATAAATACCACGGACAGAATTCCGGCGTCTCAGACATGAGCATCCATAAGTCCAACTGAACCATAGTCACCATCAGTACCTACAAATGATTCAATCCCTCCCCACTCACGGGTGTCATCTAGGCCAGGGTAAGGATAAGAGAAACGCAGGATAAACGACCCTTTCAAGAATATCATCATATGCACACCAGGTGTATGCAACGATAATACCCCATCAGAATCTGAGTTGCTCGTGATATCATGTTCCGCTAAGTGGCGCCACACCACCCGCTTCCCATGAATCACTCTATTCCTAGGTGTCCTAAAGTTCACTCATAGCCTGGGTATTGGGCCTTTTATCTCTTATGAATCCCACCCCACAGAGAAACAGATACACAGCCAGCACAATGATAATATGATGCATGCAAACATATATGCAAGTATATACAATCACAACATAGTAATCACAAATGCTGATAAATAAAGCAGTAAAAGCAACCAAAACGATCCTAATGAGCGCTAGGATTGACTCGCTTAGGGAAGATGGACCAGCAAGAGGTCAAATTCTCTTTGTCCCCAGCAGAGTCGCCAACTGTCGCATTACGCAAAAAACCGGCGGGAAAAGAAACAGAGCCGCCACCGTGCGTTATTTATCCCAAAGGAGGGAAAGGAAACACTCGAAGTAAACCTGGAAAGGAATGGTCTCACGACCAGAGATTGCTAGATACGGGAGTCGGTTATGCGAAGGGAAGGTATTAGCACCCCTACGCATCCATCGTACTCGACGGGATCCACGCTCAAAAGAATAGAAGAAAGGTTGCTAAATAACTGCTCAAAACTGCACACACACTGGAAGGAAACACAGATGAAAGACGGAAGAAGAGGACTCGGCAGGATGTCACATCCTGGGCCTACGTAGTTTGTCAAACACAAACATCAGAGTCGACGTAGTTCGGGGGAACGGGAAACATGCTCGCTAGGACCTCGCATCCTATGCATACGTATCTTCTCTAACCAGAGTAAGAATCAGAGCACTCGTAGCTCGGCTAATGCACGCCAAATAAAACGCTAAACTAAGACGCTGAGACGTCAAACGAAACACACAACTGGAAATGGAATGCTAATCGCTGGTCTTACATCCAACTCCGAAAAGAAACAGGAAACAAATAGCCAATCAATGGTCTTACATCTATCTCCTAACACACACAAAACAAACTGGAAACCGAAGGCCAATCGCTGGGCTTACATCAGACTCCAAACGAACAAACACCAAACGGGAAACCGAATGCCAATCGCTGGACTTACATCAGACTCCGAACAAACAACAAGACACCGGGAAACCGAATGCCAATCGCTGGACTTACATCAGACTCCAAGCACACACAAGAAAAGGGTCTCGATTGCAACTAGGGCAAGAGAAAGGGAAGGTCTCAATCGCAACAAGGGCGAGAGAAAAGAATTAGAGGTTAGTCGTTAGTCAAACTCGACAAGACATCGCATCTCGTGCCTACGTATCTCATCTGAACATGAGAATCAGAGTTGTCGTAGTTCGGCTAAACTATTTCTATTTGTTTTGTGTTTTTTAGATGAACGACTTTGCTACGCAATCTACCGGATGCTCGACCTTCGGAGACTTACTCACCTGTAGTAGAAGGAGTCAACGTGTCCTTAAGAGGGGATAATGTTTGTTTGTGTTTTAGAAAGCTCACGCAAGAAAGGAAGTCCTAGACGAAGGAACCGTGCTACCTTAATTGACATGCAAACGAGAGACTATGCGAAGTCTAGCAATCCTATGGGGATACAATCACACCACACACAAACACATACAGCATGAAGTAAACACACCAACAAGGGGCTCAAACATCCAAGGGTGAGGCTTTAGTCAAGGGGTCATATCAACCTTGACACAAAAGTTGGGCTTTAGTCAAGGGGTCATGTCAACCTCGACAAACAAGCCACTGTAGGGTATGAAGGCTCTTAACCACTGACATTGACCGTCAGGGTGAGCAGATGACAGGTAATGAGGGTAAGACCTCATAGCTCTTAACCCGGGCCTGGGTGAGCTTCAATCAATGAAAACGTGGGAGTCCAGGATATGGGACTCTACTCCACTTGACTGACTCTATGTACAAGGATCTTGGGTGTTTATTCAAATGTATCAGCACGTAGTGCGAGCAAGATGAAAGACTCAACTGAATAGCAAGGGACTGACTACTAGTCCCTTCTATCTGCCAATTGCCTCTTCACTTAGGAGGTCTTGAGATACAAGGCACAAATATAACCAAGCACAAACATTGCCTCTTAAGGAGGACTTCAGACAGGTGCCTGCCAAAAGAACATGACAGGTCTTCCAAACTACATGGAGTACAAGAGTGCTTACCTAGGTGGTACGCCAACCACAAGCAAAGCAACTCAAGCAATGAGTTAAAGTGGCTAAAGTACCTGTAAGATAAGCTAAACAATCAGTACTATGTTCAGACAAACAACCAACAGTCCACAGTGTTACAACTCAATATGCACACAAGTCAAGCTTTATGACTCAAGAATTCAATTGATTCCATCCTCTCAAATGACCTACAAACAGCAAGGGTTAGTTGACAAAGTAAAGGCATCTCAAATCATGAAGTCAACATCATCCCTTAGGACTATAAGCTTGAACCTGAAATGCAAAACTCAAAAGATGAGTACAAACCACTAGCACCAAGGCTAGGGTCAAAGGTAAGGCAAAAAGTCAAAACAACAACCAATTCTCAACATAAAGCATCTCTATTCTACCATGAACATGTCCTAAAAAGGACCAAGTCAAAAGCATTAAGCAAGGCCATGTAATGAATAAGATAAGGCAAGACACATAACATGCTCATCAATGTGACATACAAAGTGAGAAAATGCACATTAAATCAGAAAGACATCCAATGATCATGAAATTTTATACACAGGCTCAACATATTGAATACAAGTATGGTGCAAAAAATTATAAACAGAAGAGCTCATTTGGCAAGGCAATGAAAATGAATAAGATCAAAATCAAATTGTGTGACACACATTGTCAGACCAAACATTCATGTGCCCCAAACAGAGAAGGAAAATGCTAAAAATGCCAAATAAAATCTCAAACATCCTACAACATGTTAGGAATCCTCATATAAAATTTCATGGCAATTGGACAATGTATAAGCATTTCACATCAATTTGAATGAGGCATGGTCCATGTGTATACATGTTCAATCAATTCAACACAATTTAAAATCCAGACATGGTAAAATCATAAAATCAACACCATAAAATACTAGACAAACACATGATCATGTAGAAAAAAATTGGGAATTAATTGGATCATTATTCTATTTTTGGTGATTTTTGGAATTATTATGAAATAATGAAACAAAAATTAAAATAACATGAAAATATTGAAATGAATTATGGAAATTTGGAAACAAGCACCAGGCAGATTCGAACTCAGGACTTGTTGCTCCCGGGCGCGCTACCCTCAAACGACATCATTTAAGGCATGGGGAATTAAATGAAAAAAATGAAGAACGCGCTATGTGGTATCGAACACAGGACTTATTGGATAAAGGCGCTTCCACAGTGTTATGCACAAACTGAACCAGAGCCAAACCCTATCATGCATGCACGGCGGCGCAAGGTGGAAACCACCGTCTTCTTCATGAAGACGGTGGATGAACAGTAACCTTATACAATTTTTTTTGCAGAATTCGCTAATAAGTACACCATTCGAAAGCTTACAACATGAGGAATTCAAATCCAGCATCAATTTAATCTAAAACATCATGAATCATGCAAATCGAGCAAGAACAATTTTCAACATCAAACTTTAACTTCATATAACTCCATGAATACTCAACCAAATTTCAAGATTTTTAATTCTAAAAGCATCAGCAGAATCAGCATTCAAAGATCTACACAAACATGGCAAAAGATTGGAGAATTAAGGGCTTCGAAAAACCTACCTCTTGAAGAGCAGTCACTGAAATCTATGGATTCAAGGCCAGGAAATCATCCAGATCTACTCCTGAGATGATGTTATGAAGCTTTGTGTAGAAATTGAAGCTTGGAGAGGCTTGGATCTAGCTCAAAAATCAGTTTCCATTGCCATGTTCTTGAGCTTCATATGCTGAATTCTTCACCAAAACCTTCGATCCGCACCTTGTTCTGCACTAAATGATGATCAGAGAACACAATTATGCAAGAAAAATCAAATGCTATGTGGAGAAATTTTGAATTATGGTGGAGAGAAATTTTGGAGGGAAAGTTTGAATCTAGACCTAGAATGATGAACTCTGAAAATTCTATTAGGATTAGCCTTTTATATGCTGTGCTAATTACATTGCTAATGATGCTTAGGCTTGGCTAATGAAATTTTAATACAAAATGAGGTGTAGTGCAAAATTGGAATTTTCACCCCCATGCATGCAACATGCACGTGAACAGTACCACATGACCATGCAATTACACTTAAAATCATCTTATGAACATGATAGAATGGTTAAAAAACTCATATGATGCACCAAATTCAAATTCATGATTTTCCCTCCAAAATGAGCATGAATGAGCAAATGGTCATGTGATGAAATTTCATGCAATGCCTTGATGGATTTGGAAAATATGAGTCATGACAAGCATTATGCAAAAAGAGGCACTCAATTTGGAGTTTTAGATCAAAAGTTATGGCATTTCGAAGATCCATGCACACTTGACAATGATTTGATCATATCTCCTCAACCATTCATCAGATGCTCATGATCTTGGACTTTTTGAAAATGGGAGAGAAAGATATTCAACTTTCGTGTTGGACAAAATTTCATTTGAAGCTTTTTTGATGTCGGAAAGTCAAGTTGAATGTGGTCCAAAAACTTGCCATTTTTAGAAACTTGAAATTATAGGTCACTTTCCATTTTTGGAAACCTTTGATTTGGCTTCAAAATCTTCAATGTGGATGTTTGACATGATGAATAAACCTCTTTTGGACATGCATGAAGTGTCTCAAACCATTTCTCCACCTACTAGCCCTCAGTTGACTTGAAGTTGACTTTTATGGGGCCCAGATGACCGGAAACTGCCCTGTGGACTTTTGAGCCTTCAACATTTGGTACAATTGCTTCAAAATGAACCTTGATTCATATAAACTCTCTAGCATACTCATGTGGCTTCTTTTCCAGGAAATGCTTGGTCTCTTGCACAGATGAATCCTCTTGATGCCAGTCTTGACTGATGAGATGCAATGTGCTATGCAATGTTAATGCAATGTTAATGTAATGTCAATGTAATGTCAATGACCTAAAAATGAAATGAATGCATGAATGGGGGGTGCAAATTTGAGGTGCTACAGCTCCGCCACCGAAGAGGCCTCTGGCATGACGGTGAGAGAAGTTGGTTGAGCTGCTGAGAGGAGAGAGAAAGAGCACGTTTGTTTTGATTTTTTTCTAACATGTGATCCACGTGCTTATTTAATTTGAAGCTCATTAATCTGATTCATCATATCCATGTCACTGTTGAGTCATAATTCCACATGTTTGACCTTATCCATTTATTTTACATGACCATTTCCGTTTGGGCTTTAGGCCATTATGCTGGTTTCACCATAATCCCACTTGTGTACCTCCTTTGCAGAATGTTGGATTTTGATATGGGCCTCACCTTGGCCCATGAGTCAGGGCTCTGTTTTCACCCCCATATATAAATCCGAACCCTGTTTTTTTGAGCAAATTTAATATGCTTTTTCCATGTTTTTTTACATTTTTTCTTGATATTTTTGCATTATTTTCATGTTATTTGTCATTGAATTTTCTTGATATTTTTTACCATGAAAGGCATGATAAACTTGACATTTCTTGATTTTTTTACCATGAAAGACATGATAAACATGACATTTCTTGTTGATTTTTGTTAGAACTTTTGTGGGTTTTTTTTGTTCAATTTAGATGTGATGATTGATCTTGAGTTTGATGAACATATTTGATAATATGAAGTCTTGACCAACTTGAGCATGTTTAGATTAGGGTTTGATGGATCATCTTTGTATTTTGTTGATTAATTCTTTAATTGTTGAACATGAGTTTCATTGCCTTTGTTTAGTGCATGATTCATGTTTAGATTGATGTGTGACCCATATGTTTAATTCCATTTAATTGATTAATTAATTTTTTAGTTATCTTGTAAATTGAAAATGTTATTTCATTTTGAGGTTATTTTCCGTGTATGTCATCTCCTTTACCATGATCACGTGATTAGATTAAAGATCAAGAGTTCAAGACTTCAAGTCAATACAAGGCATTCACATTAAAGACAAATTAGACTACTATTTAAGCACAACAAAGGTATCAACACTTATCAATCATGACTCAAGTTGTGTGCCATGAGCCTTAAGTAATAGAGAAGGAGTGAGAGTGGAACATTCCTTAACTCATTCTGAATATCTTTGGGTACGAGACGAATGACCTAGTTGCTCATCGTATTCACCTTTATTCATATACTTTAGCATAATTTGAATTAAATGATTATTGAGTCTCTCTTCACAAGCAACTTTGCATCATAAGGGTAAATAATCAGGATCTTCATCAACACATTTTAATTATGATGAGAGTCACACGCCATGAGCCTTAAGTAACGAAGAATGATGATATTGAAGCATTCCTTAACTTGTCTAGAGTATCCTTGGGTACGAGACAAATGACCCAGTTGCTCAAGGTATTCGCCTCCGTTCATAGACTTTAGTGCAATTCGAATCAAAATGATTGCCAAATATTCATCATAAGGATAAACAATGAGAGTCTTCTTCAGCAACTTGCCAGTTATGGTGAGGATCACATGCCATGAGCCTTAAGTAGTAAATAAGGAGCGAGAGTGGAGCATTCCTTAACTCATTCTGAATATTTTTGGGTAAAGGACGAATGACCCATTTGCTCATCGTATTCATCTTTACTCATAGATTTTAGTTTGGTTCACATCCAATGAATGGCAAGTCTTCTACATCTATCATTACCATCCCTCAATAGTATTATATTGTCTTCTCTTTGGAACCAAATATCCTATCCCTTTGGATTCTATGTATACTTTCTTGGGCAAATAACCAGTGTCTATCCTCTGAGCCAAGAGTTGTTTGTCTTGATTCCAAACACTTAATTCCTTTGCTTTCCTGGCTTGATTCACATTTACTATTTGGTTCAGAGTTTATTCCTTCATGGATTCAATATACCATTATCTTTTTGTTACATATTGTATGTTCTCCTACAATGTTATATTGTTTCCTTTGACCAAATATCATTTTCCTTTGGGTCCCGTATATACCATTTTAGGGCAAATAACCAGTGCCCACCTTGTGAACCAAGAGTTGTTTGTCTTGATACCAAACACTTAATTCCTTTTCTTTCTGGACAATATGCCAGTTTCCTATTTGGTTCAAAGTTCATTAACTTTCATGGGGCCCTATGATACCATTATCTTTTGGTACAAGTTATACTTTTCATCACTCCTTATCAAATCTCTTGTTGTCCTTGTTCCATATTAGTTCCACGAACTACAAAGCTCTGACTTTCTCATTGCATAATGAGAATACATAGGCATAAGGATTCAAACCCTCAGAGAGCATCCTAATTATTGATTCCCCTTTCACTATGCTAGTTACTTCTTCTGCCTTAGAGCACCACCCATATCTGTCATAATCTATTATCATCTATCTTTAATCATAACCATTCATTTTAGTGACATACTATTTCTTTGGGATTCCATATACACCCTTTTAGGATAAATAACCAGTGTCCACATTTGTACCAAGAGTTGTTTGTCTTGATTCCAAACATTTAATTCCTTTCTTTTTGGCCAATATGGCTGCTTTATTCTGTGGTTCAAATCTCACTCCTTTATGAATTACAACAATACCATTATATTTTGGTTCCCAATTATACCTTTCTATCACTTTTACCAAACCTTTCAGTTCTTCCTATTAATTATTTCTCTTTATCCTACCATTCAATTCATTCACTATTTACTACCTTCATTCAATACCTTCTACCAATCATTCACCCCATGTGATACACTCTCCATTTGATCCAAATATACTATTTCTTTGAGCTCCATGTATACATACTTTGGGCAAATAACTAGTGTCCATTCTCTGAACCAATACCCCTTTATTTTTGGCTTGATGCTAATTTACCCTTATCTTTGGCTTAATGCCAGTTTACTCTTTATTTTGGCTTGAAGCCAATTTCCTCTTTGGTTCAGATATACCTATCATATGGGTTTAAACAAAATTATTCTTTGGTTTAAACCATACCTTATCACACTTCTTTCATCTCCCACTATTAGTTCTATGAACTACAGAGCTCTGAATTCCTTATTGCACTATAAAGATACTTAGGCATGAGGGCTCTAGTCCTCTCTGAGCACTCTATCTATTATTTTTCTTCCCTTCATTCTTTTATGAGTAACCTTTAGATATCACACCCATTCGAGGATAGAACAATCAAAATGGTTCCCATTGAGTACAACGAACGCGAGGGATGCTAATACCTCCCCCTTGCATAACCTACTTCCTTACCCTTTTTCTCTTTCCCCTAAGTTTTATCGATGTTTTCCCTTTCCTCCGTGAATAAATAAAGTTTGATGGTGACTCTATTGTATCTTCAAGCGTGCGATGCATTCGGGTATATTTTCGCTAGCTTCACTTAGGCATATATAAAGCTTTATAATTCAGATTTTTGGGACACCAAGCTTTTACATAATTTACATTTTCTTGCAATTTTGAATTTATGCACTTTATTTCCTACAAAATCTAAGTTCTTGTTATTGTTAGAAGTCTCCACGGAGAAACTTGTACCAAATTATTCATTGCAACACATGTTATTTTTTTGTTTTATATTTTGTTAATCATGGTATTACTTTCAATTAATATCATCTATGCTTTTGCCACTACCATGACTGAGTAATCTCATTTTGGTTTAGGGTCATGAGGACCATCCAAAAGGCAGACCTTATGTAGAATGAAAGATTTGAAAAATATTTAATAAACTAAAGAGTGAAATAAATTTTGAGCCAATTAAATAAGAGTAAATTTTTTTTTAATGTAAATATTATTGTAAACAATTCCTTCTTGGTAATAATTTCATTAGTTTGATTTTCATTAAGAATTTTGCTTGCTTAATATATAACTGTATACGTGCGTTTTCGACGCCATGAGTTTAGTATGCAAAAGGGTTCCTTTACAGATGACGCCATAGGACTAACAGTTTGGTTGGAAAGTGTTCTTCAACATTTCGACAAGATAATAATTCGACATTTCGACAAGATACTTGCAAATGGGAAGACGTCTTTGACAAGCGTGGATGATGTTATTTCGACAATTCGACAGAATCTGGAGAGAGAAGTCATTTCGACGTAAAGTGTAAATTCAAATTCAAAAGAGTTGTGACGTTTGGCAGAAGACGCGTGGAAGCATCTGGCGAAAGGGAATCATGCAGAAGAGCCAAATGGCATAGTTTTAGGATTTGTTCGTTAATAACAGTTATTTTGTTTGTATAAAAAAAGGATAGTTGTTATCAGAAAAAGGGTGTGAAAAAATTACTTGTACAAAATTCCTGCAAATACTCAAAGTACCCGTGTGAGAGTAAAGAGTCATATCTGGAACATGTATGTGTAAACAAACACCAATTCTTTCAAAGTTTTATTTTATAAAGTTTAAAGTTCTTTACCAATTTCTCTTTACATCTACTAGTCAATTATCTTTCTGCATTTCTTCTTTCGACACTTTATGTTTCGTTAGTTATTTTCTACCATTTATCTTATCTTGTCAAATTTACATCTATTTAAACGTTTTTTAATCAACACCTTTCGACATAAAAACTTGATAAGCCAAATGAAAGGTACAAAATCCTTTCTAGAGATTTACGAAGTTATTTAGATTTGCACATGTCCTAGGATTTATGTGGTTGATCCTGCAAGTAACCCAATTCTACAAGTTTTGGAAAACCAGAGGTTGTTCGCCAAAATTCACCGCGAACAAATTGGCACGCCCAGTGGGACAGTGCATAAATCTAAAACTTAAATAACCGTTAGTCAAGGTGTCTTCTTCGTTGTATGAGACTAAGAAGTGGTAAATTAGCCGTATCTGACGTAGAAAGACCTAAAAGAACAAGAATAAGGAAAATGGCAAATCAGTCAAATAATCCTAATCCAAGTGAAGCCATCCCAGTATCCAACCCTATCCCTTCGACGGGAGGCAATGTAGGATCAGTCCCTGTGTCAGA
This sequence comes from Lathyrus oleraceus, assembly GCF_024323335.1. NCBI lineage: Eukaryota > Viridiplantae > Streptophyta > Magnoliopsida > Fabales > Fabaceae > Lathyrus > Lathyrus oleraceus. The sequence continues at coordinate 491,475,739 of NC_066583.1, forward strand.
GGCTATGCCTTCGTCAACAGGGTCAATACCAGCGGTTTCAGTTTTGCAAAATGTGCCTAGTTCGTCCGTTAGGGCGCAACAAATGCCTGTTGGGACACCCCCTCCTATGGGAAACACTTCTAGGCCTTTTGTGACAAATTTCACCATACCTCTACCTGGTAGGGAACAACCATTTGGAATGCCAACTTCGGTAATGGCAAACCTACACAATTCCCCGGTAATGTATTCTGATTCTATGGCCAATATGTCTTCACCTTTACAAGGGTCAGGATATGGCGAAAATATGAGTAGACTAAATCAACAACCACTTTACGTGCCGCCGATAACAAATAATTATGTGCAAGTAATTAGAAAACAAATGGACGAGAGTAATCATGATATGGTCCAAATGTTGATGCAACAAATGGGAGCGGTGTTTAACCCTCTAATACAAAACACCACCCAAACAAACCAATTGTTGGCAGCACAGATGACGCGCATTGCTGACTTTTTTGGGGTCCCTCAAACTCGACACAGAGAACAAGTGGTTCATAACCCAGTGGTAGCGGTCCAGGAAGAGCCTACGATAAACCAAATACCGTTAGACAATCCTCAGACAAACGTCAGAAACCAAGAGGATGTAGTCGAACGCGCTCGTGTCGAAATCCCTATTTCACAAGAACCTAGAAGGATAGTAATCCAGAGAGGCCAAGACGAGGATGTTGTGTTGCAATAGCGAATCCGATATAATAACCCTCCTGTTGAGAACAATTTAGCAGCCATGATCGAAACGATAATGGCACAAAACGGGGTGAACATGGGATTGCAAAGGCCTAGTTACGCTTCCCCACTGTCGGAATATATTTTTCAAGAAGAACTGCCACCAAGGTGGAAAGTTCCTAAGTTCACAAAGTTCTCAGGAGACACTAGTGAGTCCACCATAGAACATGTGGCACGTTATCTGATCGAAGCGGGGGAAATAGCCCGTAATGAAAATTTGAAAATAAAATATTTCCCTAGTTCCTTGACGAAAAACGCGTTCACTTGGTTTACATCTTTTCCTGCAAACTCAGTATATACGTTGACCCAATTAGAAAGGTTGTTCCATGAACAATTTTACATGGGACAAACAAAAATAAGTCTGAAAGAATTAGCCAGTGTTAAGAGAAAACACTCAGAACCAATAGATGATTATTTAAATAGGTTCAGATTGCTAAAGGCTAGATGTTTCACTCCGGTGCCAGAACATGAGTTAGTCGAAATGGCCGCAGGGGGACTAGATTATTCTATAAGGAAGAAACTAGATACCCAGTATCTGAGGGATATGGCACAATTAGCAGATAGAGTGAGACAGGTCGAAAGGTTAAGGGACGAAAAATTCAGAGCAAATAAGAATAAAAAAGAACAGGTGGCCTACGTAGGGGTTCACCAAGATGATGAGTACGACGAAAACGAACCAAGTAACTTCGACGAACAAGAGATTGACTTAGCAGAACTAAAGCAAGGCCCACCTTATTCGTGTAAAGTACTAACTCCGTCGAACGGAAACCCATTCGAAACCAATGATAAGTTCCCCAAAAGAACTTATACATTCGACATCACCAGATGTGACGAAATTTTCGATTTATTGGTTAAAGATGGTCAATTAATAAAACCACCAGGCGCTAAAGAACCGCCTATGGAACAACAGAAAAAGAGAGGTTTTTGTAAATACCATAATTTTCTGGGCCATAAAACGTCTTGTTGTTTCCTTTTCAGGGATCTCGTTCAAAATGTTATCCGTGACGGAAGGCTGAAGTTTGGTGATAAGCCAAAACAACAGATGAGGATTGATTCGAATCCCATGCAGCCAGTCGAAGCCCATTACGCTGAACCATCCATTGTGAACATGGTGGAGGTCGAAGTTGCTCCTGATGGTAATTTTGAAATGGTGGAAGCTCCTGGAAGTTTCGACACAAATATCAACATGGTTGAGATTGTTGATGATCTCGCAAACCAGAACGAAGTTGAAGTTACTGAACGCTTCGACGACCAGAAAAAGATGGAAACTACTGAAGGTTTCGACAAAAGGGGCAGTGACGATACCGTTGAAGATGTGATGTTTCGACAAGAAGAGAATTGGGACTGCTTGGGTCAGACAAGTGGGAAGTATGATTATCTTGTGAAATACAATGCACCGGCAAGCTCTCAGATCGACATGAACACAATCCAACCAAGCGGTTGGGGAGATGTTCCTTCAGACAACAATGCACAAACAGTTTAGGCAATCGAGAATCTCCTTAATACAAAAAAGAAGGTTACCGAATACCTCATTATTGAAAACAAGGCTACTGAAGGCCTTGATCCTGATCAAACAAAGACAGGTGATGTCGTAAACTGCGTCAACACCATGGGACCTTTCAGCAAAGAAGTCACAAGAATCAAAGCGGAAGCTGTTAATGGTCCTTTGAAGCCTGTGATCAGTGGAATTCTGCATAGGGTAATGGAGGATGCCAAAAGAAATTGGAACAAGTGTTGTTGCAAACATGGTCCCAAGAACACGTCCTGGTGTTGCTGCCCAGAAAAGGAGTTTGACCATATACCAAAAGGTGTCGAAGTCGAAGAAGAAAGACTCATTAAGAAAATGAACGAATTAAGCATCGCTGACGAACGAAATCTTGGGGTAAATATGGTGGAAGTATCTCAGAGAGACCAAGCTGAAGTGGATGAAGATCGTCGTCGAAAGGAGTACCAAAGGTTGGCGTATCCTAAAGAAGAGGAAAATCTAGTGGAATTCATCAAGAGGTGCCAAAAGATGAAGACCGAAGTGATGTTATGCCCACGCTGCAGTGCAATCTTCGACAGGAAGGCAACAACCAATTTGGAAGTAGTGGATAAAGCCAACAGAAAATAGAATTGGGGGACAGTAAGATATGACCCAAGGAGAAGTGATCACCACCAATGGAGGCATGGAGAAAGACGCCATAACACCTATAAACCATCTAACAAAGCAACGAATGACAAATGGGTTCAACCCATTAGAGACGCCCAAGGGCAGAAAAAATGGGGAAAGTTTGTGGTTCAGAGAGGCGCTTCGATGGAAGGCAAGAAGGAAATGGAAAAGCACAAACCAAGACCATATCCTTCAGAGAACTACAAAGGGAAAAACCCTATGTCAAGATCCCAATGGAGAAGATTCCAGAGGCAGAAGAGGGCAGAGAAAGAGGCTGCAGAAAAAAGCGTGAAAGGAAAAAATGCTGACAGCGAAGACAAAGCAGAATCTAGTAATAATCGTCAGATAGCAAGCAGACAAGAGACTTCCAACCAGATCAAACCTGGTAGCATTGTCGAACCAGTAGCGTCGAAAGAGAAGATACAAGAAGACGATGAAATAACTGACAACTTCGAATCTGACTCCGAAGCATCCTTTAATGTAATTTGCAAAGTGGTTTCTGTTCTCCCCAGAGATTATGATAGAGTCATGGAGGTTGTAGCCGGGTATTCGTTACCACTAGAGATATTGACTAAACCCCAAGGTAAATCATACAAGTCGAGTCGCCACCGCACTTCTATTTATCCAAAGGAGTGGTTAGAAAGCGAATAAAAACCTAAAAGTTTTATCGAATCAAAAACTAGGAAAAATGTCAGAGATCTGGGTAAGGGGGTTGGTTATGCAATGGGAAGGTGTTAGGCACCCAAAGCATCCTAGGTACTCCTAGGGAGCCCTTTTCACATTTGTTGCAAAGGTTGTTTTTTTTTTCTTTTGAAAATTTATTTGTGCAAACATGACTGAAGGGATGAGAAAAACGTGTATGTTTATCTAATGTACTACTTACTAAAAGAAGGGTCAAAAGAAAATGACTCGCACGGATGTCGCATCCACTAAATACGTATCTCATCTGAATAGGAGAATCAGAGTCTTCGTAGCTCGGCTACCTATGGGTTAAAGAGGAGTGTGCTCGCTAAGACATCACCTCTTATGCCTACGTATCTCACCTAGGATGAAAATCAGAGCAAAACGTAGTTCGACCACCTATGGGGTAAGGGTTGTGTTTTGGGGTGAACGACGTTACTACGTAATCTACCGGATGCTGGACCTTTGGAGACTTACTCGCCTGTAGTAGAAGGAGATAACGTGTTCTTAGGAGAAGAAAAATCAATGAGTTTGGGTGTTTAGGGATGCTCATGCAAAAAGGCAGTCCTAGATGAAGGAATCGCGCAACCTTCAATGACATGCCACGAGAAGCTATGTGAAACCTAAGAAAGCGGTAAAATGCGGGAAAAATAAAGTACCACGCGGATAAAGATCCGAAGCAACAACAATTTACGAAGTAAGAAAACCAGAGATTCCCAAGCTAAACACCATCAAAGAAAGTGAGTCAGTGCAGGTAATCGGAATAGACCTCCAGGTGGTACCCCACAAATAAAGTGGAACACCAAGCAAGCTATCCCTGCAAGAGTATATGAGCCCTCACAAAAACTCGACAAGCAGGTTAGAGTAATGTGACGGAATTAGGAGAAAACAATGCCATAACAAACACAAAACAGGTTAGAGCAAACAGGATGGGGTAATCAAGAGTTGCCCCCAAATCAAAATGTAACCACATGAATCATGCCATTAAAATTCACAAGAAGCTCACAAAAAGCAACCAAGAGTAGGAGGCCTAAACCTCTTGTCAAACACATACATCAAAAGGGTATCAAATTCACCCATAATACCTCATACATTCAGAGCATTCAAATTAAAAGCATAAAGTAATGAGAATAAGGGCAAACCTGATTGGAGAGAACGATGAAATTGAATGGCACGGTTGGGTTTGCAAAGCACTCTTAGGGTTTATATGAGAGGGAATTAGATCTTTGCCGATGAGTTCCCTCCAGTCTCTGGAGGTTGCTCTGAACTCTGTTAGCTCTTCTCTCACTATCTTTTTCCCTCCCAGGGTAATAGGAATAGAATGAAATTTTGTTTCACTGAAACTCTGAATTTGTAACCTGATTTTTGTGGACCTGTGGGCTCAAATGAGAGAGGCCCAAGTCCAAAAAAATTCTGTTATATTTTATTTATTTATTTATTTTTATTTTTATTTTTTTTAAACACGTGGGCTTTGCCTAGCGAGCATGACAGTTCAAGAAATTCCTCTGAGCGTAGGTGATTCTGGTGGCTTTTCTTGGGACTCGCTAGGCGACCCATTCTGCTCGCCTAGCGAGCATGACAGCTCATGAACAAACTTTTGCTCCTTCAAGATTAACGTTTTGACTGACGAAGAGACCCCATTTGAACCTGTTGGAAGTATCTCAAGCCATTCCCTTGTGTTGACTCATCATCTAAATAGAACCAACAAAGTGTCTTGGATGATACTCAAGCTTCAAACAAAAGATGTTAGTGACACATTTTTGTGCTTTTGGTTAGTAAACAAAAGTAAGAGAAACAATGATGTATAATTCAAGCATGCTTGGTGATCTCAAACCAATCACAAGGAGTCCCACCCAAAGGCAAAGGGAACCAAGATGCTAAAGATCCTTGAGGCAATGCAAATGCAATGTTATGATGCCATGAGGGATCTTAGGGTCAAAATTGGGGTCTTACAGATGCCCCTATTTAAGGTCATTCTAGCCGGAGAAGTGAAGGTTAAAATCTTCATCTCGACGGGGTAGAATGGGCTTAAATAATAACAAAGAGCGAATTTTGGTCCCTAAGAGACCTCATGATGAAAATGTAGGTATGAAAAATGGTAGCACTCTGTGGAGATATGTGTCCACAAAAGCAAAGAAATCAGAAGCCACTGATAATCCATATGAGCAATTCACTCCATGGGACCAAGACCTTGGGGACTCTCCTGGGGATAGAAAAGGGATAAAAGTGCGCGAGGAGGTCACGACTCAAAGCGTGGGGAACAGAATTCCAAAGGGAAAGATCCAATGGAAAGACTCGAGTTGACTCGAAGATGCATGTATTGGGGAATATGCCAATACAGCAAAAAACTATCCACAACGGATACTTCGGATAAAATCCGGATGAAAACAATCCACTAAGGGACTTCGCTGGGGATGTCCACAAGGACATTCCTGGGGAAGCAGTGGGACAAGGTATTACCGGTTACTGGGTAATAAGCTCAAGGAGACATGTGATCTGAACGTCAGGTATGAGGGTGAGAGATACAACATGCTCAGGAAGAGATGAATATCCAAGACCGGTATAAGGGTGAGAGATATCAAAACTTCAAAACGTCTGAGGAAAACCTAAAAAGGTATACTTCAAATCAGGGATTTTGACTCCACAGGGGACAAAAAGTCATGATAGGGAGCAGAGAGGAAGGAACACCAGGGATACCGGTTACTGGGCATATAATAGGTGACCAACCAAGGCGTGAATTGGGGAATATTCCCAAAACACGCATCATCCAAAAGAGGGCTAAAAGCAAACTCGATTACAAGATGGATATTCGACTCCACAAAGGGGATACGAATCTTACTCAACTGGGGAAGAACAAAAGGCTTCAGACCCGAGAGTGCATGAGATATACTATCTATTATCATCAGAACGTAGATAATATACTCGCATGGACGATTATCCACAACCGGTTACTGGGTTAATAAAGGATAAATCGACCGAAAAGAAAAGGCATCGGGATACCGAAACTAGGTATATAATGATGACCAATTCAGGGGAGAAACAATCCTTACCAACAATAACAAGGTAGACGAGAGATGACCCGCTGGGGATAAATTGCGTAATCAGGGAAATTATCTAAGCAGATGAATATTGGATGAAGATAACTGTCACCAATTAAAGATGAGCAAAAAATAGTCACTCTGCAAAAAGGGAAGAAATAGGGTTTACAACTACCAGTATGAGGGTAGAGAAACACAGACTCCGCCGGGGATAATAATTACTAATTATTGAGCAATTATTCATTTACCACGGGGAAACAGGAAAAGAGTCTCAAGAGACCGATCTAGGATCAAACTAGATAGGCACACCAAATCAAGACTTGTCCCGGTGAGGATATAACTCAATGGAGAAAACCATCCCAGTGGGGAATATGGAAGAAAGGATAGACGCTTTCTGCTTATGGAGTTGACTCTATATGGAGAGATCATACACACACATCTGCTCGGGGAAGTATATCACCAAATAGCAGGAGACAGCAAACAACGATATATGGCAAAGAATGCAACATGAATATCTGAATGTTATAATTATGCATGTATATGCATGGTTTATGTATGATGTATGCTGACAGACAGACATATCTAACACAACCAGGTCCAGGAATCAACCACCCGGTACTACATCTCAAGAGAGAAAGCCAAGTTCACCGGAGAGTATCCGATCTGCTGGAGATCAGAGATACCAGGAAGCAAAGAACTCTGCAGGGGATGAATCATCAATCATTCCAGCTGGGGACGAGAGTTATCACAGACAAGGTCCACCACACCAACAACTCTACTGGGGAATCTATCCGAGGAGATAAAGGATTTATCGGGATCAACCACCAAATACCGCTCTTGCCCAAAGAGATCCAAGCTGCTGAGGAAGAAAGATTTCTACTCTGCTGGAGGGAAGAGAGGTGACTCTCAACAAGCAATCCACTTGGTAGGATAAACCACAAGGGGTTCCGGAGGGAGGAGATACAGTCATGCCAGGAATATGGACAAAAATCTTACCCTGTTGGGGATCGTACCACCCTTGGGAGAGCACTGAGGATCTCCTAAGTATCCTTTCGTCATTGTGAATGTTCACTTTGTTTAAATACAAATTATAAAAAATTTGATTGTTTGAAACAATGATATTTTCTTACTCAAAACATGCAAAATATTTGTTGAATAGAAACAGATAAGAGTGCCAATAATTGGATAAAAGGCTCAAATTTATTTGATAGACTGGTAGTCTGCGAATGGCAAGACTCCATAGATCTTTACAAATTTGAAATTGGTGATATATATTGGAAAAAGGGCTACATTTAACATAATGACCATTTCTCCACCAATTCTGAATCCGATATATTTGAAGCTTTGGCTGATAATGAGCAAGGATCTCTCATGGACGACAGTTGTAGAACAGAATCTTGTCAGGATACAGTTACTTGCCAAATCCCTAATTTTTGCCTAGATTGCCCCAGGATGAGGTACTCAATCTAGAGGGATACAAATATTCATTTTTCATGTCTCTAACTTTTTCCTGGACCGCCCTTTCGGGTTTTCAATCCACCGAGACGCTCATTTTTGCCTAAGCCGCCCTTTCGGGTTTTCAACTTAGCGAGCTATTCAGTTTTTATTTTTTTAGGCAAAGTATTTCTTGACTGCATCTGAATTCACAGGACGAGTGAAATCCTCCCCATCCATAGTTGTAAGTATCAAAGTACCGCCTGAAAAGGCTCTCTTAACAACATACTGACCCTCATAGTTTGGAGTCCACTTGCCCCTGGAATCGGGCGCGAAAGACAAGACTTTCTTGAGCACAAGGTCACCTTCTCGAAACACACGAGGCTTGACCTTTTTATCAAAATCTTTCTTCATTCTCTGCTGATATAACTGACCATGGCACATGGAAGTCAATCTCTTCTCTTCAATCAAGTTTAGCTGGTCATGACGACTCTGAACCCATTCAGCATCAGTCAACTTGGCCTCCATCAAGACTCTCATTGATGGGATCTCCACCTCTACTGGGAGTACAACCTCCATGCCATAAACAAGAGAGAAAGGGGTTGCCCCTGTTGAAGTGCGGACAGATGTACGATAGCAATGCAAAGCGAATGGTAGCATCTCATGCCAATCTTTGTACGTAACAACCATCTTCTGGATAATTTTCTTAATATTCTTGTTAGCAGCTTCAACAGCCCAATTCATCTTGGGTCTGTAAGGAGAAGAATTATGATGTGCAATCTTGAACTCGCTACATAGCTCTTTCATCATTTTATTGTTCAAGTTAGATCCATTATCAGTAATGATCTTATCTGGCACACCATAACGACATATGAGTTGATTCTTGATAAACTTCACGACCACCTGCCTGGTCACATTTGCATACGACGCCGCTTCAACCCACTTGGTGAAGTAATCAATTGCTACGAGAATAAATCTGTGTCCATTGGACGCTTTCGGCTCTATCATGCCAATCATGTCAATTCCCCACATGGAGAAAGGCCATGGTGATGAAATCACATTCAAAAGTGTCGGGGGAATATGAATCTTATCAGCATAAATCTGACACTTGTGGCATTTCTTCACAAATTTGCAGCAGTCAGACTCCATTGTCAGCCAATAGTAGCCTTCTCTCAACATCTTTCTAGCCATGGCATGTCCATTGGAATGAGTACCAAATGAACCCTCATGGACCTCATTCATCAACAGGTCTGAGCAGAACCATGTCAAAATTTATTTTGTAAAGCACTTCGCCATTGAGGTAGAAAATGCTTGACAATCCCCTCAAAGTCTTCCTATCTTTTACAGATGCCCTAGGTAGGTAAATCTGGCTCTGAAGGAAACACTTGATATCATAATACCACGGCTTATCATCTTTTACTTCTTCTATTGCAAATACATGAGCTGGTCTGTCCAAGCGCATCACGGTGATATTGGGGACTTCATTCCACAATTTAACCACAATCATTGAAGCAAGCGTAGCAAGAGCATCTGCCATCCGATTCTCATCTCGAGAAATATGATGGAAGTCAACCTCAGTAAAGAACGTTGAAATCCTCCTCGCATAATCTCTGTATAGAATGAGGCCAGGCTGATTCGTTTCCCATTCACCCTTAATCTGATTAACAACGAGGGATGAATCACCATATACATCAAGATGCTTGATCCTTAGATCAATACATTCCTCCAATCCCATAATACAGGCCTCATACTCAGTCATATTATTCGTGCCTTTGAAAGTTAGCCTTGCTGTAAAAGGAATATGCGCGTCCTGAGGAGTAATAATCACGGCCCCAATAACATTTCCATACTGATTTACAACGCCATCAAACACCATACTCCATCTAGAACCAGGCTCTGGCCCTTCATCAAGTGTGGGTTCATCACAATCTTTCATTTTTAAATATAGAATCTCCTCATCCGGGAAGTCATACTGAACTGACTGATAATCTTCAATAGGCTGATGTGCCAAATGGTCAGCCAAGATACTACCTTTAATAGCCTTCTGAGCTCAATACTCAATATCATACTCAGATAACAACATCTGCCAACGGGCAATTCTCCCAGTTAAAGCAGGCTTCTCAAATATATACTTGATTGGGTCCATTCTGGATATCAACCAAGTCGTATGATTTATCATATACTGGCGTAAGCACTTAGTAGCCCAAGCCAAAGCACATCATGTCTTTTAAGACTCACAATCAGTGAACTTCTTACTCAGGTAGTAAATAGCATACTCCTTCTTCCCTGATTCGTCTTGCTGACCAAGGATACAACCCATCGAGTCTTCAAGAACAGTCAGATACATGATCAAAGGTCTTCCCTCTACAGGCGGAGACAAAATCGGAGGCTCAGACAGATATTCTTTAATATTGTCGAAAGCTTTCTGGCAATCCTCGGTCCAATCATGGGACTGATCTTTCTGGTGGAGCTTGAATATAGGCGCACATGTGGCAGTCATGTGGGATATGAATCTGGAGATATAATTCAAGCGGCCAAGAAAACCTCGGACTTGCTTCTCAGTTTTGGGCGCAGGCATCTCTTGTATTTCTTTGACCTTTGCAGGATCAACCTCAATACCTCTTTCCCTAACAATGAAGCCCAATAACTTGCCAGAACGGACTCCGAATGTACACTTGTTGGGATTCAGACGAAGCTTATATTTCCTCAAATGCTGGAAAAGCTTCAACAAATGCTCTACATGTTCAACTTTCGTTCTTGACTTAGCAATCATATCGTCAACATATACCTCAATCTCCTTGTGCATCATATCATGAAACAAGGTGGTCATAGCTCGTTGATACGTGGCTCTGGCGTTCTTCAAACCGAAGGGCATCACTCGATAACAGAATGTTCCCCAAGGTGTGATGAATGTTGTCTTCTCCATATCCTCGGGTGCCATTTTAATCTGATTATATCCGGAAAATCCATCCATAAACGAGAAGACTTTGAATTTAGTTGTATTATCTACCAACATATCAATATGTGGTAGAGGGAAATCATCTTTCGGACTAGCTTTATTCAAGTCTCTATAGTCCACACACATCCGGACTTTTCCATCTTTCTTAGGCACGGGCACAATATTGGCCACCCATTGAGGATATATAGAAGTCACCAGAAACCCCGCATCAATTTGCTTCTGAACTTCCTCTTTGATCTTCACTGCCATATCAGGATGAGTTCTTCTGAGTTTCTGCTTCACAAGCACGCACTCAGGCTTTAAAGGTAGGAAATGTTGCACAATATCAGTATCTAGACCAGGCATGTCTTCATATGACCAGGCAAAGATGTCCACATATTCTCGTAGCAATTCGATCAACCCCTTCTTAACAGACTCTTCCAGGAGTGTTCCAATCTTTACCTCTCGCACACAATCCTCAGACCCCAAGTTGATTGTTTCCAGATTCTCAAGATGCGTCTGAATGATCTTCTCTTCATGCTCAAGTAGACGGGTAATCTCATCAGGAATCTCTTCAACATCATCTTCCTCTGCCTCAAATACAGGGAATTCAAAATTGGGAGATGGCGTTGGGTCATTATGTTCAATGGGTTTGATCAACCAACATAATGATTTTGGATATGAAAAGCTCTTAGAATTCAAACAAGGAAAATCATTATGCATATGGAAAGATTGATTTTATTTTATTTTTTAGGGTTTTATGTGATCACCAATTTCATGCAAAAAGCAAAAAGGGAAAATAAATGGAAAAACAAACATTTAACATGAATTTATTAATAAAAATATCATTGTGTTTATGCGCCAACAATGTCATCACTCCTCCTTTTGGCATGGGAGAAGGGTTTTCAAACAAAGCGATTATTACGTTGTCTTATGGACAACTGTTGGAATATCCACAACGACCCAATTGTTGCAGACCCCTCCAGGGATGATGAAGTTGCCAGAATCCTTTGTATCTTCTTCTAAAACGGCAACAGCCTCCTCATCTAGGCCAGTGTGGATGAAACCTCCACTCTTGAATAACCCTTGCTTGTTGAAAGTACCAGAAGAAAAACCTATGCCAGCCCGGGACTCGTTGTCTTCTAACTCAATCATTTTTCCTAAACCAGTGGTTGCACCACGCTCAATGGCCAACTTTGCATCTTTGTAGGAAGCAAATGAAGTAGTTCTTTTCTCAATAGGCTTAGCAATAGATAACGCTTGGAAAGGAGTTCCAATTTCAACCTCAGCATCTATATAAGAGAAGGAAGACAAATGGCTAACCAGGAGAGCCCTTTCTCCCCCTACCACCACCAGCTTCTTGTTTTTCGCAAATTTCAATTTCTGGTGTAGGGTGGACGTCATGGCGCCTGCCTCGTGAATCCATGGTCTGCCTAAGAGACAACTATACGATGGGTGAATGTCCATAACCTGGAAGGTAATCTGGAAATCACTTGGTCCGATCTTGATTGGGAGATCAACTTCCCGAATCACAGTTTTGCGAGACCCATAGAAAGCCTTCACAACTACTCCACCCTGCCTCATGGGAGGCCCTTGATATGATAGCTTTGAGAGAGTGGACTTTGACAATACGTTCAATGATGACCTAGTGTCCACCAGTACATTGGACATGGCGTCGTCTCTACAACTTATAGATATGTGTAAAGCCAAGTTGTGGTCTCTTCCTTCCTCGGGGAGATCAGAGTCACAAAAGCACAAGTTGTTACAAGCATTAATGTTTGCAACAATGCTATCGAATTGCTCCAAAGTGACATCGTGATCCACATATGCCACATCCAACACCTTCTGCAGAGCCTCTCGGTGTGGTTCTGAATTTAAGAGTAAGGATAACACAGATATTTTGGATGGCGTTTGTAGAAGTTAGTCTACAACATTGTACTCGCTTTTCTTGATGAGTCTCAGCATCTCATCACAGTCTTCTTTCTTATTGCGACTAGGGCCGACAGGAGTAGGAGTTTTCAGTACGGAGGAGGGCTTAACAGCAAGTGCCGGATTCGGAGAATTCACAACGTTCCCAATCGGGCGTTCAACAAAATCAGCATTAATTTGAGGCTTCGGCGGTGCTGAAAATACACGGCCACTATGGGTCAAACCGCTAACATCGGCAATATTCACAACAGAAGAAGAGGGCAAGGACACCTCTTTCCCATTCTCTACTGCTACGGCGTTGTAGCGATAGGGAACTGCCTTTTCAGAGGAGTAAGGCACAGGACCAACAGGCTTAATGATCAGAGCGGGAGAAGCCTTCTGCTTGCTACCATCATACTTGATGATAACAGGCTCGGGTACCCGGAACACTAGGGAGATCACATTGACCTCAAGTTCATTTTCATCAACATTCCTGTTTTGAAGGATCTCAATGACTCCTTCGTCCAGCATTTCCTGAACATCCTTGCGCACCTAGCAACAACCCAATCGGTTAACAGAGCAGACTCGGCATCTATCATGGTCATGCTCATAATGACTGTAATCACATAGCAAACGATGCATCTCGACCAGAGATTGTCAAATATGACTGACATATTTGACCTTGTATTTGCCAGGGCAACCCTGGACCATGTTGACAGATTTCCCATGTTCGGGCAATGGGTTCTTCTTCACATTAGGACCTACGTCCTCAAAACATAGAATACCACACCTCACAAGGTCTTGAACCTTGGTCTTCAAAGGGTAACAATTCTCCACGTCGTGGCCGGGAGCACCAGAATGGTAAACACAATGTAACTCGGGCTTATACCACCACTGGGGGTTAGCAGGTATAGCCGGTGGGTGTCTTGGAGTAATCAGCTTCCTTTCTATCAAAGAGGGATATAACTCTGCGTACGTCATAGGAATAGGATTGAAGGTGACCCTTTTCCTCTCGTAACTCGTGCTGGTTTGATTACTGTTTCGAGGCTGGTAGGCCTGCTGCTGTGGTCGGAGCTGTTTGTGGCTGATATTGCTGAGGTGGTTGCTGATTGTTGTTGTGATGCTTGTACTGTTGATTGTCTCTGAAAACAGGTGCTATATGAGCCACCTGGTGCTGGTTACTGGCGGGACGCACAGTCTTCCTCCTCACAGAGGGTCTTCTTGGTTTCTCATGGGAGATCGCAGCATGTGCCTCTCCATATTTCTTCTTTGCAAACGTCCCATAACGTTTGGCAGAAGAGCCTTCTTCTCTGGTCATACGTCCTTCACGGACCCCTTCTTCTAGACGCATCCCCATATTTACCATCTCGGTGAAGTCAGAAGGAGCGCTAGCAATCATCCGCTCATAATAAAAAGAACTTAAAGCCTTCAAAAAGATCTTAGTCATCTCTTTCTCTTCTAGCGGAGGCACGATCTGTGCTGCCATCTCTCGCCACCTCTGGGCGTACTCCTTAAATGTTTCTTTATCCTTTTGGGACATGTCTCTCAATTGATCTCTATCGGGAGCCATATCCTTATTGTACTTGTACTGCTTGACGAAGGCTTCGCCGAGATCATTGAAGGATCGGATGTTCGCGCTGTCTAAACCCATGTACCAACGCAAAGCGGCACCGGACAGACTGTCCTGAAAGTAGTGGATGAGTAGTTAGTCATTATCGATTTGAGTCGACATCTTCCTGGCATACATGACCAAGTGGCTGAGAGGACAAGTATTTCCTTTGTACTTTTCAAAATCAAGGACCTTGAATTTCACAGGGATCTTCACATTTGGAACCAAGCAGAGTTCGGCAGCAGACTTGCCGAAAAGATCCTTCCCTTTGAGAGTTTTCAATTCCTTGCGAAGCTCAAGAAATTGATCGTTCATAGCATCTATCTTCTCATAAACATCTGGACCCTCAGACGGCTCAAAATGATAGATGGTGTCGTCTACCCTGGGCAAAGTATGCATGATAGGAGGAGGAATGGCAAGGACCGGGCTAGATGCCGGCAGGGAAGCAAAGGTAGGAACAGGACCCTTAGGCATGAAATTGGGAGGTATCCCCCACGGGACCCCGGTTGGCATGGCTGTTGGAACAAAGTGTGCACTGGCAGCGGGCACAGTAGAGGAGACAATCTCGAAGATAACTGTCCTCTGGGGAGGAGTTGAAGGTGTCGGAGAAGACTGGCTCTGGGCAGCCATGAGTGACTCCATTAGGGCAGTCAATCTGGCCACTTCCTCTTTCAGCTTGCGGTTCTCTTGCTCTAAGTGATCCATCAGTCTTGAAATGTTGGCTCTAGTGTAGTACCGGTGAGTCACCTTGTCTTCAAAATAAATGAAGGACACAGAGTTAGACCACAGGGCAAGGGACTGGAAACAAAACCTGCTTATGCATATGATGCATGCAATGTTTGTGCATATGATTTGTTTTTTATTTCAAAGGAACTTTAGAGTTTTATTTGCAAATTTTGGAAATATTAAGGATTTTATCACATATGGAAATATCTAATCAAATAATATCAGAGAAAAGAAGTACATCATCGTCAATCATATACAAGAGAAAAGGAAAATAATCGTCCTATGGATCCCTAGAAACAATCATCTAATGCTCGGGACACAGGAAGATAAGATGCACGAAGCCTCTTCACCTCCCTCTCGTAGGCTGCCTCCATATCGGCTTTCTCTTTGGCGAGTCGATCATACCTCCTCTTCCAGAACTTAGAAGACTAAGGAAGTAGAGAAGTCCATGCATCATCAGGATCATCAATAACCTAATGCTCAAGAAACTCTATCAATGCATCCTTATCTCTAAGCTGCTGAAGTAGCTCCTCTCGTTCACGGATCCAGGCACGTGAGCGGTCTTCGTCTCTCAACTCCTCTACTCCTTGATTAGGGAGGGTTGAAGGCCCATCCATAATCATAGGTGTAGGTCTCGGATACTCGTAAGGCATGAGATACTCAGAAGCTCTCCTCCTAACCCAAGAAGTATAAGGTTCCAAAGCAACACAATTCTTTAAACCTAGCTCTTTCCTTCCTTTCTTATGAATCTTGCGCCAAGCGCGGGCCATCCTAGCTTTCAAGCCTTGGGGATCTTTACCATTCTGAAAGAATACACCCTCTAACAGAATGTTATTTGGTTTATCCTTTAGGGGGAACCCAAGCTGCCGACATGCCAAAACAGGATTGTAGTTAATCCCACCACATGTACCAAGAAGAGGTACATTGGGGAATTCGCCACAAGAGTCAATAATCTGCACACTATCATACCCACGGTTATACCAAGAGATATCATCATTAGTGAGAGACATAAGTCTCGTGAACCACCGTAGACATTCCTTGTTCTCCTTGAAAGCGACCGTCTGAGGTAAGCGAGAAATAAACCACTTATACAATAGAGGCAAACAACACACAATGGCGCCACCACCCTTTGCATTCCTCATATGCAAAGAGAAATAGGTATCGCCCAACAAAGTCGTAACGGGATTAAGAGTAGAGAAAATCCTAATAGCGTTCACATCCACAAACTTGTCTATGTTGGGGAACAATACCAATCCATAGATGAGAAGTACAAATATGGCTTCAAAGGCATCCTCACTCATGGCCTTCCCATATATAGTAGCTTGAGCAACGAGGAACTCAGAAGGGAGACCTTGAATTCCACCTTTGGTAGTCATATGAGCACCAACCAGAGATTCATCTATGTGTAACATGTCAGCTATCTCTTGAGAAGTAGGAACCCTTTCCAAGCCACTGAACGGCAACTGATCCAGAACAGGTATACCCACAAGATAAGCATACTCCTCAAGTGTAGGCAAAAGTTGAAAATCCGGAAACGTGAAGCAACGGTACAAAGGATCGTAAAACTGCACCAATACACTCATCAATCCTTCATCCACCTGAGTAGTCAGAAGAGGAAGAAGCTTCCCAAAACGAGCTTTGAAACCTAAGGGATCTAATACATAAGATGTCAAATTCCTTAACTCTTTCAAGTCTTGTTGCCTGAAGCTATACTTCTTTGTATTCCTTCTTTGTCTTTCCATGTCTGAAAATTTTGCAAATAAACCCCTTAAGTTCCTTGAAAATTTTCTTATTTATTGATGATATGGATGCAAATGGGTGCATGTATGCATGAATGCAACAATCACACTCAAGGATCAAGCAAAGCACACCAAACAAAGGTCATGGGATGGATCATGTTATCCTTAATATCAACCATCCATTTTGGTGGATTATGGTTTACACCTTATCAACACCCAAGTTCCATTGATATTAAGGATACCTGAACGGATCAACCATGAATCAAGGGTTTGCTGCAAGTCACGAGCATGGAGTTTAGGTTAAGAACCACCCAAAGGGAGTGTACTAAGGCTTAAACCTGCCAAACATGTTCTACAAAAGGTTCCCATAGTCATCATCCCATCTTTTGGATATTATCGGAGAAACGACTACTCGTATTCCAAAAATATTCTCAAGAGAGACTCTTATGAGTGTAGTATCTATCGCATTACGCAAAAAACCAGCGGGGAAAAGACCCAGAGCCGCCACCGTGCGTTATTTATCCCAAAGGAGGGAAAGGAAACGCTCGAAGTAAACCTGGAAAGGAATGGTCTCGCGACCAGAGATTGATAGGTACGGGAGTCGGTTATGCGAAGGGAAGGTATTAGCACCCCTACGCATCCATCGTACTCGATGGGATCCATGCTCAAAAAAATAGAAGAAAGGTTGCTAAAAAACTGCTCAAAGACTGCACAAACACTGGAAGGAAACACGGATGAAAGACGGAAGAAGAGGACTCGGCAGGATGTCGCATCCTGGTCCTACGTAGTTTGTTAGACACAAACATCAGAGTCGACGTAGTTCGGGGAAAATGGGGAACATGCTCGCCAGGATATCGAATCTTATGCATACGTATCTCCTCTAACCAGAGTAAGAATCAGAGCACTCGTAGCTCGGCTAACACGCACCAAACAAGACACTGAAAAGGAGACGCTAAGACGTCAAAGCAAACACACAACTGGAAATGGAATGCCAATCGCTGGTCTTACATCCAACTCCAGACAAAACAAACAAACAAGGAAACCGAATGCCAATCACTGGACTTACATCAGACTCTGAACCAACAAACACCCACAGGAAACCGACTGCCAATCGTTGGACTTATGTCAGACTCCAAACAAACAAACACACACAGGACACCGACTGCCAATCGCTGGACTTACGTCAGACTCCAAACAAACAAACACACACAGGAAAACGACTGCCAATCGCTGGACATACGTCAGACTCCAAACAAACAAACACACGGGAAATCGACTGCCAATCGCTGGACTTACGTCAGACTCCAAACAAACAAACACACGGGAAACCGACTGCCAATCGCTGGACTTATGTCAGACTCCAAGCACACACAAGAGGAGGGTCTCGATTGCAACTAGGGCAAGAGAAAATGGAGGTCTCAATCGCAACGAGGGCGAGAGAAAAGAATTAAAGATTAGTCGTTAGTCAAACTCGACAAGACATCGCATCTCGCGCCTACGTATCTCATCTGGACATGAGAATCAGAGTTGCCGTAGTTCGGCTAAACTATTTCTGTTTGTTTTGTGTTTTTT
Source organism: Lathyrus oleraceus (assembly GCF_024323335.1). Classification (NCBI taxonomy): domain Eukaryota; kingdom Viridiplantae; phylum Streptophyta; class Magnoliopsida; order Fabales; family Fabaceae; genus Lathyrus; species Lathyrus oleraceus. The sequence goes on from NC_066583.1 coordinate 491,494,295, forward strand.
AGATGAACAACGCCACTACGCCATCTACCGGATGCTCGACCTTTGGAGACTTACTCACCTATAGTAGAAGGAGTCAACGTGTCCTTAAGAGGGGATAATGTTTGTTTGGTGTTTTAGGAAAGCTCATGCAAGAAAGGAAGTCCTAAACGAAGGAACCGTGCTACCTTAATTGACATGCAAACGAGAGACTATGCAAAGTCTAGCAATCCTAGGGGATACAATCACACCACACACAAACACATACAGCATGAAGTAAACACACCAACAAGGGGCTCAAACATCCAAGGGTGAGGCTTTAGTCAAGGGGTCATATCAACCTCGACAAACAAGCCGGCTGGAATGGGTCTCTGACGAAGCTCTTAACCACTGACATTGACCGTAAGGGTGAGCAAATGAAAGGTAATGAGGATAAGACCTCATAGCTCTTAACCCAGACCTGGGTGAGCTCCAATCAATGAAAACATGGGAGTCCAGAATGAGGAACTCTATTCCATACGACTGACTCTATATACAAGGATCTTGGGTGTTTATTCAAAATGCATCAGCACGTACTGCGAGCAAGATGAAAGACTCAACTGAATAGCAGGGGACTGACTGCTAGCCCCTTCTATCTGCCAATTTCCTCTTCACTTAGGAGGACTTGAAGTACAAGGCACAAAGATAAACAAGCACAAACATTTCCTCTTAAGGAGGGCTTCAGACAGGTGCCTGCCAAAAGAAAATGACAGGTCTTCCAGACTACATGGAGAATAGGAATTTACCTAAGTGGTATGCCAACCACAAGCAAAGCAACTTAAGCAATGAGTTAAAGCGACTAAAGTACCTGTAAGAAAAGCTAAACAATCAGTACTATGTTCAGACAAACAACCAACAGTCAATAACAGTTGTTCCCAATATACACAACAAGCAAGCTTTATGTGCAAGCATTCAAATTGTTTCATCATATCAATTGACCTACAAACAGCAGGGGTTAATGGACAAAATAAAGGCATCTCAAATCATGAGATCAACATCATCCCTTAGGACTATAAGCTTGAACCTGATATGCAAAACTCAAAAGATGAGTACAAACCACTAGCACCAAGGCTAGGGTCAAAGGTAAGGCAAAAAGTCAAAACAGCAACCAATTCTTAACATGTAGCACATTTAATATATCATGAACATGTCCTAAAAAGGACCAAATCAAAAGCATTAAGCAAGGCCATGTAATGAGCAAAATAAGGCAAGACACACAACATGATCATCAATTTGACATACAAAGTGAGAAAATGCACATTAAATCAGAAACAAATCCAATGATCATGAAATTTTATACACAGGCTTAGCATATTGAATACAAGCATGGTGCAAAAAATTAGAATCAGAAAAGCTCATTTGGCAAGGCAATGAAAATGAACAAGTATGACATCAAATTGTGTGACACACATTGTCACACCAAACATTCGTGTGTCCCAAACAGAGAAGAAAAATGCTAAAAATGCCAAATAAAATCTCAAACATCCTACAACATGTTAGGAAGCAGCATATAAAATTTCATGGCAATTGGACAAGTATTGAGCATTTCACACCAATTTGAATGATGCATGGCATAATTGTGTATATGTTCAATCAATTCAACACAATTAAAAATCCAGAGATGGTAAAATCATAAAATCAACACCATAAAATACTAGACAAACACATGATCATGTAGAAAAAAATTGGGAATTAATTGGATCTTTATTCTATTTTTTAGAATTTTTGGAATTATCATGAAATAATGAAATAAATGGTAAACATGTTGAAAACAATGAAATAGCATGGAATTTGGAAAACGCCAGGCCAAGGATCGAACCCTGGCATACCAAAACGCTGTGTTTAGGCCTGGTTTAAATAAATGGAATTAAGCTGCGCTCGCTGGGAATCGAAGCGAGGAGCGTTCCAAAACGCTGCACTTCACTAATTGAAGTGTCAGCCTAGTCATCCGGTCACAAGCCACGCGAGGGAGCCAAATGAATCTCAGCCAATCGCCTTGCCACTCAGGGACCACGCAAGCGCTGACAGGGATAAGCCCTAGCGCTTTATGCAGAGGGCGGCGCTTCAATCCACAGTGGTGGTACGCACGGTGGAAACCACTGTCTCCTACCTTTATACGGTGGTGAACACTAACAACTTCAATTTTTTTTTTGCAGAATTCGCTAATACGTATACCATTCGAAAGCTTACAACATGAGTGTCGCATCCGCGAAAAACAACCGGCGGGCAAAACAAAACAAACAGAGCCGCCACCGTGCGTTATTTATCCCAAAAGAGGGAAAGGAAACGCTCGAAGTAAACCTGGAAAGGAAATGGTCATGCGACAGGAGATTACAAGGATCGGGAGTCGGTTACGCAAGGGGAAGGTATTAGCACCCCTCACGTCCACCGTACTCGACGGGATCCACGCTCAGAAAGAAATAGAATAAGGTTGTTGATAAAACTGCTCAAAGAATGCACACACACACTGGAATAAACAGGCGGAGGAGGAAGGGGGGAATGGGCTCGCTAGGATATCGAATCCTATGCCTACGTATCTCATCTTGAATGAGAATCAGAGCTACCGTAGTTCGGCTAACGCACGCCAAAGAAAACACAAACAGGAAACCGACTGCCAATCGCTGGACTTACGTCAGACTCCACACAAACAGGAAAACATGGAAACCGAATGCCAATCGCTGGACTTACATCAGACTCCGAACCAACAAACACACACCCACACAGGAAACCGACTGCCAATTGCTGGACTTACGTCAGACTCCAAACAAAGAAACAAACACAGGAAACCGACTGCCAATCGCAGGACTTACGTCAGACTCCTCACACACACATCAGAGGTTAACAAACAGACAAGCTAAAAGGGAGTCTGGAACTCGAGCCTAATAACTGTCAAGCAGACACACACAAAAAAAAGAAAAGGGAGCCCGGAGAGATCTCGCACGATCTCCGGTCTACGTACCTTATCTGGTATGAGGATCAGGGCAACGTAGTTCCCCTTAACAGGGGAGAAACTTTCTCCTAACCAGAGACCTGGGAGTAACAAACTAAAAGGGAGACTGACTCGAGCCTAATAGTTGTCATGCAATCCACAATGGTCCTAGGTTGAGGTATCTAACATAACCTAACTCGCACATGCAGCAAGTTGAAACAGCAAATAAACAGCGAATAAGCAATCACAAGAGCAAGCACACACAATATATGCAAACAAGTGTCTCATACAAGGCTAGGCTTTAGTCAAGGGGTCAAATCAACCTCAACAAACAAGCCAACTAGAAAAGGTGTTGTTAGCTCTTAACCCTAACATTGAGAGTTAGGGTGAAGCAGATGAAATGGGAATTGAGGGTAAGACCTCACAGCTCTTATCCCTGGCCTGGGAGAGCTTGAATCAAATGGAAAGTGTGGGAGTTCAGAATGAAGGAACTCTTCTCCACAAATGACTGACTCTATGGACAAGATTTTGGGTTTTTATTCAAAGTTCATCAACACATGGTGCAAGCAGGATGAATGACACAACTGAATAGCAGGGGATGGATTGGACATCCCTTGTATCTGCCAATGCCTCTTCACTTAGGAGGTCTTTGAATATACAAGGCACAAAATTAAACAATCACAAACATTGCCTCTTAAGGAGGGCTTCAGCCAGGTGCCTGCCAACATAACATGACAGGTCTTCCAGACTACATGGAGATCAAGGAAGTTACCTAAGTGGTATGCCAACCACAAGCAAGCAAAGAAAAGTTCAAATGAACTTAAAGCAACTTAGGTACCTGTGGAAACAGCTAAACCAATCAGTACAACTTTCAGACAAACAAACAACAGTTAATAACCAACAGACAGACAAGTCATCATCAAACAACAATGGTGCAAGGCATAAGGCAAACACAAATGAATTGTCCTCAAAGCCTACAAAACAAACAAATGTTAGCCAACAACAACAAATGATCAGGCTCAAATGAAGGAGCAAACATCAATCAAGGAGATGCACACTTGAACCTGAAATCACAACTCAAATGTAACTAACAAACCACTAGGTCAAAGCCTAGGGTCAAAAGAGGATCAAAAATCCAAAACAGAACCTCAAACTTAACATGAATCATATTTAATCAATCAAGAATAAGTCCTAAAAAGGACCAAAGCAAAATCAATAGGCAAGTCCATGTAGTAGGCAAGAGAAGTCAATGAACAATTCAAGGCACACATTTGAATATTAAGAATGAAAATTCCCAATCAAAACAGAAATGATTCAAATAATTCTGGAAAATTTCATGAGTAATCAACACATCTAACATGATCATCACACAAAAAATCAGAACCATTAGAGGTCATTTGGCATGGAAATCAAATTGCATAAGTTGGACAACCAAATGTGTGACACAAATTGTCACACCATGCTAACACATGCATAAAACATAATTGGTACATGAGAAAAATACCAAACCAATCCTAAAACATCCATCAATGTGTCTAGAATCAGCATGTAAAATTTCAAGTCCATTGGATTAAAATCAAGCATTTCATGATAGAAAGAGTAAGGCAAGGTCACAAATGTACATGTGTTCAATCAACCTAGAGAAAATAAATTTTCAGCCATGCACAACTTTTGAAATCATGATCATAAAAAACTAGACAAAACAAGGATCATTTTGCAAAAAATTGGGAGTGAATTTGATCATTTTTCAATTTACTATGATTTTTACAAGTTGATGAAACAATGTGAAATAAAAATGGCATAGCATGGCAAAAGTGAAAAATAAATTCCAAAAAACCCCTGAAGCAGGAATCGAAGTGAGGACCATGGATCAAATAGGCCTGGGCGCGTGTTCTTCATGCTAGAACCCTAGCGAACCAGAGATGAAGATCTTCATCTTCTTCATGAAGATGATGATGAACAAGATGAAGTTCATACCAAAATTTTTTGGAATTTCCAGAATTGCTCAGAATCTTACAAATTATATATCGTTGGAAAGCTCTTTCAATGTAGAATTCAAATATCATATTATCTAAGCCTAAATCTCCATGGATTTTCTGAATCAAAGCAAAGAAGTTTCTAGATCTAAACTTGAAATCATCATATCTCACTCAATTTTCATCCAAATTCCACAAAATTTATATCAGAATTCTCACCACAACAAGATATACAAGATTATGTACATAAAACAGAGAATTAAGAGGATAAAAAATGTGACCTCTTGAAGAACAGTTCTTGAAAACACACGATCCAAGGCCTTGCAATGATCCAAATCAACTCTAGAACACTTGTAGTGATATTTGATGAAGAAATTGAAGCTTAGAAACGTGTAGATCTTGCTTAATTTGCATTTGCCATTTTTGAGTTCTTGAGCTTCACATGCACAATTCTGGTCCAAAAATGATGATTCAATGCTTGATCTATGCTGAATCCATATCAAGGAACAAGAATATGGAAGAAAATTGGTATGTTATATGGTGAAAATTTGAATTAGGATTGAAAGAAAATTTTGGAGGGAAAAACTTCTTAGATCTAGAAATGGTGAATTGTGATTAACCTCTTCAAATTCTGTTACAATTATGTATATATACTCTGTCCTAATCTCATTTTAATTAAAATTAATCAAAATTAATTAGAGATTAAGCAAAATAAGGGTGCATGGCAAAAATTGGAAATTTGGTGGTGCATGGCAATTCCAAACGTGAACAGTACCAAACCAATGATAAATGCACTTAAAAACACTCCATGCACATACTAGCAATGGTCATTTGTTCCCATGCGGCACCATTTTTAAATTTTCAAGTTTCCCTCCAAAATTGACTTGAATGCACAAATTATCATATGTTCAAATTTCATGCAATGTGATTGATGTTTTGGAAACTTCATGTCATGACAAGCATTTTGCAAAAAGAACCACCAAATTTGGAGTTATGAATCAAAAGTTATGGCCATTTGAAGTTTCATGCATTCTTGGCAATGATTTGATCATATATCCTCAACCATTCATCATAAATTCATGATCTTGGACTTTTTGGAAATGGGAGAGAGAGATCTTCAACTTTCATGTAGGACAAAAATTCATTTGAAGCTTTTTTGATGATGCAAGATCAAGTTGAATTTGAATAAAAAACTTTCCATTTTTGGAAACTTTCAATGATAGGTCACTTTCCATTTTCGGAAAGTTTTGATCTGACCTCAAATTCTTCAAGATATGCATTTGACATGATCAATAAGCCTCTTTTGAACATGAATGAGATGTTGAAACTCATTTCTCCACCTCCTAGCCCTCAGTTGACTTTCTTTTGACTTTCTAGGTTGACAGATGACTTGAACATGCACATACGATTTTGAACCTCAACCACTTGATGAAATGGCTCCAAAATGAACCCCTAGCTCTTAATAAGCTCTTCAAAATGATCATGTGATCCACACCATCACCAAATACCTCATCTCCTTAAAGATCCCTGGCTGGTAGAATGGCACTGATTAGGGTTGACCAGAGGTCAAAACCCTAATCTCAAGGAACCTGAGCATGAATTCTGAAACCTTTGAGGAGGACGCAACCATGATGATGATGAAATATCCTTGCCAATAAGATAATTCTCAAACTCCTTGAAGGACCAAAAAAACCTAATTGAAGCACAAACCCTCAGATGGCTAGTGATCAATTTATGAGACCCTCAGGCTTGGATCTCTTAACCTCTCCATCTTCTGAGAAAGACTTTGGAGGATGACTTGCTTGTTCTCACATGATATGCAATATGCAAATGCTTAATGCCCTAAAAAATGAAATGAAATAGGCTAAGCTAGTCCCATGAGAGGAGGGCAAATTTTGAGGTGTTACAATGAGGAACTCAAATCTATCATCATCTTAACCTAACACAACATGTATCGTGCAAATCGAAGCGAATCATTTATGAACATCAAACTTTAATTCACCATAACTTAGTCATTTCTCAACCAAATTCCACGAAATTTGCATCAGTGTGATCAGCAAGCAAAGAACTACAAGATTATATGCATAGAATCATGAATTAAGAGACTCGAAAATCACACCTCTTGAAGCTCAAGCAATGGCAGCAGTGGATCCAGGTGTCTAGCAGCGTCCAAATCTCTTCTATCAACCTTGTTATGACTTCTGAAGCACGAATCAACTCTTGGAAAGGCTTAGATCTAGCTAAATCTTCAAAACTCCATGTTCATGTTCATGTATGGAATTGCTTGATTCTTCACCAATTTCTTCAATCAATGGCTTGAATTCTACCAAATGATAATCAAGAAACCAGAATATGCAATAAAAATCAAGTGTTACTTGAAGAATTTTTGAATTATGGTGGAGAGAAAATTTGGAGGGAAAACATGAATCTAGATCTAGAATGATGAATTCTGAAAATTCTGTTAGGATTATCCTTTTATATGCTGGCCTAATCCATTTGCTAATTAGAATTAAGCATGGTTAATGAAATTTTAGTGAGAAATAAGGTGTAGTGAAAAAATTGATTTTTCACCCCATGCATGCAACATGCACGTGAACAGTACCACATGGCCATGCAATTTCACTTAAAATCACCTTATGAACATGTTGGAATGATTAAAAAGTTCATATGATGCACCAAATTCAAATTCATGATTTTCCCTCCAAAATGAGCATGAATGAGCAAATGGTCATGTGATGAAATTTCATGTAATGTGATGAATGATTTAAAAAATACATGTCATTGGAAGAAATATGCAAAAAGAGGCACTCAATTTGGAGTTATGAGTCAAAAGTTATGGCATTTTGAAGCTCCATGCACACTTGGCAATGATTTGATCATATCTCCTCAACCATTCATAAGATGCTCATGATCTTGGACTTTTTGGAAATGGGAGAGAAAGATCTTCAACTTTCATGTTGGACAAAATTTCATTTGAAGCTTCTTTGATGTTGGAAAGTCAAGTTGAAAGTGATCCAAAAACTTGCCATTTTTGGAAACTTGAAATTACAGGTCACTTTCCATTTTGGGAAACTTTTGATCTGGCTTCAAATTCTTCAAGGTAGATGTTTGACATGATGCATAAACCTCTTTTAGCCATGCATGAAATGTCTCAAACCATTTCTCCACCTCCTAGCCCTGAGTTGACTTGCAGTTGACTTTTATGGGCCCCAGATGACCTGAAACTGCACTGTTGACTTTTGAGCCTCTAACACTTGGTCAAGTTGCTTCAAAATGAACCTTGGTTCATGTAAGCTCTCTAGAACAACCATAGGGCCTTTTTCTCATGGAAATGCTTGCTCTCTTGCACTGAGGAATTCTCCTTATGCCAGTCTTGACTGATAAGATGCAATGTACTATGCACTATTAATGTAATGTTAAGGTGATGTTAATGACCTAAAAATGAAATGAATGCATGAATGGGGGGTGAAAATTTGAGGTGCTACAGCTGCCCCTATTCAATCAACTGGGAACCTGAACGAATGAGAGCAACGGCTGTCAGACCTTTAAGGTGCACAGGGATTGAATACCAAAGAACCGTAGAATTTGCACTCTGCGGGGGATGATCAAAGTGAAGGAAGCGAGGCTCATTTACTGATGGCGGATTTCACTGGGAAGGCTTGATATACGCGGATATCAAAGAAAGTGAGGCACATTTACCAGATGGCGGCTTGAACAGTAGACTTGATATACACTGATATCAAGGAAAGCGAGGCCATTTACCGATGGCGGCTTGTGAAACAGTCGACTTGATATACACTGATATCAAGGAAAGCGAGGCCATTTACCGATGGCGGCTTGTGAAATAGTCGACTTGATATACACTGATATCAAGGAAAGCGGGCCATTTACCGATGGCGGCTGGTGGAACAGTCGACTTGATATACACTGATATCAAGGAAAGCGGGCCATTTACCGATGGCGGCTGGTGGAACAGTCGACTTGATATACACTGATATCAAGGAAAGCGGGGCCATTTACCGATGGCGGCTTCGACTGGGGAGGAACAAGATGTTCACAATTGGAACCAGACAAGACGTTTACCGACGACTCTACTGGGTATTTTGATCTTTACCAAAGGAAGGATACATGACCAGACATTTACCTGATGACTGGAAAAAAGATCCACATCCAGACGTCAACGGACGAATGGGAAAAAACTCGACGTTTACTGACATCGAAAGATGATGTTTACTAACACCAACAAAAGGACGACCAGACATTTACCGATGACTGGAAAAAAGATACACAACCAGACGTCAACTGACGAATGGGAAAAAACTCGACGTTTACCGACACCAAAAGATGATGTTTACCGACACCAACAAAAGGACGACCAGACATTTACCGATGACTGGAAAAAAGATACACAACCAGACGTCAACGGATGAATGGGAAAAAACTCGACGTTTACCGACATCGAAAGATGATGTTTACTGACACCAACAAAAGGACGACCAGACATTTACCGATGACTGGAAAAAAGATACACAACCAGACGTCAACTGACGAATGGGAAAAAACTCGACGTTTACCGACACCGAAAGATGATGTTTACCGACACCAACAAAAGGACGACCAGACATTTACCGATGACTGGAAAAAAGATACACAATCAGACGTCAACGGACGAATGGGAAAAAACTCGACGTTTACCGACATCGAAAGATGATGTTTACCGACACCAACAAAAGGACGACCAGACATTTACCGATGACTGGAAAAAAGATACACAACCAGACGTCAACGGACGAATGGGAAAAAACTCGACGTTTACCGACATCGAAAGATTATGTTTACCGACACCAACAAAAGGACGACCAGACATTTACCGATGACTGGAAAAAAGACCCACAGCCAGACATCAACGAACGAATGGGAAAAAACTCGACGTTTATCGACATCGAAAGATGACATTTATCGACACCAACAAAAGAACGACCAGACATTTACCGATGACTGGAAAAAAACTCGATGTTTACCGACACCGAAAGATGGTGTTTACCGACACCAAAGAAGAACGACCAAACATTTACCGATGACTGGGAAGGAACTCGATGTTTACCGATACCGAAAAATGGTGTTTACCGACACCAAAGAAGAACGACCAAACATTTACCGATGATTGGGAAGAAACTCGATGTTTACCGACACTGAAAGATGGTGTTTACCGACACCAAAGAAGAACGACCAGACATTTACCGATGATTGGGAAGAAACTCGATGTTTACCGACACCGAAAGATGGTGTTTACCGACACCAAAGAAGAACGACCAGACATTTACCGATGACTGGGAAGAAACTCGATGTTTACCGACACCAAAAGATGGTGTTTACCAACACCGAAGAAGAATGACCAGACATTTACCGATGACTGGGAAGAAAATCGATGTTTACCGACACCGAAAGATGGTGTTTACCGACACCAAAGAAGAACGACCAGACATTTACCGATGACTGGGAAGAAACTCGATGTTTACCGACACCGAAAGATGGTGTTTACCGACACCAAAGAAGGGATGACCCACACGGGGATCAACACGACACCTACTGGTACCGTAAGAATGACATCTACACATGTCAAGACAAGGCCAGACACCTGCCGGGGACTACACTGGGGATTCAAGCTTTCCTTCCACGAGCAGGCGAAGAAATAAACCTCTCTGGGGATTGTCAACTCTGCATGCTGTCTGTCAAGAGCAACTGTAGCAAATGTGTCGTACAGATGTTGCAAAATGGTCCACCTCTGCCGGGGATATGGTCCAATCCGGTTTAACACATGTATGCATATGTTTGATTTTCTATGGCGTAATGCTCCATACAGAATGGAAATGCTACGCCTTTTGAGGATGCAAATGCAAATGATTACTATATGCAAGATGCAAAGGCTAAAAATCCCTGCTGGGGAAAACTGGTCGCTCTGCTGAGCACACAATTCTGATCTGATCTTCCAACTCTGTGGGGAGACGCAACAACCCTGCTGCGGATGCTTTGATGATCTGTCACTCTCAGAATGGCAGAGAAACCAACTCAACTAGGGAGCAGTCTATTGGGGAACACACAAACCTCTCAAACGTGCTGGGGAATAACATTGCTGCTGGAGAAAGGATAATCCTCACTGGGGACGACCTCCACTGAATCCAATCCACTCGGGGACTCCGCTGGGGGAAACAACCACTGCCCACCTCTGCTGGGGATAACTACCAACTCACAAGCAGGATTAACTCTACTGGGGATAATTTTCACCGAACTTGATCCGCTTGGGGACTTCGCTGGGGAAAAAACCATCAACGCAAACCTCTGCTGGGGAGACCGCCCACTTCAGACTTGCTAAGGGAAAACATTCACAACCCTGCTGGGGATTACAGTACTTCAGACCCGACTGCTGAGGAAACTGCAAACTCAACCCTGCTGGGGATATAGCAACCTTCAGGCTCGCTGGGGAACCAACAGTCCTCAGGCTTGCTGGGGAAACACTGGTCTCGAATATGCTGGGGAGTAACAGGTCCTGAACTTGCTTCGGGTAGCCCAACTTCTCACACTACTGGACAGTGTTGAAACGTCTTCGAACGAACTGTGGCTTATCTGCTCTAGCCAGCAATCAACGGTAGTGACCTGCAACACAGCGAGACATACAAGCCCCGGGGGGTCGTATGGACAAGATACACCCAAGTATATTCAACATTCAAAATGATTTTCAAATGTTTTATCTTTCTGCACGTTATCGTCTAGCCTTCATGTTTTTTAGATGCAATGTTTATCAAAAATTCGGACGTTTTTGCAAACAAAACAGTAAAATAAAAAAACAAGAGAGCAATTTAACTGAATAACGACTTTTATTAATTGAAAATGGCCTATAAAGGCGAATACATCGGGAAGCAATCCTAGGAAAAGGTAATTGTGCACAAAAGGAAAATCTATCCTAATGGCAATGTGAACACGACATCCACTATTTTCCAATTCTGTTATGACTCGTATATCCTCAATTTCCCCCAAATTCCTTGCTTTCCGAGAAGAACGGTTGGACTGGTCATATCCTTCGAGATGGTAGACACTGAAGCGTGATGAAGTACAGATAACTCAGATTGTAGTCTTCGCTTTAATCCCTCTTTTGCCTGAATCGCCTTTTCAGGTTTTCAATCCACCGGGATACCCATTTTTGCCTAAGCCGCCCTTGCGGGTTTTCGACTTACCGGGTGTACAAATTCTTTTTATTCTTTATCCCTAACTTTTGCCCGAACCTTCTTCTTTTTTTCTTTGGTTCGCCGGGATGCCCTTTTTTTCCTGGACTCTTTTATTCTTTTCGCCCAGCGGGTCGATTTATGCGAAGTATTTTTTGACTACATCTGAGTTCACAGGGGACCGGAAATCTACACCATCCATAGTTGTAAGCATCAAGGCTCCACCGGAGAAGACCTTCTTAACAATATATGGACCTTCATAATCGGAGTCCACTTGCCCCTGTTATCTGTACCGGGAGGAAGGATCCTCTTCAAAACCAAATCACCTGTCTGATAGCTTCGAGGACGCACTTTCTGATCAAAGGATTTCTTCATCCTTCTCTGATACAGGTGCCCGTGGTGTAAGACCCTAATTTTGTCCCTAAGATTCCTCATGGCATCATATCATAACATTTCATTGCCTCAAGGATCATTGGACACCTTGCTTCCTTCCCTATGGGTGGGTTATCTCTTTGAGAGTGATTCTTGATCACCAAGCATGTTTGCATTTGTATGTCATTGCTTTTTCTTTTTACCACTAACCAAAAGTACAAAAATATGTCATCTAACCTTTGTCTTGCAGATGAAGCAATAACAGGTCAAAGCAATCAAAGGCAGTCATTGAGCAATAGATGGTGGTCATTCTTGAGATTTGGACCCCACAATCATTATCAAGATTTCATGTGAACCATGATGTTATTTTGAAGCAAAATCCCAAGTGGTAGAGGCTTGAATTTCATCAGAACATTCTCAAGTCATCAGAAGACCTAGAAAGTCAACTGTGGATTTGGAGGTGGGAAGTGATTAGAAATACTTCATTCATGGTCAAACAAGTCTCATTTGACATTTCAAACACTCCCATTGAAGAATTTGAGGTCCAGTCAAAACTTTCCAAAAATAGAAAGTGACCTATAATTTGAAATTTCCAAAAATGGAAAGGTTTTAGCCCAACTTCAACTCAATATCACATCATCAAGAAAGCTTCAAATGAAATTTTGTTGAACATGAAAGTTGTAGATCTTTCTCTCCCATTTCCAAAAAGTCCAAGATCAAGAATTTCTCATGGCAAAGTGTGCATGGAGCTTCAAATGAGCATAACTTTTCAACCAAACCTCCAAAATGGGTGGTTCTTTTTGCTACATTCTCCTTTTGACCTATAATTTCCAAATCATGCATCACATTACATGAATTATCATCACATGATCATTTGGTAATTCATTGGTTTTTTGGAGGGAAATATTAAAATTTAAATTTGGTGCATTGCTTGAACATTTTGCTATTGCCATTGGTTCCAAAATTGGATTTTAAGTGAAAATAAAGAAAATTCGTGCACTGTTCATACATGCATTCCATGCATAAGCGTGAAAATCCAATTTGCACATACACCTCATTTTTGGTTAAACTCATTAGCAATTGGCTTAAGCATGATTAAAGAGTATTTAGCAAGGCATATATAAAGAAAACCCTAACTAATTTCAGGGATTAGCATTCATTTTTTCAGATCTAGATCAAAATTCTCAAAATTCTCTCTCAAAATTTTCTTGCAAATCTTCAAACAAGAACACATTCCATTGCTTGATTCTTGATCCTGAAGTGTTCTAGAGTAGAATTGCACGTGGAATCGAAGCTAACAGTGCCATATTGAAGCATACACAAAGCTTGAAGCATCCATGGTGATTCCAAATTTTGGTGGATTCGTGCATAATTAAGTTCCAATTTCTCCTCCAATCATCCATACAAGTGTCATAGAGAAGTTGTTGATCATTTCAAGCCTTGAATCAAGCCAATTCTAGTTTCTGCACTTCAAGAGGTTACAAATTGAATCTCCTAATTTTGAAATTTATTGATGTGTGATGAAAGACCTACATGATGCTGTGCTCAGTTTTGATTTCTGGACATGTTTGAATTTTCTGGAAAATCCAGATGAAGATCATGATGATCTTCATCTTCAACCTTTGCATGTTCTTCATTTTTCCAGAATTCCTGCGGATTTTGCTACAGAGTTCATAGGTTTAGCTGCGAATTTTTGTTGGCCACGCTTTTCATGTATTCAGCACGCTATTCTGTTTCCATGCCAAGCTGTCCTAGGGTTTCAGTCTGATTCGCCCACGTATTTGCCACGTTTTGCTTGTTTGGCACATCCATTGGTCTGTGTTCGTTGGACCATGTACACTCAGCGCTTTGACCATGCCACCTCATAAATGAAACATTGCGTTTCAATCCTTGGCGCCACTCATTTCAAATCTGTCCTTACTTCGATTCCCAGCCGCGCCATATTTTCAAATGCTTCATTTGTTTTCTCCTTTTCCCTCCTTTGCCATGTACATGCTTCATGTGTTTTTTTTTTAATTTTTTTCTCATCTTAGAAAATTCATATCTAATTGAAAATTAATCCAAAAATTACCAGGTTTTTTGCATTATGATCCTGATTCTCTCTGGTTTTTTATCATCATGATTTTACAAGTTGTGCTTGGCTGGATAATGTTTTGTGCTAGAAATTTTGAACATGTATCCTTATATGACCTTGCCATGCTTATACCTTTATGAAATGCTGGTCTTTGATCCAATGATTCTGAAATTTTGCATGATGAAATTAGACACATTGCTTGACAGTTTGGTGTTGATTTGGTATTTTTATCAATTGTCATTTCTGATTTATGATCATGCTAAGTTGGTGTGACAATTTGTGTCACACCTTTTGATGTTCAACTTATATGATGTGTTTGCCATGACAAATGATCTCCAATTGTCCTGATTTTTTGTGTGATCCATGTTATGAATGTTATGATTGATCATGAATTTAGTTGGAATTATTTGACTCATTTATGATTTAATTGAGATTTTTCATTCTGGTTGGTCACATTTGAGCTTTAAAATTGCCTTGAACTTCAATTGATCATGAAATGTATTTGGTTAATGACATTGATGTGAGACCTTTTGGAATGTTTCAAGATGTGTTTAAAGTTGATTCATGTTAAATTTCAAGTTCTGTTTTGAATTTTTTCTCCATCTTTGACCCTAGGCTTTGACCTAGTGGTTTGTTGCTTATCTTTGAGCTTTGATTTCAGGTTGAACATACAAGTTCCATGGTTAATGATGCTTCATGACTTGAGCATTGATGTTTACTTTTGCTTACTAACATTGTGTGTTTTGTAGGTTGATGATTAACTCATTTGAGTTTGACTTTTGGCTTACACCTTTTTGTACATTGGGATTGTTGGTTGCTTATTGACTGTTTATCTGGTTGTCTGTACAGTTGAATTGATTTGTTTAGTTGTTTTCAGGTACATAAGTTGCTTAAGTTCAATTTGAACTTTGCTTTGCTTGGTTGCTTAACCACTTAGGTATAATCCTTCTTCTTCATGTAGTCTGGAAGACCTACTGTTATTGGTAGGCACCAGTCTGAAGTCCTCCTTAAGAGGCAATGTTTGTGATTGTTTACTCTTTGTGCCAAGCAGGAAAAGTCTTCTTATTAAGCAATTGGCAGATAAAAGAGATGTGTAATCCATCTCCTGCTACTCAGTGTGTCATTCACCTTGCTCACACAATATGTTGATGCATTGTGAATACTAACCCAAGATCTTATACAGTCAATCATTTGTGGAGAAGAGTTCCTACTTTCTGAACTCCCACACTTTCTATTGTTTAAAGCTCTCCCTGACCAGGGATAAGAGCTATGAGGCACACCCCTCATCTCCATTTCATCTGCTTCACCCTAACTCTCAATGTTAGGGTTAAGAGCTCAAATACTCCATTCCTGTTGGCTGTAAAGCCTAACCTTGCTTGAGCCTAATTGATTGTGTATAATGTGTGCTAATTGACTTGTTTGACTGCTTACTTGATTCATCTGTGCATAGTTGTTTGTGTGTGCCTTTGTGCATTTATCATCATTAATTGAATATCATTTCATGGTCATTGTTCATATCTTTGTGACATATTATTTGTCCATTGAGGAGTCAATTATAAGTCCATTTTTTGGAAGTTGTTTCCTATGATTTGGTAGGAGTTGGGACTAAGACCATTTATTGGCATCCCATTTCCTTGGAGTCGAGTGTAAGACCATTTATTGGCAACTTGTTTCCTTTTGCTTATTGGATTTGTTTTGTTTGTTGTATGTGAGGAGTCAATTGTAAGTCCATTTGTTGGCAGTTGTTTCCTATGATCATTCTTTGGAGATTGGTATAAGTCCAGTTGATTGGCATCTGATATCCATATTTTGTTTTGTTTTGGGAGATTGGTATAAGTCCAGTTGATTGGCATCCGGTATCCATGTTTGCTTTAGGAGATTGGTGTAAATCCATTGATTTGTATCCGGTATCCATCTTTGTTTTCTGAGATTGGAATAAGTCCATATATTGGCATCCAGTATCCATTTTATGTTGTTCATTTGTCATTGCTTGTTGCCTATTCCAAAGGAACCACTTGGATCATCTACATATGATCTCAAGAGGTGAACATCTAAGAAGTTTTATATCCCTTAACCTCACACCCTTTTTGTTCTAAACCTCCTTTTGCATGTTGATTCAAAACTTGAAAAATATTGTGCAAACATCTTCATTTCTTTTCAAATTAGAAACCTGGGCCTTAAGCCCTTGATTTTCAAACTTCACTTTTGATTAATACTTCTTTTTGAATTGAATCCTAATCATACTTTGACCATCTTTTTGTGAATACTCATAATCAATTAATTTCACTCATTCAATTGTTTTGTGTCTTTGTCCATTCTTGATAAGTTTTTCATACATTAGCCATAGGTTTCAATTATCATAGTGGTTGATTTAAATCTTACCATATCCTTAGTGAGTTGATTGTAAGTCTTCCATACTTATTATAGGGTTAACCCCTCACTAGTATGTTGAAGCTATCCTCGCATGATGGATTGTTGATTCAGGTTGAGTTTTCTCCCGTTATAATGAAAGACCTTAAGGCTTTTGTTTTAAAATCAACTCACTTATTTTTGGAAATCTTCTAGCCGAACTACGGCGTTTTGATCCTTGCCTTCCATGGAAAGGTACGTAGGCAACGGGTTCATCCGTTCAAACACAAAAATAATTAACTTGTATATTCTTTTCTCATTCCTTCATTCATGTTTGCACAATAAATATTTCATAAACAAATAATGTTTCGTACAACAAGTTGTGAAAAGGGCTCCCTAGGAGTACCTAGGACGTTTTAGGTGCCTAACACCTTCCCATTGCGTAATTTACCCCTTACCCAGATCTCTGACCTTTCATTAGTTTTCTATGTGTAAAACTTCTTAGGCTTTTGTTCGCTTTTTAGCCATTCCTTTGGATAAAAAAAGTGCGGTGGCGACTAGATTTCTTTGTATGCTTTGCTTTTGGTTTAATCAATAAATCATAAAGTGACGAATACACCGCTGCAGAAAAGTGACGACTCTGCTCGGGATAAGTCCTTGGTGGTATTGCCTACTTTTCACCCTTGTTGTGTGATATTGTTTATTTGTTATATGACATATTTTTGTACAATTTGGGATTACTGTATTGATTGTAATGTTTGAATTGCTTGATATACAATTGATGTTTGCTTGGTGATCTCTGTGAGATGAGTTCTGTACTCGAACTCGAGTGCACCTTAGGATAGGAGAATGGCATAGTCTTGTCGACTTGTGTGGAGTATTCCTTAGCAAGTTGACTTGCGAGTCCATTCACTTGGTGGAGGTCATGTTGGATTAATAATGTCACACAAGTTATTTGTGGTTAGGCATTATTCTTTCAATCATGTGCCTTAGAAGCCAAGGACTTTAGTTTACCAAGCCCATCTTGGCCTATTCTTAGGACGTAGTGCGGAGGTCGTTCAGATGTAAGATCTGATGCGATTGTTACGCGATACTACACTCATAAGAGTCTCTCTTGAGAATATTCTTGGAATACGACTATTCGTTCCTCCGATAATATTTGAAAGATGGGATGATGACTATGGGAACCTCTAGTAGAACATGTTCGGCAGGTTTAAACCCTAGTACACTCCCTTTGGGTGGTTCTTAACCGAGACTCCATGCTCGTGACTCTCAACAAACCCATGATTCATGGTTGAGTCGTTCAGACAACCTTAATATCAATGGAACCTGGGTGTTGATAAGGTGAAAACCATAATCCACCAAAATGGATGGTTGATATTAAGGATGATTGAGCCGGTTCATGTACCGTTAATATCAATGGAACTTGGGTGTAGAATAGGTGAAAACCCTAATCCACCAAAATGGATGATTGATATTAAGGATACTATGAGCTTTCCCATGACCTTTGTCTGGTGTGCTTTGATTGATCCTTGAGTGTGATTGATGCATTCATGCATTCATGTCATCAGAAAAGTGAGAAAATTTTCAAAGAACTTAAAGGGTTTATTTGCAAAATTTTCAGACATGGAAAGACCAAAAAGGCATACAAAGAAGTACAGCTTCAGACAACCCGATGTGAAAGAGTTAAGGAATCTGACATCTTATGTATTAGATCCCTTGGGTTTCAAAGCTCGTTAGGGGAAGCTTCTGCCTCTGTTGACTACTCAGGTTGATGAAGGGTTGATGAGTACTTTGGCGCAGTTCTATGATCCTCTGTATCACTGCTTCTCTTTCCCGGACTTTCAGTTGTTGCCTACCTTGGAGGAGTATGCTCATCTTGTGGGTATTCCTATTCTGGATCAGGTGTCGTTCAGTGGCTTAGAGAGTATTCCGACTTCTCGAGAGATCGCAGACTTGTTGCACATAGATGAATCCCTGATTAAAGCTCATATGACTACCAAAGGTGGAATTCAGGGTCTTCCTTCCGAGTTCCTCATTGCTCAAGCTACCGTTTATGGGAAGGCCATGAGTGGGGATGCCTTTGAGGCTATATTTGTGCTGCTCATCTATGGGTTGGTATTGTTCCCCAACATCGACAAATTTGTGGATGTGAACGCCATCAGGATCTTCTTTGTTCTTAATCTCGTTCCGACTCTGTTGGGTGATGCCTATTTCTCTTTGCATCTGAGGAATGCAAAGGGTGGAGGAGTTATTGTGTGCTGTTTGCCTCTGTTGCATAAGTGGTTTATTTCTCACTTACCGCAGACGGTCGCTTTCAAGGAGAACAAGGGATGTCTACGGTGGTCTACGAGACTCATGTATCTCACTAATGACGATATCTCTTGGTATGATCGCGTGTATGATACAGTTCAGATCATTGATTATTGTGGTGAATTCCCTAATGTGCCTCTTCTCGGTACATGTGGTGGGATCAACTACAATCCTATATTAGCACATCGTCAGCTTGGGTTCCCCCTAAAGGATAAACCTCATAACATTCTGTTATAAGGTGTGTTCTTTCAGGAGGGTAAAGATCCCCAAGGCCTGAAAGCCAGGATGGTCCGCGCTTGGCGCAATATTCATAAGAAGGGTAGAAATGAATTGGGTCCGAAGAACTGCATTGCTTTGGAGCCGTATACTTCTTGGGTCAAACAGAGAGCATCAGAGTATCTTATGCCATATGACTATCCGAGACCTACACCGTTGGATGTGGCTGGGCCTTCAACCCTCCCTAACCAAGGCGTAGAGGAGTTGAGAGAAGAAGACCTTTCACGTGCCTGGATCCGTGAAAGAGAAGAGTTGCTTCAATAGCTCAAGGAGAAGGACGCTCTGATCGAGTTTCTCGAACATCAGGTGATAGATGATCCGAATGATGCTTGGACTTCTCTGCTTCCTGAGTCTTCCAAATTCTGGAAGAGGAAGTACGATCGACTTGCTAAGGAGAAAGCAGATATGGAAGCAGCCTATGAGAGAGAGATCAAGAAGCTTTGTGCATCTCGTCTTCCAGCATCCCGAGCTTCTAGGGATCCATAGGATGTCTATTTTCCTTATCCCTTGTAATAATAAAAAATGTTGTACTTCTTTGTTTCAAATATATTTGATGAGATATTTTCCATATGCAATTAAAATGATTAATATTCAAAAATTGCAAATAATACCCTAAAAGTTCCTTGAAATAAAAACAAAGCATATGCACGAGCATTGCATGCATCATTTTGCATCAGCAGGTGTTGTTCTGGTCTTCTTGTTTGTGGCCTAACTCTGTGCTCTTCATTTATTTTGAAGACAAGCTGACTCACCGGTACTACACTCGAGCCAATTCTGCACGAGTGATGGATCAGTTGGAACAAGAGAACCGAGAGCTGAAGGAAGAGGTCGCCAGATTGAGCGCTCTGATGGAGCAATTTTTAGCTGCTCAGAATCAACCATCTTCACCTCCTGCAACTCCTCCCCAGAGGACGGTTATATCTGAAGTGGTTTCTTCAACTGTGCCAGCTGCTAGTGCCCATTTCGTGCCAGCCACGCCAGTCGGGTTTCCGTGGGGTATGCCTCCAGGTTTCATGCCAGATATTCCAGCTCCTACGTTTGCTTCCATGCCGGCATCTAGCCCGGTCCTTGCTGTTCCTCCTCCTGTCGTGCATACCATTCCCAGGGTAGACGACACCATCTATCATTCTGAGCCGTCTGAGGGCCCAAATGTTAATGAGAAGATGGACGTTATGAACGACCAATTCCTCGAGCTCCGAAAGGAATTGAAGACCCTCCGAGGGAAAGATCTATTCAGCAAGTTTGTTGCTGAATTATGCTTGGTTCCCGGTGTGAAGATACCCATCAAGTTCAAAGTCCCTGACTTTGAGAAGTATAATAGGAACACCTGCCCCCTCAGTCACCTGGTTATGTACGCCAGGAAAATGTCTACTCAGACTGATAATGATCAATTGCTGATTCATTACTTTCAGGATAGTTTGTCTGGTGCAGCTCTTCGTTGGTATATGAGCCTTGATAGCGCAAACATCCTATCCTTCAACGATCTTGGCGAAGCCTTCGTCAAGCAGTACAAGTACAATGTTGATATGGCTCCTGACCGTGATCAACTCAGAGCCATGTCTCAGAAGGAGAAAGAGACATTTAAGGAATACGCCCAGAGGTGGCGAGAGCTGGCAGCTCAGATTACTCCTCCGCTGGAAGAGAAGGAGATGACTAAGATCTTTCTGAAGACTCTTAGTTCATTTTATTCTGAGCGGATGATTGCGAGTGCTCCCTCTGATTTCACCGAGATGGTGAACATGGGGATGCGATTGGAGGAAGGAGTCTGTGAAGGACGGTTGTCTAAAGATGAAGGCTCTTCTAAACGATATGGGGCGTTTAAGAAGAAAGATGGGGAAGCACATGTTGTGCAATCTCATGCTAAACCAAGAAGACCCTCTACTAAGAGGAAGCCTGTGCGTCATGCCAGCGGCCAGCACCAGGTGGCTCACATAGCACCTGTTTTCAGAGATAATTCTCAGCAATATCAGCAGCCCAATAAGCATCATAATCAGCAACAACCTCAGTATCAACAGCAACGTCGCCCACAGCAACAGGCTTACCAGCCTCGTGGCACCAGTAATCAGGCCAATTTGAATTATGATAGGAAAAATATCACTTTTGATCCTATTCCTATGTCATATGCTGAGCTATATCCCTCTTTAATAGAGCGGAAATTGGTTACCCCGAGGGATCCTCCAGTTGTGCCTGCTAACCCGCAGTGGTGGTACAAGCCCGACCAACATTATGTTTATCATTCCGGTGCTCCGGGACACAATATTGAGAACTGCTATCCTTTGAAGACTAAGGTTCAAGACCTTATGCGATACGGCATTCTGAGCTTCGAGGACTCAGGCCCCAATGTTACGAAGAACCCATTGCCCGAGCATGGGAAGTCGGTTAACATGGTCCAGGGGTGCCCTGGTAAATATAAAGTCAAATATGTCAGCCATATTCGACAATCATTGGTCGAGTTGCATCGTCTGCTGTGTGAATACAGTTATATGGAGCATGACCATGACAAATGCCGCATTTGCTCCGTCAATAGACTGGGTTGCCGTCAGGTGCGTCGAGAATTGCAAGAATTGTTGGATGAAGGGACTATAGAGATTCTTCAAAACATAAATGTTGATGAAGATGAACCAGAAGTAAATGTGATTTCTCCTGTGTTCAAATTGCCCGAGCCTGTTGTCATCCGTTATGATGGTAGCAAGCCGAAGATCTCTCCTTCATTGGTGATCAAGCCTGCAGGCCATGTGCCTTATGCTTCAGATAGAGCAATTCCTTTCCGATATAATCCCGTTGTGGTTGAAGATGGGAAAGAAGTGTCGTTGCCTTCAACTTCCGTTGTTAATATTACTGATGTGAGCGGGTTGACCCGTAGTGGTCGTGTGTTTTCTGCACCCCCGAAGCCTCATGTTGCTTCTGATTCTGCTGAGCGTCCGGTTGGAACTGCTGTGAATGTTCTGAATCCGGCACCTGTTGCCAAACCCTCCTCTGTACAAAAGACTCCTACTTCTTCTGTTGGCCCTAGTGGCATTATGAATGAAGAATGTGATGAGATGCTGAGGCTCATCAAAAAGAGTGAGTACAATGTTGTAGACCAGCTTCTACAAACGCCGTCCAAGATCTCCGTGTTATCTTTGCTGCTGAATTCAGAACCCCATAGGGAGGCTCTGCAGAAAGTTTTGGACCTGGCCTATGTTGATCATGATGTCACAATTGAACAGTTTGACAGTATTGTTGCAAACATCACTGCTTGCAACACCTTGAGTTTCTGTGACGCTGATCTCCCTGAGGAGGGAAGAGACCACAACCTGGCTTTACATATTTCCATGAACTGCAAGACTGATGCCATGTCCAACGTATTGGTGGACACTGGGTCATCTTTGAATGTACTTCCAAAGACCACTCTTTCGAGATTGTCATATCAGGGGCCTCCCATGAGGCAGAGTGGTGTTGTTGTGAAGGCTTTCGATGGGTCGCGTAAGAATGTGATTGGGGAAGTTGATCTCCCAATCAAGATTGGACCAAGCGATTTCCATGTTACCTTTCAGGTTATGGATATCCACCCATCTTATAGTTGTCTCCTTGGTAGACCATGGATTCACAAGGCTGGCGCCGTGACATCCACCCTACACCAGAAGCTGAAATTCGTCAAGAATAAGAAACTGGTTGTGGTAGGGGGAGAAAAGGCTCTCCTGGTTAGCCACTTGTCTTCTTTCTCATATATTGATGCAAGGGATGAAGTTGGAACTCCTTTCCAAGCTTTATCTATTGCTGAGCCAATTGAGAAGAAGTCTCCTTCATTTGCTTCCTATCGTGATGCGAAACTAGCCATTGAATGTGGTGCAGTCGCTGGTTTATGGAAGATGATCGAGCTTGAAGACAATAAATCCCGGGATGGCATGGGCTATTCTTCTGGGGCATTCAACGAGCAAGGGCTGTTCAAGAGTGGAGGTTTCATCCATGCTGATCAAGCTGAGGAAGCTGCTGCTATCTTGGAAGAGGATGCAGAGGACTTGAGCAACTTTGTCATCCCTGGCGGTGTCTGCCATAATTGGGTCGCTGTGGATGTTCCTACGGTCATTCATAAGTCAGTGTAATATGTTCACTTAGTTCAAAACCCTTCTCCCATGCCAAAAGGAGAAGTGATGACATTGTTGGCAAAGCATTTATACAATGATATTTCATTCAATTAATGCATTGTTAAACATTTGTTTTTCCATTAGTTTTCACTTTTTGCTTTTGCGTGAAATCAGTGATCACAAAAAACCCTAAAAACAAGAATAAAAGCAATCTTTTTCATCTGCATAATGGTTTGCTTGTTTAAATTCTAAAGTTTTATTATCCAAAATCATTATGCAGGTTGATTCTAAAACCCATTGAACATAATGATCCAACGTCATCTCCCAATTTTGAATTCCCTGTATTCGAGGCAGAAGAAGATGATGTTGAAGGGATTCCTGCTGAGATTACCCGTCTCCTTGAGCACGAGAAGAAGATCAATCAGTCGTGTCTCGAAGATTTGGAAACAGTCAACTTGGGGTCTGAGGATTGTGTTCGTTTGGTGAAGATTGGGGCACTCCTTGAAGAGTCTGTCAAGAAGGGGTTGATCAGTCTGCTACGAGAATATTCCGATATCTTTGCTTGGTCGTATGAAGACATGCCAGGTCTAGATACAGATATTGTGCATCATTTCCTGCCTTTGAAGCCTGAGTGCGTGCCTGTGAAGCAGAAGCTCAGAAGAACTCATCCTGACATGGCAGTGAAGATCAAAGAGGAAGTTCAGAAGCAAATTGATGCGGGGTTTCTGGTGACTTCTACATATCCTCTATGGGTGGCCAATATTGTGCCTGTGCCTAAGAAAGACGGAAAAGTCCGTATGTGCGTTGATTACAGAGATTTGAATAAAGCTAGTCCGAAAGATGATTTTCCTCTACCACACATTAATATGTTGGTAGACAATACAGCTAAATTCAAAGTCTTTTCCTTTATGGATGGATTTTCCGGATATAATCAGATCAAGATGGCACCCGAAGATATGGAGAAGACAACATTCATCACACCTTGGGGAACATTCTGTTATCGAGTGATGCCCTTCGGTTTGAAGAACGCCGGAGCCACGTATCAACGAGCTATGACTACCTTGTTTCATGATATGATGCACAAGTAGATAGAGGTCTATGTTGATGATATGATTGCTAAGTCCCGAACGGAAGTTGAACATGTTGAGCATTTGTTGAAGCTTTTTCAGCGTCTGAGGAAGTTTAGACTTCGTCTGAATCCGAATAAATGTACATTTGGAGTCCGTTCCGGCAAGTTGTTGGGTTTTGTTGTCAGCGAGAGAGGTATTGAGGTTGATCCTGCAAAGGTCAAAGCAATACAAGAGATGCCTGCACCCAAAACCGAGAAGCAAGTTCGAGGTTTTCTTGGCCGCTTGAACTATATTTCCAGATTTATATCCCACATGTGCGCCGATATTCAAGCCCCTCCGGAAAGATCAGTCTCATGATTGGACCGAGGATTGCCAAAAAGCTTTCGACAGTATCAAAGAGTATTTTGTCTGAACCTCCGATCATGTCTCCGCCTGTAGAAGGAAGACCTCTGATTATGTATCTGACTATGCTTGAAGATTCGATGGGTTGCGGTACTCGGTCAGTAAGACGAATCAGAGAAGAAAGAATCTGTTATCTACTATCTCAGTAAGAAGTTCACTGATTGTGAGTCTCAGTACTTTATGCTTGAGAAGACGTGTTGTGCTTTGGCTTGGGCTGCTAAGCGTTTGCGCCAGTACATGATAAATCATACAACTTGGTTGATCTCCAGAATAGATCCAATCAAGTATATCTTCGAGAAGCCTGCTTTAACCGGGAGGATTGCCCGTTGGCAGATGTTGTTGTCTGAGTATGATATCGAGTATCGAGCTCAGAAAGCTATCAAAGGTAGTATCTTGGCTGACCATTTAGCGCACCAGCCGATTGAAGGTCATCAGTCTGTTCAGTATGACTTCCCAGATGAGGAGATTTTGTATTTGAAAATGAAATATTGTGATGAGCCTACACTTGATGAAGGTCCGGAACCTGGTTCCAGATGGACGATGGTGTTTGATGGCGCTGTAAATCAATATGGAAATGGAATTGGGGCAGTAATCATTACTCCTCATGGCACACATATTCCGTTTACAGCAAGGCTAACTTTCAAATGCACGAATAATATGGTTGAGTATGAAGCCTGTATTATGGGATTAGAAGAATGCATTGATTTGAGAATCAAGCATCTTGATGTATATGGTGATTCGGCCCTAGTTGTTAATCAGATCAAGGGAGAATGGGAGACGAATCAGCCAGGTCTCATTCCGTATAGAGATTATGCGAGAAGGATTTCAACATTCTTCACTGAAGTTGATTTTCATCATATTCCTCGAGAGGATAATCGGATGGAAGATGCGCTTGCTACGCTTGCTTCCATGATCATAGTCAAGTATTGGAATGAAGTTCCCAATATTGCCGTGATGCGCTTGGATAGACCAGCTCATGTATTTGCAGTTGAAGAAGTCAATGATGATAAACCTTAGTATTTTGATATCAAGAATTTCCTCCAGAACCAGGTCTACCCGCCAGGGGCATCTGTGAAAGATAGGAAAACTTTGAGAAGGTTGTCAGGCAGTTTCTACCTCAGCGGTGAAGTGCTGTATAAGAGAAATTTTGACATGGTTTTGCTCAGATGCATGGATAGACACGAAGCAAACCTGTTGATGACTGAGGTCCATGAGGGTTCATTTGGTACTCATTCCAATGGACATGCCATGGATAGAAAGATGTTAAGAGCAGGCTACTATTGGTTGACAATGGAGTCTGACTGCTGCAAGTATGTGAAGAAATGCCACAAGTGTCAGATTTATGAGGATAAGATTCATATTCCTCCGACACTTCTGAATATGATTTCATCACCATGGCCTTTCTCTATGTGGGGAATTGACATGATCGGCATGATTGAGCCGAAAGCATCCAACGGACACAGGTTTATTCTCGTAGCAATTGATTACTTCACCAATTGGGTTGAAGCCGCATCGTATGCGAATGTGACCAGGCAGGTGGTTGTGAAGTTTATCAAGAATCAGCTGATTTGCCGTTATGGTGTGCCAGATAAGATCATTACTGATAATGGATCTAATCTGAATAATAAGATGATGGATGAGTTGTGCGTTGAATTCAAGATTGCACACCATAATTCTTCTCCTTACAGACCTAAGATGAATGGGGCTGTTGAAGCTGCTAATAAGAATATCAAGAAGATTATCCAGAAGATGACAGTTACGTACAAAGATTGGCATGAGATGCTTCCATTTGCTTTGCATGGATATCGTACATTTGTCCGCACTTCAACAGGGGCAACCCCTTTTTCTCTTGTTTACGGCATGGAGGCTGTTCTCCCAATAAAGGTGGAGATCCCATCAATGAGAGTCTTGATGGAAGCCAAGTTGACTGATGCTGAATGGGTTCAGAGTCGTTATGACCAGTTGAATTTGATTGAAGAGAAGCGATTGACTGCCATGTGCCATGGTCAGTTATATCAGCAGAGAATGAAGAAAGCATTCGATAAGAAGGTCAAGCCTCGTGTGTTCCGAGAAGGTGACCTCGTGCTCAAGAAGGTTTTGTCTTTCGCGCCCGATTCCAGGGGTAAGTGGACTCCAAACTACGAGGGTCCATATGTTGTCAAGATAGCCTTTTCAGGCGGTGCTTTGATGCTTACAACAATGGATGGGGAGGATTTCACTCGTCCTGTGAATTCAGATGCAGTCAAGAAATACTTTGCCTAGAAAAAAAAAGAGTATATAAAAGAAAAACAGAATAGCTCGCTAAGTTGAAAACCCGAAAGGGCGGCTTAGGCAAAAATGAGCGTCTCGGTGGAGAACCCGAAAGGGCGATCCAGGCAAAAGTTAGAGACATGAGAAAAAAAGATATATTTGCATCCCGCTAGATTGAGTACCTCACCGTGGGGCAATCTAGGCAAAAATTAGGGATTTGGCAAGTAACTGCATCCTGACAAGACCTTTCTGTTCCACAGCTGTCATTTCGTTAGAGATTCTCGATTCGTCGTCAACTGAAGCTTCGAATACATCGAGATTCAAATTGGTAGAGAAAGGATCATTATGTTCAATGTAGCCTTCTTCCAATATATATCACTGATTTCAAATTTGTACAGATCTATGGAGTCTTGCCATTTGCAGGCTACCATTCCATCAAATGAATTTGAGCTTTTATCCAATTATTTGCACTCTTATTTATTTCAATTCACAAATGTTTTGCATGTTTTAATTGATAAAATGTCATTGTTTTAAACAATAAAAAAATTTCAAATTGTTGTTTTAAACAAAGTGAATATTCACAATGATAAAAGGATACTTAAGAATTTCTCAGTGCTCTCTCAAGGGTGGCATGATTTCCAACAGGTAAGACATTTTTTCATATTCCTGGCATGGTTGTATCCTCTTTCTCCAGATTGTTGTTGGGGATGTCCCCTAAGCAGAGCTTCTATTGAGATTTTGTTCCCTGAGCATAGTAGTTGGTGAAGACCCAGTTTTTCTTCTCCAGCAGTAGTCTCTCCCCAGCATGGGTGCTTTCCTTTTTGGAAGATTCAGTGGTTGGTAGGTTGACATCCCGGTACTGTGTTTGTTTCCTCAGCGCAGTCGCCATTGGAGTTGTTGATATGATATACTGCATTTATGCTATATCTCCTCATCAGAGTGCTTGTTGAGGTTTTCACCTCTTATTCCCTTCAGCAGAGCAGTGATTTCTTCCTCCTCAGCAGTGGTTGGTTTCCTCGTTGGAAGGTTCAGTGTTTGGTGGTTGATCCCCAGTTCTCCTTCTCTTCCCTAGTGGAGTCACTAGTAGATTTGTGGTATGGTGGATTGTATCTGTGTGATTTCCCTACAGAATCCCCGCCAGAGTTGGTATCCTCAGCAGAGATGATTGGGTGGTGATTTTACCATTCATAAATATGGCTGATTTCTTGATTATTTGATCCCTAGTAGAGTAGCTTGTGGCAGAATTTACTTGTGTGATCTTTTTTCCCTCAGTGGGTTTATCCCCGATAGAGTGGCTGACAGTATTCCCATGTAGAGTTGCTTATGCAGCCAGATTCTACTTGTGTATCCTGTTTCCCAGTTGATACTGAGATTCCTCTGTAGAAACCTCGGGATTTCTCCTTTTCCCCAACAGATTTGTCTTTGTGGCAGTTCTTGCCTGTTGTGACTTCTGTTCCCCAGTTGGGTTGATTGATGATCCATCACTCAGAGATTTTGTGATTTCTTTGACATCTCTGATCTTTTGCCTCCCCGCAGATCTTTGCTTTTTAGCATGTAGATCTCCAGCAGATTGGCTTTCCGGTTGGATTTCTTGGATTTTCCTCTGGAAGTGTAGTACCGGGCGTTTGATTCCTGGACATGTTTGTGTTAGATGTGTCTGTTTTGTAAGCATTCATCCAAACATAAATCACGCATATTCATGCATACTTTCAACATTTAGATACTCATGTTGCATTTTTGCCATATATCTTTTGTTTGTTGTTCCCTGCTATTGGTGATATGGATCTCCTTTATAGATCTCCCCAAGCAGATGTCGGGTGTTTAATCTCTCAATATAGAGTCAGCCTCATAAGCAGAAAGTGTCTGTCTTTCCTTCTGCAGTTCCCCACTGAGATATATCCTCGTGGATGACGGTTGTTTCCGTTTCCTCCCAACACATATATTGGGATGGATTTTCCTATTGAGTTATATCCTCATTAGGACGAGTCTTGATTCAGTCTATCTTTTCCGATCAATCCCGAATTGGCTATTTGTCAAACTGTTTCTCGTGCTTCCCTGTGGAATAAATGAATGAATTGCCCAGTAACCGGCAATAGTTCATCTTATCCCCAACGGAGTTTGAGCCTCTACCCTTATACCGGTAGTTGTAAGTCCTATGTTCCTTTCCCCTCTTGGCGGAATTTGTGGTTATATACCTTTTATTCCTCGGCAAGAGTCATTGGTGGTTTGTTATAAACCCTATTTTGTTTCCCGTGCGGAGTTATGATTCTTTCATCCCCACGTGGAGTCGTTGGTTTTCTACCCAGTATTCGGTAGTTGTAAACCCTACTTTTTATCCTCATCAGAGTTGATGGCTACTACCATGTATTCGGTAGTTATAAATCCTACTTTCATCCCCTAACAGAGGTAACCTTTGTGGTTCATTCTGGTTGATGGTGGGTTTTGCGGTCTTCTACCCAGTATTCGGTAGTTGTAAATCCTTTTGTTGTGGTTTTTTCTCCCCAACGGAGTTTGTGCTTTCTTGTGGATAATTGTCGGATGCTAGCAATTTTATCCTTAGCCAGAGTTTGTGGTCTTCTACCCCGTATTCGGTAGTTGTAAATCCTTTGTTCTCCCCTTTGCAGAGTTAACCTTGTTGTTCATCCTAACCGATGATGGTTACTCTTTGTGGTTATCTTCATCCGGTATTCGATGTTGATATTCCCTCTTTCTTCTGGGTAATTGTCGTATGCTAGAAATTGTATCCCCAGCCTTCCTTGTGGATAATTGCCGTATGCTCGCAATGTTATCCCCTTTGAAGTTGCCAGTGGGTCCTTTCACCGTATGCCAGTGATTTGTTCCCCGGGTCATTGATGTTTGTATCAATGCATCCCCTGCGAGTCCTCTTTCATTTACCCGTTTGATTGGTAATGATTGTTGCTCCCTTTGATTGGTCATCATTATATACCTAGTTTTGGTATCCCGATGCCTTTCTTGTCGGTTGATTTATCCTTTATTAACCCAGTAACCGGTTGTGGATAATCTTCCATGCGAGTATGCTATCGACGTTCTGACGGTAATGGATAATATATCTCATGCACTCTTCAGTCGAAGCCAGTTGTTTTTCCCAGTTGAGTAAGATTCGTATTCCTTTGTGGAATCGGATATTCGTTTGTTTCTTGGATAATTGCGGGATGCTTGCAATTTATCCCCTGTGAGTTGTCTTTCGTTTACCTTGTTGTTGTTGGTAACGATTGTCTCTCTTTTCGGTAGGTCACCTATTATATACCCAGTAACCGGTATCCTTGGTGTCTCCTTCCATGCGAGTATATTATCTACGTTCTGACGGTAATAGATAATATATCTCATGCGAGTATACTATCCACGTTCTGACGGTAATGGATATTATATCTCATGCGCTCTTTGGGTTTTCTCCCCAGTTGAGTAAGATTCATTTTCCCGTCGCGGATTTGAATGTCCATCCTGTAAGTCGATTTGCTTTTTCAAGCCCTCCTTTCGGATGATGAGTGTTTTGGCATATATACCAATTCACGCTTTGGTCGGTCACCTATTATATACCCAGTAACCGGTATCCCTGGTGTTCCTTCCTTTCTGCTCCCTATTATGACCTTGGTCCCCTGTGGAGTCAGATTTTCCTGAGTTGATGTACCTTTTTCAGGTCTTTCTCAGACGTTTGGTTGATTGATATCTCTCACCCTTATACCGGTCTTAGATATTCATTCTTCCTGAGCTTGTTACCCTTATACCGGTAACACCTCACTCTTTGTTGCTTCTCCAGGAGAGTCTCCTCGTTAGACATTCTCCAGTGGAGTTCCTGTTGTGATTTTACCCTCTTGCTGTATTGGCGTTTTCCCCAATATATGCAATTTTCCCCGGCAGGGAGGTTCTTTGTGAATCTTTTCCCCAGTCTGAGTCCGGATTTTTATCCGAAGTATCCTTTGTGGATAATTTGAGTCAGCTTGAGTCTTTCCAATGGATGTGTCTTCCTTTGGAATCTTATTCTTTTTTCCAGTTTGAGTCCTTTTCTCCCCAGTGAGGTCTCTAGTCCAGTCGTGTTCTGCTCACGCAATGTCTAGTTCTTTTCCCCTAATTCAGAGTCGTGTCCTGCTCACGCATTCTTTTTCTTTTTCTTATCCCCATGAGAGTATTGTTAGAGTCTCTGTTCCGGGTGAGTATATCACTCTGATGGATTGTCTTTTCTTCTTTGTGGACCCATATTCTCCACAGAGTTTGTTTGTTTTACATTCATACATTTGCATCATGAGGTCTCTTAGGGACCAAAATTTGTCTCATTATTGTTATTTAAGCCCATTCTACCGCGTCGAGATGAAGATTTCTAAACTTCACTTCTCCGGCTAGAATGACCTTAAATAGGGGCATCTGTAAGACCCCAATTTTGTCTCTAAGATCCCTCATGGCATCATATCATAACATTTCATTGCCTCAAGGATCATTGGACACCTTGCTTCCTTACCTATGGGTGGGTTATCTCTTTGAGAGTGATTCTTGGTCACCAAGCATGTTTTCATTTGTATGTCATTGCTTTTTCTTTTTACCACTAACCAAAAGTACAAAAATATGTCATCTAACCTTTGTCTTGCAGATGAAGCAATAACAGGTCAAAGCAATCAAAGGCAGTCATTGAGCAATAGATGGTGGTCATTCTTGAGATTTGGACCCCACAATCATTATCAAGAGTTCATGTGAACCATGATGTTATTTTGAAGCAAAATCCCAAGTGGTAGACGCTTGAATTTCATCAGAACATTCTCAAGTCATCAGAAGACCTAGAAAGTCAACTGCCAAGTCAACTATGGATTTGGAGGTGGGAAGTGATTAGAAATACTTCATTCATGTTCAAACAAGTCTCATTTGACATTTCAAACACTCCCATTGAAGAATTTGAGGTCCAGTCAAAACTTTCCAAAAATAGAAAGTGACCTATAATTTGAAATTTCCAAAAATGGAAAGGTTTTAGCCCAACTTCAACTCAATATCACATCATCAAGAAATCTTCAAATGAAATTTTTTTGAACATGAAAGTTGTAGATCTTTCTCTCCCATTTCCAAAAAGTCCAAGATCAAGAATTTCTCATGGATGGTTAAGGAGATATGATCAAAACATGGCAAAGTGTGCATGGAGCTTCAAATGAGCATAACTTTTCAACCAAACCTCCAAAATGGGTGGTTCTTTTTGCTACATTCTCCTTTTGACCTATAATTTCCAAATCATGCATCACATTACATGAATTATCATCACATGATCATTTGGTAATTCATTGGTTTTTTGGAGGGAAATATTAAAATTTAAATTTGGTGCATTGCTTGAACATTTTGCTATTGCCATTGGTTCCAAAATTGGATTTTAAGTGAAAATAAAGAAAATTCGTGCACTGTTCATACATGCATTCCATGCATAAGGGTGAAAAGCCAATTTGCACATACACCTCATTTTTGGTTAATCTCATTAGCAATTGGCTTAAGCATGATTAAAGAGTATTTAGCAAGGCATATATAAAGAAAACCCTAATTGTTTTCAGGGATTAGCATTCATTTTTTCAGATCTAGATCAAAATTCTCTCTCAAAATTTTCTTGCAAATCTTCAAACAAGAACATATTCCATTGCTTGATTCTTGATCCTGAAGTGTTCTGGAGTAGAATTGCACGTGGAATCGAAGCTAACAGTGCCATATTGAAGCATACACAAAGCTTGAAGCATCCATGGTGATTCCAAATTTTGGTGGATTCGTGCACAATTAAGTTCCAATTTCTCCTCCAATCATCCATACAAGTGTCATAGAGAAGCTGTTGATCATTTCAAGCCTTGAATCAAGCCAATTCCAGTTTCTGCACTTCAAGAGGTTACAAATCGAATCACCTAATTTTGATATCTATTGTGATGATGTTGTAGATCTAAGTATGTTGATCATTCTGAGCTTTGAATCATGAAAATTGGTGTTGTTTTGAGTGAGATATGATTGATTGAATTTTTGATGTTGAAAATTATTTCCTTCGATCCGTGTGTGTTTGATTGTTTTTGCATGAAATGTTTATGGATTATTGATGTATGATGAAAGACCTACATGATGCTGTGCTCAGTTTTGATTTCTGGACATGTTTGAATTTTCTGGAAAATCCAGATGAAGATCATGATGATCTTCATCTTCAACCTTTGCATGTTCTTCATTTTTCCAGAATTCCTGCGGGTTTTGCTACAGAGTTCATAGGTTTAGCTGCGAATTTGTTTTGGCCACGCTTTTCATGTATTCAGCACGCTATTCTGTTTCCATGCCAAGCTGTCCTAGGGTTTCAGTCTGATTCGCCCACGTATTTGCCACGTTTTGCTTGTTTGGCACATCCATTGGTCTATGTTCGTTGGACCATGTACACTCAGCGCTTTGACCATGCCACCTCATAAATGAAATCTTGCGTTTCAATCCTTGGCGCCACTCATTTCAAATTTGTCCTTACTTCGATTCCCAGCCGCGCCATATTTTCAAATGCTTCATTTGTTTTCTCCTTTTCCCTCCTTTGCCATGTACATGCTTCATGTGTTTTTTTAATTTTTTTCTCATCTTAGAAAATTCATATCTAATTGAAAATTAATCCAAAAATTACCAGGTTTTTTGCATTATGATCCTGATTCTCTCTAGTTTTTTATCATCATGATTTTACAAGTTGTGCTTGGCTAGATAATTTTTTGTGCTAGAATGTTTGAACATGTATCCTTATTTGACCTTGCCATGCTTATACCTTTATGAAATTCTGGTCTTTGATCCAATGGTTCTGAAATCTTGCCTGATGAAATTAGACACATTGCTTGACATTTTGGTGTTGATTTGGTATTTTTATCAATTGTTATTTCTAATTTATGATCATGCTAAGTTGGTGTGACAATTTGTGTCACACCTTTTGATGTTCAACTTATATGATGTGTTTGCCATGCCAAATGATCTCCAATTGTCCTGATTTTTTGTGTGATGCATGTTATGAATGTTATGATTAATCATGAATTTTGTTGGAATTATTTGACTCATTTCTGATTTAATTGAGATATTTCATTCTGGTTGGTCACATTTGAGCTTTAAAATTGCCTTGAACTTCAATTGATCATGAAATGTATTTGGTTAATGACATTGATGTGAGACCTTTTGGAATGTTTCAAGATGTGTTTGAAGTTGATTCATGTTAAATTTCAAGTTCTGTTTTGAATTTTTTCTCCATCTTTGACCCTAGGCTTTGACCTAGTGGTTTGTTGCTTATCTTTGAGCTTTGATTTCAGGTTGAACATACAAGTTCCATGGTTAATGATGCTTCATCACTTGAGCATTGATGTTTACTTTTGCTTACTAACATTGTGTGTTTTGTAGGTTGATGATTAACTCATTTGAGTTTGACTTTTGGCTTACACCTTTTTGTACATTGGGATTGTTGGTTGCTTATTGACTGTTTATCTGGTTGTCTGTACAGTTGAACTGATTTGTTTAGTTGTTTTCAGGTATATAAGTTGATTAAGTTCAATTTGAACTTTGCTTTGCTTGGTTGCTTAACCACTTAGGTATAATCCTTATTCTTCATGTAGTCTGGAAGACCTACTGTTATTAGTAGGCACCTGTCTGAAGTCCTCCTTAAGAGGCAATGTTTGTGATTGTTTACTCTTTGTGCCAAGCAGGAAAAGTCTTCTTATGAAGCAATTGGCAGATAAAAGAGATGTGTAATTCATCTCCTGCTACTCAGTGTGTCATTCACCTTGCTCACACAATGTGTTGATGCATTGTGAATACTAACCCAAGATCTTATAGAGTCAATCATTTGTGAAGAAGAGTTCCTACTTTCTGAACTCCCACACTTTCTATTGTTTAAAGCTCTCCCTGACCAGGGATAAGAGCTATGAGGCACACCCCTCATCTCCATTTCATATGCTTCACCCTAACTCTCAATGTTAGGGTTAAGAGCTCAAATACTCCATTCCAGTTGGCTGTAAAGCCTAACCTTGCTTGAGCCTAATTGATTGTGTATAGTGTGTGCTAATTGACTTGTTTGACTGCTTACTTGATTCATCTGTACATAGTTGTTTGTGTGTGCCTTTGTGCATTTATCATCATTAATTGAATATCATTTCATGGTCATTGTTCATATCTTTGTGACATATTGTTTGTCCATTGAGGAGTCAATTGTAAGTCCATTTATTGGCAGTTGTTTCCTATGATTTGGTAGGAGTTGGGACTAAGACCATTTATTGGCATCCCATTTCCTTGGAGTCGAGTGTAAGACCATTTATTGGCAACTTGTTTCCTTTTGCTTATTGCATTTGTTTTGTTTGTTGTATGTGAGGAGTCAATTGTAAGTCCATTTATTGGCATTTGTTTCCTATGATCATTCTTTGGAGATTGGTATAAGTCCAGTTGATTGGCATCTGATATCCATGTTTTATTTTGTTTTGGGAGATTGGTATAAGTCCAGTTGATTGGCATCCGGTATCCATGTTTGCTTTAGGAGATTGGTGTAAATCCATTGATTGGTATCCGGTATCCATCTTTGTTTTGTGAGATTGGAATAAGTCCATATATTGGCATCCGGTATCCATTTTATGTTGTTCATTTGTCATTGCTTATTGCCTATTCCAAAGGAACCACTTGGATCATCTACATATGATCTCAAGAGGTGAACATCTAAGAAGTTTTACATCCCTTAACCTCACACCCTTTTTGTTCTAAACCTCCTTTTGCATGTTGATTCAAAACATGAAAAATATTGTGCAAACATCTTCATTTCTTTTCAAATTAGAAACCTGGGCCTTAAGCCCTTGATTTTCAAACTTCACTTTTGATTAATACTTCTTTTTGAATTGAATCCTAATCATACTTTGACCATCTTTTTGTGAATACTCATAATCAATTAATTTCACTCATTCAATTGTTTTGTGGCTTTGTCCATTCTTGATAAGTTTTTCATACATTCTTGATGTAAATCTTACCATATCCTTAGTGAGTTCATTGTAAGTCTTCCATACTTATTATAAGGTTAACCCCTCACTAGTATGTTGAAGCTATCCTCGCATGGTGGATTGTTGATTCAGGTTGAGTTTTCTTCCGTTGATAATGAAATACCTTAAGGCTTTTGTTTTAAAATCAACTCACTTACTTTTGGAAATCTTCTAGCCGAACTACGACGTTTTGATCCTTGCCTTCCATGGAAAGGTACGTAGGCAACGGGTTCATCCGTTCAAACACAAAAATAATTAACTTGTATATTCTTTTCTCATTCCTTCATTCATGTTTGCACAATAAATATTTCATAAACAAATAACGTTTCGTACAACAAGTTGTGAAAAGGGCTCCCTAGGAGTACCTAGGACGTTTTGGGTGCCTAACACCTTCCCATTGCGTAATTTACCCCTTACCCAGATCTCTGACCTTTCATTAGTTTTCTATGTGTAAAACTTCTTAGGCTTTTGTTCGCTTTTTAGCCATTCCTTTGGATAAATAAAAGTGCGGTGGCGACTCGATTTCTTTGTATGCTTTGCTTTTGGTTTAATCAATAAATCATAAAGTGACGAATACACCGCTATACGTGGCACACAACTGCTAGCCGCTTTTCTTCGATAAGACTCAACTCATTAAACCTTGTTCGAATCCACTCAGGTTCGTCTAGCTTGACATCCAACAGGACCCTCAGAGAAGGAATCTCCACTTCAACAGGTAGGACTGCTTCCATACCATACACAAGGGAGTAAGGGGTTGCCCCGGTCGACGTACGTACTGAAGTACGGTACCCATGCAAAGCGAAAGGCAACATCTCATGCCAATCCTTGTACGTAACGACCATCTTCTGCACAATCTTCTTAATGTTCTTGTTTGCCGCCTCTACAACACCATTCATCTTCAGTCTGTAAGGAGAAGAATTGTGATGTTCGATCGTAAAATCTTTGTAAATCTCTTTCATCATATTGTTATTGAGATTCGAACCATTGTCAGTAATGATTCTCCCAGGAACTCCATAACGACATATAATCTCCTTCTTAATGAATCGGGCAACCACTTGCTTGGTAACATTGGCATAGGAAGCTGCTTCCACCCACTTGGTGAAGTAATCGATCGTGACCAGGATGAAGCGAAGCCCATTAGAAGCAGTAGGCTCAATCTTCCCAATCATATCGATGCCCCACATTGCGAACGGCCAGGGCGAATTCATGACATTCAGAGGGCTTGGTGGTACATGCACCTTATCTGCATAAATCTGACATTTATGGCACTTCCGAGTGTATTTGAAACAATCGGATTCCATGGTCATCCAGTAATAACCGGCTCTTAACAATTTTTTGGACATTGCATGACCACCAGCATGGGTACCGAACGATCCCTCGTGCACTTCTTGCATTAACATGCCTGCTTCGTGTCTATCCACGCATCTGAGCAGAACCATGTCAAAGTTCCTCTTGTACAACACATCATCCTGATTCAAATAAAAGCTTCCAGCTAGCCTTCTCAGGGTTTTCTTGTCATTCTTCGACGCTCCTTCAGGATACTGCTGGTTCTTGAGGAAATTCTTAATGTCAAAGTACCACGGCTTCTCATCAACAACAGACTCGGCTGTAAACACATACGCAGGCCTCTCGAGTCGATTCACAGTAACGTGTGGCACATGATTCCACCAATGAACTTTGATCATAGAAGACAAAGTAGCCAAGGCATCAGCCATCTGATTTTCATCTCGGCGGACATGATACAACTTCACTGTCTTGAAGAAAGTCAGGATCCTTCTGGTGTAATCTCTGTAAGGAATCAAATGCGGCTGATGAGTATTCCAATCTCCATTGACTTGGTTAATCACTAGAGCGGAATCTCCATAGATGTCCAGAGTTTTGATCCTTAGATTGATGGCTTCTTCAATCCCCATGATACAAGCCTCATACTCAGCTTCATTGTTGGTTACCTCAAAGGTCAACCTGGCAGAGAAGGGTAAGTGTGCACCTTTAGGATTGATGAATACTGCCCCAACACCGTTTCCATTCACATTAACCGCCCCATCAAACATCAATGTCCACTTGTCATCAGGATCCGGTCCTTCCTCGACAAGAGGCTCTTCACAATCTTTCATCTTTAGGTACATGATGTCCTCATCAGGGAATTCAAACATCATCGGTTGATAGTCCTCAATCGGTTGCTCGGCAAGGTAATCAGACAAAATACTACCTTTGATGGCCTTTTGAGACGTGTACTGGATATCATACTCAGTTAAAATCATCTGCCACCGAGCCACACGTCCAGTGAGAGTCGGCTTCTCAAAGATGTACTTCACTAGATCCATCTTAGAAATCAACAAGGTAGTATGGTTCAACATATACTGTCTCAGTCGGCGAGCATCCCATGCCAAAGCGCAGCAAGTTTTCTCGAGCTGCGAATATCTTATTTCACAATCGGTAAACTTTTTGCTAAGGTAGTATATCACATGCTCTTTTCGACCAGACTCGTCATATTGTCCCAATACACACCCCATCGAGTTCTCAGTCACTGAAAGGTACATTATTAGAGGCCTCCCAGGAACTGGAGGTATAAGTATTGGAGGTTTCTGCAAATATTCTTTTATCTTATCAAAAGATTTTTGACAGTCATCATTCCACCTGATTGCTTGATCTTTTCTTAGCAATTTGAAAAATCGGTTCACACGTGGCAGTTAGGTGAGATACGAACCGTGCAATGTAGTTCAATCTCCCTAAAAACCCACGAACCTGTTTTTCAGTTCTCGGTTCAGGCATTTCTTGAATAGCTTTCACTTTCGTTGGATCAACCTCAATCCCTTTCTCACTGACAATGAAACCCAACAATTTCCCGGATCTCACTCCAAACGTACACTTGTTTGGATTCAGCCTCAGTTTGAACTTTCTCAATCTTTCAAACAACTTCTGCAGGTTTACCAAGTGCTCCTCTTCCGTCTGAGACTTCGCAATCATATCATCCACGTACACTTCAATCTCTTTGTGCATCATGTCATGAAAGAGAGTCGTCATAGCCCTCTGATAGGTAGCACCGGCATTCTTCATCCCAAATGGCATCACCTTATAGCAGAACGTGCCCCAAGGTGTAATGAATGTCGTCTTTTCCATGTCTTCTGGCGCCATCTTGATCTGATTATAGCCAGAAAATCCATCCATGAAAGAGAAAACTGAGGATTGACCAGTGTTATCAACCAATACATCAATATGAGGTAATGGGAAGTCGTCTTTCGGACTGGCTCTGTTTAAATCTCGGTAATCGACGCACATCCTGACTTTGCCATCCTTCTTCGGCACGGGTACAATGTTGGCCACCCAAGGGGGATAATTGGTAACTTCCAGAAAACCTGCATCCAACTACTTCTGAACTTCCTCTTTGATCTTAACAGCCATATCAAGACTAGTTCTGTGAAGCTTCTGCTTTACCGAAGGACAATCTTCTCTGAGAGGTAGCCTGTGCACCACAATATCTGTATCCAACCCAGGCATATCTTGATACGAACATGCGAATATCTCCACATACTCTTTCAGCATTTCAATCAGCCCTCTCTTGACATTTTCCTTCAAAGTAGCCCCTATCTTGATCTCTCTCTTGGCGTCCTCAGTACCAAGGTTAATGACTCCCAACTCTTCCTGATGAGGTTGGATGACCCTTTCCTCCTGTTTCAACAATCTGACCAATTCTTTGGGGAGTTCACAGTCTTCTTCACTCTCCTCTTTGGCTTGGTAAATGGGATTATTGAAATCATACTGAGCCATAACAGAACTGTTTTTAGAGGAGTCCGCGAGATCGATTCTGCATGTTTAATGCTTTATTTTAGAAAAGAGTTCAAAAAAGTCACAAAAAAACAAAAAACATTGCCATTTTTATTGTAATGAAAATAAAAACAGAAAGACAGTGAGCACAAATTTGTTTGCAAAACGTCCTTTATTAATGATAATCATTGAAAACATGATGTGCCCCTACAATGAACCACTACGCCCCGGGCAGAGCGTAGGGCTTTTGTGCAGAATGAAAAACAAAAGAAAATTACTTTGTCTGAAGAGTAACTTGGACCATTTCTTCGGCTGTCCAATTATTCACCATCTCCCCTGGAGCACACGGGCGCACCCAGTTGTCCAGATCACAATCACTGTCCCTGTCTTCAGTACCGGCTGCAAAGACGTCTCCATGATTCATCAACCCAGCGCTGGTGAAGGTACTCGGCCCTTTCTGAACACCCTGCTCTTCCTGAAGAGGTTGATAACCAATACCAAATTTCTCTTCTTTCACGGGCATATCAACCATCTTGCCCCAGCCTTCTGCCCTGCTAGAATTAACAACCTCCACAGCCTGCTTGTATGATGCAATTGAGACACCTGGCTTCTTTTGCTCAATGAAAGCCACCTTCTCAATGTCAATGGTCTCGAAAGCTTGGCACAGAATTTCATGAATCTCGCCATCCATCTCCACATACTTGAAGGAAGATAGATGACTCACAAGAATGTCCTCCTCGCCACACACAGTCACAACCTGACCATTCCAAACATACTTCAACTTCTGATGGAGAGTTGACGACACTGCTCCAGCCCCATGTATCCAGGGACGCCCCAATAGGCAACTATATGCTGGTTGAATATCCATCACATAGAAGACAATATGGAACACCTCCGGGCCTATCTTCACGGGCAAGGTGACTTCACCGAATACTGATCGCTTGGACCCATCGAAAGCACGGACGATGAGATCACTCGGAGTGAGGACAACCCCTTCAACATCAAGCTTGCTCAAAACCTTCTTGGGCAACACGTTCAAAGACGAGCCAGTATCCACTAACACATGCGACAACACTGCGCCTTTGCACTCCATGGTGATATGTAGAGCTTTGTTATAGTTACGACCTTCAGGTGTCAGATCCAAATCTGTGAACCCCAAACCATGTCTCATGCTCACGTTCGTAATAACACCCTCGAGCTGGTTGACAGAAATCTCTTGAGGCACGTAAGCCAGATTCAACATTTTCAGCAAGGCATTACGGTGTGCCTTAGAACACAATAACAACGAGAGGATAGAGATTTTGGACGGAGTCTGATTCAGTTGGTCCACGATCTTATAATCACTTTTCTTAATGATCTTCATAAAATCCTCCACATCTTTCTCAAAAGAACCTTCAGGCACCTCCTTTTGAACAGGTCCTTCTTCAACCACAGTTTGTTTACCTTTTGCTTTGGCAAGAGCCTCAGCATTGCTATCTCTCAAAGTCTGTGGTGCAAACAGACGACCACTTCTAGTAAATCCTCCCGGTCCTCCCACATTGTCCACAGTCGGACCAACAGTTACAGGAGTTCTGTTTGGCACACCAATTATCACTGGAGCCTGATTCACTGGTCTGATCTGACTTTCTGACCTTCTGTTATTGCGGAAAGCATTATCATACTTCCAAGGAACTGCTCTACTGTT
This sequence comes from Lathyrus oleraceus, assembly GCF_024323335.1. Taxonomy (NCBI): domain Eukaryota; kingdom Viridiplantae; phylum Streptophyta; class Magnoliopsida; order Fabales; family Fabaceae; genus Lathyrus; species Lathyrus oleraceus. Next base: position 491,536,044 of record NC_066583.1, read on the forward strand.
CTCAACAGGTCTTCTATCAGAAGCAACAATAGTGGCAGGAGCACCAACAGTTACTGGCGCAGATATAGTTACAGGGGTACCAACAGTTACTGGTGCACTTGCAGTTCTTGGGGCACGTCCAGGACCCTCAGACGGTTTGAAGTAAATGGTAACAGTTGATACCACCTCACGATCTTTCACAACCCGGTTAAACTGTAGGCAACCATCATCAATCAAACCCTGGATACCTCTTCTCAGCTTTTCGCAGCCATTCTCTTGGTCAACACAATCTGAACAGCCCTCGTCACAACCCGGGAACACTCCCCCTTTCAACAAACGTTCCTTCACAACACACAGCGACGTCTGAACATCATCAATATCAACCACCAAATCCAAAGCCTCCTCGTCTTCCATATTATTCACCCTGGGCCCACCATGCTGAGGCATAGGGTTATTCACAACATTCGGCACCAGAGCAAAGTTGATTGTTTTCACATCAATTAGATCCTGGACCTTATGGTGGAAAGCCCGACAATTCTCAATATGGTGCCCAAGTGCACCGGAATGAAAGTCACAATGGACGTTGGCATCATACCCAGCGGGTATCTTCGTCAATGGCGCCATGGTACGCAGTTCAACAAACCCCAACCTGAGCAGTTCAGGAAGCAATTCAGCGTATGTCATCGGCAACGGGTCGAAACGACGATCCGACATTCTCTGTCTCGACTGAAACGGGCGTTGTTGTTGTTGTTGTTGTGGCGGTCCTCTCTGTTGCTGTTGCTGAGGTTGATTTGTTGGGATGGTCACAGCGGCAACCTGACGATACTGTCCTCTGTTTACATTCCTTCTGTGTTGCACAGCATTAGTTTCACCCTCTCTCCTTCGGGGTGCCCCAGAAAATGGCTTCTTAGAACTGGAAGATGAGGAACCAGAATCTTGAATCTTCCCTGCTTTGATAAGGCTCTCGGTCCTTTCTCCATAGATAACCACATCAGAAAAGCTACCGAACGGGCAACTTCCCATACAATCCATAAACACACCTTGCAATGTTCCAATAAACATGTCAGTCAGCTCCCTCTCCAGCATCGGAGGTTGCACCCTTGCAGCTAACTCACGCCACCTCTGGGCGTACTCCTTGAAACTTTCACCAGATTTCTGGAACAGACTCTGCAGTTGGGTTCTGCTCGGAGCGATATCCATATTATGCTTATACTGCCTCAAGAAGGCTTCACCCAAATCTCTCCAGCTTCTAACAGATTCTCTCTTCAACTCCATGTACCAGTCCAAAGACGCCCCAGACAAGTTGTCCTGGAAAAAGTACATCCACATCTTCTCGTCATCTGTATATGCTGAGATTTTTCTGTAATAAGCATGCACGTGGGTGCGAGGACAAGAAGTGCCATTATATTTGTCAAAGGATGGCGCCTTGAATTTGTAAGGAATTCTCAGCCCATCAACCAATCCCATGTTGGTTACATCAAATCCCAAAGAGTTCTGACACTCCATGGCACGAATTTTCTCAACTAGGGCATCAACCTTCTTATCCCTCTCTACAGTTCTTACAACTTCATCATCCTCACTGAGGAGAGTAAACATGTCTTCCTGTCTGTCAACCAACGGAGCAGGATGGCGCACCGGAGCACGGGTTACTCTAACATTAACAGTCTCTTGAGCAATAGGTTGTCCATTGATTCTGATACCCCTCAGTTCATCACCCACAGCATAGTTGTTGACGGGGATAGTAGCAGCAACAACGTCATTAACAGGGACTCCTTCGGGCGAGTTACGGTTAACCAGTGGAATCACAGCTTCCTGTCTCTGGGCTAAGGCTCGCAGCTCCTCTTTCCCCTGAATGACCCCTTGCATCATGCTCATAAATTGGGTCATGTTAGCCCTCATCTCTGCCAATTCAGCCTGAACTTGGTCCATACTTCTCTGTTGACTCAGTCTTGTAGCGTAGCGGTGCGGACGACGATCAGCAATCCTGCCTAAGACAGGAACCAGAATGAGAAGTCTTGTTCAAGAACACCTGTAATGCAAGAATGATATGCGTATGATGCGTATGATGCATATGCTATGTTCATTTCTCAGGCATTCAAGAGTCTTATTCATCTTTTGATAAATGGCAACCTGCAATATAAACAACAAAGAAGCAACCTACACAGGATGATGAGCACAAGTGAACCATCAACAATCTCATCTATAACCATGAGAAAATAAGGATCATACAACATGGTTCAATCAAAGATTCAAACATCATAGTACAACAAGGAATCCCATCCAACAATCCTGGAGGTGATCCTTAACATAAACAACAGATACAATCTAAGAAAGTCGTCCTCCAGGAATGAAAGTCTTCAGATACTGGCACTGATCAATCAGTAGGTCACACTCTGAACACTCAAGTAAAGGAGTGAGCTTCTCCTTCAGTTGCTGCCTGAGTTCCACTACTTCTCCTCTGAGCTGGCTCTCTGATGCATGTCTTAGGTCCACTTCCTTCTTCAACTGAGCATCTTTGTCCCTGAGCTGCTTTTCCAAGTCTCGTATCTTCTTTTGGTAGTTGGCTTCCGCTTTTTGCAACCTTAAGCGTTCATGAAGTTCTTCATTCAACATTGTCTCTATCTCCTCATAGGACCTCTTCTTGCTCTTCAATCTGCTAGCATCTTCACCTTGCACTCCTTTGAGTTTATGAGCCAAATTCAACTTATCAGCTTTGGCTTTGTAAAGCTCCATCTGGATATCCTGCTCTTTCTCTTTCAACTGGCGATTCTCCATTAAGGCTCGTTTGTAATATTCAGCAGGCACATTCTCAGAATGTATCAAAGGTGGTTGCTCTCGCAATGGTTCCATCCTATCATAGGGTAGCAACAAAGTCCCAACTCTCTCCTTGACCCACTCAATGTAAGCAGGCATAGCAATGGCAAACTTCTTCCCTAACACAGATCCATCCTTTACACCAATACTCTTCCAAGATCTTCCCACTTGCTCCAATCTAACTGGGTCACTCCGCTTCTCAAAGTACACACTCTCAGCTATCTCAGCATCTAGTGGCCTTTCGTTCATGACAAAACCCAACTGACGGAGAGAAAGAACCGGGTTGTAGTTGATGCAACCCTTAGTTCCTATGAGTGGAACATTACGAAACACTCCACAACTCATAATGACATTACGCACATTAAGCCTGTAAGCTTGCCACTTAATATCATAGGAAGTGAGAGACATGATCCTCTGGGTCCACTTACGAGTGCTCTGAGTATTCACAAAAGGTCCACTGGTTGGCAGAAAGGACAAGAACCATTTGAGTAACAATGGGAGACAGCACCTGATAGCTCCACCCTTACCATGCCTGTTGTGTATAGCATAATAAGTGTCAGCTAACAAGGTAGGAACCGGGTTTCCTCTAATGAAAATAGTGATAGCTGCCAGATCCATAAAATTAGGCATGCTAGGGAACAAGACAACCCCATAGATCATGATAGCCAATTGAGCGTTGAAAGCTTCCCAATTTCCTTTCTTTGCTTCTTCCTTAGCCATTCTCACCACAAACTTCAAAGGTAAACCCATAATATCCCCACTTGGTTTCCAATTGTCACTCACCTCCTTGATACCCAAATGGAGAGCCTTAGCAACAACCCTGAAATCCACCTCCTTTGGCACCTCTAGGAAAGGTACTTGGTATTTAACTGGAACATTCATCGGGATGGAATACTCTTCAAGAGTGGGAGCTAACTGATAATCCTGAAAGGTGAAAGAACGGAGCTCTGGATCATAGAACTGTAGGAGAGTCTGCAGAGGTACTGGATCAACCACCATCTTCAACAAAGCCAGAATATCCCCATACTGATCATCAAACACCTTCTGATTACAACCGGCCACCACATTACCCAACTCTACCAAAGATGTCAATGGCTCACGGTGAAAACTGTAGGTGCAAATCTTCCTCTTCAACTCTGGAATGGCTGCCATCTCTCACAGTGAACAGACTCCTGAGTAAACCTGAGAAATGATATGCATGAGCAAATTAGCCTTTTTTTCTCTTTTTTCATTCTCTTTTTTTCACTTTTTTTTTTCATTGCATTATTTTTTTGAAAATAAACATGATATGATGCAAATGATGCAACTATGACTGGTTGGCTGTGTATCACACGGCACAGGTTCAGAACTTCGGCATGAATTCGGAACCGGAAACCACAAATCAAAGTCATCTGGAACCCCACGGTTATCTGGAACCCATACTTCAGAACCAAGTCACCACTAGGACCAAGCAGAAGTCACCAACAGGATACGGTCACCAACAGATCAAGTCACCAACAGTACCTGTAATGATTCATTCCCTCCCCACTCATGGGTGTCATCTAGGCCAGGGTAAGGTCAAGAGAAACGCAGGATAAACAACCCTTTCAAGAATATCATCATATACACACCAGATGTATGCAACGATAATACCCCATCAGAATCTGAACTGCTCGTGATACCATGTTCCGCTATGTGGCGCTATACCACCCGCTTCCCATGAATCACTCTATTCCTAGGTGTCCAAAAGTTCACTCATAGCCTGTGTATTGGGCCTTTTACCTCATGTAACTCCCACCCCATAGAGAAACAGACACACAACCAGCATAATGATAATATGATGCATGCAAACACATAATGCACATATATACACTCACATCATAATGAACAAAATGCAATAAATAAAGCAGTAAAAGCAACCACAACTATCCTAAAGAGCGCTAGGATCGACTCGCTTAGGGAAGATGGACCAGTAAGAGGTCAACTTCTCTATAGTCTCCAGCTGTCGCATTACGTGAAAAACCGGCGGGAAAAACACACAGAGCCGCCACCGTGCGTTATTTATCCCAAAGGAGGGAAAGGAAACGCTCGAAGTAAACCTGGAAAGGAATGGTCTCGCGACCAGAGATTGATAGGTACGGGAGTCGGTTATGAGAAGGGAAGGTATTAGCACCCCTACGCATCCATCGTACTCGATGGGATCCATGCTCAAAAAAATAGAAGAAAGGTTGCTAAAAAACTGCTCAAAGACTGCATAAACACTGGAAGGAAACACGGATGAAAGACGGAAGAAGAGGACTCGGCAGGATGTCGCATCCTGGTCCTACATAGTTTGTCAGACACAAACATCAGGGTCGACGTAGTTCGGGGAAAATGGGGAACGTGCTCGCTAGGATATCGCATCCTATGCATACGTATCTCCTCTAACCAGAGTAAGAATCAGAGCACTCGTAGCTCGGCTAACGCGCGCCAAACAAGACACTGAAAAGGAGACGCTGAGACGTCAAAGCAAACACACAACTGAAAACGGAATGCCAATCGCTGGTCTTACATCCAACTCCAGACAAAACAAACGAACAAGGAAACCGAATGCCAATTGCTGGACTTACATCAGACTCCGAACCAACAAACACCCACAGGAAACCGACTGCCAATCGCTGGACTTATGTCAGACTCCAAACAAACAAACACACACAGGAAACCGACTGCCAATCATTGGACTTACGTCAGACTCCAAACAAACAAACACACACAGGAAACTGACTGCCAATCGTTGGACTTACGTCAGACTCCAAACAAACAAACACACGGGAAACCGACTGCCAATCGCTAGACTTACGTCAGACTCCAAACAAACAAACACACAGGAAACCGACTGCCAATCGCTGGACTTATGTCAGACTCCAAGCACACACAAGAGGAGGGTCTCGATTGCAACTAGGGCAAGAGAAAAGGGAGGTCTCAATCGCAACGAAGGCGAGAGAAAAGAATTAGAGATTAGTCGTTAGTCAAACTCGACAAGACATCGCATCTCGTGCCTACGTATCTCATCTGGACATGAGAATCAGAGTTGCCGTAGTTCGGCTAAACTATTTCTGTTTGTTTTGTGTTTTTTAGATGAACAACGCCACTACGCCATCTACCGGATGCTCGACCTTTGGATACTTACTCACCTGTAGTAGAAGGAGTCAACGTGTCCTTAAGAGGGGATAATGTTTGTTTGTGTTTTAGGAAAGCTCACGCAAGAAAGGAAGTCCTAAACGAAGGAACCGTGCTACCTTAATTGATATGCAAACGAGAGACTATGCGAAGTCTAGCAATCCTAGGGGATACAATCACACCACACACAAACACATACAGCATGAAGTAAACACACCAACAAGGGGCTCAAACATCCAAGGGTGAGGCTTTAGTCAAGGGGTCATATCAACCTCGACAAACAAGCCGGCTGGAATGGGTCTCTGACGAAGCTCTTAACCACTGACATTGACCGTCAGGGTGAGAAGATGAAAGGTAATGAGGAGAAGACCTCATAGCTCTTAACTCGGGCCTGGGTGATCTCCAATCAATGAAAACGTGGGAGTCCAGAATGAGGAACTCTATTCCACTTGACTGACTCTATATACAAGGATCTTGGGTGTTTATTCAAAATGCATCAGCACGTAGTGCGAGCAAGATGAAAGACTCAACTGAATAGCAGGGGACTGACTGCTAGCCCCTTCTATCTGCCAATTGCCTCTTCACTTAGGAGGACTTGAAGTACAAGGCACAAAGATAAACAAGCACAAACATTGCCTCTGAAGGAGGGCTTCAGACAGGTGCCTGCCAAAAGAAAATGACAGGTCTTCCAGACTACATGGAGAATAGGAATTTACCTAAGTGGTATGCCAACCACAAGCAAAGCAACTCAAGCAATGAGTTAAAGCGGCTAAAGTACCTGTAAGAAAAGCTAAACAATCAGTACTATGTTTAGACAAACAACCAACAGTCAAAATAACAGTTGTTCCCAATATACACAACAAGCAAGCTTTATGTGCAAGCATTCAAATTGTTTCATCATCTCAAATGACCTACAAACAGCAGGGGTTAGTGGACAAAATAAAGGCATCTCAAATCATGAGATCAACATCATCCCTTAGGACTATAAGCTTGAACCTGAAATGCAAAACTCAAAAGATGAGTACAAACCACTAGCACCAAGGCTAGGGTCAAAGGTAAGGCAAAAAGTCAAAACAGCAACCAATTCTCAACAAGTAGCACATTTAATCTATCATGAACATGTCCTAAAAAGGACAAAATCAAAAGCATTAAGCAAGGCCATGTAATGAGCAAAATAAGGCAAGACACACAACATGATCATCAATTGGACATACAAAGTGAGAAAATGCACATTAAATCAGAAACACATCCAATGATCATGAAATTTTATACACAGGCTCAGCATATTGAATACAAGCATGGTGCAAAAAATTAGAATCAGAAAAGCTCATTTGGCAAGGAAATGAAAATGAACAAGTATGACATCAAATTGTGTGACACACATTGTAACACCAAACATTCATGTGTCCCAAACAGAGAAGGAAAATGATAAAAATGCCAAATAAAATCTCAAACATCCTACAACATGTTAGGAAGCAGCATATAAAATTTCATGGCAATTGGACAAGTATTGAGCATTTCACACCATTTTGAATGAGGCATGGCATAATTGTGTACATGTTCAATCAATTCAACACAATTAAAAATCCAGACATGGTAAAATCATAAAATCAACACCATAAAATACTAGACAAACACATGATCATGTAGAAAAAAATTGGGAATTAATTGGATCATTATTCTATTTTTTAGGATTTTTGGAATTATCATGAAATAATGAAATAAATGGTAAACATGTTGAAAACAATGAAATAGCATCGAATTTGGAAAACGCCAGGCCAAGGATCGAACCCTAGCACACCAAAACGCTGCATTTAGGCCTGGTTTAAATAAATGGAATTAAGCTGTGCTCGCTGGGGATCGAAGCGAGGAGCGTTCCAAAACACTGCACTTCACTAATTGGAGTGTCAGCCTAGTCATCCGGTCACAAGCCACGCGAGCGAGCCAAATGAGTCTCAGCCAATCACCTTGCCACTCAGGGACCATGCAAGCGCTGACAGGGATAAGCCCTAGCACTTTATGCAGAGGGCGGCGCTACAATCCACAGTGGTGGTGCGCACGGTGGAAACCACCGTCTCCTACCTTGAGACGGTGGTGAACAGTAACAACTTCAATTTTTTTTGCAGAATTCGCTAATACGTATACCATTCGAAAGCTTACAACATGAGGAACTCAAATCTATCATCATCTTAGCCTAACACAACATGTATCGTGCAAATCAAAGCAAATCATTTATGAACATCAAACTTTAATTCACCATAACTTAGTCATTTCTCAACCAAATTCCACGAAATTTACATCAGTGTGATCAGCAAGCAAAGAACTACAAGATTATATGCATAGAATCATGAATTAAGAGACTCGAAAATCACAACTCTTGAAGCTCAATCAATGGCAGCAGTGGATCCAGGTGTCTAGCAGCGTCCAAATCTCTTCTATCAACCTTGTTATGACTTCTGAAGCACGAATCAACTCTTGGAAAGGCTTAGATCTAGCTAAATCTTCAAAACTCCATGTTCATGTTCATGTATGGAATTGCTTGATTATTCACCAATTTCTTCAATCAATGGCTTGAATTCTACCAAATGATGATCAAGAAACCAGAATATGCAATAAAAATCAAGTGTTACTTGAAGAATTTTTGAATTATGGTGGAGAGAAAATTTGGAGGGAAAACTTGAATCTAGATCTAGAATGATGAATTCTGAAAATTCTATTAGGATTATCCTTTTATATGCTGGCCTTATCCATTTGCTAATTAGAATTAAGCATGGTTAATGAAATTTTAGTGAGAAATAAGGTGTAGTGCAAAAATTGATTTTTCACCCCATGCATGCAACATGCACATGAACAGTACCACATGGCCATGTAATTTCACTTAAAATCATCTTATGAATATGTTGGAATGATTAAAAAGCTCATATGATGCACCAAATTCAAATTCATGATTTTCCCTCCAAAATGAGCATGAATGAGCAAATGGTCATGTGATGAAATTTCATGTAATATGATGAATGATTTGGAAAATACATGTCATTGGAAGAAATATGCAAAAAGAGGCACTCAATTTGGAGTTATGAGTCAAAAGTTATGGCATTTTGAAGCTCCATGCACACTTGGCAATGATTTGATCATATCTCCTCAACCATTCATCATATGCTCATGATCTTGGACTTTTTGGAAATGGGAGAGAAAGATCTTCAACTTTCATGTTGGACGAAATTTCATTTGAATCTTCTTTGATGTTGGAAAGTCAAGTTGAAAGTGATCCAAAAACTTGCCATTTTTGGAAACTTGAAATTACAGGTCACTTTCCATTTTGGGAAACTTTTGATCTGGCTTCAAAATCTTCAAGGTAGATGTTTGACATGATGAACTAACCACTTTTGGCCATGCATGAAATGTCTCAAACCATTTCTCCACCTCCTAGCCCTCAGTTGACTTGCAGTTGACTTTTATGGGCCCCAGATGACCTGAAACTGCACTGTTGACTTTTGAGCCTCTAACACTTGGTCAAGTTGCTTCAAAATGAACCTTGGTTCATATAAGCTCTCTAGAACAACCATAGGGCCTTTTCTCATGGAAATGCTTGCTCTCTTGCATTGAGGAATTCTCCTTATGCCAGTCTTGACTGATAAGATGCAATGTACTATGCACTATTAATGTAATGTTAAGGTGATGTTAATGACCTAAAAATGAAATGAATGCATGAATGGGGGGTGCAAATTTGAGGTGCTACAGTATCACGTAACAATCGTATCAAATCTTACACTTGAACGACTTTCGCACTACATCCTAAAAATAGGCTAAGATGGGTTTGGTAAACTAAGGTCCTTGGCTTCTAAGGTCTATATTGGAAAGAGTAATGTCTAACCACAACTTACTTGTGTGACATTATTGATCCCAACATGACCTCCACCAAGTGAATGGACTTGCAAGTCAACATGCTAAGGAATAACTCCACACAAGTCAACAAGACTATGCCATTCTCCTATCTTAATTGCACTCGAGTCCGGGTATAGAACTCATCTCACAAAGATCACCAAGCACACAAGGAATTAATATTCAAACAATTCAATCATTACATACAATACAGTGATCCAAAATTGCACAAAAATATGTCACACAAAAAAATATACAATACAATACAACAAATATGAAAAGTAGGCAAAACCCACTAGGGTAATAGATTCCCCAGCATAGCGGGGTATTCGTTACCATTAGAGATATTGACTAAATCCAAGGTAAACCATACAAGTCGAGTCGCCACCGCACTTCTATTTATCCAAAGGAATGGTTAGAAAGCGAACAAAAACCTAAAAGTTTTATCGAATCAAAAACTAGTAAAAATGTCAGAGATCTGGGTAAGGGGGTTGGTTATGCAATGGGAAGGTGTTAGGCACCCAAAGCATCCTAGGTACTCCTAGGGAGCCCTTTTCACATTTGTTGCAAAGGTTGGTGTTTTTTTTTTGAAAATTTATTTGTGCAAACATGATTGAAGGGATGAGAAAAGCGTGTATGTTTATCTAATGTACTACTTACTAAAAGAAGGGTCAAAAGAAAATGACTCGCACGGATGTCGCATCCACTGCATACGTATCTCATCTGAATAGGAGAATCAGAGTCTGCGTAGCTCGGCTACCTATGGGTTAAAGAGGAGTGTGCTCGCTAAGACATTGCGTATTATGCCTACGTATCTCATCTGGGATGAAAATCAAAGCAAAACGTAGTTCGACCACCTATGGGGTAAGGGTTGTGTTTTGGGGTGAACGACGTTACTACGCAATCTACCGGATGCTCGACCTTTGGAGACTTAATCGCCTGTAGTAGAAGGAGATAACGTGTTCTTAGGAGAAGAAAAATCAATGAGTTTGGGTGTTTAGGGATGCTCATGCAAAAAGGCAGTCCTAGATGAAGGAACCGCGCAACCTTAAATGACATGCCACGAGAGACTATGCGAAACCTAAGAAAGCGGTACAATGCGGGAAAAATAAAGTACCACGCGGATAAAGATCCGAAGCAACAACAATTTACGAGGTAAGAAAACCAAAGATTCCCAAGCTAAACACCATCAAAGAAAGTGAGTCAGTATAGGTAATCGGAATAGCCTCCAGGTGGTACCCCACAAATAAAGTGGAACACCAAGCAAGCTATCCCTGCAAGAGTATGTGAGCCCTCACAAAAACTCAACAAACAGGTTAGAGTAATATGACGGAATTAGGAGAAAACAATGCCATAACAAACACAAAACAGGTTAGAGCAAACAGGATGGGGTAATCAAGAGTTGCCCCCAAATCAAAATGTAACCACATGAATCATGCCATTAAAATTCACAAGAAGCTCACAAAAAGCAACCAAGAGTAGGAGGCCTAAACCTCTTGTCAAACACATGCATCAAAAGGGTATCAAATTCACCCATAATACCTCATACATTTAGAGCATTCAAATTAAAAGCATAAAGTAATGGGAATAAGGACAAACCTGATTGGAGAGACCGATGAAATCGAATGGCACGGTTGGGTTTGCAAAGCACTCTTAGAATTTATATGAGAGAGAATTGGTTCTTTGCCGATGAGTTCCCTTCAGTCTCTGGAGGTTGCTCTGAACTCTATTAGCTCTTCTCTCACTATCTTTTTCCTTGCCAGGGTAATAGGAATAGAATGAAATTTTATTTCACTGAAACTCTGAATTTATAACCTGGTTTTTGTGGACCTGTGGGCTCAAATGAGAGAGGACCAAGTCCAAAAATTTTCTGTTATATTTTATTTATTTATTATTTATTTATTTATTTATTTATTCGTTCTTTTTTTTAAACACGTGGGCTTCGCCTAGCGAGCATGACAGTTCAAGAAATTCCTCTGAGCATAGGTGATTCTGGTGGCTTTTCTTGGGACTTGCTAGGCGACCCATTCTGCTCGCCTAGCGAGCATGACAACTCATGAACAAACTTTTGCTCCTTCAAGATTAACGTTTTGACTGACGAATAGACCCCATTTGAACCTGTTGGAAGTATCTCAAGCCATTCCCTTGTGTTGACTGATCATCTAAATAGAACCCACAAAGTGTCTTGGATGATGCTCAAGCTTCAAACAAAAGATGTTAGTGACACATTTTTGTGCTTTTGGTTAGTAAACAAAAGTAAGAGAAACAATGATGTATAATTCAAGCATGCTTGGTGATCTCAAACCAATCACAAGGAGTCCCACCCAAAGGCAAAGGGAAACAAGATGCTAAAGATCCTTGAGGCAATGCAAATGAAATGTTATGATGCCATAAGGGATCTTAGGTTCAAAATTGGGGTCTTACAGAAGTCGAAGACGAAGAAGATGAGATGGAAGAGGAAATAATGGCACACAGGCCCGTTTGCTACTACGTCATGAATAATGGATGCGCCAAAGAGCAGAATGCTTTCTTCGAAAGGCCGGATGATTCCATGAAAGCACATTTGAAGCCTTTGTTCATAAAAGGAAAGGAGGAGAATGTTGGTGTGAAGAAGATACTGGTGGATGGGGGAACAGCAGTAAATTTGATGCCTCATTTCATGCTAAAGAAGATTGGGAAAGATGACTCAGACGCAAAACCTCACAACATGGTTTTGTCGAACTATGAAGGGAAAGTAGGAACCACTATGGGCGTTATCCAGGTGAATCTGACTGTTGGAACCATAACAAGGCCAACGATGTTCATGGTCATTGCTTCAAGGGTGAATTACAACCTACTACTTGGAAGGGAATGGATTCATGGCGTAGGAGTCGTACCCTCTTCAATGCATCAGCGAATAGCCATATGGAGGCCAGACGGGATCGTCGAAAACATTGAGGCTGATCAAAGCTATTTCATGACAGAGATAAACAAATGTCAACAGTCAAAGTTTCGACAAGAACCTGGCTCACATACCTCCATGCAGCCCAGCCGAAATCGACTTAAAGGCAACGGACAACGCCTACTGCTCCATGTACCTTCATCCCACACATGGTTTCCAGTGGGACAAAGAAGTAATTGGCGAATCTTACATGTGGGGAACTACTCATATAGCGCCAATAGCATGGGGAAGCGAATTTGACGATGACGAGTAAAGAATCAGCGCTCGAAAAATTACGGCTTACATAGCCGAAAACAAACTCAAAGAGGCCCTTGAGGCTGAAGTAAAATACATGGCTGTCGAAGCCAACGAAGCAAATTCCAACAAACAATGTCCCCAAAGAGACGTTTCAGGAGATCATGATAACAACCAAATGGGCGAATGGCAACATCAAAAGCTTGACGCCATTTATGACGACGAACCTCTAGGGTTCAAAAAAGATCCAGTGTCAACTAACGAGAAGATGGTCGCGCAGGATCCATTAGAAGAAATAAACTTAGGAGTGGGGACAAAAAATAGACCAACCTACATAAGCGCAAAAACGGACCCCCATTTCAAGGTCGAAATAGTCCAGTTGCTGAAAGAGTTCAAAGACTGCTTCGCATGGGATTACGACGAGATGCCTGGGCTAGACAGAAGTTTGGTCGAACTGCAGCTACCAATAATGGAAGGAAAGAAGCCAGTAAAGCAGACTCCACGACGCTTCGCACCAGAAATTCTGTCGAAAATAAAAGAAGAGGTCGAAAGACTTCTAAAATGCAAGTTCATCCGCACAACCAGGTATGTCGAATGGATTGCAAATATTGTTCCTGTAGTTAAGAAAAATGGCAAACTTAGGGTATGCATTGATTTTCGAGACTTAAATTCGGCTACCCCAAAGGATGAATATCCCATGCCAGTGGCAGAAATGCTTATAGATTCTGCAGCAGGCCATGAGTATCTAAGTATGCTAGACGGATACTCTGGCTATAATCAAATTTTTATCGCTGAAGAAGATGTTCCTAAAACAGCTTTCCGCCGTCCTGGAGCAATAGGAACGTACGAATGGGTAGTAATTCCTTTTGGTTTAAAGAACGCTGGAGCAACTTACCAACGTGCTATGAATTCCATCTTTCATGACTTTATTGAAACTTTCATGCAAGTGTACATTGACGATATCGTAATTAAGTCTGTTTCAGGAAAAAGTCATATAGATCATCTTCGACAATCCTTTGAAAGGATGAGGAAGTTTGGGTTGAAAATGAATCCACTTAAATGTGCTTTTGGTGTGCAGGCGGGTGATTTCTTAGGTTTTGTGGTCCACAAGAAGGGGATCGAAATAAATGAAAACAAAGCCAAAGCCATAATGGAGGCGAAAGCGCCATTAACCAAAAAGGGGTTGTAGTCTCTGCTAGGGAAGATCAACTTCCTCAGAAGATTTATCTCCAATCTTAGTGGGAAGACGCAAGATTTCTCTCCTCTACTTCGACTGAAGAAGGAAGACTTTGCATGGGGGCAAGAATAGCAAGCGGCCTTTGACAAAATCAAGGAATACCTGGCTAGTCCCCCAATCCTAATGTCTCCTTGCAGAAAAAGAAGTATGAGATTGTACATTTCGACATCAGACAAAACAATAGGAAGTGTGTTGTGTCAAGAAGATGAGAATGGCGTCGAAAGAGCCATTTATTATCTCAGTAGAGTCCTGAATGATGCTGAAACTAGATATAGTATTATAGAAAAACTATGTTTATGTGTATATTTCTCTTGTATGAAATTAAAGCATTATATAAAACCTGTTGATGTATATATTTCCTCCCATTTCGATGTAATAAAATATATGTTATCTAAATCTATTTTACATAGTCGAATTGGAAAATGGGCTTTAGCATTAACAGAATACTCCTTGAAATATCTGCCTTTAAAGGCTGTGAAAGGACAAGTGGTTGCTGATTTTATAGCTGACCATTCTATAGATGAAGATGTAGAATATGTCGAATTAGAACCTTGGAAACTGTACTTCGACGGTTCCAGTCATAGAAATGGAACTGGCGTTGGGATGTTGATTATTTCTCCTGACAGAATTCCAACAAAATTCAAGTATAAAGTTGAAAGTCTGTGTTCAAATAATGAAGCAGAATATGAAGCTTTGATTGCTGGACTTGAAATCTTGTTGAAATTGGGGGCAACAAGAGTCGAAATAATGGGTGACTCTGAACTGGTGATAAAGCAGTTGACTAAAGAATATAAATGTGTAAAGGAGAATTTAATCATGTACTTTGTAATAGCCAATAGACTTCTCAAGGAATTCGACAATGTGGCCTTTAGGCACATTCCCAGGCTAGAGAATCAAGAGGCGAATGATCTTGCACAACTAGCGTCTGGATACAAAGTGTCGAAGGAAAAGTTAGAAGAAGCTATTGAAGTCAGAGGAAGAGTAGTATCCACCAAGTTGTCCCCATCAGATTTGGAGTCAATAAGATTAGGATACGGTGACGAAGAAAATTTTGAGATATTCAATATAGATGATTCAGGAATTGAAGACTGGAGAAAGCCTATCAAGAATTATCTACAAGATCCAAATCAGAAAGCAGAAAGAAAGATAAAATACAGAGCTTTAAGTTATGTACTTTTTGGAAACGAATTGTTCAAAAAGACTGCAGAAGGAGTCTTGTTGAAATGCTTAGGTGAAGATGAAGCCTACATAGCTTTGTCGAATGTGCACAGTGGAGCGTGTGGCGCACACCAAGCAGGTCATAAAATGAAATGGTTATTATTTCGACAAGGAATGTATTGGCCAACAATGCTGAAGGATTATGTCGAATTTGCAAAAGGATGTCAGGAATGTCAAGTACCTGCAGGCATACCCCATTTCCTGCAAGTGAGTTACATTCAATTATAAAGCCTTGGCCATTTAGAGGATGGGCTTTAGACTTGATTGGGGAAATTCGACCAGCCTCTTCAAAAGGGCAAAGGTACATTTTGGTTGGGATAGACTATTTCACTAAGTGGATTGAAGTTATACCATTGGTAAATATGGATCAAGAAGCAGTTATAGATTTTATCCAAAAGTACATCATTTACAGGTTTGGGATACCTGAAACAATAACAACAGACCAAGGATCTGTGTTCACTGATAAAAACATGCAGAAATTTGCACAAGAAACAGGTTTTAAACTCCTTACTTCGACACCCTACTATGCTCAGGCCAACGGGCAGGCTGAAGCAGCCAAGAAGGTAGTGATAAATTTGATCAAGAAGCATGTAGGGAAAAAACCTAGAAATTGGCATAAAACTTTAGATCAAGTTTTGTGGGCCTATCGAACGTCTCCAAAAGAAGCAACAAATTCGACTCCGTTTAAGTTGACTTATGGACATGATGCAGTTTTACCAGTCGAAATATATTTGCAGTCAATTAGAGTACAAAGGCATTATGAAATCCCATTAGATATATATTGGAGCATGATGATGGATGAATTGGTTGATCTGGACGAAGAAAGACTACGTGCGCTAGATCTAATAAAGAGACAAAAAAAAAGAGTCGAAAAGTTTTACAATAAGAAAGTAAAATTCAAGACCTTCTTAATTGGTGATCTTGTTTGGAAAGTAATCCTTCCTATGGATCGAAAAGATAAGTTAATGGGAAAATGGTCTCCTAAGTGGGAAGGACCTTTCCAGGTTTTGAAAAGCTTTTCAAATGGCGCATATGAGATTGAAGAAATAGAGAAAGATGAGAGAATCCTAAAGATAAATGCCAAGTATTTGAAAAAATATAAGCCAACATTGCAGGAAGTAAAAATAATAATAGAATAATTGTAAACATAATTATGACAAGCTTTGCCAAATAAAAATGGCATCAAAGTTATTACAAAGAAAGCCTCAAAGGGCTGAGAATTGTTAAATTAATTTGACTACAGATTGAGACTAGCAAAAGTTTCCTTCAACGTGACGAATTTCTTCCTCTGAAACTGGAGTCAATGATCACAAAGACTTTTGTGAGTAGAGAGAGTCTCAATCTCTTGACGAAGTTGCTGGCCCTTTTCTGCATGTTGAATACCCACCTTCAGTTCGTCGTCAATCTCATTCTGCTTGGGTTGCTGTATGGATGCTTTGCGTTTTTTCTCTTGGGAGATCTTCTCTTGAAGTGCTGCTATTTGTTTTTCCTATTTCTGGATATTATCATCACAAACAGCAACTTCTTTGACGTAAGTTTCAGAAAGTTGTTGTAGCTTTGAAACTTTGTCAGTCGAAACTGCAACAGCATTCCATTCAGCAGTTTGAGCTTCAGATTTTGAGGAGATTTGCTGGGTAAGATCTCTTTGACGATGGAGGTCTGCAGTTGCCAAGTCAATAAGGGTCATCAGCTCCATCACAAAACTGCCAACCTCAGCAGAAGCTTCCAAGACATTGACTTGCTTCAAAATTTTCTTGAGGTCAATATGGGCAAGGGTGTTTTCTTCCAAGACTTTGAACAAATCAACATCAAGGATCTTCGTCTTAATCTTGGGCAACATGTTACCAAGAGATGGTGCTTCAGAAGTGGCCCCAGAAGTAGTCGAACTGCTCTGCGAAGAATCTTGAAAATTAAAACGAGTACTAAGCATAGCCTTCAGATACTCTAAGGGTCTCTGCACTTTGAGGTTTTCAAGCTCCTCGCGAGAGAAACTAGTCGAACCAGTTGATTTGCCACTTCCTTGGGTCTAGTCAGGAGCAAATAGAGTGTTTCGCTCTAAAATTTTCTCAGCCTCTGTTTGTTTCGACTGGTCGCCCCCATCTTGGGTAATTTCGTCTTCATGATCATTTTCAACCCCAGCTTCCTTGTCAGTATCATCACCCTGAGCTGCAACACCAAATCTTGGATGAGGAGGAGATTCGTCTTCAGAAGCTTCACCCATTGTGGCGTCGAACTCTGCTACAGTCTGCCTGTCATGATCACTTGTGGGGATATCTTTTTCATGGACTGTTTCCTCCAGAATTTTCTCAGGTGTTCTTTCGACAGCCACTTGTTTCTGCAAAATAACTCTAAGCTTAGAAGAAAGAGAGGCAAAAAAGATGAATAATATAGTCGAAATAAAGATTTACCTCGGGAATCTCAGTGTTAAAGCTAGATTTCCCACTCTCCGTATCCTTCGACTGAGGTTTAGCAGTGGGAGTACTTGCAAAATCCTTCCTAGTTGATTTAACAATGGATCTTTGGGAAGAGACCTTTGTGAGTTTCTTCTTCTGAGGAGGAGGGGGGATTAGCTCTGGAGATTCATCACCATATTCTTTATTAGGAACATTATCCTATTCTTTCTCCTCTTCACTCTTTCTCTTTTGGACTGATGGGGGTTTTCGACTTACCTAGTCATGCAGACCAAAGCCAGTTAGTTTCTTAAAAGGGAAAGGAATAAATGAGAAGAAGTGATGTGTTGTACCTTTGTCGAATGTTTCTTAGCAGCACTTGGCGATGCTTCGATAGAAGTTTTCTTGGCAGGAATCCTCACGGCTAAGGAAAGAAAGGAGATTCAGAAACGAATATAAGGAATACATGATGATACAGTTAGAATAACAAAAGAAAAAATCATGTTTTCTGTGAACACCTTCAAGAATGGGATCTTCCACGCAAACGTGTTCTATTCCAATATGAAGGTGTCCTTGGTATTCGCCCAGATGATACTTAGTCGGAACCACACGCTCAGCAGGTTTTTTGTACTGTTGACGAAGAATTTTCATAAAGTCCCCACAAACGAACCAATCTGGGAATGGAGGGCTAAATGCCATGCCAAATTCAGCAGTTGGCAAAGGAGGAAATTTTGGTGGATGACAACTGAAAGCCAGGTCATAGCGCGCCTCTGGTCGAATATTTGAAGGCAATGACAGTTTTTCAAATTTCTCCGTCAATTTACGTTTTAATTTTGCTGCTGCTTCGTGTATGGTTCGACTAAGATCATCAGGTCTATACGCAGTTTCGAAATGTTTTTGAAATTTCTGTATTTCTCTAATGTGTCTTTAAATACCTTTTTTGGTCCGATCCTGCACAAAAGCAAAAGCATTTGTTAAATGCGTAGTAAAGCTGCTACATCAAAAAATTTGTTGGAATAATAATCTTTCCACCATTCATCAAACTCAGGAGTACAGAGGAATGATGGTCTAAAGATCACTGGTCGGATGTCGAGAGAGTCATCAGTCAGTTTCTTCGACAGTTCTTTGCCCTCACCTTCAGTATGAAGGGAGTTGTAAAAGATGAATGATCCTTTCTTGGGGAATATAGGTCGAGGTTTTATCTGGATCAGGCCAAACTGTCTAGAAACAAGGTTGGGTTGATAAACTATCAAAGCGATTTGGGTTTTAGTGGCGTTACGGTAAGAAAAAAGGAGCCTAGGGGTTAAAAATGATTCCCAAACATTCAGAAATATATTTTCATCCTTCTGCATTTCAAAAGGCAGTTGTTGGGTAAACCATTTAGGTCCAATTTTTCTATCAGCAAAAGGTGCCATGGTCGAAGTAAACTGATACCTCTTGGCAAACATCATGACGTAGCTTTTGAAAGCTTGTCGAAGGCTAATCCCTTCATCAGTTAGCGTTAGTTGCACTAACCTTGGCCATTCGACAGTCCTGCTTTTTACTTCTTCTTCATCTACCTCTGGCTCTACAGGAAGAGAAGCTTCAAAGGTGGTATTAAGCCATAATTGCAAGAGCCAGAAAGGTCCTAATAAGTTGATTTTACCTTGGGTTTTGATGGTTTTCAAAAGATGTACGCTCTCACTCAGAGATTCGTAAAGGTTCGCCAGAATCATTTCGCTCAAACATAGTTTTGTGCCTGCATGAAGCTGATTCACTATGGTGATGAATCTCTTGGCAACTTGGAGGGAGCGAGAGTAGAACACATATTTGGATAGCCACAGAGTCAAAAAGGCTATGTGTTCGACATCTGAGACTTCCGTGGTGCTCTTGTCATGATAATGGGACGTAAGTAAAGTGTACGGGGCGAGGCTAGTGTGGAAAGCGATGGTATCTTCATTCAGGATAGTAGGGTCGAAATCTATACCGTTGGGGTGAAGGCCAACGATGGCTACTGCGTCGAAAAGAGTAGGTGTAACCATCCCACAAGGAAGGTGAAAGGTATTATAGGTATTGTCCTAGAAGTAGAGAGAAGCCAAAAGCATATTTGGGCAGATATTGGGTCCTACTCTCGACAACTGAATAAGGTCGAAAATGCCTACTTCTTTCCAAAAATCCCCTTTAACCTTTTCAATTTTATCTAGCCAAGATAAGTAGTCTGAAGGGTCTTTCGACCATGGACAAGTTCTAAATATCCTGTTGTAATTCAAATAGGCTAAGTTCAACTCTCCAGCATCCGTCGAACTCGATGGGTCATTTTGTTCTACAATTTTCTCTTTAGGCTGAGGTTTCACTCCAGCGCCTATGGGTTTTGTATGGAAATAAGTTGGAAAAAATTCTCTTAAACGATCTAGTTTAATCTCTGGATTTGGAAGGGGACCTAACATAGCGTGACAGTTTCCAGAAATAAGAACAGGAATTAATACCTGAGATTTATAGATGCGTTCTTTTTCTTTCTCATTTGGAGGTTCAGGAACATACTGTTGATTTCCAATAGTCATTGGTCCTTTAAAATCGTGCACAGGAGAGAGAGATGGATCTTGTTTCTTCTTGGAATGTTTGCTGCTTAAAGGTTTGTGAGGAGCCATTGTTAGGAAGAACTTAGGAATTTTTCTCAGGGGAGTATGAAAGCTTAAGAAATGGGTATGAAGAAAAGAGTTCTGAAGCGTTAAAAGAATTTAGAGAAAATGATTTATGGGTATTTATAGGAAGAAGATGATGAAAAACGCTTTAAAATGGTAATGATGATGGTGGGACACGTGGCCAATTTTCATGGTGATGTTGAAGAGGTGGAAGTTGAAAAGAGATCATGATGTTAGGAAATGATGGAGGTAGACTCTGAACATGGGCTAGACGTGACATTTTGGAGAAAGTGTAATGATGAATCTGTATTGGAAATTGAGATTACAAAAAACTTAGAAATGATGAAATTAAATGACATGGCATCAAAACACTAGTTGACAACAAATGATTGTTTCTCCAAAAACAGTCGAAACATCTTTGCTGGGGGGCAATTTGTATACGTGCGTTTTCGACGCCATGAGTTTAGTATGCAAAAGGGTTCCTTTACAGATGACGCCATAGGACTAACAGTTTGGTTGGAAAGTGTTCTTCAACATTTCGACAAGATAATAATTCGACATTTTGACAAGATACTTGCAGATGGGAAGACGTCTTTGACAAGCGTGGATGCTGTTATTTCGACAATTCGACAGAATCTGGAGAGAGACGTCATTTCGACGTAAAGTGTAATTTCAAATTCAAAAGAGTTGTGACGTTTGGCAGAAGACGCGTGGAAGCATCTGGCGAAAGGGAATCATGCAGAAGAGCCAAATGGAATAGTTTTAGGATTTGTTCGTTAATAACAGTTATTTTGTTTGTATATAAATAGGATAGTTGTTATCAGAAAAAGGGTGTGAAAAAATTACTTGTACAAAATTCCTGCAAATACTCAAAGTACCCGTGTGAGATAAAAGAGTCATATCTGGAACATGTATGTGTAAACAAACACCTATTCTTTCAAAGTTTTATTTTATAAAGTTTAAAGTTCTTTACCAATTTCTCTTTACATCTACTAGTCAATTATCTTTCTGCATTTCTTCTTTCGACACTTTATGTTTCGTCAGTTATTTTCTGCCATTTATCTTATCTTGTCAAATTTACATCTATTTAAACGTTTTTTAATCAACACCTTTCGACATAAAAACTTGATAAGCCAAATGAAAGGTACAAAAGTCTTTCTAGAGATTTACGAAGTTATTTAGATTTGCACATGTCCTAGGATTTGTGTGGTTGATCCTGCAAGTAACCCAATTCTACACGTTTTGGAAAACCAGAGGTTGTTCGCCAAAATTCACTGCGAACAATAACATAAAAATATTTTTTATTTTTTTCTCAAGAACCGTCCAACCGGGTTTGTTAAAAGTAATTGAGTTTTCCTAGTCTCCACTAGGGTTTGTTTTTCTTCTCTTATGAGAAGGCTACTTTTCATTCTAATTCCTGAATGCTAGGTTTAGTCTGCTGTGCTACCAAAACATTATGAAAAGTTCGAATATTGAAGGATTATCCTTATAAGAGGAGGGAGAAGATGAGGGATTTTGTTTCGGTGTGGGGGAAGAAGGTTATGAATCATGTGATCTACGACGGTGCTTGGTGGGGAGGTTCTTGTGTGATAGACCAATTCATGTGAGATCTAGGAATGTAAGAGTAACAAAAATATGGAGGCAAAGGAACGGTGTCATTATCAAACAAGAAAAGGATGGTCTGTTCTTATTCCATTTTGCTCACAATCTCGACATGGGGTAGCTTTGAAGGGAGGTCCATGGATATTCGATAGTCGTCTCTTGATCATGGAGAGGGTGAAATTGGGAGTCCAAATTAAAAATTCCCACAATTTCACGTAGATTTATGGGTTCAAGTGCACAACCCCCCGACGGGGTTGATGTTACAGAAGGTGGGAAGAGCAATGACAAATTTCATTGGTAATTTTGTGGAGTATGACAAGAACAATAACTCAAGTTTATGGCGTTGGTATATGCAGTTGAGGGTCAGGATTGATGTCTGGCAGTCACTGAAAAAACAAATGAGAATGGAGAATAAGGGAGGTGAATGGTGTATGGTTAATTTCAAATATGAGAAACTTAATTTGTTTTGCTTTGTGTGTGGGATACTTGGCCACTATAAACAGAAGTGTGAAGTAATATTTTCCATGCAGGATGTTGATGGAGTAAGAGGCTGGTCGAATGACATTAAGGCTGATAACATAAAATAT
Organism: Lathyrus oleraceus; assembly: GCF_024323335.1. Classification (NCBI taxonomy): domain Eukaryota; kingdom Viridiplantae; phylum Streptophyta; class Magnoliopsida; order Fabales; family Fabaceae; genus Lathyrus; species Lathyrus oleraceus. Next base: position 491,558,687 of record NC_066583.1, read on the forward strand.
GGTGGAGGACTGTGTTCACGGTGGCTGAAGGAAGAAACTGGCGGTGGAAAAATTGCTAGAGAAAGTGACAACCTTCAGGCGCGTGAAAGAAATGCATGGATGGGAGAGAGTGATGAAGGAATTGATGGTGGGAGGGCCCCACATGCATTTACTTAGATTTTAATGCATGCAATTACCACCAATTATAGTGGTAAACACCAATTAATACCCAATAATGAGAGAACCTTATTACTCCCTCCGTTCCTTTTTAAGTGTCATTTTTTAGAAAAAAAAAATTGTTTCTTTTTAAGTGTCATTCCAAAGTTCAAAGTAGTATTAATTGTTCTTTTGTCCAAAGTACCCCTAATTAATCATTACAAAGAGAAAGAAAAGTCAAATAAACTAATAAAAAGTTAAGGGTAAAATAGGAAAAAAGATAATGATTGTTTAAAAAGTAACAACAATGACTAGTTTTATTGGTATGTGTAAGAATTCAAAAAATGACACTTAAAAAGGAACGGAGGGAGTATATAGTATTCGTAGCAATTATGCTGGCCCAATTACCACTTGCCAAAATGATACTCATGATGAAATCTTTAGAAGCACTAGACTGACAACCCAACCTAATCAATTATTATGTAACAGTACATGGACAACCATAATTGCCAATGATTTCTTGTCCATCCAACCACCATTAAAAGAAAATGGTACAACTAACACATACCACTTAAACCCAATTTTAACCATCCAAAATTCTTACAACATGCATACCCCACATATTACTTTACCTGTTCCACTAAAAATACCACTACTCAATCCCAACATTAACCAAAACACCCAAAACCTCGTAAATGAAAATAAAATAATTCTTCCAACATCAAACCTCTTTAACCTAGACAACCTAAACTCATCCCTAACCTATACAAACCTGAATCCAACCAACACAAACCAAAATATGAACCTTAACATTAATCAAACATACACTGAACAAATGTTACCCATTACCAACACCAACCAAACACAACCTGGTCAAGTTCTAGAAGATCAAAACAACATGGATGTCTAAGTAGAGTGGAAAAGAAGAAGATAAGAGGTCAAAGGAAAAGGAAATGAGAGAAATGTCACAATGCAACATTTTTTATCAGTAAGTCCTGGCAATCAGGACTGCCGGGACCAATGAAAATATTAAGTTGGAATTGTCAGGGATTGAGCAACCCGAGTGCAATTTTGAACCAACATAACTTGGCTCAGCAACATCACCCAAACATTATTTTTATGTCAGAGACATTCAAAAAAGCTAAAAAGTTGGAGTATGTGAGAGTCTTGCTTAATTTTGATGCTTTCTTAACAATTGATGTGGAAGGAAGAAGTGGGGGTTTATCATTTCTATGGAAAGACAAGGTTAAGTGTAATGTCATGAACTTTTCTAGAAACTTTATGAATCTTTTGATACAAGATGAAGCGAAAGAGCGGTGGAGATTAACTTGGCTATCTTGAGAGGGGGGAAATAAGACAAGCTTAGGATTTGCTTCGATAATTACGGGATATGCTGAACGTTCCATGATGTATCGTTGGTAATTTTAATGATTTATTATCCCAACAAGACAAACAAGGCATTCATGCACACCCAAATTGGTTATGCATGGGCTTTGATAATGTTGTTAGTGATTGAGATTTAACCGATATTTCCCTCGAAGGCCACCTATTTACTTGGATCAAGAGTAGATATATTGATCATGTAGTGGAAGAGAGACTTGACAGAGCTTCAGCAAACTCAAATTGGATTTCAAACTTTCCTAATGCAAGGATGGTAATCTTGATTGATTTGCATTTCGATCACAACCCTATCTTATTATAGTACGAGCCAACTCAAAAAACTTGCACCATGTATTCTTTTAAGTTATAGAACAAATGGATAAAGGAGGAAGACATTGACAATGTTGTGATGGAGGGATATAAGCATGGAGAGGATATAAAAATTGTTCATAGAATATCTTCTTGTACGGGTGAACTTGAGAGGTTGAACAGATTGAAAAGAAGGGAGAGCAAATATAAGAAAGCATGTTACTTAGAAAATATATAAACCTATCGAACCAACCATGATCCTGAGTCAACAATAAGATTTTCCAAAGCCCATGTGTGCTGATGTATGAGGAAGCTTTCTGGAAACAAAGAGAAAAAATGAATTGGCTTCGCGACAACGATCTTAATACTAAGTTCTTCCACATGTCAGCTACTGCGAGAAAGAGTTTCAAGAAAATTGACATGCTTATTAATGAAGATACAATGTAAGTAAAAGACCATGTTAGCATTTGTGAAGTTGCGAATAATTATTTTGAGAAGTTGTTTGTAGGTAAAGAGTGTAGGCATGACCCTATCATCTCTATTATCCAACCAATAATTTCCAACGCAGACAATGATAGGTTGGTCGCACCGGTTTCTAAGGAGGAGATGCACGAGGATCTTATTCATATGCGTAACACCCTACTTTCCGACACGACAAATAATCAAATAAAACATAAATCCTGCAAGTGGGATGATATTCAACAACAATAAAAGTCATATTCGAACTATATAATTTGAAACGAAATCGTCTAATAAGCAACAAAAACTATAAAATACTTGTTATTAAAAGCCTCAACAATATTATTAGTTTAAAAAATGGTTCATCATAAAAAATCAACAGAAAGATATGCAACATAAAATAAATGATAAAACAACTTGTTCCCCTCGTGTTACATATCCGAGCGACTCCAACTATAAGACTCGATCGACAAGTAACTAAAGAGGCACAACACTGTCATCAACCTTAAGATCCTACTTAGATACCTAATTATCTATACTCCAAATGGGAACAGACGCAACAAAACAAAAGGGGGTGAGCATACATTCAAATGATAAATGGTTCACAAAATAATCAGGATAGGTTCACACGCTACAAAGTCATACACATATCAAAATGCACCCCAATATCATGTATTCACATCTCACCCATATCATGGTCAAACTCACACAAATTATACAAGATTACTCATCATTACACAAACATTTCATCATCATGTAATGCAATGTAACATCGACTCAACTCATGCTCGTCATGGTCCCCACTCTAAATCGAACTCACAACTCAACTTTATATGCATGCGGTACCAACTCAACATTTGGTTCTTCATACGAACCAGGTTCAAATGAACTACGAACCCTGAGCCCCCACTCTGAGCTTGGTACAAGTCAGTAGTCTCTACTCTGAGCTAGCGAACATACCGCTTTCACAACATTGACAACATATGATGCATGGCATATCACAATGTAATGACATCAACATAACAATGAATACAATCCCACTCTGACTGTAAACAATCATACAACCACAAAAACATGGAAATGAATACATCCCCAATCTAATTCTAAACGATCATGCAACAACAACAACAACATAGCAATGAGTATATGCCCACTCTAACTATAAACGATCATTCATTCAGTTCATCACTAGTAGTTCTCACTCAAACTACTCATATCATCAATCGCCAGCAAGCATGTACAATAAATAATGTAGTTAGACTTGCATTTCACGACAGTAACACCACATCAAATACATACCTATACACATCATTCATTCATGTTAAATTATCTGAACATTGATTTATCATTAAGCATGTAAAATAATTCACACAATTATTCATACATTCACACATTTAACATACATCCTCATATCATTCAAACATGTAAATTCATCTCATAAGGCATAACCATAATGCAGCTCTGTGCGTTAGCTTTCCAACGTTTTAAATTGTGCCTCAATCCGAGTCACAAAACTCAAGTTACAATGATTCTAGTCGTGAACAACAAATATGTGTTGTCATCCTCGCCAGGTGAGCACAACAGCTCAGTGGGTGAAGTTCATAGGGCCAAGCTCGCCGAGAGAGCTTGCTAGGCGAGGTCGCCCAAACTTGCAGCACCAGAAACATAATTTTTGCACTACATAACCCTCTGAGCTCTTCCAATTCAATCCCAAACATCCCCAACTAGTCCATAATTGATACATATATGATTAACACATATTAGTATATTATTTTCCAATAAACTAGCATGTTATTCCATCATCTAACCATAAAAATTCAGATTCATGATCATACCTAAAAACTCCTCAATTCCAATACAAACAATCCAATCGTGAGCAATTTCACATAGACAACAATCATAAAACATCAAGCATGAATTTAATGTTAATTCATGACATAAAAACATAATCATATTCATTGAATTCACCAAATAATCCATCACAAGAGAAAGAAGAAAACCATATTGAAGGTTAAGGGAAACCTCTCCACCCTTTCATGATTAAGGCACCCTTAGATGAATTTTCTAAATATATAATATTCTAATTAACTTCTCATAATTCAGTTTTTGGCCCAACTAAAACTCAACTTCTCTTCACTCACCACTTACTTCTCTTAATTCATAAAATCTGCCCAACTCTACATATTCTACCAATTTTCTATTAATTAATTAATTAAATTCCACCAAAACTAATTAAATCAACATAACTCACCACAAATGTCGACACCGGCCAAACACATAATTAATCACATAAAATAATTATTTAAATAAATCACTCATTTAAATTAAATAAATAATTAAATAAAAGGCTAATTAAGTCAGAGTGTTACAATATGCATCATGATAAGTCTTGGGGGCCCGACGGTTTTAACCTTGCTTTCTACCAGAAGTTCTGGGACTTGTGCAGGGATGATATTTTTGTGTTGTTACTCACTGGTTGGAGAATAGATTTTTCCCTTCATCTCTTAATGATACGAATATTTGTGTCATTCCAAAGTCTGCTAAGCCTAATAATATGAAGGACTTGAGATGGTTTATAAGATGGTTTTAGAACTTCTAGCAAACAGAATGAAAGAGTGCTTGTCTAAATGTGTGTCTAAAGAGCAGTTGGCTTTTGTTGAAGGTCGTCCCATTCTTGATAATGTCATGTTAGCCATTGAAATCATACACGCATTAAAGAGAAAGACTAAAGGAAATATATGTGAGTTTGCTCTAAAAATAGACATCAGTAAATCATATGATAGAATGGGTTGAAGCTTTTTGAAAGGTGTGCTTAGTCGTATGGGTTTTTGAAGAGAAGTAGATTCATTGGGTGATAATGTGTGTTACTTCAATTAATTATTATGTTCTGGTTAATGTAGATATAGTCAGACCTCTTCATCCAGGGAAAGGATTGAGACAAGGGGACCCACTACCCCCTTATCTTTTCATCCTAGTAGCAGAAGGATTGTCCGCTCTTATCAATAGAGTTGTGAATAGAGGAGATATCCATGAATCTCAAATTTGTAGAGGGGCACCTAGAGTATCCCATCTACTTTTTCTTGACGATTGTTTGCTGTTTTGCGGGGCCAATCTAACAGAGGTGACAAATCTTATGAAGTTGCTTAATGTCTATGAAGAAGTGTCGGGTCAGGAGATAAATATGACTAAGTCTAAAGTGTTTTTCAGTCGTAATATTAGTAGACCGACACAATAATATCTAGCTCGTATTATTGGATTTCGTCAAGTGTTAGGTACAGGTATGTATTTGGGCTTACCATCGATGATTGGCAGAAGTAAAAAAGCTACTTTTGCTTTCATCAGGGATCGTATTTGGAAGAAAATAAACTCTTGGAGGAGTAGGTTGTTGTCAAAGGCAGGGAATGAGGTTATGATAAAGTCAGTGTTTCAAGTTATACCATCTTATATCATTAGTGTTTTTATCATCCCATATGCTATAGTGAATGATATTGAGAAGATGTTGAATTCTTTTTGGTGGGGAGGAGGTAATAATAATAAAGGAATAAGGTGGCTTGCATGGGACAAATTAACGTGTACTAATAATGAAGATGGGTTATGCTTCATAGATTTCAAAGCTTTCAACATGGATATGGTTGCTAAACAAGGTTGGCATATGATGACAAAACCGGAGATGTTGGTTGCTAGAGTTTTCAAATCAAGGTATTTCCTAGATCCTCTTTTTTTGAAGCTAATCTTGGTAACAATCCGAGTTTTATGTGAAAAAGCTTATAGAGAGAAAGGAAAGTCTTAAACCTGGGTTGTAGGTGGAGTATTGGGGGTGAGAGTAAGATTAAATTAATGGTTGAGCCATGGATAGGGGGTATAGAAGAAGGGTGCTTAGGAGACCCACAAGGTCAAGGTGTGTACGATATTGTTGGTTCCATGTGTTGGCAGCAATTTTGGTAAAACCTAGAGTGTTCATAAGTTGTCACAAGTGTTGTCTTGACATAAGATAACATGTTCCTGCAGGGTGTTTAAAATGTGGATGTGCAGGATTTTACTGAGATGTCAGACCCGATGTCAAGACATTTGTATACAGAACATTCAGTCTGAATGTTATGTATTATGTAATTGCGCTGTTTATGCTAATCTCTGTGTGATTGATGTGATGATTGAACGCGCCACTCAATCAGTAATTAAAACTAGATTGACTTATTTTCCAATGAGATATAATCAGCTGTCATGAGAAGATATGAATGGAAAATAGTTTTAGGGTTTTATGATGTCCAAGCCCAGCCAAACACTTCTATAAAAAGGGCATGGAATACCTGGTTTTAACACACAAGAAATAACGAACAAAATATTGAGAGAGAATAAGGGTTTTAGTCTTGTGTGGTCGTGTGTACTGTGAGCCATTCATTCATCCATAGATGATTGAATTGGAATGACTTTTGAGTGGTAATTTGTCCACTCTAAGCTTTGAAGCATGAGTGCGTGTTTACTTGGTTGAAGCTTTTAAGCAAGATCAAGTATGTATTCTTGAAGAGTGTCTTCTTTTCATTGTAATATTTGTTTTTACATCACTGCTGTGATTGAGGGGGAGTGGGTAGGATCTCATATCTAGGAGTTCTTAGATAGAATTCACACGGGTAGAGATTAGGGGGAAAAACTGTAACTTGAAGTTGTTTACTGAGAGTCTTTGAACTAATTTTGTTTAGTGGATTTCCTTCCTGGCTTGGTAGCCCCCAGACGTAGGTGAGTTTGCACCGAACTGGGTTAACAATTGCTTGTGTCACTTGTATTACTGTTCTTTATCTTTTATCCTGTGTATATTGTTCAGATATTAGTGTCGTGACATTACCTTCGACATCTCATATCTGGTACCAAAATTTCAATTGGTATCAGAGCAGGCATCCTGCTCTGTTTCTGGGTGAGATCTAGGGACGGTACTTTCTGGTACTATGGATAGAGACGGAGGATCTGTTCACAGACCACCAATTCTGGATGGATCTAATTATGACTACTGGAAACCTCGAATGGTAGCCTTCCTGAAATATTTGGATAATAAGGCTTGGAAGGCTGTTCTAACAGGCTGGGAACATCCAGTTATCACTAAGGAAGGAGAAATTACAACTGAGAAGAAGGCTAAGGAACAATGGACCAAGGAGGAGGATGAACTAGCCCTTGGAAACTCTAAAGCATTGAATGCTATATTCAATGGGGTTGATAAGAACATCTTCAGACTGGTGAACAACTGTGCGGTGGCTAAAGATGCTTGGAATATTCTCAAAACCACTCATGAAGGCACCTCTAGAGTAAAGATGTCTAGATTGCAGTTGCTCACTACCAAGTTTGAAAATTTGAGAATGAAAGAAGATGAAAATATTCATGACTTTCATATGAATATCCTTGAAATTGCTAATGCCTCAGGAGCCCTGGGTGAGAAGATGTCAGATGAAAAACTAGTGAGGAAAATACTCAGGTCACTTCCCAAGAGATTTTCCATGAAAGTGACAGCCATAGAAGAATCTCAAGACATTTGCAATATGAGAGTGGATGAGCTAATTGGATCCCTCCAAACATTTGAGTTGGGAATGTGTGATGGATCTGAAAAGAAAGTCAAAAGCATAGCCTTCATGTCAAACGCTGAAGAGAAAGAGGTAGAAAGTGGTCAAGATACTGAGGAAGATCTGGCAAATGATGTAGCATTACCAGGGAGGCAGTTCAACAAACTTTTGAAAAAGATGGATGTAAGGTCTAAGTCTAATGTCAAGAACATCTCATCTGACATCAGTAGATCCAATAATGCTGGAAGAAGAACAAAATCTGATGAAAAGCCCAAAGAAGGAAAAGGGGTTCAGTGCCATGAATGTGATGGGTATGGACACATTAGAGCTGAATGTGGGACCTACCTCAAGAAACAGAAGAAGGGTCTTGCTGCTACTTGGTCTGATGAAAGTGAAACAGAAGGAGAGTCTGCAAATATTGTGACTGCCTTGACTGGAAGATGGGGTTCTAATAAAGACTCAAGTGATGATGAAGTAACCTTTGATAATTTAGCCACTACCTATAGAAATTTGTGTCACAAAAGTGAAGAAGTGTGTCAACAAGTAGAAAGTCAGAAGAATTGATAACACAACTGGAGAATGAGAAGACATAACACTTAGAAACCATCTCTAAGTTGAAGACTGAAGCACTGTTCTTGAACTCCAAACTGGATGAGATGACAAAGTATGTCAGAATGCTAAACAATGGATCTGACACCTTAGATAAAATTCTCCAGACTGGAAAAATGGAAGGAGACAAGTCTGGCCTTGGTTTAAATGAATCCAAATCTGAGTGTAGTCACACTGATAGCAAACCAAAGATGTCATATCATGTGTCACAACATCATAGGGGAAGACAACATAAAGGAAAACACCAAAGATGGAAGTCTGGACTTAGGTTTAATGAATCCAAACCTGAGCGTAGTTACACTGGTAGCAAACCAAAGATGTCACATCATGTGTCACAACATCATAAGGAAAGACAATATAAGGGAAAACACCAAAGATGAAGATGTCATTACTGTGGAAAATTTGGCCATATAAAACCATTCTACTTTAAGTTGTATGGCTATCCTAGTCCTTCTCATCATCAACCTAGACCCAAACATCACATCCCTGTCAACAGAAAATAATGGGTTCCTAGGACTGGTGTTACTAACCTGATAGCTCACACTCCTCTCAGAGTTTCAGCTAAAGAAGACTGGTATTTTGACAGCGGATGCTCCAGACACATGACTGGAAGAAAAAACCTGCTAACTGATCTTCATCCTCATGCCACCAGCTATGTAACCTTTGGTGATGGAGCAAAGGGTGAAATCAAGGGGATTGGAAAGCTAAAATGCCCTGGAGTCCCTAACCTTGATAATGTGCTACTTGTTAAAGGACTGACTGCAAACCTAATCAGCATCAGTCAACTATGTGACCAAGGTCTAACTGTAAACTTCACAAAAACTGAATGTCTGATTACTAATAAAGAAAATGAAGTGATCATGAAAGGAGTCAGGTCTAAGGACAACTGCTATATGTGGAGTTCTCAAGAAACTGGTTATTCTTCAATGTGTACTCTAGCCAAAGAAGAAGAAGTGAAGTTATGGCATCAAAAATTTGGTCATCTGCATCTTAAAGGAATGAAGAGGATTATATCTGCTGAAGCTGTCAGAGGAATCCCAAACTTAAATATTAATGAAGGAAGAGTTTGTGGAGAGTGTTAGATTGGAAAATAGACAAAGATGTCACATCAGAAGCTCAGACATGACACCACTTCCAGAGTGCTGGAACTTCTCCACATGGACTTGATGGGACCTATGCAGGTGGAAAGTCTTGGTGGGAAAAAGTATGCTTATGTGGTGGTGGATGACTTCTCCAGATACACCTGGGTCAATTTTATAAGGGAAAAATCTGATGTATTTGAGGTATTCAAAGATCTTTGCCTAAGACTTCAAAGAGAAAAAGAAAGTCAGGTTATGAGAATCAGAAGTGATCATGGGAAAGAATTTGAGAACAGGAAATTTGCTGGATTCTGTGCATCTGAAGGAATTAGTCATGAGTTCTCATCTCCCATTACCCCTAAGCAAAATGGTGTAGTAGAAAGGAAAAATAGAACTCTCCAAGAATCTGCCAGAGCTATGATTCATGCTAAGAAATTGCCCTACCACTTCTGGGCTGAAGCTATGAATACAACCTACTATGTTCACAACAGAGTAACCTTGAAGAAAGGGACTCTTACTACTTTATATGAAGTCTGGAAAGGAAGAAGACCTACTGTCAAATACTTCCATGTGTTTGGTAGTAAATGTTATATCTTGACAGATCATGAACAAAGAAGGAAGATGGATCCCAAGAGTGATGAAGGAATATTTTTGGGCTACTCAACAAACAGCAGAGCATTTATAGTCTTTAATTCCATAACAAAAGTAATGATGGAATCTATCAATGTTGTGGTTGATGATCAACAGACTGATGTCACAGGCGATGCTGAGACATCTCTAAATGATGGCCCGGCTGATTTCCCAGACAAAAGTAATGAGAGTGAACTCACTCAAGCTGAACCTGAAGCTGACAAAATTAATAAAGGACCCTCTATCAGAATTCAAAAGGATCATCCTAAAGATCTCATTATAGGAGACCCAAATAAAGGGGTCATAACTAGATCAAGGGAAGTGATCTCACATGGCTGTTTTGTGTCCAATATTGAGCCTAGGAATGTCAAGGAAGCCTTGACTGATGAATTCTGGATCAATGCCATGCAGGAAGAGTTAGGCCAATTCAAGAGAAATGAAGTATGGGAACTGGTTCCAAGACCTGAAGGAATAAACATTATTAGAACAAAGTGAGTTTACAAGAATAAATCTGATGAACAAGGGGTGGTTACTAAAAATAAAGCAAGATTAGTAGCACAAGGATACACTCAAGTTGAAGGAGTTGACTTTGAGGAAACATTTTCCCCTGTAGCTCGCCTTGAGTCCATTAGACTGTTGCTTGTAGTGGCATGTATTCTGAAGTTTAAACTGTTCCAAATGGATGTAAAAAGTGCCTTCTTTAATGCTTACTTAAATGAGGAAGTGTATGTTGAACAACCTAAAGGGTTTACAGATCCAAATCTTCTAAAGCAAGTGTATAAGTTGAGGAAAGTCCTCTATGGTTTGAAACAAGCTCCTAGGGCTTGGTATGATAGACTCACAGTGTTTCTCAATAACAATGGATACAGGAAGGGAGGCCTTGACAAGACCTTATTTGTTAAGAATGAAGGAGGAAAACTCATAGTGGCTCAAATATATGTGGATGATATTGTGTTTGATGGGATGTCAGATCAGATGGTCGAACATTTTGTTAAACAAATGCAGTCTGAGTTTGAAATGAGCCTTGTTGGAGAGCTGACCTATTTTCTTGGGCTACAAGTCAAGCAGATGGAAGATTCTATCTTTCTATCTTAAAGCAAATATGCCAAAAACATTGTTAAGAAGTTTGGCATGGAAAATGCAAGTCATAAAAGGACACCTGCTCCTACTCATCTGAAAGTCTCCAAAGATGAAAATGGTGTTAGTGTAGATCAAAGTCTCTACAGAAGCATGATAGGGAGTCTACTATATCTCACAGCAAGCAGACCTGACATTGCTTTTGCTGTAGGTGTTTGTTCTAGATATAAAGCTGAACCAAAATTCAGTCACATAAACCAAGTGAAAAGGATACTGAAATATGTCAATGGCACCAATGACTATGGGATGTTGTACACTCATGGATCTGGATCTATGTTGATTGGATACTGTGATGCTGATTGGGATGGAAGTGTTGATGATAGGAAAACCACATCAGAAGGATGCTTCTTCTTGGGGAACAACTTAATATCATGGTTTAGTAAGAAACAAAATTGTGTGTCTCTGTCCACTGCTGAAGCTGAATACATAGCAGCTGGAAGTAGTTGTTCTCAACTAGGTTGGATGAAACAGATGCTGACTGAATACAATGTCATGCAAGATGTCATGACATTATACTGTGATAACCTGAGTGCTATAAATGTTTCTAAGAATCCTATTCATCACAACAGGATAAAACATATTGATATTCGTCATCATTTTATTAGAGAACTAGTGGAAGATAAAATCATAGCCCTGGAGCATGTTGCTACTGAAATGCAGTTAGTTGATATATTTATAAAGGCTTTGGATGCTAATCAATTTGAATGTCTAAGAGGGAAATTAGGGATTTGTATCTATGAGAATTTGTAGCAATTAATTTGGAGCGGAAAAGGTAATAAAAATATTGTTTGCCCACTTAAAATAAAGTGCCCCATTTATGGTAAATCATCACCTTGTATTGGAACTTCCATCTATAGCCTTTTCACACGTAACCTCTACTCAAACATTTCCACCTTCCTTCAACTTCATAAACCTTCTCTGCTAGGGCAACATAAACCTTTCAACAAGAACAACAAGATGTCACAACATCCTTCACCATCTGGTTCTAAAACTACTAAACCTGTGCACAAAGATAGAACACCCTCTATGGACTTTCTTAATGAAGATATTTTGGACGCGATTCCCCTGTCTGTCATTCCAGGCGACGCTCCTGGTTCATCCTCCACTGCATTCCATACTCAAGGTAACAGTTCTAATACCCCTAGCTCTAAGGACGGCATGCATCACACTGATCGTGTCATTAGAAATCTTGTCACGAGGATCCTCAATAAAGGACACTCTGTAAAGGGAGTTTCTACTCCTCTATTAAGAAGGGACCCCTCTCCTGAGGTTGGACCTCACAATGAGAAGGATGATAATTAATCTAGGTCTGAAAAAGATATAGCTGCTGAAGGATTGTGCTCTTTAGGGCAAACTTTGTCTAGTAAGAAATTTATGGCATCACCTACTGCCAATGCCTCTCAGTCTAAGAAGCATGACTCTGCTAAGAAGGTGATTGACCTAGAAGTTGAGAGTTCGGATGATGAAGATGATAGCTTGCTTCATCACTTGAAGCCTAGTGTGGCTAAGAGGATGAAGACCAGAAAGGGTAGGTCTGTGGCTGAGATGATGACAATCAAAACTGCTAAGAAGGCTACTGTTATAGGACCCTCAAAGTCTTGGAGCAAGGTTGAGGTAAAAAAGAGGAAAGTGAGAGACATTTCTGACTCAGATGAAGATGTTGAAGAAGATGTCCCTGACATCTCCCCGGTCAAGAGGTTAACTGTTAGGAAATCCCCTGCAAAAGTTGTTGTTGTACACTTGGATAATATTTCCTTCCATCTTAAAGATGGAGCAGCAAAATGGAAGTTTGTAATCCAAAGAAGGGTGGCGGTGGAAAGAGAATTGGGCAAAGATGTTGTGGAGGTCAAAGAGGTCATGGACCTTATTAAAACTGCTGGATTGATGAAAACTGATGATGGGTTAACTCAGTGTTATGAAGGACTGGTGAAAGAACTTGTGGTGAACATCCCTGAGGACATTGCTGATAAAAACAACAAGGAGTTTTGTAAAGTGTTTGTAAGAGGGAAGTGTGTCAATTTTTCTCCAACTGTGATTAATAAGTTTCTAAGAAGAGGAACAGAAGGTGCATGTGAACTGGAAGCCACAAACAATGAGATCTATAGGGAAATAATTGCAAGACAGGTCAAGGAGTGGCCTAGCAAGAAGCATCTCCCTGCTGGAAAGCTAACTGTGAAATATGCTATTCTGCACAAGATAGGGTCAGCAAACTGGGTGCCAACCAATCATATCTCTACAATCTCAAATGCTCTTGGAAGGTTCATCTTTGCTGTTGGAACCAAGTTGAAGTTTGATTATGGTAGATTCACGTTTTAACAAATAGTCAAACATGCTTCTACAAATGCAGTGAAACTGCCCATAGCTTTTCCCTCAATAATTTGTGGGATTATCCTGAGCCAGCAACCTGGAATTCTGAGCACAAATGATCTTCCTAGTAGAAGAAAACCTCCCCTATCAGTTCATTACAAATTGTTTGAAGGCAGTCATGTCAATGACATTGTCATGACATTTGCTGTGAAGAAGCCAACCTCAAAAGGTGGCCTTATTGCTGAACTGAAAGAAACTTGTAAGGAATTGGATACTGGGATAAGGGTGGCAAAATCCAGGAAAGAAGCTTTGGAGGCTCTGATTGAAAGCTTGGAGCAAGCTGATAGAGATAATGTTGGACAGGCCAAGGAAAAAGAAGCCCAAACCTCTAGTGAGAGGTCTGAATCTCAAGATGAATCAAGTGGCAGTTCTGGTTTTGAAGCTGATGAAGATGCAAGCTCCTCTGACTAGTTTTGGTGAAGTTGTCCCCCACTTTTCTGATGGTGTGCTGTTCAAGATATTCTGGTGGTGGTTCTTTTGGCAATCATGTTTTGATGCCTTGATGTATTTTTTTTCTCTGGGTTCTTTTTGGTTTGTCTGGATTTTTATCTCAGCTTGTTAAGCTGTATATGTTTGTGGTTCTGTAACACCTAACAATATGCTTTGACATTCTGTGTGACATTCTGTGTGACATTCTGTTTGACTAATAGACATTTATTTTGTCTCTTTGGTCTCTTTTGGCTAAAAATGGGGAGAAGTAGCTAAAGGAGCTGTAGCTAAAGTAGTTATGCTATAAACAAATGACAGATGATATGTAGCTATGCTATAAACATATGACAGGTATGAATGGAAAATAGTTTTAGGGTTTTATGATGTCCAAGCCCAGCCAAACACTTCTATAAAAAAGGGCATGGAATACCTGGTTTTAACACACAAGAAATTACGAACGAAATATTGAGAGAGAATAAGGATTTTAGTCTTGTGTGGTCGTGTGTATTGTGAGCCATTCATTCATCCATAGATGATTGAATTGGACTAACTTTTGAGTTGTAATTTGTCCACTCTAAGCTTTGAAACATGAGTGTGTGTTTACTTGGTTGAAGCTTTTAAGCAAGATCAAATATGTGTTCTTGAAGAGTGTCTTCTTTTCATTGTAATATTTGTGTTTACATCACTTCTGTGATTGAGGGGGAGTGAGTAGGATCTCATATCTAGGAGTTCTTAGATAGAAGTCACACGGGTAGAAATTAGGTGAAAAGACTGTAACTTGAAGTTGTTTATTGAGAGTCTTTGAACTAATTCTGTTTAGTGGATTTCCTTCCTGGCTTGGTAGCCCCTAGACGTAGGTGAGTTTGCACCGAACTGGGTTAACAATCGCTTGTGTCACTTGTATTACTGTTCTTTATCTTTTATCCTGTGTATATTGTTTAGATATTAGTGTCGTGACATTACCTTCGACATCTCATATCTGATACCAGAATTTCAGATGTTACTATTAATGATCTTATGTTGGAAAATGTTAAGCAGTTGGATGTTCATAAAATAAGACATTTGTTTACCCATGAAGTTGCCAGTAAAATCCTAAAGGTACCGCTTGTAGAAGACGTGTTAGAAGATTGTATGGTTTAGAATGAAGAACAAAATAGAGATTATAGTGTCAAAACTACTTATAGGTTATTGAGAAATGCCTAAACTAATCAGTTAAAGTCTAGAGTGGAGGGGGATTGGGGGAAACTTGTGGAGCATTATGCCACGAAGAGCCAAACATTTATTGTCGCGGATTTGTAGGGGCTGCCTTCCAACTCGTATTAAGCTTCGTCAATATTTTGTTCAGTGTCCTTCAAATTGTCAATTATGTGAGAATATTGAGGAAGGTGAATGACACGTGTGTAGCACCTCAAATTTGCACCTCCCATTTGTACATTCATTTCATTTTTAGGTCATTAACATTGCATAATACATTGCATTTCATCAGTCAAAACTGGTTAGGAAGATTCATCTGTGCAAGAGAGCAAGGGTTTTTCCATGAGATAAAGGCCCTATGGTTGTTATAGAGAGCTTACATGACCCAAGGTTCATTTTGATGCAATTTGGCCAAGTGTTGAAAGCTCAAAGTCCACAGTGCAGCTTCAGGTCATCTGGGGCCCACAAAAGTCAACTGCAAGTCAACTGAGGGCTAGGAGATGGAGAAATGGTTTGAGACACTTCATTCATGTCCAAAAGAGGTTTATTCAACATGTCAAACATCTACCTTGAGGATTTTGAAGCCAGATCAAAAGTTTCCCAAAATGGAAAGTGACCTGTAATTTCAAGTTTCCAAAAATGGCAAGTTTTTGGACCAACTTCAACTCAACTTTCCAACATCAAAGAAGCTTCAAATGAATTTTTGTCCAACATGAAAGTTGAATATATTTCTCTCCCATTTCCAAAAAGTCCAAGATCATGAGCATCTGATGAATGGTCAAAGAGTTATGAGCAAATCATGGCAAAGTGTGCTTGAAACTTCAAATGGCCATATCTTTTGATTCATAACTCCAAATTTGGTGGTTCTTTTTGCATTTTGCTTCTCATGACATGAAGTTTCCAAAACATCCATCACATTGCATGAAATGTTATCATATGATCATTTGTGCATTCAAGTCAATTTTGGAGGGAAACTTGGAAATTTAAATTTGATGCATCATGGGAGCTTTTCACCATTGCCATTGTGTTTGAAAATTGATTTTGAGTGAAAATAATCAGCTACATGGTACTGTTCGCGTGGAAATAGCCATGCACCCTCCAATTTTCAAGTTTTGGTCATAACACCTTATCTTGTTTAATTTTAATTAAACCATGCCTAATTTGGACTAAGAGTGGATTAGTGAAGCATATATATTGATAATCACAACAGAGTTGGAGATTTTTTCTAGATTTAGATCTCAGAATTTTCTCTCCCTCCAAATTTTTCTCATAATCAAATTTCAAAATTCTTCAACATAACACCTTGTTTTTGTTGAAGATTCATGATCAGTGAGTGTGATTGAGTGTGAATTCAACTTTGGTTTGAAGAATTGGAGCCATAATCGAGCAGTTGAAGTTCAATAACCTTACCATGGAAGCTGATTATTAAGCTAGATCTACACGTTTTCAAGCTTCTTTTTCTTCATCAATCATCATCACAAGTATTCTGGAGCTGATTTGGATCATTTGGAGCTTTGACTCGTGTGAATTCAGAACCTGCTCTTCAAGAGGTAGGTTTTTCGACCTTCATAATTCTCAAATCCATGTGTATATTCTTGTAGATCTCTTCTCACTGATGATTCTGAGCTAAAAATCACATGAAATGATGCATTATTGAGTGAATTATGTGTGATTGAAGTTTTGCATTCAAAAATGTTTTGCATCGATTCTCTTTGATCTTGATGAATTAGGATTAGATGTTGATTGATCTGTGTTCTCCATTGCATGAGCTTTGATTTGGTATGGTTTTTGATGAATTCTGGAGAATTCTGAAAAACTTGCATGAATGTTCATACTGTTCATCTTCATCTTCGTGAGGAAGATGAAGATCTTCATACTAGCGTCCAACTAGCGACGGATTTGCCACCGCTTGGTTCCTGCATGCGTGGCCTAGGGTTTGTCCTGTTCCCTGCTGATGTGTGCGTCCTAGTGGCTCTTTCATTCGCTAGCATTGGTTTGACCGCGTGCCAAATAAGCATTGACCACTGACTGTACAGCCAGCGCATTAATGAAATGGTGCGTTTCATTAGCCAGCGCGCCTCACATCCAAATTTCTATCGGGTTCGATCCTGGTTGGCTGCTTTTTTCAAATCATTTCATCATTTTCACTTTTCCCTCCTTATTTCCATATGCTATGATCATGTTTGATTTCAATTTTTCTTCCAACTTCCAAAATGCATAACAAATTGAAAAATGGCTCAAATAATTCCAAATTTTTTGTAGCATGATCCTCTGTTTGTCTAGTTTTTTATGATGATGAATTTTGAAGTTGTGCATGGCTAGTTTTTGATTTGTGTTAGAATATGTGAACATATGTGCTTTTGTGACCTTGCCTTGTTCTTTCTATCATAAAATGCTTGACATTGATCCAAATTGCTTGAAATTTTGCATGTTTGTTCTTGACATGTTAATGGATGTTTGAGGCTTGGTTTGGTATTTTTCCCATTTGTCATTTCTGTTTTATGTACATGTTTGCATGGTGTGACAATTTGTGTCACACATTTGGTTGTTCAACTTGTGCAATTTAATTTCCATGCCAATTGATCTTTGATGCTTCTGATTTTTTGTATGATGATTGAATTGAGTGTGTTGAATGTTCATAATTTTTTCCAGAATTATTTGAATCATTTATGTTTTGATTTGGAATTTTCATTCATGATGATCATATGTATGCCTTGAATTGGTCTTTGACTTCCTTTGCACATGAAATGGACTTGCTTATTGATTTTGATGTGGTCCTTTTTAGGACATGTTAATATGTGTTTGAAGTTGCATTGTGTTGAATTTCAGCTCCTGTTTTGAATTTTTTTCTTCACCTTTGACCCTAGGCTTTGACCTAGTGGTTTGTTACTTACATGTGAGCTTTGAATTTCAGGTTTAAGCATCCAAATGCCATGGTTGATGATACTTCATCATTTGAATGTTGATATTTGCTATTGATTGCTAACATTTGTTGTTTTGTAGGTTGAGGATAACTCACTTGAGTTTGCCTTATGGTTTATTTGTTGTACATTGGGATTGTCTGTTTGATATTGACTGTTGTCTGTTTGTCTGAATTCTGTACTGATTGGTTTAGTTGTTTCCACAGGTACCTAAGTTGCTTTAAGTTCATTTGAACTTTGCTTTGCTTTGCTTGTGGTTGGCATACCACTTAGGTATAATTCCTTGATCTCCATGTAGTCTGGAAGACCTGTCATGTTACTTTGGCAGGCACCTGTCTGAAGCCCTCCTTAAGAGGCAATGTATGTGCTTGTTTAATTTTGTGCCAAGCAGGTTAAGTCCTCTTAAGAGGCAATTGGCAGATAAAAGGGATGTGCAATCCATCCTCTGCTATTCAGTTGTGTCATCCATCCTGCTCACACCATGTGTTGATGCACTTTGAATAAAAACCCAAAATCTTGTTGTGTCAGTCATTTGTTGAGAAGAGTTCCTTCATTCTGAACTCCCACACTTTCTATTTGATTTAAGCTCTCCCAGACCAGGGATAAGAGCTATGAGGCATAACCCTCATCTCCATTTCATCTGCTTCACCCTAACTCTCAATGTTAGGGTTAAGAGCTAAAAACACCCCATTCCAGTTGACTTGTTTGTCGAGGTTGATGTGACCCCTTGACTAAAGCCCAGCCTTGTATGAGCCACTTGTTTGCGTATAGTGTGTGTGCTTGCTCTCTTGTGCTTGTGTTTGATTATGTGTTGTTTAGGCTAGCTTGCTCCCTATGCAAGTTAGGTTAGGATTAGAGACCTCAATATAGGGATCGTAGGCATGACAACTTCTAGGCTCGAGTTGTAGTCTCCCTAGTAGCTTGTTATCTCCCTTGTCTCTGGTTGGGATAGAAGTCTTTTCCCTGTTAAGGGGAACTACGTCGCCCTGATCCTCATACCAGATGAGGTACGTAGGCAGGAGATGAGCAGATCTCTCCGGGCGCCCTTTTTCTTTTTTAACCCCCCCTTGTGTTGTGTGGAGTCTGACGTAAGTCCAGCGATTGGCAGTCGGTTTCCTGTGTGTGTTGTTTGTTCGGAGTCTGACGTAAATCCAGCGATTGGCATTCGGTTTCCATGTTTGCCTGTGTGTCTGGAGTTGGATGTAAGACCAGCGATTGGCATTCCGTTTCTAGTTTGTGTGTTTTGTTTGGCGTGTGTTAGCCGAGCTACGAGTGCTCTGATTCTTTCTCTGGTTAGAGAAGATATGTATGCATAGGATGCGACATCCTAGCGAGCACGTTTCCCCTCTCCCCGAACTACGTCGACTTTGATATTTGTGTCTGACAAGCTACGTAGGTCCAGGATGCGATATCCTGCCGAGTCCTTTTCTTCCGTCTTTCATCTGTGTTTCTTTCCAGCGTGTGTGCGGTGTTTGAGCAGTCTTTAGCAACCTTTCTTCTATTCTTTCTGAGCGTGGATCCCATCGAGTACGACGGATGCGTAGGGGTGCTAATACCTTCCCTTCGTATAACCGACTCCCGATCCTATCGATCTCTGGTCGCGAGACCATGTGCTTTCCAGGTTTACTTCGAGCGTTTCCTTTCCCTCTTTTGGGATAAATAACGCACGGTGGCGGCTCTGTTTCTTTTTCCCGCCGGTTTTTCGCGTAATGCGACAACGTGTTATTTGGGTGTCTAACTACTTATCAAAGTTGGAGGGCAACATGTTTGTATTCTATTATTGAACCTCGTTTACAGAAGTTTAGTGATGCTAAGACCCTTATTCTTGATATTTGTAGTAAATAAGATAGGAGGACTGCTGGGAGAGTTGTAATTTTGATTTGGATGCATTAGAATAATATAAAATAATGTAATATGGAACAATCAAAGAGATGGGGTGTCGAAGTTAGGAATGCAAGCTTATTATACATGGCATGTATGGTTTAAAGCTCAAGATTGTCAATGTAGTGATAATGATGTCCACAACTTATAAACATGTTGGAATCCGTCGAATGAAGGATGAGTGAAGTGCAATGTTGATGCGGGGTTTAATAGGCAAAGAGGGACAATAAATAGGGGTTGGTGTCTTAGAGATTTCTTTGGGAGATTCATCATTGGTGGTATCTCGTGGGATTTTGGTCATTATTCGATCATAGAAACAGAAGCCATAGCCATGAAAGAAGTGATTCAAGCAGTCATACATATGCAATTGGATTGTGTGATGTTTGAAAGCAGCTCTCAAATGTTGGTTCAAGCAACTCATATCAACTATGGTGCAAACTCTGAATTTAGTGTAATCATTAAGTCTATTAAGAATTTATTACACTCTCTTTTCAACTTTGAAGGAAAGTTTGTAAAGCGCAATCAAATTCGATTACCTACTTGTTAGCTAAAACGACCAATATTTAGACTAAGTGTAATTCTTTTAATTTGATGTCTCTTTAATATAAGGATCAATTGTTAAATGAAATGCTTTGTGTAAAAAAAAAAGTTCCAACTAGCATTATACATAAGTTTAAAAGGTATAGCTCTTAACTAAAAATAATGATTAGGGGTGCGGTGACAAAAAAAAATTATCACATAAAAAATCTAAACGATCATTCTCAAATTTTAAAACTATTTTCTTTTATTCTAAAAGATTGCATAAACGTTTAGCAATTTTATATTTTAAGAAACCTCCATAAAGTCCGACATCCTAAAAATCATTTTACTCCCTTTTCACATTCAAAGGAGGTAGAATTGTAATGTTATCTCATTCTTAATATGATCCACTGCAATGTCTAGTAAAGAGAAATTCACATGTGAATGAATAGAAATAATAATTGATTGATGTCTTATAAAAAACAAAAGTATAAAGCTGACAAGACAAGCTCACGACAAGATTTTAAGAGGTATTGATGGAATCCTGATTCATTAACCGATGCAAACCAATAATGATACTAGTGCATGGTCCATGCAATAATTGTGACATACAATAATTGTGATAATTGCGTAGGGATTTCACTAAATCTATGAATTTTTTTGAATTTATCTTCGATGAATAAAAATCAAATTTTTTAATTGATTTCATTTTTCGTTTTTTATTTTTTATTCGAGTGAATCAATTAATCTTGATTGTAAGATAGTTCTGCTGCATAATCGATAATGAAAGAAAAAAAAGAAAAGATGAATTGAGGAAGAAAAGGTAAATTAGGGTTTTGGAGAAAAGGGGAAAAAAATATTTCTACAGAGTTTCTCTCTACCTTCAAATTGAAATTTATTCAATATTTTCTCTATGCAATTGGATCATTACAATGATACGGTACCTCCTATTTATAGGTTGAGATTGTTTGCACACAAAACAATCTCCAACTAAGCTAACTAACTCAGCTAAAACAAACAAATAAAGATAAATCTGAAATACTATCGAGATATACGTCTTTGACATTTCGACATCTATACAATTTCTGCAATCTGATTCTCAGTCCTGCAATGTTCCAATTTCAACTTTCCATTTTTTACTTGCTCTCGAAGATAATGGAACCTCATTTCGTTGTGCTTGCTTTTTCCATATTGTCATACCCAAAAATATGCTCCCTCTTTTCATTTCTACCTAACTTTTGATTTGAGATTTCATCTGCATATCTATGTCATCATAATACATTCATTAGCATTAAGGAGCACAAAATCATGGATTCAAAGGCCTTGGTGAACCCTTCAAAGGTTGAGTCCCAGGCTAGGGTTCTTACATGGCATGTTTGTATTGGTGAATCCTTCATTTTGGTTGTCTTCATCATGGAGCATAATGGAAACCCTAAGTCATTGGTGTTGGATTGCAAGCATCATTAATATCATTCAAAAACCCTAATTTTCAGCTATGGCACTATCATCTATTTTGTGTGCATTTAAGCTTGAAGATCATATGGGTCATTTGGTCATTCATGGAAGATTCATTTTTTTTATTAACAACTCATCAAAGATTATACTTGATTATGGTCCTATTGCCTTGATCAAGGTGCATTCAGTCCAAGTTTTACATGTCCATGGCATTGCTTGATTGAAGTTCATTGGTTCAAGTTCATTTCAATAACACAAATCATTTTGTTTAAGGGCATTGTGGTACACATTCAAAGTCCATTTCATCATGTCATTGTTTGTTCCATTCATTCCATTAAGTCATGATTCAAGTTCATTTTCATTTCAATTTCAATTCCATTCATCTCATTTTCAATACCATTATCTTTCATAACAAATATCATTGCATTCATTCCATTGACATCAAAATGTCCATACATAAAAAGTTATTACACAAAATTTGACAATTTCTACCTAAGTTGACTTTTGATCAACTGTTAACTCTTTGGTCAACCAATTGACCAAAGTCAACTAATCCTCATGACTATCCTAAACCCTAATCTTTTGATTCATTCTTCCATGATCCATCAAAGTCCATGATTCTTTGCTAGCTTTCTTCAAGCCTAAGTCACTTGTGTCAAGCCATGTCCAACCATCTTTTCATGTGTGCATCCTACAAACGACCAACCAAGCCATGATTAGCAACATGCTAACCTAAACTAAGCATTCAAACCATCCAAATTGCACAATGCCAAGTTGCATTCTATTCAAAGCAATCATGGCAAATCATCAAACAAAACCAAAGCAACAAAATGACAAAAGCATATAATAGGCAAGCATGTTACATGTTATGCAAGCAATACCATTCACTTACCATCATGTATCATGCCACACAAAGCATCATTAATGACCAAGCAATATCATTGCAATATTGCATACATCAATAGGCAGCCAATGCAAACAGACCTGCAGCCCTATCATTAACACTCACAATGAACAACACATAAGTTACAAACCTTACAAACAAGCCAATGCAAGCGTGCCTAACACACATTACATATCATTCATCCTGCAACATTGCAACCAGTCACATACAGCGGCAGGCAACAACATTCTAAGGCAAGGCATTCACTAGGCATGTACAACAACAAATCATTTACAACATGTCAACAATTCAAAGCAAAACAAATAATGCAAACAATTTATAGCAGGCCATGTACAAGTCAACTCACACATCACCAACATTGCAAGGTTAATAATTGAACTGTATAATTTCACAAAACCAGATCAAAACAACAAGTCAACAACAATGCATCATGTAACAGCAGTTCAACAATGCAACAATCTTCCAAACCCGATTCCTTCTAACAAGCCTAATTACCATCTAAATAACATCCCATACATTAAAACCATTTAACCTAACTTCCTTGAGCAAAACTTAATCACATAAATAACTAACTAATCCACCTCGAAACCAACATAAATTCAGTTACATTTCCTAACCGATTCACAACTGAACTCACCAATCCCAATAACATTCTAACAACATATATAACCTTCAATCATCATGTCTCTTCATCATTTTTTATTCATTCTGATTCAACATATTCACTCTTCACCCTCTCTCGAAATCAAACTATGAGCCTCACTCATCTCTCTCAAGAACTCATACTCAATACTCTTCAACATCACAACTTCATCTTCATCTCTCTCGAAACTCAACCACTCAATTCAGAACAACAGAGCATCCGCAATCTCCATACTCTCATATTCATTCATACAAATTCAGCAACAAACAGAAAGAAGAGAATAAGAAGAGGCAGCGAAAGCAAGAAAGAGAAAGAGGTCAAGAGAACGTACCCGAGCTCCGTTTCCAATTCATCTTCTCCGACAATGTGATTTTTCAAAAACCTTCGATTTTCATCTCTTTTATGATACAATGATGTAGATGGAGAAGGGATGAATCAAATCCCTAACCTCTCGGTCTTTGATTCCTCATGAACATCATTTAATTTAACATAGAAGCTTTAGGGTTCTAGAGGTTTATCCTTCGGTTTGAGCTCTAGGGCAAGATTCAGTTGAAATTGATTGCATATTTGAGTTAAGCTTGATGTCATAATTCTGGTGATGGCTGCATTTTCCATTTTTGTGTTCCATCACCGCCGGAGGCGAGCTCCGACGCGGTGGAGGACGGTGGTCCTTGGTAAGAATATTTGAATTGTATTATTTGGCATGCACGTGTTTTCTAATCCATTTGAATTTCACTTTTAACATTTTGATTGCACCATGCATTTGCCTTGCACCCCCCCCCCCCTTGTTTCAGAAAGCTAAAATGTAATGGGCCCATCACCATGGGCCCTACGCAGGATTACTCTTTGCACCTTATTTCCCAGAATAAATCCCCCTATTTTTTTTACTATTTTGGTTATTTCTTTTTTTAACATTCTTGCCATACATTTTCTTGCTTAATTTTATTAATGATGTATTGATAAAAAAAGATTAAAAAGATAACTAGGACTAATTGGCATGATTAGGGTTTAATTGTTTTTTATCACTTTTAAATATTGATTTCAATTACCATTTTAATTACCATGATGATATGTTTAGCCTAAGTTATGTTTAGTTTAGAAATGTTGTGGTTCTTGATATGGATTCATATTAATTCATAATGATAGGTTTGTATGCCATGTTTAGATGTCATTTCCCATTTTGATTTTATGGTTAATTTCCCATTAATTGTCCATTGGATTTGATATTCTTTTTAATTGAAAATGACATTTCAATTCATGTTTGATACCACCATGATAGCATGTTATCTCTCATTTTGATCATTTGGTTAATCTGTCATTTAATGGACCATTAGATTGTATTTCTTTTTTAATTGAAAATGGCATTTCAATTCACCATGATGTCATTCCATGTTTAGCATGATAATTATCCCATTCGATCATGTGGTTATTTTGTATCCATTTCCTTTTGATTGGATTCTCACTTTGATGTGTGTTGTCATTTGATGCATGATTTTATTTCCTTTTATTCATATAATTCCATTTAGCATTTGCCTTGTATGCTTGTTTGGATCATGTGCCCTTAAATCTAATTCATAATGTGTGTCCCTTTGCATGATATCATTATTTCCATCTTCCATTCTATGTATTGATTGGTATCATCCCCCACTGTGGGTCATATGTCCCCCATTCCCATGAATATGTAATAGCTTAAAATTTTTCATTACTTTATTTTTTTCCATTACATGCTAACTAACAAGATAAAATCAAACGATAAAAAGATTTTTTCAAAAGAATAAAACACACTTGATCCAACATCAAGCGTTTTCCAAATCAAATTCACTTCAAAGCAATGTGAGTGCTAGATCCAACGTCAAATATCTCATCATCATCCACTCCATTTTTATTCTCAATTCTATACCTATCTCTATCTCATTCTTCTCACACATCTTTCATAATCAAATTAATTCCAAACACTTGATCCAAAGTCAAGTGCCCTTTCAAAATATTTTCTCAATAAATTGGAAGGTAAAAGTGGGGTGTCCGTACTTGTGCACAACACTTAAGTACTTGGATTGTCGGTTGTACCTAGATTGTGGCCCGATGCTTGACTTTCATATAAAACACTTAACAATAAAATGAGTTCAATCTGGTGCTCTGAGAGATAAAATGAGTGGTTAGGATGCCACTGTCTATGATTGAGGTTTCCCTTGCTGAAGCAAATAAAGCATTGGATTCTTCCCATAAGAGGGTGGAAGAGATTGAGGCATCTTTGAAGGAGGCTAAAGAAATTTGGGAGAAGGCTGAATATGGTCTTTGGGGGATGTTTCTTGACAATATCGCCTTGAATAAGGAGTTTGTGAAGTCGGTGAAAAACAATTACTCTGTTATGCACGATTCAATTGAAAATGCATTGCAGCAAGTGGAACATTTTTATCCTGGGGTGCATATTTCATGAGAACAAATTTGTTCTAATCAAGAAATTATTGATGGGAAGCTTGTCTCTCTTAGAGATGAGTCAAATGCAAAGTCCCTTGGTATACCTTTTTTTATATATCTTAGTTTCTCATGCTTGGCATGCCTTTGATGTATATGTAAACTTTGTGATTCCTGCTTGGCTGTATATATTTTCATGTTTATTACTTATTGTTATTTTTTATAAGTTATGATGTTGTGTTAAATTTTGAGTTTGTTGCTCTAGTAGGTAGCTTTCTCTCTAAGGTCATGCTCTAAGTTTTATAGGATGTCTCTAGGGTTGTTCCAGGCCAATGGTCGATACTCATTCACCGCCTTTAAGTGAAAACATGGTTCAAGGTTAACATGGTAGGGACTCACCTCGACCTATGGAGTGGCTAGCTACCAAGATGGGGTGAACCCGTTATTGCCACTTTAGGTTTTGTTGTCTTTATATGTGTGCTTTCACTATAGGGTTAATTTATTTGTTTGTACGCTTGGAGAGTGTATGATAGCACCCTAGAGTCGTTTCTTTTGGCATTTTTATTGATTTGGTTGTACACTTGGAGTGTTTGTGACAACACCCTAGACTCGTGATTATCCTTAGTGATCACAATGATAAATTGTTTAAGGAATATGAATTTAGTTTTCATGAAAGAAATGTCACTACATTATATCAGCGAATTTCATTTTATACATATGATATAAGTCAATTACATTATATAAGTGAACTGCATTTTACACATCAAATACAAGGAGATTTGACCAGGTGCATTAACCATCTCTTATTGCCTTTTGATTTATTGGTGTGAATTATGTTTACCAAATCTAATTTTTACTAGGAGTCATTTCCTCGAAATCTCAAATTAGTGTTATTCTTAGCATATATGTTGGGATCCACAATCCATTTTTTGGGAAGTAATATAGCCATCCCTTTGAGCTTTCTGATGAGGGATGGTTTATAATCTTTGTGGCATTTTCCTATCCCTTCTCGCTTTGTTCGTGTTGCAAGTTATTGTGTAACCTTCACACTCGAGCAAGGTTAGGGAAGTTTGTCACATGTGTTGGACAAGTGACTCCAAACACAAGAGAGGTGTGGGGTGAATTATGGAGGTTTAAAAAAAGTTTAAATAAAAATCTTTGACTTATAAAAATGCTTAAGATCATTTTATAAATCAAACAGAGAATAACTAATGGAATAATTAAAATAGATAAAATTGAGAGATGAAGAGAAGGAGAGACAACAAAAATAAATAAATAACGTAAATGTAAAGAGATAAGGGAATAGAGAAATGAAATAAGGATTTATACAAGTTTGATCGAACCGCGTGGCCTACTCATATCCCCAAGAGTTTCCTCTTGAGAGTCTCCACTATAATCATATGTGAGATTTTTCACAGGTTACGCCCACGAACCTCCTTACAACCAACATGATATTTTACACGGGTTAATCACCAAATTAAACATGTGATTTTACACTAGTCTAATCTCAGATTCACACCAAGATTTTACACCTGGCTAAGTTTGGGAACCAAACTAAGATTTTAACTGACTAATCTCACGAACTAACAAAGAGCTTTTTACAGGCTGAGCTCACTAACCAAACAGAGATTTTAATTGGATAATCTCAAGAACCATGCAAGAGCTTTTTATTGGTTAATATTACAAACAAAACAACAACTTCTTTTAAAAATATTACACAAGACACATCACCCTTTTGAGTAAATTAAAAAATAACCACAACACCAGAACAAAAATTCTCATTGATATTTTCCACTCTCAATGTACCTAAGAAAATAGTGAAGAAATGAAAAAGATGAAAAAGAGAGTAGAAAGTGAGAAAGTATAATTTTGTGGTTTCAAATGAAACAAGTACAAACCCTATATTTATAAGAGAACATTTAGCTCATAAAGGAAAACAATCCATAGGTTTTTAATGCTTTTAATTGATTAAACCTAATGCTAATAAATTAGCTAAGCCTTAAAAGGAAAGTTTTTGAGTTGCATCATCACTATTCAATTAAATAAAGCTTTAATCGATTGAGAGCCCTTACAAATGTGTTAATTGATTAACCCTAATGAGGTAATAAATTAAACCATGTAAAAAGGATTCTAATTGACTAAACATGTCCCTAGTATATTATGTGTGCGTATAAAACATTTTTTTGGTGATTTTATAACGTTAGATAGGCTTCAAAACATTTGAGTGTGTGTGTTAGAGTTTCCTTAGTAACTTAAGATTTATTCTTATACCGTTACAAGACACAAATCACTCAGACACGTGCTAAGTGCAAAAACATGTGAGATTTCACACTTACTTTCTTTCACAACTCTTAATCTCCAAGTCACTTTGCTAGTTTCAACATTGACTTAGAACTTCTCTGGAACTTTGAATCTTCTAACTGATGAGATTTGAGATATGTTCATGGTCAGATTCCATCATTAGAGATTGTTGAATACTTGACACTAAATACTTCACCGAACGCCATTCGACCTAAGGTGTCTTTATTTAAGATGGCTTTGGCATTTGATAAAGAGCATATTGAACTCTTGATTCATCTTGACTAAATAAGACTTCACTTAGTTATGTTTGACATAAAGTGTTGTAATCATCAAAACCAAAGTGTTGACATCGCCTTTTCATCATCAAAACCAACATGATCATCTAAAATATTGCATACAATTGTACCTACAAGCACATAGATCCATATTCTACCTCTTTCGATGATGACAATGCATCTTTCAGGGAGATGATAAAAGAGAAAACAATAGATAGAATGTAGGAGTGGTTAACCTCCCTCTCATATAAAATGAGAGTATATTATTCTCCCCTTGAGAGTATACTTCCCTCCTTTGGTATTATTAAAATGAAAGGAAAACAAAGTGATAAAAGAACAAGCACATATAATGCAAATAATCAAATAAAGGAGAATACATATCATTTACCAAAAAGCATAATTCATTAAACAAAGGAATATTTCACACAAGGCAAAGGGAACTAAAAAAATAGAAAGATAAATAAGCAAGAAAGGACTATTGAGTGTCCTCATAATCATCACTAAACTTTCAATGAAGAAGCGGAGTTCCAGTCTCAGCAAGCTTGTGGGCTAGGTAATCAATCTTCTCGTTTGTCCTTCTCTACCTTTTGATGAGAGTATTAAGGAGAGTTTCAGTGGGAGGAGTCTGTCGAATATCATGATCAAAATCCTCCAATGCTGAAGGTTCTCCTTGTTTCATTGCTTTCTCTTTAGATGGACCTTGTTTACTTTAAGTAGCTTTCTTTGCTTTTGGAGGTTTTGATACTAATGGTACATTGTTGATGAACAATTTCATCTGACCCAAAGCGTGATTTCCTATTCTTGTTGATCATATATTTTAGAAAATTATTCAAGATATAAGGATATTTATTAATTTTTTATGTCAAACATCTTCACCAGAGTGGGAAACATTTCTCCTTGGGTGTTGTAGACAGACTATTTCAAATTTGCTTTGACTAAGACATTGAAGAAATCACATTTTCCAAAAACACTTTCCTCCATTAAGTGGATGAAGTGAGATATTTTGCAACATAATATTTATTGTATTTGTCCTCTTGATCTTGTAATAAGAAGTCTTATGAGAATAGACAAGATTCGAGGAACATCTAGAAGTTATAATTCTCTTTGGTTCCATTTAGTGATGAAGAGAGAACAAGAGTAGCACTCATAAAAACTCACAAAAAAACAAGAACACTAGAGAACAAGGAGAGAAGATGATATTAAATGAGATGATAAGAAGGGATAGTGAAGTACCATTTATATGCCCGGTTTAATCGATTAAGCATTAAAAGCATTTGATTCTGATTGATTTGATTGAGGATGGAGGATGCATCTAGAGTTTAATAAATTAAGCCCCTAGGGTCAATCAATTATAAGGCTTAAAATTTGAATTTAAAAAATGCCTAATCTATTAAACCTTTAGGGTTAGGGTTAGGGCACCTCTTTCCTCCAATTTCTCATTTTCTCAAACCAAAAGATTAATAAAATAATATGAACTGACAGGGAAAATAAATAACACTTTTTAGAGTATTAATCACTTTTTTGAGTTTATTCTCTATCAAGTGTTTTACCTCAAAAATCTCAAGAAACTTTTATATTCTCCTACATTGAAGGGTACAACATCAAACCGTCGATTTTCGATCTCTCTGAATCGCTTGACACGAGAGTTAGCTCACATTTCTTCAATAGTGATATAACTCTCAAAGATATTTTTCCATAAAACTTTCAACAAGTTCCATAGCCATTAAGATCATCAAAAACCATCAATACTACCAAACACCATCTTTCTTTGGTATACTCAAAGTAGACTCATGCTTTGGATAACTTTTTAAATTTTGAATACCCATTTGAAACTGCAAAGCATTCCTGCAAAACAAATTAAGTTTTCACCTTTGGTACCAAAATCTTTTTGGTTCCTTGTGTGTTAGTGGCTTTAAGATGTTTTGAGTTATACCATTTATACCATCTTAAGTTATTTAATTTGGCATAAACAAACATCTCTAAGTGACCAACCTTACTAAAGAAATTTCACTTAAACGTTGAACGATTAGTTTTCTTTCTAGCATGGCAGATACTACTTAACTGTTTATTAGGTTGATAACCTAAGCCAGTTTTATTATAGGAAACTCTCTTATTAGATAACATTAAATCTAGATTTTCTTCACCCTTAGTAAATTTACCTAGGGTTTCATGCAAGTTAGTTATTAAATTTCTTAACGAATCACAAGTTTCACGTTTTACTGATTGCCTTCTAATTTAAGCTATTTCATTTTCGAACTCTTTATTACTATTCTCAAGAAATTTGATATACCCTTTAAAATTCGCGATGTTCTTTTCTAGTTTTTTATTATCTTTTTAAGCTTAAAACCCAACTTAAATATTTGCTTATAAGTTATAGTTTTTACCTTATTATCATATTTTTTATTGGTGGCTTTAAAGCAAATGTGTTCTTCGTCTGATTCCTTTATCAATCTTCTAGAAGATACTCCATGTAAATCTTCAGACGAACTATCAGATAATTCTTTGAATACATATTTGCATGAATCTCTTGAGGTTTCTCCCGTTGATTCTTAATTTGTTGGTAAATCTTCTTCATTTGATGATGAATCTCTATAAGTTCTTCCAAATGTTATTCCTCAAAGATTGTACTGAATAACGCTTCTTCTAAATTTCTTATGGATGTTGATTATTCTAAAGATCGTCAATTTATGGTGATAGTTATTTCAAATGATAATTTTAGTTTTGACCTTATACCACTTATTCATGTAGCTCTAGCGAAGATGAAGATGAGAATGACGAGACTCTTGGAATGTTTTAGAACACTTTCCTTTATCTTCTAGTAACTAGATTAATTCTTTGATTTTCAAAATAATTTCCTTCTTTGATTTTCATATTTCTTACACCAATTTTTGAGTCTAAGATATTTGTTAGATACAAACATTTTAACACAACCTCCAAGAATTCTAATGTTTGAGAACCATATATGAATATGATCTTTACTTTCATTTTGTGTCTCATCTTCTTGGATATGTATGTTCATTCTCTCTTGTTCAATCTCAGAAAGTCTCCATGGATCATCTCAAAAGTGTCACATACTTCCTTGGCAGAATTATGATTAAAAATAGAAAGGTACTCTTTAGTGCTTAAAGAACTCATCTTTAAGTATGTAACTTTAAAACCAAGTTTGATTTTCTCTTATATTCTTCGGTCCAAAGAATATCTGGTTTATTCACCACTTTATTACTAATACAATAAGTAGGAATAAACAAACCAATGTTTACAAAATCCCATAATTCAAAATTATTAGCTTCAATGAAAAATTTTATTCTAGCTTTTCATAAGTCGAACCTTTCACCATCAACTGGTGGAAGTGTATATAAGAAAAGCTTCATATTAAAAATGTTTAAGTTAATTTTAGAAATCAAACTGAGAATAAGTAACAGAATAATTAAAAGAGATAAAAACAGTGAGATGAAGAGAATGAGATACATATGAAAGAAAAAAATATAAAGAGATAAGGAAAGAGAGAAATACAACATATATTTATACAAGTTTGACCTAACCACTTGCCCTACTCTTGTTCCCAAGTGTTTCCTCTTGAGAGTTTCCACTATAACCAGATGTGAGATTTTTACAAGTTATAACCACAAACCTCCTTACAACCAAATATGAGATTTTACACTGGATAATCTCTAAACCTAACATGATATTTTACATTGTGCTAGTCTTAGAACCAAACTGAGCTTTTACACCAGGCTGAACTCAGAAATAAAAACTTAGATTTTAATTGGCAAATATCACGAACCAACAAAGAGCTTTTCACAAGTTGAGCTCACTAACAAAACAGAGATTTTAAATTGCAATCTCAAGAATCAAAGAATATTTTTTCACTAGTTAAGCTCGCGAACCAAACAACAGCTTCTCTTAAATATCTTAGACAAGAGACAACATATACTTCAGTAAATTATAAAGTAAACGCAACACGGAACAAAATTTGTCACATATATTTTTCATTCTTAAAGCGGTACAGAAAATAGTGAAGAAATGAAAAATATGAAGAAGAGAGTAGAAAGTGATAAAGTATGATTGAAATACGTTTTCTAGTGTGAAATGAAATGAGGAGAAGCTCTCTATTTATAGGAGAACATTTGGCTTAAAAAAGAAAATAATACATGAACTTTTTAATGCTTCTAGTTGATTAGCCCTAGTGGTTAAACAATTAGCTAGGCCAACACTTTTTTTTTGAATTGTGTCATCATTAATCGATTAAAGGAAGTTCTAATTGATTAGGAGGCGTTAAAAAATTATTAATCAATTAACCATAATGAGTTAATTAATTAAACCATGTAAAACACTACTAATTGGTCAAACATGTCCTTAATCTAGTATAAAACTCTTTTTTGGTGATCTTTTAAATTATAAAGCTTTCAAAATATTTGAGTGTGTGTGTGGGAGTTGCCTTAGTAAAGTAAGAGTTACTTGTATACCTTTACAAACCATGTGAAAACACTAATAATTAATTAAACATATCCTTAATCTATTATGTACACGTATAAAACATTTTCTGACGATCTTTAAAGTTACAGAGCTTTCAAAATATTTGAGTGTGTGTGTGAGTTATCTTTGTAGAGTAAGAGTTACTCATGCATGAGTTGCCTTTCAAACTAATCACTCAGATAGGGGCTAATGAGAATCATTACTCAGGTAATTTTTAAAGCAATTTCCGTTGTTTTTTAAGGGTTATCATTGAAGAAATTATGAGTTCTAAAGGAAAATTCAACAAAATATGAGAGAAGGAACAAAGATGTCAAAAGAAGAAAAGTAGAATTTGGAAGCAAGAAAAGAAAGGAAGTTGTTGGAGAAAATATGGTGTGATTTAAACGCATTTGAATCCATATTTTCAGCAAATATTACATCATGACATTTGTCGGATAATTTGATCATATCTTAAGCATCATAACTCTGATTGAGGTGGGGCAATCGACAAATAAAAGCTAACAAAAAGATCTAGCTACAAAAAAATTGTGCCATGATTCAAAGCAGTCCTGCATGATTTAATGCATTTTTTATGTCTTTAAAAGGAAAAAAAATAGATTTTACAAGTGTTGAACTTTTTGGAGAGCTATTTTCATAGTAGAAATGATCGAGCAACAAGGATTAAAGGTGTTTCTCCAAATTTATGTATCATTCTTCTAAACTTGTTTCTATGAATAATTTTATTATGGGTAGATAAGTTTTCTTAGATTTTTCCTTTTGAGATGATTTTTTTTGATATGGTTGAACCATGAATTTTTTTATTAATTTGCAATTGTATTATTCAGTTATATTTGTTTTTAATTCTTTTCATATGTTTATGAATATATGAATTGATCTAACTTTTGAATGATTAATGACACTAAATTTTAAAACATGACTGAATTTAAATGTTCAAAATTAGTAATTACTTTAGGAATAGAGAATTATAGTTTTGTGATATAGGAATTAATACGGGATAAAACCTATTTTGATTTCGAATTCACATAAGGGATTAGAGGGTTATTATTAAAAGAGATGGTTGTACACCAAGGAATTTGGTATATGTATTTTGTTGATTAATCGTAATACTAGAAGAATACATTAATGAAATATATGCAGTTATCAAACAATGACAAATAAAGGATTCGAGAAAGACATGGTTATTTTAATCTCTAATAACTTTCATCTTTTTATTTTATTTTCTCTTGAAAACTAAACTCTTACGAAAATCTCACAACTTTGTAATTTCACTACAATGGTATTCTCGTGTTGCAATTAAGAAATTCTTGTGGAGACGAACTTATTATAAATATTATTACGTGACGACGATTTAGTAAACTTGCTAAATAATCTATCACGAGCTAAGAACAAAACTAGACAAGCTTTAACACTTCCTCTCTCTCACAACTATTAAATTTCAAATCCTTTGTTAGTTTCCTCATTGACTTAGCACTTCATATGAACCTTTGAATCTTTTAACTAATTCGGCTTGAGATATCTTCATGATCGGAAGATATCATCATATATTGTTGAATAGTTGATATAGAAGACTTTACCGGTCGTTGTTGGACTTATGGCAATCTATTTATTTAAGATGGCTTTGACATTCATTAAAAAGCATATTGATCGCTTAATTCATCTTGATTGATAAGGACTTCACTAAATGTTGTTTGACATAATTTGTTGTCATATTTAAAACCAAAGTGTTGACATCATCTTGTCATCATCAAAACCATCACAATCATCTCAATGGTGGTAAATAATTATACCTACAAGCACATAGATCCATAACCGGCTCATCATGAACATTGTAATACTTTAGCTTAAGGTGTTGGACATGTGACTCCAAACACAATAGAAGGTGACTTTTGTCGGTTTTAAAAACCATTTCCAAATAAAAATTAAACAAAATCAAGTTTTAAAATATGTTTGTAAAACAAACACAATAAATGCAATGAAAAATAGAAAATCATATATATGGAAATGCAACAAAAATTAATAGTTGAAAAGTAAAGAGTTAAAGGAAGAGAGAAAAGCACAAGAGATATATAGAGGTTTAGACTAATAATGTGACATGATCATTTTAATCTCAAATAACTTTCATCTTTTTATTTTCTTTTTTGTTGAAAAATAAACTTTTATGAAAATCCCCTAACTTAGTAAAACTTTAATACAATAGTATTGTCGTGTTAAAATTAAGCAATCTTTGTGAAGACGAACTTATTATAAATATTATTACTTCAAGACAATTTAGTACACTTTCTTAATAATCCATCGAGTTATTTTGCACCATTGTCGAGGATTTTTGAATTATTTCAATAATGAAATTTTTGTACTTGATTATAATTATAATTTTTTTTTTGTTTAGTTTTTTTTATTTTTAAATTTTATTCTTGTGAGATATTTGATCGAACTCTAGTATGGCCGAATGATAGCTTATTGGTACAACAATCCGACAAGACCTTAGCATGTCGTCGAAGTCTGTTCACATGTTGTAGTCGAAGTATACCCAATTGTTTAAGTTAGTTTGTTCTCTATGTTAACTTGTGTCATGATCCTGTGTGTAAAAGTCCATTAATTTAGTATGTTAGTTTTCTTATAAATAACATACTAGTCTCTCATCATTGAATAATGCAAGTCTAATTAGGATGAGAGGGGTTATTTGCTATTCTGTAACACTTGTAATCTTGTTTCAAAGAGAAAGTAAAGAATATAAGTTTATAACCAATTCCATTGTGTTCTTATTGTTTTCTTCTTTTCTACCCTTGTGAGTATCTTACTGATCAAAAAACCAATTATACTTTATAATTTCGGCATCGTTTACACAACAATTCTTTTTATATTTGATGTTTTTATTTTTATTTTATTTGATATTTTTTTTTTTTATTTTTATTTTATGTTATTATTTTATTTTCTGTTCTTATTTAGTCATTATTAATTAATGCAGTGTTACTAAGGCTTTTTTTCGGGTTGGTTATGCGAGGTACCAAATTGAGAGAATGACTATTTGATTCGGAGATTGAGAAGACACGAGAGAAAATTGGAGAACAGAGAGGTTAACACGATTAGCAAAAAAAGAGCAGGAAAAAGAGTTAACTCCAGCTTCTTCCGATAATGAGAGTGATCAAGAAGAATTAGTTATGGTTAATCCACCATCTAGGAAAACTATGGGAGATTATTTCAGAAGAACTAATGTTGGAAAAAATTTCTTGGGTTCCAACCAGAAAATCATGTGCCTTTTGATATCAAAAATATTGTCCTTACAAGTTTGAGAGATAATAAATTTGAAGGAAGTGTTATTAGAGACCCATGGGAATCATTTCTATGAGACTCGTTCTTTGTGCCAACTAGAAGGAGTAACTGAAAGCCAAATCAAATTGAGACTTTTTGGATTTTCCTTAACTGGAAAAGAAAAATACTGGATACATTTTTTTATCAAGTGGAACCATTCAAACATGTACTGAGTTAGAAGATATGTTTTAGAAAAGATTTTTTTTACCAATTCTCAGTTTATGGAAAGAAGAGTTGAAATCTCAAACTTTGAACAAAGTGATTTAAAATCTCTGAAAGACTCTTGGGAAAGATTCAAGTTGTTACTCAAAAGGTCCCCAAATCACGACATGGACAACATGGAGAAAATTCAACATTTCACTCAAGGTTTAAAAGTTTATACCAAAATACTTCTTGATGCATCAGTTGGAAGTACAATGAAAATGAAAAATTGAAGATGAAGTGAAATAGTTGATCGAAAGGATGTGTTTGAAAGAGTATTTCTCAAAAAGGGAAATGGATGTGAAGAAAGAAGATAAGAAAAAGGGTGTGCTAGTGTTGGATACCAACACAACTTTGTTAGTGCAACTAGAAGCCCTTACTAAATAGTTAGCTAGAGCCACCATCATTCTAGTAAATGTTAATCTAGTTCAGATGTTGCATTATAATTTTTATGGTGAAGGGCGTGCTAATGGAAATTGTGTATCAAAGATACATACTGAAGAAGCTTAATTTGTTGGAAATTTTCAAATAGGTAATGCATGTTAGAAATATCACCTAAACTTCAAGTGTAGTAACAACCAAAGTTTGAATGAAAGACAAGGTGTTCCTCAAGTCCATCAAGTTCTTAAAAATCTACAACAAGAGAATCTATCTCACTTAGAAGTAGCTATGGCTCAATTCATGAAGACGGACCAAATTAATTTTGAGTTAATGAGCAAGAATCATGAAGCATCAGTCAAAAATTTGGAAAGCCAAATTAAATAGTTATATAGATAATTGTCATCTTAAACAAGTGGAGGTTTCAATGGGAATACTTTTGATAATCCTAAGAATAAGGGTTGCAATTCCATTGAATTGAGAGACAATGTAGTTTCCATAATAACCAATCCTAGGAGTGAGAATAAAATTAGAGTGGAGGAAGTAGTAGATGAGGGAGTAGTTAAAAAGGAGAAAAATAAAAAAATAGATGGAGAAAACAGTGACGAAAAAGAGGAAGACACTAGGAGATAATGCACACTTGGTGAACTAATTGATAAAAATTACCTTTAAGAAGAACCAAAGAGAAAATACTCAACGAACCAAATCCCGAACTCCTTAATTATATGAAACCACCTTATCCTATATTGAAGAAAAAGTAGAAGAAAGAAAAATAAGATGGGCAATTCAAGAAATTCACGGATAATGTCACCATGCATCAAGTCAATTTCCCTTGTGGTAAAGATTTAGAGAAAATTCCAGGTTATGTAAATTTCGAGAAAGATCTATTAACTAGAAAGAGATAGATGAAGTATGATGAGGATATATCTTTGGCAGACAGGGGTAGTACAATCATTCAAAGGAAGCTTCCATCAAAGCTCAAAGATCTAGGGCGATTTTCCATTCATTGCACCATCAATAAGCTAAAGATAGAGAAGACACTTTATGATTTAGGGGCAAGCATCAATTGTACGCCTATTTCTATGTTGACGAAATTGATTGTGGTGAAGTTAAGCCAACTCATATGACTGCACGTTGGCATATCGATCCATGGCTTATCCTTGTGGTGTGATTGAAAGTGTGTTGGTTAAAATGGATGATTTGCTATTCCCAATTGATTTTTTTTATTCTATACATGGAGGAATATGTAAAAATACCTCTAATTCTTGGAAGATATTTCTTAGAAACATGTAGAGCTTTGATTGATGTGGAGTTTGGTGAACTTATATTGATATTTCAAGATGAGAATATGATTTATGTGTTTGAGGCGATGCGTTATCATAATGAAAATCATCAATGTTATCAAGTTGATGTAGTTGAAGAGGAAGGTGAAGGAATGTCCCCAAAAGAGTCGTCTTTTTTGCCTATTGAATATATTATGGTAAATTTTATTTACCCGGTTGAAGAAGTACAAGATAAAGAAGTCAAGGAATATGAGAGTTAAGTAGAAACATTTCATAGTGAGAAGGTACCAAGAAAAAATGATTATTTAAGTGGTTTTGAACCAAGTGTCTCAGTGTCAACAAAAGCTTAAAAGTCCAATATATTTGAAGTGAAAGATCCCCCTCCATATTTAAAACATGTTTTCTTGAGAGAACAACTGATACCACTTTATCTCATTAGTAGTTCTTTATTTAGTTTGAAGAAGTAGAAGTTTAGGATAATGTTGAAAAATAATAAGATGGCACATGGATGGAACATGTTTAATTTGAAGGGGGGAAATGTCACCAACTGCATTCATAAGATCAAGTTTGATGAAGAGTTCAAACCAAATGGATACACTGATACAAGTTTAAAAGAAACACCTTATTAGAGATTAAAGAGGACAAATATAAGGACCTTAAAGAAGCATCGCGTGTGAGGCAACCCATGAATTTGTGTGATTTAATTTTCTATTGGTGCATTTGAGGTTTTTTATTTTAGTTTAGTGTGCTTTCCCCTTTTATAAACTTGTTACTGCTTTTATTTAATGAATGTGTTTGTTGTTGTTATTTCTTTCAGATAATAGTATGTTTCCTTACTAATGACATAGAAAAAGCTACACCAAAAAAGTAACAGAAAAGAGTCAAAGAAAAATAGGAGTTGTTAGTGAAGTTCCAAATGCAGAGTGACAAATTAAGAAGAATGAGAATATCTGATTGACTTGTACTCAATATCTGGATACTTCAACAAGTAAGGTTTGAGCCAAAAATTTCCATTGTTTACCTTTTCTTGTTTTTGAGAGTTCCATACAATTACTTATCTGCTTACGATGTTTATGATTAGTATGTTGGTCTATTTATTTACACAGCAAGACATGTTTTTTGTTGTTTAACTCTGAGCCTACCTATAAAAATAATTATCAATTGTTTAAGCTCTTTGATCCTTAGTCATTTTATTTAGTGACTTAGTCATATTCTTAGCCAATTGACTTGAAATATTAATCTTTACACCCTCTTTAGAGTTAGACAAAATGTTTGTTTTTCTTATTGAAACAAAGAGTTAGGGTTGGGATTACTCTTAGAGTTAACAACAGTTTTAAGTTTGGGATATGGGTTATAGATAAATGAGTCTATATATATATATATATATATATATATATATATATATATATATATATATATATATATATATATATATATATATATATATATATATATATATATATATATATATATATATATATATATATATATATATATATATATATATATATATATATATATTATATATATATATATATATATATATATATATATATATATATATATATATATATATATATATATATATATATATATGGGAAAGGTGTAAATAACTTTTAAATAAATAGATTCTAAAAAATAATAATAATAAAAGAATACAAAATACCCGTGAGTTAATAGTGAAATGTTATTAGGTTGATGTTGAAATAAAGAAAATAACATGTATTTAACTGCAAAGAACTAAGCCTATTATCCCAAAATTATTCTACCCTGACATAAACTTCATTGCAACGTGAAAAGATTTCAAAAGTGTGTATTCGAATAGACTTTGATCGACTCTTTAGAGATATTTTAAATTTATTGATTTATGACTTTTGTATGTTGATTCAAAGATTACCATATTTATTTAATTCGAGTGAATATGTGAGATTGAGAGACATATTGAGTACAGAAGAAAGTTGGGGAAAACTCTTAGGATTAATTTGAATTGAAGCATGGAATGAAAGTGATAACTTTAACTGGATATTGGTGTATGTCACATTGGGTTGGGAAGTCTATTATTTCTTGAAAATTTTCAGTTTAGAGGTGGTTTTCCTAAGGACAAACAACAATTCAAGTTTGGTGTTGTGATGACAGTCAATCATCATGTAATTTTAAAAGAAATTTTGATTATTTTTTAGTAATTATCAATGAACAAATTATGCGTTTTAGAGGAAAAATCAACAAAATATGACAGAAAGAACAAAGATGTCAAAAGAAGAAAATAAGTATTTGGAAGCAAGAAAATAAAGGAAGTTGCTGAAAATATTGTGGTGCGATTTTGACGCGTTTGAAACTTTGAACCCATATTTTCACCATGTATTATATAATAACGTTTGTACGGTAATTCAATCGTATCTTGAGCTTCGTAAATATGATTGAGGTGGGACAAGAGGCACATAATAGTTAGCAAAACGATCTAGCTACTAAAAAAACCTCGCAATGATTAAAAGCAATCATGACATAATTTAATGTATTTTTAGTATGTCTTTAAAAGGCAAGTTTAGATTTTATTAGTGTTCACTTTTTGGAGAGTGGTTTTGACGACATAAGTGATCGAGCATCAAGGATTGAAGGTTTTTCTCCATTGGAGATCAATTTTCATCTCCAAATTCATGTATCTTTCCTCTAAAATTGTTGTTATGAATAATTTTATTATGAGTAGTTAAGTTTTTTTAGATTAGGCCTTTTGAGATGAATTTATTTTAATCTGTTTGAACCATGTAATTGACTGGGTATTGTTTTATTAATTTGCAATTCTAATTTTATTTAGTTATATTTGTTCTTAATGATTTTCATACGTTTATGAATATATGAATTGATTTAGGTTTGAATGATTATTAACCCTAACCTTTAAAATTGGACTTAATTTAAATGTTCAAAATTAGTAATTACTTTAGAAATAAAGAATTATAACCTTGTGAAGGAATTAAAGCGCGATAAAATATTTTTTATTCTGAATCCACATAAGGAATTGGGGGGGGGGGGGGGTTGTTATTAAAAGAAATGGTTATAAACCAAGGAATTGGGTATAGTTGTTTTGTTAATTCATCATAATACTAGAAAAGCACTTTAAGGGAATAAACACAATTACCAAACAATGACAAATAAAGGATTCGAAAAACGACTGGTCGTTTTAATCTCTAATAACTTTCATATTTTTATTTTCTTTTTGGTTGAAAATTAAACTTCTACAAAAAAAACACAAACTTAGTAGTTTTAGTACAATAGTATTATCGTGTTGCAATTAAGAAATCCTTGTGGAGTCAAACTTATTTTAAATATTATTACTTGACAACGATTTAGTA
This sequence comes from Lathyrus oleraceus, assembly GCF_024323335.1. Lineage (NCBI taxonomy): Eukaryota > Viridiplantae > Streptophyta > Magnoliopsida > Fabales > Fabaceae > Lathyrus > Lathyrus oleraceus. The sequence goes on from NC_066583.1 coordinate 491,600,269, forward strand.
CACTTGATAAATAATCCATCACGCGCTAAGCTAAAGAACATACAAGTGTTAACACTTCCTCTCTTTCACAACTCTTAAGTTTCAAGTCCTTTTGCTAGTTTCGTCATTGACTTAGCACTTCATATGAAACTTGAAATCTTTTAACTAATGAGGCTTGAGATATCTTCATGATCGAAATATATCATCAAATATTGTTGGATAATTGATATATAAGATGTCACTTAATGTTGTTTACCTATGGTGTTGCCTTTATTTGAGATGGCTTTGACATTTGATAAAAATCATCTTGACCGTTAATTCATCTTGATTCATAAGGACTTCATTAAACGTTGTTTGACATAATTTGGTGTCATAATTAAAACCAAAATTTTGACAACATCTTGTCATCGTCAAAACCAACACAATCATCTCAATGATTGTAGATAGTTGTACCTACAAGCACATAGATCTATAATCGACTCATCATGTACATTGTAATACTCCTATTTAAGGTGTTTGATAGGTGCCTTCAAACACAAGAGAGGTGAAATGTGTGGGTTTTTAAAACCATTTATGAATAAAAATCATAAATAAAATCAGAGTTTAAAATATGTTTGTAAAGTAGACACAATAAAAGTAGGAGAAAATAGAAAAAGAAATGCATATGAAATTAATCATTGAAAAATAAAGAGTTAATGGAAGAGAGAAAAGCACCATAGATTTATAAAGGCTCAGTTTAGTAATATGACATTGTCATTTTAATCTCTAATAACTTTCATCTTTTTATTTTCTTTTCGGTTGAAAATTAAACTTTTATGAAAATCCTCCAATTTAGTAAAACTTCAGTATATTGGTATTTCGTGTTGGAATTAAGCAATTTTTGGGGAGACAAATTTTTTATAAATATTATTACTTGACAATGATTTAGTACACTTCTTAAATAATCCATAAAGTTTTTGGCGTTATTACTAGGGATTGTTGAATTATTTCAACAATACAGTTTTTGTGCTTGATTTTAATTTTAATTTTATTTTAAAATTTGTTTTTATTCAGTTGTTGTTTTTTTTTTAATTTTTTAATTTTTTTTATGTTTTTATTCTTTGTTTTTATTTTTATTTTCTATTTTTATTTTTACTTTTATCTTTGTTATTATTTTCTATTTTTACTTTTACTTTTACTAAAGTATTTTTCTAGTTGTTTATGCGAGGAAAAATAGACATGATAAAAGCAACAGAAAATAGAAAATCAGATATATAGAAATGTAGCAAAAATATATAACTGAAAAGTAAAGACTAAGGGAAGAAAGAAAAGTACCATAGATTTATAGAGGTTTGGTCTAATAATGTGACATATTATTCTCCCTAATAATTACTTTTTGAGAGTTTCCACTATTATTTGAGCTTTTGAAAGGATTTTCCCATAACCCTCCTTAAAATAGAATTTAAGTTTTACAATGGCTAACTTCTAGAGCAAAAATGGAGGTTTAACTACAGAGACCTCCCAACCAAGAGATTGTACCACCAAGACAATCACGAACCAACTAAGAGTTTTTAACATCAGGCTAAACTCACAAACCAACTAAGAGTTTTAATTACGAAGATTTTCCCAACCCAACTGAGATTATCATTGGTTTACATAAGTAACCAAACAATATTTTTTCAATTGATTTTTCTCACAACCAAAACAAAACTCTAAAAAAGAGATATTACATTATTGCCCTTAAACCAGACTCAAACACCTCACAAATAAAAAACTTCACTCTCAAAAGCACTAAGGCAAAAGTGAGAAAATAAAGAGAGAAAATGAGAGGAGAGTGAACGAAAGATAGTTAGAATATGTTTTCGATGTGAATAAAATGATAAATAAACCCTCTATTTATATGACAAAAGGTGGCACGGATATGGGAACAATCCATGGACTTTTTAGGGCTTCTAATTGATTAAGCCTATCATATAATTGATTATGAAGTACAAAAATGAAAGTTTTTCAAATGAGTCATTACTAGTTGATTATAAGCTCTAATAGTTGATTATGATGTATTACAAAAATAGATAATCAATTAGACTTAAGGGCTAATCGATTATAAAATGTAAATTTCACTCATAAAGAATTTTTTGAGCTTTTAGCCAACTAGATAGGCAAAAAAACATTTTCAAGTTGTTTTAATAAAATAAGATAGGCTTTCAAATCACTCGAAAGTGGAAATGTAATTTGTCTTACTAAATTCAAGAGCTAATGTTATACCTTTACAAACACATATAACTCGACATAGACTCATCGAGCTTTCACACTTCCTCTATTTCACAACCCTGAAGATTCATGTTCCTTGTGTGGAACCTTGTTTTGCAGGTGATACGCTTTAACAAGGACAATAAATTTTGATGATGACAACTAATATCTTCTGACAAGTTAAACATAAGAAATTAAACAGATAAATATGCAACCTAAGTATTAGGGTTTGATGGGCTTGACTATCCAATGATGGAAATCAAATGGATCACAACTCAAGCCTTACCTCAAGTGAACTCAAGCAAGTGTCTACAAAAGAAAATACCCGACAAAGTCTTAAAGTGCAAGAAAGCCCTACCTCAATTAGTCTGAGTGAATATTTTGTAAAGCATAAGAGCATTCTCATAAAAGTGCATGGATAAATCATACACACACGCTGGAACATTTTTTCAAACTGACTTTTCTCAAGAAAATATCTTCAAAAATATCTTGAAGTTGTGTCAGATGAATTGGGATCATACACACACGCACTTTTATTGTTTCCAAAGGAAAAGGGAAAAACTATGAACAAAACCCGAAGAAGTTTTAATACAAAACTAATAAAAAGAGATAAGGGTCTGTGGGTTAGTTATGCAAAGGGAAGGTATTAGCACCCTAAACATCCATGATACTCCATGGGAACCTCTTTGAAAATGTGCCTTTTGGTTTGAAAAATAGGTTTTGTTCGTAAAAATATTGGAGAGATGGGAAAAGAAGTATATTTTTTCTTATTTTTGTGTATGCCAAGACTTTTGAAGCCTCATGCCTACGTACCAACAAAGTGCAATGGAGGATCAGAACCTCGTAGTTCGTGGTAAAAATAACAAAGGGAGTTTATTTTGATTCATTTTCATGGGAAAAGATATTTTGTCATTTTAAGGAGAATACTCAACTAGTCACCCATAAATATGAGAACTTTGTACCATCATGAGAAGGGCTCCAACTTGGATAAGGATCAACAAGTATGTCACTATCTCTCACATATGGAAAAAGAATTATCATCAATACTATGGATCTAGGATAATTACATCTCAACTATGGAAGTGACTCATGTCTAATGCCTTGAGAAAAGTTTTAAAAAGAAAAGTGCGCAAGAACACAAAATGATTTAAATAAGTTATGCATTTTTTAGTCTTTTGAAGTTGGTCTAAAAATGCTTAAGATGGATTAACATTTAATAAGAAAAAGGTTTTGAAATTCACTTGACAAAAGTCAAGGTTTATTGAGAAAGTGATTCAAGTTAGAAAATAAGAAGGTTTTGAAAAAAGAGAGAGAATATTTTGATAATTAAAGAGAGGGAGAAGAAAAAGGGACTATCTTAGAGAATAAAGTAAAAGATAAGGAGAAAATATCTAACAAAGAAAATATCAAGCTTTATGACATAAGTTAAGCAAGAATTCCCTTCTTTGGATTAAGCCTCAAGCAAGCCGGAATAAAGAAGTAATAATCCATGCATCAGATGAAACCAAGTTAACTCAACCAAGTATTCAAAGGAAGTCCAAAGTCAAAGGTATTAGATGAATCCCAAGATCTCAAATCATAAGCCCAAAGGAAAGGTCAAGGTCCTAATTCTAAGTCCATAACTCCATAATGATGCCAAGTATAGTAACCACAAGTCCATGAGTCAGGATAATCAAGTTCCTTTTTAGGTGTTTTATTTATTAATGTCTTCTTTATAATGATATAAAATAAATGTCCAAAATGGACAAAGCAAAAATGACATAATCACAAACAATATGATATGAAATGCTAAACATAAAGCATAAAGTAAATGGCATAAAATAAAAGAGCATAAAGTAAATGGCATAAAATAAAAGAGCATAAAGTAAATGACTTAGAAGTAAAAGTTAATACAAGTAAAGTGTTAGTAAAGGATGTTAGTAATCAAATATTAAAAATATGTTTTGGTCATTTTTTGGAGAATACTCAACTATCCACTCACAAGCATGAAAATATGAACCTGTACATCATTTATGAGAAGGGCTCCAACTTGGATAAAATCAACAAGTATGCCACTAGCTCTCACAAATGGAAAAGGAGCAACATCTTCACACAATATCACGAGGAATAACAAACTTACAATATCACTTATAAAAATGCCTTTGTTTTCTTTGGGAAAAATTTAGCGCTATGTTAAGCAATCGTAATTGGACTTATGTGGAAGTCACAACTATCTGAGGTCAGTCAATAATAATGTTTGTGTTAATACATGTTAGAGAAATAATATGTAAATCATTCTCCTAAAGACATGCCACAAAAAAAGGGAAAAGGGATGATCAAGCACAAAGTCTAGAAGGATGATTCATTACTTCAATCCATACTTCGTGACACTTAGCATAAACTTATGCATCAATCCAAAGTACCTTAAATGATCCATGATCACTTAGAAGGTAGATTTGAAATGATGAAAGTTCATCAAGTACCAATCCACACATCATGAACAAGATGGACATAAGTCATCCAATTGACCAAAGGGAAAAGAAAGAGATGAATAAGAAGGAGACAAGAGAAGTCACACCCAAATTGGACTAAAAGTTTGGTTAAGTCATCATCAAAATCAATCATCCATTTTGGTGGATTAGGGTTTTCACCCCATCAACACCCAAGATCCACTGAGTTTGATGAGACTTGAAGTCCAAACCATCATGATCCAAGACCAACAGAAGTTCACAAGGGTCACACAAAATAAAAATGCAATTAAATGAATTGAATATGCATCAAAGGTATTTTTAAATTAATTTTAAAATAGAAATAAAATGGAAAGTCCATAAAGTCCTTCAAAACACCAAATAAATGGCCAAGAAAATTATGGAAGATTGGAAATAAAATAAGAAGTATATAATAATTTTTAGAATTTAAAAATGCAGAAAAGTATTTTTAAACCAATTAAAACAAAGGAGAAAAGAAAAAAAATCATGAAAACCAAAAAATCAGTGAAATGAAATATGAAAAAATAAAAATCAGATGAAGAAAAATAGAAGAGAATTTTAGAAATTATTTTGGGTAAAAAATGAAATTACTATGAATTTTTAAAGAAAAAGAAATTAAAAATAATAAAAGAGAAGTAATTAAAATCAGAAAAAACATTGAGCGTTGGATCACACCTCATTAATTGTCGTGGCAGATCCAATACTCCAAATGTTTGAGAACACGATAGAACACGCTGCAAGCCAAACACAGGATCCAGTTCAAATCCAACCAATCAAAATATTTCATTCTGCCAATGTGTCTGATCAAACTCAGACAACCTAAGAAAGCTCCGGTCATCTTCTCTGGGGAGCTCTCACCGGAGTTTCATCATTTTGTAAATTCAAGACACGAGACCACCACCATTGTGATCCTCTTCTCATCCCGAATTCAACCTTATGCTCCAAACTCATTTATGTGGACTGAGCAAAGCAAATTTTAGAGAAGTTTCAGAAACAAGCAAGCCACGAAAAAGAAAATTAAATGATGAACACGGTTAATCAACACCAGATAAGTTAGAGGAAAGCATCAGAGAGTGAAGGACCATATTGTGGTAACTTGTTTGAGTTCAAATGATGCTCAAAACTACCTTGTCCAGATGGTGATCAGAAATTGATGAAGCTCGATCGGGTTAAAGCACTTCAGAAGGTCCCAAAGCTTGGAAATTGTTGCAAAAGTTTCAAGGGATGCTGAAGGTGCTAATGGAATCAAGAAATTGGATTGAAATAGGCTGAACTAAAAACACGATAGTTGAATTTTCTGGAGAAATTTCAAGTTGCACCAGGTATTTCTTGGCTCTCCAAAGCTTGGAAATGAATGCAATAGCTTCCTCTATTTACAGGGAATGTGTTTGGATCCAAATACGTGTGGAATGATGCAAAATTTGTGAAAAATGAATTTGATCTGAATGTGTGAAAAGTGTGACTTGAAACTCATCAAAACTCAGCCAAATGATGCATTTTAAGGGACAATTAACTTCTGGAGACTTAGTTAAACACGTTTAGGTCCAACACACATGCTAATTTGGCTTGGAATTAAGATTAGAGAAGTTCCAAACTCTGACAATGGCAATTTCTTCAGTTTCAAGTCACCATGTTCAACCTAATGGGGCACTCTACTCAGGATGCTTTTTGATCTCATTATTTTTGCAATGTGTTAACATCATGGCAAGGATTACAATGTGCCAAGAAACGTTGCATTTGGATGCTTAAGCACAAAGTCATGTTATGTTGAATTTGGCATGAAAAACTGATCATATAACTTAGAAAAATCCAAGTGTTCCATGGTTGAAAATGACATGTAATGTTTCAATGAATTCCATGGCCTTCCAAGCATATTTTGACCTTGGTCCTTGAAGAAAACTTGTAGAGGGCATAACAAATGAAATTATGCAAAAATAATCAGATCTATATATTGAAAATTGGAGAAGTTATGATCCCTGTAAGTTGGGGAAAGCTGTAAGACCCTAATTTTGTCCCTAAGATCCCTCATGGTATCATAACATTGCATTTGCATTGCCTTAAGGATCATTAAGCATCTTGCTTCCCCTTGCCTTTGGGTGGGACCCCTTGTGAGTGGTTTGAGATCACCAAGCATGCTTGAATTGTATATTATTGCTTTTCTTATTTTTGTTTACTAACCAAAAGCACAAAAATATGTCACTAACATTTCTTGTTTGTAGCTTGAGCAATCACAAGGTCAAGAGCTTCTATGAGATCATTTGTGCAAAGATATGGCCAAGAGAAGATCAAGGCAAGCATGGCAATGGTTCCCCAAGCTCTCATTCATCAAATATGCATCCCTAGTATCTCAATTCATCATTTTGATCAAAGCAAGTCAAAGGGTTTGAGGTTGATTCCCCAAGGAAACCCTAGTTCATCTGTGCACCACAATGCCTTGCTCTTGAAGCAACCTCAGCCCATGATCAAATGCAATCAAGGGAAGTCCTTTAATTCATCATTTCATGAATATTTGAACTTATTTGAGTGTCCTCAATCATCAATTCATCAAGATATGAGTCATGGACTTGAGAAGTTAATCAGTCAATTCATCTGACTATTTTGAAATTCACTAAGACCTAACTTTTTATGTGTTAGTCAAATGGAGATGGTTCCAAAAGAAAACATGTTCTTAAGGACAATATGAACAACTTTCATGTTCATAAAAAAATAATTTGAAGCTTGGAAGGCCATCTTCCATTTCAATACATTATAGGTCATTTTGACTGAAACCCTAATTGTGGGTCAACTTCCCAAGGACATAACTCATTCATTTTTTATGATTTTGAGGTGGGATAAAATGCATTGGAAATCTTAAGATGTCTAATTCAAATGTTATGTTGAACAAAATTTCAAAATCTCAAAGGAAATACATGTGATAATGCAAGACATTATAGGTCCTTTTGGGCCAAATGCATTAAAAGTCAAAAAAGTCCAACTTCAAGTGCCCATAACTCTTTCATCAAAAATCCAAATGATGCAAAATTTAAGTCCATTTTTATTTTCTTGAAAAGATTTACAACTTTGATGTTGGAGGTTTTTTCATTTGAAGCTTGCATCATCAAAACAGAAGGGCTTGAACATTAGCCAATTTTAGAAACCTTGCCTTGACATGTCATGCACCTTGCACTTTAAACTCAAATTTCATAAATTTCCACACTTCAAATGAACTGTTGCTCAACATAAAAATTGTTCCTTACACCAAGACCTTTCCAACCATTACTCACATGATCATGTTTGGATTTTTCATTGGGACTTTCGAAGAGATGAATGTTTAGGTACAAACGAGGAATTCACTTGAAATCTTGGTACATGAGCAATTGCCTTGCAAGTCACACGTCCAATTTCATTTGGCTGATGCTCAAAATTCATTTGGCATTGTTTTTGGGCCTTGTGCATGATCATGCAAGCCCATGCAATGAAGCTCTACATGCCATGCACACGGATTGATCACATTCTCCTTGCCACTTCCTCTATAAATAGAGACCTCATTCCATTCATTTTACACACCTGATTCAACCTGAATTGCTGCAGAAATCAAAACTCAACCTCTCACCAAAGAAGCAATCTCATTTTCTTCAAATTTTTCAGATCCAAAATTCAACTTCATCTGGTTGAATTCTTGAATCTTACGCTTCTAAACCTCCATCATTCATCTCAATGATCTTCTGTTTTGGCAAAGCAAGCTGTTAGTACCTTAAGATTGGCATTAATTTTGTAAAACAAATAATGTACTCACCTCTGTTGTTTTAATATGTTGGGTTGAAGAAGTTCAACATCTGGACCAACATGTCATGTAAGATGTCACGACATCGGGACTATGACATCTCACATGTGTATCAAACTGAATCAGTTTATTTTGGTTTGGTTTGTGATTAATTAGGAGATCTGGTGAATATCCTAACTCCTATGTGAAGATCTTGAAGATTCAATCAGAAGATTTGGTGAAGATATTTGGTAAATATACAGTTTCTAAATATGAAGATATTTTAGGAACTAAAAGATTGATTGAAGATCTTGATGGTAGCAGAAGATTTCTGCCAGCTCTATAACAGCAAAGGAGAAGATTTGCTGCGATTTTTGAAGGCCCAAATCCAGTTGGGTGATTAGGTTACAAATAGGAGATTGTAACCTAGGTTTTGTAAGCCTCAAAGAATGTAGAATTAGGGGTATTTGTGAGGTAAACCTCCCAACCTGTGGGAAGGTTACCAAGTGTTTCTCAGTGCTTGAAAGCATGAGATTGTTTGTAACTCAAAGCCTGTAGGCAAGAGTAATTATGTTCTTGGACGAAGCTGTGAAGCAAGTTCAAGGTGTTTAAACATTACATGGTAATTGTAGTGATAGGAATGGAAACAGGAGGTTTCTATCTAGGAGTTCCTAGGTATAGATTGCATTGGGTAGGGATTAAGTGAGGAGTTGTAAACGGGGGAGTTTAACTCTGAATTAATACTGCTAATAGTGGATCTTCTTCCTGGCTTGGTATGCCCCCAGAGTAGGTAAAGTTGTACCGAACTAGGTTAACAATTACTGGTGTTTTTACCTTCTGCACTCTATATTTTTCCTGTTATAATTCAGTCTGTTTCTAGTCTGTTCATGAAGGGAATAACAGGCTTGACACATAGCCTATAGCCTGATTGCAAAACAGAATGTTGTGACATTCATTATTGACTGCTGTTACTGATAGACTGGTTAGTCTGTTATAGTTTATCCATCTGTAATGTTGTGACAGAGGATGTTCAAAACAATGTTGAGACATCATGCTGAGAACTGGGCAGGATCAATAAACATTAGGGCTATGTTTGATCTCTACTGTGTGTGTGCACTAGATGGACAAAACTGGATGTTCTTATTTCCAGATTGGTATAGTATCAGATGTCCAGACATCTGTGACTGAGTGCATATCAATACTGGATTTTAATTGTTATAACTGTCTTGCTGTATTAGTAACAATGTTGGATCAGATGTCATGACTTCGTGTAGAACATCTGAACTCCGACTATACCAGAATTTCAATTGGTATCAGAGCAGGCATCCTGTTCTGTGTCTGGATGAGATCCTTGGGTGATACTTTCTGGTATCTTGCAAGGAGTTATGTCAGTACTGTTGATGGAACCTGTGGAAGGTTCTGTGATTCCCATGAATGGTCCCTTGAAGTAGGTGGTTGGACTATTCATGACAGGAACTATGTGTACCTGTCTCTGGAGGTTGGCAATTGGCCTTTATGTGGAACAGCTGTGCTGGTATTGAAACATATTCAAACTTGGTATGTTCTTGGAGGCTGATCTGGTGAAGTGTGTGGTCATAGGTTGAGTTGTATTATGATTTCCGCTGCATAATACCTGGCAAAACTCAAACTCTGATGTAGTTTCCCCTCATGTGGATGAAAGGCTGCTGTATTCAAGATTTCATCATAATCTACTGAAGATGTCAAAGATACTTGAGTCTCCTCAAGTCCACTCATGATGACGTTCTCACTTCAGGATGGTAAGAATCACCTGATCACTGATTCTTTTACTCTCTTGGGTAGTGTTTATGAAGACCTTGAAGACTTTCAAGGAGGGTTTGTTCCAAGGAGGTGGAACTAATGTTCTATGCGATGTCAGAACATGTTGTTCAACAAGTATGCAGCTACTGGTTGAAGAGCAGATGTTTTTAGGTGTCAAACAAAGGGATACTTGTGTTTGGAACCTAATCCTGACCTGGAAGAGGAGACATCTGTGGGAGCTAAGTTGACAAGGGTAGGGTCAACTATGAGTATGCTCAAGAAGGTCACTTTTAGAAGTTTGATCTCTAGAAGTGGAGCTGGTTGAAATGTGACATTATGAAACCTCATGTTGTCTGTCTTGGATAGTTGCTCCTGGAAGTACTATGTTGTGTTGGAAGACATGTCCCCTGGATGTTAGAAGTCAATAATGGGGAAACCTGATTGCTATATCATTTAGGAGGATTAGGACCATGAATCTTGTAATTCAAACACCACGCTCAGAAGTGGCAGTTCTGTCAAGGAGTGAGAATATGAAGATTCAGAGATTGGTGGAGGTAGTATGCTCTAGCAATGCATACCTACTATTGACGCGTGTTGTTGTCTTTCACCAGTACTTATGGTCAGCTGGAGTCTGATTGGTGTGATTGGAGTATGTAGAGGTTTAACTCAGAGAGTTAGTTGTCACCAATAAGGGTGATGTATGTCATGTTGAGACAGTTGTGTACAATGCATGGATATTGGGTTGGAGTTTCCATAATTGTTAATTTGAGGGGGAGTTTTGGTTAACCTCCTCACGTATTGGTCAGCCTAGGGTCTGGTTGGCTGTTGACCTGTGTCACATGGGTTCTGGTGGTTGTGTGACACATTTGCCAGGAAGAATTCATCTCTCTCATTCCTAAGGGTGAATTTAATCTGGGAAGATTATCAAAACTGTTGAGGTACTTGCAAGCAGAAGATGTTGACACTAGAAGAGTATTTTCAAAGTATTCTTATGGTAGAAGTATCTGAAAGGAATATTGGGAAAGGATTTAAGATCAATGTCGACTTGTGTCAAGTACAAGTATTTAATTGATTATCCTTGGAGCTCAAGATAACTGATGTTTTAAAAGATGTTGGAACATCTCATCTTCAAGATCCTGTGCAGAATCACAGGAAGGATAGTACACTGTTTTATGATCTATCACTTTGGTGGCATCAAAAGCATATGATCTCTGAAAAGGTTTCCTGGCAAGAAACATGTTCAGCCTTGACGTGTACAAGAAGAAGAAAACATCATAGTCCTGATGGTGGTTACTTGGATCAGTTTACTTCTGATCTAGGTATGGAAGTGCATTGGCTTATGCACAATGTGGAGTTAAGAATAAGTGGCAGCGTTCTTGACATCATGGAAACAACTTTGCCTTAGGAAGTGGAATCCTTGGTATAGCTGAAGGGACAGTTTCTAACTGGTCCTTCTGAAGACTCATGCATCAGAGTGTCTAAGGTCTTTGAAGAAGAAGCAGGGATTCATCAAGGTGTGAGCTTGGATGACTTAACTGCAAACATGCAGGATGGAGGTTGTTTACTCAAACTTGGTTCCACAATCAAATCTATGAGAACATTGAACTCTTGTTCTATGAAGGGAGGAAGTTCTTTCAAGTGGCAGAAGAAGGAGCTGAATTCAACAGCTAGATGTCAAAACACAAGGTTATGACATTTGGTTCAACATCAGAATCTTAGTTGGTGAAGTGGCACATCAACTTGAGATAGAAGGGTCTACTGGGTTGTAGATTGGATACTTCAAGAAGCTTGAAGGTATAGTCTCACTTGGAAGGTCAGAATATCTTTGGGAGAAGTCTGATAAACGTGGAGAGGTCAAAGAATGGCATTTGACTTTTTCATATGAGGATTCATGAAGGAGGTAATCAACCAGTGGCATTTGGTCTATCTCAGAAGTGAGTTCGAAGGTTCAAGACAATCAACTTATGGCAGCTGATTTTTCTTGAGGAAGGTCTGAGACAAATTACTTTTAGCAGAAAAGTAGTAAGTTGAAGACATAAGGAGGTGTTTCCTTTTCATCTCTTGGAGCGTGTGGAAGGAGTTTTGAGCTATCTATGGAAGATTATCTCTTGTAATGGGATGAGAATGTATATGTCCCAATTTTTGTCTGGGTTCAAGCCAATGACTTAGTGTTTTCTGAGAATTTTCAGATAGTGTTATGTTGGGAATTGGGCTTCTGTTCTGGAGTTATGTTGACACAGAGTGTGGATGTGTTCAGCCAAGAGGGTTGAACAGAGGGTGTGCTCTTGAAGACATGAAGATGCGTCTTATGTTTTCCATTCATCAAGTGGTATGAGTTCTCTTTGAATCAGGAAGTCTGTAAAGGTCCAACCTTGGGGTGTTGGACATGTTCTTATGTGCTCTCCATGTTTCAAGAGGAGAATTGGTTGTTCATGACAGGGGGAGTTCTGTCTGTGCACTGCATGTAATCATCAAGCTTGTGGTCTATGTCTTCTCAAGGTATGGAACCCTGTTAGTTAGTGAAATGTTGTGGTATGTGTCAAGGCTGAGTGAGCAGAAGAATGCCTGACCGGATGTCATGACATTGCCTTGGACAATATTGTTATTTCCTTCTGAAACCCACAGTCATAAGAGAATATGGAAGCAGATGTCAGTATGACATTCTGGCTGGTATAGGTGATGGAGCTACAGTAGCTGTTAATTGATGTATGCACAGATTTAGGGGGAGAAGAAGTACCCTTGTGCATTGAGCAGTTTTGTGTGTCTTACTAGTTGCATCCATAACTAGTAATTCTGTTGGTGTTGCACAGATTTAGGGGGAGGAGAACTACCCTTGTGCATATGTGTATTACTAGTAGCCATAGCTAGTAATTGTTTTGCTTCTGCTGCTGATTAAACTACTGTTTAGTGGTTTAACTGCTGATAGTTTGCCTTGTGAACAAAAAGGAAAGAGTGTTCACAAGATGTCAAAGGAGATGTCTTAACAGAAGATATCATATGTATTTGCTGGAAGTTGTATAAGGACATGTAGATGTGTGGTGCTAGATGTCAAGCTACCACTGGAGGTGAAAAAGTGATTTTAGGAAATGGTGATAGGGAGAATACATGAAGAATGTAGACAAAAGCAGTATCAAATGTTGAGACATAGTTTGTAACGTGTCTGACAGCATTTATGGAATAGTCTTGGAACTGCTGTTTCTGGAAACAGTCAAGAGCTGTAAAAGGTATTCAAAGATTGTTTGGGATATTGGTGGTGATTTTCTGACTGATTCTCAGCAAATATTTATGAATCTTGACCAAGCATTTACTCCTACCGTTAATTCCTAAGCATGGTCTGGCCTATTTAAGGGATGTATCAGCACTTCTCTTCTCACAAGAGCGACATTCCATTCCCTCTAAACCATGGGGTTTGTTAAGATCTGGATATCCTGCTCCTGGATCTGGTTTTGTGAAGGTATTATATATAAATGTTTAGCTAAAAAGGGGGAGAGAAATATTGTCCTGAAGATGCACCAGAAGCAAGCAATATCTGGTAGCAAGGAGAAGATGGATTCAGACACAAAAATCACAAACTGGGTTCATCAGTTGTGTCTTGTGATCTGAGTTAAGAAGACAGTTGTGTCTTGTGATCTGAGTTACATTAGCTATGTACTCAGTATTACATATTCTTCAAGAAGCCCTACTGTTGAGGGGAAGGGTTTTAGTGGAGCTGATCCTTGTACATCTTTTTCCTCATGTACACCAACAGTGGTGGTGGCAATGGGGCTGTCAAGGACAAAGAGGAAGTGCAGACCCATATTGGGTTATTTGTTTTAGCTAAAATTTGCCAAAGGGGGAGATTGTTAGTACCTTAAGATTGACATTAATTTTGTAAAACAAATAATGTACTCACCTCTGTTGTTTTAATATGTTGGGTTGAAGAAGTTCAACATCTGGACCAACATGTCGTGTAAGATGTCACGACATCGGGACTGTGACATCTCACATGTGTATCAAACTGAATCAGTTAATTTTGGTTTGGTTTGTGATTAATTAGGAGATCTGGTGAATATCCTAACTCCTATGTGAAGATCTTGAAGATTCAATCAGAAGATTTGGTGAAGATATTTGGTAAATATACAGTTTCTAAATATGAAGATATTTTAGGAACTAAAAGATTGATTGAAGATCTTGATTGTAGCAGAAGATTTCTGCCAGCTCTGTAACAGCAAAGGAGAAGATTTGCTGCGATTTTTGAAGGCCCAAATCCAGTTGGGTGATTAGGTTACAAATAGGAGATTGTAACCTAGGTTTTGTAAGCCTCAAAGAATGTAGAATTAGGGGTATTTGTGAGGTAAACCTCCTAACATGTGGGAAGGTTACCAAGTGTTTCTCAGTGCTTGAAGGCATGAGATTGTTTGTAACTCAAAGCCTGTAGGCAAGAGTGATTATGTTCTTGGACGAAGCTGTGAAGCAAGTTCAAGGTGTTTAAACATTACATGGTAATTGTAGTGATAGGAATAGAAACTGGAGGTTTCTATCTAGGAGTTCCTGGGTATAGATTGCATTGGGTAGGGCTTAAGTGAGGAGTTATAAACGGGGGAGTTTAACTTTGAATTAATACTGCTAATAGTGGATCTTCTTCCTGGCTTGGTATGCCCCCAGAGTAGGTAAAGTTGTACCGAACTGGGTTAACAATTACTGGTGTTTTTACTTTCTGCACTCTATATTTTGCCTGTTATAATTCAGTCTGTTTCTAGTCTGTTCATGAAGGTCATAACAGACTTGACACATAGCCCGCAGTCTGATTGCAAAATAGAATGTTATGACATTCATTATTGACTGCTGTTACTGATAGACTGGTTAGTCTGTTACAGTTTATCCATCTGTAATATTGTGACAAATGATGTTCAAAACAATGTTGAGACATCATGCTGAGAACTGGGCAGGATCAATAAATATTAGGGCTATGTTTGATCTCTATTGTGTGTGTGCACTAGATGGACAAAACTGGATGTTCTTATTTCCAGATTGGTATATTATCAGATGTCCAGACATCTGTGACTGAGTGCATATCAGTATTGGATTTTAATTGTTACAACTGTCTTGCTGTATTAGTAACAATGTTGGATCAGATGTCATGACTTCGTGTAGAACATCTGAACTCTGACTATACCAGAATTTCACAAGCAAAGAATCAAGTCCAATTCTCCAGAAATCAAGCTTACTCTTCAACTGGTATTTTCTTCGAATCTCTCATTTCTGTGATCTATTTACTTGGCCAAAATGTTTTCTGAAGTCCTCACTTGAGAGGAAAGCTAGTGGTAGCTTCAATTTTGCTTTTCCTTGATCTGCATTTTGCATACCTGAATCTTCCACCTCAGATTTCTCCATTTATAGGAATCTTGAGTGTGATTCAAGGTTACAGGGGTGATGTACATCACCCCAGCTTCATTTTGGTATAAGGATCGTGCATTTTCATTAAGGTTTGAAAACCTGCAAAATTGACCGGAATCTGGAGGCATACCGGAGAAGAAGGTGGCTCCGGTGGCCGCCTGTTGCCAGTTTGAATTCTGGCCATTGGATGTGTTTCCCAGATCGAATCCCGACCATTGCTTATTATGACTTTTCTTTGGTTTCCATGTGATTACATTGACCGTGGATTACCATGAGCGCGCGCCTCTGGATCCTTGGATCTGCCAGCTCAATTAATGAGCTCAGATCCAAGGGCTCTCGTTTTTTCCAATTTTTAATTTCTGGTTTTATTTTCTTTAATTCCAATTATTTTCAAAAATCAATATCTTCTTCATTTTTAATCCAAAAATTATGGGACCAATTGCATTAGTCTCCAAATAATTTCTAGTTTCTATTTATGATTTTTATTTTTTTTATTTTGTCATTTGATATTTTTTGTGAATTTTCTCTTTTCTGGTTATTTTTAATTCATTTTAAATAGTTTTTGATATTCAAAAAATGCAAAAATATTTTCCTAACCTATTTGAATGATGATGGATCTATGAAAAATATTCTCATCAATTTTTGAATTGATTTGAGATTTATTTGAGATTTTAGTTCAATTAGATTATTTTTATTCATTTTTAATTGATAAAAAATAGTTTCTGACTTTTAAAAATGCTGAAATTTTTTGTAAAACTTTGTTTGACCTTGTTGAGCTTGGGATAAATTACTTGGACCTTCCAAGGTTGATTTTAAGTAATTTTGAAGTTTGACTTTTCCATTTATTTTTAATTCAAGTTTAATTAAATATTAGAAAATGCCAAAAATATTTTATTCATTTCTTGACTTCCAATCTTCATCTCACTTTTGTTTTTGATTGTTTGATCTTGACTTTCAATGCCATTGGTCAACATATATGGATTGATATATGTTACTTCATTTAATGCACTTTAATTTTGCCATTTCCATTTCTCTTATTCATCTCCTTCTTCTTCTACTTCTTTTCTTTTTGATTAATGAGTTGAAGGTTGATAAGTTAGCATTGATTAGGGAGACTTAATCTTCCTTGATTCAAATCTAATTCATCTTGATCAATTGATCAAGTGAATGGATTTGCATTAAGGATAGGTTGTCTCCTAAATCATGCAAAAAGGCTTAAACCAATATAAGATCAATTATCTTCTTCTTTTTGGCATGGCAAGTTGTTGGGACTTGGTTCACTAATCAAGACTCCTAACTTGTGTTTGTTGCCTACATTATTATTGACCGGCCTCAGATAGTTGTGACTTCTACATAAGTCCAATTACAATTGCTTAACATAGCGCTAAATTTGCCTTATGGCACACTAACTACTAACACTAACTATTGACAATTAACATTTACTTTATGCAATTTACTTTCATGCAATTTACTACTCTTGCACCTATTATCCATTTGCTTTTCTCTTTGCTCACTTGAGCACATGTTTATGTTAATGCCATTTGCCTTTTGCTCACTTGAGCACATAATTGTGTATATATTATTGTGCTTGTGTTTTGTTTTGATTGTTGTGAACCAAAATGCAAAGAAATGGACTTAGTTTCTAGGACTTTCCCTATGCAGAGAAATGGAGAATTGGACTTAGATTCTAGGACCTTTATTATACAAAGTTAGAGTAAAAGGATCTTAATGATGAAGATGGATTAGAAGGACCAAATCTCTAAACTCACTCTAGTCCATTCTTGTTTTACTTCATGGAACTTTTGATGTGTGTGCTTTTGTGCTAGGAGTTTCCATTTGAGCTTAATTGGAGGACCATTGCCATGTTCATCCAAGTGAAAGATACAAGACCCATTGAGGATATCTTATGAGACTTGTTTGTTTGCTTATGCTTTGTGGTTGCTTATTCCAAAGGATGAGAGCTACTTGGATCATCAATATGATCTCAAGAGAGGGACTCCATTGTGGTTTTGATTCTTCATCTCTCCTTTTTTTTGTGTTACTTAGGACTTAGCCCTTCTTCTTCTTCTCTCCACTCTAACCCAAGCCAAAACCTTTTGTGCAAACATTTAACCATTATTTTCAAACATTAGATACCTAAGCCTTATGCTTTTGATTTTCAAACTTTCTTTTCATAACACTTATTTTGAATTGAACCTTTAAGTCAACTTTGACCATCTTTGTATATACTTCTAATTGGTAGATATAACCCATTAAAATTTCTTTTTGTGGTTCCAATGACCACTTTCTTAATCAAATTTTCCATAACCTTTAGCTATTAGGTTTGAGTTATCCTTGAGGTAGATGTAATACTCACCTATATGCTTAGTGATGGACAATGAGTCTTCCATGCTTATTATAGGGTTAACCCCTCACTAGCATGTTGAAGCTTTCCTCACATGGTGGATTTGTGGTTTGGTTGAGTTTTCTCCCTTTGATAACAAAAGACCTTAAGGCTTTTGGACCAATCAATTCACCAACTTGTTTTGAGAGTTTTACCCGAACTACGAGGTTTTGATCCTAATCTTTTTTAAGATGGTACGTAGGCAATGGGTTTATCCATCCAAACACAAAAAATGTAAATAAACTTGTACATTCTTTCCTCATATCTTCAATCATGTTTGCACAAACAAATTTGTCACGAAACAACAACCTTTACAACAAGTATGAAAAGGGCTCCCTAGGAGTACCTAGGATGTTTTGGGTGCCTAGCACCTTCCCATTGCATAACTAACCCCCTTACCCAGATCTTTGTTTCTTTTACTAGTTTTTTTGCTAATACTTTTAGGTTTTTGTTCGCTTTCTAACCATTCCTTTGGATAAATAGAAGTGCGGTGGCGACTCGACTTGTATGATTTACCTTGGATTTAGTCAATATCTCTAATGGTAACGAATACCCCGCTACAGAAAAGTGGCGACTCTGCTGGGGAGCATTTGCCTAGTGGGTTTTGCCTACTTTTCATTTTGTTGTCTTGTGACATATTTTTATGCAATTTGGGATTACTGTATTGTATGTAATGATTGAATTGCTTGATATTAATTCCTTGTATGCTTGGTGATCTTTGAGAGATGAGTTCTATACCCGGACTCGAGTGCACTTAGGATAGGAGAATGGCATAGTCTTGTTGACTTGTGTGGAGTTATTCCTTAGCAAGTTGACTTGCAAGTCCATTCACTTGGTGGAGGTCATGTTGGGATCAATAATGTCACACAAGTAAGTTGTGGTTAGACATTACTCTTTCCAATATAGACCTTAGAAGCCAAGGACCTTAGTTTACCAAGCCCATCTTGGCCTATTCTTAGGATGTAGTGCTAAAGTCATTCAAGTGTAAGATTTGATACGATTGTTACGCGATACTACGCCCATAAGAATCTCTCTTGAGAATATTTTTGGAATACGAGTATTCGTTTCTCCGATAATATCCAAAAGATGGGATGATGACTATGGGAACCTCTTGCAGAACATGTTTGGCAGGTTTAAACCCTAGTACATTCCCTTTGGGTGGTTCTTAACCTAAACTCCATGCGCGTGACTTGCAACAAACCCTTGATTCATGGTTGATCCATTCATGTATCCTTAATATCAATAGAACTTGGGTGTTGATAAGGTCTAAACCATAATCCACCAAAATGGATGATTGATATTAAGGATAACATGATCCATCCCATGACCTTTGTTTGGTGTGCTTTGCTTGATCCTTGAGTGTGATTGTTGCATTCATGCATTCATGCACCCATTTGCATCCATATCATCAAAATAATGAAGACAATTTTCAAGGAACTTAAGGGGTTTATTTGAAAAATTTTCAGACAAGGAAAGACAAAGAAGGAATACAAAGAAGTACAGTTTCAGACAACCAAATTTTAAAGAGTTAAGGAATCTGACATCCTATGTATTGGATCCTTTGGGCTTCAAAGCTCGCTTTGGGAAGCTTCTTCCTCTTCTGACTACTCAGGTGGATGAAGGACTTATGAGTGTATTGGTGCAGTTTTATGATCCTTTGTATCGTTGCTTCACATTTCTGGACTTTCAGCTTTTGCCTACACTTGAGGAGTATGCTTATCTCGTGGGTATACCTATTCTGGATCAGGTGCCGTTCAGTGGCTTGGAGAGTGTTCCTACTTCTCAAGAGATAACATACATGTTACATATAGATGAATCTCTGGTTGGTGCTCATATGACTACCAAAGGTGGAGTTCAAGGTCTCCCTTCTGAGTTCCTCATTGCTCAAGCTACTGTGTATGGGAAGGCCATGAGTGAGGACGCCTTTGAGGCCATATTTGTACTTCTCATCTATGGATTGGTATTGTTCCCCAACATCGACAAGTTTATGGATGTGAACGCTATTAGGATCTTCTTTGCTCTTAATCTCGTTCCTACTTTGTTGGGAGATTCTTATTTCTCTTTGCATATGAGGAATGCAAAGGGGGGCGGCGCCATTGTGTGTTGTTTGCCTCTGCTGTATAAGTGGTTTATTTCTCACTTACCGCAGACGGTCGCCTTCAAGGAGAACAAGGGATGTCTACGGTGGTCCACGAGACTTATGTCTCTCACTAATGATGATATCTCTTGGTACAACCGTGTGTATGATGGTGTGCAGGTTATCGACTCTTGTGGTGAATTCTCCAATGTACCTCTTCTTGGTACATGTGGTGGGATTAACTACAACCCTGTCTTGGCACGTCGTCAGCTTGGGTTCCCCCTAAAGGAAAAACCCAGCAACATTCTGTTAGAGGGTGTGTTCTTTATGGAGGGAAAAGATCCCCAAAACTTGAAGGGTAGGATGGTCCGCGCTTGGCGCAAGATTCATAGGAAAGGAAGGAAGGAGTTGGGCCCTAAGAATTTCATCGCTTTGGAGCCTTATACTGCTTGGGTGAGGAAGAGAGCGTCTGAGTATCTCATGCCTTACGAGTATCCGAGACCTACACCTATGATTATGGTTGGGCCTTCAACCCTCCCTAACCATGGAGTAGAGGAGTTGAGAGACGAAGACCGTTCACGTGCCTGGATCCGTAAACGAGAAGAGTTGCTTCAGCAGATTATGGAGAAGGACGCTTTGATAGAGTTCCTTGAGCATCAGGTTATTGATGATCCTGATGATGCATTGACTTCTCTACTTCCTCAGTCTTCCCGGTTCTGGAAGAGGAAGTATGATCGACTCGCCAAGGAGAAGGCAGATAGGAGGCAGCTTATGAAGAGGAGGTGAAGAGGCTTCGTGCATCTTATCTTCCTGTATCTCGAGCTTTAGATGATTGTTTCTAGGGATCCATAGGATGATCATTTTCCTTTTCTCTTGTATGGTATCTTGGTTACCAATACTGTACTTCCTTAGTGTAAAAATATTTTCCAGATGTCATTGATGAGATGTTTTTATATGTGATACAAATGTAATATTTCCCGAAATTTGCAAATAGAACTATAAAAGTTCCTCAGAAATAAAAAACAAATCATGTGCACAAGCATTGCATGCATCATGTGCATAAGCAAATTTTGTTTCCGGTCCCTTGTCCTGTGGTCTAACTCTGTGCTCTTCATTTATTTTGAAGACAAGATGACTCACCGGTACTACACCAGAGCCAACATCTCAAGACTGATGGATCATCTAGAGCAAGAGAACCGAGAACTCAAGGAGGAAGTGGCCAGATTGACTGCCCTGATGGAGTCATTCTTGGCTGCCCAGAGCCAATCTTCTCCGACACCTTCAACTCCTCCCCAGAGGACAATTATCTCCGAGATTGCCTCCTCAACTGTGCCTGCAACCAGTGCACACTTTGCTCCAACGGCCATGCCAACCGGGTTCCCGTGGGGGATGCCTCCCAACTTCATGCCCGAGGGTCCTGCTCCCACCTTTGCTTCTATGCCGACATCTAGCCCGGTCCTTGCTGTTCCTCCTCCTGTCGTGCATACTATGCCCATAGTAGACGACACCATCTATCATTCTGAGCCTTCTGAAGGCCCAGATGTCTATGAGAAGATGGATGCTATGAACGATCAATTTCTTGAGCTCCGCAAGGAATTGAAAACTCTTAGAGGAAAGGATCTTTTTGGCAAGTCTGCTGCCGAACTATGCTTGGTCCCCAATGTGAAGATCCCTGTGAAATTCAAGGTTCCTAACTTTGAAAAATACAAGGGAAATACTTGTCCTCTCAGCCACCTGGTCATGTATGCCAGGAAGATGTCAACTCAGACCGACAACGATCAGTTACTCATCCACTACTTTCAGGACAGCTTGTCCGGTGCCGCTCTGCGTTGGTATATGGGTTTAGACAGCGTGAACATCCGATCCTTCAACGGCCTTGGCGAGGCCTTTGTCAAGCAGTACAAGGAATATGCCCAGAAGGATAAGGAAACGTTCAAGGAATATGCCTAGAGGTGGCGAGAGGCAGCATCACAGATCGTGCCTCCGCTAGAAGAGAAAGAAATGACCAAGATCTTTCTGAAGACCTTGAGTTCATTCTATTATGAGAGGATGATCGCTAGCGCTCCTTCTGACTTCACCAAGATGGTGAATGTGGGGATGCGTTTAGAAGAAGGGGTTAGAGAAGGACGTCTAACCAGAGAAGAAGGCTCTTCTGCCAAACGTTATGCGGCGTTTGCTACGAAGAAAGATGGAGAGGCACATGCTGTGACCTCCCATGTGAAGTCTAGAAGACCCTCGGTGAGGAGGAAGGCGGTGCGTCCTGTCACTGACCAGCACCAGGTGGCTCACATAGCACCTGTTTTCAGAGACAATCAACAGTATCAGCAACATAGCAACAATCAGCAACCACATCCGTAATATCAGCAACAACAGCACCGTCCGCAGCAGCAGGCCTACCAGCCTCGAAACAATAATCAAACTAGCACGAGTTACGAGAGGAAAAGGGTCACCTACGATCCTATTCCGATGACGTACGCAGAATTATATCCCTCTTTGATAGAGAGGAAGTCGATTACTGCCGAGAGACCCACCAGCTATACCTGCTAACCCCCAGTGGTGGTATAAGCCCGAGTTGCATTGTGTTTATCATTCTTGTGCTCTCGGCCACGACGTGGAGAATTGTTACCCTTTGAAGACCAAGGTTCAAGACCTTGTGAGGTGTGGCATTCTGTGTTTCGAGGACGTAGGTCCTAACGTGAAGAAGAACCCATTGCCCGAGCATGGGAAATCTGTCAACATGGTCTAGGGCTTCCCTGGCAAATACAAAGTCAAATATGTCAGTCATATTCGACAATCTTTGGTCGAAATGCATCGTTTTCTATGTGATTACAGTCACTATGAGCACGACCATGATAGATGCCGAGTCTGTTCTGTTAATCGATTGGGTTGTCGCCAGATGCGCAAGGATATTCAGGAAATGCTGGATGAAGGAGTTATTGAGATCCTTCAGAATAGGAATATTGACGAAGATGAGCCAGAAGTCAATGTGATTTCCCCAGTATTCCGGATACCCGAGCCTGTTATCATCAAGTATGATGGTAGCAAGAAGAAGGTTTCTCCTTCTCTGATCATTAAGCCTGCCGGTCCTGTACCATACTCTTCCGAAAAAGCAATTCCCTATCGCTACAACGTTGTTGCTGTAGAAAGTGGGAAAAAGGTGTCCTTGCCCTCTTCCTCTGTTGTTAACATTGCGGATGTAAGTGGATTGACCCGCAGCGGTCGTGTATTTTCAGCACCACCAAAGCCTCAGGTTAATGCTGATTCTGTTGAACGCCCGATTGGGAATGCTGTGAGCACTCCGAATCCGGCACCTGTTGTTAAACCCTCCTCTACATTGATAACTCCTACTTCTGTTGGCCCAAGCGACAATATGAAAGAAGACTGTGATGAGATGCTGAGGCTCATCAAAAGGAGTGAATACAATGTTGTAGACCAGCTTCTACAAACGCCATCCAAAATATCAGTGTTATCTTTGCTCTTGAATTCAGAACCACATAGAGAGGCACTGCAGAAGGTATTGGATGTGGCATATGTAGATCACGATGTCACAATAGAATAATTCAATAGCATTGTTGCAAACATTACTGGTTGTAACAATTTGAGTTTCTGTGACTCTGATCTCCCTGAGGAGGGAAGAGACCACAACTTGGCTTTACATATTTCTATGAACTGCAAAGACGACGCCATGTCCAATGTGCTGGTGGACACTAGGTCATCACTGAACGTATTGCCAAAGTCCACTTTCTCAAAACTATCATATCAAGGGCCTCCCATGAGGCAAAGTGGAGTAGTTGTGAAGGCCTTCGATGGGTCGCGTAAAACTGTGATTGGGGAAGTTGATCTCCCAATCAAGATTAGACCAAGTGATTTCCAGATTACCTTCCAGGTTATGGACATTCACCCATCGTATAACTGTTTCTTAGGCAGACCATGGATTCACGAGGCAGGCGCCGTGACATCCACCCTACACCAGAAACTGAAGTTTGTGAAGAATAAAAAGCTGGTGGTGGTAGGGGGAGAAAAGGCTCTCCTGGTTAGCCACTTGTCTTCCTTCTCGTACATAGATAAATTGAGGACTCCTTCTGAGTGGTTTGAGATCACCAAGCATGCTTGAATTGTATATCATTGCTCTTCTCATTTTGTTTACTAACCAAAAGCACAAAAATATGTCACTAACATTTTTTGTTTGTAGCTTGAGCAATCACAAGGTCAAAAGCTTCAAGGAGGTCATTGGTACAAAGGCATGGTCAAGAGGAGATGAAAGAAAGCATGGTAATGGTTCCCAAAGCTATCATCCATCAAATATTCCCCCTAATGTCTC
Organism: Lathyrus oleraceus; assembly: GCF_024323335.1. NCBI lineage: Eukaryota > Viridiplantae > Streptophyta > Magnoliopsida > Fabales > Fabaceae > Lathyrus > Lathyrus oleraceus. The sequence continues at coordinate 491,624,623 of NC_066583.1, forward strand.
AATTCATCATGTTTGATCAAAGCAAGTCAAAGGGTTTGAGGTTGAGTAAATCTAGTCCGAAAGATGATTTCCCTCTACCACATATTGATATGTTGGTAGATAATACAGCTAAATTCAAAGTCTTCTCATTTATGGATGGATTTTCCGGATATAATCAGATCAAAATGGCACCCGAGGATATGGAGAAGACAACATTCATCACACCTTGGGGAACATTCTGTTATCGTGTGATGCCCTTCGGTTTGAAGAACGCCGGAGCCATGTATCAACGAGCTATGACTACTTTGTTCCATGATATGATGCATAAAGAGATCGAGGTATATGTCGATGATATGATTGCTAAGTCAAGAATGGAAGTTGAACATGTAGAGCACTTGTTGAAGCTTTTTCAGCGCTTGAGGAAGTATAAGCTTCGTCTGAATCCCAACAAGTGTACATTTGGAGTCCGTTCTGGCAAGTTATTGGGCTTTATCGTCAGTGAAAGAGGTATTGAGGTTGATCCTGCAAAGGTCAAAGCAATACAAGAGATGCCTGCGCCCAAAACTAAGAAGCAAGTCTGAGGTTTTCTTGGCCGCTTGAATTACATTTCCAGATTCATATCCCACATGACTGCCACATGTGCGCCAATATTCAAGCTCCTCCGGAAAGATCAGTCTCATGATTGGACCGAAGATTTCCAAAAAGCTTTTGACAGTATTAAAGAGTATCTGTCCGAGCCTCCGATTCTGTCTTCGCTTGTGGAAGGGAGACCTTTGATCATGTATCTGACTGTTCTTGAAGATTCAATGGGTTGTGTCCTTGGTCAGCAAGAAGAATCAGAAAAGAAAGAGTATGCCATTTACTACTTAAGTAAGAAGTTCACTGATTGTGAGTCTCGATACTCTATGCTTGAGAAAACATGTTGTGCTTTGGCTTGGGCTGCTAAGCGCTTACGCCAGTATATGTTGAATCATACGACTTGGTTGATATCCAGAATGGATCCAATCAAGTACATATTTGAGAAGCCTGCTTTAACTAGGAGGATTGCCCGTTGGCAGGTGTTGTTGTCTGAGTATGATATTGAGTACCGAGCTCAAAAGGCTATTAAAGGTAGTATCTTGGCTGACCATTTGGCACATTAGCCGATCGAGGATTATCAGTCAGTTCAGTATGACTTCCCGGATGAGGAAATTCTGTATTTGAAAATGAAAGATTGTGATGAACCTACACTCGATGAAGGGCCAGAACCTGGTTCCAAATGGAGTATGGTGTTTGACGGCACTGTAAATCAGTATGGAAACGGTATTGGGGCAGTGATTATTACTCCTTAGGGCACACATATTCCTTTTACAGTAAGGCTAACTTTCAAATGCACGAAAAATATGGCTGAGTATGAGGCCTGCATTATGGGATTGGAGGAATGCATTGATCTAAGGATCAAACATCTTGATGTATATGGTGATTCGACCCTCGTTGTCAATCAGATTAAGGGTGAATGGGAGACGAATCAGCCGGGCCTCATTCCATATAGAGATTATGCAAGGAGGATTTCAACGTTCTTTACTGAGGTTGACTTCCATCACATTCCTCGAGATGAGAATCGGATGGTGGATGCTCTTGCTACACTTGCTTCGATGATTGTGGTTAAACTTTGGAATGAAGTCCCCAATATCACCGTGTAACACCCCAAAATTTGCCCTCCTCATTCATGCATTCATTTTTAGGTCATTTAACATTTCATATTGCATTTCATCATGTCAATCAGAATCAGATCCAAGAAGCTTGAACATCATCCAAGACACTTTGTGGGTTCTATCCGGGTGATCAGTCAACACAAGAGAAAGACTTGAGTTACTTCCAACAGGTTCAAATGGGGTCTATTCATCATTTAGAACGCTAATCTTGAAGGAGCAAAAATCTGTTCCTGAGCTGTCATGCTCGCTAGGCGAGCAGAATGGTTCGCCTAGCGAATCTGAACTGTCATGCTCGCTAAGCGAGCAGATCCTTCGCTAGGCGAAGCCCACGCGTTTTGAGAAAAATAACAGAAAGTCATGGGCTTGAGTTGCCCTCATTTGAGCCCACCAAGCCACGAAAATCAGGTTATAAATACTAGAGTTTCAGTGGAACAAAACCCGGGAGAAAAAGAGGGAAAGAAGGAGAGAGACGGACTAATCTGCAGCAACCTCCAGACAACTCTGAAAAGTTCACCTTGACTCACACACTTTTTCACCTCCACCTCACGCAAACCCTAACATTCCTTTGCAAACCCAGTCGTGCCATTCGATTTTAATCGATCTCTCTAATCAGGTTTGCCCTCATTCCCATTACTCTATGCTTTCAATTTGAATTCTCTGAATGTATGAGGTATCGTTAGGTTTTGGCCACGGGTTTAGATATGCATGAATGTATAAAACAATACCTTGAATGTTTAATCACCTAATTTCTGAAATGGAGACCACGGGGTTTGGGGCTTCTGAGATCATACTGTTGTCCATGAAGAACCCAGAACCCGCAGGCGCTCGCTAGCACCTCGCTAGGCGAGCACGCAGCGAAGCAGCAGCGATCACGACAGCAATTGTTTTTTCTGTTTGCTCAAATATGTTTTGTGTTCGTCATGGCATTGTTTTCTCCTGATTCCATCCTATTACTCTAACCTGTTTGTTGAGTTTTTGTGAGGGCTCACCTGACTTTAGAAGAGATGGCTTGCTTGGCATTCCACTTTATTTGTGGGATACCACCTAAAGGTTTATTCCGATTACCTGTACTGACTCGCTTTCTTTGATGGGGCTAGCTTGAGGGATCTCCAGGTTTCTTGTGTCGTTAGTTGCTATTACTTCGGATTTTTATCCGTGCGGTAGATCTCTTGATCCCTTTATTTTCCCGCATTTTACCGCTTCCTTAGCTGGAAGACCTCGATAGGAGGCAATGTTTTTGTGTGTTTATTTTTGTGCCTAAAGATCTCCAAGAGGAGGCACCAGTGCTAAAGACCTGTAAGACCCCAATTTTGTCCCTAAGATCCCTCATGGCATCATAGGATTGCATTGCATAGCCTCAAGGATCTTTGAACATCTTGGTCCCCCTTTGCCTTTGGGTGGGACTCCTTGTGAGTGGTTTGAGATCACCAAGCATGCTTGAATTGTATATCATTGCTCTTCTCATTTTGTTTACTAACCAAAAGTTTTTTGAAATATAAAAACAAACCATGCACCAACATTTCATGCATCATTTGCATAAGCAGGTGTCGTTCTCAGCCTCTGGTCCTGTGGTCTGATTCTGTTGCTCTTCATTTATTTTTGAAGATAAGTTAACGCCCGATACTATACCAGAGCCAACTCTTCCAGATTTGATGGATCACTTACAGCAAGAGGACTGTGAATTCAAAGAGGAAATCATCAGACTAAGTGCTTTTGATGGATTTATTCCTGGTTAGCCACTTGTCTTCTTTCTCATATATTGATGCTGAGGATGAAGTTGGAACTCCTTTCCAAGCTTTATCTATTGCTGAACCAATTGAGAAGAGGTCTCCTTCATTTGCTTCCTATCGAGATGCGAAACTGGCCATTGAATGTGGCGCAATTGTTGGGTTAGGAAAGATGATTGAGCTTGAAGACAACAAGTCCCGGGCTGGCATTGGCTACTCTTCTGGGGTCTTCAACAACAAAGGGCTGTTCAAGTGTGGAGGTTTCATCCATGCTGCTCAGACTGAGGAAACTGCTGCTATTCTGGAAGAGGATGCAGAGGATATTGACAACTTTGTTATCCCTGGCGGTGTCTGCCATAATTGGGTCGATGTGGATGTTCCTACGGTCATTCATAAGTCAGCGTAATATGTTTGCTTTGTTTAAAAACCCTTCTCCCATGCCAAAAGGAGAAGTGATGACATTGTTGGCATCATATATACAATGATATTTCATTCAATTAATGCATTGTTAAACAATTGTTTTTCCATTTGTTTTCACTTTTTGCTTTTTTGCAGGAAATCAGTGATCACAAAAAACCTAAAACAAGAATAAAAGCAATCTTTTCATCTGCATAATGATTTGTTTGTTTAAATTCTAAAACTTTTTATTATCCAAAATCATTATGCAGGTTGATTCTAAAACCCATTGAACATAATGATCCAACGACATCTCCCAATTTTGAATTCCCTGTATTTGAGGCAGAGGAAGATGATGTTGAAGAGATTCCTGATGAGATTACCCGTCTCCTTGAGCACGAGAAGAAAATCATTCAGCCGCATCTCGAGAATCTAGAAACAGTCAACTTGGGGTCTGAAGATTGTGTTCGATTAGTGAAGATTGGGGCATTCCTTGAAGAGTCTGTCAAGAAGGGGTTGATCAGTTTGCTACGAGAATATTCTAATATCTTCACTTGGTCGTATGAAGACATCCCAGGTCTAGATACAGATATTGTGCAACATTTCCTGCCTTTGAAGCCTGAGTGCGTGCCAGTGAAGCAGAAGCTCGGAAGAACTCATCCAGATATGGCAGTGAAGATCAAAGAGGAAGTTCAGAAGCAAATTGATGCGGGGTTTCTGGTGACTTCTACATATCCTCTATGGGTGGCCAATATTGTGCCTGTGCCTAAGAAAGACGGAAAAGTCCGAATGTGTGTGGACTACCGAGATTTGAATAAAGCTAGTCCGAAAGATGATTTTCCTCTACCACACATTGACATGTTGGTAGACAATACAGCTAAATTCAAAGTCTTCTCGTTTATGGACGGATTTTCCGGTTATAATCAGATCAAAATGGCACCCGAGGATATAGAGAAGACAACATTCATCACACCTTGGGGAACATTCTGTTATCGAGTGATGCCCTTCGGTTTGAAGAACGCCGGAGCCACGTATCAACGTGCTATGACTACCTTGTTTCATGATATGATGCACAAGGAGATAGAGGTATATGTCGATGACATGATTGCTAAGTCTATAACGGAAGTTGAACATGTTGAGCATTTGTTGAAGCTTTTTCAGCGTTTGAGGAAGTATAAGCTTCGTCTGAATCCGAACAAGTGTACATTTGGAGTCCGTTCTGGAAAGTTATTGGGCTTTATAGTCAGCGAGAGAGGTATTGAAGTTGATCCTGCAAAGGTCAAAGCAATACAAGAGATGCCTGCGCCAAAAACTGAGAAGCAAGTCCGAGGTTTTCTTGGTCGCTTGAATTATATTTCCAGATTTATATCCCACATGACTGCCATATGTGCGCCGATATTCAAGCTCCTCCGGAAAGATCAGTCTCTTAATTGGACCGAGGATTGCCAGAAAGCTTTCGACAGTATCAAAGAGTATCTGTCTGAACCTCCGATCTTGTCTCCGCCTGTAGAAGGAAGACCTCTGATCATGTATCTGACAGTTCTTGAAGACTCGATGGGTGGTGTACTCGGTCAACAAGACGAATCAGGGAAGAAAGAGTGTGCTATCTACTACCTCGGTAAGAAGTTCACTGATTGTGAGTCTCGATACTCTATGCTTGAGAAGACATGCTGTGCTTTGGCTTGGGCTGCTAAGCGTTTACGCCAGTACATGATAAATCATACAACTTGGTTGATATCCAGAATGGATCCAATCAAGTATATCTTCGAGAATCCTGCTTTAACTGGGAGAATTGCCCGTTGGCAGATGTTGTTGTCTGAGTATGATATTGAGTATCGAGCTCAGAAAGCTATCAAAGGTAGTATCTTGGCTGACCATTTGGCACATCAGCCGATTGAAGATCATCAGTCTGTTTAGTACGACTTCCCAGATGAGGAGATTCTGTATTTGAAAATGAAAGATTGCGATAAGCCTACACTTGATGAAGGTCCAGAACCTGGTTCCAGATGGATGATGGTGTTTGATGGCGCTGTAAATCAGTACGAAAATGGAATAGGGGCAGTAATCATTACTCCTCAGGGCACACATATTCCTTTTACAGCAAGGCTAACTTTCAAATGCACGAATAATATGGATGAGTATGAGGCCTGTATTATGGGATTGGAAGAATGTATTGATCTGAGAATCAAGTATCTTGATGTTTATGGTGATTCGGCCCTCGTTGTCAATCAGATCAAAGGTGAATGGGAAATGAATCAGCCAGGTCTCATTCCGTATAGAGATTATGCGAGGAGGATTTCAACGTTCTTTACTAAAGTTGACTTTCATGATATTCCTCGAGAAGATAATCGGATGGCAGATGCGCTTGCTACGCTTGCTTCCATGATTGTGGTGAAGTATTGGAATGAAGTTCCCAATATCACTGTGATGCGCTTGGACAGACCAGCTCATATATTTGCAGTTGAAGAAGTCAAAGATGATAAACCTTGGTATTTTGATATCAAGAATTTCCTTCAGAGCCAGATTTACCCACCTGGGGCATCTGTGAAAGATAGGAAAACTTTGAGGAGGTTGTCAGGCAGTTTCTACCTCAATGGCGAAGTGCTTTACAAGAGAAATTTTGACATGGTTCTGCTCAGATGCGTGGATAGACACGAAGCAGACCTGTTGATGACTGAGGTCCATGAGGGTTCATTTGGTACTCATTCCAATGGACATACCATGGCTAGAAAGATGTTGAGAGCAGGCTACTATTGGCTGACAATGGAGTCTGACTGCTGTAAATATGTGAAGAGATGCCACAAGTGTCAAATTTATGCGGACAAGATTCATATTCCTCTGACACTTCTGAATGTGATTTCATCACCATGTCCTTTCTCTATGTGGGGAATTGACATGATTGGCATGATTGAACCGAAAGCGTCCAACGGACACAGGTTTATTCTCGTAGCAATTGATTACTTCACCAAATGGGTGGAAGCCGCATCATATGCGAATGTGACCAGGCAGGTGGTCGTGAAGTTTATCAAGAATCAACTGATTTTCCGTTATGGTGTGCCAAATAAGATCATTACTGATAATGGATCTAATCTGAATAATAAGATGATGGAAGAGTTGTGCTCTGAGTTCAAGATTTCACACCATAATTGCTCTCCTTACAGACCCAAGATGAATGGGGTTGTTGAAGCTGCTAACAAGAATATCAAGAAGATTATCCAGAAGATGGTTGTTACGTACAAAGATTGGCATGAGATGCTTCCATTTGCTTTGCATGGATATCGTACATCTGTCCGCACTTCAACAGGGGAAACCCCTTTTTCTCTTGCTTACGGCATGGAGGTTGTTCTCCCAGTAGAGGTGGAGATCCCATCAATGAGAGTCTTGATGGAAGCCAAGTTGACTGATGCTGAATGGATTCAGAGTCGTTATGACCAACTGAATTTAATTGAAGAGAAGCGATTAACGGCCATGTGTCATGGTCAGTTATATCAGCAGAGAATGAAGAAAGCATTTGATAAGAAGGTCAAGCCTCGTGTGTTCCGAGAAGGTGACCTCGTGCTCAAGAAAGTCTTGTCTTTCGCGCCCGATTCCAGGGGCAAGTGGACTCCAAACTACGAGGGTCCATATGTTGTCAAGAGAGCCTTTTCAGGCGGAGCTTTGATGCTCACAACTATGGATGGGGAGGATTTCACTCGTCCTGTGAATTCAGATGCAGTCAAGAAATACTTCGCCTAAAAAAAACAGAATAACTCGCTAAGTTGAAACCCGAAAGGGTGGCTTAGGCAAAAATGAGCATCTCGGTGGATTGAAAACCCGAAAGGGCGATCCAGGCAAAAATTAGAGACATGAAAAAAAAAGTATTTGCGTCCCGCTAGATTGAGTACCTCACCCTGGGGCAATCTAGGCAAAAATTAGGGATTTGGCAAGTAACTGCATCCTGACAAGACTTTCTGTTCCACAACTGTCTTTTCGTCAGAGATTCTCGCCCAGTCACCGTCAACTGAAGCGTCAAATACATCGGATTCAAATTGGTAGAGAAATGGTCATTATGTTCAATGTAGCCCTCTTCCAATATATATCACCGATTTCAAATTTGTACAGATCTATGGAGTCTTGGCATTTGCAGACTACCATTCCATCAAATCAATTTGAGCTTTTATCCAATTATTTGCACTCTTATTTGTTTCAATTCAACAAATGTTTTGCATGTTTTAATTGATAAAATGTCATTGTTTTAAACAAACAAATTTTTTCATAAAAATTGTTTTTTAACAAAGTGAACATTCACAATGATGAAAGGATACTTAAGAAACTCTCAGTGCTCTCCCAAGGGTGGCATGATTTCCAACAGGGTAAGACATTTGTTCGTATTCCTGGCATGGTTTTATCCTCTTTCTCCAGACTGTTATTGGGGTTTCTCCCCAAGCAGAGTTTTTGTTGGGGTTTCTCCCTAAGCAGAGTTTCTATTGAGATTTTTTCCCTGAGCAGGGTGTTTGTTGGATTTGTTTCTCAAACAGTTTTTGTTGAGCAGAGCTTTTGTTAGGACTCTCCCCATCAGAGTGCTTGTTGAGGTTTTCACCTCCCTTCCCTTCAGCAGAGCAGTGATTCTTGCCTCCTCAGCAGTTGTGGTATTTTGTGAAGGTTTGGTATTTGGTGGTTGATCCCCAGTTCTCCTTCTCTTCCTCAGATAAATCTCCAGTAGATTGGTTGCATGGTGGATTGTATTTGTGTTGATTTCTCCCTTGCAGAGATTTGGTGATTTCCTGATATCTCCGATCTCAGTAGAGTTGCTTGTGTAGCAGAATCTATTTGTTTGATCTTTTCTCCCTCAGTGGATTTGTCCCAGTGGAGTTGTTTGGAGTTGCTTTTGTGGCAGTTTTCGCCTGTGCAGTGAACTCCTCTTTCCCAGCTGAGACTGTTGATTCATCCTTGCAGAGATCTTGCTGTTTCCTGATCCCGTCAGAATTGTTTATTCTCCGATGATCCTGGCCTTATCTCCTGTGGGGTAGTACCGGGTGTTTGTTCCCTGGGCCTGTTTGTGTTAGAAATGTCTGTTTTGTCAACATTCATCAAACATAAATCACGCATATTCATGCATAATCATAACATTCAGATATTCATGTTGCATTTTTACCATATATCTTTTGTTTGTTGTCTCCTGCTAATTGGTGATATAGATCTCCCCAGTGGATCTCCCCAAGCAGATGTTGGTGTGTCTGATCTCCCCATTTAGAGTCAGCCCCATAAGCAGAAAGTGTTTATCCTTTCCTACCATTTCCCCACTGAGATATATCCTCGTGGATGACGGTTGTTTCCGTTTCCTCCCAACACATATATTGGGATGGGTTTCCCTATTGAGTTATATCCTCATTAGGATGAGTCTTGATTCAGTTTGCCTTTTTAGTTTGATCCTGAATTGGCCCTTTTTGCAACTGTCTCTTGTGCTTCCCTGTGGTATAAATGAATGTTGGCTCAGTAACCGGCAATCATTCAATTTATCCTCAGTGAAGTTTGTGGCTTCTACCCAGTAACCGGTAGTTGTAAGTCATATCCTTTTGGTTTTCTACCTAGTAGTCGGTAGTTGTAAATCCTGTGTACCATTTTTCCCTCTTTGTGGGGTCTGTGGTTGTTTACCCAGAGATTGGTATTTGTGAACTTTTTGTTCCTTAGCAAGAGTCGGTGGTTTCTACCCAGTATTCGGTAGTTGTAAATCCTATTTTCTTGCTCTCCATCACAGTTTGTGGTTTTCTACCCAGTATTCGGTAGTTGTAAACCCTATTTGTTTTCCCCCGTGCGGAGTAGTGATCCTTTCGCTCCCCACGCAGAAGCTTTGGTTTTCTACCTAGTAGTCGGTAGTTATAAATCCTACTTTCATCCCCTAGCAGAAGTAACCTTTGTGGTTCATCCTGGTTGATGGCGGATTTTGTGGTTTTCTACCCAGTATTCGGTAGTTGTAAATCCTATGTCGTTGTTGTTTCTCCCCTTCGGAGTTTGTGCTTCACTGTGGAATAATGGATAATTCCTCAGTAACCGGCAATCATTCGCTTTTTCCTCAACTGAGTCTGTGGTCTTCTACCCAATATTCGGTAGTTGTAAACCCTATTTCTCCCGGTGCAGAGTTAACCTTGTTGTTCATCCTAACCGATGATGGTTACTCTTCCGTGGTTTTCTACCCAGTATTCGGTAGATGTAATCCCCTCTTTGTGGTTATCTTCATCCAGTATTCGATGCTGATATTCCCTCTCTCTTCTGGGTAATTGCTCTGAGTAAGCAAATCCCTAGCAGGTCTTTTCCTTCCTTCTTGTGGATAATTTCCGTATGCTAGCAATTGTATCCCCAGCGGGTCCTTTCACCGTTTGCCAGTGATTTGTTCCCCGGATCATTGATTTTTATCAATGTATTCCCCGTGAGTATGCTTCCATTTGCCCTTTTGTTGGTAATGTCTGTTACTCCCTTTGATTGTTCATCATTATATACCTAGTTTTGGTATCCCGATGCCTTTCTTTTCGGATGATTTATCCTTTATTAACCCAGTAACCGGTTGTGGATAATCTTCCATGCGAGTGTATTATCTACGTTCTGACGGTAATAGATAGTATATCTCATGCACTCTTCAGTCGAAGCCTGTTGTGTTTCCCCAGTTGAGTAAGATTCGTGTTCCTTGTGGAATCGAATATTCATTTTGCTACCCCTTTTTGAGCATATCTCCCAGTAACCGGTGATATGTCTCCTGGATAATTGTCGGATGCTTGCAATTTATCCCCAGTGAGTCATCTTTCGTCTACCTTGTTGTTGTTGGTAACGATTGTTTCTCTTTTCGGATGATTTATCCATTATTAACCCAGTAACCGGTTGTGGATAATCTTCCTTGCGAGTATATTATCTACGTTCTGACGGTAATAGATAACATATCTCATGCACTCCTTGGTCCGAATCTTTTGATTGTTTCTCCAGCGGAGTAAGATTCGTATTCTTTGTAGAATCGAATATCCATCCTGTAAGTTGAGTTTGCTTTTTCAGCCCTCCCTTCGGATGATGAGTGTTTTGGCAGTAAAAACCAATTCACGTTTTCGGTTGGTCACCTATTATATACCCAGTAACCGGTATCCTTGGTGTTCCTTCCATGCGAGTATACTATCCATGTTCTGACGGTAATGGATAATATATCTCATGCACTCTTTGGGTCAAATCTTTTGAGTTTTTCTCCAGCAGAGTAAGATTCGTATTCCTTATTTCGGAATCGAATGTCCATCCTTTAACAAGTTTGTGTTCCAGGATGATGAGTGTCTTGGCAGTAAAAACCAATTCACGTATCGGTTAATCACCTATTATATGCCCAGTAACCGGTATCCCTGGTGATTCTTCCTTTCGAGTGTATTATCTACGTTTTGACGATAATAGATAATATATCTCATGCGCTCTTTGGTTGAAGCCTTCTGTCCTTCTCCAATCGAGTAAGATTCGTATTTCCCTTTGTGGAGTAGAATATTCCATCCTAAAAAAAAAAAAAATCAAATCGAGTTTGCATTTTGGATGATGAGTGTTTTGGCAGTAAAAACCAATTCACGCTTTGGTCGGTCACCTATTATATACCCAATAACCGGTATCCCTGGTGTTCCTTCCTTTTCTGCTCCCTATTATGACCTTGGTCCCTTGTGGAGTCAGATTTTCCTGAGTTGAAATATACCTTTTTAGGTCTTCCTCAGATGTTTTGGTTGATTGATATCTCTCACCCTTATACCGGTCTTAGATATTCATTCTTCCTGAGTTTGTTACCCAGTAACCGATAACACCTCATTCTTGTTATTTTCCCCAGGTTTGTCTTTTTAGACATCCCCAGTGGAGCCCCTTAGTGGGTTGTTCCCCTCTGTTTCCGGATTTTTATCCGAAGTATCCTTTGTGGATAGTTTCGCTGTTTTGGGAATATTCCCTAATACATGCATTTTCCTCGGCAGGGACATTTTGTTCATCCTTCCCCAGCCTGTTTCTGGATTTTTATCCGAAGTATCCTTTGTGGATAATTCTGCTGTATTGGCATATTCCCCAATACATGCGTTTTTCAGTCAGTTTTGAGTCTTTCCAATGGATCATTCCCTTTGGAAACTCTTTTCCCCAGTGTCAAGTTGTGACCTGCTCACGCATTTTTGAGTCTGTTGTTCCCCAGTAAGGTCTTTTCCCCATAGAATGAACTATTCATGGAATTTGTTCTTTTATCCATTTATTCTTTTCTTCTTTGTGGACATATATCCTCCACAGAGTTTTGTTTGTTTTACATACATACATTTGCATCATGAGGTCTCTTAGAGACCAAAATTTGTCTCTTTATTGTTATTTAAGCCCATTCTACCGCGTCGAGATGAAGATTTTAACCTTCACTTCTCCAGCTAGAATGACCTTAAATAGGGGCATCTGTAAGACCCCAATTTTGTCCCTAAGATCCCTCATGGCATCATATCATATCATTTCATTTGCCTTAAGGATCATTGGACACCTTGTTTCCTTCCCTGTGGGTGGGATATCTTTTTGAGAGTGGTTCTTGATCACGAAGTATCGCATTACGTGAAAATCCGGCGGGAAAAAGACACAGAGCCGCCACCGTGCGTTATTTATCCCAAAGGAGGGAAAGGAAACGCTCGAAGTAAACCTAGAAAGGAAATGGTCTCGCGACCAGAGATGCAAGGATCGGGAGTCGGTTATGTGAAGGGAAGGTATTAGCACCCCTACGCATTCGTCGTACTCGACGGGATCCACGCTGAAAAGAATAGAAGAAAGGTTGCTAAAGAAACTGCTCAAAATTGCACAAAACTGGACTGACACAGATGAAAGACGGAAGAAGAGGACTCGGCAGGATGTCGCATCCTGGGCCTACGTAGTCTGTCAGACACAGACATCAGAGTCGACGTAGTTCAGGGACAGGGGAAAACGTGCTCGCTAGGATATCGCATCCTATGCATACGTATCTTCTCTAACCAGAGAAGAATCAGAGCACTCGTAGCTCGGCTAACGCACGCCCAAAACAACACACAAACAGGAAACCGACTGCCAATCGCTGGTCTTACGTCAGACTCCAACAAACAAACAAGACACAGGAAACCGACTGCCAATCGCTGGACTTATGTCAGACTCCAACAAACACAAGAAGAAGAAGGGTCTCGATTGCAACTAGGGCAAGAGAAAGGGAAGGTCTCAATCGCAACGGGGGCGAGAGAAAAGAGTTAAAGTTAGTTGTTAGTCAAACTCGACAAGACATCGCATCTCGTGCCTACGTATCTCATCTGGACATGAGAATCAGAGTTGTCGTAGTTCGGCTAAACTATTCTTGTTGGTTTGTGTTTTTTAAGTGGACAACGTCACTACGCAATCTACCGGATGCTCGACCTTTGGAGACTTACTCACCTGTAGTAGAAGGAGTTAACATGTCTTTAAGAGGGGATAAAGTTTGTTTGTGTTTTAGGATGCTCACGCAAGAAAGCAAGTCCAAGACGAAGGAACCGTGCTACCTTAATTGAGATGCAAACGAGACTACGCGGAGTCTAGCAAACCTAAGGGATACAATCACACCACACAAATGCATACAGCATGAAGTAAACACACTAACAAGGGGCTCAAACATCAAGGTTGGGCTTTAGTCAAGGGGTCATATCAACCTCGACAAACAAGCCAACTGGAAAAGGGTGTTGTTAGCTCTTAACCCTAACATTGAGAGTTAGGGTGAAGCAGATGAAATGGGAATGAGGGTAAGACCTCATAGCTCTTATCCCTGGCCTGGGAGAGCTTGAATCAAATAGAAAGTGTGGGAGTTCAGAATGTAGGAACTCTTCTCTACAAATGACTGACTCTATGGACAAGATTTTGGACTTTTATTAAAAATGCATCAACACATGGTGTGAGCAAAGTGAATGACACACTGAGTAGCAGGGGATGGATTGCACATCCCTTTTATTTGCCAATTGCCTCTTAAGAGGACTTTACCTGCTTGGCACAAAAGTAAACATCCACAAGCATTGCCTCTTTAGGAGGGCTTCAGACAGGTGCCTGCCAAAGTAACATGACAGGTCTTCCAGACTACATGAAGATCAAGGAATTATACCTCAGTGGTATGCCAACCACAAGCAAGCACAGCAAAGTTCAAATGAACTTAAAGCAACTTAGGTACCTGTGGAAACAGCTAAACCAATAAGTATAGAATTCAGACAATAGTCAACAATAGTCAATATCAGATAGACAACCCAATATGCAACACATGAGCCATAAACACAAGTGAACCATCATCAAGGCCTACAAAACAGCAAATGTTAGCCAACAACAATAAATGATCAAGCTCAAATGAAGGAGCAACATCAATCATGGAGATGCACACTTGAACCTGAAATTCACAACTCAAATGTAAGTAACAAACCACTAGGTCAAAGCCTAGGGTCAAAAGGGGATCAAAAAACCAAAACAAAACTTGATATTCAACATGGATCATATTTAATCAGTCAAGGACAAGTCCTAAAAAGGACTAAACCAAAATCATCATGCAAGTTCATGTAGTAGGCAAGAGAAGTCAATGACCAATTCAAGGCATGCATTTGAACATTAAGAATGAAAAATCCCAATCAAAACAGAAATTATTCAAATAATTCTAGAAAAATTCATGAGCATTCAACACATCCAAAACATCAATCATACAAAAAATCAGAAGCATTAGAGGTCATTTGGCATGGAAATCAAACTGCACAAGTTGATCATCCAAAGGTGTGACACAAATTGTCACACCATGCAAACACAAGCATAAAACATAATGGGTACATGAGAAAATTACCAAACCAAGCCTAAAACATCCATCAATGTGTCTAGAATCAGCATGTAAAATTTCAAATCCATTGGATTAAAATCAAGCATTTCATGATAGGAAGAGTAAGGCAATGTCACAAATGCACCTATGAGCAATCAACCTAGAGCTAATAAAATTCCAGCCATGCACAACTTTTGAAATCATGATCATTAAAAACTAGACATCACAAGGAACATTTTTCAAAAAATTGGAGATGAATTGATGCATTTTTCAATTTGTTATGGATTTTACAAGTTAGCATACCAAATGAAATTCAAACATGTGAAGCATACATGGAAATGGAGGGAAAAGGCAAAAATGATGAATATTTGAGTTATTGCACTCGGCAGGAATCGACTATGTCAAATTTCAAATGAGCGCGCCACATGAAACACACGCATTTTGCAAAAACCCTAGCCTACACAAATTTGGACGGTTCAAACCGTCGCTATTTCCAGAAAACTGACGCAAATCTCCAGAATGCATGAATCTTCATCTTCTTCATGAGGAAGAAGATGAACGTGATGAACTTCATGCATCCATTTTCCAGAAAATCCAGAAATGTCCAGAAATCAACAAAACTTATATCACTAGCAAGATCTTTCAATGGTGAGCAAGGATCAACAAACATTTAAGCATAAAACATCAAGATCAACAAGAATCGAGCATGAACATTTTTGGATGAAAAACTTCAAATGCACATAACTCAGTCAATAATGCTCCATTTCACACGATTTTTGGCTCAGAATTCTCATCAATCAAAGATCTACACAATTATGCTCATAGATTGAAGAATTATGAAGATCGAAAATCATACCTCTTGAAGAGCAGAACCTTGTTTTGCACGTTCCAAGGCTTGTAATGGTCCAGATCAATTCCAGAAGTCTTGTGGAGATGTTTAATGAAGAATTGGAAGCTTAAACACGTGTGAATCCAACTGAATTTGAAAACTCCATTGATGCATTCAAGCTTGAGCATGCACGAAATTGAGCAGAAAACCACAAGATGCACGTTCAATCTCACTCAAAACCTCTCCATGATCATGAATTCACCAAGAGAAATGAGGTTTATGTGAAGAATTTGGAAAATCTTTTTGAGAGAAATTTTTGATCAATTTCAAGATCTAGATCTGAAAATGTGTATTCTGAATGAAACAGTTGTGATTAAGCTTATATATGTCCTCTTAATCATTCTGAAATTAAGCTTAAGCCATGTTTAATTGGGATTAGAAAGAAATAAGGTGCATGCACAAATTTGCATTTTCACCTCATGCATGAGATGCACACGTGAACAGTGCATACCAAGGCCCAAATTCACTCAAAATTACTCCACGCACACATTGGAAATGGAAATATATGCATGTGATCAACCAATTTTGGTTTTGGCAATTTTCCTTCAAAATCTTCATGAATAAGCAAGTGACCATGTGATAAAAATTCATGCAATGTGATGAGGTATTTGGAAACTTCGTGTCATGAGGAGAATTGTGCAAAAAAAACCACCAAATTTGGAGTCTTGGTTCAAAAGATATGGCCATTTGAAGTTTCAAGCATACTTTGCAATGATTTGACCATAACTCCTTAACCATTCATCATAAATTCATGATCTTGGACTTTTTGGAAATTGGAGAGAAAGATATTAAACTTTAATGTTGGACAAAATTTCATTTGAAGCTTATTTCATGTTGGAAAGTTGAATTGAAGTTGGTCCAAAAACTTGCCATTTTTGGAAACTTCCAAATTAGAGGTCATTTTCCATTTTTGGAAACTTTTGATTTGGCTTCAAAATCTTCAAGGTAGATGTTTGACATGTTGAATAACCCTCTTTGGGACATGAATGAAGTGTCTCAAACCATTTCTCCACCTCCTAGCCCTCAATTGACTTGCAGTTGACTTCTATGGGCCTCAAATGACTTGGACATGCACTGTGGACTTTGAGCCTTCAACACTTGGCCAAATTGCATCAAAATGAACCTTGATTCACACAAGCTATCTAGAACAACCATAGGACCTTCATCTCATGGAATGCTTTGCTTATTTGCACAGTTGACTTCTCCTGATGCCAGTCTTGACTGATGAGATACAACATGATATGCAATGCCAATGCAATGTTAATGTGATGTTAATGACCTAAAAAAATGAAATGAATGTACAAATGGGAGGTGCAAATTTGAGGTGCTACAGCTTCCCCTATTCAATCAGCTGAGAACCTGAACGGTTGAGAGCAACGACTGTCAGACTTTCAAGGTAATCAGGGATTGAATACCAAAAGAACCTGGAATTTGCACTATGCGGGAGATGAACAAGATATTTACGACAGGAACCAGACAAGACGTTTACCGACGACTCTACTGGGGATTTTGAAAAGATACATGACCCAACATTGACCGATGACTGGGGAAACAAGATATACAAACAGACGTCAACGGACGGATGGTAAAAACTCGATGTTTACCGACACCAACGGAGAGGTGACCAGACATCAACGGATGAATGGAAAGACTCAACCATACATCAACGGACGAATGGGAGAAACTCGACGTTTATCGACACCAACGGAGAGGTGACCAGACATCAACGGATGACTGGGAAGACTCAACCAGACGTCAACGGACGAATGGGAAAAACTCGACGTTTATCGACACCAATAGAGAGGTGACGAGACATCAACGGATGACTGGGAAGGCTCGACCAAGCATCAACGGATGAATGGGAAAAGCTCGACGTTTATCGACACCAACGGAGAGGTGACCAGACATCAACGGATGAATGGGAAGAGATACAACCAGACGTCAACGGACGAATGGGAAAAACTCGATGTTTACCGACACCAACGGAGAGGTGACCAGACATCAACGGATGAACTGGAAGAAAGAGATACAGCCAGACGTCAACTGACGAATGGGAAAAACTCGACGTTTACCGACACCAACGGAGAGGTGACCAGACATCAACGAATGAACTGGGAAAAGACTCAACCAGACGTCAACGGACGAACGGGAGAAGCTCGACGTTTATCGACACCAACTGAGAGGTGACCAGACATTAACGGATGAACTAGGAAAAGACTCAACTAGACGTCAACGGACGAACGAGAGAAGCTCGACGTTTATCGACACCAACGGAGAGGTGACCAGACATCAATGGATGAATGGGAAGACTCGACCAGACGTCAACAGACGAACGGGAGAAGCTCGACGTTTATCGACACCAACGGAGAGGTGACCAGACATCAACGGATGAATGGGAGAAGGAGAAAGGGGTGAGGTGTTACCGGTTAGTAGGTAACAAGCTCGGGAAGCAAGAATATCTAAGACCGGTGTACGGGTGAGAGATATCAATCAACCAAAAACATCTGAGAAAAACCTGAAGAGGCATACTTCGACTCAGGAAAATCTGACTCCACAAGGGACCAAGGTCGCAATAGGGAGCAGCCAGGAAGGAGCACCAAAGATACCGGGTTGTAGGCGTATAACAGGTGACCGACCAAGGCGTGAATTGGTTTGTGTTCCAAAACACTCATCATCCTGAAGAAATCTAGAAAAGCAATCTTGTTAAAGGATGGACATTCGATTCCACAAGGAAAACGAATCTTACTCGACTGAGGGAAGGACGAGATCGACTGTAGCGGTGTATTCGTCGCTATATGATTTATCGATTAAACCATAAGCAAAGCATACAATGAATTTCGAGTCGCCACCGCACTTTTATTTATCCAAAGGACTGGCTAAAAAGCGAACAAAAGCCTAAGAAGTTTTACACGTAGAAAACTAATAAAAAGATCAGAGAGTCTGGGTAAGGGGTAAATTACGCAATGGGAAGGTGTTAGGCATCCACTACGTCCTAGGTACTCCTAGGGAGCCCTTTTCACACTTGTTGTATTAAATTGTTATTTGTTATGACATAAGTATTGTGCAAACATGATTGGGATGATGAGAAAAGAATGTACAATTTTATTATTTTTGTGTTCGAACGGATGAACCCGTTGCCTACGTACCTTCCATCAAAGGTAAGGATCAAAACGCCGTAGTTCGGCTAAAAGATTTCCAAAAGTTGGTGGATTCAGTTTTAAACAATAACACTGAGGCTCTTCATTATCAATGGGAGAAAACTCGACCAAGACCAACATCCACCATGCGAGGATAGCTTCGACGTACTAGAGGGGTTAACCCTGTTTTCAGTATGGAAGTCTTATAGTCGACTCACTAAGGATAGGGTGAGGTTTACATCAACCACAATGATAATTGAAACCTATGGCTAATGCATGAAAAGATTTAACAATGGACAAAGCCAAAACAAGTGAATGGGTGAAGTTAATTGATTGTGATTATGAAAGTGGAGTCAAAGTATGATTAAGATTGATTCAAAAGAAGTATTATGAAATGGGGTTTGAAAAAAAAGTCAAGGACTTGGGTCCAGGTTTTTAATTTGAAAGCATGAAGATGTTTGCACAATATCTATCTCAAGTTTGAAATCAAAGTGTGAAAAGGTTTAGGACACAATGGGGATGAATGGATGAAGATGAATGTAAAACTTCTTAGAGGGTTCACCTCTTGAAATCATATAGAAGATGACTCAAGTGTGTCCTTTGGAATGGAAATGAGCAATAATAATATAAGCAAACAAAATGATACCGGATGCCACTCAATGGTCTTACTCCAATCTCACAAACAAAAGCGGATACCGGATACCACTAGATGGATTTACACCAATCTCCTAAAACAGAACTGGATATCAGAGGCCACTCAATGGACTTATACTAATCTCCTAACAAAATGAAACTTGGATACCGGATGCCAATCTGTCTGGGCTTATACCAATCTCCAACAACAAAGACAAAATTTGGATGTCAGATGCCAATCTGTCTGGGCTTACTCTAACCTCCAACATATGATCATAGGAAAGCAAATGCCAACTTACAGGGACTTATAATTGCATCCTCACATAAACAAAGAAAAGCAAAATATGATCATAGGAAAGCAAATGCCAACTTACAGGGACTTATAATTGCATCCTCACATACAATCAAACAAATGCATCAAGCAAAGATAAAATGAGTGGCCAATGAAATGGTCTTATACTCACTTCCATATCATAGGAACAATGGCCAATGAATGGTCTTACAATTGTCCTCGATGGGCAAACAACAATGATAATGTCACAAAGAAAAATGAGATGATTATGCACTAATGAGCAATTAATGATGATAAATGCATAAAGCATACAAGCAAACATGTGCATATGAGAAAAGCAATCAATCAATGAAGTCATTCAGCACACACTATAACCAAACAATTAGGCTCACACAAAGGGTTAGGCATTGAAGCCAACTGGAATAGGGTTAATAGTGCTCTTAACCTTGCCATTGAGGGGCTAAGGTGAAGCAGATGAAAGGATATGAGGGGTGTGCCTCATTGCTCTTATCCCTGGTCAGGGAGAGCATTTGAATATCAGAAGGTGTGGGAGTTCAGAAAGTAGGAACTCTCTCCACATATTATTGACTCGATAGATCTTGGGTTTGGATCTCAATGCTACAACCATGTAATGGGAGCAAGGAGAAGACTCACAGAATAGTGGGAGATAGGCTACATATCTCTTATATCCACCAATTGCCTTATTTAAAGGACTTTTCCTGCTTGGGACAAAAGTAAACACACACAAGCATTGCCTCTTAAGGAGGACTTCAGACAGTTGCCTGGCCAAGTAACAGGTCAGGTCTTCCAGACTACATGAAGAAAAGGGATTATACCTCAATGCAAATTGCTATTTAAGCAAAGCAAAGCAAGTTCAAAGAACTAAGCAACTAAAGGTACCTGAAATAGTCAAACAGAATCAGTACACAATTCAAAAGTTAAAGCAAAAGGAGATAAGGGTTAATTGTCAACACAAACAGACAAATGTGCAAAGCACAATGCTCAAGGCATATGAGCCAAGCAACCTACAAAATAAATAGGTTAGCTCATGATAATCAAATAAACTCAATCAATTTGTATGATCTCTTTGAAGCATTTGTTGCTTAACCTGAAAACATGAACTCAAACATGAGCAACAAGACCACTAGGACAAGCCTAGGGTCAAAAGGGGATGAGAAAGTCAAAACAGCAAGTGACATTCAATCAAAATCAAGTTCAAGCAATCAAGAAGCAAACTCAATTAGTTTCATGTTAATATCATTCATCCTCATGATTTCATACACAAATTAGGTCAAAGCATGGCAAATGAAAGCTCATAGAAGTCAACAGCAAGACTTAACTCAAAACCAGACATAAACATTTCAAAAAATTATCAAATAATTCATGATCAATCATAATCCATAACATGACATGCATATAAAATTTCAGCTCAATTGGATCATGGGAAGATGGTCAATTAAAATCAGAAAGGCAAGGCAAGTTTAAGCATGCTCAAAGAAGTCAACCAAACATGTATCAACTTCAAAAAATCATAAATCAGTGATAACATATGAGAAATGAATGGGATCAACTCCATGGCAAAGCTTAAGATGTCTACTAATCACATGTAAAATTTAAAGTTCATTCAATTAAGTATGAGAATTTCACAAATGAAATGGGAACATGTATCACAAAAAGTCAACATAAGACCAAACAGGGGACAAAAATCTCAAACAATTAGAAAATGCCACAAACAAATCCAAGAAAAATCACATGTAAACTAGACATTCAAGAGTACATTCATGCAAAAATTCAAAGCAATTTGAGGTCAAGAGGCATGGTATTGAAAATCATCAAGTTGCACATCAATGGTGTGACACAAATTGTCACACCCTACTTCAAAAAATCATAACTCAAAGACCAGAGATGATAAATTCATAAACTCTACACCAAAATCACTATGAATGTGTCTAGTTTAAGCACAAAAAATTTCAAATCCATTGGACAAAGCATCATCATTTCACAAATGTTTTGGCAAAGTGTACAAAAAATGGTCACATGAACAAAACCCTAGCACAATTCAAAATCCACTCATCCAAAAATTCAGGAAAATACATGATAAAATAAGTAGAGATCCAGATGAACACAATGCAAAAAGTTTCATGAATTTTGTATTAAAAATGAAGGAGCTATGATTTTTGTAAGTTGTTGTAACAAAATGAAATGATTATTGAAGAAATAAAATGAATTAATGATTAAATAAACACGCAGTGGCATTGTGGTAAATATTTGGAAATTTAAGTGAAACGGTGCGTGCTGTTATCCTGCGTGTCACACCACAATTCGTCATGGCAATGGAATAGTACGTAGCACATGCAAAACACGAACAACAAAAGCCAAACGCGATTTCATGAATTATGGGCAATTTTTTTAGGGTTTGCGCTACAATACTTCATCCTCTTCAAGAATCGAAAAAAATTTATGCCCAGAAAATGAAATCCAGCATACTGTTCAACTCATCAAACAATGCATAACAATATTCCAACAACCATATTCACTAAATTAAGCTAACAAGGAAGCATCATGTAAAAACAATAATGAACATTAAACTTAAAACCCAGATTTCTCGCTCAATATGCAACCAAATTTAATGACTCAAAGTTCAAAACAATCAGCAAAGGAAGACCTACATAATGCATAGCATGATTTAGAGAAATGAGAGACTCGAAAACTGACCAAAGTTGGAGAGCAGTTGAGCTACAGTGATGATTTGGTGGTAACTTGTTGAAACAGGTGTTGCTTCAAGTTCCAAATGATGAATGCACAAGGAAATTTAGCTCAACAGTCCTTGAGAGAGCTCCAAACCGTTTCTGCCATGGATGAAGGTTGTTAAGGCAGTTGGGAATTCCTTGCTTCCAGCTGGTATATGAGGCTTGTAATCAGTTCAAGATGATGGTAAATGATGAAGCCAAGAACCAGGGCTCGAGTTCTTTTGCAAATTTTCAGTAAAGTTTCAAAATGGAAAAATGAGCAAAATGAGAGAGAGTGATTTTCTGTTTTTGAATTGTGGCTGCTAGGGTTGCTTTGAGCAGAAAATGAACATATATACTTATGTTTAACAAGCTAAGCATCATTCGTGAACTTGGTAATTGGAATTTAGTTAAATGGCATCTTTTCACAAAATTGCTAAATTCCACTTAAGTGATATGGCCAAGGCTGCAGCTCAAAAATGGGCCTTCCAACACAGCCAAAATGCAATTTCTGAACTTATTTGAATGGTAGAATTGGTTGGAAGTGGTTAATTTGAAGATTCACTTTTTCACCTCACTTGAAATTAATTCATGTAAGTTCAAAAATGCCATTTTGATTGGTGATGTTTTGATGAATGATGATGACATTTTTGGAAAGAGGGGATCAAATGTGACTTGTTGCAAAAAACCCCACCCAATTTGGCCAAATGGTTTGAGAGATATGGCCTTTTGAAGTTCAAAAATTTGGAGAATGAATTGATCATAACTTGCCAACCATACATGGGAATTGAGTGTTCTTGGACTTTTTGGAAATGGGAGAACAAGATATTCAACTTTCATGTTAGGCAAAAATTCATTTGAAGCTTGTATCATGATGTAAGTTTAGGATCAAGAAGTTTCCATTTTTGGCAAATTCCAATTACAGGTCAACTTTCTATTTTGGGAAATTTCTTGTTTGACTTCAAATTCTTCAATGATGATGCTTGACATGATATATGAGGCTTATATGGACATGAATGAGACCTCTCAAACCAAATCCCACCATTAAATCACTGATTAAATGGACAATTGACCAAGTTTGACTTCAGTTGACTTTTCTAGGGTTTTGGATGACTGAACCATGTTCTGATGAATTCCAAACCCTAACCACTTGATATCTTGATTCCAAATGATGTCACAACATATAAGAACTCTTGATGATTGATCATGGTGCCCAAATTCTGCAAGAATGGCCACCATCCACTGTTTAATGGTTGATTTGACTGTTTGACTGATGATTGCTTCAGCTGCAAGTAACATGGTTAGAATGACAATATTTTTGTACTTTTTGGTTAGTAAACATATGAAAAGCAATGATATACAAATGCAAGACATGCTTGGTGATCAAGAACCAACTCACAAGGCAACCTACCCACTAGGAGGGAAGCTAGGGCATGCAATGATCCTTGAGGCCATGATATGATATGCTATGGGCCATGAGGGATCTTAGGGCCAAAATTGGGGTCTTACACCGACCGAAGAGCGCATGAGATATATTATCTATAGCCGTCAAAACATAGATAATACACTCGCAAGGAAGATTATCCATAACCGGGTTGTAGGTTGACAAATGATAAATCGACCGAAATCGTGCATTGGTGTGTGTTCCAAAACACTCATCATCCTGAAGAGAGCGAAAGCAAACTTGTTAAAGGATGGATATTCGATTCCACAAGGAATACAAATCTTACTTAGTTGGGGAAACAAACAAAGGGTTCAACCAAAGAGTGCATGAGATATATTATCTATAGCCCTCAAAACGTAGATAATATACTCGCGAGGAAGATTATCCATAACCGGGTTGTAGGTTGTCAAAGGATAAATCGACCGAAATCGTGAATTGGTGTGTGTTCCAAAACACTCATCATCCTGAAGAGAGCGAAAGCAAACTTGTTAAAGGATGCACATTCGATTCCACAAGGAATACAAATCTTACTCAGTTGGGGAAACAAACAAAGGGTTTAACCAAAGAGTGCATGAGATATATTATCTATAGCCGTCAAAACATAGATAATATACTAGCAAGGAAGATTATCCATAACCGGGTTGTAGGTTGACAAAGGATAAATCGACCGAAATCGTGAATTGGTTTGTGTTCCAAAACACTCATCATCCTGAAGAGAGCGAAAGCAAACTTATTAAAGGATGGACATTCGATTCCACAAGGAATACGAATCTTACTCCACTGAAGAAAGACAAAACTTCGACTGAAGAGCGCATGAGATATATTATCTATAGCCGTCAAAACGTAGATAATACACTCGCAAGGAAGATTATCCATAACCGGGTGCCAGCTATCGCATTACGCGAAAAACCGGCGGGAAAATAGAACAACAGAGCCGCCACCGTGCGTTATTTATCCCAAAAGAGGGAAAGGAAACGCTCGAAGTAAACCTGGAAAAGACATGGTCTCGCGACCAAAGAGAATGGGATCGGGAGTCGGTTATGCGAAGGGAAGGTATTAGCACCCCTACGCATCCGTCGTACTCGAAGGGATCCACGCACAAAAGGAAGGAAAATGGTTGCTAAAACACTGCTCACAGACAAACACACTGGCTGGAAGAGACACAAGAAAACAAACAAAACTGACTCGGCAGGATATCGCATCCTGGGCCTACTTAGTCTATCAAGCATAGACATCAGAGTAGAAGTAGTTCGGACCAGGGAAAACATGCTCGCTAGGATATCGCATCCTATGCATACGTATCTTCTTGGACTAAGAAGAATCAGAGCATTCGTAGCTCGGCTCACACACGCCAAACAAAACCACACAAACACGGGCAAACAAGGAACCCGAATGCCAATCACTGGACTTATATCAGCTTCCGAACCAAACGCACCCACACTGGAACCCGAATGCCAATCACTGGACTTATATCAGCTTCCAAGCACACAACAAGAGGATACGGAATGCCAATCACTGGGCTTACATCCATCTCCTGACACACACAAAGACAAAACAAAACAGGCGCTCGGAGAGATCAGCTCAATCTCCTGCCTACGTATCTCATCTGGTATGAGGATCAGGGCGACGTAGTTCCCCTACGCAGGGAAAAAGGACTAGCCTAACCAGATAACAGAGGGAGACACAACTAGGGAGACTACGACTCGAGCCTAGATGTTGTCATGCAAATCATCCCTAAGTTAAGGTTTCTAGCTAACTTGCACAGGGAGCAAGCTATCCTAATCAGCACAGGCACAACAAACAATCACAAATAGCACACACTATATACACACAAAGTGGGGCTCAAACAAGGGTGAGGCTGCAGAAGCAAGCCATCTGTATCAGGGTGATGTTAGCTCTTAACCCTAACATTGAGAGTTAGGGTGAAGCTGATGAAAGGTGAGTGAAGATGAGACTTCACAGCTCTTATCCCTGGCCTGGGAGAGCTTTAGACAATGAAGTGTGGGTCCAGAAAGTGGGAACCCTTCTACACTTATGACACTGACTCAACTGTACAACTGTACAAGGATCTTGGGTTAATATCCACAATGCATCAACACAGTGGTGTGAGCAGAGGGATGACTCAACAAGAATAGCAGGAGATGGATTGCACATCTCTTGTGTTCTGCCAATTGCCTTATCATAGGTCTTTTCCTGCTTGGGGACAAAAATAAACAAGCACAAGCATTGCCTCTTAAGGAGGACTTCAGACAGGTGCCTGGCCAAGTAACAGGCCAGGTCTTCCAGACTACATGGAGTTAGGATGTTATACCTCAGTGCTCAAGCTATCAAGCAAAAGCAAGAACAAGTTCACAAGGGAACTATAGCAACTAAGGTACCTTAATGAAGAACTGAGGTTGGATTCGGCTTAATTCGAAGCTTGTGAAGTTCCAGGATCCTCCTATAATGCTCGTGGAGGTGTTTGGAGGAGAATTCGGACCTTAATCGCACGCGGATCCAGCTCACTTGGAAATCACCATTGATGCTCAAGCTTGAAGAACGCGTTGATCTTGCACTGTTCCCGTCGATTTCACGTGCAAATTTGTCCAACAGAAGTTCAGTAGCAAGAATTTAGCAAGATGAATGGATGTTGTGTGAAGAGAATGCAAGAAAAGTTTGAGAGAAAAAAACTTGATTCTAGATCTAGATGTGGAAAAGTGATTACTGTTGATGCAATTTCTGTTAGGATTAGTTATATATATGCTCTGTTAATCATCTATGCTAATCACCATTAAGCCATGCAATTGGAATTAAGTGAAATCAAGTGTTATGTAAAATTTGGCAATTAACCCTATATGCATGTGCATGGCATGAACAGTGCCGAGTTTCACTTGTAATGGGCTTCAAAATCAGTTTGGATGCAAATAACATTGGTTGGAAATGAATGCAATGCTTATTTTTCAAATTCAACTTTTCCCACCAAAATTCAAATTCAAACCAAGTGGAAAATCCAATTTTCTTGTGATGATTTTTAATGAATGGCAATGCATGAATTGGATAGAAGATGTTAAAACAAGATTGTAGCAAAAAACCCCACTCAATTTGGCCACTTGGTGTGAAAGTTATCCAAGTTTGAAGTTCAAAATATCTTGACAATGATTTGATCATATTTTGCCAACCACACATGATAAATGGATGTTCTTTGACTTTTTGGAAAGGTGAGAGCACGATCTTCAACTTTCATGTTGGACAAAATTTCATTTGAAGCTTGTATGATGATGTAAATTTGAGGAGAAGAACTTTCCATTTTTGGCAGTTTGAAATTACAGGTCACTTTCTATTTTTGGAAACTTTTCATCTGACCTCAAATTCTTCAATCTTGATCTTTGAAATGTCAAATGAGACTTGTATGGACATGAATGAGACCTTTCAAACCATCTCCCACCTTCAAATCCATGATTTCAGGCACAGTTGACCACAATTGACTTTCTAGGGTTTCAGATGAAATTCAGCTTGACTGTTGAGCTTTGATCATCCAACCTTTGGCCAAACCACTTCAAAATGATCCCTAGGTCATATGAACTTGTTGAACCAACCATAGGGCTTTGCTTCCTTGGAAATTGCACTTGCTTGCTTGCTCAACTAGATCTCCTGACCAGTTGACCTAATCTTGTCTGATGACTTGCACTTGGGCAAAGGACAATGCAATGCTATGCAGTGGACTATGTAATGTTAGTGACCTAATGTGAAAATGAATGTACAAAATGGGAGGTGCAAATTTGAGGTACTACAGCTGCCCCTATTCAATCAACTGGGAACCCGAACGGATGAGAGCAACGGCTGCCAGACTTTCAGGGTAAACAGGGATTGAATACCGAAGAACCGTAGAAATTTGCACAATGCGAGGATCCACCAACGGAAACGTCCACTGGGATCTGATGTTTATTACTGGGTATTTTGGTTTTTTTCAATGGGTACAACCACATCCAGACATCGAAAGACGACGAATGGGACTAGAAATCACAACTAGATGCCAACGGACAACTAGGAAAAACTCAACGTTTACCGAGACCAACGGAGAGGTAACCAGACATTAATGAATGACTGGAAGAGATACAACCATACATCAACGGACGACATGGGAAAAACTCAACATTTACCGAGACCAACGGAGAGGTGACCAAACATTAATGAATGACTGGGAGAGATACAACCATACGTCAACGGACGACACGGGAAAAACTCAACGTTTACCGAGACCAACGGAGAGGTAACTCTACTGGGGACGACCAGGAAAAACTCGACGTTTACCGAAACCAACGGAGATGTGACCAGACATCAAAGGATGAATGGGAAGACTCGACCAGACGTCAACGGACGAAAGGGAGAAGCTCGACGTTTATCGACACCAACGGAGAAGGAGGAAACTCAACCAGACGTCAACGGACGAACGGGAGAAGCTCGACGTTTATCGACACCAACGGAGAAGGAGAAAACTCAACCAGACGTCAACGGACGAACGGGAGAAGCTCGACGTTTATCGACACCAACGGAGAAGGAGAGAACTCAACCAGACGTCAACGGACGAACGGGAGAAGCTCGACGTTTATCGACACCAACGGAGAAGGAGAAAGCTCAACTAGACGTCAACGGACGAACGGGAGAAGCTCGAAGTTTATCGACACCAACGGAGAAGGAGAAAACTCAACTAGGGAAGGGATATAACAACCGGAAACCGAATAGGACGTCCACCGACGACTCTACTGGGGATTCT
The DNA here is from genome assembly GCF_024323335.1 of Lathyrus oleraceus. Taxonomy (NCBI): domain Eukaryota; kingdom Viridiplantae; phylum Streptophyta; class Magnoliopsida; order Fabales; family Fabaceae; genus Lathyrus; species Lathyrus oleraceus. The sequence goes on from NC_066583.1 coordinate 491,653,076, forward strand.
GGATGGGAATCAACCAGACATTAACGAATGACTGGGCAATAGGATATACAATCAGACGTCAACGGACGAATGAGAAAAACTCAACGTTTACCAAGACCAACGGAGAGGTAGCTCTACATGGGGAAGGGTGCAACTAGACGCCAACGGACGACTAGGAAAAACTCGACTTTTATCGAAACCAACGGAGAGGAGGATCTTTGGGGAATCATCAAGCATTACCAAATGATCGGTGGGGAACAAGCAACTATACGTCAACGGACGCATAGGAAAAACTCGAAGTTTATCGACACCAACGGAGAGGAGACTCTTCTGGGGATAACGATTACAACCAATCGTCAACGGACGATCGGGAAAAACTCGACGTTTATCGACACCAACGGAGAGGAGGAATGCTTCACTAGGGAAGAAGGACGACGTTACGAACATCGAAAGATGATGTGTACCGACATCAAAAGAAGACCAGACATTGACCGATGACTGGGGTGAGACTCGATGTTTACCGACACCGAAAGATGGTGTTTACCGGCACCAAAGAAAGACGACCAGACATTAACGAATGACTGGGAAAGGCGACTCGATGTTTACCGACACTGAAAGATGGTGTTTACCGACATCAAAGAAAGAACACACACGGGTGCCGACATGACACTGACCAGTATCACAAGATGACATCTACATATGTCAGGGCAAGACTAACACTTGTTGGGGATCTCACTGGGGAGAACTAGGCTTTCCTTTCACCAACGGACGAGGAAATAAACCTCTCTGGGGGGTATCAATCCTGAATGCTGTCAGGAGCAACTGTAGCGAACGTGCCATACAGATGTTGAACAAAAATCCGCCTCTGCCGGGGATACTGTCTGATGGGTTAACACATGTGTCGCACCTCGAAAAAAATGGGGATACGACTACAAAGCGAAGCGCGATCGCACGCTCGCAATGATGGACTGAACAGAGTCGCCACCGAACTTTATTTATTCCTAAAAAGGAAAGGGGAAATATCGATAAAACCCAAGACAAAGGAAAGGATAAGATATGGTCATCGCAACCAATATCCGGGTTCGGGAGTCGATTACGCAAGGGGAAGGTATTAGCACCCCTCACGTCCGTTGTACTCAACGGGAACCATTAGGTCAGTTTTGTGCGTTAATGTTAGTTAAAATATTAGGCTTTTCAAATTATTAAGTGGGAAAGAAAGAGTAAAAGAGAGGAAAATGGTTTTGGATTTTTTAACGAAGGACTAAACCTAAGTTTTTTATTAATGGGCCTGACAAGATTTACAAATCCTGCTCCTACGTATCTCAAAAGAGAAATCAAGGCTTACGTAGTTCTGGGTAGAAAAATGTTTGTTTGTTGGTCGATTTTAGCGAAAGCTATACTGTATTAATCGACGAAAAACATTATTTTACCCAAAACAGATGAGGAGTGGACGCATACCACACATCGAACGGATTTATAAATCTACATTCGGAAAAGCGTCATTTATCTCTACTCAACAATCGTGGCCGAAACATTGTTTTGTATCACTTAAGACAATATATCTTTCATTTATGAAAAAGGTTCTTTGATTAGTCGCACGGCGGCGAGAAAAGAATTTGATTGGTTGGATGTATTTTGAGTGATGGCGAGAACTTGGATGAGCGAGATATACATCTCGAATCCTAGCCTCAGGAGTGCATGGTATACACCATGTTCCATTTCCATCTTTATTGAAAAAGCATTAAGGTAGGAATTAGGTATTTTGAAGTTTGAAAGACGAGTACTTATGACCTACAAGCTCTTACAGCTTGGGTCTAATACTCGGGACTACGTCTGGACATTCCACCCAGGCAGTCTGTTTCTTTCCAATATTTGAATATTTATAAATGTTTTGGAGGGAAGACGAATATTTATGGCTTGCAAGCTCTTACAGCTTGAGCCTAATATTCGGGATTACGACTGGATATTCCCTCCAGGTAATCTTTTTCTTCCAACTTTATTAAGAAGAGGTTTGAGATATTTACAGGTGTTTTGGAAAGAAGACAAATATTTATGGCTTACAAGCTCTTACAGCTTGAGCCTAATATTCGGGATTACGACTGGATATTACATCCAGGTAATCTTTTTCTTCCAGCTTTATTTAGAAAACAATTTGAATATTTGGAATGTTAAGAGAAGACGAATATTTATGGTTTGCAAGCTCTTACAGCTTGAGCCTAATATTCGGGATTACGACTGGATATTCCCTCCAGGTAATCTTTTTCTTCCAACTTTCTTAAGAAAATGATTTTGAATATTAGAGCGAAGACGAATATTAATGGCTTGCAAACTCTTACAGCTTGAGCCTAATATTCGGGATTACGACTGGACATTCCATCCAGGTAACCTTTTTCTTCACATTTTATTTAGAAAATGATTTGAATATTAAACTAAGACAAATAAAGTACCGAGGTTTGAAATTATTGGAAGTTAAGTTGATGTTGCTTAAGAGCTCATTGTAAGAAGGATGTAATTAAAGGGTGCCAAATTTATGTTATTATGTGAGATTTATCATTATTATTTTTTGAATGGTTTTTCTTTTATCAAAGCCATTAAGATGACTTATCATGATTTAAATACACCTCACCTAAAAAAAAATAATTATATTTTACATAAATCCCAAAGAAAGAAAAAACATTTAAGTTATATTAAAAATAAAATAAATACAAATGATTAAACAATAGGAGCATGTTAGTAGTAAGATTATTTAGTTAATATGTGAAAATTGAGGGAAAAGAGGGGACAATAAAAAACAATATTGAAAAATACCCCACACAACACAACTGGGTATCGAACCCAAGACCATGGGTAGCTAAGTTAGCTCCATCTCCACCAGGCCACGAGTGGTCAACTGTTAACTTATTACCAACGAAAATACATAAACATAAATCATTCAATCGGAAAAAAAAACAAAGGCAGAGAACAAACAAACTTGGACTGTTGGACTTGAAATGGAAACAAAGCCCAATGGAAGTGGCGAGAGACTCTCAAAGGTCTACCCTAGCCGCGTGGCTGTTGGGTGAGAGAATTCAAAAAAATCCAACAGTCACCATAATGCCAACTGTTAGCATTCATGAATGGTGGCAGACAACCTTTTAATGAAAATCACGGGGAACGAACAACCAAAGCTTTGGGTATAGAAAATTAAACAGGTACCAATTTCCAACGGCAGGAGACATTAACATCAAACATAAAACGTGGAGAAGCAACAATCAGAATAAACAAAGATAACCATACCAACCTCACTCCCACACGAGAAATCCCACTGTCACGACGAGATCCAATGGCGGTTGAGAAGATGATTTCGAAAACTCTCCTCCGAATGCTCTGTCGTTGGTCAGTTCACCTTCCTCCTGAACTAATTAGGGTTTTTTTCTCAATTTGTTATCTTGTAGAACTTTTCCGAACAGTAGCCGCTCTTCCTATCTAGGGTTTTCGTTTTTTAAGCCGTCGAATTTTCTAGGGTTTTTTTCGCTCTCCTTCTTCTTGCTGATTAAGTCCTCTTTTATACCCAGCTTATTAGGGTTTTCGATTCAGCTTCTGGAGATTAAAGTGGCATGCTCTTGGGAGTGCTTTAAGGAGTTCAGATTGTTTGTCCCAATTTGGCGTTTGATCTAGAAGCGGTAATGTCAAACACGTACTTTTCTCTTGGATTTGTCCTGATTCCAAATTTGGGATTTTTCACATTTTAACTGTTGGCCCTTACTGCAGTAAATTCGGAGAACTTGAGGAGCTCTTAATTCTTTCAATGGCGATTTCGGCCTCAACGGTAATTCCTTAGTAGCCTCAGCTCTGGTATCTCTACTGTAAAACCGTTGGCTCAATTTTCTCATCGGCTTAAATTTCTTCTTAATCTCTGTTGCCATAGTTAAGAAAGCCTGCTCAACATTGATAGAGTCTTTAGCATTTGTCTCAAAGGAAGCTTCATTATTGATTATTTGCAATAGACTTATATCATTTTTCATGTGTGGTAACTGTCCTTGTGCTGCAGGTTTAAGGTCTACTGTACGGCTTGACGACAAATTGGTCTAGGGAGACCCAAGGCATAGAACAATGGCAGGTACAAAAAGTGATGAAGTTAGCATTGGACACCACTGTAATCTTAGAATCTTAAGATTACACATATTTGAATTCCTTGGAAAAGATATGCTACTCAGTTGTGTACAATACTCTATCTGCAGGTCTTGTAATTTTTCAAGAGGGCATTGGAAAGATGGATCATTGAAAACTCGTTTAAGACCATTCATCCATATTAACTTCAACGTAACCAACTCAAAGAATGCTGGCAAATTGGTATTTGTAGTATCAAGAAGGCATTCTATTTCTGAACAAGATTCGAGTATTAGTCCAATCATCTCATTCATGCCTCCTTGATCCATGTGTTTTTTTTTTACTTGCATGACATGATTTGAATGACTGGTGGTGGCTGTTGTAGGTTGTTGGTTTTTGGATGCCGGTTCCGTTGCGGTTGTTGCAGGTTATGGTTGGTGCTGCTTTTGTTTTTCTTGTGCAGGTCACACACACATGGACAGAATTAGCATGAAGCCTCTCACTTGAAAATGCTGGAGAATTGAACAACCGCTTTTGAAACAGGGACCAATGACGGATGTACGTCGGTGCTAAATACACAAATGATAGTGATTCAATTCTTTATTGCGAATTGTTGAGTTTACGCAACTTCTCTGCCAATAGTTTCCCATCAAATGCATTGTTTCCTGCATCGTTACTTTTCGTTTTAAAGAATCAATGTACCATGTAACAGCCTGTTTGTCATGTCCACTGCTTGCAGGTAACTTTCCACCTGATGAGAAATGGCAACGACAATTTGCTTGAACCTTTCCAATTTAGAGATCCATCATCCACAAAGTAGTCGACATCAGCCCACTAGCTTGACGGTGACGTAAGAGTCTCTTTGCCGATTTCAGGTGGTGGTGTAGCAGAAACGTTCCAACCTGAATTTTGGGTTGCGGCGGCTGGAAGAAGTTATAGACATGTTGGTACCAAGACCAAGGCCGACCGTGTTGTTATACTATGGTCAAATTGCTGTAGAGTCGTTTATCTTTTTAGACCTCACACATTAGGCCATGTAATGATTGATTGTAGTAACAGAAAGGGATGTTGACTTTTAGCAGCATAATTATTTATCTCAATGAGTCAAAGCATAATTATTTATCTCAATGAGTCAATCCCAGGATGAGAGACGACTGGTAATCTGGAAGCAGGGACTTGGGAATGGGGGCAGTATTATGTAATTCTTCTATTTTGCTCAACTTCAAACCAGAGAATAACTCATAGATAAGACAGCCCATGCCCCAAGAATTAATGGCCTATGGAGGAGACTTCTAAATAAAACCCAGTCAGATTTTTGCCAATTCCATTGCTTTGTATTGAGTTGCGACAAGCCAATGCATATTGCGGCATTTGCGTAGAGGATGACTCATTGCTCCCATCAAATTCTGATAGAACATCAAAAGCATGGAGTTTCCAGTCCATAGTTTGTGTGACAACAACGCTAGCCAAGAAAACATTGCCATGAACAAGTTTACAATCATTATTTAAGAAGCTCACGACTTTCGATATCTGAAGTAGTCCCCAAGCATAATTATTCATCCCTTTGTAAATAGCACCAAAACTTCTTCCATATCCCACTACCACACGTACAAAATGGGTCATGATAGGCTAGAAAAAGAATGCCTAGAACCCAATTGTCTTCAATTAGAGTCTTTTTAGCCCATAGAGTAAACCGCTCAACATCCATTTGCTCAAGGTAACTGCAGGATAAAAAGACCCTCCAAGAAAGAACTGACTCACTTTCCAGTCTATCATGAAATAGCTCTTTTGCCTCCTCCTTCACAGAGTTGTTTTCAGACACAGGACTAATGCATATAGCCCGCATGAGAATCCACCGGATGCACTTGGATTTTGAAATGTACTATGGATATAAAATGGATTTTTGGATTTTGAATTTTAATTATAAAAATGGATGTGGACTTTTTAGGAATAATCCAGTATTAGTTTGAATGTCAATTTAATTACTAATAACAAATCAGCAAAAAAAACAAATTAAAAACCAATTAATCTATAATTCATTTAAAATTACTTGGATACCAACTCTAACATTCATTTGGAAATAAAAATCGATTAGAGTTTTAATCCTTAGTAAAAATAAATAATTAAGATTAAATTGACAATTGGAATTAAACTTAATTTGAAATTAAAACCAAATTAAAAAAGTGAAAATATTAAAATCCATTTTATACTGACGAATGTATGCGAAAATGCAAAAAATAAAAGAAAAAATGGAAAAATTTCAGGGTCAAAATCGGGGTATGACAACATGAATGCATATGTTTGAATTTTTCTATGGCGTAATGCTCCATATTGAAATGGAAATGCTACGCATTTGAGGATGCAATGATCACTATATGCAAAATGCAAAATGATGAACACTCCGTTGGGGAGCCGAAACTGATCAGATACTCCAACTCTGTGGGGAGACTCTGCTTGAGGAATACTCTGCGGGGAGAGCACCGACTTCTCACTCATGCTGGAGAAAAAAAACACCACTGCTGAGGAAAGGATATACTCCGCTAGGGACATCCTTCACAGGACCCAATCCACTCGGGGACTCCGCTTGGGAAGCAATCAATACAATTCCGCTGGGGAACAAACCAGGCGACTCTCTGGTGAAGTAAAGAAACTACTCGCTGGGGAGTAACAAGACTACTTCACTAGGGATAACCAGGCGACTTCACTGGGGAAAGCCAAACAATCCACAAATAGGATAAACTCTGCTTTGGGAAATAAATGCTACTCCGCCGGGGACAACCCACGCAATCCACAGGTAGGATAGACTCAGCTGGGGAGGCAGCTATCATTCCGCTACGGAAAACTCATCCGATCCACAGGTAGGATAGACTCTGCTGGAGATAAATTTCTAAACCCGCTCCATTCGGGGACCTGCTGAGGAAACTCACACACAAACCTCTGCTCGGGAGACCTGCTAGGGAAGACTTCACCATCCTGATGAGGGCAAACACACATGACCCTACTGGGGGAAGGCCCACACCACTCTGCTGAGGAGAACAACTCTGGTGGGGAATCAACAACTCTGTTGGGGAAGACGATACACCAGACCGTACTGGAGATAGACATCCACAGCCCTGCTGGGGAGAAGCACTCACGGCCATGCTGGGGATAACAGTACTTCGGACCCGACTGCTGGGGAACACACAAACAGTCCACTGATACCTCCGCTGGGGATACAACATCCTTCCGACTCAGTGGGGAACTCAACTGGGGAAACATCTGCCAGGCACTCAGCTGGAGATTCAACCCACTTCTAAGGCTGCTGGGGGAATAGAAGATACTATCCACAGACACCTCTGTAAGGGAACATAGCTCTGATAGCTTCCAAACTCGCTTAGGGAAATCTCCGTTGGGGAAACGTCTTTAACCCTGTCGATTCGTCGTACATTGGCATTCATCATCCAACCACAGTGTCGACTTTCCACTTTTGAGAACTCCCAGACTTGTCCGGACTTTTCTGCTCCACCATCTTGCATTCCCGACTCCTCCGTACTCCACGGAGATCGACCTCCTGGGATTCCAACAAACTTTCCAGTCATCAGACTTTGAAGGGTCTTCTTGATTAACCTTCCAGGATTGTCATCATAATCCTTCACTGTCCTTTCACTATTCGTCTATCCCTTGCCCCTGGTTGGGCTCTGCAGGGATCTCTTTTTTCAAAAGGCTTCATATCACAACCTGCCAGTGAATGAATATATCTAACAGCACCCGCACAAAAGATCGTTAGATAAAAACGTGCCCCAGGCGTGCCCCATATTTCAACACCTAGGTCACTCAAACTTCCGAATAAGATTTCCAGATTTCAATCCTATAAGCATGCATCGGAAGGGATCTCCATGTTTCAAAATGCAAATATTCTTATCAAAATAAACGGATGTTTTCGTAATCAAAGCGGTAATGAAGACAAAAACAAAATTATTTGACTGACTACGCATTTATTAACTAAAAAAAAGGTGGCTCAGAATCGAGCAACACACAGGAAGCAAACCCTGAAAAGAGGTGATTGCACACAAGAGGAAAAAAAATCTATCCTAATGGCAATGTGAAACCGTGATCTCATCGAGCTCCAACCCGGTTACACCTCATATGTCCTCAAGACTTTCCTCACTTTCTGTTTTCTGAACAAGACGCTTCCGATTGATCCCTACCGGGTATTATCCGTGATGCTTTAACCAAAGCGCAAATGATCATGCCAGACGCAGTTGTTCGTTTCAATCCCCCTTTTGCTTGAACCGCCCTTTCAGGTTTTCGGTCCACCGGGATACCCTTTTTTGCCCAAGTCGCCCTTGTGGGGTTTTCGACTTGCCGGGTGTACAGTTTTTTCATTATCCCTAACTTTTGCCCGAACCTTTTCTCTTTTTTTCTTGGTTCGCCGGGATGCCCATTTTTTCCTGGACTCTTTTATTCTTTTTGTCCAGCGGGTCTCTTTTTTTTCCATGAAGTATCTTTTGACTGCGTCCGCATTCACAAGGAATGGAAAATCCTCATCACCCGTGGTCGTCAATAGCAAGGCCCTGTCAGAGAAAACCTTCTTGACCACGAATGGACATTCATAACTGTTTTTCCATTTGCCCCACGATCGTCTCGAGGAGGAAGGATCCTTTTCGACACCACATATCTCACGTGGTACGCACGAGGTCGCGCTTCTCGGTTTACAATACGCTCCACTCACCGGGTACTGCCCCATGACAAGCAACTGTCAATCCTTTCTCAGTCAGGCTCCCTGCGTCATAACGAGTCCCTATCCATTCAGCCTTTTTCAATTCTATGTCCAACAGGACTCTCCATGACGAAACCTGGGTCTCAAATGGTAGTACAACTTTCATCCCATACCTGAGTGAGAAAGGCGTTGCCCTAGTAGATGCACGCACCGAAGTACGATACCCAGGATACCAACTCTGTACTCAACCACCATCGTCAACGAAGGGAACGTGGGATCCCTTTGGCGTAACCAAAGCAACACTAACTCAATCCCCCCTAACTTCCCCATCAGACATCAGAATCCGTTCGGATTCAGGGTCAGGCCCCTCCTCCGGAATCAGTCACTCTCAATCTTTCGATTTGAGCACCTCGAGATATCTTCATCAGGGAACTCAAACTTCCTTGGTTGATAATCCTCAATGGGTTGCTGGACGAGATAACCAGACACTTCCCCTTTATTACTTTCTGGGAGGTATACTGAATATCGTATTCAGTCGACACCATTTTCCCTCTCGCAACCCATCCGGTCAATGCTAGCTTCTCAAAAACATACTCGATCAGATCCATCTTGGACATCCACAAAGTGGTATGAACCAGCACACTGTCTCAGTCGGCGAGCAGCCTATGCCAAAGTACATCAAGCTTTTTCGAGCAGTGAGTGTATTGTTTCACGGTCGATAAACTTTTTGCTTAGGTAAATTGCATGCTCTTTTCGACAATACTCATTATGCTGACCCAATACACACCTCATAGACCCCTTGAGGGCTGTCAAGTACCAGATTAACAGTTGTTCCTTCCACGGGAGACATCAGAATCAGAGGTTCCTGCAACTCATTCTTTTTATTTTTCAGATGCCCCTTGGCAAACATTATCATACCTAACCGTTTGATCTCTTTTTTTGGTTCAGGTATTTGTAGTATTGTTTTTTTTACTTTTCTTTTTATTTCTTTCTCTTTTTTTTTCCAAGATCAACCTCGATTCCTCTTTCATTCACAACAAGGCACAACACTTTGCCGGACAGCACTCCATAAGTGCACCAATTCGGACTCAACAGTATGAGTTATCTCAACCGATCAAACAACCTGCCCCGGTTTACCGGATGCCCCTCTCTTGTTTGGGACTTTGCCATCATGTCATCAACATGGCATTTGCTTTCACGATGAATCATATCATGAAACAAAGTCACCCTTGACCTGTGATACGTGGCACCGACCTTTCTTCTTCACCTTATAACAAGAAGGTACTCTCTGGTGTGATGGACAATGTTTACTCCATATCATCTGGCGACAATTCCATTTGATCTCGGCCCCAAAAAGCCATCCATGAAGATAAACACCGAGACCTGAGCTATATTATCAACCAATACATCATTGTGAAGTATCGGGAATTCATCTTCCGAACTAGCCCTATTCACGTCTCAGCAGTCCACACATATTCTCATCTTCTCATCCGTTTTTGGCCCCAGCTTCTGCTTCTCTGGAGGACAGTCCTCTCTTAATGGTAGCTTGTGTCCCATAACATTGGTATTCCACCCTAGTGTATCTTGATACAACCAGGCGAAGATATCAACTTTCTTCTTTCAACAGGGCTACCATTCTGTTCTCGACTCGCCTCGGAAGCGGCCCTAACTTTCACTTCCTTTTCTGACCTCGGCTGTACCTGGAATAACAATTTCGAATCGCTCCTCGTGCGGTTGAATCACATTCTCCTCTTGTTTCAACAACCTGACTAATCCCAACAGATCACAATCTTCTTCGCCTTCTTCTTTGGCATAATAGATCGGATTGTCGAAGTCATACAGAGGTGTAACCGAATTGTTATCAATGAGATCAGGAGAATGGTCACTTTTGAGGTCGGAACCAAATGAATCAAAAGGAAAGAGAACGAAAAACATTGCCATTTTTATTTTTATTTTTTTAAAACTGTAAAAATAAGTGAAAAACAGGGAACAACCACTTTTAATCGCAAAAACATCCATTTATTACTGATGCAAAATGCTGCAAAATGAAACACATGAGGTGGCCCTTACAATGGACCAGTACGTTTCGGGCAAAACGTATGGCTTTCATGCAAGCAAAGTTGAAACACAGAAATACTACACTTCCGGATGAGCGACAATGATGCTTTTGGAGGCCTTCCAATTGCCTGGTACGCACGACTTTATCCACAACTCAAGCTCGCGGTCACAGTCGATCTCTTCACTCACTGAACAAGCATGATCAGGATCCAGCATTCCTGCATTGACAAAGGTGTACGGTGGACGACGTCCTCTGTTTGGTCTAGATGACTCTTGATCAGGATGATAGCCAATCCCGAACATGTCTGCCTTTACCACTATGTCAATGATCCTACCCCAGCCTTGGGCCTCTCTGTTCCTCACCACCTCCAGGGCTTGTTTATAAGAAGAAATGGACAGCCTCTTCTCTTTCTCATCAACAAGAGCGCTCTCCACCTTGACGGTTTCAATTGCTAGACTTAGTGTTTCAAACTTTTCACTGTCCATTTCTACTTCCATCATCTTCTGGGTCGTGTCTCTCATCAATACACACCCCTCTGTGGTGACGGCCGCATAATAATTATCAGCACTAGGGAAAGCTCCATCCCTCATCAGGAGTTTTGGGACCACAGACATTGGAACTTTTAAATGATCTTCCTCAGTCACCCCCATCCCTCTCTTAACCTTTTTCACCATCTTCACTTTTATAGGACCCTTCTTGGGCACGGGGTTGACATCCCCCTCCATGATCTGTGCCAAGCTGATGGTCTTAGAGTCTACCATGTCCTGGACGACATGCTTAAAAGCTCTACAGCCCTCAATGTTGTGTCCGGGTGCCCCAGAATAGAACTCGCACCTGGCATTCTCATCATAGTGTGCAGGCCTCCGCTGTCGTTCTATGGGAATCAATATCCTTGGCCGGACTAACCCCAAATCCCTCAACCTTTTGAACAGAAGGGTATAAGTCACAGGTGGCTCCTCAAACTGACGATCCTCCTTCTTCTTCTTCACCTGGCTCTTAGCTTTCGGTGCTTTTTATTGAGGTGACAGTTGTTGCGGTGGTACAAGTGGATTACCAACAGAAGTAGTTACAGTGGTAGCATAAGGGTGATAACGATCTTTACTGCGTTCTTTCTTTGCTGGCACACCACTTGACTCAACCTCCTTCTTAAGCTGACCAACGCCAGAGGGTTCCTTTACTACAGTGCCCGAAGGATTTGTTGCTTCGGATGACGGAGCCTTTCCCTGAACTTTCTCCACCATCAGCCATTTCTCAATCTTATCCAATCTCTCAGCCATGGCTTTCTGCCCCAAGGCAAGCCCTTGCACAACACTGAACAACTCCCTCACCATCTCTTTCAGTTCGAGGATGTCGGCGCTGGGATGATCCATCAGCTTGGATTTGTTGAGTTTGACTGGATATTTGAGCAGAAGAGCTATGCGCACCGGTTAGATACTGAAACCTACAAAACAGCAAATAGGTTAGTATGACTCACGCATGCAATGTCTATCCGTACTAGGAATATTCTGTCCTTCGATTCTGGCTTCATCGAGACGGATAATTTTTCCATCAATAGAATTCTGATCTCTGGATGTCTCTCAACCAGAATCTTAATCAAAATTGGACCCTGAATACGGATAAACATGGGTTGAATGCAGATGAATGCAGAATGGGACTGATGCAAATACATGAATGCAGGTCACTGTGCCACCAAGTCATCTGAAGACCCAATAAGTCTCTGAACCAGTCATAGTCATCTGAAGGACTAAGTCACCATAAATCCAACTTGGGAAGTTCCGAAATAAACGGAAACGGAGATTACATCACTATCATCACAGGAACATCCACTGAATGGGTGAAAGCCAGATCCTCTGAACAGGTACTCTCAAATTCAACCCGGGGATCCGAAATAAACGGAACCCGCTGATAAACCACGGACAGAACTCCGGCGTCCCAGAAATAAATGTCCATAATCCACAGTCACCATCAGTACCAAAAGTCACCAACAAGTCACCGACTGTACCTGTAATGATCATTCCCTCCCCACTCACGGGTGTCATCTAGGCCAGGGTAAGGTCAAGAGAAACGCAACATAAATAACCTTTCCCAGAATATCATCATATACACACCCGAAGTATGTAATGATAATATCCCACCAGGGTCTGAACTGCTCGTGATATCAATGTCCCGCTAAGTGGCGCATACCACCCGCTTCCCATGAATCACTCTATTCCTAAGTTTCCTAGATTTCACTCATAGCCTGGGTATCGGGCCTTTTACCTCGAGTAACTCCCACCCTAATCAGAGAAACACAGCACAACCAGCACAGATGAATATGAATGAATGCAAACATTAATGCACACATAAATGCAAACAATAAATGAATGAATGCAATAAATAGAGCAGCCCAAAGCAACCAAAACCCTAACCTAGAGAGCGCTAGGAGAGACTCGCTTAGGGAAGATGGACCAGCAAGAGGTCAACTTCTCTAGTCCCCAGCAGAGTCGCCAGCTGTCGCATTACGCAAAAAACCGGCGGGAAAATAGAACAACAGAGCCGCCACCGTGCGTTATTTATCCCAAAAGAGAGAAAGGAAACACTCGAAGTAAACCTGGAAAAGACATGGTCTCGCGACCAAAGAGAATGGGATCGGGAGTCGGTTATGCGAAGGGAAGGTATTAGCACCCCTACGCATCCGTCGTACTCGACGGGATCCACGCACAAAAGGAAGGAAAATGGTTGCTAAAACACTGCTCACAAACAAACACACTGGCTGAAAGAGACACAAGAAAACAAACAAAACTGACTCGGCAGGATATCGCATCCTGGGCCTACTTAGTCTATCAAGCATAGACATCAGAGTCGAAGTAGTTCGGACCGGGGAAAACATGCTCGCTAGGATATCGCATCCTATGCATACGTATCTTCTTGGACTAAGAAGAATCAGAGCATTCGTAGCTCGGCTCACACACGCCAAACAAAACCACACAAACACGGGCAAACATGGAACCCGAATGCCAATCACTGGACTTATATCAGCTTCCGAACCAAACGCACCCACACTGGAACCCGAATGCCAATCACTGGACTTATATCAGCTTCCAAGCATACAACAAGAGGATACGGAATGCCAATCACTAGGCTTACATCCATCTCCTGACACACACAAAGACAAAACAAAACAGGCGCTCGGAGAGATCAGCTCAATCTCCTGCCTACGTATCTCATCTGGTATGAGGATCAGGGCGACGTAGTTCCCCTACGCAGGGAAAAAGGACTAGCCTAACCAGATAACAGAGGGAGACACAACTAGGGAGACTACGACTCGAGCCTAGATGTTGTCATGCAAATCATCCCTAAGTTAAGGTTTCTAGCTAACTTGCACAGGGAGCAAGCTATCCTAATCAGCACAGGCACAACAAACAATCACAAATAACAGGCCAGGTCTTCCAGACTGCATGGAGTTAGGATGTTATACCTCAGTGCTCAAGCTATCAAGCAAAAGCAAGAACAAGTTCACAAGGGAACTATAGCAACTAAGGTACCTTAATGAAGAACAGAGGTTGGATTCGGCTTAATTCGAAGCTTGTGAAGTTCCAGGATCCTCCTATAATGCTCGTGGAGGTGTTTGGAGGAGAATTCAGACCTTAATCGCACGCGGATCCAGCTCACTTGGAAATCACCATTGATGCTCAAGCTTGAAGAACGCGTTGATCTTGCACTGTTCCCGTCGATTTCACGTGCAAATTTGTCCAACAGAAGTTCAGTAGCAAGAATTTAGCAAGATGAATGAATGTTGTGTGAAGAGAATGCAAGAAAAGTTTGAGAGAAAAAAACTTGATTCTAGATCTAGATATGGAAAAGTGATTACTGTTGATGCAATTTCTGTTAGGATTAGTTATATATATGCTCTGTTAATCATCTATGCTAATCACCATTAAGCCATGCAATTGGAATTAAGTGAAATCAAGTGTTATGTAAAATTTGGCAATTAACCCTATATGCATGTGCATGGCATGAACAGTGCCGAGTTTCACTTGTAATGGGCTTCAAAATCAGTTTGGATGCAAATAACAATGGTTGGAAATGAATGCAATGCTTATTTTTCAAATTCAACTTTTCCCACCAAAATTCAAATTCAAACCAAGCGGAAAATCCAATTTTCTTGTGATGATTTTTAATGAATGGAAATGCATGAATTGGATAGAAGATGTTAAAACAAGATTGTAGCAAAAAAACCCACTCAATTTGGCCACTTGGTGTGAAAGTTATCCAAGTTTGAAGTTCAAAATATCTTGACAATGATTTGATCATATTTTGCCAACCACACATGATAAATGGATATTCTTGGACTTTTTGGAAAGGTGAGAGTAAGATTTTCAACTTTCATGTTGGACAAAATTTCATTTGAAGCTTGTATGATGATGTAAATTTGAGGAGAAGAACTTTCCATTTTTGGCAGTTTGAAATTACAGGTCACTTTCTATTTTTGGAAACTTTTCATCTGACCTCAAATTCTTCAATCTTGATCTTTGAAATGTCAAATGAGACTTTTATGGACATGAATGAGACCTTTCAAACCATCTCCCACCTTCAAATCCATGATTTCAGGCACAGTTGACCACAGTTGACTTTCTAGGGTTTCAGATGAAATTCAGCTTGACTGTTGAGCTTTGATCATCCAACCTTTGGCCAAACCACTTCAAAATGATCCCTAGGTCATATGAACTTGTTAAACCAACCATAGGGCTTTGCTTCCTTGGAAATTGCACTTGCTTGCTTGCTCAACTAGACCTCCTGACCAGTTGACCTAATCTTGTCTGATGACTTGCACTTGGGCAAAGGACAATGCAATGCTATACAGTGGACTATGTAATGTTAGTGACCTAATGTGAAAATGAATGTACAAAATGGGAGGTGCAAATTTGAGGTACTACAGTAGGTTGACAAAGGATAAATCGACCGAAAAGAAAGGCATCGGGATACCAGACTAAGTATGTAAAGATGACCAATCAAAAGGGGAAACCGGCAAACGGTGCATGAAAGAGGACCCACTGAGGATAAAAAGGCTTACTCGGAGCAATTATCGAAAAGGAAGGGGAAGACCCGCTGGGGATGAGATTGCTTAATCAAAGCAAATATCCAAAAGGGAAACGGACTATCAATACCAAAAACTGGATAATGATAACCACAAAGAGGGGATTACATCTACCGGTTCGTAGGTAGAAAACCACGGAAAAAAAACCGTCATCGACTAGGATGAGCACAATGGTTGACTCCACAAAGGGGAGAAAAGAGAGTTCACATCTACCGATTAGTAGGTAGAAGACCACAACAATCTGCTGAGGAACAGAATGGGAGAAAATAGGATTTACAACTACCGGTTAGTAGGTAGAAGACCACAACAATCTGCTGAGGAACAGAATGGGAGAAAATAGGATTTACAACTACCGGGTAGTAGGTAGAAGACCGTAAAGATAGGACTTACAACTACCGGTTAGTAGGTAGAAGCCAACAAATTCCGCTGAGGATAAGATGAATGAGTGCCGGTTAGTGAGCAACTATTCATTTACCACAGGGAGGCACAAGAGTCAGCCAAAAGGAAGCCAATTTAGGATCGATCCAAAAAGGCAAACTGAATCAAGACTCATCCTAATGAGGAAAGAACTCAATAGGGAAAACCCATCCCGTTATGTGTGTATGGAGGGAACGGAAACAACCGTCATCCACGAGGATATAACTCAGTGGGGTGTGCAGAAGGAAATGGTAGACACTTTCTGCTTAAGGGGCTGACTCTATGTGGAGAGATCAGACACATCAACATCTGCTTGGGGGGATCTACTAGAGAGATCCGTATCACCACTTAGTAGGAGACAACAATCAACAAATATATGGAAAAAGATGCAACATGACTATCTGAATGTTATGATTATGCATGTATGCATGATGCATGATGAATGCTGACGAACAGACATGTCTAAAACACAGGTCCAGGAATCAACCACCCGGTACTACCCTTCCAGAGGGAATGCCAAAAGATCACCCGAGAGCAAAAGAGATCTGCCGGAGACTGGGATATCAGGGGACAACACCATCCTGCAGGGAAGGAAGGCCACGAGAGGCTGCCGGAGGGATCGTCAGTCACAACTGGAGAAAAGAGTTCATAGCACAGGCAGACACTGCCACAACAGCAACTCATGCTGGGGGTCAAAGATACCAAGAAGAAACCCGACCTCTGGTGGGGATAGATAGTCATTGATAAAGGTCATCATGCCAACAACTCCGCTGGGGATCTATCCGAGGAAATGATGGAGCACTGGGATATCAATCCACCAAATACTGAATCTTCAAAGAAAAGCACCCACGCCGGGGAGAGGAGAAGACTGCTCTGCTGGAGAGAAGAAAGTTGAAGTCTTCAACAAACACTCTGCTTGGGAACTGGCCCACAAAAATGTTCAAACAACAACCTACTGGGGATGCCCGACAATAGGGCTCAAACAGCACTCTACTGGGGATGCCCCACCATAGGTTCTAATAGGGCTTGGAGAAAAAATGTTGCACTGCCGGCGAAATGTAGATGAACAACTTCGAACAACACCGCACTGAGCACCCTCGCCGAGGAGAAACCATGAAAGGTTCTGCAGGAAAAAGATACAGTTATGCCAGAGATATGAACAAAAGTATTACCCTGTTGGGAATCATACCACCCTTGGGAGAGCACTGCAGATCTCCTAAGTATCCTTCCATCATCATGAATGTTCACTTTGTTTAAGAACAATTTTGTGAAAGATTTTGTTTATTTTGAAAACAATGATATTTTATCAATTAAAACATGCAAAACATTTGTTGAATTGAAACAAATAAGAAAGCAAATAATTGGATAAAAGCTCAAATTGATTTGATGGAATGGTAGTCTGCAAATGCCAAGACTCCATAGATCTGTACCAGTTTGAAATCGGTGATATATATTGGAAGAGGGCTACATTGAACATAATGACCATTTCTCTACCGATTCCGAATTTCGATGTATTCAAAGCTTCAGTCGACGACGAATCAAGAATTTTCTGGCGGATGACAGATGTAGAACACAGTCTTGTCAAGTTACTTGCCAAATCCCTAATTTTTGCCTAGATTGCCCCAATGTGAGGTACTCAATCTAGCGGGATGCAAAATTCTTTTTCAATGTCTCTAACTTTTGCCTGGATCGCCCTTTCGGGTTTTCAATCCACCGAGACGCTCCTTTTTGCCTAAGCCGCCCTTTCGGGTGTTCAACTTAGCGAGCTGTTTTATGTTTTTTTGTTTTAGGAGAAGTATTTCTTGACTGCATCTGGATTCACAGGACGAGTGAAATCTCCATCCATTGTTGTAGGTGTCAAAGCACCGCCTGAAAAGGCTCTCTTGACAACTTATGGACCTTCATAGTTTGGAGTCCACTTGCCCCTGGAATCGGGTGCGAAAGACAAGACTTTCTTGAGCACGAGGTCACCTTCTCGGAACACACGAGGCTTGACCTTCTTATCGAATGCTTTCTTCATTCTCTGCTGATATAACTGACCATGACACATGGCAGTTAATCTCTTCTTTTCAATCAGATTCACTTGGTCGTAACGACTCTGAATCCATTCAGCATCAGTCAACTTGGGACTTTGAGGGTGCTATTATTCTTTTGTTTGTTTCTTTCTTTTGATTTTGATTTTGATTTTTCACCCTCCTCTTTCTTTTATCTTTTTTTTTGTAATGCCCCAGTTGGACTGTTTCGCTGATTCTCGATATACAGCTGAGTGATCTTCTTTTCTTGCTCAAGAAGTCGGGAAATCTTGTCAGGAATCCTTTCAACATCATCTTCCTCTACTTCGAATACAGGGAATTCAAAATTGGGAGATGGCGTTGGATCATTATGTTCAATGGGTTTAAGAATCAACCTGCATAATGATTTTGATATGAAAAGCTTTTTGGAAATCAAACAAGGCA
This sequence comes from Lathyrus oleraceus, assembly GCF_024323335.1. NCBI lineage: Eukaryota > Viridiplantae > Streptophyta > Magnoliopsida > Fabales > Fabaceae > Lathyrus > Lathyrus oleraceus. Next base: position 491,671,852 of record NC_066583.1, read on the forward strand.
ATCAATATGCAGATGAAAAGATTGCTTTTATTCTTGTTTTTAGGCTTTTTTGTGATCACCAATTTCATGCAAAAAGCGAAAAGGGAAAACAAATGGAAAAACAAATGTTTTAACACGAATTTATTTGAATGAAAATATCATTGCACAAATGTTGGCAAAAATGTCATCACTTCTCCTTTTGGCATGGGAGAAGGGTTTTTAAACAAAGTGATTATTACTCTGACTTATGAACAACTGTAGTAACACCCACAGTGACCCAATTGTGACAGATCCCACAAAGGATGACAAATGTCAGTATCCTCTGCATCATCATCTTCCCCACTCTGATCGGCGTAGATAAAACTCCACTTCAAACAACCCTCTTCGTTGAAGACCTCAGAAGACAAGTCAACGCCAGCCCGGGACCTGTTGTCTGCAAGCTCGATTAACACTGGGACCTACGTCCTCAAAGCCCAGAATACCTGATCTCATAAGGTCTTGAACCTTAATCTTCCACTGAAAGCAGCTTTCCACATCATGACCAGGAGCACCCGAATGATACACACAATGCTGATCAGGCCTATACCACCATCGAGGGTTGACGGGTATAGCCGGCGGGTCTCTGGGAGTAATCAAGTTCCGCTGTATCAAAGAGGGATACAGTTCTGCGTATGACATAGGAATCGGATCAAAAGTGATCTTCATCCTCTCATTACTCGTACTAGCTTGAATACCATTGCGAGGCTGGTTAGCCTGCTGTTGAGGACGACGTTGTTGATGTTGATATGCTGGAATAGTCACAACAGCGACTTGACGATATTGTTGTCTATTCACATTCCTCCGATGGTGTACAACATTTGTTCCATCCTCTCCCCTTCCGGGTGCCCTAGAAAATGGCTTCTTAGAACTAGAAGAGCTTGAAGATCCAGGATCTCGGATCTTTCCTGCTTTGATAAGACTCTCAGTCCTCTCTCCATAGATTACAACATCTGAAAAGCTACCAAACGGGAAACTTCCCATACGGTCCATGAACACACCCTGTAAGGTTCCAATGAACATATCGGTCAGCTCTCTCTCCAACATCGGAGGTTTCACCCTTGCGGCTAGTTCACGCCACTTCTGGGCGTACTCTTTGAAGCTTTCACCAGATTTCTGACACGAGCTCTGCAGTTGGGTTCTGCTCGGAGCCATATCCATATTGTGCTTGTACTTCCTCAAGAAGGCTTCATCCAAATCTCTCCAGCTTCTAACAGACTCCCTCTTCAGGTCCATGTACCAGTCCAAGGACGCTCCAGACAAGCTGTCCTGGAAGAAGTATATCCACATCTTCTCGTCGTCAGTGTATGTGGAGATTTTTCTGTAATACGCTTGCACATGGGTGCGAGGCCAAGAAGTGCCATTATATTTGTCAAAGCAGGGTGCTTTGAATTTGTAAGGGATCCTCTGTCCGTCAACCAAACCCATATCGGTAACATCAAAGCCCAAAGAGTTCTGACACTCCATGGCACGGATTTTCTCAGCAAGGGCATCAACCTTTCTGTCCCTCTCTTCAATTCTCCCCACATCATCTCCGTCACTGAGCAGGGCGAACATATCTTCCTGCCTGTCAACCAGCGGAGCAGGATGGCAAACTGGAGCACGGGTTGCTCTAACATTAGCAGTCTCTGCAGCAAGAGGTTGTCCATTAATCCTGATACCCCTCATCTCATCACCCACAGCATAATCATTTATGGGAATAGTAGAAGCAGCAGTATTGTCATTAACAGGGACACCCACTGGTGAGGCACGGTTGACAGGTGGAATCACAGCTCTTGCCTCTGGGCTAAGGCTCGCAGCTCCTCTTGCCCTTGTACAACTCCTTGCATCATGTTCATAAACTGGGCCATGTTAGCCCTCATCTCAGCCAACTCAGCTTGAACTTGGTCCATACTTCTCTATTGATTCAGTCTGGTTGCGTAGCGGTGCAGACGACGATCAACAATCCTGCCTAGGACAGGAACCATAGTGAGAAGTCTTGTCCCCAAACATGTCTGCAATGCAAGTATGATATGTGCATGATGCGTATGATGCCTATGATGTTTTATCATGAATGATCCTGAAAAAGGATATGCGTATGCGGGTTAACTTTTTTATTTTTGTATTATTTTTTCATGCATTACTTTTTTTTGAAAATAAACATGCTATGATGCAAATGATGCAACTATGAATGGCTGGTTGTGCATCACAAGGCACAGGATCAGAGCTTCGGCGTGAATTCGGCATCTGAAACCACAGATCAAAGTCATATGGGACCCAAGGTCATCTGGAACCCATGCTTCAGAACCAAGTCACCAACAGGACCCAAGAGTCACCAACAGGACCAAGAGTCACCAACAGATCAAGTCACCAACGGTACCTGTAAAATGATTCATTCCCTCCCCCTTCACGGGTGTCATCTAGGCCAGGGTAAGGTCAAAAGAAATGCAGGATAAACAACCCTTTCAAGAATATCATCCTGTACACACCAGATGTATGTACCGATAATACCCCATCAGAGTCTGAACTGCTCGTGATATCATGTTCCGCTAAGTGGCGCAATACCACCCGCTTCCCATGAATCACTCTATTCCTAGGTGTCCTAAAGTTCACTCATAGACTGGGTATTGGGCTTTTTACCTCTTGTAACTCCCACCCCACAAAGAGACAGACACACAGCCAGCACAATGAAAGTATGATGAATGCAAACATAAATGCAAACATAAATACAAACATCAACAAATAAATGCAATAAATGAAACAGTAAAAGCAACCAAACCCTATCCTACACAGCGCTAGGAGTGACTCGCTTAGGGAAGATGGACCAGCAAGAGGTTAACTTCTCGGGATAGCTCCCCAGCAGAGTCGCCAGTTGTCGCATTACGTGAAAAACCGGCGGAAAAAAGACATAGAGCCGCCACCGTGCGTTATTTATCCCAAAGGAGGGAAAGGAAATGCTCGAAGTAAACCTGGAAAGGAAATGGTGTCGCGACCAGAGATGCAAGGATCGGGAGTCGGTTATGCGAAGGGAAGGTATTAGCACCCCTACGCATCCGTCGTACTCGACGGGATCCATGCTGAAAAGAATAGAAGAAAGGTTGCTAAAGAAACTGCTCAAAACTGCACAAAACTGGACTGACACAGATGAAAGACGGAAGAAGAGGACTCGGCAGGATGTCGCATCCTGGGCCTACGTAGTCTGTCAGACACAGACATCAGAGTCGACGTAGCTCGGGGACAGGGGAAAACGTGCTCGCTAGGATATCGCATCCTATGCATACGTATCTTCTCTAACCAGAGAAGAATCAGAGCACTCGTAGCTCGGCTAACGCACGCCCAAAACAACACACAAACAGGAAACCGACTGCCAATCGCTGGTCTTACGTCAGACTCCAACAAACAAACAAGACACAGGAAACCGACTGCCAATCGCTGGACTTATGTCAGACTCCAACAAACACAAGAAGAAGAAGGGTCTCGAATAAAACTAGGGCAAGACAAAGGGAAGGTCTCAATCGCAACGGGGGCGAGAGAAAAGAGTTAAAGTTAGTTGTTAGTCAAACTCGACAGGACATCGCATCTTGTGCCTACGTATCTCATCTGGACATGAGAATCAGAGTTGCCGTAGTTCAGCTAAACTATTCTTGTTGGTTTGTGTTTTTTAAGTGGACAACGTCACTACGCAATCTACCGGATGCTCGACCTTTGGAGACTTACTCACCTGTAGTAGAAGGAGTTAACGTGTCTTTAAGAGGGGATAAAGCTTGTTTGTGTTTTAGGATGCTCACGCAAGAAAGGAAGTCCTAGACGAAGGAACCGTGCTACCTTAATTGACATGCAAACGAGACTACGCGGAGTCTAGCAAACCTAGGGGATACAATCACACCACACAAATGCATACAGCATGAAGTAAACACACCAACAAGGGGCTCAAACATCAAGGCTGGGCTTTAGTCAAGGGGTCATATCAACCTCGACAAACAAGCCAACTGGAAAAGGGTGTTGTTAGCTCTTAACCCTAACATTGAGAGTTAGGGTGAAGCAGATGAAATGGGAATGAGGGTAAGACCTCATAGCTCTTATCCCTGGCTTGGGAGAGCTTGAATCAAATAGAAAGTGTGGGAGTTCAGAATGTAGGAACTCTTCTCTACAAATGACTGACTCTATGGACAAGATTTTGGGCTTTTATTAAAAATGCATCAACACATGGTGTGAGCAAAGTGAATGACACACTGAGTAGCAGGGGATGGATTGCACATCCCTTTTATTTGCCAATTTCCTCTTAAGAGGACTTTACCTGCTTGGCACAAAAGTAAACATCCACAAGCATTGCCTCTTAAGGAGGGCTTCAGACAGGTGCCTGCCAAAGTAACATGACAGGTCTTCCAGACTACATGAAGATCAAGGAATTATACCTCAGTGGTATGCCAACCACAAGCAAGCACAACAAAGTTCAAATGAACTTAAAGCAACTTAGGTACCTGTGGAAACAGCTAAACCAATCAGTACAGAATTCAGACAATAGTCAACAATAGTCAATATCAGACAGACAACCCAATATGCAACACATGAGCCATAAACACAAGTGAACCATCATCAAGGCCTACAAAATAGCAAATGTTAGCCAACAACAATAAATGATCAAGCTCAAATTAAGGAGCAACATCAATCATGGAGATGCACACTTGAACATGAAATTCACAACTCAAATGTAAGTAACAAACCACTAGGTCAAAGCCTAGGGTCAAAAGGGGATCAAAAAACTAAAACAGAACTTGATATTCAACATGGATCATATTTAATCAGTCAAGAACAAGTCCTAAAAAGGACCAAACCAAAATCATAATGCAAGTTCATGTAGTAGGCAAGAGAAGTCAATGACCAATTCAAGGCATGCATTTGAACATTAAGAATGAAAATTCCCAATCAAAAGAGAAATTATTCAAATAATTCTGGAAAAATTCATGAGCATTCAACACATCCGAAACATCCATCATAAAAAAAATTAGAAGCATTAGAGGTCATTTGGCATGGAAATCAAACTGCACAAGTTGATCATCCAAAGGTGTGACACAAATTGTCACACCATGCAAACACAAGCATAAAACAGAATGGGTACATGAGAATAATACCAAACGAAGCCTAAAACATCCATCAATGTGTCTAGAATCAGCATGTAAAATTTCAAATCCATTGGATTAAAATCAAGCATTTCATGATAGGAAGAGTAAGGCAATGTCACAAATGCACCTATGAGCAATCAACCTAGAGCCAATAAAATTCCAGCCATGCACAACTTTGAAATCAAGGTCATAAAAAACTAGACATCACAAGGAACATTTTGCAAAAAATTGGAGATGAATTGATGCATTTTTCAATTTGTTATGGATTTTACAAGTTAGCATACCAAATGAAATTAAAACATGTGAAGCATACATGGAAATGGAGGGAAAAGGCAAAAATGATGAATATTTGAGTTATTGCACTCGGCAGGAATCAAACTATGTCAAATTTCAAATGAGCGCGCCACATGAAACGCACGCGTTTTGCAAAAACCCTAGCCTGCGCAAATTTGGACGGTTCAAACCGTCTCTATTTCCAGAAAACTGACGTAAATCTCCAGAACGCATGAATTTTCATCTTCTTCATGAGGAAGAAGATGAACGTGATGAACTTCATGCATCCATTTTCCAGAAAATCCAGAAATGTCCAGAAATCAACAAAACTTATATCACTAGCAAGAGCTTTCAATGGTGAGCAAGGATAAACAAACATTTAAGTGTAAAACATCAAGATCAACAAGAATCGAGCATGAACATTTTTGGATGCAAAACTTCAAATGCACATAACTCAGTCAATAATGCTCCATTTCACACGATTTTTGGCTCAGAATTCTCATCAACCAAAGATCTACACAATTATGCTTATGGATTGAAGAATTATAAAGAGCGGAAATCATACCTCTTGAAGAGCAGAACCTTGTTTTGCACGTTCCAAGGCTTGTAATGGTCCAGATCAATTCTAGAAGTCTTGTGGAGATGTTTGATGAAGAATTGGAAGCTTAAACACGTGTGAATCCAACTGAATTTGAAAACTCCATTGATGCATTCAAGCTTGAGCATGCACGAAATTGAGCAGAAAACCACAAGATGCACGTTCAATCTCACTCAAAACCACTCCATGATCATGAATTCACCAAGAGAAATGAGGTTTATGTGAAGAATTTGGAAAATCTTTTTGAGAGAAAATTTTGATCAATTTCAAGATCTAGTTCTGAAAATGTGTATTCTGAATGAAACAGTTGTGATTAAGCTTATATATGTCCTCTTAATCATTCTGAAATTAAGCTTAAGCCATGTTTAATTGGGATTAGAAAGAAATAAGGTGCATGCACAAATTTGCATTTTCACCTCATGCATGAGATGCGCACATGAACAGTGCACACCAAGGCCCAAATTCACTCAAAATTACTCCACGCACACATTGGAAATGGAAATATATGCATGTGATCAACCAATTTTGATTTTGGCAATTTTCCTTCAAAATCTTCATGAATAAGCAAGTGACCATGTGATAACAATTCATGCAATGTGATGAGGTATTTGGAAACTTCGTGTCATGAGGAGAATTGTGCAAAAAAAAACCACCAAATTTGGAGTCTTGGTTCAAAAGATATGGCCATTTGAAGTTTCAAGCATACTTTGCAATGATTTGATCATAACTCCTTAACCATTCATCATAAATTCATGATCTTGGACTTTTTTGAAATGGGAGAGAAAGATCTTAAACTTTCATGTTGGACAAAATTTCATTTGAAGCTTCTTTGATGTTGGAAAGTTGAGTTGAAGTTGGTCCAAAAACTTGCCATTTTTTGAAACTTCCACATTACAGGTCATTTTCCATTTTTGGAAACTTTTGATCTGGCTTCAAAATCTTCAAGGTAGATGTTTGACATGTTGAATAACCCTCTTTGGGACATAAATGAAGTGTCTCAAACCATTTCTCCACCTCCTAGCCCTCAGTTGACTTGCAGTTGACTTCTATGGGCCTCAAATGACTTGGACATGCACTGTGGACTTTGAGCCTTCAACACTTGGCCAAATTGCATCAAAATGAACCTTGATTCACACAAGCTATCTAGAAAAACCATAGGACCTTCATCTCTTGGAATGCTTTGCTTATTTGCACAGTTGACTTCTTCTGATGCCAATCTTGACTGATGAGATACAACATGATATGCAATGCCAATGCAATGTTAATGTGATGTTAGTGACCTAAAAAAATGAAATGAATGTACAAATGGGAGGTGAAAATTTGAGGTGTTACACCAAGCATTGCTTGCATTTTGTATATCATTGATTTTCTTTTAATCATTGACCAAAAGTACAAATATATGTCATCTAACCTTTGTCTTGCAGCTGAAGCAATTACAGGTCAAGCACATCAAAGGCATTCACTGAGCAATAGATGGTGATATTTTCTTAAGATATGAGACATGTGATCATTATATTGAGCTCTTATGTGCTATAGGTTCATTTTGGAGCAAAGTCCCCAAGTGGTTGAAGCTCAATTTCATCAGAACATTTCCAGGTCAACTAAAGACCCAAAAAGTCAACTATGCAGTCAACTGTGGACTTTGAGGTTGGGGAGTTGAGGGATACACTTATTTCATGTTCAAACAAGTCTCATTTGACATTTCAAACACTCACATTGAAGAATTTGAGGTCCAGTCAAAAATTTCCAAAAAATAGAAAGTGACCCATAATTACAAGTTTCCAAAAATGGAAGGGTTTTAGACCAACTTCAACTCCATATTACATCATCAAAAAAGCTTCAAATGAAATTTTGTCCAACATGAAAGTTGAAGATCTCTCTCTCCCATTTCCAAAATATCCAAGATCATGAGCATCTGATGAGTGGTTGAGGAGATATGATCAAATCATTGCCAAGTGTGCATGGGATTTCAAATGACCATAACTTTTGACTCATAATTCCAAATTGAGTGGCTCTTCTTGCATTTTTCTTCTCATGAGATGAACTTTTCAAAGCATTCATCACATTGCATGAATTTTCATCACATGATCATTTGCTATTCCATGCCTATTTTGGAGGGAAACTTGAAAATTTAAAATTGGTGCATCATGGGAACAAATCACCATTGCCATTGTGTTGGAAAAATGATTTTAAGTGCAATTGACCATGCAATTGGTACTGTTCACGTATGCATGCTTCACACACCACCAATTTTCATATTTTTGCAAAACACCTTATTTTGCTAATCTCTAATTAACCAATTGCTAATTGCATTTTCAGTAGGATTAGGACAGAGTATAAATAGAAAACCCTAACAGAATTTCAGAGGAGCTTCATCATTTCACCATTTCTAGATCTAGTTTTCATCTCCCTCCATTTTTTTCTCTCAATCATAATTCAAATTTCTTCCACATAACCTTGCCATTTTATTGCATATTCTGGTTCTGTGATATGGATTTGGTGTAGATCGAGCTCTCAATTGCAGAATTCGGCCAAGAATTGTGTGGTGCAAGCTCAAGAACTCAAGTATGGAAGTTGATTGTTAAGCAAGATCTAAGCTGTTTCAAGCCTGAATTCACTCATCAATCTTCATAACAAGTGTTCTAGAGTAGATTTGAAGCTTGCCAAGCCTTGGATCGTGCATTTCAAGAAACTGCTCTTCAAGAGGTTCAGTTTTCGAATCTCAAAATTCTTAAATTCATTGACATGATAGTGTAGATCTCATGATGCTGATTAATCTGGTGGAAATTTCGTGTGAAATGATGAATTATTGAGAGAGATATATGTGATTGAATTTTTGAATGCCTTGTATATTTTGGTTCGATTTGCATGTATCATGATGAATTGATGTGAATGAAGGCTTGATCTGTAATCCTCATAGCATAACCTTTCCAATGATGTGCTCATGTTAAAATTCTGCAAAAAAAATTTGGTATGCGTGGTACTGTTCACCACCGTCTCAAGGTAGGAGACGGTGGTTTCCTCCCTTGCTGGCCGTGCGTGTCACCAAGCTTGGCCGCGCGCTACAGTGCCAAATGGCTCTGGTTTTTCGCTAGGGTTTTGTGACTCAGATGCCACGCGTGCTCCATGCTACCATACCATTGGTCCAGGCGTTTGTTGACCTTGCCACATAGCCTTTGACGCTGACTGTAGCGCCACCTGTATTAGTGAAACTACTACGTTTCACTCGTTCCTCAATTTGATTCCATGTTGTAGCATTTTGGATTTCTTGTTTGCTTCAGCGCATATCTTTGAATGCTTACCTAATTTGATTCCTGGCGCCACCATTATTTCAAATTAAGTCTTATTTTTCCATTTCCCTCCTAACTTTATGTGCATTGCTTCATTTCATTTCAAATTTTTTTGCCAACTTTAAAAATTCATAATAAATTGAAAAATGCTCCAAATAATTCCTAGTTTTTTGCTACATGATCATGTGATTGTCTTTTATTTTTTGATGCAAATTTCTGGAATTGTGCATGGTTGGATTTTGAATTGTGTTAGAATGATTGAACATGTGTGCTTTTGTGACATTGCCATGTTCTTTCCATTGTGAAATGCTTGATATTGATCCAAATGACATGAAATTTTGCATGATGGTTCTTAACATGTTTATTGACATTTTGGTTTTGGTTTGATATTTTTCTCATGTGTCATTTCTGTTTTATGTACATGTTAACATGGTGTGACAATGTATGTCACACAATTGGATGTCCAATTTGATCATTTTCATTGATAGACCAATTGATCTCCTCTATTTACAATTTTTGACATGCTAATTGTGTTTGATATGTTGAATACTCATGAAAATTTCCAGATTTTTTTGAATCATTTCTGTTTTGATATGGAATTTTCATTCTCAATGATCATTGGTGTGCTTCAAAATTGTCTTTGTCTTCTTTTGCTCATTACATGCATTTGCTTAATGATTTTGATTTGGCACTTTTTGTGACATGTTCTCATTGGATTTAAGTTGCTTTGTGTTGAATATCCTTTGCTGTTTTGATTTTTTACTTCACCTTTGACCCTAGGCTTTGCCCTAGTGGTTTGTTCTTACAATTTGGGCTTTGAATTTCAGGATCAAGCATTCATCTACATGGATGATGTTGCCTTATCATTTGAGCTTGGTTATTTGCATTGTTTACTAACCCTTGGTGTTGTAGGTCTTTGGATGGCTAACTCACTTGAGTTCTATGGCTTACTCATTGTGTATAATGGTTGTCTGACTGTTATTAACTGTTGGTTGTTTGTCTAAATATCCTACTGATGTTTTAGCTTTTCTTACAGGTACCTTAGTAGCTTTAACTCATTATTTGAGTTGCTTTGCTTTGCTTATGGTTGGCATACCACTTAGGTAAATTTCTTGAACTTCATGTAGTCTGGAAGACCTACCATTTGGTAGGCACCTGTCTGAAGCCCTCCTTAAGAGACCATGTTTTTGCTTGTTTAATTTTGTGCCAAGCCGGTTAAGTCCTCTTAAGAGGCAATTGGCAGATAAAAGGGATGTGTAATCCATCCCCTGCTATTCATTGAGTCCTTCATCTTTCTCCCACTAAGTGTTGATGCATTTTGAATAAAAACCCAAACTCTTGTTGTGTCTGTCAGTGGAGAGGGTTCCCTCATTCTGAACCCCCACATTTTCTTTGATTCAAGCTCACCTAGGCCAGGGTTAAGAGCTATGAGGTCTAATCCTCATTTCCCATTTCATCTACTCACCCTAACTCTCAATGTTAGTGGTTAAGAGCCTTTGTTTACACTGATACAATGGCTTGTTTGTCAAGGTTGATATGACCCCTTGACTAAAGCCTACCCTTTGTGTGAAGCCCCATTGGTTGTGTATAGTGTGTGATAACTGATTGCTTGATTGCTTATTGGTTCATCTGTGCATATTTGTTTGTGTGTGCCTTTGTGCATTTGTCTTCATTAATTGTATATCATTTCATAATCATTGTTCATACTTTGTGACATTTTGTTTTGTCCATTGAGGAGTCAATTGTAAGTCCATTGATTGGTAGTTATTTCCTGTGATATGGTAGGAGTCGAGTGTAAGACCATTTATTGGTAACTTGTTTCCTATTGCTTATTGTTTTGTTTTCTTTGTGAGACTAGTATAAGTCCATAAGATTGGCATCTGGTATCCATGTTTTCTTTGTTTTGTGAGACTAGTATAAGTCCATAGATTGGCATCTGGTATCCATGTTTTGTTTGCTTTATGAGACTAGTGTAAGTCCATAGATTGGCATTTGGTATCCATGTTTTCTTTGCTTTGTGAGACTAGTATAAGTTCATAGATTGGCATCTGGTATCCATATTTGTTTTGTGAGTCTAGTATAAGTCCATTGATTGGCATCTGGTATCCATCTTTGTTTTGGTTATCTCTGATACCATGTTTTACTTGCTTACTGCTTTGTGTTGCCTTATTCCAAAGGAACTTCCTTGGATCATCTCTATGATCTTGAGAAAGCAACTCCTATTCTTGTGGCCTTAACCCTAACCCTTTTGTGCATAACTTTGAACCTTATTTTCATCCTTAACCCAAAAACCAGAAAAACTATTGTGCAAACATTTTGACTTGTTTTTTAAACTAGAAACCTAGGCCTTATGCCTTTGATTTTCAAACTTGCTTTCATAAATACTCATAGTGAATGAACTTTAATGTCAACTTTGACTTCATTTTATGAATAATTCTAATTGGTTAATTCCACTCAGACAATTGTCTTTTGTGATTCCAATGATCACTTCTTAATCAAATTTTCATGCATTAGCCATAGATCTGAGTTATCTTAGTGGTTGATGTGAATCTCACCTTTTGTCCTTAGTGATTGAATTGTAAGACTTCCTTGCTTATTATAGGGTTAACCCCTCACTAGCACGTTGAAGCTGTTCTCACATGGTGGACTTGTTGTTGATATAGGTTGAGTTTTCTCCCTTTGATAACGAAAGACCTTAAGGCTTTTGTTTAAAATCAATTCATTCACTTTTGAAATCTTTTAGCCGAACAACGGTGTTTTGATCCTTATCTTTCATGAAAAGGTACGTAGGTAATGGGTTTCATCCATCCAAACACAAAAATGTAAATAATTTGTACATTCTTTTCTCATCCCTTCAATCATGTTTGCACAATAAATATTTCATAAACAAATAACATTCGTACAACAAGTTGTGAAAAGGGCTCCCTAGGAGTACCTAGGACGTTTTGGGTGCCTAACACCTTCCCATTGCGTAATTAACCCCTTACCCAGATCTCTGATCTTTTATTAGTTTTCTGTGTAAAACTTCTTAGGCTTTTGTTCGCTTTCTAGCCATTCCTTTGGATAAATAGAAGTGCGGTGGCGACTCGATTCATTGTATGCTTTGCTTTTGGTTTAATAAATAAATCATAAAGTGACGAATACACCACTACACCATGCCAAAAGGAGGAGTGATGACATTGTTGGCACATAAATATAATGATGTTTTCATTCAATAAATTCATGTTAAATGTTTGTTTTTCCAATTATTATCCATTTTTGCTTTTTGCATGAAGTTGGTGATCACATAAAACCTTAAAAATAGAATAAAATTAATCTTTTCATCTGCATAATGATTTGCCTTGTTTGAATTCTAAAGCTTTTCATATCCAAAATCATTATGCAGGTTGATTTCTAAACCCATTGAACATAATGACCCAACACCATCTCCCAATTTTGAATTCCCTGTATTTGAGGCGGAAGAGGATGATGTTGAAGAGATTCCTGATGAGATTACCCGTTTACTTGAGCATGAAGAGAAGATCATTCAGCCGCATCTTGAGAATCTGGAAACAGTCAACTTGGGGTCTGAGGATTGTGTGCGAGAAGTGAAGATTGGAGCACTCCTGGAAGAATCTGTTAAGAAGGGGTGGATTGAGTTGCTACGAGAATATGTCGACGTCTTTGCTTGGTCGTATGAAGACATGCCAAATTTAGATACTGATATTGTGCAACATTTCTTGCCTTTAAAGCCTGAGTGCGTGCCTGTGAAGCAGAAGCTCAGAAGAACTCATCCTGATATGGCAGTGAAGATCAAAGAGGAAGTTCAGAAGCAAATTGATGCAGGGTTTTTGGTGACTTCTACATATCCTCAATGGGTGGCCAATATTGTGCCCGTGCCTAAGAAAGATGGAAAAGTCCGGATGTGTGTGGACTATAGAGACTTGAATAAATCTAGTCCGAAAGATGATTTCCCTCTACCACATATTGATATGTTGGTAGATAATACAGCTAAATTCAAAGTCTTCTCATTTATGGATGGATTTTCCGGATATAATCAGATCAAAATGGCACCCAAGGATATGGAGAAGACAACATTCATCACACCTTGGGGAACATTCTGTTATCGTGTGATGCCCTTCGGTTTAAAGAACGCCGGAGCCACGTATCAACGGGCTATGACTACTTTGTTCCATGATATGATGCATAAAGAGATCGAGGTATATGTCGATGATATGATTGCTAAGTCAAGAACGGAAGTTGAACATGTAGAGCACTTGTTGAAGCTTTTTCAGCGCTTGAGGAAGTATAAGCTTCGTTTGAATCCCAACAAGTGTACATTTGGAGTCCGTTCTGGCAAGTTATTGGGCTTTATCGTCAGTGAAAGAGGTATTGAGGTTGATCCTGCAAAGGTCAAAGCAATACAAGAGATGCCTGTGCCCAAAACTGAGAAGCAAGTCTGAGGTTTTCTTGGCCGCTTGAATTACATTTCCAGATTCATATCCCACATGACTGCCACATGTGCGCCAATATTCAAGCTCCTCCGGAAAGATCAGTCTCATGATTGGACTGAAGATTGCCAAAAAGCTTTTGACAGTATTAAAGAGTATCTGTCCGAGCCTCAGATTCTGTCTCCGCTTGTGGAAGGGAGACCTTTGATCATGTATCTGACTGTTCTTGAAGATTCAATGGGTTGTGTCCTTGGTCAGCAAGATGAATCAGGAAAGAAAGAGTATGCCATCTACTACTTAAGTAAGAAGTTCACTGATTGTGAGTCTCGATACTCAATGCTTGAGAAAACATGTTGTGCTTTGGCTTGGGCTGCTAAGCGCTTACGCCAGTATATGTTGAATCATACGACTTGGTTGATATCCATAATGGATCCAATCAAGTACATATTTGAGAAGCCTGCTTTAACAAGGAGGATTTCCTGTTGGCAGATGTTGTTGTCTGAGTATGATATTGAGTACCGAGCTCAAAAGGCTATTAAAGGTAGTATCTTGGCTGACCATTTGGCACATTAGCCAATCGAGGATTATCAGTCAGTTCAGTATGACTTCCCGGATGAGGAAATTCTGTATTTGAAAATGAAAGATTGTGATGAACCTACACTCGATGAAGGGCCAGAACCTGGTTCCAAATGGAGTATGGTGTTTGACGGCACTGTAAATCAGTATGGAAACGGCATTGGGGAAGTGATTATTACTCCTCAGGGCACACATATTCCTTTTACATCAAGGCTAACTTTCAAATGCACGAATAATATGGCTGAGTATGAGGTCTGCATTATGGGATTGGAGGAATGCATTGATCTAAGGATCAAGCATCTTGATGTATATGGTGATTCGGCCCTCGTTGTCAATCAGATTAAGGGTGAATGGGAGACGAATCAGCCGGGCCTCATTCCATATAGAGATTATGCGAGGAGGATTTCAACGTTCTTTACTGAGGTTGACTTCCATCACATTCCTCGAGATGAGAATCGGATGGTGGATGCTCTTGCTACACTTGCTTCGATGATTGTGGTTAAACTTTGGAATGAAGTCCCCAATATCACCGTGTAACACCCCAAAATTTGCCCTCCTCATTCATGCATTCATTTTTAGGTCATTTAACATTTCATATTGCATTTCATCATGTCAATCAGAATCAGATCCAAGAAGCTTGAACATCATCCAAGACACTTTGTGGATTCTATCCGGGTGATCAGTCAACACAAGAGAAAGACTTAAGTTACTTCCAACAGGTTCAAATGGGGTCTATTCATCATTTAGAACGCTAATCTTGAAGGAGCAAAAATCTGTTCCTGAGCTGTCATGCTCGCTAGGCGAGCAGAATGGTTCGCCTAGCGAATCTGAACTGTCATGCTCGCTAAGCGAGCAGATCCTTCGCTAGGCGAAGCCCACACGTTTTAAGAAAAATAACAGAAAGTTATGGGCTTGAGTTTCCCTCATTTGAGCCCACCAAGCCACGAAAATCAGGTTATAAATACTAGAGTTTCAGTGGAACAAAACCCGGGAGAAAAAGAGGGAAAGAAGGAGAGAGACGAACTAATCTGCAGCAACCTCCAGACAACTCTGAAAAGTTCACCTTGACTCACACACTTTTTCACCTCCGTCTCACGCAAACCCTAACATTGCTTTGCAAACCCATTCGTGCCATTCGATTTTAATCGATCTCTCTAATCAGGTTTGCCCTCATTCCCATTACTCTATGCTTTCACTTTGAATTCTCTGAATGTATGAGGTATCGTTAGGTTTTGCCCACGGGTTTAGATATGCATGAATGTATAAAACAATACCTTGAATGTTTAATCACCTAATTTCTAAAATGGAGACCACGGGGTTTGGGGCTTCTGAGATCATACTGTTGTCCATGAAGAACCCAGAACCCGCAGGCGCTCGCTAGCACCTCGCTAGGCGAGCACGCAACGAAGCTTTGCTAAGCGAAGCAGCAACGATCACGACAGCAGTTGTTTTTTCTGTTTGCTCTAATCTGTTTTATGTTCGTCATGGCATTGTTTTCTCCTGATTCCATCCTGTTACTCTAACCTGTTTGTTGAGTTTTTGTGAGGGCTCACCTGACTTTAGAAGAGATGGCTTGCTTGGTATTCCACTTTATTTGTGGGATACCACCTGAAGGTTTATTCCGATTACCTGTACTGACTCGCTTTCTTTATTGGTGCTAGCTTGAGGGATCTCCGGGTTTCTTGTGTCGTTAGTTGCTATTACTTCAGATTTTTATCCGTGCGGTAGATCTCTTGATCCCTTTATTTTTCCCGCATTTTACCGCTTCCTTAGCTGGAAGACCTCGATAGGAGGCAATGTTTTTGTGTGTTTATTTTTGTGCCTAAAGATCTCAAAGAGGAGACACCAGTGCTAAAGACCTGTAAGACCCCAATTTTGTCCCTAAGATCCCTCATGGCATCATAGCATTGCATTGCATAACCTCAAGGATCTTTGAACATCTTGGTTCCCCTTTGCCTTTGGGTGGGACTCCTTGTGAATGGTTTGAGATCACCAAGCATGCTTGAATTGTATATCATTGCTCTTCTTATTTTGTTTACTAACCAAAAGCACAAAAACATGTCACTAACATTTTTTGTTTGTAGCTTGAGCAATCACAAGGTCAAAAGCTTCAAGGAGGTCATTGGTACAAGGGCATGGTCAAGAGGAGATGAAAGAAAGCATGGTAATGGTTCCCAAAGCTATCATCCATCAAATATTCCCCCTAATGTCTCAATTCATCATGTTTGATCAAAGCAAGTCAAAGGGTTTGAGGTTTGTTCCCTAGAGAAACCCTAATTCATCTGTGCACCACAATGCCTTGCTCATGAAGCAACCTCAGCCCATGGTCAAATATAATCAAGGGAAGTTCTTTAATTCACCATTTCATGCATATTTGAACTTATTTGAGTATCCTCAATCATCAATTCATCAAGATATGAGTCATGGGCTTGAGAAGTTGATCAGTTAATTCATCTGACTATTTTGAAATGCATTGAGAACTAACGTTTTATGTGTTGGTCAAATGGAGATGGTTACAAAAGCAAAAATGTTCTTAAGGACAATATGAATAACTTTCATGTTCATCAAAAATTGATTTGAAACCTGGAAGACCATCTTCCATTTCAATACAATATAGGTCATTTTGATTGAAACCCTAATTTCGGGTCAACTTCCCAAGGACATAACTCATTAATTGTTTGTGATTTTGAGGTGGGATCAAATTCATTGGAAAGCTTAAGATGTCTAATTCAAATTTTATGTTGAACAAAATTTCAAAATCTCAAATGAAATACATGTGATAAATTTAAGTCCAACTTCAAGTGCCTATAACTCTTTAATCAAAAATCCAAATGATGCAAAATTTAAGTCCATTTTGTTTGTCTTGAAAAGATCTACAACTTTGATGTTGGAGGTTTTTCCATTTGGAGCTTGCATCATCAAAATAGTAGGGCTTGAAAGTTGGCAATTTTAGAAACCTTGCCTTGACATGTTTTGCACATCACCCTTCAAGATAAAATTTCACTAATTTCCAAGGCCCAAATGAAGTTTTGATCAACATGACATTTGTTCCTTATGCAATAAGCTTTCCAACCATTACTCATAAGCTTGCATTTTGATTTTGGACATGGCATTTTCGAAGGCTTCAATGAAATAGTGCATTTTATGAAAATCATTCCAATTGCCATGCAGGATCCATTAACATCCAATATGCACGTCCAATTCATATTTGGTGATGTATATCTTGCAATTCCAATCAGAATTGGGCCCTACATGCGCCTGTAGAGGCCCATGCATGGAGGCCCTCTTCTCCCATGCACACGAGTTTGATGATGCTTGCAACTCCCTCCATCTATAAATACAATGCTTTGCCCTCTCAATTCTTCAACCTGAAGGTGCCCGAACCTCTGCTGAATTGAATCCCCACCCTCATACCAAATGAACTCTGTCTTTTCTCTAAAAATTTCAGATCTAGAATTCAGTTTCCTCGACTGTTTTCTTAGATCTAAAAGTTCCTGGACCTCTTCACCTTGATCCATAGAACTTCTGTTTTAGCAAGGCAAGCGAGGCATCGTGCTCAAATCACCAGAACTCAAGCTTGCACTCCAACTGGTAATTTCTTCGATTCTCTTAATCCATGGACTGTTTTGCTTGGATCTAATGTTTTCTGAAGTTCTCACTTGAGAGGCAAGCTAGTGGTAGCTTCAATTTTGCTTTTCCTTGATCTGCATTTTTCATACCTGAATCTTCCACCTCAGATTTCTCCATTTATAGGGATCTTGAGTGTGATTCAAGGTTACAGGGGTGATGTACATCACCCCATCTTCATTTTGTTATAAGGATCGTGTATTTTCTTGGAGGTTTAAAAACCTGCAAGTTTGGCCGAAATTTGCAGGCTCACCAGAGAAGAAGGTGGCTCCGATGGCCGCCTCTCTCCAGTTTGAATGCTGACCGTTGGATGTACATCCCACGTTTTAATCTCAGCCATGCATTGTGTTTACTTTCATTAATTCATTATGTTACGCGTGGACTAAGGCCTACCGTGGGAACGCGCTCCTGGACCATTAGATGTTGCCACGTCAATTAATGAGTTCCATCAGACGCTCCTGGTTTTTTCTAATTTTTATTTTCTTTAATTCCTTTTATTTCAAAAAATCATATCTCTCTCATTTTTAATCCAAAAAATATGGGACCAATTGCATTATTTCCCAAATAAATTCTAGTTTCTATTTCTGATTTTTAATATTTTTTATTTCATCATTTGATATTTTTTGTGAATTTTCTCTTTTCTGGTTATTTTTAATTCATTTTAAATAGTTTTTGATATTCAAAAAATGCAATAATATTTTCCCAACCTCTTTGAATGATGATGGATCTATGAAAAATATTCTCATCAATTTTTGAATTTATTTGAGATTTATTTGAGATTTTAGTTCAATTAGATTATTTTTATTCATTTTTTAATTGATTAAAAATAGTTTCTGACTTTTAAAAATGCTGAAATTTTTTGTCAAACTTTGTTTGACCTTGTTGAACTTAGGATAAATCACTTGGACCTTTCAAGGTTGATTTGAAGTGATTTTGAAGTTTGACCTTTCTTTAATATTTTAATTCAAGTTTATTTTAATATAAAAAAATGCCAAAAATATTTTATTCTTCTCTTGACTTCCAATCTTCATCTCACTTCTATTTTTGATTGTTTGACCTTGACTTTCAATGTTATTGGTCAACATATGAGGATTGGTACATTTTATTCCATTTAATGCATTTTATTTTGTCATTTCCATTTTCACTTATCCATCTTCTCCTTATTCTTCTTCTACTTCTTTTCTTTTTGATTAATGAGTTGAAGGTTGATAAGTTAGCATTAATTAGGGAGATTTAACATTACTTGATTCAAATCTAATTCATCTTGATCAATTGATCAAGTGAATGGCTTTGCATTAAGGATATGTTGTCTTTTAAATCATGCAAATGGCTTAAACCAATACAAGATCAATTCTCATCTTCTTTTTGGCATGGCAAGTTGTTGGGACTTGGTTCACTAATCAAGACTCCTAACTTGTGTTTGTTGCCTACATTATTATTGACCGGCCTCAGATAGTTGTGACTTCTACATAAGTCCAATTACGATTGCTTAACATAGCGCTAAATTTGCCTTATGGCACACTAACTACTAACACTAACTATTGACAATTAACATTTACTTTATGCAATTTACATTTTATGCAATTTACAATTCTTGCACATATTACTAATTTGCTTTTTCCTTTGCTCATTGGAGCACATGTTTATGTTAATGCCATTTGCCTTTTGCCCACTTGGGTATATAATTGTGAATATATCTTTTGTGCTTGTGTTTGTCTGTTTGTTGTGACTTAAATGCCAAGAACTAGACAATATGGACTTAGAATTTAGGACCTTACCCAAGCAATTGGAATTTGAAGAGCAACTAGGCATTGGGCCTTTAGAGTGCTATAAAAGTCAAAGAGCAACTAGGCATTGGGCCTTTAGAGTGCTATAAAATTTGAGGAGAACTTTGAAAGGGCCATATTCTAAACTCCCTCTTGTCCATTCCTTGATTTGTTTGTAGAACTTTTTGATGTGTGTTTTCTTGTGCTAGGGGATTCCAAACTTGAGTAACGTTGAGGAACCATTACCATGAGCATCCAAAGTGTGAGATACAAAAGCCATTGGAGGATTCATGAAGCATTCTTTGCTTGATTGATTGCTTGAAATATTTGCTTGTGATTTCTTTATTCCAAAGGATGAGAGCTACTTGGATCATCAATATGATCTCAAGAGAGGAACTTCTAGTGTGGTTAATTTTCTTATCCCTCACCTTTTTGTTTTGTTTAGGACTTAGCCATTCTTCTTCTTCTCTCCACTCTAACCCAAGCCAAAACTTTTTGTGCAAACATTTCACTTGTTTTCAACATTAGAAACCTAAGCCTTATGCTTTTGATTTTCAAACTTCCTTTTGATAACACTTATGTTGAATTGAACTTTTAAGTCAACCTTTACCATATTTTGTAAATACTTATAATTGGTAAATATAACCCATTCAAATGTCTTTTGGTGGTTCCAATGGCCACTTTCTTAATCAAATTTCCCATAATCTTTAGCTATTAGGTTTGAGTTATCTTTGTGGTAGATATAATACTCACCTATATCCTTAGTGATGGACAATGAGTCTTCCATGATTATTATAGGGTTAACCCCTCACTAGCATGTTGAAGCTATCCTCACATGGTGGATTTGTGGTTTGGTTGAGTTTTCTCCCTTTGATAACAAAAGACCTTAAGGCTTTTGGACCAATCAATTCACCAACTTGTTTTGAGATTTTTACCCCGAACTACGAGGTTTTGATCCTACATTTTTAAGATGGTACGTAGGCAATGGGTTCATCCATTCAAACACCAAAATGTAAATAAACTTGTATATTCTTCTCTCATCCCTTCAATCATGTTTGCACAAATAAATTCTCACAAAACAAACAACCTTTGCAACAAGTGTGAAAAGGGCTCCCTAGGAGTACCTAGGATGTTTTGGGTGCCGAACACCTTCCCATTGCATAACCAACCCCCTTACCCAGATCTTTGTTTCTTTTACTAGTTTTTGTTAAAACTTTTAGGTTTTTGTTCGCTTTCTAACCATTCCTTTGGATAAATAGAAGTGCTGTGGCGACTCGACTTGTATGGTTTACCTTGGATTTAATCAATATCTCTAATGGTAACGAATACCCCGCTACAAAAAAGTGGCGACTCTGCTGGGGATCATTTTCCTAGTGGGTTTTGCCTACTTTTCATATTTGTTGTATTGTATTGTATTTTTATTTTGTGACATATTTTTGTGCAATTTGGGATTACTGTATTGTATGTAATATTTGAATTGCTTGAATATTAATTCCTTGTATGCTTGGTGATCTTTGTGAGATGAGTTCTATACCCGGACTCGAGTGCACTTAGGATAGGAGAATGGCATAGTCTTGTTGACTTGTGTGGAGTTATTCCTTAGCAAGTTGACTTGCAAGTCCATTCACATGGTGGAGGTCATGTTGGGATCAATAATGTCTGTAGAGATGTATTCGTCACCATCAGAGATATTGACTAAATCCGAGGTAAATCATACAAAGTCGAGTCGCCACCGCACTTCTATTTATCCAAAGGAAAGGTTAGAAAGCGAACAAAAACCTACAAGTTTTGTACAAAAACTAGTAAAAGAATAGAGATCTGGGTAAGGGGGTTGGTTATGTAATGGGAAGGTGTTAGGCACCAAAAACATCCTAGGTACTCCTAGGGAGCCATTCTCACGCTTGTTGTAAAATTATTTGTTTTATGAAATTTTGTTTGTGCAAACATGATTGAAGAGATGAGAAAAGAATATACAAGTTTATTTACATTTTGTGGTTGGATGGATAAAACCCATTGCCTACGTACCATCTTAAAAAAGATAGGATCAAAACCTCGTAGTTCGGGTAAAAGATTTCAAAACAATGAGTGGATTGATTGGTCCAAAAGCCTTAAGGTCTTTTGTTATCAAAGGGAGAAAACTCGACCTGAAAAACCACAAGTCCACCATGTGAGAATAACTTCGACATGCTAGTGAGGGGTTAACCCTATAATAAGCATGGAAGGCTTACAATTCGATCACTAAGGACAAAGGTGAGTATTATATCTACCACAAAGATAACTCAAACCTAATAGCAAATGGTTATGAAATTTTTTGATTAAGAAGTGGACATTGGAACCACAAAAGAAATTTGAATGGGTTGTATTAACCAATTAGAAGTATGTACAAAAATGGTCAAAGTTGACTTAAAGATTCAATTCAAAATGAGTGTTATGAAAAGAAAGTTTGAAAATCAAAAGCATAAGGCTTAGGTTTCTAATGTTGAAAACAAGTCAAATGTTTGCACAAACAGGTTTCGGTTTGGGTTAAAAGATGGAAAGGAGGGTTAGGCATGCAATAGGTGAGGGTTAAGGAATGCATCCACACTAGGTGTTCCTCTCTTGAGATCATAGAGATGATCCAAGCAAGTACCATCCTTTGGAATAAGCAACAAGCACAAGGCAAAAGCAATCAACAAAAAAGAGGAAATAGAATGCCAATATATGGACTTATATCCAACTCCAAGCAGCAAAAAGGAAATAGAATGCCAATATATGGACTTATATCCAACTCCTGAACAAAAAACATGCATGAAAAGCAAACACATGAAAAGCAATCATCACACTCTATATACAAACAAGAGGCTCAGACAAATGGTTGGGCTTTAGTCAAGAGGGGTCATATCAACCTCGACAAACAAGCCAAAACTGTAGGGGTATGCTGAAACTCTTAACCACTAACATTGAGAATTAGGGTGAAGCTGATGAAATATGGTAATGAGGATGAGACCTCATGCTCTTAACCCTGGTCTGGGTGAGCTTGAATCAAAGAAAGCGTGGGGATCCAGAAAGAGGGACCCTATTCCACTTGACTGACTCTATACAAAGATCTTAGGTACTTGTTCAAGAGCATCAGCACGTAGTGCGAGCATAATGAACGACTCACTGAATAATAGGGGATTGACTACTAATCCCTTTTATCTGTCAATTGCCTCTTCACTTAGGAGGACTTATCAAGTAACATGCCTCATCTAGAGGTCTTTGGCACAATTGTAAACAAACACACAAAGAGCCTTTTAGGAGGACTTCAGCCAAATGCCTGCCAAAAAGACGACAGGACTTCCAGACTACATGGAGAAAGAAGGCCAAGCTACCTCAGTGGTGTATCAACCACACTCCAAAGCTTAAGAAAAAGACAAGCTAGCAAGCTACTAATGTACCTGTACAAAAGCTTAACAGTTAATAATGTATTCAGAAAAACCAACAGACAATAGTGGAACTTTCCAATATCTACACAATGCAAATCACAAGTGCAAGCACTCAAATGAGTTCATCACATCAATGGACCTACAACACAACAATAGTTAGTAATCAAAAGCATCTTGCATCTCAAATAATGAGACCACACCAACCATCAAAGCTAAATGCTACAACCTTAAACACAAAGTACAATTAGTATGTGTACAAATCACTAGTGTAAAGGAAAGGTTCAAAGTCAAACCAAATGATCAAAATAGAAGTCAACCTTTTTCATATTGCAAGTTCAATCAATCAACAAAGTGTCCTCAAAAGGACCAATACCAATTCATAAGGCAAAGGCATCAAATGATCAATGTAAAGCAAAGGCAAGCAAAGGTGCATAAAATGGACATCCAAGTTAGAAAATCCAAATCAAAACAGAAAAGCATCAAATGGCCTTGAGATTTTTATGAAAGCTACTCATGTTATGAACAAGTAATGTGCAAAAAATTAAATCTACAAGAGCTCAAATGATAGGTGATCAAAAATGCACAAATGCAACATCCAAGATGTGACACAAATTGGCACACTACATCATCATGTGTCAAGAACAGTGATAGCATATGATAAAAATTCCAAACCAAATCCAAAAAAATCATATCATATGTGAGTATCAAGCATGCAAAATTTCAGATCAATTGGATTAACCATGAGCATCTCACCAAGCATTTATCATGACATATCAATTTGACACCATGTTCAATCAAAAATCACAAAGTAAAAATCCAGAAACAAACAAATCATGAAATAAATCCTATAAAAACTAGAGATCAAAACAAGAATGTGAAAAAAAATTGGACTCAATTTGGACTATTATACTATTTTTTATGATTTTTTAACATGAACAAATAATATGAAATAATGGAGGGAAAACAAAATTTGAATAAAAATCAGGAAATGATTGAGCCAGGAATCGAACACACGCACGCCAGGGAAATGAGAATTCAATTGAAATTCAGAAACATGCATGAGCCAAGGATCAAACACACACAAGGACAGTCAAAGAGCGCTCATTGAAACACTGTGTTTCATTAAAACGTGTGGCGCACACATCAGCACGGTCAAAGCACAAGTGGCCAGTCAAACGAATGAGAACCAATGGAATACACACGCATGCAGCACAATCATCAGCCACATCACGCATTATGAAACGAGGCGTTTCATTAATATGCTGGCAGCATACTCAGCGAGTCAAAGCTCGCGTGGCCTGGTCAAGCGATTCAAGGCCAATCATTCAAACAAGCAAGCGAAACGTGGAAGCACACGTGGATGCCACAGAGGCAAACCCTAGGGAAAACGCAGAGACGCCGGATCAGTGGTTCCGGCCGTCTCCGGCGGAGATGCAACAGAAATTTTTCCAGAATTTTGCAAATTATACATGGATCGAAAGATATTTCCACCAGGATCACGAATATGCATTCAAAACATCCTAAAACATTATAGATTTCATGGATCGAGCAAAAAAAATTTGGATCTCAAAACTTGAATCTCATCATACATGTTCATTATGTAACCAAATCAAGATCTAAACCTATCAGCATGCTCAGGGGAACTAGATCTACACAATCATGGCAAGAAATTGGCAAAATAAGAGGATCGAATTCAACCTACTTGAAATTGCAGTGATCTAAACTCGTGTCCTCAGGCTTCCAAAGTCTCCAGATCTCTTCCTATGCTTGTATCTTGAAGCTTTATGCACAAAGAATCACTTGAATCTGCTCGAATCCAGCTCAATTTTAGAAATCCATCTTCATCTTCATGCACTCGATCTGCTTGAAAACTAGCTTAATTGTCCAATCCAATGGTTGAATCTTGCTCAGAATTCCACAAGGATCATGAATATGCAAAGAGATTGATGAATCATATGAAGAAAAGATGAATTTCGAAGAGAGAGAAAATTGGAGGGAAATGTGAATTTTGATCTGAAATTCTGTTATCCTCAAATGCAGTTAGGGTTTAGCTTATATATCATCCCTTAATCACACTCAAATCACAATTAAGCCTTGGTTAATCTTGATTAAGGAAATATGAGGTGTAGTGCAAAAATGGCAAGTGTGCTTAACATGTGGCCATGTGTACGTGAATAGTGCTATGTTATGCTTCAAGTTCACTTAAAACCAACCAATAAACATGATGGAAGTGGTCTTTTGCTTGTATGATCAACCAAATTTGAATTATCAAATTTCCCTCCAAAATGCACATGTATGGACAAGTGACCATATGAGCTTCTTTCATGCAAGGCAATGATTCATTTGGAAAGTATTGGTCACAAGGAGTATTTTTCAAAAAGGATGGACCAATTTGGAGTTTTGTAGCAAAAGTTATGCCATGTTGAACTTCCATGCATACTTTATGATCATTTGGCCATAACTTCTCAACCAATCATCAGATGGACATGATATAGGACTTTTTGAAAAGAGGAGAGAAAGATATTCAACTTTCATGTTCACCAAAAATCCATTTGAAGCTTCTTTGATCACTACGCCAAAAAGGTTTTTTAACAGCGCATCTTAGACAGCGCTTTTAAAAGAAAGCGCTGTCTAAGGTTAAAATAAAAATAAAACACGGAAAATGTTCTAAAAAAATAATGAAAGCGCTGTCTAAGGGGGGGGGGGGGGGGGGTCTTAGACAGCGCTTTTAGAAAGCGCTGTCTAAGACCCCCCCTTAGACAGCGCTTTTAGAAAGCGCTTTTAAATATAGACCTTAGTCAGCGCTTTTGAGAAAGCGCTGTTTAAAGTCTTTCAATTAAAAAAAACCCATTCCAATGGCTTTCACTTCTTCTCTCACTTCCCATTTTCTCTCTCTCCCAAACAAAAACCCATCCCTAACCCCTTTTCAATCTCAACCCTTCTTTTTCCCTACACTCCACCCAAAACAACTCTTATCATCACCTACTTCAATCTCAACCGTTGCTTCAGCGTCATCATCGAAAAACCCTTCCAGTAACAATAACCCTAAACAATCTAGACAAGATGAAGTTGTTGAGGTTGAAGTAGAAGAGGAACTTCCGTGGATTCAAGAAAAAGCTCTCGACCTCGTTGAGTTCACCGGTTCTGTTACCCAAGCGATTCCCGGTCCGAGAGTGGGTCCCACTTCGTTGCCGTGGATTCTCGCCGTTCTTCTTGGTTATGCTGGTCTCACTTTCGTTATCGCGTTTGTTAAAACCGTTAGGAAATTCAGTTCTCCCAAAGCACAACGCAGGAAATTGGTTGGTTTTTTTGTTTCTTTGGATTTTTTTTGTTCATTGCGCTTATAGGAAATTATAATGTTTGTTTGTTTCAGGTTGGTAAAAATGCGTTGTTGTGTAAGTCTGTTGATGATTTGTTACAAAGAGGACGAGATGAAGTTAAGGTTGATGATCTCAAAGGAATCGAAAATAAGGTGAGTTATAGAAAATATTTACTTTAAATTGTAGTTGGGTATGATTCTAAATTGTGATTGTAGTTATGCTGCAAACTATGATATTGTCGCAGAATGCGAGCAAATGCAACCGCGATTTCAGTTGTAGAGACATCTAAAACCTTTATATTTTCGCTGTAGACCTGAGTTTGTAATTAATTTTTGTCGTAATCTTTGTTATTGTGAAAAATTGTATACAAATGTGACTGCAACTGCTGACACTTTATAGTCATAGAGATATAGAAAAACTCTTGATATTGCAGGTCTGTGTTGCAGTTGCAGACCTTTTTCTAAAACCTTGAATATGACATGTGGTCACTATTTGACATTTGCTGTTGAATAATATATGGCCTCACATTTTGTCTAGGGGTTATGGAATCACTTTTTGAATCTGCGTCAATAATGGGTAGAGAAGCTTTGTTCTTCCCCATGTTTGTTGATTTCTGATACAAACCAATATTCTCAACTATTTGAAATTAAAGAAACCCGCAAGATAGATGTAAATACAAGATTTATTGATGATAATAATTTGATTACATAGGGAAACTCTTTATTCACAACTAACATATGTTTCTCCTACTATTTGATAACTTCCCCACCATCATTAACTAACTCTCCCATCTCAACTAGCTCCCCTTCTTCCATCACAAGATTCTTTCTCAACTGTCCTTTGTTTCTCCTTACACTTCCCATTCCTTGGGCCCATGAGACAACTGCTAGGCCAGTTGATCTTCAACCCTCCTTTTCTTTTGGGTTGTAATGTAACAAGTGCTACCTTGATAGGAAGTATGTGGAGAAGTTTGTAGCAATAGTATAACTGACAGCAGAGTAGATTCTTCTTATCTATTGAGAATCAGTGTCATACAATGCTAGGGTAACAGATTAAAAATCCACAGCAAGGTAAAATATTTCACTATCACGATAGTCGTAACACTATCTGCAACTACATATAGTGAATCTCATATTCAGAACACTGAATTGAATCATTTGTTACTTCTCCTTTTCTGGTATTCCGCACAAGGTTAAATCATGAACTGATTTCTAGTTTTAATTTTAAATAATGATAACTTATTTTTCTTTTTTTATGTTCTTCTGCACGAGTGCCTATCAGATAGGGGTAACTTGACATACTTGATTGCTTATCATTTGCATTAGAAACACTGTTTTCTTTTACATACTAATCTATAAGGCTGAGTATTTGGCTATTTGCTCCTATTTATATCGGTTTCGTTATTATTGATAATGTATCTTGGTTTTACAAAATAAGAACAATGATTCCACTAAAAGACCATAAGTTCTAAACTGGTATTGTATAAAATTACCATCATCAAGTCATTGTAATATTCTTTGTAGTATATATATTAACGGTCTGTCTGAAATATTGGATTTTGCCTGTCTAACCTTAGGTGAAACTTTTGTTGTTGATGTGTACATGCTTCGATTCCTAATCATGATATGTTTTTTCTGTGCAAATGTTTCTTTAATAAAGGATCATGCCATCTGTCTAGATCATGAAAGTAGTTCTTAGCTTTCATTTTGCTGGCTGGAAAAATCTCATGGAAATTCATTTTTCTGTTTGCTGGCTTACCATACTTTTGACTTCCTCTGCATGTGTCATTGATTTTAAGTAACAAAAAATTCATATCCAGACAGGTTTTGTCTTCGAAGAAATTTTGCGCAAATACATCCGATATGCTCTGAACGAGAAACCATTCAACCCTGATGTTGTAGCTGATTTAATTCAATTAAGGAGAGCTTCTGCATTAAAGGACTCACAAGTTGCTGAGATTCCAAATGAAAT
Source organism: Lathyrus oleraceus (assembly GCF_024323335.1). Taxonomy (NCBI): domain Eukaryota; kingdom Viridiplantae; phylum Streptophyta; class Magnoliopsida; order Fabales; family Fabaceae; genus Lathyrus; species Lathyrus oleraceus. Next base: position 491,700,224 of record NC_066583.1, read on the forward strand.
TTCACGAAGAATTGTTAGAGACAAAGGTAATGTCTTCTTAATATTGGACAGTTTTCATCTGAGTAATCCTTGTACGTGGTAGTTTATTTTGTCCTAGGTTGTGTAGAAAAGTATTCCGATCAACTGCAGTGATGAGTGAACAGGATTATTTTTCTCTAGTTTGCTCCTTGTATTGACAAAGGTTTAGTATCTGGGTCCATGTTGTCAAGCTCAAATGCTCATGTCTTTTTGATAGAATTTGTGAGATATAGCTTCAAACCTACGACTCTACAAATTACCCCCCTTAGACTAGAGGTAATTACATATAATTGTCTTAAATTGAACTATTTGCTTAAATTATGTATTTGACATATATACACATTAACGATTTCTTGTTATTATTGGTTTTAGGGCATTTCCCATTGTCAGCTGTATTTGTCGTCACCATACTATCGGATGGTTGGCAAGGGAAAAGTGCATAACGTTAGCGGAGTATTACTCCACACTAGAGAGCTCCCTGCTGGATGTTTGAAGGTATCAGTTGATATTGCAGTTGAGCCGAATGCAGCATTACCATATCCTAGCGATGATTCGGATGCAACATCGGTGCACGAAGCAGTAGGTTCGTTTGTTGCATGGCCGACAAACCTCATATGCGTAGGATATGAGGTATGCTTAAAACTTATGTTAACTTTAATGTGTATATTCAAAGTTTAAAATTTATGCTTAAAATTTTACTTACATATTTTCCTTGGTTATGTTAAATAGACTCCCACAAAATCCAAATCAAAAGATAATGCGATTCCACGGCATACCGAGTCCACGGTTTCAAGAAAAGAGGTAATATACAATTATATGACATATGTTCATGGAAGTTGTTACATTCTTAATTTGATCTAACTATTTATATGACATGTAGCTTCAAGAAAATGAGGTTAGCAATGCCTCCGCACAACAAAAAAAGGAGGTTAGCAATGCCTCTGCACGGGTAAAAAGTTCTGGTGCTAAGAAGACCGTAGCTAGGAAAAAACCTACCACCAAGTATAGGTCGTGCCTCAGGACATTTCTAGAGATGACCGATATACCGACCGGAGGTGTTCGGACTGTACATATGGAGGTAGGGATTTTCGGCTTTGATTACGACCAAATGATTGGTAATGAAGACTTCATGCAAGTTTTTAGTCATGAAGAAATCGGCGTCACCGTTGTCAATTCATATATTAGGTAAATCCGGTCTACTTTGTTTTATTAATTAAACAACTTATGTTAATGATGTTTACTTTATGTTAATCCGGTTTACTTTATGTTTCAAAAGAGGTGTTAATCCGGTTTACTTTTTGCGAGATACTCTTGCTTTGGGTCGATTAAAGATTCCCACCGATGTATGTATTTCTAACTTATGAGTTATTTTTATATTTACACATATCTCATATAATTAAATAGTTGGAATTAATTCAAAATATGTTATATTATTATGTAGTACTTTGATGAATTCAAGTGTGCATTTTATACAAAGGATCAAGTGGACGAAATCAAAGAGGAGTGGTGTCAATTCATGATAGAGCTCAATGTTTGTTCATAAATTTGTGTAATTAATGTGTATATTTGTAGTATATGTTATGACTTGTAAATGTGTACATAAATTTGTATATATTTTGATACATTTAAGGCAAAATTGGTTTGAATTGGTATATATATTATTTTGTTAGCCAAAAATTGGTAGAAAAAAGGCCAAAATGGCATATATAAAATGTGATAATTGTTTGTCAAAATCTGGTTGAAAACAGGTAGAAATTCTGGTTTATAAACCTGGAAAAAATGTGGTTTAAAACAAAAGCTTCAAAAATTTTCGTATACCTTAGACAGCGCTTTTGTAAAAAGCGCTGTCTAAGGGGGGATTAGAAAGCGCTTTAGGCAAAAGCGCTGTCTAAGGGGGGGCGGGGGCTTAGACAGCGCTTTTTGAAAAGTGCTGTCTAAGGTATACCTAAAAAAATTAAAATACGAGGGTCTTAGAAAGCGCTTTTGGCCAAAGCGCTGTCTAAGGGGGTGGGGCTTAGACAGCGCTTTTCAAAAGCGCTGTCTAAGGTATACCTAAAAAATTTAAAATAAGAGGGTCTTATAAAGCGCTTTTGGCCAAAGCGCTGTCTAAGGGGGGGGGGGGGCTTAGACAGCGCTTTTAAGATTTAAAAAAGCGCTGTCTAAACCTTTAGCAGCGGAGGTTTAGACAGCGCTTTAAAGCGCTGTCTAAGGCTAAAAAAAGCGTTGTCTAAGGTCTTGTTTGTTGTAGTGGATGTTGGAAAGTCAAGTGGAATATGGACTGAAAACTTGCCATTTTTGGAAATTTGAAATTACAAGTCACTTTCCATTTTTGGAAACTTTTGATATGACTTCAAAATCTTCAAGATAGATGTTGGAAATGACAAATGGAATTTGTTTGAACATGAATGAGGTATTTCAATCATCTCCCCAATCTCAAAGTCCTCAGTTGACTGCACAATTGACTTTCTGGTCCTCAGATGACCTGGAAATGCCTTGATGAACTTGAGCCTTTACCACTTGGGGAACTTGCTTCAAAATGAAATCCTAGGTCATATGAGCTCCTTATAATGATCATGTGGTCCTTATCTCAAGGAAAATATCTCAGCTCTTGCACAAAGGATGCTTTTGAAGTGCTTGACCTGTGATTGCTTAAGCTGCAAGTAACAAATGTTAATGACATATTTTTGTGCTTTTGGTTAGTAAACAAAAATGATAAAAGCAATGATATATAATGTAAGCATGCCTGGTGATCAGAACCACTCACAAAAGATCCCTACCCAAAGGGAAAGGAAGCCAAGATGCTATAAGATCCTTGAGGCTATGTAACGCAACGCTATGATGCCATGAGGGATCTTAGGGACAAAATTGGGGTCTTACAATGTCACACAAGTAAGTTGTGGTTAGACATTACTCTTTCCAATATAGACCTTATAAGCCAAGGACCTTAGTTTACCAAGCCCATCTTGGCCTATTCTTAGGATGTAGTGCGAAAGTCGTTCAAGTGTAAGATTTGATACGATTGTTACGCGATACTACACTCATAAGAGTCTCTCTTGAGAATATTTTTGGAATACGAGTATTCGTTCCTCCGATAATATCCAAAAGATGGGATGATGACTATGGGAACCTCTTGTAGAACATGTTTGGCAGGTTTAAACCCTAGTGCATTCCCTTTGGGTGGTTCTTAACCAAGATGCTCATGACTTGCAACAAACCCTTGATTCATGGTTGATCCGTTCATGTATCCTTAATATCAATGGAACTTGGGTGTTGATAAGGTGTAAACCATAATCCACCAAAATGGATGATTGATATTAAGGATAATATGATCCATCCCATGACCTTTGTTTGGTGTGCTTTGCTTGATCCTTGAGTGTGATTGTTGCATCCATGCATTCATGCACCCATTTGCATCCATATCATCAAGATAATAAAAAAAAATTCAAGGAACTTAAGGGGTTTATTTGCAAAATTTTCTGACATGGAAAGACAAAGAAGGAATACAAAGAAGTACAACTTCAGGCAACCAGATCTGAAAGAGTTAAGGAATCTGACATCCTATGTACTAGATCCCTTGGGTTTCAAAGCTCGTTTTGGGAAACTTCTTCCTCTTCTGACTACTCAGGTGGATGAAGGATTGATGAGTGTGTTGGTGCAGTTTTATGATCCCTTGTATCGTTGCTTCACTTTTCCGGACTTTCACCTTTTTCCTACCCTTGAGGCGTATGCTTATCTCGTGGGTATACCTATTCTGGATCAGGTGTCGTTCAGTGGCTTGGAGAGTATTCCTACATCTCAAGAGATAGCAGACATGTTGCACATAGATGAATCTCTGGTTGGTGCTCATATGAATACCAAAGGTGGAATTCAAGGTCTCCCTTCTGAGTTCCTCATTGCTCAAGCTACTATGTATGGGAAGGCCATGAGTGAGGATGCCTTTGAAGCCATATTTGTACTTCTCATCTATGGATTGGTATTGTTCCCCAACATCGACAAGTTTGTGGATGTGAACGCTATTAGGATCTTCTCAGCTCTTAATCCTGTTCCGACTCTGTTGGGTGATGCTTATTTCTCTTTGCATATGAGGAATGCAAAGGGTGGTGGCGCTATTGTGTGTTGTTTGCCTTTGTTGTATTAGTGGTTTATTTCTCACTTACCTCAGACGGTCACTTTCAAGGAGAACAAGGGATGTCTACGGTGGTCCACGAGACTTATGTCTCTCACTAATGATGATATCTCTTGGTATAACCGTGCATATGATGGTGTGCAGATTATCGACTCTTGTGGTGAATTCTCCAATGTGCCTCTTCTTGGTACATGTGGTGGGATTAACTACAACCCTATTTTGGCACGTCGTCAGCTTGGGTTCCCCCTAAAGGATAAACCTAATAATATTTTGTTAGAGGGTGTGTTATTTCAGGAGGGTAAAGATCCCCAAGGCTTGAAAGCTAGGATGGTTCGCCCTTGGCGCAAGATTCATAAGAAAGGAAGGAAGGAGTTGGGTCCTAATAATTGCATCGCTTTGGAGCCTTACACTGCTTGGGTGAGGAAGAGAGCGTCCGAGTATCTCATGCCTTACGAGTATCCGAGACCTACACCTATGATTGTGGTTGGGCCTTCAACCCTCCCTGATCAAGGAGTAGAGGAGTTGAGAGACGAAGACCGTTCACGTGCTTGGATCCGTGAACGAGAAGAGTTGCTTCAGCTGACTAAGGAGAAGGATGCCTTGATAGAGTTTCTTGAGCATCAGGTTATTGATGATCCTAATGATGCATGGACTTCTCTACTTCCTCAGTCTTCCTGTTTCTGAAAGAGGAAGTACGATCGACTCTCCAAAGAGAAGGCGGATATGGAGGCAGCTTATGAAGAGGAGGTGAAGATGCTTCACGCATCTTATCTTCCTGTGTCCGGAGCATTAGACGATTGTTTCTAGGGATCCATAGGATGATTATTTTCCTTTCCTCTTATACATGATTGACAATGTTGTACTTCTTTTCCCTGATGTTATTTTATGAGATATTTTCATATATGACAAAATGTTAAATTTTCCAAAATTTGCAAATAAAACCCTAGAGTTCCTTTGAAATATAAAAAACAAATCATATGCACAAGAATTGCATGCATCATGTGCATAAGCAGGTTTTGTTTCCGGTCTCTTGTCCCGTGGTCTAACTCTGTGCTCTTCATTTATTTTGAAGACAAGCTGACTCACCGGTACTACACTAGATCCAACTCTGCAAGACTGATGGATCATCTAGAGCAAGAGAACCGTGAACTCAAGGAAGAAGTAGTCAGATTGACTGCCCTGATGGAGTCATTCATGGCTGCCCAGAGCCAGTCTTCTCCGACACCTTCAACTCCTCCCCAGAGGACAGTTATCTCTGAAATTGTCTCCTCTATTGTGCCTGCTGCTAGTGCACACTTTGCTCCAACAGCCATGCCAACCGGGTTTCCGTGGGGGATGCCTCCTAATTTCATGCTTGAGGGTCCTGCTCCAAATTTTGCTTCTATGTCGGCATCTAGCCCGGTCCTTGCTGTTCCTCCTCCTGTCGTGCATACCATGCCCAGAGTAGACGACACCATCTATCATTCTGAGCCATCTGAGGGCCCAAAAGTCTATGAAAAGATGGACGCTATGAATGATCAATTTCTTGAGCTTCGCAAGGAATTGAAAACTCTCAGAGGAAAGGATCTTTTTGGCAAGTCTGCTGCCGATCTCTGCTTGGTTCCAAATGTGAAGATTCCTGTGAAATTCAAGGTCCCTGACTTTGAAAAGTAAAAAGGAAATACTTGTCCTCTCAGCCACCTGGTCATGTATGCCAGGAAGATGTCTACTCAGACTGATAACGACCAATTGCTCATCCACTACTTTCAGGACAGTTTGTCTGGTGCTGCTCTGTGTTGGTATATGGGTTTAGACAGCGCGAACATCCGATCCTTCAACGACCTTGGCGAGGCCTTCGTCAAGCAGTACAAATACAACGTAGATATGGCTCCCGATAGGGATCAATTGAGGGTCATGTCCCAGAAGGACAAAGAAACATTTAAAGAATATGCCTAGAGGTGGCGAGAGGTGGCATCACAGATCGTGCTTCCGCTAGAAGAGAAGGAAATGACCAAGATCTTTTTGAAGACCTTGAGTTCATTCTATTATGAGCGGATGATTGCTAGCGCTCATTCTGACTTCACCGAGATGGTGAATATGATAATGCGACAAGAAGAAGGGGTTAGAGAAGGACGTCTAACCAGAGATGAAGGGTCTTCTGCCAAACGTTATGGGGCGTTTGCGAAGAAGAAAGATGGAGAGGCACATGCTGTGACCTCCCATGTGAAACCTAGAAGACCCTCTGTAAGGAGGAAGACTGTGCATCCCGCCAACAACCAGCACCAGGTGGCTCATATAGCACCTGTTTTCAGAGACAATCAACAGTATCAGCAACACAACAACAATCGACAACCATCTTAGCAATATCAGCAACAACAGCACCGTCTGCAACAACAGGTCTACCAGCCTCGCAACAACAGTAATCAAACCAGTACCAGTTACGAGAGGAAAAGGGTCACTTTCGATCCTATTCCAATGACGTACGCAAAATTATATCCCTCTTTGATAGAGAGGAAGTTGATTACTCCGAGAGACCCACTGGCTATACCTGCTAACCCCCAGTGGTGGTATAAGCCTGAATTGCATTGTGTTTATCATTCTGGTGCTCCCGGCCACGACGTGGAGAACTGCCATCCTTTGAAGACCAAGGTTCAAGACCTTGTAAGGTGTGGCATTCTGTGTTTCGAGGACGTAGGTCCTAACGTGAAGAAGAACCCGTTGCCCAAGCATGGGAAATCTGTTAACATGGTCCATGGTTGCCCTGGCAAATATAAGGTCAAATACGTCAGTCATATTCGACAGTCTCTGGTCCAGATGCATCATTTGTTATGTGTTTACAGTCACTATGAGCACGACCATGATAGATGCCGAGTCTGCTCTGTTAACAGATTGGGTTGTCGCCAGGTGCGTAAAGATCTTCAGGAAATGCTGGACGAAGGAGTTATTGAGATCCTTCAGAATAGGAATGTTGACGAAGATGAACCAGAGGTCAACGTAATCTCCCCAGTATTCCGGATACCCGAACCTGTTATTATCAAGTACGATGGTAGCAAGCAGAAGGTTTCCCCTGCCCTGATCATTAAACCTATCGGTCCTGTGCCGTACTCTTCTGACAAAGCAATTCCCTTCCGTTACAACGTTGTTGCTGTAGAAGATAGGAAATACGTGACTTTGCCATCCTCCTCTGTTGTTAATATTGCAGATGTAGGTGGTTTGACCCGCAGCGGTCGTGTGTTTTCAGCATCACCAAAGCCTCAAACTAATGCTGATTTTGTTGAATGCCCGATTGGGAATGCTGTGAGCACCCCGAATCCGGCACTCGCTGTTAAACCCTCCTCTACATTGATAACTCCTACTTCTGTTGGCCCGAATGGCAATGTGAAAGAAGATTGTGATGAGATGCTGAGGCTCATCAAGAAGAGCGAGTACAATGTTGTAGACCAGCTTCTACAAACGCCATCCAAAATATCCATGTTATCTTGGCTTCTGAATTCAGAACCACATAGAGAGGCTCTGCAGAAAGTTTTGGATGTGGCATATGTAGATCATGATGTCACTATAGGGCAATTCGATAGCATTGTTGCAAACATCACTACTTGAAACAATTTGAGTTTCTGTGACTCTAATCTCCCTGAGGAGGGAAGAGACCACAACCTGGCTTTACACATCTCCATGAACTATAAAGACGACGCCATGTCCAATGTGCTGGTGGGCACTAGTTCATCCTTGAACGTATTGCCAAAATCCACTCTTTCGAAATTGTCATATCAAGGGCCTCCCATGAGGCATAGTGGAGTTGTTGTGAAAGCTTTTGATGGGTCGCGTAAGACTGTGATTGGGGAAGTTGATCTCCCAATCAACATTGGACCAAGTGATTTCCAAATTACCTTTCAGGTTATGGACATTCACCCGTCGTACAGCTGTCTCTTAGGCAGACCATGGATTCACGAGGCTGGCGCCGTGACATCCACCCTACACCAGAAGCTGAAGTTTGTGAAAAATAAGAAACTGGTAGTGGTAAGGGGAGAAAAAGCTCTCCTGGTTAGCCATTTTTCTTCCTTCTCATACATAGATGCTGAGGATGAAGTTGGAACTCCTTTCCAAGCTTTATCTATAGCTGAGCCTATTAAGAAGAGAACTCCTTCATTTGTTTCCTATAGAGATGCAAAGTTGGCCATCGAGTGTGGTGCAACTGTTGGTTTAGGGAAAATGATCGAGCTAGAAGACAATAAGTCCCGGGCTGGCATTGGCTTTTTTTCTGGGGTCTTCAACGCGCAAGGATTATTCAAGAGTGGAGGTTTTATCCACACTGGTCAGGATGAAGAAGCTGTTGCTATCTTGGAAGAGGATGCAGAGGACTTTGGCAATTTCATTATCCCTGGTGGGATCTGCAACAATTGGGTCGCTCTGGATGTTTCTACAATTATCCGTAAGTCAACGTAATGATCACTTCGTCTAAAAACCCTTCTCCCATGCCAAAAGGAGGAGTGATGACATTGTTGGCAACATAAATACAATGATATTTTCATTCAATAAATTCATGTTAAATGTTTGTTTTTCCAAATTGTTTTCCCTTTTTGCTTTTTGCATGAAATTGGTGATCACATAAAACCCTAAAAAATAGAATAAAATCAATCTTTTTCATCTGCATAATGATTTTCCTTATTTGAATTCTAAAGTTGTCGTATCCAAAATCATTATGCAGGTTGATTTCTAGACCCATTGAACATAATGACCCAACACCATCTCCCAAATTTGAATTCCCTGTATTTGAGGCAGAGGAAGATGATGTTGAAGAGATTCCTGATGAGATCACCCGTCTACTTGAGCATGAAGAGAAGATCATTCAGCCACATCTTGAGAATCTGGAAATAGTCAACTTGGGGTTTGAAAATTGTGTGCGAGAGGTGAAGATTGGGGCACTCCTGGAAGAATCTGTTAAGAAGGGGTTGATTGAATTGCTACGAGAATATGTTGACGTCTTTGCCTGGCCTTATGAAGACATGCCTGGTCTAGATACCGATATTGTGCAACATTTCTTACCTTTGAGCCTGAGTGTGTGCCTGTGAAGCAGAAGCTCAGAAGAACTCATCCTGATATGGCAGTGAAGATCAAAGAGGAAGTTCAGAAGCAAATTGATACGGGGTTTCTGGTGACTTCTACATATCCTCAATGGGTGGCCAATATTGTGCCCGTGCCTAAGAAAGATGGAAAAGTCCGGATGTGTGTGGACTATAGAGACTTGAATAAAGCTAGTCCGAAAGATGATTTCCCTCTACCACATATTGATATGTTGGTAGACAATACAGCTAAATTCAAAGTCTTCTCGTTTATGGATGGATTTTCCGGATATAATCAGATTAAGATGGCACCCGAGGATATGGAGAAGACAACATTCATCACACCTTAGGGAACATTCTGTTATCGAGTGATGCCCTTCGGTTTGAAGAACGACGGAGCCACGTATCAACGAGCTATGACTACCTTGTTTCATGATATGATGCACAAGGAGATTGAGGTATATGTTGATGATATGATCGCTAAGTCAAGAACGGAAGTTGAACATGTAGAGCACTTGTTGAAGCTTTTTCAGCGTCTGAGGAAGTATAAGCTTCGTCTGAATCCCAACATGTGTACATTTGGAGTCCGTTCTGGCAAGTTATTGGGCTTTATCGTCAGCGAAAGAGGTATTGAGGTTGATCGTGCAAAGGTCAAAGCAATATAAGAGATGCCTGCGCCCAAAACTGAGAAGCAAGTCCGAGGTTTTCTTGGTCGCTTGAATTACATTTCCAGATTCATATCCCACATGACTGCCACATGTGCGCCAATATTCAAGCTCCTCCGGAAAGACCAGTCTCATGATTGGACCGAGGACTACCAAAAGCCTTTGACAGTATTAAAGAGTATCTGTCTGAGTCGCCGATTTTGTCTCCACCTGTGGAAGGAAGACCATTGATTATGTATCTGACTGTTCTTGAAGATTCAATGGGTTGTGTCCTGGGTCAACAAGATGAATCAGGAAAGAAAGAGTATGCCATTTACTACTTAAGTAAGAAGTTCACTGATTGTGAGTCTCGATACTCAATGCTTGAGAAAACATGTTGTGCTTTGGCTTGGGCTGCTAAGCGCTTATGCCAGTATATGATAAATCATACGACTTGGTTGATATCTAGAATGGATCCAATCAAGTACATATTTGAGAAGCCTGCTTTAACTGGGAGGATTTCCCGTTGGCAGATGTTGTTGTCTGAGTATGATATTGAGTATCGAGCTCAGAAAGCTATCAAAGGTAGTATCTTGGCTGATCACTTGGCACATCAGCCGATCGAGGATTATCAGTCAGTTCAGTATGACTTCCCGGATGAGGAGATTCTGTATTTGAAAATGAAAGATTGTGATGAACCCACACTCGATGAAGGGCCAGAACCTGGTTCCAGATGGAGTATGGTATTTGATGGTGTTGTAAATTAGTATGGAAATGGTATTGGGGCAGTGATTATTACTCCTCAAGGCACACATTTTCCTTTCACAACAAGGCTAACTTTCAAATGCACGAATAATATGGCTGAGTATGAGGCCTGTATTATGGGATTGGAGGAGTGCATTGATCTTAGGATCAAGCATCTTGATGTTTATGGTGATTCGGCCCTCGTTGTCAATCAGATTAAGGGTGAGTGGGAGACGAATCAACCTGGTCTCATTCCCTATAGAGATTATGCAAGGAGGATTTCAACATTCTTTACTGAGGTTGACTTCCATCATATTCCTCGATATGAGAATCGGATGGCGGATGCTCTTGCTACGCTGGCTTCAATGATTGTGGTTAAACTGTGGAATGAAGTTCCCAATATCACTGTGATGCGCTTGGATAGACCAGCTCATGTGTTTGCAGTTGAAGAAGTAAAAGATGATAAGCCATGGTATTATGATATCAAATGTTTCCTTCAGAGCCAGACTTACCCATCTGGGGCACCTATGAAGGATAGGAAAACTTTGAGGAGACTATCAGGAAGTTTCTACCTCAATAGCGATGTGCTTTATAAAAGAAATTTTGACATCGCTCTGCTCAGATGCGTGGATAGACACGAAGCATACCTGTTGATGACTGAGGTCCATGAGGGTTCATTTGGTACTCATTCCAATGGACATGCCATGGCTAGAAAGATGTTAAGAGCAGGCTACTATTGGCTGACAATGGAGTCTGACTGTTGCAAATATGTGACAAAATGCCATAAGTGTCAGATTTATGCGGACAAGATTCATATTCCCCTGACACTTCTGAACGTGATTTCATCACCATGGCCTTTCTCCATGTGGGGAATTGACATGATTGGCATGATAGAGCCGAAAGCTTCTAACGGACACAGATTCATTCACGTAGCAATTGATCACTTCACCAAGTGGGTTGAAACGGCGTCATATGCAAATGTGACCAGGCAGGTGGTCGTGAAGTTTATCAAGAATCAACTCATATGCCGTTATGGTGTGCCAGATAAGATCATTACTGATAATGGATCTAAGTTGAACAACAAGATGATGAAAGAGCTATGTAGTGAGTTCAAGATAGCACATCATAATTCTTATCCTTACAGACCCAAGATGAATGGGGCTGTTGAAGCTGCTAACAAGAATATCAAGAAGATTATCCAAAAGATGGTTGTTACGTACAAAGATTGGCATGAGATGTTACCATTTACTTTACACGGATATCGTATATCTGTCCGCACTTCAACAGGGGCAACCCCTTTCTATTTTGTTTATGGCATGGAGGTTGTACTCCCAGTAGAGGTGGAGATCCCATCAATGAGAGTCTTGATGGAAGCCAAGTTGACTGATGCTGAATGGGTTCAAAGTTGTTATGACCAGTTGAATCTAATTGAAGAGAAGAGATTGACTGCCATGTGTCATGGTCAATTATATCAGCAGAGGATGAAGAAAGCTTTTGATAAGAAGGTAAAGCCTCGTGTGTTTCGAGAAGGTGATCTTGTGCTCAAGAAAGTCTTGTCTTTCGCGCCCGATTCCAAGGGCAAGTGGACTCCAAACTACGAAGGTCCATATGTTGTTAAGAGAGCCTTTTCAGGCGATGCTTTGATGCTTACATCTATGGATGGGGAGGATTTCACTCGTCCTGTGAATTCAGATGCAGTCAAGAAATACTTCGCCTAAAATAAAAACAGAATAGCTCGCTAAGTTGAAAACCCGAAAGGGCGACTTAGGCAAAAATGAGTGTCTCGGTGGATTGAAAACCCGAAAGGGCGGTCCAGGCAAAAGTTAGAGACATAAAAAAAATATATATATGTATCCCGCTAGATTGAGTACCTCATCCTGGGGCAATCTAAGCAAAAATTAGGGATTTGGCAAGTAACTGCATCCTGACAAGACTTTCAACTGTCATCCATCAGAGATGCTCGCTCAGTCATCATCAACTGAAGCTTCAAATACATGAGATTTAGAATTGCTGGAGAAATGGTCATTATGTTCAATGTAGCCCTTTTCCAATATATATCACCAATTTCAATTTTGTAAAGATCTATGGAGTCTCGCCATTTGCAGACTACCATTCCATCAAATAAATTTGAGCCTTTATCCAATTATTTGCACTCTTATTTGTTTCCATTCAACAAATGTTTTGCATGTTTTCAATTGAGAAAATATCATTGTTATAAACAAATAAATTTTTCACAAATTGTTTTTAAACAAAGTGAACATTTACAATGATGAAAGGATACTTAAGAGATCCTCAGTGCTCTCCCAAGGGTGGTATGATCTCCAACAGGGTGAGACATTTGTTCATATTCCTGGCATGACTGTATCCTCTTCCCCTAGATTTGTTGTGGTTTAGTCCACCGAGTAGAGTGATTGTTGAGGTTATGCACCTCCCCTCCCTTTAGCAGAGTAGTGCTCTTTCCTCCTCAGTAGTTGTGTTCTCTTTGGAAGGTTCGGTATTTGGTGGTTGATCCCCAAAATTCCTTCATTTCCTCGAATAAATCCTCAGTAGAGTTATTGGTGTGGTGGATTTTATCTGTGATGATTCGTTCCCTACAGGGATATTGTTGTTTCCTGGGATCTCTGATCCCTGGCAGATTGGATGCTCTCTGGTGATCCTAGCTTTCCCTTTTGAGATGTAGTACCGGGTGGTTGATTCCTAGACCTGTTTGTGTTAGATATGTCTGTTTGTCAGCATTCATCAAACTTAAATCACGCATATACATGCATAATTACAACATTCAGATATTCATGTTGCATTTCTTTGCCATATATCGTTGTTTGTTGTCTCCTACTATTTGGTGGTATATATTTCCCCAAGCAGATGTGTGCGTCTGATCTCTCCATATAGAGTCAGCTTCATAGGTAGAAAGTGTTTATCCTTTCTTCCATATCCCCCACCGAGATATATCCTCGTGAATGACGATTGTTTCCGTTTTCTCCTAACACATATATTGGGATGGGTTCCCCTATTGAGTTATATCCTCATTAGGGCGAGTCTTGATTCAGTTTGCCTCTTTGGTTTGATCCTAAATTGGCTCCTGTGACTGTTTCCTTTTGCTTCACTATGGTAAATGAATAATTGTTCAGTAATTAGTAGTTATTCATATTATCCCCGGCGGAGTCTGTGGTTTTCTACCCTTATATCGGTAGTTGTAAACCCTACTTTCTCCCCTTTGCAGAGTTAACCTTTGGTTCATCATAATCGATGACGGTTACTTTTTTGTGGTCTCCTACCCAGTATCCGGTAGGTGTAATCCCCTCCTTGGTGAATATCTTCATCCAATATTCGGTGTTGATATTCCCTCTTTTTCCTGGATAGTTGCCTTGTATTATGCAATTTATCCCCAGCGGGTTATCTCTCATCTACCCAGTTGTTGGTAACGTTTGTTTCTCCCCTGAATTGGTCATCATTATATACCTAGTTTCGGTATCCCAATGCCTTTTCTTTTCGGTCGATTTATCCTTTATTAACCCAGTAACCGGTTGTGGATAATCTTCCATGCGAGTATATTTATCTATGTTCTGACGGTAATAGATAATATATCTCATGCACTCTTTGGTCGAAGTCTTTGGTGCTTCCCCAGTCGAGTAAGATTCGTATCCCCTTTGCGGAATCGAATATCCATCCTATAATCGAGTTTACTTTTAGCTCTCTTTTGGATAATGAGTGTCTTGGGAATATTCCCCAATTCACGCCTTGGTTGGTCACCTATTATATGCCCAGTAATCGGTATCCCCGGTGTTCCTCCTTTTCTGCTCCCTATTATGACTTTTGTCCCATGTGGAGTCAGATTTCCCTGAGTTGAAATTTACCTTTTAGGTCTTCCTCAGATGTTTTAAAGTTTTGATATCTCTCACCCTCATACCGGTCTTAGATATTCATTTCTTCCTGAGCATGTTGTATCTCTCACCCTTATACCGGTGTTCAGATCATATGTCTCGTTGAGCTTATTACCTAGTAACCGGTAATACCTCATCCCGCTGCTCCCCCAGGAGAGTCTTTTTAGACATCCCCGGTGAAATCCCCTAGTGGGATGTTTTCGCCCGGATTTTTATCCGAAGTACCCGTGGTGGGTAGTTTTTGCTGTATTGGCATATTCCCCAATACATCCATCTTTGAGTCAGCTTAAGTCTTTCCATTGGTCTTTTCCCTTTGGAATTCTGCTCCCTAAGTTTTGAGTCGAGACCTGCTCACACATTTTATCCTTCTTCTATCCCCATAAGAGTCCCCAAGATCTTGGTCCCATTGAGTGAATTACTCATATGGATTATCGGTGTCTTCTGATTTCTTTGCCTTTGGGGACGCATATCCCCACAAAGTTTTACCTTTTGCATACCTACATCTGCATCATGAGGTCTCTTAGGGACCAAAATTTGTCTCTTTGTTATTATTTAAGCCCATTCTAACTCGTCGAGACGAAGATTTTAACCTTCACTTCTCCGGCTAGAATGACCTTAAATAGGGGCATCTGTAAGACCCCAATTTTGTCCCTAAGATCCCTCATGGCATCATAGCATTGCATTGCATAGCCTCAAGAATCTTTGAACATCTTGGTTCCCCTTTGCCTTTGGGTGGGACTCCTTGTGAGTGGTTTGAGATCACCAAGCATACTTGAATTGTATATCATTGCTTTTCTCATTTTGTTTACTAACCAAAAGCACAAAAATATGTCACTAACATTTTTTGTTTGTAGCTTGAGCAATCACAAGGTCAAAAGCTTCAAGGAGGTCATTGGTACAAAGACATGGTCAAGAGGAGATGGAAGCAAGCATGGTAATGGTTCCCAAAGCTCTCATCCATCAAATATGCCCCCTAATGTCTCAACTCATCATGTTTTATCAAAGCAAGTCAAAGGGTATGAGTTTTGTTCCCCAGAGAAACCCTAATTCATCTATGCACCACATTGCCTTGCTCATGAAGCAACCTCAGCCCATGGTCAAATATAATCAAGGGAAGTTCTTTAATTCACCATTTCATGCATATTTGAACTTATTTGAGTATCCTCAATCATCAATTCATCAAGATATGAGTCATGGACTTAAGAAGTTGATCAGTCAATTCATCTGACTATTTTGAAATGCATTGAGACCTAACGTTTTATGTGTTGGTCAAATGGAGATGGTTCCAAAAGAACAAATGTTCTTAAGGACAATATGAACAACTTTCATGTTCATAAAAAATTTATTTGAAGCTTGGAATACCATCTTCCATTTCAATATATTATAGGTCATTTTGACTGAAACCCTAATTTTGGGTCAACTTCCCAAGGATATAACTCATTCATTGTTTGTGATTTTGAGGTGGGATCAAATGCATTGGAAAACTTAAGATGTCTACTTAAAATGTTATGTTGAAAAAAATTTCAAAACTCAAAGGAAATAGATGTGATAATGCAAGACATTATAGGTCCTTTTGGGTCAAATGCATTAAAAGTCAAAAAAATACCAACTTCAAGTGCCCATAACTATTTCATAAAAAATCCAAATGATGCAAAATTTAAGTCCATTTTGTTTGTCTTGAAACGATCTACAAATTTGATGTTGGAGGTTTTTCCATTTGGAGCTTGCATCATCAAAACAAAAGGGCTTGAAAGTTGGCCAATTTTAGAAACCTTGCCTTGACATGTTTTGCACATCACCCTTCAAGCTCAAATTTCACTAATTTCCAAGGCCCAAATGAAGTTTTGATAAACATGACACTTGTTACTTATGCAATAAGCTTTCCAACCATTATGCATAAGCTTGCATTTTGATTTTGGACATGGCATTTTCGAAGGCTTCAATGAAATAGTGCATTTTATGAAAATCATTCCAATTGCCATGCATGATCCATTAACATCCAATTTGCACGTCCAATTCATATTTAGTGATGTATATCTTGCAATTCCAATCAGAATTGGGCCCTCCATGCGCCTGTACAGGCCCATGCATGGAGGCCCTCTTCTCCCATGCACACGAGTTTGATGATGCTTGCAGCTCCCTCCATCTATAAATACAATGCCTTGCCCTCTCAATTCTTCAACCTGAAGGCGCCTGAACCTCTGCTGAATTGAATCCCCACCCTCACACCAAAGGAACTCTCTCTTTTCTCTAAAAATTTCAGATCTAGAATTCAGTTTCCTCGACTATTTTCTTAGATATAAAAGTTCCTAGACCTCTTCACCTTGATCCATAGAACTTCTGTTTTAGCTAGGCAAGCGAGGCATCGTGCTCAAATCACCAGAACTCAAGCTTGCACTCCAACTGGTAATTTCTTCGATTCTCTTCATCCATGGACTGTTTTGCTTAGATCTAATGTTTTCTGAAGTCCTCACTTGAGAGGCAAGCTAGTGGTAGCTTCAATTTTGCTTTTCCTTGATCTGCATTTTTCATACCTAAATCTTCCACCTCAGATTTCTCCATTTATAGGGATCTTGAGTGTGATTCAAGGTTACAGGGGTGATGTACACCACCCCAGCTTCATTTTGGTATAAGGATCGTGTATTTTCTTGGAGGTTTAAAAACCTGCAAGTTTGGCCGGAATTTGCAGGCTCACCGGAGAAGAAGGTGGCTCCGGTGGCCGCCTCTCTCCAGTTTGAATGCTGACCGTTGGATGTACATCCCACGTTTTAATCTCAGCCATGCATTGTGTTTACTTTCATTAATTCATTATGTTACGCGTGGGCTAAGGCCTACCGTGGGAACCCACTCCTGGACCATTAGATGTTGCCACGTCAATTAATGAGTTCCATCAGACGCTCCTGGTTTTTTCTAATTTTTATTTTTTGCTTTTATTTTCTTTAATTCCTTTTATTTCAAAAAATCATATCTCTCTCATTTTTAATCCAAAAAATATGGGACCAATTGCATTATTTCCCAAATAAATTCTAGTTTCTATTTCTGATTTTTAATATTTTTTATTTCATCATTTGATATTTTTTGTGAATTTTCTCTTTTCTGGTTATTTTTAATTAATTTTAAATAGTTTTTGAAATTCAAAAAATGCAAAAATATTTTCCCAACCTCTTTGAATGATGATGGATCTATGAAAAATATTTTCATCAACTTTTGAATTTATTTGAGATTTATTTGAGATTTTAGTTCAATTAGGTTATTTTTATTCATTTTTTAAATGATTAAAAATAGTTTCTGACTTTTAAAAATGCTGAAAATTTTTGTCAAACTTTGTTTGACCTTGTTGAACTTAGGATAAATCACTTGGACCTTTCAAGGTTGATTTGAAGTGATTTTGAAGTTTGACCTTTCTTTAATATTTTAATTCAAGTTTATTTTAATATAAAAAAATGCCAAAAATATTTTATTCTTCTCTTGACTTCTAATCTTCATCTCACTTCTGTTTTTGATTGTTTGACCTTGACTTTCAATGTTATTGGTCAACATATGAGGATTGGTACATTTTATTCCATTTAATGCATTTTATTTTGTCATTTCCATTTTCACTTATCCATCTTCTCCTTCTTCTTCTTCTACTTCTTTTCTTTTTGATCAATGAGTTGAAGGTTGATAAGTTAGCATTGATTAGGGAGATTTAACATTCCTTGATTCAAATCTAATTCATCTTGATCAATTGATCAAGTGAATGGATTTGCATTAAGGATATGTTGTCTTTTAAATCATGCAAATGGCTTAAACCAATACAAGATCAATTCTCATCTTCTTTTTGGCATGGCAAGTTGTTGGGACTTAGTTCACTAATCAAGACTCCTAACTTGTGTTTGTTGCCTACATTATTATTGACCGGCCTCATATAGGTTTGACTTCTACATAAGTTCAATTACGATTGCTTACCATAACGCTAAATTTGCCTTATGGCACACTAACTACTAACACTAACTATTGACAATTAACATTTACTTTATGCAATTTACATTTTATGCAATTTACAATTCTTGCACATATTATTAATTTGCTTTTTCCTTTGCTCATTGGAGCACATGTTTATGTTAATGCCATTTGCCTTTTGCCCACTTGGGTATATAATTGTGAATATATCTTTTGTGCTTGTGTTTGTCTGTTTGTTGTGACTTAAATGCCAAGAATTGGACAATATGGACTTAGAATTTAGGACCTTACCCAAGCAATTGGAATTTGAAGAGCAACTAGGCATTTGGCCTTTAGAGTGCTATAAAAGTCAAAGTGCAACTAGGCATTGGGCCTTTAGAGTGCTATAAATTTTGAGGAGAACTTTGAAAGGGCCATATTCTAAACTCCCTCTTGTCCATTCTTTGATTTGTTTGTAGAACTTTTTGATGTGTGTTTTCTTGTGCTAGGGGATTCCAAACTTGAGTAACTTTGAGGAACCATTACCATGAGCATCCAAAGTGTGAGATACAAAAGCCATTGGAGGATTCGTGAAGCATTCTTTGCTTGATTGATTACTTGAAATATTTGCTTGTGATTGCTGTATTCCAAAGGATGGGAGCTACTTGGATCATCAATATGATCTCAAGAGAGGAACTCCTAGTGTGGTTCATTTTCTTATCCCTCACCTTTTTGTTTTGTTTAGGACTTAGCCATTCTTCTTATTCTCTCCACTCTAACCCAAGCCAAAACTTTTTGTGCAAACATTTCACTTGTTTTCAACATTAGAAACCTAAGCCTTATGCTTTTGATTTTCAAACTTCCTTTTCATAACACTTATGTTGAATTGAAATTTTAAGTCAACCTTGACCATATTTTGTAAATACTTCTAACTGGTAAATATAACCCATTCAAATGTCTTTTGGTGGTTCCAATGGCAACTTTCTTAATCAAATTTCCCATAACCTTTAGCTATTAGGTTTAAGTTATCTTTGTGGTAGATGTAATACTCACCTATATCCTTAGTGATGGACAATGAGTCTTCCATGCTTATTATAGGGTTAACCCCTCACTAGCATGTTGAAGCTGTCCTCACATGGTGGATTTGTGGTTTGGTTGAGTTTTCTCCCTTTGATAACAAAAGACCTTAAGGCCTTTGGACCAATCAATTCACCAACTTGTTTTGAGATTTTTACCCCGAACTACGAGGTTTTGATCCTAATCTTTTTTAAGATGGTATTTAGGCAATGGGTTTATCCATCCAAACACAAAAAATGTAAATAAACTTATACATTCTATCCTCATCTCTTCAATCATGTTTTCACAAACAAATTTGTCACGAAACAAAAACCTTTACTACAAGTATGAAAAGGGATCCCTAGGAGTACCTAGGATGTTTTGGGTGCCTAACACCTTCCCATTGCATAACCAACCCCCTTACCCAGATCTCTCTTTCTTTTACTAGTTTTTGTTAAAACTTTTAGGTTTTTGTTCGCTTTCTAACCATTCCTTTGGATAAATAGAAGTGCGGTGGCGACTCGACTTGTATGGTTTACCTTGGATTTAATCAATATCTCTAATGGTAACGAATACCCCGCTACAAGACCTCCATGAAGAGGCAATTGACGGACAAAAGGGATTAGTAGTCAATCCCCCGTTATTCAGTGCGTCGTTCTTTAAGATCACACTACGTGTCGATGTTTCAGAACAAAAGCCTAAGATATTTTGTCCGGTCAGTCAGTGGAGAGGGTTCCGTCTTTCTGAACCCCCACGCCTTGTCATGAGCTCACCCTGTCCAGGGTTAAGAGCTATGAGGTCTTATCCTTATTACCCTTTTGATTTTCTCATCTTGACGTTCAGTGTCAGTGGTTAAGAGCCCATTTGATTACCCTCCCATGGCTTGTCTGTCGAGGTTGATATGACCCCTCTTGACTAAAGCCCTACCCATGTGTGTTTGAGCCTCATTGTTGGCATGTTTACTTTATGCATGTTTGTTTTGTATGGTGTGATCGTCTCCCCATAGGATTGCTAGGATTCATATAGTCTCTCGTCTGCATGTCAATTAAGGTAGCGCGGTTCCTTCGTCTAGGACTGCCTTTTTGCACGAGCCTTCCTAAAACATAAGCAAACTCATTGATTTTTCTTCTTCTAAGAACACGTTTACTCCTTCTACTATAGGCGAGTAAGTCTCCAAAGGTCGAGCATCCGGTAGATTGCGTAGTAACGTTGTTCGTCCAAAACCAACCCCGTAGTTAGTCGAACTACGTTTTGCTCTGATTCTCATTCCAGATGAGATACGTAGGCATAAGATGCGATGTCTTACCGAGCACACTTCCCTTTAACCCATAGGTAGCCGAGCTACGAAGACTCTGATTCTCATATCTAGATGCGATACGTATGAAGTGGATGCGACATCCGTGCGAGTCATTTTCTTTTGACCCCTCTTTTAGTAAATAGTACATTAGATAACCCACACCCTTTAGACAAGAATAACAAGAGTGGATCCCGTAGAGTACTACGGATACGTAGGGGTGCTAATACCTTCCCTTCGCATAACCGACTCCCGAACCCAAGATTTGGTTGCGAGGCCTTGTCTTTTCCTTTCCTTTTTCCAGGTTTACTTCGAGCGTTTCCTTTCCCCCCATTTGGGATAAATAACGCACGGTGGCGACTCTTCTGTCTTTTCCTTCTTCGCCGATTGTTTTTTTTTTTCGCTTTCTATTTTTTTAGGTTGCGACAGCTGGCGACTCTGCTGGGGACCCGGTTTCCCTAAGCGAGTCCCTCCTAGCTTTTGTAGGTTTCTTGTTTGTTGGGTGTTTATTCTTTTGTACAGTTATTTATTTTTCAACACTTGTGTACATATCATTGCCGTGTCTGTTGGGTTGTTTGTTTGTGGGAGTGGGATGTTCTGTGTTAGATAGGCCCAATACACAGGCCTGAGTGCACTTAGGATTAGCATGGTTTCACATGCCCTCACGTTCCGTCTCGGTCCGATGTTGGAATATGAAAACACAATTCAGATGTGGATCTTTCTAGAGAATTCTGTGCTGTGGATCTCCTACAGTGCTAGAGCTATCTGGGAGAATCGTTAAGTCTGGATGACCTTTAGGATGACCTTTACCTTACTTTCATGGGAATTTGGCTGAGACACTCCTCTTATAGTGGTAATTCCAAACCGGAAACGGTGGACGTATTATTACTATTCGGCCTGAGAGTCTGTGATATCAATGTCTCTACCCTTTAGCCTCCGCATGTGTGCTGGGTGGGTTGTTTACAGGTGTGCAGGAACCCTTGACCTCATCATACCCTGATATCTGATACCTGGTACATGATCATCATGGTTCTATTTCCTGGATCCGAACTTCTGGCGCTGGTTTTATTTGTGGATCTGAACCTTTAAACCTGCGTACCCGGACTGCCGACTTTCGAGGACTTCTGGCCGGAACCGGTCACATGTCCTTTGCATTGCATAACATCGTCTGCATATTTGCATCCAACATCTCATGCTTATTCATTTGCAGGGTATTCCCTTTCTCGGTTTGGTTTGGCTGATCTGTGCTTATTATGGAGGCTCCCAGGAAGAGTAATGTGACCTATCATTTCTTCGATACTGAGAATGGCCCATTGCGTCAAATAAAAGCTTTGATTACTCCTGACCATGTGGGTTTATTCCGGGATACTTATGGCAACATCTTGCCTATGGTTGAAGACTTGGATGCTTCTCAGAGGAGTCTGATACATACTTGCTTGCAGTTTTATGATCCTCAGTTGCGTTGCTTCACTTTTCAGGATTTCCAATTGGCTCCTTTATTGGAAGAGTATGCCATGATCTTGGGTGTTCCTCTACAGCATTGTGTCCCTTTCAACTCCGATATACCTCCTCCAGAGTATAAGGATATTGCTAAGGCCCTTCATCTGGAAGTGTTTGTTATGAAGGAAAATCTCTCTTCTAAGGGAGGTCTGTCTGGTTTTCATCTGGATTTTGTGGTAAACAAAGCCGAAGAGTGTGCTGCTCAAGGCAATTGGGAGGCTGTGTGTGCTCTATTAGCATTGAGTGTCTATGGTATTATGCTATTCGCCGATGAACCGAAGTTCGTGAGTATGAGTGTTATTCATATCTTTCTGCTAAAGAACCCGGTTCCCACCCTACTTGGTGATTTCTATTTTTCGGTGCACAATAAGAATGAGAAGAGACGAGGGAGATTGGTCAGATGTTGCGCTCCATTGTTCCATAAGTGGCTCGTGGGGCACTTGCCAAATGACGATGCTTTTTTGAATCCGCATCAAGCCAGGAATTGGGCTAGAAGGTTTGTTGTCTTGACCGCTAAAGACATCAGATGGTGTAATCAGAATACCAAGGGTGGCGATTTTGTGGTTAGCTGTGGGAAATACCCTAATGTACCATTGTTGGGTATGAAGGGTTGTATCAACTACAACCCGATTTATTTTGAGAAGACAATTAGGGTATGCCTTGACTCACGCTCCTAAGGATCAAGATCTGGTGGAATCTTTCTACTTCCCAGTGCAAGATAATCTAGAACTGGTTAAGCAAGCTGCTGGAGCTTGGAGGAATATTCAGACTAAAGGTGCTACTATCTATGGAAAATGTAACAACATCTCTTCTTCCCAGTATGACAGTTGGTTGCGAGAAAGAGCTTGGATTACTCTTCTACCTTTTTCTATGGGAGAACCATCTGATCCAGTTATTGTTGAGTCTGTCAGCATGGTTGAGTACAACAGTTTGAAGCA
The DNA here is from genome assembly GCF_024323335.1 of Lathyrus oleraceus. NCBI lineage: Eukaryota > Viridiplantae > Streptophyta > Magnoliopsida > Fabales > Fabaceae > Lathyrus > Lathyrus oleraceus. The sequence goes on from NC_066583.1 coordinate 491,723,385, forward strand.
AGAAAAGGGAAAAGTCGATAAGTTGAATGCGAAGCTGAGTGAAGGCCTCAGGAAAACTTTGTGCGCTAAGAAAGAAGCTGAGAGAGAAGTTCAAAGATTGAATGAGCTGCAAAGACAAAGCAATGAGAGGATTGTTGAAGATGCTGATTATATCCGTAAAGTCTGTTCAGGTGAGGATATACTGAAGAAAACTTGCAAGGCTGCTAAGGAGCAGTTAGGAAGAGCTGAATATAGGCTTATTGAGCGCCAACAAAGGTGGGAAGAATTGTCTGATCGCCGAAGACAGGTTGAGATAGAAATCAGAGCCGAAAATGAGCAGTTGAAGAGTAAGGAGAACGAGCAGCATGAAGCACTTCGATTGGCTGAACAAGAGATCGTCGAACTATAGATTCGAGCAGGGGTCAAGAGGACAAAAGAACAAGACAAGTATAGGAAATTGGAAGAAGCGGTCAAAACGAGGAATTTGTTGATTCAGGGACTTGCAGAACACCCTAATGACCCGGTTATAGAGGCGCTTCTTAAGGATGTTTGAGAAGACTCGTTTGGGCTAGATGTTTGATTGCTTTTGCTTTTGTAGAGTTCACCATCAGGCTTGTTGATGGGTTCTCATTTCTTTGTTCATCGCTCTCAGAACAACTTGTATTTTGACTATGACACCTTTCAGACGTTTCATTCTCTTTGATTATTTCGTCTGTGACCAAAGCTTCTTATCACCTCTCCTCGGTATTATTATTTTCCCGTTCGATTGCAGTTGTACACGTTGTTCTGGAAGGTCAAACCGGAATTGAGAAGGGGGGCCTTAAAATTGAATAAGCAGCGCATCGCATACCATGCATATTAACCCTTGTTTGTTTTGTAGGTGTCACCGCATTGTCTAATGTTTGTTCCCTGTTTCAGGCATTATTGGTCCCAAGCGAGTCCACAGGTACCCGACCAAGGAAAATCGTCTGCAACTAGCGATGGACCAGGTACAGAAAGAGCTGGATGATATGCGTGAAAGGATGGATCAGTTCATGACATTGATGTCTGGTATGGCAGAAGGCCAGGAAAAGCTGAGGGAATTGGTTGAGCAACCGAGGCCCGATCCAGAGGTAGAGATACCAAATGCTGAGGGAAACCCTGGTAACCCTGGGAACGCTGATAACCCTGTGAACACTGGTAACACGGGTAACACAAATGTTGATGGAAACCCGGGTAATGTTGGCAACACGGGGAATGTTGGAAATGGTATTGGCGAAAGGTACAATGTGAATCAAGGAATTCGGATTAACGGGCGCCCCGTTACTGAAGATTATCAGTATGATCAATTCTCTTTGCACGATGAAGCCCATGAGACCACTCGTCGTATGGATGAGCTTGCTGAGAACCTCAAATATTTGGAGTCTCAAAATTCCTTAGGTTTTGATGTCACAAATCTTGGTCAGGTTCAGGGAGTAAGGATTCCTCACAAGTTCAAACCCCCTACTTTTGAGAAATACAACGGGGCTTCTTGCCCACGCACTCATCTCCAATCTTATTTGGGAAGGTTGGGAGCTCACACGGAAGACGAAAAGCTATGCATGTACTATTTTGAAGACAATCTAACTGGAGCTTCTCGTGAATGGTATTCTCATTTGTCTCGTACTACCATCTAGAGCTGGAAAGACTTGGCAGAGGCCTTTGTCAAGCAATATCAATACAACTTGGACATGGCTCCAAATCGGACCTTGTTGCAAGGGATGTCTCAGACTGCCAAGGAGGCCTTTAGAGAATATGCTCAGCGTTGGAGACAAATTGTTGCGTCCGTCCAACCCCCTATGTCCGAAAGGGAGATGGCGGACATGTTCATGAACACTCTTCAAGGCAATTATATTGAGAGATTGGCTGCTTGCCCGTCAATCAGCTTTGCAGAGATAGTAATTGCTGGAGAAAGAATCGAGAGTCTGTTGAAGATGGGCCGAATTCAAGACAATAGTGCTTCCAGCTCATCAGGTCCCAAGAAACCGTTTGCTGGTAACGGTCAGCGAAGAAGAGAAGGCGAGACAAGCGTTGTGTATGCCGGCAGAGGTAGGGGCAGAGGACGCCCTAATTATTATCAAGATCAAATGGCCGCAGTCACTATTCCAACACCACAACAACAACCGCAGTATCATCCGCAACAGCAACCCAGATACAACAATCAACAACAAGGAGGTAATCCGGGTCAGCAGAGATACTATCAACAACGTCCAAGGCAGATGGACCGGGTCATTGAGCCAATTCCAATGCCTTATTCTGTGTTATTTCCCAGGCTGATTGACCTGAATCTGGTTACGTTAAGAACTCTGGCCCCAATGTTATCTAAAACCCGATGCCAGCCCACGGCGGGCAGAGGATTAATGCTGTTGATAGTGGGGAAACCTTGAATTTGGTTTCTAATGTGACTAAAGTGAAGACTCCGCTATCGGTGGTTAAAGACCGACTTTTGAAAGGACAAATTTTCTCGAGCTGTGGGGAAGAGTGCATAAATTGTCGAGCTGTCGAGAACGGATGTGACAGTTTGAGAAGGGGTATTCAGCGACTGATAGATGAAGGTTGTCTTCAGTTCGATCAGACCCGTCCAGTGAAGAATGATGTGTCGACAGTGACAATTTATTTCACTCTTGAAGAAATATATGTTCCCGAGAGACCCGCTCCGACAACAATATATTTCCCAGAAAGTACAGAACCAACAACGGTGAACATCGAAAGTCCAGCACCGGTTACAATTTACTCTAACAGCCCTCAACCGGCTTTGGTTAGTCCGATCACCATCACGATACCAGGACCTGTTCCGTATGAGAAAGACAGTGCTATCCCGTGGCACTATGGGGCTGATATCTACTTCTAGGGGCGGAAAGTTAACGAAGAAGACACTGACACTGGTAGCTCCGCTGTAGACAATGTTGGAGGGGTTGGTGGCTTCACTCGCAATGGACGCCTAATTGCACCATCAACATTGCGCACGAATACTGAAGCTGAGGCAGCTGCCAAGGCTAAAGGAAAACAGGTAGCGACCGAAGAGGTTACTACTGAGGAAGCTCCTCCTAAGACCGCATTCAAGAAGGAAGTGGATGAGTTTATGAGGATTATCAAGAAAAGTGACTACAAGGTAGTCGACCAGCTAAATCAGACACCCTCAAAGATCTCCATTCTCTCACTATTGATGTGCTCTGAGGCGCATAGAGCAGCCTTGTTGAAAGTACTGAATATGGCCTATGTCCCACCAGAGATAACCGTTAACCAGCTGGAGTCGGTAGTTTCAAATGTAAACGCTAGCCATGGGCTAGGTTTCACCGACTATGACTTGACATCTGAGGGTAGGAATCACAACAAAGCCTTGCATATCACAATGGAATGCAAAAGGGTGGTGCTTTCCCATGTTTTGGTTGATACAGGCTCTTCTCTGAATGTTCTTCCAAAGAAAGCCTTAATGAAGTTGGATTGCGATGACATCATCCTGAGACCAAGTAATTTAGTTGTGAGGGCTTTTGATGGCTCTAAGAGGTCTGTCTTTGGCGAAGTTGAGTTGCCAGTTAAGATTGGACCGTAGGTGTTCAAGAGCACCTTTTATGTGATGGATTTCCAGCCTGCCTATAGCTGTCTGCTAGGTCGGCCCTGGATTCATGCTGCCGGTGGTGTTACTTCTACCCTCAACCAGAAGCTCAAATATGAACTAGAAGGTCAGGTCGTCACTGTCTGTGGTGAAGAGGATATTTTTGTTAGCCACCTGTCTACATTTAAGTATGTGGAGATGGATGGCGAGATGCATGAGATGCTGTGTCAGGGCTTCGAAGCCATAAACATCAGTGAGGTCACGCCCGAAGCTGTCTTTTCACCTAAGTCCGAGAAGGTCGGAACTTCTATCTCTTCATATAAGCAAGCTGTTGAAGTGGTTAAAGCTGGTAATGCCCAAGGCTGGGGCAAATTTGTGGAGCCAGTCATCAAAGAAGACAAGTTTGGATTGGGGTTTACTCCGGGGTCTCAGAAGAATGAAGCCGGTACTTTCTCCAGTGGGGGTTTGGTTTCTCCCCACATCATCAATGCTGCAGATGAAGACAAGGTTGACAGCGACTGTGACTTAGATAGCTGGATTCGCCCGTGTGTCCCGGGAGAAAAGCTTAACAATTGGTCGTCTGAAAAAGTCGTCCGGGTTACTCTATTGAAAGAGTAATTTTTATTGTTTTCCTTTTACTACATGCATAATAAAGTCTTACACTTTGCCCAAGGTGTAATGACTCATCTGTAGGGTCATCCATTTAGTTACAATTTGCAATCATTTTCATCATCAATAAAGGACAGCTTTTGCAAACAATTTTGTGTTCTCTTTCTTTCAATTATTTTACTTTTACAAAAAACAATAAGAATGGCAATGTTTCTTTTTCGTTTTCTTTCCAATAAAAAAACATCTCGTTCTAAGGTAAAGCATGATCCTCCATCATGCAGAGCTGATCACCCGGATCTCACTGCTAACGACACTGCTATGGCCAAGTATGACTTCGACATCCTATCTATCAAGCCGGAGAAGGGGTTGAGGAAGATTGTGAATTGCCTGAAGGGTTAGCCAGGTTGTTGAAACAGGAGGACCGAGCAATTACACCTTATCAGGAGGTGATTGAGACCGTCAACATTGGTACCGAGGACGACAAGAAAGAGATCAAGATCAAGGCCAATCTACAGGCCGAGGTGAAAGAACAGTTGATCAGTTTGCTTCATGAGTACGTCGACATCTTTGCTTGGTCCTATCAAGATATGCCAGGTTTGGATACGGACATCGTTGTGCACAGGTTACCATTGAATGAAGATATGTCGCCGGTGAAGCAAAAGTTACGCCGAACTCATCCTGACATAGCAATGAAAATCAAAGAAGAAGTTCAGAAACAGTGGGACGCAGGGTTTGTCGTTGTGGCCAGTTACCCACCATGGGTTGCCAATATCGTACCAGTACCCAAGAAGGATGGCAAAGTACGGATGTGCGTTGATTACAGAGATCTGAATAGAGCTAGTCCGAAAGATGACTTCCCGTTACCTCGCATCGATGTTTTGGTTGATAACACAACTCAGTTCTCCGTATATTCTTTCATGGATGGGTTCTCCGGTTATAATCAGATCACGATGGCACCGGAAGACATGGAGAAAACGACATTCATCACACCGTGGGGTACCTTCTGTTACAAGGTCATGCCTTTTGGGTTGAAGAACGCGAGGGTAACGTACCAACAGGCTATGGTAACACTTTTTCATGATATGATTCACAAAGAGATCGAATGCTATGTGGATGATATGATTGCCAAGTCCCGAACAGAAGAAGAACATCTGGACAATCTGCAGAAGTTGTTTGAACGTCTGAGAAAGTCCAAGTTAAGGCTGAATCCGAACAAATGCACTTTTGGAGTGCGAACTGGTAAGCTGTTAGGTTTCATTGTAAGTGAAAGAGGGATAGAGGTAGATCCTGCGAAAGTAAAAGCTATTCAAGAAATGCCCGCACCTAAAACAGAAAGAGAGGTTCGTGGATTCCTGGGCAGATTGAACTACATTTCAAGGTTCATATCTAATCTTACAGCCACATGCGAGCCATTGTTCAAGATGCTGGGAAAAGAGCAAGAGGTCAGGTGGAATGATGATTGTCAGAAAGCCTTTGAAAGAATAAAAGAGTATTTGCAGGAGCCCCCGATTCTAATTCCTCTAGTAGAGGGAAGACCATTGATCATGTACTTGACTGTGTTAGAAAGGTCAATGGGTTGTGTGCTCGGTCAGCATGACGAGTCAGGTCGAAAAGAGCATGCAATATACTACCTTAGCAAAAAGTTTATCGACTGTGAACAAAGATAGTCACTGCTCGAGAAAAATTATTGCGCTTTGGCATGGGCTGCTCGCCGACTAAGACAGTATATGTTGACTCACACGACTCTATTGATATCAAAGATGGATCCAATCAAGTATATTTTTGAAAATCCAGCGCTTACCGGAAGGGTTGCTAGGTGGCAAATGATACTGACAGAGTATGACATCCAATACACTTCACAAAAAGCCATCAAAGGAAGTGTCTTGTCAGACTATCTTGCAGAGCAACCGATTGATGATTACCAACCTATGAGGTTCGACTTTCCTGATGAGGACATCATGTTTCTCAAATCGAAAGATTGCGAGGAACCACTCCCGGAGGAGGGGCCTGACCCTGAATCCAAATGGATTATGATGTTTGATGGGGCGGTCAACGTCAATGGTCGTGGAGTTGGTGCAGTGTTGATCACGCCGAAGGGGGTTTATATGCCATTTTGTGCCAGAATAACTTTTCCCTGCACCAACAATGAAGCCGAATACGAAGCTTGTATCCTAGGACTCGAGGAAGCCATCAACCTATGGATTAAAACCCTGGATGTATATGGGGATTCAGCTTTGGTCATCAATCAAACCAATGGGAAATGGTATACACATCAGCCTCATTTGGTTCCTTACAGAGACTACACGAGAAGATTGTTGACATTCTTTACGACAGTGAAGTTGCATTACATTCCTCGTGAAGAAAACCAATTTGCTGACGCTTTGGCTACCTTGTCTTCGATGATTAAGGTGCTATGTTGGAACTACGTACCCAGAATTGATGTATCCCAGCTTGATATACCCGCCTATGTGTTTGCTGCCGATGCAGTATCTGATGATAAGCCGTGGTATCATGACATCAAGCGTTTCCTGAAGAGTCAAGAGTACCCAGCTGGGGCGTCTTCGAACGATAAGAAGACATTGAGGAGGTTAGCCGGTAGCTTCTTTCTGAACTCAGATGACACTCTATACAAGCGAAATTTCGACATGGTCTTGCTCAGATGTGTGGACAAGCAGGAAGCGAACATGTTAATGCGAGAAGTACATGAGGGATCTTTCGGTACCCATGCCGGAGGACATGCAATGGCTAAGAAGTTGTTAAGATCGGGGTATTATTGGTTAGCAATGGAGGCAGACTGTTGCACATACGCCCGAAAGTGTCACAAGTGCCAGATTTACGCAGATAATGTGCATACCCCTCCAAGCCCATTGAATGTCATGTCGTCACCTTGGCCTTTTGCAATGTGGAGCATTGATATGATTCGCAAGATCGAACCAACTGCTTCCAACGGCCATAGATTCATTTTGGTCGCTATTGATTACTTCACTAAGTGGGTGGAAGCAGCATCCTATGCGAATGTTACGAAGCAGGTGGTAGCCAGATTTCTGAAAAGAGATATCATCTGCAGATACGGAGTTCCCGAGCGGATCATTACTGATAATGGTTCAAATCTCAATAACAAAATGATGGCAGAGCTTTGCCGGGACTTCAAAATCGAGCATCACAATTCTTCTCCTTACAGGCTAAAGATGAATGGCACTGTTGAGGCAACTAACAAGAATATTAAGAAGATCGTGCAAAAGATGGTGGTAACATACAAGGACTGGCATGAGATGTTACCATTCGCATTACAGGGGTATCGAACTTCAATTAGAACATCCACCGGGGCAACACCTTATCAGCTTGTATATGTCATGGAAGCAGTTCTTCCGGTTGAAGTCGAAATTCCTTCTTTGTGGGTCCTGATGGATGTCAAGCTTTTGAAGCAGAATGGGTTCGTTCTCGATACAATCAGTTGAGCCTAGTTGAGGAAAAGAGACTAGCAGCTATATGCCATGGCCAACTATATCAGAGACGAATGAAGAGAGCATTTGATCAGAAAGTGCGCCCTCGGGAGTATCAAGTCGATCAATTGGTACTCAAAAGAATTCTTCCTCCCAACATGGATCAGAGGGGCAAATGGACACCGAACTATGAGGGTCCATACGTGGTTAAAAGGGTTTTTTTGGCGGAGCTTTGATGCTAACAACCATGGATGGCGAAGACTGCCCATCCCCTGTCAACTCAGACGCAGTTAAAAAATACTTCGCATAATTGACCCGCTGGACAAAAGAAAAAGACTCCAGGCAGAAAAAAGGGCATTCCGACGAACCAAAAAAAAAAAGGGGTTCGGGAAAAAATTAGGGATATAAAAAAAATGATAAAAAAAAAGTACACCCGGTGAGTCGAAAACCCGAAAGGGCGGCTCAGGCAAAAAAGGGTATCACGGTGGATTGAAAACCCAAAAGGGCGGTCCACGCAAAAGAGGGAATAAGCGAATGACTACAATCTGAGTTCATTTGTGTTATATCACCGTTTCATTCCATCCGGCAATCTTCAAAGGTTAAAGATCGATTAATCATCCACTTCAGAAAGCAAGATGAGCATAGCATCTTGAGGTCATACGAGCCATAGCAGAGTCGAAACTTAGTGGGACCCCGTATGCACATTGCCATTAGGATAGTTTTCTTTTTGATAGCGATCGCCTCTTTTCAGGGATCAGCTTCCTGATGTACTCGCCTATTCCTGGCACAAAGTTTTCAACCAATGAAAGTCGAATAATTCAGTTAAAAAGCCTCTTTATTTTTCATTTATCAGTTTGTTCGCAAAAAAAATGGCCGAATTTTTGATAAAACATATTGCATCTGAACATAATGGTGGCTTTTACAGATGATTTGTACAGGAAAACATTTAAAATTGCATTGAATGTGCTTAATCCCGGACAGTGAATTCAAACCGAGTAATTCCCCCGGGACATACGTGTGTGATTGCAGGTCACAGGAACCAGATGCCAAGTCATGAATCCTCATCCCCAAGCGGTTGACAAAGTCTCTCCTCAGTAGAGCATGTCCCCCAATAGAGTTGCACCTTGTATCCCCAGCAACATCGGAGTAGTTGCATACCCAACAGACAAGAGGGTGGTGTCCCCAGTGTTCATCTCATTCCCCAGCAGAATATTTTTAACAGATTTGTTTTGATCCTCAGCCTGAAGATGATTAGCAAGTTCATATCCCCAGCAAAGGTCGATTCCTACGACATTTCCCCAGGAAGTGCTTTCCCCACAGACTCTCCTCACAGAGCCTCGCCAAACAAAGTTCCCATAGTTGATGCTCCCCCAGCAAGGTCAACTTTCCAAAAAAAAAACAGATTTATTTTCGGTGGCTCCCCGGTCCCGGCAGACTGATCATTCCCCACATAGCATTCAAGGATTGATGCAGCGATCCATTCCCTGCCGGAGTTTGCTTCCCCAAGCAGATTTCTTTTTGCACCATGCATAACATTTGCATTTGCATGCATATCAAGCATACACAAAAGCTGATAAACAGGTTCTTCAAAGCAGACTGAAGAATTACTTTACAACCAAAGTCATGAGATTCAGCCAGAGGATCAAGTGTGTGATCCAGCATGAGGGTCATTTCGAAGAATCAGCCTGAAATCGTTTTCCGATGAGCCAGCCTAAGGTTTAATTCGAAGATTCAGCCAGAGAGTCGCCTACAAGCGTTATTTCCCCAGCAAGCCAGCTAGAGGAGTAGATTGACAGCTCAACAGAAAATCAACCTACAAGAGGATCCAGCCCGCGGATCACAATTTAAAAACAAAATCTAATTGAAGAGTCATTACAACATGTTCTAGCCTGAAGAATATGTACGAAGCCCAAAAAGTGGAATATTCTCGAAGCTGCATATCTAACATGAAGATTGGGTGTAGATTTCGAAAGAGGGTCAACCAGCGCATGCCTCAGATGTGAGATCCTGATGATGGGAATTTATCATCAAATCAATCCAGATCTAGCCAGAAGATCGAAGTCATGTCTAGCCCGAAGACCGAAAATAGATTCAGCCAGAGAATCAAAGAGAATAGATTCAGCCAGAGAATCGAAACGAAGTAGATCTAGACAGAAGATCAAAGAAGATCTAGCCAGAAGATCGAAGTAGATCTAGCCAGAAGATCGAAGTCATGTCTAGCCCGAAGATCGAAAATAGATTCAGCTAGAGAATCAAAAAGAATAGATTCAGCTAGAGAATCGAAACGAAGTAGATCTAGCCAGAAGATCGAAGTAGATCTAGCCAGAAGACCGAAGTCAGGTCTAGCCAGAAGATCGAAGTCATGTCTAGCCCGAAGACCGAAAATAGATTCAGCCAGAGAATCAAAATCGTATCCAGCCCGATGATCAAAATTAATATCCAACCAGAGGACTAAATTGAGTATAGATTCAGCAAGAGGATTGAAACTCCAGATTAAGTCAGAAGACTGATTCAGATTCAGCCAGAGGATCGGAAGAAAAATAAATAGCGCGGTGTATTTCAACATTTTTTGTGGTGTTCTCAGAGCGCAAATTTTTGGTCTGTCTTTGGTATTCAATCACAGCTCACCCTGTTTTTCTGATAAGCTGTTCGCTTTCATCCTGCTCGGGTTAGCTGATGATTGAATAGGGGCAGCTGTAACACCCCAAAATTTTCCCTCCTCATTCATGCATTCATTTTTAGGTCATTTAACATTTCATATTGTATTTCATCATGTCAATCATAATCAGATCAAAGAATCTTGAACATCATCCACGACACTTTGTGGGTTCTATCCGGGTGATCAGTCAACACAAGAGAAAGACTTGAGTTACTTCCAACAGGTTCAAATGGGGTCTATTCATCATTCAGAACGCTAATCTTGAAGGAGCAAAAATTTGTACCTGAGCTGTCATGCTCGCTAGGCGAGCAGAATGGTTCGCCTAGCGAATCTGAACTGTCATGCTCGCTAAACAAGCAGATCCTTCGCTAGGCGAAGCCCACGCGTTTTGAGAAAAATAACAGAAAGTCATGGGCTTGAGTTGCCCTCATTTGAGCCCACCAAGCCATGAAAATCAGGTTATAAATATTAGAGTTTCAGTGGAACAAAACCCGGGAGAAAAAGAGAGAAAGAAGGAGAGAGACGAACTAATCTGCAGCAACCTCCAGACAGCTCTGAAAAGTTCACCCTGACTCACACACTTTTTCACCTCCGTCTCATGCAAACCTTAACATTGCTTTGCAAAACCCAGCCGTGCCATTCGATTTTAATCGATCTCTCTAATCAGGTTTTCCCTCATTCCCATTACTCTATGCTTTCAATTTGAATTCTCTGAATGTATGATGTATCGTTAGGTTTTGCCCACGGGTTTAGATATGCATGAATGTATAAAATAATACCTTGAATGTTTAATCACCTAATTTCTGAAATGGAGACCACGGGGTTTGGGGCTTCTGAGATCGTACTGTTATCCATGAAGAACCCAGAACCCGCAGGCGCTCGCTAGCACCTCGCTAGGCGAGCATACAGCGAATCTTCGCTAAGCGAAGCAGCAGCGATCGCGACAGCAGTTGTTTTTTCTATTTGCTCTAATCTGTTTTGTGTTCGTCATGGCATTGTTTTCTCCTGATTCCATCCTGTTACTCTAACCTGTTTGTTGTGTTTTTGTGAGGGCTCACCTGACTTTAGAAGAGATGGCTTGCTTGGTATTCCACTTTATTTGTGGGATACCACCTGAAGGTTTATTCCGATTACCTGTACTGACTCGCTTTCTTCGATGGTGCTAGCTTGAGGGATCTCCGGGTTTCTTGTGTCGTTAGTTGCTATTACTTTGGATTTTTATCCGTGCGGTAGATCTCTTGATCCCTTTATTTTTCCCGCATTTTACTGCTTTCTTAGCTAGAAGACCTCGATAGGAGGGAATGTTTTTGTGTGTTTATTTTTGTGCCTAAAGATCTCCAAGAGGAGGCACCAGTGCTAAAGACCTCCATGAAGAGGCAATTGACGGATAAAAGGGATTAGTAGTCAATCCCCCGTTATTCAGTGCGTCGTTCTTTAAGATCACACTATGTGTCGATGTTCCAGAACAAAAGCCCAAGATCTTTTGTCCGGTCATTCAGTGGAGAGGGTTCCGTCTTTCTGAACCCCTACGCCTTGTCATGAGCTCACCTTGTCCAGGGTTAAGAGCTATGAGGTCTTATCCTCATTATCCTTTTGATCTGCTCACCCTGACGTTAAGTGTCAATGGTTAAGAACCCATTTGATTACCCTCCCATGGCTTGTCTATCGAGGTTGATATGACCCCTCTTGACTAAAGCCCTACCCATGTGTGTTTGAGCCTCCTTGTTGGCATGTTTACTTTATGCATGTTTGTTTTGTATGGTGTGATCGTCTCCCTATAGGATTGTTAGGCTTCGTATAGTTTCTCGTCTGCATGTCAATTAAGGTAGCGCGGTTCCTTCGTCTAGGATTGCCTTTTTGCATGAGCCTTCCTAAAACACAAGCAAACTCGTTGATTTTTCTTCTCCTAAGAACACATTTACTCCTTCTACTACAGGCAAGTAAGTCTCCAAAGGTCGATCATCCGGTAGATTGCGTAGTAACGTCGTTCGTCCAAAACCAACCCCGTAGTTAGCCGAACTATGTTTTGCTCTGATTCTCATTCCAGATGAGATACGTAGGCATAAGACGCGATGTCTTACCGAGAACACTTCCCTTTAACCCATAGGTAGCCGAGCTACAAAGACTCTGATTCTCATATCCAGATGAGATACGTATGCAGTGGATGCGACATCCGTGCAAGTCATTTTCTTTTGACCCCTCTTTTAGTAAATATTACATTAGATAACCCACACCCTTTAGACAAGAATAACAAGAGTGGATCCCGTAGAGTACTACGGATGCGTAGGGGTGCTAATACCTTCCCTTCGCATAACCGACTCCCGAACCCAAGATTTGGTTGCGAGGCCTTGTCTTTTCCTTTCCTTTTTCCAGGTTTACTTCGAGCGTTTCCTTTCCCCCCTTTGGGATAAATAACGCAAGGTGGCGACTCTTCTGTCTTTTCCTTCTTCGCCGGTTGTTTTTTTTCACTTTCTATTTTTTTAGGTTGCGACACACCGTAATGCGCTTAGACATACCAGCTCATGTATTCGCAATAGAAGAGGTAAAAGATGATAAGGCATGGTTTCATGATATCAAGTGCTTCCTTCAGAACCAGGTTTATCCGCCTAGGGAATTTGTGAAAGATAGGAAGACTCTGAGGAGATTGTCAGGTAGTTTCTACCTCAATGGCAATGTGCTTTATAAGAGAAATTTTGACATGGTTCTGCTCAGATGCGTGGATAGACACGAAGTAGACCTGTTGATGGCTGAGGTCCATGAGGGTTCATTTGGTACTCATTCCAATGGACATGCCATGGCTAGAAAGATGTTGAGAGCAGGCTACTATTGGCTGACAATGGAGTTTGACTGCTGCAAATATGTGAAGAAATGCCATAAGTGTCAGATTTATGCGGATAAGATTCATATTCCTCCGACACTTCTGAATGTGATTTCATCACCATGGCCTTTCTCTATGTGGGGAATTGACATGATTGGCATGATAGAGCCGAAAGCGTCCAACGGACACAAATTCGTTCTCGTAGCAATTGATTACTTCAAGAATCAACTCATATGCCGTTATGGTGTGCCAGATAAGATCATTACTGATAATGGATCTAACTTGAATAACAAAATGATGAAAGAACTATGTAGTGAGTTCAAGATTGCGCATCATAATTCTTCTTCTTACAGACCCAAGATGAATGGGGCCGTTGAAGCTGCTAGTAAGATTATCAAGAAGATTATCCAGAAGATGGTTGTCACATATAAGGATTGGCATTAGATGTTGCCATTTGCTTTACATGGATATCGTACGTCTGTCCGTACTTCAACAGGGGCAACCCCTTTTTCTCTTGTTTATGGCATGGAGGATGTGCTCCCAGTAGAGGTGGAGATCCCATCAATGAGATTATTGATGGAAGCCAAGTTAACTGATGCCGAATGGGTGCAGATTCATTATGACCAGTTGAATTTGATAGAAGAGAAGAGATTGACTGCCATGTGCCATGGACAATTATATCAGCAGAGAATGAAGAAAGCTTTTGATACGAAGGTCAAGCCTCGTGTGTTCCGAGAGGGTGACCTTGTGCTCAAGAAAGTCTTGTCTTTCGCGCCCGATTCCCGGGGCAAGTGGACTCCAAACTACGAAGGTCCATATGTTGTTAAGAGAGCCTTTTCAGGCGGTGCTTTGATACTGACAACTATGGACGGGGAGGATTTCACTCGTCTTGTGAATTCAGATGCAGTCAAGAAATACTTCGCCTAAAAAAAATAAAAACAGAATAGCTCTCTAAGTTGAAAACCCGAAAGGGCGGCTTAGGAAAAAATGAGCGTCTCGGTGGATTGAAAACCCGAAAGGGCGATTTAGGCAAAAGTTAGAGACATAAAAAAGAAAATGAATATATGTATCCCGCTAGATTGAGTACCCCACCCTGGGGCAATCTAGGCAAAAATTAGGGATTTGGCAAGTAACTGCATCCTGACAAGACTTTGTTCCATAACTGTCATCCGTCGGAGATCCTTGCTCATTCGTCACCAACCGAAACTTCGAATACATTGAATCCAGAATTGGTGGAGAAATGGTCATTATGTTCAATGTAGCCCTTTTCCATTATATATCACCAATTTCAAACTTGTAAAGATCTATGGAGTCTCGCCATTTGCAGACTACCATTCCATCAAATAAATTCGAGCCTTTTATCCAATTATTTGCCCTCTTATTTGTTTCTATTCAACAAACGTTTTGCATGCTTTTAATTGAGAAAATACCATTGTTTCGAAAAAATGAATTTTTCATAACTTGTTTTTAAACAAAATGAATATTCACAATGACGAAAAGATACTTAGGAGATCCTCAGTGCTTTCCCAAGGATGGTATGATCTTCAACATGGTAAGATATTTGTTCATATTCCTGGCATGACTATACCTTCTTCCTCCGGAGCCTTTTGTGGTTTATCCTACTGAGTGGAACACCTGTTGAATATCCACCACTCTCCCTTTTAGCAGAGTAGCAACCATTCCTCCTCAGCAGATGTGATCTCCTTGGTAGGTACGGTATTTGGTGGTTGGTCCCCAGATTTCCCTTCACCTCCTCGGATGAATTCCCCAATAGAGTTGCTTATATGGCAGATTTCATCTATGCAATGAGCTCTCTTTCCCCAGCCGGATCAGCTGATGATTCATCCCCTGCAGAGACTTTGTTGCTCCCTGGTATCTCTGATCTCCGGAAGATTGGATACTGTCCGGTGAACCTGGCTTTCTCTCTTGAGATGTAGTACCGGATGTTTGTGTGCTTACTCCTGGGAGCCTGTTTGTGTTAGAAATGTCTGTTTGTCAGCATTCATCATATATAAACCACGCATGTGTGCATATATTTTTCAAACATTCAGATATTCATATTGTATTCTTTGCCATATATCTATGTTTATTATCCTTTGCTAGTTGGTAATACCTTTCCCAAGCAGATGTCGGTGTCTGATCCCTCAATGTAGAGTCAGCACATTAAGCAGAAAGTGTTTATCTTTCCTTCCGCATTCCCCACTGAGTTATATCCTCGTGGATGACGGTTATTTCCGCTTCCTCCCAACATATATATTGGGATGGGTTCCCCTATTGAGTTATATCTTCACTAGGACGGGTCTTGATTCAGTTTGCCTCTTTGGTTTGATCCTAAATTGGCCTCTTGTGACTGTTTCCTGTGCTTCCCCGTGGTATAAATGAATAATTTGCTCAATAATCGATAATCATTCATCCTATCCCCGACGGAGTCTGTGGTTTTCTACCCTTATACCGGTAGTTGTAAACCCTACTTTCCCCCCTTTGTAGAGTTAACCTTTTGTTCATTCTAATCGGCGACGGTTACTCTTCCGTGGTTTTCTACCCAGTATCCGGTAGATGTAATCTCCCCTTTATGGTTATCATTATCCAATAATCGGTATTGATATTCCCTCCTTCTTTCGGATAATTGCTCTGATTAGGCAATTTTATCCCCAGCAAGTCATCTTTCATTTACCGATCATCGGCAATGTTGGTTGCTCCCTTTTGATGGTCATCATTATATACCTAGTTTCGGTATCCCGATGCCTTTCTTTGTCGGTCGATTTATCCTGTATTAACCCAGTAATCGGTTGTGGATAATCTTCCATGCGAGTATATTATCTACGTTCTGACGGTAATAGATAATATATCTCATGCACTCTTTGGTCGAAGCCTTTTGTTCTTCCCCAGTTGAGTAAGATTCGTATCCCTGTTTTGGAATCGAATGTCCATCCCATGATCGAGTTTGCTTTTTGCCCTCTTTCGGATGATGAGTGTCTTGGGAATATTCCCTAATTCACGCTTTGGTCGGTCACCTATTATATGCCCAGTAACCGGCATCCCTGGTGTTCCTTCCTTCTGCTCCCTATTATGACTTTTTTGTCCCCTGCGGAGTCAGAATTTCCTGAGTCGAGATATACCCTTTTGGGTCTTCCTCAGATGATTTGGTTGATTGATATCTCTCACCCTTATACCGGTCTTAGATATTCATTCTTCCTGAGCGTGTTGTTCTCTCACCCTTATACCGATGTTCAGATCACACGTCTCGTTGAGCTTATTACCCAGTAACCGGTAATACCTCATCCCGCTACTTCCCCAGGAGAGTCTTTTTAGACATCCCCAGCGAAGTCCCTTAGTGGATTGTCCTCATCCGGATTTTTATCCGAAGTACCCGTTGTGGGTAGTTTCTGCTGTATTGGCATATTCCCCAATACATGCATCTTTGAGTCAGCTTGAGTCTTTCCATTGGTTTATTCCATTTGGAATTCTGCTCCCCAAGCTTTGAGTCGTGCCCTGCTCACGCATTTGTATCCCCTTTTATCCCCATGAGAGTCCCCAGAGTCTCTGCCCCATGGAATGAATTATTCATGGGAATTGATAATCCCCTCCTGATTCTTTGCCTTTGTGGACACGTATCCCCACAGAAGGTTATCGTTTTTGCATACATACATTTGCATCTTAAGGTCTCTTAGGGGCCAAAATTCATCTCTTTGTTATTATTTAAGCCCATTCTACCTCGTCGAGACGAAGATTTTGACCTTCACTTCTCCGGCTAGAATGACCTTAAACCCAATTTTGTCCCTAAGATCCCTCATGGTATCATAACATTGCATTTGCATTGCCTCAAGGATCATTAAGCATCTTGGTTCCCCTTGCCTTTGGGTGGGACCCCTTGTGAGTGGTTTGAGATCACCAAGCATGCTTGAATTGTATATTATTGCTTTTCTTATTTTTGTTTACTAACCAAAAGCACAAAAATATGTCACTAACATTTCTTGTTTGTAGCTTGAGCAATCACAAGGTCAAGAGCTTCTATGAGATCATTTGTGCAAAGATATGGCCAAGAGAAGATGAAGGCAAGCATGGAAATGGTTCCCTAAGCTCTCATTCATCAAATATGCATCCCTAGTATCTCAATTCATCATTTTGATCAAAGCAAGTCAAAGGGTTTGAGGTTGATTCCCCAAGGAAACCCTAGTTCATCTATGCACCACAATGCCTTGCTCTTGAAGCAACCTCAGCCCATGATCAAATTCCATCAAGGGAAGTCCTTTAATTCATCATTTCATGCATATTTGAACTTATTTGAGTGTCCTCAGTCATCAATTCATCAAGATATGAGTCATGGACTTGAGAAGTTAATCAGTCAATTCATCTAACTATTTTGAAATTCACTGAGACCTAACTTTTGATGTGTTGGTCAAATGGAGATGGTTCCAAAATCAAATATGTTCTTAAGGACAATATGAACAACTTTCATGTTCATAAAAAATTGATTTGAAGCTTGGAAGGCCATCTTCCATTTCAATACATTATAGATCATTTTGACTTAAACCCTAATTATGGGTCAACTTTCCAAGGACATAACTCATTCATTTTTTATGATTTTGAGGTGGGATCAAATGCATTGGAAAGCTTAAGATGTCTACTTCAAATGTTATGTTGAACACAATTTCAAAATCTTAAAGGAAATACATGTTATATTGCAAGACATTATAGGTCCTTTTGGGCCAAATGCATTAAAAGTCAAAAAAGTCCAACTTCAAGTGCCCATAACTCTTTCATCAAAAATCCAAAGGATGCAAAATTTAAGTCCATTTTGATTGCCTTGAAAAGATTTACAACTTTGATGCTGGAGGTTTTTTTCATTTGAAGCTTGCAACATCAAAACAGAAGGGCTTGAACATTAGCCAATTTTAGAAACCTTGCCTTGACATGTCATGCATCTTGCACTTTAAACTCAAATTTCATAAATTTCCACACTTCAAATGAATTTTTCCCAATATAACAATTGTTCCTTACACCAAGACCTTTCCAACCATTACTCACATGATCATGTTTGGATTTTTTCATTGGGACTTTCGAAGAGATGAATGTTTAGGTACAAATGAGGAATTCACCTGAAATCTTGGTACATGAGCAATTGCCTTGCAAGTCACACATCCAATTTCATTTGGCTGATGCTCATAATTCATTTGGCATTGTTTTTGGGCCTTGTGCATGATCATGCAAGCCCATGCAATGAAGCTCCACATGCCATGCACACGGATTGATCACATTCTCCTTGTCACTTCCTCTATAAATAGAGACCTTATTCCATTCATTTTACACACCTGATTCAACTTGAATTGCTGCAGAAATCAAAACTCAACCTCTCACCAAAGAAGCAATCTCATTTTCTTCAAATTTTTCAGATCCAAAATTCAACTTCATCTGGTTGAATTCTTGGATCTTACGCTTCTAAACCTCCATCATTCATCTCAATGATCTTCTGTTTTGGTAAAGCAAGCAAAGAATCAAGTCCAATTCTCCAGAAATCAAGCTTACTCTTCAACTGGTATTTTCTTCGAATCTCTCATTTCTGTGATCTATTTGCTTGGCCAAAATGTTTTCTGAAGTCCTCACTTGAGAGGCAAGCTAGTTGTAGCTTCAATTTTGCTTTTCCTTGATCTGCATTTTGCATACCTGAATCTTCCACCTCAGATTTCTCCATTTATAGGAATCTTGAGTGTGATTCAAGGTTACAGGGGTGATGTACATCACCCCGGCTTCATTTTGGTATAAGGATCGTGCATTTTCATTAAGGTTTGAAAACCTGCAAAATTGACCGGAATCTCGAGGCTCACCGGAGAAGAAGGTGGCTCCGGTGGCCGCCTGTTGCCAGTTTGAATTCTGGCCATTGGATGTGTTTCCCAGATCGAATCCTGACCATTGCTTATTATGACTTTTCTTTGGTTTCCATGTGATTACATTGACCGTGGATTACCATGAGCGCACGCCTCTGGATCCTTGGATCTGCTAGCTCAATTAATGAGCTCAGATCCAAGGGCTCTCGTTTTTTCCAATTTTTAATTTCCGGTTTTATTTTCTTTAATTCCAATTATTTTCAAAAATCAATATCTTCTTCATTTTTAATCCAAAAATTATGGGACCAATTGCATTAGTCTCCAAATAATTTCTAGTTTCTATTTCTGATTTTTAGTTTTTTTTATTTTGTCATTTGATATTTTTTGTGAATTTTCTCTTTTCTGGTTATTTTTAATTCATTTTAAATAGTTTTTGATATTCAAAAAATGCAAAAATATTTTCCTAACCTATTTGAATGATGATGGATCTATGAAAAATATTCTCATCAATTTTTGAATTGATTTGAGATTTATTTGAGATTTTAGTTCAATTAGGTTATTTTTATTCATTTTTAATTGATAAAAAATAGTTTCTGAGTTTTAAAAATGCTGAAATTTTTTGTCAAACTTTGTTTGACCTTGTTGAGCTTGGGATAAATTACTTGGACCTTCCAAGGTTGATTTGAAGTAATTTTGAAGTTTGACCTTTCCATTTATTTTTAATTCAAGTTTAATTAAATATTAGAAAATGCCAAAAATATTTTTTTTATTTCTTGACTTCCAATCTTCATCTCACTTCTATTTTTGATTGTTTGACCTTGACTTTCAATGCCATTGGTCAACATATGTGGATTGGTATATGTTACTTCATTTAATGCACTTTAATTTTGCCATTTCCATTTCTCTTATTCATCTCCTTCTTCTTCTACTTCTTTTCTTTTTGATCAATGAGTTGAAGGTTGATAAGTTAACATTGATTGGGGAGACTTAATCTTCCTTGATTCAAATCTAATTCATCTTGATCAATTGATCAAGTGAATGGCTTTGCATTAAGGATAGGTTGTCTCCTAAATCATGCAAAAAGGCTTAAACCAATACAAGATCAATTCTCTTCTTCTTTTTGGTATGGCAAGTTGTTGGGACTTGGTTCACTAATCAAGACTCCTAACTTGTGTTTGTTGCCTACATTATTATTGACCGGCCTCAGATAGTTGCGACTTCTACATAAGTCCAATTACGATTGCTTAACATAGCGCTAAATTTTCCTTATGGCACACTAACTACTAACACTAACTATTGACAATTAACATTTATTTTATGCAATTTACTTTCATACAATTTACTACTCTTGCACCTATTATCCATTTGTTTTTCTATTTGCTCACTTGAGCACATGTTTATGTTAATGCCATTTGCCTTTTGCTCACTTGAGCACATAATTGTGTATATATTATTGTGCTTGTGTTTTGTTTTGATTGTTGTGAACCAAAATGCAAAGAAATGGACTTAGTTTATAGGACTTTCCCTATGCAAAGAAATGGAGAATTGGACTTAGATTCTAGGACCTTCCTTATGCAAAGTTGGAGTAAAAGGATCTTAATGATGAAGATGTATTAGAAGGACCAAATCTCTAAACTCACTCTAGTCCATTCTTGTTTTACTTCATGGAACTTTTGATGTGTGTGCTTTTGGAGGACCATTGCCATGTTCATCCAAGTGAAAGATACAAGACCCATTGAGGATCTCTTATGAGACTTGTTTGTTTTCTTATGCTTTGTGGTTGCTTATTCCAAAGGATGGGAGCTACTTGGATCATCAATATGATCTCAAGAGAGGGACTCCATTGTGGTTTTGATTCTTCATCTCTCCTCTTTTTTTTGTGTTACTTAGGACTTAGCCCTTCTTCTTCTTCTCTCCACTCTAACCCAAGCCAAAACCTTTTGTGCAAACATTTAACCATTGTTTTCAAACATTAGAAACCTAAGCCTTATGCTTTTGATTTTCAAACTTTCTTTTCATAACACTTATTTTGAATTGAACCTTTAAGTCAACTTTGACCATCTTTGTATATACTTCTAATTGGTAGATATAACCCATTCAAATTTCTTTTTATGGTTCCAATGGCCACTTTCTTAATCAAATTTTCCATAACCTTTAGCTATTAGGTTTGAGTTATCCTTGAGGTAGATGTAATACTCACCTATATCCTTAGTGATGGAAAATGAGTCTTCCATGCTTATTATAGGGTTAACCCCTCACTAGCATGTTGAAGTTATCCTCACATGTTGGATTTGTGGTCTGGTTGAGTTTTCTCCCTTTGATAACAAAAGACCATAAGGCTTTTGGACCAATCAATTCACCAACTTGTTTTGAGATTTTTACCCGAACTACGAGGTTTTGATCCTAATCTTTTTTAAGATGGTACGTAGGTAATGGGTGTATCCATCCAAACACAAAAAATGTAAATAAACTTGTACATTCTATCCTCATCTCTTCAATCATGTTTGCACAAACAAATTTGTCACGAAAAAAAAACCTTTACAACAAGTATGAAAAGGGATCCCTAGGAGTACCTAGGATGTTTTTGGTGCCTAACACCTTCCCATTGCATAACCAACCGCCTTACCCAGATCTCTGTTTCTTTTACTAGTTTTTTTGTTAAAACTTTTAGGTTTTTGTTCGCTTTCTAACCATTCCTTTGGATAAATAGAAGCGCGGTGGCGACATGACTTGTATGATTTACCTTGGATTTAGTCAATATCTCTAATGGTAACGAATACCCCTCTACAAAAGCCACTTGAAGATAGGTCAAATTTCACTAAGTTCACAAATGATCTATAATGTCTCCAAACTTTTGATGATCCTCCAAGCATAATTGGTTCTTGTCATGTAAAGAGATGTTAGAGAGGATGTTGAGAAGAGTCATATGAAAAACAAGCAATCAAAAATGTTGAGAATTGAAGGATTTGTGATCCTTGGAAATTTAAATTCAAAATATTGACTTTTTGGTCAAACCTCTTGGAATAAAATTGTGTACTTGGACTTTTCTTGCATTTCAAGGTACATGGATGATCATATGAACTGAAAATAAGATGTAATTGAATGTATATTGATTAAATTTCTTAAATCTTGAAGTTACTTGTTGAAGAAGGCATGAAAATAAACACATGAACCTTTGACTTTCCTTGAGAAGTAAGCCACAAAACTTTGAGATGTTTGATTGAAAAGCCCTTACCTTTCATAATAAACTTAAGAGAAACAAGACATATTTTTGGTATTTTTATCAGTGGTTAGATAAGCAATTAATCATATAAACACAAAGGTAAACTAAACTAACAAAAAGGTGATTGGTGACCCCTGTAAGAAGCAAACCCAAAGATGGATAAGGGGGAAGACCAAGATGTAATCTTGTTTGTATGCAAAAGATACAAATGATATATGGGATCTTAGGTTTAAAAATTAGGGTATGACACTCTAGGAATTCTTTTTCCTTTTCCATTTGATTGGCACATTAACCTAATCGATTGGCTCAATTCAAAATTGAGCTCTAAGCCATTAGGACAACACCTTAATGATGTCAATGGATATATATATTTTATTTAATATTTTTAACTTACAATCAATTATATTTAAGGTATCTAATTGATTGGGATTAAGTGCTAATCAATTAGGAAGTCTTAAAAAGATTTAAAATCAATTTCCTTTTTGAGCCAAACTCTAGTCTATACATAACAGTCTCTTCCCTCATTTCAAATCATACAGAATCATGTTTCGACACTTCTCAATCTCACTCCCACTCTCTCTCTCTCTCTAAAATTTTCTTTTACTTTCTCTCACTAATATTTATATCAATGTGCCTCTTCGATAAAGTTATTTTGTGAGTGAGGATAAGTTGTAATTTTGGAAGTGTAGAATTGTAAAATTCACCAAGGAAATATTTTGTTTACATCTGTGTTGAATATTATCCATTTAGGAACCTTTTGTGGGTTATAACCTAAACCCATAAAAATATTTGGTTTGGAGATTGTGTGATCAAGCCCTTGTTTATGTTTGAAAGATCAGTTAGTGATAAAAGCTTCATAGGTTCTTGGTTAGCTTGTGGTATAACCAAGTTTAAGTTAAAGCTTATCCTAGTATTATATATTGGATAAGGTAAAAGATTATCCCAATATTAAAATCTCTCAGGTTATTAGTTAGCCCATGATAAAGTCAAGGTTTAAGGTTCATAAGCTCAACCCATGATAAAAGCTTGCAAAGTTTGTTTAGAAGCTTGAAGACTAAACACTCCAAGTTTCTCGTGTAAAGAAGACTCACTGCTTCGATCTACTGCATGGATAAGAGACTAATCACTTCGATCTACCGTTTGGAAGAATAGACTTAAATTGCTCAATTCCTAGTTTTATTGTTTGGTTGGGAGTCAACTATTTTCCTTGTATAAGGGGGTTTGTGAGTATTACCTACTAAAACCTCTCAAAGTTTATTGGAAACTCTCAAGATCAATTCTTTGGTATAGGACTAAGTCGTAGTTTACTAAACTTGTATAATTTATGGTGTTCTTCTCTCTCCCCTAAACTCTTTATTTTCCATAACATATATTTTGTAGTTTATTTTTCTGCTGCTTAATATTTAAAACATTTTTAAAATGATTTTAAACTCTGGTTCTCACCCAAAAAGTTTTTCAAAACCATATTTTTCTGGACCACACAGTTCATCCCCCCCCCCTCCCCTCTCTTGTGTGTGAAGCCACATGTTTAATACCTTGCCATATTATCTTTGACTTTAACACTTTACTAGAACCTTGAATCTTCTTTTGATTAAGTTTGAGATAACTCTTCAGATAGACACCATCATCAGACACACTACTTGATCAGAGATCTTGACTAACTCTACAAAACGCCATTTGATATAAGGTGTTATCCTCTAACGATAAGATTTGATGTCTTGTTCTCTAAGCATAAAAACTTGATCACCACATCATATGATCTTTGATAACTTAAGCATTACAACATTAATTGACGAATTCACCTCACAGTGCTGACATCAATACCATATGGACTTGATTAACACTTCTAATGAGGACTCTCTAAAGAGCATTGTTAACATCAAAACCAACCAGATTGTTGCAGACTTCATACGTGCAAGCACATATATCCACAACAGGGTGCTTCCCCGATGTCTTGGCAACCACATGGAGGGTCGAGGTGCTTATCCCTGACAACCCTTCGAAGGAGAAATATATTATCAAAGATCAACATGACCTTGTTGTTTATGAGCGTGATAAACTCCAATAGAAACTTGTTAGCATCCACAAGGACGTGGAAACCCATGGTGCTTCTTTTGAACTTGGTTCAATGGTACCTCCCTAAAGGCATCCTTGGCGGAGAAGAAGAAGGCCCTCGAAGAGGTTAGGACTTTTTTACCAACTCTGAGGCATCCCAAGAAACAATGACTTCCAAAATTACAAAGGCTGAGGATGCACTTTAAAAAGAGATGGACGCCCGTTTCAACAAAGTGAAGGCCCGTGAGGGCACCTTGGCAAAGGTGAATAAGGAGCCGAGTGACTCTCTATCAATGATAGTGTTAACACTATTCATGTCACTTTTATGAATAATATCAACTAGGTAGAATTGTTATGCAGTTACATTCAAATCCCTCAGAAGTCACTGAACTCGGAGAAGGAGGTTGTCAAATGGGAGTTGGTGAGTGATGAAGAATGAGTCGTGTGGCTTCTTATTGAATGCTAGTAATTTGATGCCTCTTTTGGAGATTTTAATATTGAAGGTGACTAGAAACATAAGAAAGGGGGTTTGAATTAGGTTTCTCAAACTGAAATCTTTTTCAACACAACACAACAAATCGAAAACAAAGAACAAAAATAATGAAACCATTATTTTTATCCTGGTTTGGTGTTAATGAAGTCACGTCCAGTCCACCCGCCAAGGTGATTTTTCCTTATCAACAAGGACTTAATCTACTATAATCAAAATTGATGATAACACAAAGACCAATTGTCAATGTCTTCTTGAGTATACTGACTAAACTCTAGTCACTCAAGGAAAATACAATCAAACATATTGAAATACAAAGTGTGTTTACAAAATGTTTCTAAGAAAGAAGAATATGCAAATGAATTACAAGTATATTACAAAAAAATATATTCAATGAAGAGTATGAACAAAAGTTCGTTGTGTGTGTTTCTCTTCTCTCAAAGTATTTCACAAATAGCATTATTGACGTATATGATAATGTTGTAGCATAGCAGTTGTTCAAGTACTTTTTAATTCATCTAAGTCTTATTTATATAGGAAATGAAGATATCTGTTGGAGGATAGAATTGGAATACCAAAATGAAGTTGTATCCTTGCATAACGACTTGCAAAAATAGGAGACAAATGGTACATGTATACAATCCTTAGCCCACAATATAAGTGTAGTGGAAGGAATATTTGATCTTATAATGTGTACTATTTTCCCCACGTAAAAACTTTTGATCTTATCTTCAATATTTATAGGCTTCTAATAGTTAGGTGGTGAAGCATGCATAAGATAAGAGTAAGAATATGGTTGAAAGAATCTTCAGAAACTAGGTCTTCAGAATCTTGATCCAGTTCATCAGAACCTGGTCTTCAGAGTCTGGTGACACATTTCATAGTTGTTTTGAGCGCATGGCTTCAGAGCATATTAGCTTCAGAAGCTTAAGAGTAATAAAACCTTGAATAAGTAGATGTCAAAAATGTTGAGTCTAGAATCCAAAGCTTGATCAACTTGTAAACACATATATAAGATTCATAGTGCATTAGATTCAGAATATGATGACATCATACATCATTTAATCATAGTCAGGACTTGTATAAAAAACTCCACAATGAACAAAATTATTAGGGTACAATTTTTTTTCCTGAGAATCTATGTATTGTTATCATCAAAACATAAGGCTAGATGCAGAACCAAATATTGTTCCTACCGTCTCCCTCTTTTTGATGATGGCAAAACCATACATTTTGATGAATAATTTTTACTTGGTTTAATCACATACAAACATCAGAGTGAGGTTTGTAAGCTCCCCCTAAATCTTATGCTATTAAAATATTTCTCAACTCAAAACTTTAGAGTTAGGTTTGCAAGCTCCCACTAAGTTTAAGACTTAAAATAATTTTAACACATAAAATATTTCAATTAGCATGAAAGAAATAACTTCCCTGAACAAAGAAGTTTGGTTGAGATGTCTTTAGAACTAACTTGGCTTCAAGTATCATAAAGTATGGATATCAGCAATGTGTCTTCTTTATAAGCTAGCTTTAGACTTGTATAAGAGCTTGATTATAAACTCATAATTTCTTATGTCAAGGTCTGGTTGGAAACTATCTTAAGTTAGAACTAGAAGTCTCAGAATCAAATGTTCGGGATTCAGAAGGGAAATAAGTATATTAAAATTGTGTCCACTCTTCTCCCCCTTTGTCATCAATCAAAAAGAAAAACAAAAAGATAAAGACAAAGTATAAACACACAAAAACCTCATTTCATTCAAAATGCAAAAAGTACAGAAATGAAAGTAAGAAAAATAAATGACTTAAACACAAACACAAGAAAGCAACACGTTTTTTAAAATAGGGTTTCTAAAATGGGGGTTGGAAATCTGGATATAATGGCTTGAAGCATCCCTTCAATATTCGTGTTAGTTTCAGCCTGTTCCTTGGACATTTCATCATGCTTGTTCAAGTGAGATCTAACAACTTGATTCTCATTCTTCAGCTCTTGCAGAGTCTTCAGCACCAGGGAATGGGTTCAGAACCAGACTCTTTAACTTCCACAATTGGTTTAATCCCAAAAATGGTTGCAACATCAGTTTCTGGAGGAGGAGGGGCTTCTATTTCAGCTTCATCTTCATCTTCTTCCATAACATCAACTTTTGGAGTGGGAGGAGGATTTTGATTAAACATCTCCATAAGAGGCTCAATAACTCCATGCAACATATCATGAAACCTCTTCTCATCAGCCTTGTAAGTGAGTTCCTTCAGATCCCAAGAGTGGGAGTTCATTCATCTTCTGAACTCAGACCATGCAGAGTCACTATGAGCAGGGTGTACATATTTTGTGTATTCTTGCATCATAGAGCAAGGATGCTCATTTGCTTCTTCCTTAAACTGCCTAACTAAACCATATATTTCCTCAGATTTATGATGGGTTCAGGTTCAGGTTCAGTTTCTTTTTCAGTTTCAGAGGAGATGTGAATGGTTTGGTTAGAAGAATCAAGGGTTGAAGGTTCATTGTTTCTAAGGCGTTCCCAGAAAGTATCAATGACTAGTTCATCTATTTGGTTTGTTTGAGGGATGAAGTTGGTGGTGTTGGTGTGTCTTCTGGAAAGGAACGGGCTTCTTGTATAGTAAATTGAATTGAAGACATGGTAGAGTTGATTATATCAGAAAATGAGTTTTATAAAATATTTTGTTGACACCGAGTGGGGATTGGTATAGTAGTTATTGGTGGTCTTGGTTTAGTTGGTTGTTCAGTTATTATAGTGAGATGTTCAAATGGTTGTTCAACAGTTGGTATTATTTGTGGTGGTTCAGTTATTGTGGTTACTTGAGTAGTAGTTTTAGTTGTTTTAGAAATAATTGGAATACTCGTAATGATGGTTGACTAAGATATTGTTGGAATTGATATTGGAATTGTTACAGAAACACTTGGTACATGGGTGGTCATTATTACATATATACTTTGTTGTTTTGAAATGGGAGTTGAAATAGTTCCAAATAGAATTGAGAGTGATGGTGGTGGAATTGGTTGAAGAGGAGTAGATGAAGTAGTAAAAGTAGAACGAGCAGAATTGAAAGGAGGCTCAGTCATAGGAGATTTACTATGAGGTATGGTCTGAGGTGTAGTCACTTCAGTAGGACTGACACTCTCATAACTAACAACTTCTTTTGGTCCCATAGTGTTCTTCAAGATGTCAGAAGTTCTGGCTATCTTGGTTGAGGGATGAGCAGTTCTAGAGGGTTCATCACCAAAATATTTGGACTTCCTCTTTCTCTCTTGAGAGTATAGATCATGACTAGTTTCTTGTAACTCTTCAAAGGAATATGCAATTGGAGTTACACTTGTTGCCAAGAAATAAACTACATAGGATTCCATAACATCTTAGGGATCTTCCTTGGTGAACAAAGGGTAGTCATAAATGGGAATTCTTCTGGAGGAAAACGTCTTCTTATCCATAAGTTCTGAAGGGTCAATGAAAACAGTGATTAATGACATGTTTTTCATACTCCTTCCATTGAAGGTCTTTCCAACATTAAATTTCACATCCTTTGTTAAACATACTTCCATCAGCATTTAAATCAACTTACTCTCAAAGAAAATGTAAGAAATTAATCTTCCTAGAGGTATCCAGTTTCTGGGCTTTAGAGAACCATCTCTTGTTTCTCTTAACAACTCCCTCAGATACTTGAAAAGTATATAATGTAAGTTCATCTTAACTCCAAAAGATAGATAGTATAACATGTGTTTCTGATCAGTTTTGATGTAATCAAAATATTTTGTTGAGGGTCGGTGATGACTACATCCCAGAAAAATCTTGAACCAAAACCGAAGATGGTTGTGAAGATTGTTGGCATTGAAGGAGTTCTTTCCATCCTAGAAAATAACTTCAGCAATAGCATCCAATCTTTCCTTCTTAGCAGGCATCTCAAATAATATTTTCCCATAACTGTCATGGTTAAGAAGCTTTGTTATAGATGTCCCAGTAATTGTGATCTTGTGCCCTAACACAAACGAAGTAATTTGAATATTTGTAGTTTGAGCAAAGATCTAAAATTGTTTTACCAATTCAAGATAAACAGGTCCTTTGAGATGATCAAAGTAACCTTCCCAACTCTGAGTCTTAAGTCCTTCAGTAAAATCAAAGCCATTAGCTTTAAGGTTTTCAAAATCAACAAGTAGTTCTCAGAGAACTTCTAACTGCATTACTGGAGTAGAAAGAGTAAGTTCCTGAATTCCTTCTTTCATTTGCTCTTGTTGTTGTTGTTGTTGTGTGGGTTGCTGTTCATAAGTAGCTTAATATTTTTATTAATCTTGTTGTTGAGATGAAGCCATGACGATGATGAAGAACAAGGTTTAGGGCTACAAATGAATTTTAGGTTTGAAAGAGAGAAAGTGTAATAGATGAGTAGTGTAAGTGTGTGAAGTGGGTTTTATAAAGGTTTTGCAATCCTGAAAAAATCATGAATGTGCAATAAATATGACAAGGGGGAATGCATAGAAAGATTTTACTTATTCCCAAGAAATCTTTTCAACCAATGCTTTAATCAACCGTTTAGAAGCGTTTCAGTTTTTGAGATAGTTGTCATTAAAACTAATCCACTAAGCAAGACTAATTGACATCTAATTAATGAAACAAATGTTCAGTACCAAGAAAATAGAATGTTTAATAAAGAGGTTCTAACTAGATACTTCTAAACCGTTAAATCATTCACACTTCAAAAGACTCAACATTCAGAGTCAATAAATCTTAGAGTCTCATTAAATCATTATGAGAAAATAAACATTCTTAGATATTCATCTTTTTCATTCTGGACATAAATCCATTTTTAAATTCTTCAAGCCTTATTTGAACTTCATTACAGTTGAATTTGGATCAAAATAGATTGCTTCATGGGCCTGTACACGCCCATGCAAGCTTGTGCATGACATTGCCAAATTTTGAAGTAACTTGAAGTGTGCAATTATCGACCCCAAATGCTATAAATACATGCCCTCTGAGCTCATTTCAAACACCCCTTGCGCCCCAGCTTTGCCCCCTCTCTTCAAACCCTCACAATTCAAAGGAAAACCTGAGAATTTTCAACTTGAAAATTAAGTTTGAGTCTCACTGTTTGGAGATTCAAAAAACTCCAGGATCCAAAGCTTTGTTCCATTGCCTAGCCACTTCCACAAGCTTCCTGAGTGTGATCGAGCAAGGTTTGAAGCAAGCAAGATCCATTTATGCACAACATTGAAGGTATTTTCCAGAATTTTTCTTCTCTTCGATTCTCACTCAATTCTCATCAATTCTATTAGATCTTTAATTGTCTGAAGTCCTACCAATGTGTCGCTCCCCAGGATTTCCCGAATCCAGGTACAAACGCAAAAAGAGGCGGCGAGGAAAAGAAAGAAAAGAGTCGCCAACTATGTACTTTTATCCCAAGAGGAGGGAAAGGTAGTACTGCATAACCTAGAGGGAACAGATAAAACAAAGTCTCGAACCAGAGAAACTGGGTAAGGGGGCCGGTTACGTGAAGGGAAGGTTATCGCACCCCTTCACGTCTGTGGTACTCCACAGGATCCACGATTGCTAGTTATGTCTAAAGTGTATAAAAGTCCTATATGAAATGCAAAAAAGAGAAACTCAACGTAGGGAAAACAAAGAGTTATTGCTCGCACAGGCCCTACCCTGCTGCATACGTATCTCAAGAAGGATTGAGGATCCGATAACCGTAGCTCGGCTAAACTATTTCTATTTGTTTTGTGTTTTTTAGATGAACGACGTTACTACGCAATCTACCGGATGCTCGACCTTTGGAGACTTACTCGCCTGTAGTAGAAGGAGTCAACGTGTACTTAAGAAAAGAAAATCAAAGAGTTTGTTTGTGTTTTAGGAATGCTCATGCAAGAAAGGAAGTCCTAGACGAAGGAACCGTGCTACCTTAATTGACATGCAAACGAGAGACTGTACGAAGTCTAGCAAACCTATGAGGATACAATCACACCACACAAAAACATCAGGCATAAAGTAAACACACCAACAAGGGGTCTCAAACACACAAAGGTGGGCTTTAGTCAAGGGGTCATAACAACCTCGACAAACAAGCCAGAATGCAAAGGCAAACAGGAG
Organism: Lathyrus oleraceus; assembly: GCF_024323335.1. NCBI lineage: Eukaryota > Viridiplantae > Streptophyta > Magnoliopsida > Fabales > Fabaceae > Lathyrus > Lathyrus oleraceus. Next base: position 491,754,158 of record NC_066583.1, read on the forward strand.
CTCTTAACCACTGGCATTGAACATTAGGGTGAGCAGATCAAAATGGTACTGAGGGTGAGACCTCAGGCTCTTAACCCTGGCCTGAGTGAGCTTAAGACAAAGAATGTGTGGGGATCCAGAATGAGGAATCCTATTCCACATGACTGACTCTGGACAATGATCTTGGGTATTGATTCAAGAGCGTCAACACGTAGTGCGAGCATAATGAAAGACTCAACTGAATAACAGGGGATTGATTGCAAATCCCTTCTATCTACCAATTGCCTCTTCACTTAGGAGGTCTTAAACAACAATGTCTCATTTAGAGGTCTTTAGCACAAACTTAAACAATAAAAAACATGGCCTCTTAAGGAGGGCTTCAGACAGGTGCCTGCCAAAAGAAACGACAGGGCTTCCAGACTACATGGAGGAAAGAGTGGTTACCTAAGTGGTATGCCAACCATAAGCCAAAGAAAAGCGCAAGTAAGAGCTAAAAGCGACTAAAGTACCTGTACAAAAGTCAAACAAGTCAATATCATATTCAGAAAACCAAACAGACAATCAACAGTGGTGCTTATTCATCATCTACACAAGGCAAGTCAAAGGTGCAATTCAAGTGATTCCATCACACTCAATGAACCTACAACACAAGAAAGGTTAGTGGACAAAGTAATTTGCATCTCAAGTAATGAGATCACATCAACCACTAGAGCTAGATGCTTGAGCCTGAAATACAAAGCTTAAAAGGTGAGTACAAACCACTAGTACAAAGACTAGGGTCAAAGGCAAGTCAAACAACCAAAACAACAATCAATACTCCTCATGAATCACATTCAAACATGTCACAAGATGTCCTAAAAAGGATCAAAGCCAAATCAATAGGCAAAACCATCAATTGAACAAGATAAGGCAAAGGCAATCAAATGCACACAATTGGATATCAAACATAAAAAAACCACATTAAAACAGAAATGAGTCCAATGATGAAATTTTTTATGTGCACACAACATGTTAAACACAAGCATCATGCAAAAAATTGGAATCAGAAAAGCTCAATTGACATGTATATGAAAATGAACAAGAGCAACATCAAAATGTGTGACACACATTGTCACACCATACATCCATGTGTCCAAAATAGAGATAGAATTTGCTAAAAATGCCAAACAAAAGCTCAAAAATCATGTAACATGTTAGGAATCAGCATATCAAATTTCAAAGCAATTCGACAAACAATGAGCATTTCACAAGTCAATTAGCACAACATGTCATTTTTGCATCATGTTCAAACAATCAAGCATATTTCAAATTCCAGCAATGTAAAAATCATGAAATCACAACCACAAAATAATAGACAATCAAATGAACATGTGGCAAAAAATTTGAGTTAATTTGGATTAGTATGCTATTTTGTTATGGTTTTTTGAATTGGATGAAATAAAATTGAAATGATGAACAAAATGCATGAGAAAACATTGAGGGAAATAAAATGGTTTGATTAAATTTGAAAATATGCTGGAGGAAAGAATTGAACCCTGGACATGTAGGCCAAATGAGGCGCATGAAAAATAAAAAACAAAAGTTGTTGTGGCAAGGTGTTGAACACAGGACCATGAGGTTAATAGAAGCGCATCAAAAATAAATTCACAAAGTAACAACTCCAGGAATCGAACCAGGGAGGTAATGGTCAAGGCAAGCGTATGGAATAAAAATTCACAAGTAACCTCACCAAGAATCGAACCAGGGACTCAGAGGTTCAGAGCGCGTTTTGTACAAAACGTTGCCGCTTCATTAAATGAGTTGGCAAGCCAAATCAGAGTCAATGGTACGCATGGAACAGGTCAAGGAAGCATGGCCAATGGTTTTGCCATGAGGCGCGAACGTGGCGCCACCTAGGATCAAACCCTAGGAGTAATTGCAGATGGCGGACAATGGTTGTTTCCACCGTCTTCTCCGGCCAGCCAGGCGGAGAAGACCTAATTTTTTTTCCAGAATTCACAACCAAGCACATCAATGGAAAGATCTCATCATGTAGAATGCAAATATCACATTAGCTAAGCCTAGTTCATCATATATTCCATGGATCGAATGAAAACATTCTTCATACTCAAAAGTTCAGATCCACATATCTCATTCAATATTCAGCCAAATTCAAAAATATTTGCATCAACATCATTAGTGAGTCAAGACCTATCTAATCATGGTAAGCAAATGGCAAATAAAGAGATTCAAAATCCAACCTTCTTGAAGAGCAGTATGAGAAAACAGTGGATTCAAGTTCCAAAAGTGTCCAGATCTTCTCCTCAACTTGTGTATTGAAGCTTGATGTGAAAGACAACAGCTGAAACCACCTCAATCGAGCTCAATCTTCAAGATCCATCTCCATCTTCAAGCTTTGAGTATGCATGATTTTGGCACGAATTGGACAAAGTGATGGTTGATTCTTGCTCCAAACTACACCAGGATCATGAATCTACCAAGAAAATTGGTGCTTATGTGAAGAATTTTCTGTTTTGAATGGAGAGAAAATTTTGAGGGAAATGAGATTCTAGATCTAGAATGTGTGAAAACTGAGCAAAACAGTTAAGATTATCTATTTATACTCCTCCCTTATCATGCTGAAATGATAATTAGACATTGGCTAATGAAAAGTTAATGAAATATGAGGTGTATGACCAAATTAGCAAATACACCTATGCATGGCAAAAGCACACGTGAACAGTGTCATGTGAGAGTGTAAAATCACTTAAAATCAGCTCAAGAACGACATAGAAGTGGAATTTTGCATGTATGATTCACCAATTTCAAATTATGCACTTTCCCTCCAAAATGCACTTGAATGGACAAATGATCATGTGATTCTCTTTCATGCAATGCAATGGTAAATTTGGAAAATATTGGTCATGACAAGCATTTTTCAAAAAGAGTGACTAAATTTGGAGTCTTGGATCAAAACTTCTCAACCATTTTGCACACTTGGGGATCCTTTGCTCATAACTTCTCAACCATTCATCAGATGCTCATGATCTTGGACTTTTTGGAAAAGGGAGAGAAAGATATTCAACTTTCATGTTCAACAAAATTTCATTTGAAGCTTCTTTGATGTTGGAAAGTCAAGTTGAATGTGGTCCAAAAACTTGCCATTTTTGGAAACATGAAATTACAGGTTACTTTCCATTTTTGGAAACTTTTGATTTGACTTCAAAAATCTTCAAGGTAGATGTTTGAAATGATAAACAAGCCTCTTTTGGACATGAATGAAGTGTCTCAAACCAATTCTCCACCTCAAAGCCCTCAGTTGACTGCACAGTTGACTTGTATGGGCCTTAGATGACCTGAAAATGCACTGATGACTTTGGACCTCTACCACTTGGCAAAGCTGCTTCAAAATGAACCCTAGCTCATATAAGCTCTTCAGAATAATCATGTGGCCTTCATCTCAAGGAAAGACTTGCTCTTTTGCACAAAGGATTCTCCTGATGCCAATTCTGACTGATATGGTGCAATGCAATATGGAATGATAAATGACCTAAAAAATGAAATGAATGAATGAATGGGGAGGGCAAATTTGAGGTGCTACACAATTTAGGCATGAAGGTTGAGTTTCTTTGAGGTCAAATCGAAGCAACTCAGTTGACATACCTCAAAATTCAACTCCTCATATCTTCCTATATTTTGGATTAGTTAAAATTGAGGTCAGATTCGTGCTCTATGCCATTTTTTCTTTCAGATCATGTCCTCCTTTTTCATTTATGTGATGGTGATGCCTGAACCAGTCCGGTGAGCCTCGCCTGAGAAGGTGATCGGAGTTCCAACGTCGGTTGTGTGCTGGACAAGTTCTGAGCCACATGATCAATTCAAATTATTTTAATCTTGAGCTTTGCTTTTGAATACCATTGGTGTGGCGCGCTCACTCGTGTGTTTGGTGGAACGGGCGTTTTGGATCACTTGATCTGCCACCTCAATTAATGAGGGAGATCAAGTGCTCCACGTTTTTTTTTGTATTTTTTTATTTTTCTTTTATTCCTTTTATTTTTATTAATTCATATTAATTTTAATATTGTTCCAAAAAATATGGGAGTTTCACCAAAAAATTTCAAATAAAATTTTATTTCATATTTTGAATTAAAATTATTTTTTGGATCATTATTAATACTTTTTATGATTTAATTGATTTTGTGAATATTTTTAATTGTTTAAAAATACTTTTAAGTTTCCAAAAATTCTGAAAAATTTTCTCCAAGGTCCCTTGACCTTGTTTGACCTATGATAAATCTCATGGCCATTTCTTTGGTTTTTTGATGAGATTTTAGGAATTTGACAAACCATATTTGATTTAATGCATTATTTTTAGTATTTTAAATTGAATAAAAGCCAAATAATTGTGTTGAGCCATTTTGATTGTTTGTATAAGTTTGACTTGTGTTGTTGGGCCTTGGTCAAGGTTGATTTGACTTTGCTAGGTTAAGATCATTAGATTTAGGGGATTGATGAAATTTACATTCCATCTCCCAAAATGAATGAATGATCTTAATTTGGTAAAAGTCCTCCTTTGTCCAATTTGAGTTTTGATCCATTCCCCTCCCTCTTCATCTAATTCCCTTTCTTTATGCATCAATTTCATTTGACCTATGATATCTCTATATCCTAAGGCTAGTTGATTGCAAAATCAACATAAGTATGGATGAGATTAGGCCACCACTTTTGCATATTATTTTTGTGTGTGGTATGTGTCATGAGCATAGTCCATTATATTATGTCTCTAACATGCATTAACACCAAAATTCTATTGCCCGACCTCAAATAGTTGTGACTTTTACATAAGTCCAATTACGTTTGCTTAACATAACGCTAAACTTTTGACACAAAAGGCATAGTATTCTAGTTAGTGAGATTGTAAGTCTCCCCTCTTTCATGGTATTTTTCGCATACGTGAAAAACAACCGGTGGGAAAAGACACAGAGCCGCCACCGTGCGTTATTTATCCCAAAGGAGGGAAAGGAAACGCTCGAAGTAAACCTGGAAAGGAAAGGAATGGTCTTACGACCAGAGATTGCAAGGTACGGGAGTCGGTTACGCAAGGGGAAGGTATTAGCACCCCCTCACGTCCATCGTACTCGACGGGATCCACGCTCAAAAGAATAAAATAAGGTTGCTAACAAACTGCTCTGAAACTGCACACACACTGGAATAAAACACAGATGAAAGACGGAGGAAACGGACTCGGCAGGATGTCGCATCCTAGGCCTACGTAGTTTGTCAGAGACAAACATTAGAGTCGACGTAGTTCGGGGAAATGGGAAACGTGCTCGCTAGGACATCGCATCCTATGCATACGTATCTTCTCTAACTAGAGTAAGAATCAGAGCACTCGTAGCTCGGCTAACGCACGCCAAAACAAAACGCTAAGCCAGAGACGCTAAGACGTCACAGAAAAACACACAATAGGAAACGGAATGCCAATCGCTGGTCTTACATCCAACTCCGAACAAACAAACGCAAATAGGAAACAGAATGCCAATCGCTGGTCTTACATCCATCTCCTAACACACACAACACAAAAGGGTTAAAAAAGAAAAAGGGTTGCCCAGAGAGATCAGCTCAATCTCCTGCCTAAGTACCTCATCTGGTATGAGGATCAGGGCGACGTAGTTCCCCTTAATAGGGAAAAGCTATATCCTAACCAAAGCCTAGGGAGATAACAACTAATAGGGAGACTACGACTCGAGCCTAAAAGTTGTCATGCAAACGATACCTAAGTTGAGGTCTCTAATCAGAACCTAACTCGCACAAAAAGCAAGCTAGCCTAAACAAACATACAGCAAGTAAACATCACAGGTGAACAGGTATCACACTATATATGCAAACAAGCGGCTCATACAAGGCTCGGCTTTAGTCAAGGGGTCATATCAACCTCGACAAACAAGCCAACACTGGAAGGGGTGTCTGAGGCTCTTAACCACTGACATTGACCGTCACGGTGAGCAGATGAAAGGTAATGAGGATAAAGACCTCATAGATCTTAACCCGGGCCGGGGTGAGCTTGAATCAATGAAAGTGCGAGGATCCAGAATGAGGGACCCTACTCCACATGACTGACTCTGGACAAGATCTTGGGTGTTTATCCAAAAGCATCAGCATGCAGTGCGAGCATAATGAAAGACTCAACTGAATAGCAAGAGATTGATTGGTAATCCCTTCTATTTGCCAATCGCCTCTTCACTTAGGAGGTCTTAAGTAACCATGCCTCGACAAGGAGGTCATGAGCACAACAGTAAACAAACACAGTCATTGCCTCTTAAGGAGGACTTCAGCCAAATGACTGTCAAAAGAAACGACAGGGCTTCCAGACTACATGGAGTTAGAGGATGATTACCTAGGTGGTATACCAACCACAAGCAAAGCAAAGCTCAAGCAATGAGCTAAAGCGACTGACGTACCTGTAGAAAAGTTAAACAAGTTAATATTCACATTCAGACAAACCAAACAGTCAACAACAGTGTTACAACCAATATGTTCACAATGCAAGTCAACAAGTCAGGTGAGTTCATCACTGTCATACGGTGAACTGACTTCGTGTGTTTTTGCTTTAGAAAGCAAATGTCGCGGATAGCAAGAGTCGCCACCGGCTTTTCTTTTATCCAATAAGGAAAGGTGGAAAAGAACAGGAAAGACCTTAATCAGATTTCGGGTTCGGGAGGTACATTATACAAAGGGAAGGTGTTAGCACCCTTTGTATCCATGGTTGTCCATGGGCTCTTAATTGCTGGATCACTTATGTTATTTTTCTTGTTTGAAAAAAGTGTTTGTGAACGGCTTAGAAAATGTTTTGAAAAGAGAGTTTAACTTTGTAATGATTCTTGCATGAATGTATACAAAGTATTTATCTCGTTTGATTTTGAAAAGCGGTTTGGAAAAATATAACTTGGTAATGGTTCTAGTATGAATGTATACCAAGTAGTTATTTTCTAGTAGATGTTTTGCAAAGTGTGATGTATGAAAAATGTTTTAGGTTGTGAATCAGCAATTAAGAGTTATACCTACCCCAAGGTCTTTATGGGTATTTCCTATCCTTAGGAGGGTAGAACTGTCCTTACTCATGAGAAGTAAGTAGTTTTATCCTTTGGATGTAAAAGGGTCATCGTAGGGTCATCGATCGGTCATTAAAGGCAACATTCGTAAGGATACCTTAGCATTCGGAGGGACGATCAACATTTAACCATAGGCTACACCGAAGGGTCATCGAGGGACAAAATCATATGTTCGAAGGCAACATCCGAGGGACTATGATTTATCGGGACATGATGATTTATTCGAAGGGTCTTTGCTAAGTGTATCCCCACGTTCGCGGGACATGACCGTAATACCGTAATACCATAATACCATAGGGTAACAAAGAGAGGTCCAAGATCACATATTCAAAGGCCATATTTTACAATCAATTATGTAATTAGGATGAATCTCCATATTAAAATTAATACATTAAAATCAATTAAGTAATTAGGTCCACATTAAAATCGATTAAGTAATCAGGATGAATCTCCACAAGGGTATCCCACAATTAAAGTGGAATACCTAGCCAGCTACCCTCTTCGGGAGTATGTGAGTCCTTACAATATTCAGCAAACAGGTCAGAATACCAAATTAGGGTGCAATCGAGGATTACACCGCAAAAGAAACACAGCAGTATGAATGTCAGGCAAAATAACGCATGATTAACATAGAACAGATCAGAGAAGCATAGGACATAACAACCAAAATATTAGCGACTGTCACGTTCGCCTCTGCCTCGCCTAGCGAAGGCTTGGCGAACACTCGCTACATGCTCGCTTAGCGATGTACTAGAGAGCGGCTGCGGGTTTTAAATTTCAGAACAATACAATCTCAGCATGCTGCACGCCCTATGGCATCCAATACAGAAGTTACATGGTTCAACGTACAAGATATTCAGGCACACTTAAACTCACATGCAAAATCTAATTACATATCCAAAAATTCAATCATGATGCATTAGGTATTTAGAGATTACAGATTGGAAGCATAAAACAGTAGTGATGCGCAAACCTGTTTGCAATTGAATTGCAACGTTGAATTGGCAGATCACTTTTGGTATCGGATTGAGTTGGGCGGAGGTAACCTTTGTGCAGATGAATTGCCTTCAGGGTTTCCTTTAGGGTTGCTCTGAATTCTCTTGGTTAACCTCCAAGGTTTGATTGCTAGGGTTTCGATTCGTCTCCCTCTGTTCCCCTTTTTCTAAATGAAGCTCTGCTATTTATAATGCTCTTTTTGTGACCTAATGGGCTCAAAATGAAGCCCAGAATTTTCTGATATCCGCAAGCTTCGCTAGGCGAGCGGTATAGCGAGGGGTTCGCTAGGCGAAGGATTTGCTCGCCTAGCGAGCATGTCAGTTTGGGCCATTTTCTGGATTTGGCCATCTGTGAGCTAGGCCTTTGTTCTTTTAGGATCAATGCCTTGAAAAATAAGTTGGGGTGCCTTAAAAATGCCTTGTAATAACAACGGGAAAATTTTGGGGTATGACAGCTGCCCCTGTTCAATATTCTTGAACCGAGAGAGTTAGAATGGTATGCACGCCATTCGTGGTCTGGAGGTGGAAGATTATTGAACATTAGAATGCCCCAACAATTTGCACTTGTTAATCAGAAGTTATTCCTGATGGAGATGGGCTTAAAGGTGCCATCCCGGAAGTTTGATGATGAAAGATCGGAATGGATCATAAGCTGCTGGGGATGAAGGATCAGAATGGATCGTACGCTAGATCGTATCCGAGGATTTGAAGGTCCACATGGGTCGTACGCTAGACTGTATTAGAGTTGCAGAATGAGCCGTACGCTAGGCTGTATCTGAAGAAGAAAGTAGTCGTACACTAGACTACACCCCGGAATGTACCGTACGCTAGGCAGTATCTGAGGATTTGAAAATCCAAATGGGTCGTACGTTAGACCGTATTGGAGTTGCAGAATGAGCCGTACGCTAGGCTGTATCTGAAGAAGAAAGTAGTCGTACACTAGACTACACCCCGGAATGTACCGTACGCTAGGCAGTATCTGAGGATTTGAAAATCCAAATGGGTCGTACGTTAGACCGTATTGGAGTTGCAGAATGAGCCGTACATTAGGCTGTATCTGAAGAAGAAGGTAGTCGTACGTTAGACTACACCTCGGAATGTACCGTACGCTAGGCAGTATCTGAGGATTTGAAAATCCAAATGGGTCGTACGTTAGACCGTATTGGAGTTGTTGCAGGTCAGAATGGATCGTACATTAGATCGTATCTGGGTTGAAGGAGTCATATGTTGAGCTGAATCAGAATGAACCGTACGTTAGGCTGTATCTGATAATATTTGTTGTATTTGCAGTAAATGTCTGGGATGGGCTTTAGAGATGCCACCATTGGGAGGATATCAGAGTGTTTGTCGGAATGGATGTTCATATGGATTGTATCTGGGAGCTGTATTTGAATCTTGAATGTAATTGATAAGATGTCGGTCTGAATGGATCTTTTATTTGGACTATATCAGGAGGATAATTAACCTGAAAAGGAAAGTTAGCTTCATGCCATGTCATGATGCATGAGATGTTTTATGCTTTTGAAAATGAATGCGAACATCGTATGCATGTATGTGATGTGAAATGATGCATGAAATGAATTATGCGTTGGAGAATTTTGCCAGGGGAAAATAAATCCCCACATCCTGGTTGGAGATATTTGTATTGATGACCCTTTCTCATCCGGGGTATTGGATTTCTGTCTGATGGTAGAAATGTTCAACAGAAGCCTGGCTGGGGGTGGGAGAGATGACCAATTTGTCTAGTAATGCCACTTTCTTCTGGGAAAATCTGGCTTTGCTGGGGAATAGAATTAGCAACGGATTCATTAGATAGCATGGTTAGACCTTTTCCTCGATCCTGAAGTCTTGTAGTAATCACTATTTCTATTTCATGCATGCATTTTTGGTAAACATCAATCATATTCAAATGCATATATTAATTCTAATTAAATCAATGGACGTTTACGCAAACAAAATAGAAAAAGTAAAACAAAGCATCTTTTTGGAAATAAAATTGTATTGATTTTGAAAGAGGGTTGAGCACAAGGAGACAGAAATCCTAGTAAGAGGAAATCGTCGAGACAACCAAGAAAAGCTATGAAGAAAAAGTCCTATTGATTTTAATTCTGCCACTGTCATTATGTCTTCAAGTATCTCATCTCCTGTTGTCGGATAAAAGTGATTGGCTTGTTCAGTCCTTTGAACTTGGGTGAAGCTGACTGAGAACGGGACATAGTCATACCCTTTTATCCTTAATTTTTGCCTGGACCGCCTTTTCAGGTTTTCAGTCCACCAGGATACCCTTTTTTGCCCAAGCCGCCTTTTCAGGTTTTCGACTTGCCGGGTGTACATTTTTATATGTTTATCCCAAATTTTGCCCAAACCCTTTTGGTTCGCCGGGATGCCCTTACTTTTGCCTAGATACATCGACCTAGCGGGTCTCTTTTATGCGTAGTATTTTTTAACTATGTCTGCGTTCACGGGATGCGGGAAATCTTCGCCATCCATTGTAGCAAGCATCATGGCTCCACCAGAGAATACCTTCTTAACTACAAATGGCCCTTCGTATGTGGGAGTCCATTTGCCTCTGGGATCACCTTGTGGTAGTATGATACGCTTGATCACCAAGTCGCCAATTTGATACACCTGTCTCTTGACTCTTTTGTTAAATGCCTGGGTCATACGCTTCTGATATATCTGCCCATGACAAACAGCCGCAAGTCTCTTCTCATCAATCAAATTAATCTGATCGAGTCGAGTTTGAATCCATTCATCTTCATCTAAGCCTGCATCTTTCATAATTCTTAGAGAGGGAATCTGAACTTCCACTGGTAAAACGGCTTCCATTCCGTAGACTAAAGAGAAGGGAGTTGCCCCCGTCGAAGTGCGTACTGAAGTGCGATAACCATGAAGAGCAAAGGGTAACATCTCATGCCAGTCTTTGTATGTTACTGTCTTCTTTTGTATAATCTTCTTAATATTCTTATTAGCAGCTTCTACGGCGCCATTCATCTTTGGTCGGTACGGAGAAGAGTTATGGTGTTTTATCTTGAACTGCGTGCAGAGTTCGGTAATCATCTTGTTGTTCAAATTAGTGCCATTGTCAGTGATAATTCTTTCAGGGATGCCATACCGACAAATGAGACTATTCTTGATGAACCGTGCCACCACATTCTTGGTGACAGAAGCAAATGAGGCTGCCTTTACCCACTTTGTAAAGTAGTCAATAGCAACAAGAATGAAACGATGTCCGTTAGAAGCAGTAGGTTTAATCTCTCCAATCATATCAATGCCCCACATTGCAAAGGGCCAAGGGGCTGTCAACACGTTTAATGGAGCAGGAGGCACATGTACTTTATCCGCATAGATCTGGCACTTGTGACATGTTCTGGAATGATGGTGGCAATCAGCTTCCATGGTAGACCAATAATATCGTGATCTCAGAATCTTCTTGGCCATCGTATGTCCACTAGAATGAGTCCCAAAAATACCGTCATGCATGTCTTCCATAATCTTTTCTGCTTCCTTTTTATCCACACAGCGAAGCGAAGTCGAATCATGATTACGTTTGTATAATACTCCATTACTCAAAAAGAATTTAGCGGAGAACTTCCTCAGGAATTTTCTGTCATTGATGGATGCCCCTTCAGGGTATTCCTGAGCTTCTAAATATCTTTTTACTTCGTGGAACCAAGGTTTCTCTTCTACTTCATCAGCGTTAAGTTCATAACAATATACTGGTTCATCTAATCGTTCAATGGTGATCTTGGGAGCTTCATTTTCCCATCTGACTCTGAACATAGATGACATGGTAGCCAATGCGTCTGCCAATTGATTCTCTTCTCGTGGAATATGTTCGAATGTAACCTCTTCAAAGTATGGGATTAACGTTAACACCTGCTCTCGATAAGGGATGAGATTCGGATGTTTAGTGTCCCATTCTCCTTTAATCTGACTGATGACTAATGCTGAGTCTCCGTACACACTTAAAGACTTGATTCTTAGGTCTATAGCAGCTATGAGTCCCAAAATACATGCTTCATACTCAGCCATATTATTGGTACAATCAAAATATAGTCTAGCAGTGAAAGGCGTATGGCAACCCTTGGGGGAAATGATTACAACACCAACACCATTGCCCAATGCATTAGAAGATCCATCAAAAACCATAGCCCAGCGGGATCCCAGTTCGGGTCCTTCATCCGGTCCAGGTCCTTCATAATCAGTGACAAGCATGACATCCTCATCTGGGAACTCAAAATTCATAGATTGGTAATCATCCACCGCTTGATGAGCCAGATGATCAGCTAGCACGCTTCCTTTGATTGCTTTCTGAGTAGTGTATTGGATATCGTACTCTGTTAAAATCATCTGCCATCTTGCTATTCTTCAGGAGAGGGCAGGTTTCTCAAATATATATTTGATAGGACCCATCTTAGAAATCAATAAACTGGTGTGATTCAACATATACTGTCTTAGTCGGCCAGCAGCCCAGGCCAAAGCACAACAAGTTTTCTCAAGCAGTGAGTATCTTGTTTCACAGTCGGTAAACTTTTTGCTAAGGTAGTATATGGCATGCTTTTTTCGACCAGACTCGTCATGTTGCCCCAACACACACCCCATTGAATTTTCTAACACGGTTAAATACATAATTAGAGGTCTTCCTTCAATTGGTGGCATCAGAATTGGAGGTTCTTGGAGGTACTTCTTGATTTTGTCAAAAGCTTCTTGACATTTATCATTCCATATCATCTCTTGATTTTTCCTCAGTAACTTGAAGATGGGTTTGCAGGTAGCGGTCAAATGGGAGATAAACCGGGCAATGTAATTCAAACGTCCCAAGAAACCTCTGACTTCTTTATCTGTACGAGGAACTGGCATTTCTTGAATATCTCTCACCTTAGCCGGGTCAACCTCGATTCCTCTACCACTGACAATAAATCCCAAGAGTTTACCGGATCTTACTCCAAAGGTGCATTTGTTCGGGTTCAATCTCAGCTTGTATTTCTTCAACCTCTCAAACAATTTGTACAAATGGTCGAGATGTTCTTCTTCAGTATGAGATCTGGCTATCATGTCATCCACATATAGTTCTTTTTCATTATGAATCATATCATGGAACAAAACCACCATAGCACGCTGGTATGTTTCCCCGGCGTTCTTTAAACCGAATGGCATTACTTTATAACAGAAAGTGCCCCATTGCGTCACAAACGTAGTTTTCTCCATGTCTTCAGGTGTCATCTTAATCTGGTTATAACTCGAGAATCCATCCATGAAGGAGAATACTTTGTATTGAGCAGTGTTGTCTACCAGAACATCAATGTGCGGGAGTGGAAAGTCGTCTTTGGGACTCGCTTTATTCAGATCTCTGTAATCTACACACATTCGCACCTTACCATCCTTCTTTGGCACTGGTACCACATTAGCAACCCATTGCGGATAAGAAGTAACGGCCAGAAAACCTGCATTAAATTGTTTCATAACCTCGGCTTTGATTTTCTCAGACATTTCAGGACGCATGCGCCGAACCTTTTGCTTGACGGGACGACAATCTTCCTTCGTTGGCAAACGCTGCACTACTATGTCAGTATCCAGTCCTGGAATGTCTTCGTAGGACCAAGCAAAAATCTCTATATAGTCATGTAACATCTGAATCAATCTTCCTTTGACACTGTTTTCCAAGCCTGCTCCTATTTTTACTTCTTTCTTGTCCACTTCAGTACCCAGGTTTACAATTTTGATTGACTCTTCATGCGGCTGTATGGTCTTTTCTTCTTGCAGTAACAGTCTGGCCAGTTCTCCAGGCACTTCACAATCTTCCTCACTTCCATCCTCGGCTTGGTAGATCGGATTTTCAAAGTCATAATGAACAATAGTAGAACTATTATCCACAGGATCCATAGTGGGTATGGATCTGCAATTTGTTACGTGAGTGTGTGTAAGAAAACATAGTTTGTTTGGAAGATGACAGGAAAGATAAAGAGCGCAATATTTGAATGCAAAAAGTCCATTGATTTATTGAATGTGAATATGCTTATGAAAATGACAAAACCCTTAACAAATTAGCTATTGTGCCCCGGGCATAGACACAATGCTTTAAGAAGTTCAATTGTAAAAATTAAAAATTGCAACACTAAAATAGACAATAACAATTACTCCTGACTAAAAGAAATCGGGATAGTGTCTTCAGCCTTCCAATTATTGAGTCCGTCACCAATTGTTGGGTAAATCCAGCTATCCAGGTCGCAATCGCTGTCAGCATTTTCTACCGCATTAATCTGGTCTTTGATTGTCTTTTCAGAGTTAAATCCCAGGCCAAATTTATCAGACTTGTACGGTACATCGATCAGTTGACCCCAGCCAGTACGACCACCATCTTCAACCACGGCTTGAGCATCTTTCAGAGAAATCATAGCAGGAGGAGTACGAACAACCTTGGGCACACGGTGAGTGGGCTTAAGGACAGGACTGGTTCGAGGAACTACTTCAAATGACTGAGAGGGAGTCTCAAAGAATTCACCATCCATCTCGACGTATCTGAAGGTATGCACACTACTGACCATATATTCTTCTTCTCCACACACAGTGACAATCTTACCCTCTATTGGATACCTCAGCTTTTGGTGGAGAGACGAAGCTACAGCACTTGCCCCATGAATCCAAGGGCGCCCCAGCAAGCAGGAATAGGCAGGACGAATGTTCATTACGTGAAAGATAGTGTTGAAAACCTGAGGTCCTATCTTGATAGGCAGAACCACTTCACCATGGACGACACTCTTCGCACCATCGTAAGCACGTACCACATCGTCACTAGGTTTCAGTTCAATGCCTTTACAGTCAAGTTTATCGAGCACAGCTTTCGGCAGCACGTTCAAGGAAGAGCCATTATCGATCAATACATGAGACAAAGTGATCCCTTTACACTCAATGGAGATATGCAGAGCTTTATTGTGATTCTTTCCTGCTGGTGTCAGGTCAGCATCGGAAAAGCCTAGGCCGTTGTCAACAGCCAAGAGAGCAACATAATTTTCAAACTGATCGACGGATGTCTCCTGAGGTACATGAGCAGTCTTCAAGAATTTTATCAAGGCATGGGCATGAGATTCAGAAGATAACAACAAGGATAACATCGAGATCTTAGACGGGGTATGCCCCAACTGTTCTACCACATCAAAATCACTCTTGCGGATGATTTTCAGCATTTCTTCCATTTCCTGTTTGGCAGAATCTTCAGTAGTAACTTCGACCGATGTCTCTGACTGAGAAGGGTTGACTGCTGGTTCCTTTCCTCGAGTTTCAGGGGCGGGAGGTGAGATTTCTGGAGAGAAGATCCTTCCGCTTCGAGTAATTTTACTAGTCCCAACAATGTCATTAGGATTAGCAGAATTACCAACTTGCTTTACGCCATGGATGTAAACATCACCTCCATAATTCCACGGAATGGCTTTGCTTAAGGAATACGGTACTGGGCCAGGTGCAGTAATGATTAGGGGAGCTACCCTGGGCTCAGCAGTAATCTTCACAGGCACTCTAGTAGCGGTAATATTCACTGGAACCTTGGACCTAACAATCATAGATATTTCTTCAATAGGGTTTTCCACCTTAGGAACCTTTTCGAAGAGAATTGTACGATCATCTATCAGCCGTTGAATACCATTCCTCAATTTCAGGCAGTCATTGGGTCGGAGTATACAGAGATCGCAATTTTCCGCACAACCTGGAAATAAACCAGCTTGCAATAAGTTCTTCTTGATGATCAGGAGAGGAGATGTTAAGTCTGCTACAGTAGTGATGTGGGAATTGTCATCGACAATATTAACAGCCTTGTCATGATTAGGCATAGGTGCAGTGACGACATTAGGAGTCTCCGGAGGCTCAAATTCAATTTCCCCAGCTTCGATCATATCCTGAATTTTATTCTTCAACAACCAACAATCGTTTGTATCATGCCCGGGGCTATCGGAGTGATATGCACACCTGGCATTGGGATTATAACGAGGAGAAGTAGTGTTGACATTTGCAGGAGGACCTCTGAGAGTGATTAAATTTGCCTTTAGCATACTTTGCAGTGCTTGTGCTAAAGTCATATTGATCTTGGTAAACTGCCTTCTCGGCCTGTCCTGTCTGTGCTGGAAGTTTTGAGCTAGCGGGGCTGCAATCGTAACTGCTTCAATGACATGGTCACTATTTTTCTTGTTATGACTCCTTTGACCGTACACCGCATTTGATTCATTCTTCCCCTGATAGGACTTTTTGCTGCTTGCAGGGGTAGCCGCCTGTATCTTTCCACTTCGAATGCCGCTCTCCACCCGTTCACCTGTCAATATAAGTTCAGTGAAACCCGATGAAGAACTTCCCAGTAGATGGCTGTAGAATGGGCCAGTCAGTGTACCCATGAACATGTCTACTAATTCTCGATCAGTCATAGGGGGTTTGACTCTGCCAGCCAAATCTCTCCATTTTTGGGCATATTCTTTGAAGCTTTCTTTAGAGCCCATAGTCATATTCTACAACTGTAGCCGAGTAGGCGCTAATTCAGAATTATACTGGTAATGCTTGTAGAATGTCGTCGCTAAATCGGTCCAGGTTTGGATGTTAGAGCTCTCGAGCTGATAATACCACTCCAACTGTGTGCCAGACAGACTCTCTTGGAAGAAATGGATCCATAGCTTCCTATCAGTGGTATACGGCTGAATCTTTCTCACGTAAGCTCTCAGATGCATCTGAGGACAAGATGCACCATCATACTTAGTGAAAGTGGGGATCTTGAACTTGCGAGGAATGACCACATCAGAGACCAGTCCCAAACTTTCGAAATCCAGATCGGGCGCCTTCTAACCCTCCATAGCTAGCATACGTTCTTCTAGCAATTTGTACTTGTCATCTTTTGGAGAGTACTGTTCGTTTTCATAATCTTCATCATCATCCTCCTGGCTGAAAGGATCAGCATTCTCCTCTTCTGACTCTGTCCCCTCTTCTTGATCCTTCGGAATCCTAATCTTGACTCCTGTAGTCTGTCCTTTAAGCCTTCTTCCCGGGTTAATGTAACTCACAGGTTTCTTGTCTTTCTTTTGCTCGAGCAAGAGAGCCTTCAGTTCCTCCTGCCCTTTGGATAAGCTTAAGATCATCTCCTGGAATTGAGCATTTTGAGCCTGGAGATCTTTGACAGTTTGTTCGAGGGCCATGTTTCTGTTTAGAAGGAAGGTCGTGAGAATATTGATCTTTTAGAATACCTGTTATGCAATGTTATGCTATGCAATGTATGCAATGTTTTCAAGGACTTTTGGAATTTAACTTTGCGTAAACCACCAACAAGAGAGAAACTTATATTACTAATTTCTTTAATCAATGTTCATTACAAAAAGAATAATAATAAAAATTCAATGAAAGCTCAAGTCTCCCAGGGGCGACTTCTTTTTGGGCGAAGATATGCATTGAGTCTTCGTTCCTCATTAAGCTGACTGGTAAGTTCTAACACTTTCTTCCTTTCTGCAACGAACTGAGTCTCAAAAGTATCCCTTTCCTCTCTCAACTGGATCCAGGATCTCTTCAGTTCTTCAACATTGGTAGGCATATCTGGATAAGGAATGATCTGAGGAGTACCTCCTTCAATTTCTGGTTCGACAATCTGAGGTCCGATTGCAAGATATGGCATGACAATTTCACGAGCTCTAGCGCGTACCCATCTGAGATAAGGTTCCATAGGAATAGAGTTTTTCTGTCCTAAAGTACTTCTTTTCACCATGCCCCAAGCTCGTACAAACCTTTGGCGGAGACTTTGGGAATCGTTGTCATAGTCAAACACAATGCCTTGGATAATTATCTCATGCGGACCATCTCTTCGAGCATAACCAAACTGGCGTAGGGCTAAAGCTGGGTTATAAGTAATACCTCCTCTTATCCCCAAGAGTGGTACATTAGAGAATTCTCCACAACGGTCGATGAGGATAACATCTTCTTTGAGATGAGGACACCAACGGATGTTTGAATGGGAGAGCGACATTATCCTTTGAGACCATTTCAAATTCTGCTCGTTCTTCAAGACTGACTGAGGAAGGTGCGAAATAAACCACCTAGACAATAAAGGTACGCAGCACATGAGGGTCCCTTGTCTCTTCATAGTACGGGTGTGGAGGGAATGCAAAATGTCTCCAAGCAAGGTAGGCACAGGGTTATGAGTGAGAAATATCTTAATAGCATTCATGTCTATGAATTGGTCTGGATTAGGAAATAACACCAAACCATAGATTAGTAATGCTAGGACATCTTCGAAAGCATGGACATCCATAACTTTTAAGAATCCTCGGGCCTTATTTATTAGACATTTGGCCAGTAAACCCTTAACTCCACTTCTTGTTACCCAATTAGTTTCAATATCGGACCTTGTCATGTGTAAAGCCGTGGCAACTTCTTCAGATTTCGGAATCTTTTCTAAACCATTGAAAGGTGTTTGATCAAGGATAGGTATCCCAAGCAGCCTGGAGAATTCTTCTAATGTGGGCACCAACTGATAATCTAGAAAGTCAAGCAATGATGTTTAGGGTCGAAGAACTGGAATAGAACTCTCATCATATCTTCTTTGAACCCAGTGGTAACCAAATTGAGGAGAGAACCATGTTTCTTGATGAACTGAGCATGATCGGGAAGTTCTGACACTAAATTTTTCAGTTGAGGAGAGATTGCTACAAAATTGATCCGGATGGTCTTCCTGGAAGCCATAACCTGTTTAACAGAGCAAAGCTAAATCCCTAAGTCCTTGAAATGGTTAGTACAATGCCATGATGTCATGATGTTATGATGTTATGATGTTTTGATGTTATGATGTTATGATGTTATGATGTTATGATGTTATGATGTTATGTAAATAACAAGCAAGTCACACAACAATCATTCCTATGTTTTAAGGCTTGCATAAGTTCCATAGGTAAGTACCCTCCCCACTGAAGTTTGGTTGGTTCAACCTGTCCTAGAATAGTAATCGGGTTCTAGAAGGATCTCAAATCATTGACCTTTCTTTAAGTCCACTTCAGTGCAACACCAAGTGGTTGACCAAAGCTTCCCTAAAGTCCAATCTCAAAGAGTGTAGTATCGAGTCTCAACCAACCCCAGTCGGAACCGAAGTCAGTTATCTCACTACTTTCTAATGGCTAGGATGAGTCAATTAGGGTTCTAAAGGTCTGGTTAATGCTTTGATGACACCACACGGAAGCCAAATTTTTCCTCAAGTAAACATGAGGAACATCAGGACATCCAAAGTGTCACATTAACCGTAGCCATCATCTTAACCATTCCGCCGGTATACGCCAGATAGTCGCGATGATCTCTTGCTACTTACCTAAGGTACGCTAGATCCGGGTGTAGGATCTTTCACTCAAGCATATAATCCCTTAAAAATAAATCAGACAATTCAAATAAGTGATCTTTTTATTTTTTATTTTAAGATGACCTCTCTTTGTGGTCCCCAGCAGAGTCGCCAGTTCTGTCATATGGTGAACTGACTTCGTGTGTTTTTGCTTTAGAAAGCAAATGTCGCGGATAGCAAGAGTCGCCACCGGCTTTTCTTTTATCCAATAAGGAAAGGTGGAAAAGAACAGGAAAGACCTTAATCAGATTTCGGGTTCGGGAGGTACATTATACAAAGGGAAGGTGTTAGCACCCTTTGTATCCATGGTTGTCCATGGGCTCTTAATTGCTGGATCACTTATGTTATTTTTCTTGTCTGAAAAAAGTGTTTGTGAACGGCTTAGAAAATGTTTTGAAAAGAGAGTTTAACTTTGTAATGATTCTTGCATGAATGTATACAAAGTATTTATCTCGTTTGATTTTGAAAAGCGGTTTGGAAAAATATAACTTGGTAATGATTCTAGTATGAATGTATACCAAGTAGTTATTTTCTAGTAGATGTTTTGAAAAGTGTGATGTATGAAAAATGTTTTAGGTTGTGAATCAGCAATTAAGAGTTATACCTACCCCAAGGTCTTTATGGGTATTTCCTATCCTTAGGAGGGTAGAACTGTCCTTACTATTGAGAAGTAAGTAGTTTTATCCTTTGGATGTAAAAGGGTCATCGTAGGGTCATCGATCGGTCATTGAAGGCAACATTCGTAAGGATACCTTAGCATTCGGAGGGACGATCAACATTTAACCATAGGCTACACCGAAGGGTCATCGAGGGACAAAATCATATGTTCGAAGGCAACATCCGAGGGACTATGATTTATCGGGACATGATGATTTATTCGAAGGGTCTTTGCTAAGTGTATCCCCACGTTCGCGGGACATGACCGTAATACCGTAATACCATAATACCATAGGGTAACAAAGAGAGGTCCAAGATCACATATTCAAAGGCCATATTTTACAATCAATTATGTAATTAGGATGAATCTCCATATTAAAATTAATACATTAAAATCAATTAAGTAATTAGGTCCACATTAAAATTGATTAAGTAATCAGGATGAATCTCCACAAGGGTATCCCACAAATAAAGTGGAATACCTAGCCAGCTACCCTCTTCGGGAGTATGTGAGTCCTTACAATATTCAGCAAAGAGGTCAGAATACCAAATCAGGGTGCAATCGAGGATTACACCACAAAAGAAACACAACAGTATGAATGTCAGGCAAAATAACGCATGATTAGCATAGAACAGATCAGAGAAGCATAGGACATAACAACCAAAATATTAGCGACTATCACGTTCGCCTCTGCCTCGCCTAGCGAAGGCTTGGCGAACACTCGCTACATGCTCGCTTAGCGATGTACTAGCGAGCGGCTGCGGGTTTTGAATTTCAGAACAATACAATCTCAGCATGCTGCACGCCCTATGGCATCCAATACAGAAGTTACATGGTTCAACTTTCAAGATATTCAGGCACACTTAAACTCACATGCAAAATCTAATTACATATCCAAAAATTCAATCATGATGCATTAGGTATTTAGAGATTACAGATTGGAAGCATAAAACAGTAGTGATGCGCAAACCTGTTTGCAATTGAATTGCAACGTTGAATTGGCAGATCACTTTTGGTATCGGATTGAGTTGGGCGGAGGTAACCTTTGTGCAGATGAATTGCCTTCAGGGTTTCCTTTAGGGTTGCTCTGAATTCTCTTGGTTAACCTCCAAGGTTTGATTGCTAGGGTTCTGATTCGTCTCCCTCTGTTCCCCTTTTTCTAAATGAAGCGCTGCTATTTATAATGCTCTTTTTGTGACCTAATGGGCTCAGAATGAAGCCCAGAATTTTCTGATATCCGCAAGCTTCGCTAGGCGAGCGGTATAGCGAGGGGTTCGCTAGGCGAAGGATTTGCTCGCCTAGCGAGCATGTCAGTTTGGGCCATTTTCTGGATTTGGCCATCTGTGAGTTGGGCCTTTGTTCTTTTAGGATCAATGCCTTGAAAAATAAGTTCGGGTGCCTTAAAAATGCCTTGTAATACCAACGGGCAAATTTTGGGGTATGACAATCACCAAGGGACCTACAACACAACAAAGGTTAGTGGACAAAGCAAATTTGCATCTCAAGTCATAAGATTGCATCAACCACTAGAGCTAATAGCTTGAACCTGAAATACAAAGCTCAAAAGATAAGCACAAACCACTAGTACCAAGACTAGGGTCAAAGGCGAAGCAAAAAGTCAAAACAGCAGCCAATATTCAACATGAAGCACATTTATTCAAGCATGAACATGTCCTAAAAAGGATCAAATCCAAATCACAAGGAAAGGTCATCACATGAACAAGATAAAGCAAATGCACACAATGGTGATCACAATTGGACATCAAGAAGAGAAATTCCATATTAAAACAGAAATGAATCCAATAATCATGAAATTTTTTATGTGATATCAACCTGTTAAACACAATCATCATGCAAAAAATCAGAATCAGAAAAGCTCAATTGGCATGTCAATGAAAATGAACAAGATCAACATCAAAATGTGTGACACACATTGTCACACCATACATTCATGTGTCCAAAACAGAAATGAAAAATGCTAAAAATTCCAAACCAATTCTCAAAAATCAGGCAACATGTATAGAATGAGCATGTCAAATTTCAAGGCAATTGGAGAAAGTATGAGCATTTCACAAGACAAATGGCACAAAATATCACATTTTGCACCATGTTCAAACATCAACTCATAATGAAAAATCTAGAAATGATAAAATCAGGAAATGAACATCATAAAATACTAGACATCAAGATGAACATGTAGGAAAAAATTGCATTCAATTTGGAGTTATTTTCAATTTGTTATGATTTTTGGAATTTGCATAAAAATAATGAAATACATGTGAATCATGGGAATATGAAATTGGAAAATGAAATTGGAATCATGGAGGAATCGAGCTCTGGTTTGCAATGTCACAAGAAGCGCTTCAGAAAAAATGGATTGGAATAAAGTAAAGTGCTAATGCCAAGGTTCGAACCAGCGTTTCAGTGGTTCCAGGAGCGCTCACATAAAATGCCATTGAAAAATCAAAACAACATTCGCCAAGAATCGAACTGGCGTGCAAGTGGTTACCAAGCGCTACGCTAAACGCTGTCGTTTCAAGGCAAGGGAATTAAAATGAATTTCCAAAACGCTTACAGCAAGAATCGAACCATAAACAATGAGGTGAACAGCGCGCTAACCCTAGCTGAACCAGACGCGCTCAGCACTGTTCACACACGGAGGTTGACGGTGGTTTCCACCGTCTTCCTCGTTGGAACCGACGAGGCTACAATACACGTTCATAATTTTTTTTTGCAGAATTTGAAGTGCTATATATGGTTGGACTCGTCTCAGTGTGTAGAACAAGGATCTAACATTATTTAAGCCTAAAAGTCCATGGTTAAAGCAAATCGAAGCAAAACATTATTGCACTCAAAACTTCAAATTCACATAACTCAATCAATACTTCACCAAATTCAATGAAATTTACATCAGAATTCTCAGTGTTCAAAGCTCTACACAATTATGGCAATAAAATGAAGAATTAAGGTGATCGAATTTCCAACCTCTTGAAGAACAGTGAGTTGATTATGTGGATTCAAGCTCCCTCCAGCTCCAAATCTTCTCTATGAACCTTGTGATGAAGCTTTGTACATGAATTGGCTCTTGAATTGGCTTGGATCTAGATGAACTTCAAACCTCCATGTTCATGTCCATGAGCTCAACCTACTTGATTCTTGATGGAATTCTTCAAATCAATGCTTGATCCCTACTAAATGACACTCCAGGAACACAAATATGCAATAAAATTCATGTGTTGTGTGAAGAATTTTCAAATTTGGATGGAGAGAAAAATTGGAGGGAGAATTTGATTCTAGATCTAGAACTTGTAAAACTCAACAATTCTGTTAGAATTAAGCTTTTATATGTTGTGTTAATTATCATGCTAATCCAAATTAAGCTTGGCTAATGAAAAGTTAATGAGATATGGGGTGTGATGCACAAATGGTAAGTGCACCTTATGCATGGTGAAAATGCACGTGAACAATGCACATGCATGGTTCCAATCCACTTAAAATCATCTTATGAACATGTTGGAATGATCAAAAAGCTTGTATCATCAACCAATTTCAAATTATGGATTTTCCCTCCAAAACGCACATGTATGTACCAATGGTCATGTGATATTATTTCATGTAATGCAATGATGGATTTGGAAAATATAGGTAAAAAAAAGCAATATGCAGAAAGAGTGGTTCAAATTGGAGTTTTGGATCAAAAGTTATGGCACTTTGAAGTTTCATGCACACTTGGTGATCATTTGCTCATAACTCCTCAACCATACATCAGATGCTCATGATCTTGGACTTTTTGAAAAGGGAGAGAAAGATCTTCAACTTTCATGTTGACCAAAATTTCATTTGAAGCTTCTTTGATGTTGGAAAGTCAAGTTGAATGTGGTCCAAAAACTTGCCATTTTTGGAAACTCAAAATTACAGGTCACTTTCCATTTTGGGAAACTTTTGATTTGATTTCAAATTCTTCAATGTAGATGTTTGACATGATGAATAAGCCTCTTTTGGACATGAATGAAGAGTCTCAAACAATTTCTCCACCTCATAGCCCTCAGTTGACTTTTAGTTGACTTTTATGGGCCCCAGATGACCTGGCAATGCACTGATGACTTTGAGCCTCTGATATTTGGCAAAGTTGCTTCAAAATGAACCTTAGCTCATGTAAGCTCTTCAAAATAATCATGTGGCCTTCATCTCAAGGAAAAACTTGCCCTTTTGCACTGATGAATCCTCTTGATGCCAATGCTTATGGATATGATGCAATGCACTATGAAATGATATATGACCTAAAAAATGAAATGAACGCATGAATGAGGGGTGTAAATTTGAGGTGCTACAGTATTGTGTGGAAACTTGGCCTTTTTTCCTTCCTTTAGAAGATGTCTTGGTTCAAGGATCCATGCTTGTGATAAGTGGGTTGAGTGTTCTCCAAAGAATGGCTTAAAATAAAAAGCAAAAGCAATACTAACTTCTAACTCATTAACAACTAACATTTAATTTCTAGTTATTTACTATTAATGCCATTTAATTTCAAGCTTTATTTATTTGCCATTATTCATACCATTTTAATTGTTTATATTAATACCATTTTCACTTTGTCCACTTGGACCATATTGTGTGATATATCTTGTTTGTGCATATTTTGTTTGTTTGTGTGGTCTTTGACCATTAATGTACATAATAAAAACAAAAGCCCTAAAAAACTATTGTGTGGACTATTGATTTGATCTGAGACAATTGGACTTAGAATTTAGGCAACATTCCCTATGCAAAAGGACTTGGCCAATGCCAACTTTTATGAAACCAAGTGCTTGCAATTTGAGACTTCATCTGATACATCATTGAAGATCCCTTTGAGTTCATCTGCAACATGATCATTGTGAACCTGTTATTTTGAACCTATGACTTGTGGAATTCATCTGCTACATGGGCCAAATTTGAAGAAGATCATGGAGGTGCTAAGCTTGGATGTGGCTATCTTTATTTGATGCCTTGCTCTTCAAGTTGATATAGTGTGCATTTTTTGTTGCTTGAATCTATTGTCCAAGGGAATTTGGGTTTCTATATGACATTCTTGTCTATTGGATTGCAGTCCATTGGTCAAATCTTTTCAACTCTTAACTTTTTAAATTTATGCTTAGGATTAGTCTCTTGATCTCCTCCCCATTTCTTTAATTTCAAATTCTCTCACTCCTTTTAAAAATCTTATTTGCTTGTGTCTGTTTTTCTAAATTTTGACCATATTGTAAACTAGAAAATTTGGCCTTATGCCATTGCATTTTCAAACTTCTTTTCTTAATCAAACTTGTAAATAGACTTAATTATACTTGACCTAAACTTTCAAAAAAGATAAAAAGAACTAACTTATTCAAACCATTTTTTTGCCCTTGTGCCTTTTAAACTTAATTTTATTAAAAGCAATGCATCCACTTTGAAATTTATACCACGAAATACGAGGTTTTGATCCCTCATTTTATGTTGGTACCTAGGCACAAGTCTGAAGGTCTTGTCAAACAAAAAAATATAATTAATAAATTCTTTTCTCATCCCCCCATTCTATTTGTTTCTAAACATCATTTTTGTACAAAATACATATGAACACAAGAAAGGGCTTCCTAGGAGTACCTAGGACAATTTGGGTGCTAACACCTTCCCTCTGTCTAACCAACCCCCTTACCTGTAACCTTTGGTATTTTATTAGTTTTGATTTGAAAACTTCTTATTTTTGGGTTTTGTTCGTACTTTTCCCTTTTCCCTTGGAAACAATAAAAGCGCGGTGGTGACTCTGGCTTTATTGACGTCTAGCTTATCCATAGCTTGATGGTCATTAATTTACGGCTACAAAAATTAAGTGGCGACTCTGCTAGGGAGTAGTCTCTAGTGGGTTTATCCTACTTTGTTGTGTGTATATAATTGTATATAATTGATGTATGTATATTTGATTGTATGATATAATCTGCTTGTTATGTTTGGTGATCTCTGAGTGGTGAGATAAGCTCTAACCCTAACTTGAGTGTAATTAAGATAAGAGGATGGTATAGTCATGTTCGACTTGTGTGGAGTAGTCCTTAACAAGTTGGATTGAGATCCATCTTCTTAGTGGAGACCCTTTTGGATTTGGAAATGTCACACATGTATTTGTGGTTAGGCATTACTATCTCTAATTTGGGTCTGAGAAGCTGAGGACCGTAGAACATTTACCCCTTCTTGGCCTATTTAGGACGTAGTGCGAAGACTGTTCAAGTGTAGACTTGATAACAGTTGTTACGTGATACTACACTCAGACGAGTTTCTCTTGAGAATATTATGGGTCGATGAGTCAGACATCTTAACCTGTAATATCTGATAGATGGAATTAAGACTCTGGGAACTTTTTAGAACATGATCTATAGGTTTTTAACCTTAGTTCACTTCTTTGGGGTGATTCTTACCCATACTCCATGCTCGTGACTTACAACAAACCCTTGATTCTTGGTTGATCCAATCAAGTCTTGTCAATATCAATGGATCTTGGGTGTTGATAAGGTGTAAACCATTGAAATTCTGGTATCAGATATAAGATGTCGAAGGTAATGTCACGACACTAATATCTGTTAACAAACATAGGATAAAGATACAGAATGGTAAAGGAAATGACATAAGCAATTGTTAACCCAGTTCGGTACAACTCACCTATGTCTGGGGGCTACCAAGCCAGGAAGGAAATTCACTAAAATATAATTAGTTCAAAGACTCTCCGTACACTTCAACAAGTTACAGTCTTTCTCACCTAATCTCTACCCGTGCAATTTCTACCTAAGCACTCTTAGATATGAGAAGCCACTCACTTCCCCACAATCACACACCAGTAATTTTAAACAACAATCCCTTGTGAAAAGAAAATACTTTTCAATTACACACTCTTGATTTTACTTCACAGTTTCAATCAAGAAGACACACTCTTGATCTTGCTTAACAACTTTGATCAAGAAGACACACACTCTTGCTTAACAGCTTTAGAGTGACAAATTACAACCACAAATCAGTCCAATTCAATCATCAATGGATGACTTGAATGACCTACAAGTCTCACGACTAAACAAACACAAACCCTAGCTCTCTCTCTATATTTTGCTCAGTATTGCTTGTGTGTTCAAACAGGTTTTCTAAGTCCCTTTTTATAGAAGCATCCAGCTGGGCTTGGACATCTTGAAAACCCTAAATTTATTTTCCAATCAAATCTTTTTATAACAACTGGTTAAATCTTCTTGGAAAATAAGTAAATCTGGTTATAATCCATGATTGAATGCGCCACCTAATCAGATCTTCAATCATACAAAGATTTCCATTAATTGTGCAATCACAAAACACCAGACATTCATACTGAATGTTCTGTGTACAGGATGTCATGACATCGGGTCTGACATCCTGGAAAAATCCTGCATAATCCAATAATTCCTTTTATAACTTCCAGCAGGTACAACCATATCAGATGCCATGTCCTTGTGAATGTCATCTAAAACAATCCTGCATGAACATGTCTTTCATTTAAGCTCCAGCAGGTACATCCAATATCAGAAGCCATGGCATTGTATGTGGCATTCTGAAACAATCCTGCATGAACATGTTCTTGAACTCCAGCAGGTACATAGGATATTTCATTTTAAGACATCACACATAACATCTTGTGAACATTCTTTGTTTTACCAAAATTGATGCCAACACTTAGAATCAACAACCATAATCCACCAAAATGGATGATTGATCTTGACAATGACTTGATTCATCCCTTGACCTTTGTTTGTTTGCCTTGTGTATGATCCCTTACTTGTGATTGTTGCATTCATGCGCATCATAACATTCATCACATGAAAATTTCAAGGAACTGAGGTATTATTTGCAAATATTACAGACCATGGATTGTGGACGAAGGAACACTAGGAAGTACATTTTCAAATGTCCCGACTTAAAAGAGTTAAGGAAGCTAATATCTTTTGTATTAGATCCCTTGGATTTCAAACAACGTCATGGGAAGCTTCTATCTATCTTGTCTACTGATGTGGTTGAAGGACTTTTAAGTGTATTGGTGCAGTTCTATGATCCTCTCTACCGTTGCTTCACTTTCCCAGATTATCAACTTGTGCATACCTTGGAGGAGTATTCTCACCTCTTGGCAATACCTGTTTCTAGTAGAGTGCCATTTAGTGGATTGGAAGAGATTCCAAGATCTCATCTTATTGCTGAATCTCTTCACTTAAAGAAGTTTGAGATAGAGGCTCATTGGGCGAAGAAAGGAGGATTATTTGGGTTGCCGTCTGATTTCCTCATCAAGGATGATACTGTCTTTTCTCAAGCCGGTAGTGTGGATGCTTTTGAAGCTACCTTTGTGTTGCTCATTTATGGATTAACTTTGTTCCCTAACATTGACGATTTTGTTGATGTTAACTCCATTAGACTTTTCTTGATTGGGAATCCTGTGCCTACTTTGTTGGGTGATATGTACTTCTCCTTGCATCTAAGAAATTCTAAAGGTGGTGGAACTATTGTCTGTTGCATCCCTCTTCTATACAAGTGGTTTATTTCGCACTTGCCTCAGACGCCCGCTTTTGTGGAGAACAAATAATGTCTACGGTGGTCTCAGAGACTTATGTCTCTCACTAATAATGATATAGTTTGGTATGATCCTTCTTTGAGCTGTTTGGAGATTATTGATAGTTGTGGTGAATTCTCTAATGTGCCTCTCATTAGTACACAAGGAGGTATTAACTACAACCCTGCTTTGACTCATCGCCAACTTCGGTTCCCTTGAGAGACAAACCTAATAGCATTTTGTTAGAAGGTCTTTTCTATCAAGAGGGTAAAGATCCCCAACATTTGAAGCAGAAGATTGTGCATGCTTGGCATAATATGCATAGGAAAGGAAGATCCGAGCTTGGTCCGTGCAATTGTGTAGCTTTGGAAGCTTACACTTTTTGGGTGAAGAAGAGAGCTTTGGAGTTGAAGATGCCTTATCCTTGTGAAGGACCTATGTCTATGGTTGTGGTTGAGCCATCAACTATCCCTAACCGAGATGTAGAGGAGTTGGAAGACGCACTTTCCAAGATGAAGCAAGAGAAGGATATGTGGGAAAAGCGTTTCCATGCTTTTAGCAAGAAGCATGAGGAGTTGCAGTTGGAGTCTAAGGACAAAGATGCACTTATTGAGCTACAGCCTTCCGTTGCTTGGAAGAAGATTGTTGATCAGCTTGTCCTCGAGAAGACTCAGATGAAGGCTTCTTTTGAGACCGAGATTCGACGCATCCGAAGGAAGTACGCGCCTGCAGCCAGATCTTCTGACATTGTTGTTAGGGATCCTTAGGATGACTAGTCTCCTTTTCTCTTGTATTTTTCATTTGGTTTCTGAAATTGTACTCAGTGTAATCCTTCCAATTATATAAATGAAAAGAGATTTTTTATGGTCATATCAAATTGTTGCAATTGTTGAAAATATATATATATATATATATATATATATATATATATATATATATTTGCAAATACTATAGTAAGTTCCTTTAAAATAAAAATAAATAAATAAGCATTGCATTTCATGCATCATTTGCATAAGCAAGTTTCTCTTTCTCCAGATGTCTCATTGGTGTTTCTTCTGTGCTTCAACTAAGCTGACTCATCGGTACAACACTCGCGCTAATCACTCCAGAATCATGGAACATCTTGAGCAAGAGAATGAAGACCTGAAAGAGAAGATCGCCCACCTGACTACCATGATGGAGTCAGTGTTAGCTGAACAGAGCCAATCTTCTCCAACACCCGCAACTCCTCCTCCTCAGAGGACTGTTACTTCAGAGGTGGCTACCTCTATCATGCCTGCTGTTATCGCTCATTTCGCACATGCCATGCTTGCCGGATTCCCGTGGGGAATGCCGCAAAACTTTATGCCTGAAGGCTTCGCGCCTACTTTTTCTTATATGCCGACATCTAGCCCAGTCATGTCTGTGTTGCCGCCTGTAGTGCACACCTTACCTCGTGTGGAAGACATAATTTATCATTCCAAGCCATCTGAGGGCCCAGACGTTTATGACAAAATGGATGAAATTAAGGATCAAAGTGTTGTTGAATTGTGTCTAGTATCGAACTTGAAGATTCAAGTAAAGTTCAAAGTGCACAAAGGGAACACATGTCCACTCAGTCATTTGGTGATGTATGCCCACAAGATGTCTAGCCAAATTGACAATGATCAGCTGTTGGTTCACTACTTTCAAGACAGTCTGACCGGCGCTGCATTAAGATGGTATATGGGGTTGGACAGTGCGAGCATCCGCACTTTCAACATTTTGGGTGAAGCATTTGTCAAGCAGTATAAGTATAATATGGATATGGCACCTAATAGAGAGCAATTGAGGTCTATGTCTCAGAAGGAAAAAGAGACATTCAAAGAGTATGCATAGAGGTAGAGAGAATTAGCTGCTCAGATCACCCCTCCTTTAGAAGAGAAAAAGATGACCAAGATATTTTTTAAGACCCTGGGCTCATTTTTCTTTGAGCGTATGATTTCCAGTGCCCCTAGTGATTTTACCAAATTGATAATATGGGGATGAGGCTAGAAGAAGGTGTCTGAGAAGGATGGTTGTCAAAGGAGGAGGTATCATCTAACAAGAGGTACGACATCAGTTTCGGTAAGAAGAAAGACAGTGAAGGCAACAGAATCATTAGTGGGAGGTAGAGGAGGCCTCAAATAAGAAGAAGTTAACCATCCCATCAACATCATCATCAAGTATCCTCGATAATTCCTATTTTCTCAGCAAGTCAATCCACATCAATTCAACAACAACAACAAGAAAACACCTACAACAATAACAATACCAACAATCATCAACAACAAACTTTTGAGAGAAATAAGGTCTCTTTCGACCCAATTCCTATGACCTTGTAAAACCCCAATTTTGACCTTAAGATCCCTCATGCAATTTCATCATATGCATTAGCATTGGGATCATACCTTGGCATTCTCCTTACCCTTATTTCATTAGGTTTGTTTTGGGAGAGATCACTAAGCACTATGTGATTGTATCATACTTGTATATCATCATTTTACTAACCAAAATACAAAAATATATCTTTGCATTTGCCTAACTCTTTTGTAGGTAGGGCATGATCTCCATTGATCTTCAAGTTCACATCTAGGGTTTGAGACCCTCTTGACGAAAAACACAACCATGGATTGATCCAAGAATGGTTACAAGCATCATATATGTGTCCCAATGATCTCTACATGTCATATTGATCAAGTTTTCTTCAAGAGTTTGAGGGTGATTTGCCTTGGAAACCATTGTTTGACTGGGTATCTTGAGTAACTTCTCCAACAAGCTATCTCACCAATTGATCAAAATTCTCAAGAGACACTTCAAAATTCATCATCTTATGCATATATGATCTACCATGAGCCAATAAAGTCAAGAGAATTGAAGGTTAGCAAGTTGGTTGATGGTGGTTGGCCAAATGAATTCATCTGATCAAAACTAGGTCTCCCTAGACCCTATCTCCTACAATTTTCACCATATGAAAATGATTCCAAGAGAAACGTTACTATAAATAACATTACAAACAACTTTCATGTTGATACCTAGAGCTAGTTTTGCTTGTAAAATCATTTTTTTATTTGAAACATTATAGGTCATTTTGTCTAAACCCTAATTTGAAAGTCAACTTCTCAAGGCCTTAACTTGCTCAATTTTTATGATATGAAAGATTTACAATTTTCACAATCAAATTCAAGATGTCTACTTCAACTTTTATGTTTTGACTGAGAGCTAATTCAACTTTTTTCAGCATGTGATATGGGGATACATTATAGGTCATTTTTTACCTATACCATTGAACAAGTTATTTTCCCCAACTTCAGAAATGCATAACTCTATCATTATAAATCCAAATGACATGAAATTTGTGGTCATTTTGAAGGTCTTTGAAATAGCTACAACTTTGATGAATACACGTTTCTCATTTGAAGAACATATAAAAAGTTAAGTAAGGTGGAATATTGAGATATATGGCTTGACACTTAGAAAAAATTTCAACATGTTGAAATTTCCAAACTTCCACCTCAAAATTCTCCATGTCCCAAGCTCCAAATGAAAAAGTGTTAAACATCAAACTTGTTCCCCTTGATCCAAGCATTCCAAAAAACCCAAGCTCATGCATTTTGGATGAAGTTTGCTAGGTCTGCGCATGGCTTTAACATGGATGCATCATTGGAAAGAATCAAATGTCCAAACTTCAGTTCACATTGCCATTCAAGCTTCATTCAGGCTTCAACATGAGTGATTTTGGACCTTAATGCATTGCCTCATGGGCCTCTACATGCCCATGCACTCGTGTCATTCACATTGCCAATTTTGGACAGATTTTCAAGTGTGCAAATAACACTTCAATTGGCTATAAATAGAAGGCTTCTGAGCTCATTTGAACCACACCTTGAGTGCCAACTTTGCCCCTCAATTCAAACCCTTTCACTCTAAAGGAAAACCTGAGAATTTTCAATTTGAAAATTAAGTTTGAATCTCAATTGTTGGAGATTCAAGAACTCTAGCATCCAAAGCCTTGCACCCTTGCCAATCATTTCCTACTAGCTTATCAAGTGTGATCAGATCGTGTTTGAAGCAAGCAACATCAAGTTCTGCAAATCATTGAAGGTAATTTTCATAAAACTTCATCTCTTCGATTCTCACTCAATTCTTATCAATTCTCTTGGATCTTTGCTTATCTGAAGTTTTACCAATGTAGGCAAGAAGGTTGAGTTGCTGAGAGGTCAAATCAAAGCAACTCAGTTGATGCACCTCAAAATTCAACCCCATATCTCTCTCTATATATTTGGAGTTAGTTAAAATTGAGGTGATATTCGTGATCTACACCATTTTATCTTTCAGATCGTTTCCTCTTTTGTCATTTATGATGTGGTGATGATTGAACCAGTCCGGCTAGGGTCATCGGAGAAGATGACCAACCTTTGGCTCCGACGATGAGCTGGAAGTGTTCAGAGCCATTGATTTGTTTTAAAACGTTTTAATCTGAAGCGCTCATTGTGAATACCAGGCGTGTGGACAGTTGACTAGCGTCCATCATGGAACGCGCGCTCTCCACCACCTGATCTGCCACCTGAATTAATGAGGCAGATCAAGTGGTCCACGTTTTTTCCTATTTTCTGATTTTTCTTTTATTTCTTTTATTTTCATTAATTCATATTAATTTTAATATTGATCCAAAAAATATGAGAGTTTCACCAAATAATTTCAAATAATTTCCTCTTTCATATTTTGAATTAAAATTATTTTTTGGATCATTATTAATATTTTTCATGATTTAATTGATTTTGTGTTTGTTTTTAATTGTTTAAAAATACTTTTAAGTCTATAAAAATTTTGAAAATTTTTCACCAAGGTCCTTTGACCTTATTTGACCTATGATAAATCTCATGGCCATTTCTTTGGTGTTTTGATGAGGTTTTAGGAATTTGACAAACCATATTTAATTTAAATGTATTATTTTAGTATTTTTAATTTGAATAAATGTCAAATAATTGTGTTGGCCTATTGTGATGACTTGTTTGAGTTTGACTATTGTTGTTGGGCCTTGGTCAAGGTTGATTTGACTTTGTAAAGTTAATATCATTGGATTTAGGGGATTGATGGAATGTACATTCCATCTCCCAAAATGAATGGATGATATTAATTTGGTAAAAGTCCTCCTTTGACCAATTTGAGTTTTGATCCATTACCCTCCCTCTTTATCTTATTCCCCTTCTTTATGCATTCATCTCATTTGGCCTATGATATCTCAATGTCCTAAGCATAGTTGATTGAAAAATTAACATAAGTATGGATGAGATTAGGCCACCTCTTTTGCATATTCCTTTTATGTGTGGTATGTTTCATGTGTATAGTCCATTATACTATTTCTCTAACATGCATTAACACCAAAATTCTATTGCCCGAGCTCAAATAGTTGTGACTTCTACATAAGTCCAATTACGATTGCTTAACATAGCGCTAAATTTTTGACACAAAAGGCATAGCATTCTAGTTAGTGAGATTGTAAGTCTCCCCTCGTTCATGGTATTATGTGGAAACTTGGTCTTTTTTCCTTCCTTTGGAAGATGTCTTGGTTCAAGGATCCATGCTTGTCATAAGTGGGTTGAGTGTTCTCCAAAGAATGACTAAAAAATGAAAAGCAAAAGTAAAACAATACTAACTTCTAACTCATTAAGAACTAACATTTAATTTCAAGCCATTTACTTTAATACAATTTAATTTTAGACTTTATTCATTTGCCATTATTCATACCATTCTAATTGTTTGTGTTAATGCCATTTTCACTTTGTCCACTTGGACCATATTGTGTGATATATCTTGCTTGTGTATATTTTGTTTGTTTGTGTGGTCTTTGACCATTAATGTACATAATAACAACAAAAACCTTAAAAAACTTTTGAGTGAACTGTTGGCTTGATCTTGGATAAATGGACTTATAATTTAGGCAACATTCCTTTGCTATAGGACTTGGCCAATGCCAACTTATGTGAAACCAAGTGCTTGCAATTTGCAACTTCATCTGATACATCTTTGAAGATCTCTTTGAGTTCATCTGCAACATGATCATTGTGAATCTGTTATTTTGAACCTGTGACTTGAGAAATTCGTTTGTTAGATGGGCTATCTTGAAGAAGATAATGGAGTGGCTAAGCTTGGATGTGGCTATCTTTATCGGATGCCTTTCTCTTCAAGTTGATATAATTATGCATTGTGTGTTGCTTGATTCTAATGTCCAAGGGGATCTGGGTTTCTATTGACATTCTTGTCTATTGGATTGCTACCCATTGGTCAGATCTTTTCAACTCTTAACTTTTAATTTTATGCATAGGATTAATCGCTCCATCTCCTCTCCATTTTCTTTAATTTCAAAATTTCTCCCCCGTTTTTTAGAATATTCTTTGTTTGAACTATTTTTGTTCTAAACTTTGACCACTTTGCAAAAAGATAGAAACTTTGGCCTTATGCCATTGTATTTTCAAACTTCTTTTCTTAAATCAAATTTGTAAATAAACTTAACTATACTTGACCTAAACTTTCAAAAAGCCAAAAAAGAGCTAACTCATTCAAACCATTTTTAGCCGTTTGTGCCTCTCAAACTTAATTTTTTGTTAAAAGCAATCCACTTAATTTAAAGTTTATACCACAAACTACGAGGTTTTGATCCCTCATTTTTATGTTGGTACGTAGGCACAAGTCCGAAGGTCTTGTCAAACACAAAAATATAATTAATGAATTCTTTTCTCATCCCTCCATTCTATTTGTTTGTATACATCCATTTGAACAAAATACATATGCACACAAAAAAAGGCTCCCCAGGAGTACCTAGGACACTTTGGGTGCTAACACCTTCCCTCTATGTAACCAACCCCCTTACCTGTTATCTCTGACATTTTGTTAGTTTTGATTTGAAAACTTTATACTTTTGGGTTTTGTTCGTACTTTTCCCCTTTTTCCCTTGGAAACAATAAAAGTGCGGTGGCGACTATGGTTTTATTGATGTCTAGCTTATCCATAGCTTGATGATCATGAATTTACCGCTATAGAAATTAAGTGGCGACTCTGCTGGGGAGTAGTCTCCAGTGGGTTTAGCCTACTTTTTTTGTGTGTATATAATTGTATATATGTGATGTATATATATATATGTATGTGTGATATAATCTGCTTGTTGTGCTTGGTGATCTCTGAGTGGTGAGATAAGTTCTAACCCGAACTTGAGTGCAATTAAGATAGGAGGATGGTATAGTCATGTTCGACTTTTATGGAGTAGTCCTTAACAAGTTGGCTTGATATCCATCTGCTCAGTGGAGACTCTTTTGGATTTAGAAATGTCACACAAGTATTTGTGGTTCGGCATTGCTATCTCTAAATTGGGTCCGAGAAGCTGAGGACCTTAGAACATTTAATCCCTCTTGGCCTATTTAGGACGTAGTGGAGAGACTGTTCAAGTGTAAACTTGATAACAGTTGTTATGCGATACTACACTCAGACGGGTTTCTCTTGAGAATATTACGGGTCGATGAGTCAGTCATCTTAACCTATAATATCCGATAGATGAAATTAAGACTCTCGGGACTTTTTAGAACATGTTCTACAGGAATTTATCCTTAGTTCACTCCTTTGGGATGGTTCTTACCCAGACTCCATGCTCGTGACTTACAACAAACCCTTGATTCTTGGTTGATCCAATCAAGTCTTGTCAATATCAATGGAACTTAGGTGTTGATAAGGTGTAGACCATAATCAACCAAAATGGATGATTGATCTTAACAATGACTTGATTCATCCCTTAACCTTTGTTTGCTTGCTTTGTGTGTGATCCCTTATTTGTAATTGCTTCATTCATGCATTCATGCACATCATAACATTCATCATACGAAAATTCAAGGAACTGAGGTATTATTTGCAAATATTTTCAGACCATGGATTATGGACGAAGGAACACTAAGAAGTACAGTTTCAGATGTCCCGACTTGAAAGAGTTAAGGAAGCTAGCATCTTTTGTATTAGATCCCTTGGACTTTAAACAGCGTCATGGGAAGCTTCTGTCTATCTTGTCTGCTAATGTGTTTGAAGGACTTTTGAGTGTGCTAGTGCAGTTCTATCATCCTCTCTACCATTCTTTAACTTTCCCGGATTATCAACTTGTGCCTACCTTGAAGGAGTATTCTCATCTTTTGGGGATACCTATTTCTAGTAGAGTACCTTTTAGTGAATTAGAGGAGATTCCCCAATCTAATATTATTGCTGAAGCTCTTCACTTGAAGAAGTCTGAGATAGAGGCTCATTGCATGAAGAAATGAGGGTTATTTGGGTTCCCATCTGATTTCCTCGTCAAGGAAGCTACTGCCTTTGCTCAAGCCGGTAGTGTGGATACTTTTGAAGCTATCTTTGTGTTGCTCATCTATGGATTAGCTTTGTTCCCTAACATTGACGGTTTTGTTGATGTTAACGCCATCATACTTTTCTTGATTCGGAATCCTGTGCCTAATTTGTTGGGTGATATGTATTTCTCTTTCCATCTAAGGAATTCTAAGGGTAGTGGAATGATTGTCTGTTGCATTCCTCTTCTGTACAAGTGGTTTATTTCACACTTGCCTCAGACACCTGCTTTTGTGGAAAATAAACGATGTCTACGATAGTCTCAGAGACTTATGTATCTCAGTAATGATGATATAGTTTGGTATGACCCTTCTCTGAGCAGTTTGGATATTATTGATTGTTGTGGTGAATTCTCTAATGTGCCTCTCATTGGTACGCAAGGAGGAATTAACTACAACCCTGCTTTGGCTCGTTGTCAACTTGGGTTCCCCTTGAGAGATAAACCTAATAACACTTTGTTATAAGGTCTTTTTTATCATGAGGGTAAAGATCCCCAACATTTGAAGTAGAAGATGGTGCATGCTTGGAATAATATGCATAGGAAAGGAAGATCCGAGCTTGGTCCGTGCAATTGTGTAGCTTTGGAGGCTTACACTCTTTGGGTGAAGAAGAGAGCTTTGGAATTTAAGATGCCTTATCCTTATGAAAAACCTATGCCTATGGTTGTGGTTGAGCCACTAACTCTCCCTAACCAAGATGTAGAGGAGTTGGAAGACGCACTCGCCAAGATGAAGCAAGAGAAAGATATGTGGGAAAAGCGTTTATGTGCTTTGAGAAAGAAGCGTGAAGAGTTGCAGTTGGAGTCTAAGGACAAAGATGCACTTATTGAGCTACTTGAAGACCGAGTGACTAAGAGACAGAGAGAGTCGGAGGTTTCATCTTCCTCTAGCATGCCTCAGCCTTCCGTTGCTTGGAAGACGATTGTTGATCAGCTTGTCCTCGAGAAGACTCAAATAAAGGCTTCTTTTGAGACCGAGATTCGACGCATTCGAAGGAAATACACGCCTACAGCCAGATCTTCTGACATTGTTAGGGATCCT
This sequence comes from Lathyrus oleraceus, assembly GCF_024323335.1. Taxonomy (NCBI): domain Eukaryota; kingdom Viridiplantae; phylum Streptophyta; class Magnoliopsida; order Fabales; family Fabaceae; genus Lathyrus; species Lathyrus oleraceus. The sequence continues at coordinate 491,792,207 of NC_066583.1, forward strand.
TAGGATGACTAGTCTCCTTTTCTCTTGTATTTTTCATTTGGTTTCTGAAATTGTACTCAGTGTAATCCTTCCAATTATATAAATAAAAAGAGATTTTTGGTCAGGTGAATTTGTTTCAATTATTGATATATAAATATATATATTTGCAAATGATATAGTAAGTTCCTTGAAATATAAAAATAAATAAACAAGCATTGCATTTCATGCATCATTTGCATAAGCAGGTTTTTGCCAGATGTCTTATTGGTGTTTCTTCTGTGCTTCAGCCAAGATGACTCATCGGTACAATACCCGCACCAATCATCTGAAAATCATGGAGCATTTGGAGCAAGAGAATAAAGAGTTGAAGGACGAGATCGCTCACCTGACTGCCATGATGGAGTCAGTGTTGGATGCTCATAGTCAAGCTTCTCCAACACCTGCAACTCCTCCTCCGAGGAATGTTATTTCAGAGGTGGCTACCTCTACCATGCCTGCTGCTACCGCTCATTTCACGCTCACCATGCCTGTCGGATTCCCATGGGGAATACCGTCCAACTTCATGCCCGAAGGCTTTGCGCCTACCTTTGCTTCCATGTCGGCATCTAGCCCGGTCATGTGTGTGCCACCTCCCGTTGTGCACACCTTACCTCGTGTAGAGGACACCATTTATCAATTCAAGCCGTCTAAGGGTCCGAATGTCTATGAGAAAATGGACGAGATGAAGGATCAGTTTCTTGAGTTGCGTAAGGAATTGAAAACGCTAAGGGGTAAGGATTTGTTAGGTAAGAGTGCTGATGAGTTAGGTTTAGTACCCAACGTCAAGATCCCGGTGAAGTTCAAAGTGCCTGACTTTGAAAAGTACAAAGAGAACACTTGTCCGCTCAGTCATCTAGTGATGTATGCCCGCAAGATGTCTACTCTAACTGATAATGATCAACTGCTGATTCACTACTTCCAAGACAGTCTGACCGGTGTTGCGCTCAGATGGTATATGGGATTGGATAGTGCAAGCATGCGCACTTTCAACAACTTGGGAGAGGCTTTTGTCAAGAAGTATACGTACAACATGGAGATGGCGCCTGATAGAGACCAGTTGAGGTCTATGTCTCAGAAAGATAATGAGACATTTAAAGAGTATGCACAGAGATGGAGGGAATTGGCTTCCCAGATCACTCCTCCTTTGGAGGAAAAAGAGATGACAAAGATCTTTCTGAAAACTCTGAGTTTATTTTATTATGAACGAATGATTGTTATTGCTCCCAGCGACTTTACCGAAATCGTGAACACGGGGATGAGCCTTGAGGAAGGAGTCAGTGAAGGACGTTTGTCGAGAGATGAAGCATCGTCGAGAAAGAGGTACGATAGTAGCTTTGGGAAGAAAAAGGACAATGAAGCTAATGCAGTAATCAGTGGGAGGCAGAGGAGGCCTCAGATCAGAAGGAGTCAACCACCTCGAAAACATCATCATCAAGTATCTTCAGTTATCCCTATATTTTCTAATCATCAATCAACACCAGTTCAACAACCACAACGTCAACAACAACAACCGCAACAGCGAACAAACACCTACAACAACAACAATACCAACAATCATCATCAACAAAACTTCGAGAGGAATAAGGTCTCTTTCGACCCGATTCTTATGTCTTATGCAGAATTGTACCCAACTTTGGTTCTTAAGAACCTACTTCAACCAAGAAACCCGCCGCAAATTCCGGAACCACTTTCTTGGTGGTATAAACCTGAATTCCGTTGTTGTTTTCATCAAGGGGCACCCGAACATGACATTGAAAATTGTTATCCACTTAAGTATGAGGTTCAGAAGCTGATGAAGAATGGAATGGTGTCCTTTGAGGGCCGTGTGCCGAATGTGAAAGCAAATGCATTGCCCGCTCATGGGAACTATTTTGTGAATATGGTTGATGGTTGTCCCGGTGAGTATAAGATCTACGATGTGCATTTTATCCGAAGATCCTTGGTGCAGATGCATAAGGATATCTGTTTGGTGAGTCATTGTGAACATGACCATGACTGTTGTGTTATCTGTAGTGTTAACCCAAGGGGTTGTGTTGTGGTGAAAAGGGACATCCAGCGACTGATGGATGAAGGCATGATTCAAATCTTCTAATCCCGTCACTTAAATGACGACTTAAATGTCATAGTGCCCGTTTTCAAGCAGCCAAAGAGATTGGTAATCCAGTATGACAACAGTAACAACAACAACAACGTATCAGTATCGCCATTGGTAATACGGTTGGCGGGCCTGGTCCCGTATTCATCTGATAAAGTTGTTTTGTATCAGTATAATGCTACAATGATAAAGGATGGTCAAGAGGTCCCGTTGCCTACGACCAACTCTGTAGTGAGCATCGCTGATGTTACCAAGGTGACCCGTAGTGGTCTTGCGTTTGGGCCAGTGTTCCCAAAGGATAAAGATGAATCATTTGTTGGTAAGAAGGTGGAAGTTCCTGTTGTAGATCCAGTTGATGCTTCAAAGGGTAAGTTTGGTGAATCCAGCAACTTGAAGGCTAACGATGATAATGAGGTACTTCGATTGATTAAAAAGAGTGAGTTTAATATGGTAGAGCAGCTGCTCCAAACCCCCTAAAAGATCTCAGTGTTGTCTCTGCTCATGAATTCTGAAGCGCACAGAGAAGCACTGAAGAGAGTTCTTGAACAAGTGTTTGTAAAACATGATGTTAGAGTGGATCAATTCGATCATATTGTGGCTAACATCACTTTCTACAACAATCTTAGCTTTTGTGATGAAGAACTCCCTAAGGAGGGTAGGAATCATAATCTGGCTTTGCATATCTCTATGAATTGCAAAGAGGATGCTTTGTCCAATGTGCTTGTTGACACCGGGTCGCCGCTGAATATGCTGCCAAAGTCACTCCGTCGAAGCTATCATATCAAGGAGCGCCTATGAGGTATAACAGTGTAATCATCAAAGCTTTTGACGGTTTACGCAAAACAGTTATTGGTGAAGTGGACCTTCTAGTTAAGATAGGTTCGAGTGATTTTCAAAATACTTTTCAAGTAATGGATATCCACCCGGCCTACAGTTGTTTATTGGGAAGGCCATGGATCCATGAGGCGGGAGCTGTTACCTCCACTTTGCACCAAAAGCTCAAATTTATGAAGAATGGAAAGCTTGTGATCGTTGGCGGGGAGAAGGCGTTGTTGGTTAGCCACTTGTCATCTTTCTCTTATGTTGAAGCTGAGGATGAGGTTGGAACTCCATTCCAAGCCTTGTCTATTGCTGTTGAAAAGAGAGTTGGGGGACCCATGTCCTCGTTGAAAGATGCAAAGAAGATTGTTGAAGAAGGCGATGATGATCAGTGGGGGCGCATGGTAGAGGTCTCCGACAACAAAGGTAGAACCGATTTGGGGTTCCAAAGAGGTTCATCAATTGCAAGGTTTGAGGATATGCAACTTAGCTTTCGTAGTGGAAGGTTCATTCATGGCAATGAACAACACTTAGCTGTTGTGCTAGAGGATGACGAAGAGGAAGATTGCACCAATTTTGTGACGCATGGAAAGGCTTGCAACAATTGGACTGCTGTTGATATTCCTGTTACTTTGCATCAATCTAAGTAATTGCTTTTATATGTTTTCAAAATCCTTCTCCTATGCCTAAGCGAGAAGTGAACATTGTTTGCGCATTTTGAAACTTGATCATTAATAAAATTAATTCTATTCATCCACATCTATGATGTTTTGTTTTAACTTTTTGCTTTATTATGAAAATGGTAATCACAAAAAACATAAATAAATAATATAATTGTCCATCTACATAATATTTGGTCACAAATTCACTTCTCTAAAATCAAAATATCAAATCATTATGCAGGTTGGTTTCTAACCCCATTGAATACAATGATCCTTCTCCTTCTCTAAATTTTGAATTCCCGATGTTTGAGGCTGAGGAGGAAAGTGATGAAGAAGTGAGTGATGAGTTATCTCGTCTTCTTAAGCATGATGAAAGAATCACTCAACCGTTTGAGGAGCATATTGAGCTAGTCAACTTGGTTTCCGAGGATAATGTGAAGAAAGTCAAGATTGGGTCTCGCCTGTGTCCAGATGTTAAGAAGGGGTTGATTAATCTTCTTCGAGAGTATTCAGATGTGTTTGCTTGGTCGTATTAAGACATTCCTAGTTTAGATTCTGAGATTGTGGAGCATAGATTGTCGTTGAAGCCAGAATGTCCGCCAGTCAAGCAGAAATTGAGAAGAACACATCCTGATATGGATGTGAAGATCAAGGAAGAAGTGCAAAAGCAGATTAACGCCGATTTCCTTGTGATCATTGAGTATCCGCAATGGGTGGCCAATATTGTGCATGTACCAAAGAAAGATGGAAAAGTTTGCATGTGTGTCGACTATAGTGATTTGAATAAAGCCGGTCCGAAAGATGATTTCCCTCTGCCACACATTGATATGTTGGTGGACAATACTACTAAATTCAAAGTCTTTTCATTTATGGATGGATTTTCCGGATATAATCAAATCAAGATGGAACCTGAAGATATGGAGAAGACCACATTCATTACACCTTGGGGAACATTCTGTTATAGAGTGATGCCTCTCGATTTAAAGAATGCTGGTGCAACTTACCAAAGAGTAATGACTACTCTTTTTCATGATATGATGCATAAAGAGATTAAAATATATGTCGATGATATGATTGCTAAATCAGTTAATGAAGAGGAACATATTGAGCATTTGTTGAAGCTATTCCTGCGTTTGAGGAAGTATAAACTCCGCTTGAATCCTAATAAGTGTACTTTTGGTGTTTGTTCTGGTAAGTTGTTAGACTTTATTATCAGCGAGAAGGGTATTGGAGTTGATCCTGCCAAGGTCAAAGCAATACAAGATATGCATGCGCCCAAAACTGAGAAGCAAGTCAAAGGTTTTCTCAGCCGCTTAAATTATATCTCAAGATTCATTTCACACATGACTGCCACATGTGCGCCTATATTCAAGCTTCTTCGGAAAGATCAGTCTTGTGATTGGACCAAAAGCTTTTGACAGTATCGATGGGATATTAGTGAGAAGTGAAATTCTGGTATCAGACATGAGATATCGAAGGTAATGTCACAACACTAATATCTGAACAATACGAACAGGATAAAAGATAAAGGACAATAATGCAAGAGACACAGGCAATTGTTAACCTAGTTCAGTGCAAACTCACCTACATCTGGGTGCTACGAAGCCAGGAAGGAAATCCACTAAACAGAATCAGTTTAAAGACTCTCAGTAAACAACTTCAAGTTACAGTCTTTTCACCTAATCTCTACCCGTGTGACTTCTACCTAAGAACTCTTAGATATGAGATCCTACTCACTCCTCCTCAATCACAGTAGTGATATAAAACAAGAATTACAATGAAAAGAAGATACTCTTCAGAGACACATACTTGATCTTGCTTAAAAGCTTAAATCAAGTAAACACACACTCATGCTTCAAAGCTTAGAGTGGACAAATTACAACTCAAAAATCAGTCCAATTCAATCATCTATGGATGAATAAATGGCTTACAATACACATTACCACACAAGACTCAAACCCTTATTCTCTCTCAATATTTCGTTCGTTATTTCTTGTGTATAAAACCAGGTTTTTCCATGTCATTTATATAGAAGCATTTGACTGGGCTTGGACATCATAAAACCCTAAAACTATTTTCCATTCATATCTTGTCATGACAGCTGATTAGATCTCGTTAGAAAATAAGTCAATCTGGTTGTAATGACTGATTGAATGGCGTGTTTAATCATCTCTTCAATCATACATAGATTAGCAAAAAAATGCAATCACATAATACATAACATTCATACTGAATGTTCTGTATACAAATGTCATGACATCGGGTCTGACATATCAGTAAAATCCTGCATATTCACATTTTAAACATCCTGCAGGTATATGTTATCTTATGTCAAGACAACACTTGTGACAACTGTGAACGTTCTAGGTTTTACCAAAATTGTTGCCAACACATAGAACCAATAAACCCCCCCTTTGGCAAATTTTGGCTAAAACATACATCAGACTATTTGTTCACAAGAGTAAAAAAAACACATCAGCAGTTTAGCAGCAGAAGTAATAAAACACACATTTACTAGCTATAATAGCAACTAGTAAACACAAATTAAACACATATGTGCTTCTTCTCCCCCTAAGTCTGTTCAACACATACATCTCCTTCAACAACACCTGTAACAGCCACCACCCCATCTGACATCTCCTTTAACATCACATGTACTACAATAAACATCCTTTTCAACATCAGTTGTCATCTGTTTATAGCATAGCTACTACATAGCACATATTAACTGTAGCTCTCCTTTAGCTACTTATCTACTTCTCCCCCTTTTTAGTCAAAATAGACCAAAGAGACCAATGAGACAAAATGAATGTCTATTAGTCAAAGAGAATGTCACATAGAATGTTAAAACATATTGTCAGGTGTTACAGAACCACAAATCTACACAGCTTAACAAGCTGAGATAAAAAGAATCCAGAGAAATCACAAAGAACCCAAGAAATACATCAAGGCATCAAAATAAGACTGCCAAGAAAAACATCAAACATCAAGGCATCCAGAACAACACATCATCATAAAAGGGGAACAATCTTCACCAACACTCATTCAGAGGAGCTAGCATCTTTATCAGCTTCAGAACCAGAACTGCTACTTGATTTATCTTGAGATTCAGACCTCTCACTAGAGGTGTAGGCTTTTGTTTCCTTTGCTTGACCAACATTTTCTCTATCACCTTGCTCCAAGCTATTAATCAGAACCTCCAGAGCTTTTTTCCTGGCTTTAGCTACCCTTATCCCAGTCTCCAATTCCTTAAAAGTCTCTTTCAGTTCAACAATCAGACCACCTTGAGAGGCTTGCTTCTTCACAATAGATGTCATGACAATGTCATTGACATGACTACCATCAAATAATTTGTAATGAACTGACAAGGGAGGTTTTCTTCTACTAGGGATATTACTTGTGCTAAGAATTTCAGGTTGCTGGCTCAGGATTATCCCACAAATTATTGAGGGAAAAGCTATGGGCAGCTTCACTGCTTTTGTAGAAGCATGTTTGACAATTTGTTCAAACATGAACTTACCATAATCAAAATTAAGCTTGGTTCCAATAGCAAATATGAGCCTTCCAAGAGCATTTGATATTGTAGAAATGTGATTTGTTGGTATCCAGTTTGCTGACCCTATCTTGTGCAAGATAGCATATTTCACAGTTAGTTTTCCAGCAGAGAGATGCTTCTTGCTTGGCCACTCCTTGACCTGTTCAACAATTATTTCCCTACAAACCTCATTGTCTGTGGCCTCTAGTTCACCAGCACCTTTTGTTCCTCTTCCTAGGAACTTATTAATCACAGTTGGAGAAAACTTCACACACTTTCCTCTAACAAACACCTTACAAAACTCTTTGTTGTTCTTATCAGCAATGTCCTCAAGGATGTTCACCACAAATCCTTTAACAAGACCTTCAAAACACTGAGATAACCCACTAACAGTTTTCATTAATCTAGCAGACTTAATCAGGTCCATGACCTCTTTAACCTCCATAACATCCTTTCCCAGTTCTTTTTCCACAGCCACTCTCCTTTGGATTATAAATTTCCATTTTGCTACACCATCTTCAAGATGGAAGGAAATGTTATCCAAGTGTACAACAACAACCTTTGCAGGGGATTTTCTAACAGTTGACTTTTTGACATGAGAGATGTCAGGGACATCGTCTTCAACATCTTCCTCTCAATCAGAACTTTCTCTTACCTTTCTCTTCTTTACCTCCACTTTACTCCAAGACTTTGAGGGACCTACAGTAGTACCCTTCTTAGCAGTTTTGGCTGTCATCATCTCAGCCACAGACCTACCCTGTCTGGTCTTCATCCTCTTAGCAACACTTGGCTTTAAGTGATGAAGCAAGTGTTAGTACCTTAAGATTGACATTAATTTTGTAAAACAAATAATGTAATCACCTCTGTTGTGTTAATATGTTGGGTTGAAGAAGTTCAACGTCTAGACCAACATGTCATGTAAGATGCCACAACATCGTGTCTGTGACATCTCACATGTGTATAAAACTTATTAGTTAATTTTGGTATGTGTTAACTGATTTAATATTTTGGGATCAATTAGGATATTTGGTGAATATCCTAACTTCTATGTGGACATCTTGAAGACTCAATCAGAATATTTGGTGAATATACAATTTCTAAATAAGGAGATCTTTTAGGAAATAAAAGATTGAAGACCTTGATTGTAGCAGAAGAATTCTGCCAGCTTTGTAACAGCAAAGGAGAAGCTTGCTGCAATTTCTGAAGGCCCAAATCCAGTTGGGTGGTTAGTTTATAAATAGCAGATTGTAACCTAGGTTTTGTAAGCCTCAAACTATGTAAAAATTAGGGGTGTGTGTGAGGTAAACCTCCCAACCTGTGGGAAGGTTACCAGGTGTTTCTCAGTGCTTGAAAGCATGAGATTATTTGTAACTCAAAGCCTGTAGGCAAGAGTTGTTATGTTCTTGAATGAAGCTGTGAAGCATGTTCAAGGTGTTTAAGCATTACATTGTAATTGTAGTGATAGGAATGGAAACTGGAGGTTTCTATCTAGGAGTTCCTAGGTATAGATTGCATTGGGTAGGGATTAAGTGAAGAGTTCTAAATGGGGGAGTTTAACTCTGAATTAATACTGCTAATAGTGGATCTTCTTCCGGGCTTGGTATGCCCCCAGAGTAGGTAATGTTGTACCGAACTGGGTTAACAATTATTGGTGTTTTTACCTTCTGCACACTATATATTGTCTGTTATAACTCAGTCTGTTTCTAGTCTATTTATGAAGGGAATAACAGACCTAACGCATAGCCTGCAGTCTGAATGCAAAACAGAATGTTATGACATTCATCATTGACTACTGATACTGATGTATAGACTGGTTGGTCTGTTACAGTTCACCCATCTGTAACGTTGGGACAAGTGATGTTCAAATCAATGTTGAGACATCATGCTGATAACTGGGCAGGATCAACAAACATAAGGGCTATGTTTGACCTATACTGTATCTTTGCACTAGATGGACAAGACTGGATGTTCTTCTCTCTGTGGTGGTATATTAGCAGATGTCTTGACATCTGTGACTAGGTGCATATGAGTAATGGGTTTTAATTTTTATAACTGTCTTGCTGTATTAGTAACACTGTTGGATCAGATGTCATGACTTCGTGTAGAACATCTGAACTCAGACTATACCAGAATTTCAATTGGTATCAGAGCAGGCATCCTGTTTTGTTTCTGGATGAGATCCATGGGTGATACTTTCTGGTATCTTGCAAGGAGTTAGGTTAGTACTGATGGTGGAACCTGTGGAAGGTTCTGTGATCTCCCTGAATGGTCCCTTGTAGTAGGTGGATAGACTATTCATGACAGGAACTGTGTGTACCTGTCTCTGGAGGTTGGCAATTGGCCTTTGTGTGGAACTGCTCTTCTAGTATTGAATCATATTCAAACTTGGTATGATCTTAGAGGCTGATCTGGTGAAGTGTATGTTCATAGGCTGAGTTGTATTATGATTTCCGCTGCATAATACCTGGCAAAACTCAAACTCTGATGTAGTTTCCCCTCATGTGGATGAAAGGCTGTTGTATTCAAGATTTCATCATAATCTACTGAAAATGTCAAAGATACTTGAGTCCCCTCAAGTTCACTCATCATGACGTTCTCACTTCAGGATAGTAAGAATCATCTGATCACTGATTCTTTTACTCTCTTGGGCAGTGTATATGAAGACCTTGAAGACTTTCAAGGAGGGTTTGTTCCAAGGAGGTGGAACTATTGTTCTATGTGATGTTAGAACAGGTTGCTCAACAAGTATGCAGCTACTGGTTGAAGAGCAGATGGTTTTAGGTGTCAAACAAAGGGATACTTGTGTTTGGAACCTACTCCTGACCTGGAAGAGGAGACATATGTGGGTGCTAAGTTGACAAGGGTAGGGTCAACTGTGTGTGTGCTCAAGAAGGTCACTTTTAGACGTCTGATCTCTAGAACTGGAGCTGGTTGAAATGTGACATTATGCAACTTCCTGTTGTTTGTCTTATTCCTATGGATTGATCAGGGTTGGATAGTTGTTCCCTGAAGTACTATGCTATGGTGGAAGACAAGTCCCCTGGATGTTAGAAGTCAATAATGGGGTAACCTTATTGCTATTTCATTTAAAAGGAGTGGGACCGTGAATCTTGTTATTCAAACACCACGCTCAGAAGTGGCAGTTCTTTCAAGGAGTGAGAATATGAAGATTCAGAGGTTGGTTGAGGTAGTATGCTCTGGCAATGCATATCTACTATTGACTATTTTTTCCTAGTACTTATGGTCAGCTGGAGTCTGATTGGTATGATTGGAGTAAGTATAGGTATAACTCATAGAGTTAGTTGACACTAGTAGGGATGTTGTATGTCATGTTGAGACATTTGTGTATAATGCATGGATATTGGCGTTTCCATGATTGTTAATTTGAGGGGGAGTTTTGGTTAACCTCCTCATGTTTGGTCAGCCTAGGGTCTGGTTGGCTGTTGACCTGTGTCACATGGGTTCTGGTTGTTGTGTGACACATTTGCAAGGTAGGATTCATCCCTCTTTTTCCTAAGGGCGAATCTAATCTGGAAAGATTCTCAAAACTGTTGAGGTGCTTGCAAGTAGAAGATGTTGACACAAGAAGAGTATTCTCAAAGTATTCTTATGGTGGAAGTATCTGATAGGAAAATCGGGAAAGGATTTAAGATCAATGTCTACTTGTGCCAAGTACAAGTATTTAATTGATTATCCTTGGAACTCAAGATAACTGATGTTTTTGAAAGATGTTGGAACATCTCGTCTTCAAGACCCTGTGCAGAATCACAGGAAGGATAGTACATTGGTTTATGATCTATCACTTTGGTGGCAACAAAAGCATATGATCTCTGAAAAGGTTTCCTGGCAAGAAACATGTTCAGCCTTGGTGTGTACAAGAAGAAGAAAACATCATAGTCCTGATGGTGGTTACTTGGATCAGTTTACTTCTGATATAGGTAAGAAAGTGCATTAGCTAATGCACATTGTGGAGTCAAGAACAAGTGGCAGCAGTCTTGACATCATGGAAACAACCTTGCTTTAGGAAGTGGAATCCTTGGTATAGCTGAAGGGATAGTTTCTAACTGGTCCTTCTGCAGACTCATGCATCAGAGTGTCTGATGTCTTTGGAGAAGAAGCAGGGATTCATCAAGGTGTGAGCTTGGATGACTTAACTGCAAACCTGCAGGATGGAGGATGTTTACTCAAACTTGGGTCCACAATCAAGTCTATGAGAACATTGAACTCTTGTTCTATGAAGGAAGGAAGTTCTTTCAAGTGCCAGAAGAAGGAGCTGAATTCAACAACTAGATGTTAAAACACAATGTTGTGACATTTAGTTCAACATCAGAACCTTAGTTGGTGAAATGGCACATCAACTTAAGATAGAAGGGTCTACAGATTTGTAGATTGGGTACTTCAAAAAGATCGTTTTCATTGCAGTTCTTTGGAGTTGCTGGATGGAAAGGATCTTACATGTTCATGTCTTGGAGAATCTAAGTTCTGTTTAAGATGTAGCTTGAAGTTCAAATCTCACTTGGAAGGTCATAATATCTTTGGGAGAAGTCTGATAAACGTGGAGAGGTCAAAAAGTGGCAGTTGACTTTTTCATATGAGGATTCATTAAGGAGGTAATCAACCAGTGGCATTTGGTCTATCTCAGAAGTGAGTTCGAAGAATCAAGATAATCTACTTATGGAAGCTGATTATTCTTGAGGAAGGTCTGAGACAAATTACTTTGAGCAGAAAAGTAGTAAGTTGAAGACAAAAGGAGGTGTTTTCTATTCATCTCTTGGAGCTTGTGGAAGGAGTGTTGAGCTATCTATGGAAGATTATCTCTGGTAATGGGATGAGAATGTATATGTCCCAATTTGTGTCTGGTTTCTTGGGGATCAAGCTAATGACTCAGTGATATCTGAAGATTATCAGATGGTGTTATGTTGTGAAGGATGTCCTAACTCATGTTAGAACAGTTTGTGAAGTGGTTTTCTGTTTTGGTTAGAAGAGAGATTGACACAGAGTATGGATGTGTTCAGCCAAGAGGATTGAACAGAGGGTGTGCTCTTGAACACATGAAGATGCGTCTTATGTTTTCAATTCATCAAGTGGTCTGGGTTCTCTTTGAATCAGGAATTTTGTGAAGGTACAACTTTGGGGTGTTGGATATGTTCATGTGTGATCTCCATGTTTCAAGAGGAGAGTTGGTTGTTCATGACAGGGGGAGTTCTGTCTTTGCACTGCAAGTAATCATCAAGCTTGTGGTCTATGTGTTCTCAGATAGCAAGGTACGGAACCTTGTTAGTTAGTGGGATGTTGTGGTGTATGTCAAGGATGAGTGAGCAGAAGAATGTCTGACCGGATGTCAGGACATTTCCTTGGACATTTGTGTGTCTTACTAGCTGCATCCATAACTAGTAATTCTGTTGTTGTTGCACAAATTTAGGGGGAGGAGAAGTACCCTTGTGCATGTGTGTATTACTAGTAGCCATAGCTAGTAATTGTTTTGCTTCTGCTGCTGATTAAACTACTGATATGTTGTTTAATTGTTGTTAGTTCTCCTTGTGAACAAAAAGGGCAGAGTGTTCACAAGATGTCATATGTGATGTCTTAACATAATATATCCTATGTACCTGCTGGAAGTTATATAAGGAAATATGGATGTGTGGTGCTAGATGTCAAGCTACCATTGGAGGTGAGAAAGTGGTTTTAGAAAACAGTGATAGGGAGAATATATGAATAATGCAGACAAAAGCAGTGTCAAATGTTAAGACATAGCTTGCAACGTGTATGACAACATTTATGGAATAGTCTTGGAACTGTTGTTTCTGGAAAGAAACAGTCAAGAGCTGTAAAAGGTATTCAAAGATAGCCTGGGATATTGGTGGTGATTCTCTGACTGATTCTCAGCAAATATTTATGGATCTTGACCAAGTATTTACTCCTAACGTTAATTCCTAAGCATGGTCTGACCTATTTAAAGGATGTATCAGCACTCCTCTTCTCACAAGAGCGACATTCCATTCCCTCTAAACCATGGGGTTTGTTAAGATCTGGGCATACTGCTCCTGGATCTGGTTTTGTGAAGGTGTCATTTATAAATGTTTAGCTAAAAAGGGGGAGAGAAACATTATCCTGAGGATCCTGAGGATGCACCAGAAACAAGCAATATCTGGTAGCAAGGAGAAGATGGATTCAGACACAAAAGTCACTAACTAGGTATATCAGTTGTAACACCCCGATAAAATATGATAATTATTTAATTTAAGTTTAATAGTATATTATGATGATAATATGAATGAGAGGGTATTATTTTTCAAAATAAAAGATAAACCATTCATATATATTATTATTAGTATATTTATTAATTTAATTAAATAATTGGAATATTATTGGATTATTATTATTGGAATAATAAAGTTGGAATTGGAACGATTTTTGGAATCAGTAAAGAGTCCCATTTAGTAAAAAGGTTTTTACACGTGAAAACAGAGAAGCGACTAAAAAGTGGAAAAAGGGCAAAAAGGAAGAGCAAGAGAAAAAGGGTTGAAGAAGGGAAAAGCTTGAAGTTAAAGGATTTGCCGGATTAACTCAGGTTAGGGGGGGTTTATCGTCGTTTAATGGGCATTATGGGTTAACATGTAATGGGTAGTAATAAGCCATTGAATTGACTCTAATTAGGATGATGAATGCTGCAAATTGTGAACTTATGGATGAATGAGATATGGGTTTATAATTGAAGAAAATTCGTAGGAATTAGATGTAATAAGGTTAGAAATTGTGATGAATAAATTATGTTAAAACTGTGAATGAATCTATATTTGGGTGAGTCGTAATTTTCTGGACGTGTAGCTTTTTACGGAATCGAAATCGGAGGTCCGGAAGTCCTCCAACGGCGAAAAATGCGGGTAATTCTGCATTCTGTTCGTTGTTGGCGCAGGAACATCTTTCTGTCTTGCGTTAACAGGTTAACCCAGGGCGTTAACCGGTTAACACTGTTATGATAATTAAAAAAAAAAAATTTCTGTCTTGTGTTAACAGGTTAACCCAGGGCGTTAACCGATTAACACTGTTGAAATACTGTTAGAATTGCATTCTGTCTTGCGTTAACAGGTTAACCCAGGGCGTTAACCGGTTAACACTGTTGAAATACTGTAAAATTTGTATTCTGTCTTGCGTTAACAGGTTAACCAATTGCGTTAACAGGTTAACACTGTTTGAAAAGTGATTTTTCTGAGCTGTAGTTGTGCAGTTTTGGTCGTTTCAGCTGAGTGATGTAATTTAGCTGATGTATGATATAGTAGGGATCATTTCCCGTTGTTTTGAGCAGTATAGGTATTAGTAGAGTGTGCTAATACTGTGATTTATTATTTGGCATGACATGATATGATTATGTGATAAATATGCTGATGATGTATGATGGTATGCATAATGCTGTGAATATATCTATTATGTATGCAATTGTGGATGGACTGTTTATGGCTTAGAGTGTTAGCATATGTCCATTGTGGATTGTTGTTGATGTTTGCATGCTAGGTGATTTAGCGTACATAGCATAGCCTTTATGGTGGTAGCTAATTCCCATGGTGAGGAATTAGTGAGGGAGTCACTAGGTCTCAAATGAGTGGGACTAATGAGCTTGGTAGCCGTATCTGGGTTTGATCGGTGAGGTTGAACTATGTGTTCACGAATAGTCGGTACCGCATGCATGGAATCTCATTTCATAATGTATGTATGGCGTATAATATGAATGGATGTATTCCAATATTATACGTGTGTTTTGTGTTTGTGTTGAGTATGATTATGAGTTGATGTTGCCGTTGCTGAATGTGTGATATGATTAGGGTGATGAATGTGTTAATTTACTTAGCATTACATGATATTTTATAATGCTTATTATATCGATTGAGGAACTCACCCTTACAACTATGTTTCAGGTAACGAGCAGTGATTGAGTAGAAGCTAGTGCTTGGAGTCTAGTGTAGTTCCTTAGTGGGTCATGCTCTGGTATATGTAACATCGGGACGGGATGTTTTACTTTGTTTTCAATTTTGGTTGTTGAACAATTTTACATGAAATGTGTTACATGGTTTGCATGTTGTTAGATATATATCCGCTGCGAATTGTGCAATGTTTTTTTTTGATTAATAAATGAGCATGACAAGTTATTTTGGTGAATGGTGTGAAGTGTCAAGTGTGACACCCTGAAATTGCATATCTACTCTGATTCATATTTTGTTGTTTTAATTAATTATTGGGGTATTTTAGAAGGGTGTTACATTAGTGGTATCAGAGCATAGTCGGTCGAGTCGAGTCGTAATTATTCTGTTTCCCTGTATGTGATAGGTGTTGTGTAACCCTATCAGTACTTATTGTTTTAGCTTGTTGGGTTTTCAGAATAGAGATGGCTGGAAGAGGTAGAGACGATGCTGCGATTGCTGAGGCTCTGGGTATGCTAGCTGGAGTACTTGGAGGGAATCCGAATGTTGTGGGATTGGGAGCTGCTCGTTAACTGAGTGAGTTCCAGAAGAACAATCCTCCAATGTTCAAGGGAGCATACGATCCAGATGGTGCTCAGAAGTGGTTGAAGGAGATCGAGAGGATCTTCCGAGTGACTGAGTGTGCCGATAACCAGAAGGTCAGGTTCGGTACGCATATGCTGTCAGAGGAAGCAGATGATTGGTGGGTTGCTGCCCGCACTGAGTTGGAAGCTGCTGGGAGTGCTGAGATCACTTGGGCGGTGTTCAGAGAGAGATTCCTGAGGAAGTACTTTCCAGAGGATGTCAGAGGAAAGAAAGAGATAGAGTTCTTAGAATTGAAGCAGGGCAACCAGTCTGTTACTGAGTATGCTGCTAAGTTCACAGAGCTGTCGAAGTATTACACTCCCTATGATGAGGCTACTGGGGAATTTTCAAAATGTGTGAAGTTTGAGAACGGGTTACGTCCCGAGATCAAGCAGGCTATTGGGTATCAGCGGATTAGAGTGTTTTCTGACTTGGTTGACTGTTGCAGGATTTTTGAACAGGATACTAAGGCCAGAGCGGAGAGCTATCAGCAGAGGGTTGATAGGAAAGGCAAGAATCAGAATGATCGTGGGAAGCCGTATGCAGCTGGCAAAGGTTTCCGGAGACAGAGTGGGATGAAGAGACCTAGTGGGGGAGACTCCAGTGCCCCTGCTAAGTGTTACAGATATGGTCAGGCTGGACATCGTATCCATGAGTGTACCAGTACTAAGAAGAAGTGTTTCAAGTGTGGCAAAGGTGGTCACTTGGCTGCAGAGTGCCGGTTGAAGACTATGACTTGTTTCAACTGTGGAGAGGTGGGTCATATCAGTCCACAGTGTCCTAAGACGAAGAAAGAGAACCAGTCGGGAGGCAAGGTCTTTGCTTTATCGGGTTCTGAGACTTCTGCAGATGATCGTTTGATCCGAGGTACGTGTTATATTAATGGCTTTCCTCTTGTAGCTATTATTGACACAGGTGCGACTCATTCCTTTATATATTTGGATTGTGCTGTGAAACTTAAATTAGAGATATCTGAGATGCATGGGAGTATGGTGATTGATACTCCTGCGAAGGGTTCAGTGACTACTACTTTAGTTTGTTTAAATTGCCCTTTGAGTATTTTTGGTAGAGACTTTGGGATGGACCTCGTGTGTCTTCCACTAGTGCAGATTGATGTTATCCTGGGTATGAACTGGTTGGTGTTTAACCGAGTTTATATCAACTGTTTTGATAAGACTGTGATCTTTCCTGAGATTGAGGAAGGAAAGAGTTTGTTTCTATCAACAAGGCAGGTGAATGAGGCAGTAGCAGATGGGGCAGAGTTGTTTATGCTATTAGCGACCTTGGAGGCTAAAGATAAACTGGTGATTTACGATCTAGCCGTGGTGTGTGATTTTCCTGATGTGTTTCCTGAAGAAGTGAATGAATTACCGCCAGAGCGTGAAGTTGAGTTCTCGATTGATTTGGTACCTGGTACTAGGCCGATATCGATGGCTCCGTACCGTATGTCTGCTGTTGAGTTAACTGAATTGAAGAGTCAGCTGGAAGATCTGTTGGATAAGAAATTTATTCGCCCGAGTGTGTCACCGTGGGGCGCACCAGTGTTATTGGTTAAGAAGAAAGAAGGTACTATGAGGTTGTGTGTGGACTACAGGCAACTGAATAAAGTGACGATCAAGAATCGGTATCCTTTGCCGAGGATTGATGATTTGATGGATCAGTTGGTTGGTGCGAGTGTGTTCAGCAAAATAGATTTGAGATCGGGGTATCATCAGATACGTGTGAAAACTGAGGATATTCAGAAGACTGCTTTCAGAACAAGGTATGGACATTATGAGTATTCTGTAATGCCTTTTGGTGTGACTAATGCACCTGGGGTATTTATGGAGTATATGAATAGGATTTTCCATCCGTACCTAGACAAGTTTGTTGTGGTGTTTATTGACGATATTTTGGTGTATTCGAAATCTGAAGAAGAGCATGCTGAACATTTGAGAGTGGTTTTAGGAGTTCTACGAGAAAAGAAGTTATTTGCTAAACTGTCCAAGTGTGAATTTTGGTTAGAAGAGGTTAGTTTTCTTGGTCATGTGGTTTCAAGAGGTGGTGTTGCTGTTGATCCTTCTAAGATAGAAGCGGTATCTAAGTGGGAAGCTCCGAAGTCAGTTTCTGAGATAAGGAGTTTTCTTGGACTTGCAGGTTATTATAGGAAATTCATTGAGGGATTTTCTAAGTTGGCGTTACCGTTGACGATGTTGACTAGAAAGGGGCAAGCGTTTGTTTGGGACTCAAAATGTGAAGAAGGTTCCAAGAGTTAAAGAGAAGGTTAACTACTGCTCCTATTCTGATATTACCAAGTCCGTCGGAACCATTTGAGGTTTACTGTGATGCTTCATTGTTGGGTTTGGGTGGTGTTTTGATGCAGAATAAGCAGGTTGTAGCTTATGCTTCGAGACAACTGAAGGTTCATGAGAGGAACTATCCGACACACGATTTAGAGTTGGCAGCTATGGTATTTGTTCTGAAGTTATGGAGGCATTACTTGTACGGGTCAAGATTTGAGGTTTTCAGTGACCATAAAAGTTTAAAGTATTTGTTTGATCAGAAAGAGCTGAATATGAGACAGAGGAGATGGTTAGAGTTTCTGAAGGATTATGACTTTGGTTTGAATTACCATCCGGGTAAAGCAAACGTAGTGGCTAATGCATTGAGTCGGAAATCATTGCATATGTCTATGTTAATGGTTAAGGAATTGGATTTAATTGAGCGGTTTAGAGACTTGAGTTTGGTGTGTGAGAGTACTCACAATAGTGTTAAATTGGGAATGTTGAAGTTAACGAGTGGTATTCTGGATGAGATTAGAGAGGGTCAGAAATTCGATGTGCTTTTGGTTGATAAGTTGACTCTAGTGAATCAAGGTCAAGGTGGTGAATTCAGAGTTGATGAGAATGGTGTTTTGAAATTTGGTAATCGGGTGTGTATTCCGGATGTTACCGAACTTAAGAAGAGTATTCTTGAGGAAGGACATCGTAGTGGCCTGAGTATTCATCCTGGGGCTACGAATATGTATCATGATTTGAAAAAGTTATTTTGGTGGCCGGGAATGAAAAGAGAAATTGCGAGTTTGGTTTATTCTTGTTTGACTTGTCAGAAGTCAAAGATTGAGCATCAGAAGTCGTCTGGGCTAATGCAACCGTTGGCTATTCCAGAGTGGAAGTGGGATAGTATCAGTATGGATTTTGTTTCTGGTTTACCGAGGACAATTAAGAATTTTGAAGCTATTTGGGTGATTGTTGACAGATTGACAAAATCGGCTTATTTCATTCCGATCAGAATGGATTATCCGTTAGAGAGATTAGCTGAGTTGTATATTGAGAAAATTGTAAGTTTGCATGGTATTCCGTCGAGTATTGTTTCGGACAGAGATCCTAGATTTACATCGAAGTTCTGGGAAGGTTTGCAGAGGGCTTTGGGAACTAAGCTGAGATTGAGTTTTGCATATCATCCGCCGACTGATGGTCAGACTGAGAGGACGATTCAGTCACTGGAGGATCTTTTGAGGGTTAGTGTTTTGGAAAAGGGAGGTGCTTGGGATTGTTATTTACCTTTGATTGAGTTTACCTACAACAATAGTTTTCATTCGAGCATTGGTATGGCACCGTTTGAAGCTTTGTATGGTAGGAGATGTCAGACACCTTTATGTTGGTATGAGTCCGGTGAGAGTGTTGTCGCTGGACCGGAGATTGTTCAACAAACTACAGAAAAGATTAAGATGATTCAGGAGAAGATGAGGATTGCTCAGAGTCGTCAGAAGAGTTATCACGACAAGAGGAGGAAGTCACTTGAGTTTCAAGAGGGAAATCATGTGTTTCTTCGTGTTACTCCGATAACTGGGGTTGGTCGAGCTTTGAAGTCGAAGAAGTTGACACCTCGATTTATTGGTCCTTATCAGATTTTGGAGAGGATAGGGGAGGTAGCCTATCGTATCGCTTTACCGCCGTCACTTGCGAATTTGCATGAGGTTTTTCATGTGTCTCAGTTGAGGAGGTACATTCCTGATCCGTCGCATGTGGTCCAAGTAGATGATGTACAGGTGAGAGATAACCTGACTGTTGAAACATTACCTATGAGGATCGAGGATCGAGAGTTGAAGCAGTTGCGGGGTAAAGAGATTGCTTTGGTAAAGGTAGCTTGGGGAGGACCAGCAGGTGGCAATGTGACTTGGGAACTTGAGAGTCAGATGAAGGAGTCTTATCCAGAGTTATTCGCTTGAGGTATGTTTTCGAGGACGAAAACTCTTTTAGTGGGGGAGAGTTGTAACACCCCGATAAAATATGATAATTATTTAATTTAAGTTTAATAGTATATTATGATGATAATATGAATGAGAGGGTATTATTTTTCAAAATAAAAGATAAACCATTCATATATATTATTATTAGTATATTTATTAATTTAATTAAATAATTGGAATATTATTGGATTATTATTATTGGAATAATAAAGTTGGAATTGGAACGATTTTTGGAATCAGTAAAGAATCCCATTTAGTAAAAAGGTTTTTACACGTGAAAACAGAGAAGCGACTAAAAAGTGGAAAAAGGGCAAAAAGGAAGAGCAAGAGAAAAAGGGTTGAAGAAGGGAAAAGCTTGAAGTTAAAGGATTTGCCGGATTAACTCAGGTAAGGGGGGTTTATCGTTGTTTAATGGGCATTATGGGTTAACATGTAATGGGTAGTAATAAGCCATTGAATTGACTCTAATTAGGATGATGAATGCTGCAAATTGTGAACTTATGGATGAATGAGATATGGGTTTATAATTGAAGAAAATTCGTAGGAATTAGATGTAATAAGGTTAGAAATTGTGATGAATAAATTATGTTAAAACTGTGAATGAATCTATATTTGGGTGAGTCGTAATTTTCTGGACGTGTAGCTTTTTACGGAATCGAAATCGGAGGTCCGGAAGTCCTCCAACGGCGAAAAATGCGGGTAATTCTGCATTCTGTTCGTTGTTAGCGCAGGAACAGCTTTCTGTCTTACGTTAACAGGTTAACCCAGGGCGTTAACCGGTTAACACTGTTATGATAATTAAAAAAAAATAATTTCTGTCTTGCGTTAACAGGTTAACCCAGGGCGTTAATCGGTTAACACTGTTGAAATACTGTTAGAATTGCATTCTGTCTTGCGTTAACAGGTTAACCCAGGGCGTTAACCGGTTAACACTGTTGAAATACTGTAAAATTTGTATTCTGTCTTGCGTTAACAGATTAACCAATTGCGTTAACAGGTTAACACTGTTTGAAAAGTGATTTTTCTGAGCTGTTGTTGTGCAGTTTTGGTCGTTTCAGCTGAGTGATGTAATTTAGCTGATGTATGATATAGTAGGGATCATTTCCCGTTGTTTTGAGCAGTATAGGTATCAGTAGAGTGTGCTAATACTGTGATTTATTATTTGGCATGACATGATATGATTCTGTGATAAATATGCTGATGATGTATGATGGTATGCATAATGCTGTGAATATATCTATTATGTATGCAATTGTGGATGGACTGTTTATGGCTTAGAGTGTGAGCATATGTCCATTGTGGATTATTGTTGATGTTTGCATGCTAGGTGATTTAGCGTGCATAGCATAGCCTTTATGGTGGTAGCTAATTACCATGGTGAGGAATTAGTGAGGGAGTCACTAGGTCTCAAATGAGTGGACTAGTGAGCTTGGTAGCCGTATCTGGGTTTGATCGGTGAGGTTGAACTATGTGTTCACGAATAGTCGGTACCGCATGCATGGAGTCTCATTTCATAATGTATGTATGGCGTATAATATGAATGGATGTATTCCAATATTATACGTGTGTTTTGTGTTTGTGTTGAGTATGATTATGAGTTGATGTTGCCGTTGCTGAATGTGTGATATGATTAGGGTGATGAATGTGTTAATTTACTTAGCATTACATGATATTTTATAATTCTTATTATATCGATTGAGGAACTCACCCTTACAACTATGTTTCAGGTAACGAGCAGTGATTGAGTAGAAGCTAGTGCTTGGAGTCTAGTGTAGTTCCTTAGTGGGTCATGCTCTGGTATATGTAACATCGAGACGGGATGTTTTACTTTGTTTTCATTTTTGGTTGTTGAACAATTTTACATGAAATGTGTTACATGGTTTGCATGTTGTTAGATTTCTATCCGCTGCGAATTGTGCAATGTTTTATTTTGATTAATAAATGAGCATGACAAGTTATTTTGGTGAATGGTGTGAAGTGTCAAGTGTGACACCCTGAAATTGCATATCTACTCTGATTCATATTTTGTTGTTTTAATTAATTATTGGGGTATTTTAGAAGGGTGTTACATCAGTTGTGTCTTGTGATCTGAGTTTAGAAGACAGTTGTGTCTTGTGATCTGAGTTACATTATCTATGTACTCAGCATTACATATTCTTCAGGAAGCCCTACTCTTGAGAGGAAGGGTTGTGGTGGAGCTGATTCTTGTACATCTTCTTCCTCATGTACACCAACCGTGGTGTTGGTAATGGAGCTGTCAATGACAAAGAGGAAGTGCAGACGAAGTGCAGGCCCATATAATGCTTATTTGTTTTAGCTAAAATATGCCAAAGGGGAAGATTGTTAGTACCTTAAGATTGGCATTAATTTTGCAAAACAAATAATGTAATCACCTCTGTTGTTTTAATATGTTGGGTTGAAGAATTTCAACATCTGGACCAACATGTCATGTAAGATGTCACAACATCGTGTCTGTGACATCTCACATGTGTATAAAACTGAATTAGTTAATTCTGGTATGTGTTAACTAATTTAGTATTCTGGGATTAGTCAGAAGATCTTGATTGTAGCAGAAGAATTCTGCCAGCTTTGTAACAGCAAAGGAGAAGCTTGCTGTGATTGAAGACCTTGATTGTAGCAAAAGAATTCTGCCAACTTTGTAACAGCAAAGGAGAAGCTTGCTGCGATTTCTGAAGGCCCAAATCCAGTTGGGTGGTTAGGTTATAAATAGCAGATTGTAACCTTGGTTTTCTAAGCCTCAAACTATGTAAAAATTAAGGGTGTGTGTGAGGTAAACCTCCCAACCTGTGGGAAGGTTATCAGGTGTTTCTCAGTGCTTGAAAGCATGAGATTATTTGTAACTCAAAGCCTGTAGGCAAGAGTTGTTATGTTCTTGAACGAAGCTGTGAAGCATGTTCAAGGTGTTTAAGCATTACATTGTAATTGTAGTGATAGGAATGGAAACTGGAGGTTTCTATCTAGGAGTTCCTAGGTATAGATTGCATTAGGTAGGGATTAAGTGAAGAGTTGTAAACGGGAGAGTTTAACTCTGAATTAATACTGCTAATAGTGGATCTTCTTCCGGGCTTGGTATGCCCCCAGAGTAGGTAATGTTGTACCGAACTGGGTCACCAAATTATTGGTGTTTTTACCTTCTGCACACTATATATTGTCTGTTATAACTCAGTCGGTTTCTAGTCTGTTTATGAAGGGAATAACAGACTTGACACATAGCCTGCAGTTTGAATGCAAAACAGAATGTTATGACATTCATCATTGACTGCTGATACTGATGTATAGACTGGTTGGTCTGTTACAGTTCACCCATCTGTAACGTTGGGACAGGTGATGTTCAAATCAATGTTGAGACATCATGCTGATATCTTTTTCAGACCTAGATGACTCATCATCTTTCTCACTGTGAGGTCCAACCTCAGGAGAGGGGTCCCTTCTCTTTAGAGGAGTAGAAACTCCCTTTACTGAGTGTCGTTCATTAAGGATCCTCGTGAACAGGATTTCTAATGACACGATTAGTATGATGCATGTCATCCTTAGAGCTAGGGTTATCAGAACTATTACCTTGAGTATGTCCTGCAGTGGAGGATGGACCAGGAGCATCGCCTGGGATGACTGATACGGGAATCACTTCCAAAATGTCTTCATTAAGAAAGTCCATAGAGGGTGTTCTAGCTTTGTGCGCATGTTTGGTGTTTTTAGAACCAGAAGGTGAAGGATGTTATGACATCTTGTTGAGCTTGTGGAAGGATTTCTGTTGCCCTAGAAGAGAAGGTTGAAGAAGTTTGAGGAAGGTGGAAATGTTTGAGCTGAGGTTGCGTGTGAAAATGCTATAGATGGAAGTTCCAATACTAGGTAATGATTTACCATAAATGGGGCACTTTCTTTTAAGTGGACAGACAATATTTTTATTACCTTTACCACTCCAAATTAATTTCTATTAATTCTCATAGATACAAATCCCTAATTTCCCTCTTAGACATTCAATTTGATTAGCATCCAAAGCCTTTGTAAATATGTCAGCTAATTGCATTTCAGTAGTAACATGCTCCAGGGCTATGATTTTCTCTTCCACTAGTTCTCTAATAAAATGATGACGAATATCAATGTGGTTTGTCCTGCTGTGCTGAAAAGGATTCTTAGAAATATTTATAGCACTCAGGTTGTCACAGTATAATGTCATGACATCTTGCATGACATTGTATTCAGTCAGCATCTGTTTCATCCAAACCAGTTGAGAAAACCTACTTCCAGCTACTATGTATTCACCTTCAGCAATGGATAGGGACACACAATTTTGTTTCTTACTAAACCATGATATTAATTTGTTCCCCAAGAAGAAACATCCTCCTGATGTTCTTTTCCTATCATCAGCATTTCCAGCCCAGTCAACATCATAGTATCTAGTCAGTATAGATCCAGATCCATGAGTATACAACATCCCATAGTCACTGGTGCCATTGACATATTTTAGTATCCTTTTCACTTGGTTTATGTGACTGACTTTTGGTTCAGATTGATATCTAGCACAAACACCTAGAGCAAAAGAAATGTCAGGTCTACTTGCTATGAGATATAGCAGACTTCCTAACATGCTTCTGTAGAGACTTTGATCTACATTAACACCATTTTCATCTTTGGAGACTTTTAGATGCGTAGGAGCAAGTGTCCTCTTATGACTCACATTCTCCATGCCAAACTTCTTAACAATGTTTTTGGCATATTTGCTTTGTGATAGAAAGATAGAATCTTCCATCTGCTTGACTTGTAGCCCAAGAAAATAGGTTAGCTCTCCAACAAGGCTCATCTCACATTCAGACTGCATTTGTTTAACAAAATGTTCGACCATCTGATCTGACATCCCACCAAACACAATATCATCCACATATATTTGAGTCACCATGAGTTTTCCTCCTTCATTCTTAACAAATACGGTCTTGTCAATGCCTCCCTTCCTGTATCCATTGTTAGTAAGGAACACTATGAGTCTATCATACCAAGCCCTAAGAGCTTGCTTCAAACCATAGAGGGCTTTCCTCAACTTGTACACATGCTCTAGAAGATTTGGATCTATAAATCCTTTAGGTTGTTCAACATATACTTCCTCATTTAAGTAGCCATTTAAGAAGACACTTTTTACATCCATTTGGAATAATTTAAACTTCAGAATACATGCCACTCCAAGCAATAGTCTAATGGACTCAAGGCGAGCTACAGGGGCAAATGTTTCATCAAAGTCAACTCCTTCAACTTGAGTGTATCCTTGTGCTACTAATCTTGCTTTATTTTTAGTAACCACCCCTTGTTCATCATATTTATTCTTGTACACCCACTTTTTTCCAATGACATTTATTCCTTTAGGTCTTGGAACCAGTTCCCATACTTCATTTCTCTTGAATTGGCCTAACTCTTCCTGCATGGAATTGATCCAGAACTCATCAGTCAAGGCTTCCTTGACATTCCTAGGCTCAATCTTGGACAACAAAACAGCCATGTGAGATCACTTCCCTTGATCTAGTTGTGACCCCTTTATTTGGGTCTCCTATAATGAGATCTTTAGGATGATCCTTCTGAATTCTGATAGAGGGTCCCTTATTAATTTTGTCAGTTTCAGGTTCAGCTTGAGTGAGTTCACTCTCATTACTTTTGTCTGGGAAATCAGCTGGGGGATCATTTAGGGATGTCTCAACATCGTCTGTGACATCAGTCTGTTAATCATCAACCACAACATTGATAGATTCCATCATTACTTTTGTTCTGGAATTAAAGACTCTAAATGCTCTGCTGTTTGTTGAGTAGCCCAGAAATATTCCTTCATCACTCTTAGGATCCATCTTCCGTCTTTGTTCACGGTCAGTCAAGATATAACATTTACTACCAAACACATGGAAGTATTGAACTGTAGGTCTTCTCCCTTTCCAGACTTTATATAAAGTAGTAGGAGTCCCTTTCTTCAAGGTTTCTCTTGTGTGAACATAGCAGGCTGTGTTCATAGCTTCAGCCCAGAAGTGGT
Source organism: Lathyrus oleraceus (assembly GCF_024323335.1). Taxonomy (NCBI): domain Eukaryota; kingdom Viridiplantae; phylum Streptophyta; class Magnoliopsida; order Fabales; family Fabaceae; genus Lathyrus; species Lathyrus oleraceus. Next base: position 491,818,135 of record NC_066583.1, read on the forward strand.
AGGGCAATTTCTTAGCATGAATCATAGCTCTGGCTGATTCTTGGAGAGTTCTATTTTTCCTTTCTACCACACCATTTTGCTGAGGAGTAATGGGAGATGAGAACTCATGACTAATTCCTTCTGATGCACAGAATCCAGCAAATTTGTTGTTCTCAAATTCCTTCCCATGATCACTTCTGATTTTGATAACATGACTTTCTTTTTCTCTTTGAAGTCTTAGACAAAGATCTTTGAAGACTGTAAATACATCCGATTTTTCTCTTATAAAATTGACCCAGGTGTATCTGGAGAAGTCATCCACCACTACATAAGCATACTTCTTCCCACCAAGACTTTACACCTGCATGGGTCCCATCAAGTCCATATGGAGAAGTTCTAGCACTCTGGAAGTGGTGTCATGTCTGAGCTTCTGATGTGACATCTTTTTCTGTTTTCCAATCTGACGCTCCCCACAAACTCTTCCTTCATCAATCTTCAAGTTTGGAATTCCTCTAACAGCTTCAATAGATATAATCCACTTCATTCTTTTAAGATGCACATGGCCCAATCTTTGATGCCATATCTTAACTTCTTCTTCTTTGGCTAGAGTACACATTGATGAATAACCAGTTTCTTGAGAACTCCACATATAGCAGTTGTCCTTAGACCTGAATCCTTTCAATGTCACTTCATTTTCTTTATTAGTAATCAGACATTCAGTTTTTGTGAAGTTTACAGTTAGACCTTGGTCACATAGTTGACTGATGCTTATTAGATTTGTAGTCAGTCCCTTAACAAGTAGGACATTGTCAAGGTTAGGGACTCCAGGGCAGTTAAGCTTACCAATCCCCTTGATTTCACCCTTAGCTCCATCACCAAAGGTTACATAGCTGATGGCATGAGAATGAAGGCCAATTAGCAGGTTTTTGTTTCCAGTCATGTGTCTGGAGCACCCACTGTCAAAATACCAGTCTTCTTTAGCTGAAACTCTGAAGGAAGTGTGAGCTATCAGGTTTGTAACACCAGTCCTAGGAACCCATTGTTTTCTGTTGACAGGTATGTGATGTTTATGTCTAGGTTGATGATGAGATGGACTAGGATAGCCATACAACTTATAGCAGAATGGTTTTATGTGGCCAAATTTTCCACAGTAATGACATCTCCAACTTTGTTGTTTCCCTTTCTGCTGTCTTCCTTTATGATGTTGTGACATCTTTGGTTTGCTACCAGTGTCACTGCACTCAGGTTTGGATTCATTGAACCCAATGCCAAAATTGTCTCCTGCCATTTGTCCAGTATGGAGAATTTTGTCTAAGGTGTCAAATCCATTGTTTAGCATTATGACCTACTTTGTCATCTCATCCAGTTTGGAATTCAAGAACACTGCTTCAGTCCTAAACTTAGAGATGGTTTCCAAGTGTTCTACCTTCTCATTCTCTAGTTGTGTTATCACTTTCTTCTGACTTTCTACTTGTTGACACACTTCTTCACTTCTGTGACACAACTTTCTGTAGGTAGTGGCTAACTCATCAAAGGTTACTTCATAATCACTTGAGTCTTCATCAGAACCCCATCTTCCAGTCAAGGCAGTCACAAGATTTGCAGACTCTTCTATTTTACTTTCATCAGACCAAGTAGCAGTAAGACTCTTCTTCTGTTTCTTGAGGTAGGTTCCACATTCAGCTCTAATGTGTCCATACCCATCACATTCATGGCACTGAACTCCTTTTCCTTCTTTGGACTTTTCATCAGATCTTGTTCTTCTTCCAGCATTGTTGGTCTTACTGATGTCAGATGAGATTTTCTTGACATTAGACTTAGACCTTACATCCATCTTTTTCAGAAGTTTGTTGAACTATCTTTCCAATAATGCTACATCATTTTCCAGATCTTCATCAGTATCTTGACCACTTTCTTCCTCTTTCTCTTTAGTGTTTGACATGAAGGCTATGCTTTTGACTTTCTTTTCAGATCCATCACACATTCCCATCTCAAATGTTTGGAGGGATCCAATTAGCTCATCAACTCTCATATTGTAAATGGCTTGAGACTCTTCTATGGCCGTCACTTTCATGGCAAATCTCTTAGGAAGTGATTTGAGTATTTTCCTCACTAGTTTTTCATTTGACATCTTCTCACCCAGGGCTCCTGAGGCATTAGCAATTTCAAGGATATTCATATGAAATTCATGAATATTTTCATCTTCTTTCATCCTCAAATTTTCAAACTTGGTAGTGAGCAGTTGTAGTCTAGACATCTTCACTCTAGAGGTGCTTTCATGAGTGGTTTTGAGAATGTTCCAAGCATCTTTAGCCACCTCACAGTTGTTTACCAATTTGAAGATGTTCTTATCTACTCCATTGAATATAGCATTCAATGCTTTAGAGTTCCCAAGGGCTAGATCATCCTCCTCCTTGGTCCATTGTTCCTCAACCTTATTATCAGTTGTAGCTTCTCCTTCCTTAGTAGTAACTTGATGTTCCCAGCCTGTTAAAACAACCTTCCAAGCCTTATTATCCAAATATTTTAGGAAGGCTACCATTCAAGGTTTCCAGTAGTCATAGTTGGATCCATCCAGAATAGGTGGTCTGTGAACATATCCTCTGTCTCTATCCATAGTACCAGAAAATAACGTCCCTAGATCTCACCCAAAACCAGAGCAGGATGCCTGCTCTGATAGCAATTGAAATTTTGGTATCAGATATGAGATGTCGAAGGTAATGTCACGACACTAATATCTGAACAATACAAACAGGATAAAAGATAAAGAACGGTAATGCAAGAGACACAAGCAATTGTTAACCCAATTCGATGCAAACTCACCTACATTTGGGGGCTACGAAGCCAGGGAGGAAATCCACTAAACAGAATCAGTTCAAAGACTCTCAGTAAACAACTTCAAGTTACAGTCTTTTCACCTAATCTCTACCCATGTGACTTCTATCTAAGAACTCTTAGATATGAGATCCTACTCACTCCCCCTCAATCACAGCAGTGATATAAAACAAGAATTACAATGAAAAGAAGACACTCTTCAAAGACACATACTTGATATTGCTTAAAAGCTTCAATTAAGTAAACACACACTCATGCTTCAAAGCTTAGAGTGGATAAATTACAACTCAAAAATCAGTCCAATTCAATCATCTATGGATGAATGAATGGCTTATAATACACACTACCACACAAGACTCAAACCCTTATTCTCTCTCAATATTTCATTCGTTATTTCTTGTGTATAGAACCAGGTTTTTCCATGTGTAAGACCATAATTTTGACCCTAAGATCCCTCGTGGCATGATATTATTGCACAAGTGCATTGCCTCAAGGATCATATCATGTTTGGCTCCTTAACCCTAGGGTTGGGACTTGTGTGAGTGTTTTGAGACCCCCAAGCATGATTGTATTGTATATTATTGCTTTTCTTATTTGATTACTAACAAAAAGCACAAAAAATATGTCACTAACTCTTTTTGTTTTGAAGCTCAAGTGATCATGTGCTCCAATGCTCCAGAAGGCTCCTAAGCCCATTGAAATGGCCAGATGAAGATGAGAAAAAGCATGAAAATGTTCCACAAATCTCCTAATTATCATATATGCCTCCCAAGTATTTCAATTTTCAAATTTGATCAAGATAACCCAAAGGGCCTGAAGATTGTTTCCTAAGGAAACCCTAATTCCATTGTGCTTTGATTATGCCTTGCCCATGAAGCAATCTCAACCTATGATCAAATTTAATTAAGGGAAGTTCTTTCATTCATTATTTTATGCATATTTGAGCCTATTTTAGGATCCTTAATCATTTATTCATCAAGATTGGAAGTTTGGCCTTGAAAAGTTAACTAGTTAAGTCATCTGACTAAACTGAGGCCCATTGAGAAACAACTTTTGATGTGTTTGTCAAATGAATATTACCCCAATAGAAAAAATGTTCTTAAGAACCATATGAGCAACTTTAATGTTCACCAAAATTCCATTTGAAACTTGGAAGGTCATCATTCATTTCAAAACATGACTTTTGTTCCTTAGGATAGGAGAATGGCATAGTCTTGTTGACTTGTGTGGAGTTATTCTTTAGCAAGTTGACTTGCAAGCCCATTCACTTGGTAGAGGTCATGTTGGGATCAATAATGTCACACGAGTAGTCGTGGTTAGGCATTACTCTTTCCAATATAGACCTTAGAAGCCAACGACCTTAGTTTACCAAGCCCATCTTGGCCTATTTTTAGGATGTAGTGGGAAGGTCGTTCAAATGTAAGATTTGATATGATTGTTACGCGATACTACACTCACAAGAGTCTCTCTCGAGAATATTTTAGGAATACGAGTAGTCGTTTATCCGATAATATCCAAAAGATGGGATGATGACTATGGGAACCTCTTGTAGAACATGTTTGGCAGGTTTAAACCCTAGTACACTCCCTTTGGGTGGTTCTTAACCGAGACTCCATGCTCGTGACTTGCAACAAACCCTTGATTCATGGTTGATCCATTCTTGTGTATCCTTAATATCAATGGAACTTGGGTGTTGATAAGGTGTAAACCATAATCCACCAAAATGGATGATTGATATTAAGGATGACTTGATCCATCCCATGACCTTTGTGTGGTGTGCTTTGATTGATCCTTGAGTGTGATTGTTGGATCCATGCATTCATGCACCCATTTGCATCCATATCATCAATAATGAGAAAATTTTCAAGGAACTTAAGAGGTATATTTGCAAATTTTCAGACATGGATAGACAAAGAAGGAATACGAAGAAGTACAGTTTCAAACAACCCGACTTGAAAGAGCTAAGGAATTTGACATCCTATGTATTAAATCCCTTGGGTTTCAAGGCTCGTCCTGGAAAGCTTCTATCTATTCTAACTACTCAAGTGGACGAAGGATTGATGAGTGTATTGGTGCAGTTCTATGATCCCTTGTACCGTCGCTTCACATTTCCGGATTTCCAGTTTTTGCCCACGCTTGAGGAGTATGCCTATCTTGTGGGTATACCTATCCTAGACCAGTTGTCGTTCAGTGGATTAGAGAGGGTTCCTACTTCTCAAGAGATTGCTGATTTGTTGCATATAGATGAATCTTTGGTTGGTGCTCATATGACTACCAAAGGTGGAATTCAAGGTCTCCCTTCTGAGTTCCTCATTTCTCAAGCTACTATGTATGGGAAGGCCATCAGTGAGGACACGTTTGAGGCCATATTTGTACTTCTCATCTATGGGCTAGTGTTATTCCCCAACATCGACAAGTTTGTGGATGTGAATGCTATTAGGATTTTATCTACTCTTAATCCCGTTCCGACTCTGTTGGGTGACACTTACTTTTCTTTGCATATGAGGAATGCAAAGGGTGGTGGTACCATTGTGTGCTGTTTGCCTCTGCTGTACAAGTGGTTTATTTCGCACTTGCCGCAGAAGGTCGCCTTCAAGGAGAACAAAGGATGTCTATGGTGGTCCACGAGACTCATGTCTCTCACTAATGATGATATCTTTTGGTACAACCGTGTATATGATGGTGTGTAGATTATCGACTCTTGTGGTGAATTTTCCAATGTGCCTCTTCTTGGTACATGTGGTGGGATTAACTACAACCCTATTTTGGCACGTCGTCAGCTTGGGTTCCCCCTAAAGGATAAACCTAATAACATTCTGTTAGAAGGTGTATTCTTTCAGGAGGGTAAAGATCCCCAAGGCTTGAAGGGCAGGATGGTTCGCGCTTGGCGCAAGGTCCATAGGAAGGGAAGGAAAGAGCTTGGTCCGAAGAACTGTATTGTTTTGGAACCTTATACCTCTTGGGTTAGGAGGAGAGCTTCCGAGTACCTCATGCCTTATGAATATCCAAGACCTACACCTTTGGTTGTGGCTAGGCCTTCAACCCTCCCTGACCAAGGAGTAGAGGAGTTGAGAGACGAAGACCGTTCACGTGCTTGGATCCGTGAACGAGAAGAGTTGCTTCAGCAGCTTAGAGAGAAGGATGCTTTGATAAAGTTCCTTGAGCACCAGGTTATTGATGAGCCTGATGATGTGTTAACTTCTCTCCTTCCTCAGTCTTCCAAGTTCTGGAAGAGGAAGTACGATCGACACGCCAAAGAGAAGGCGAATATGGAGGCAGCCTATGAGAGGGAGGTGAAGAAGCTTCGTGCAACTTATCTTCCAGTCTCCAGAGCTTTAGATGATTGTTTCTAGGGTTCCATAGGATGTTCATTTTCCTTCTCTCTTGTATTGTATTTGGTTACCAAGACTGTACTTCTTTTGTGTAAAAATGTTTTCCAGATATTATTGATGCGATATTTCCATATATGTCTAAATGATTAATATTTTCAATATTTGCAAATAGGACTCTAAAGTTCCTCTGATAAATAAAATAAATCATATGCACAAGCATTGCATGCATCATATGAATAAGCAGGTTTTTCTCCAGGCATCTTGTTCTATGGTCTAACTCTGTGTTCTTCATTTATTTTGAAGACAAGTTGACTCACCGGTATTACGCTCGAGCCAACGCTTTAAGACTGAAGGATCATCTAGAGCAAGAGAACCATGAACTCAAGGAGGAAGTGGCCAGATTGACTGCCCTGATGGAGTCTTTCATGGCCGCCCAGAGCCAGTCTTCTCCGACACTTTCAACTCCTTCCTAGAGGACAGTCATCTCCGAGATTGCCTCTTCAACAGTGCCTACGGCCAGCGCCCACTTTGCACCAACTGCTATGCCAGCCGGTTTTCCTTGGGGGATGCGTCCCAACATTGTTCCTGAGGGTCTCGCCCCCACATTTGCTTCTCTGTCGGCATCTATCCCGGTCCTCGTCGTTCCACCTCCTGTCGTGCATACTATGCCAAGAGTAGACGACACCATCTACCATTATGAGCCGTCTGAGGGCCCAGATGTCTATGAAAAGATGGATGCTATGAACGATCAGTTTCTTGAGCTCCGCAAGGAACTCAAAACTCTCAGAGGAATGGAACTCTTCGGCAAGTCTGCTGCTGAACTCTGCTTAGTTCCAAACGTCAAAATCCCTGTAAAGTTCAAAGTGCCTGACTTTGAAAAGTACAAGGGAAATACTTGCCTCTCATCCATATGGTCATGTATGCAAGGAAGATGTCGACTCAGACCGACAACGATCAACTTCTTATTCACTATTTCCAGGACAGTTTGTCTGGTGCTGCCCTGAGATGGTATATGGGCTTGGACAGCGCGAACATTCGATCCTTCAATGATCTTGGCAAAGATTTCATCAAGCAATACAAGTATAATGTGGATATGGCTCCCGATAGGGATCAATTGAGAGCCATGTCCCAGAAGGACAGGGAAACTTTCAAAGAGTACGCCCAGAGGTGGCGAGAGTTAGCATCACAGATTGTGCCGCTGCTGAAGGAGAAAGAAATGACCAAGATCTTCCAGAAGACCTTGAGCTCATTTTACTATGAGCGGATGATTGCCAGTGCTCCTTCTGATTTCACCGAAATGGTGAACATGGGGATGCATCTAGAGGAAAGAGTCAGGGAAGGGCGCCTAACTAGAGAAAAAGGCTCTTCTGCCAAACGATATGGGGCGTTTGGAAAGAAGAAAGATGGCGAGGCACATGCTGTGACCTCCCATATTAAACCCAGAAGACCCTCAGTGAGGAGGAAGACCGTGCGTCCTGCCGGTAATCAGCATCAGATGACTCACAGAGCACCTGTTTTCAGAGAAAATCAGCACTATCAGCACCACAATAACCAATAACAGCAGCATCAACAATATCAACAACAACAGCACCGTCCTCAACAGCAGGCCTACCAGCCTCGAAACAATAATCAGACTAGTACAATCTATGAGAGGAAGAGGGTCACCTTTGATCCTATTCCTATGATTTATGCAGAGCTCTATCCCTCTTTGATAGAGAGGAAGCTGATTACTCCACACGATCCACCGGCTATACCTACCAACCCTCAGTGGTGGTATAAGCCCGAGCTACATTGTGTTTATCATTCTGGTGCCCCCGGACATGACGTGGAAAACTGTTATCCACTGAAGACCAAGGTTCAAGACCTTGTGAGAAGTGGTATCTTGTGTTTCGAGGACGTAGCTCCCAATGTGAAGAAGAACCGATTGTCCGAGCATGGGAAATCCTCTATCAATATGGTCCAGGGTTGCCCTGGTAAATATAAGGTCAAATATGTCAGCCATATTCGACAATCGTTGGTCCAGATGCACAAACTGTTATGTGATTACAGTCACTATGAGCATGACCATGACAGATGTCGTGTTTGCACTGTCAATCAGAGGGGATGTCCCCAAGTCCGTAAAGACATCCAAGAAATGCTGGATGAAGGTGTAATTGAAATACTTTAGAATCGCGATGTTGAAGATGATGAAGTCAATGTGATATCTTCGGTATTTCAGATCCCGGAGCCTGTTGTCATCCGATATGATAGCAGCAAACAGAAGGCTTCTCCCTCTTTGATTATTAAACCAGTTGGCCTTGTGTCATACTCTTCTGATAAAGTTGTCCCCTATCATTACAATGCTGTGGCATTGGAAGATGGGAAGGAGGTGCCTCTGCCCTCTACTTCTGTTGTCAATATTGCCGATGTCAGCGGCCTGACCCGTAGCGGTCGTGTTTTCTCGGCTCTGCCAAAGCCCCAGACTGACACCAGGAGGGATGATGTTGCTGATTATGCTGAACGCTCGGTTGGGAATGTTGTTATTGTTCCGAATCCGGAACTTGTTGCCAATAAACCTGCCACTGTTGTAAGAAATCCTGTCACTGCTGGCTAGAATGGCACAATGAAATAAGAGCGTGATGAGATGTTGAGGCTCATCAAAAGGAGTGAATACAACGTTGTAGATCAGCTTCTACAAACATTGTCAAATATTTCGGTGTTATCTTTCCTTATGAACTCAGAACCACACCGTGAAGCTCTGCAGAAGGTGTTGGATGTGGCGTATGTAGATCATGACATCACAATAGAACAATTTGACAGTATTGTTGCAAACATTACCGCTTGTAACAATCTGAGTTTTTGTGATGCTGATCTCCCCGAGGAGGGAAGAGACCACAATTTGGCACTTCACATATCTATGATCTGCAAGGATGATGCCATGTCTAATGTGTTGGTAAACATTGGATCATCGCTGAATGTGTTGCCAAAATCCACTCTGGCCAGATTGCCGTACCAGAGGCCTCCCATGAGGAAAAATGGAGTGGTGGTGAAAGCTTTTGATGGATCCCGCAAAACTGTGATTGGAGAGGTTGAACTCCCAATCAAGATTGGACCAAGTGATTTCCAGGTCACTTTTTAGGTCATGGATATCCACCCATCATATAGTTGTCTGTTGGGCAGACCATGGATTCACGAGGCAGGTGCCGTGACATCCACCCTACACCAGAAACTGAAATTTGTCAAGAACAAAAAACTGGTGGTGGTAGGGAAGAAAAGGCTCTCCTGGTTAGCCATTTGTCTTCCTTTTCTTACATAGATGCTGAAGATGAAGTTGGAACGCCGTTCCAAGCTTTATCTATTGTTGAGCCTACTAAGAAAGGAACTTCTTCATTTGCGTCCTACAATGATGCTAAGTTGGCCATTGAGCATGGCACAACTACTGGTTTGGGACAAATGATCAAGCTGGAAGACAATAAATCTCGGGCTGGCATAGGGTATTCTTCTGGTACTTTCAACAAGCATGGGCTGTTTCAGAGTGGTGGTTTCATCCACACGGTTGAAGACGAGGAAGTTGCTGCTATTGTGGAAGTGGATGCAAAGGAAGATCTTGGAAATTTTGTCATCCTTTGAGGGGTCTGCAATAACTGGGTCGCTGTTGATGTTCCAACATTTGTCCATAAGTCAACGTAATGTTCATTTTGTTTAAAAACCCTTCTCCCATGCCAAAAGGAGGAGTGATGACATTGTTGGCTCATAAATACAATGATATTTTCATTCAATAAATTCATGTTAAATGTTTGTTTCTCCGATTATTTTCACTTTTGGCTTTTTGCATGAAATTGGTGATCACATAAAACATTAAAAAAAAAGAATAAAATCAATCTTTTCATCTGCATAATGATTTGCCTTGTTTGAATTCTAAAATCTCTTTATATCCAAAATCATTATGCAGGTTGATCAAACCTATTGAACATAATGATCCAACACCATCTCCCAACTTTGAGTTCCCTGTATTTGAGGCCGAAGAAGATGATGTTGAACAGACTCCTGACGAGATTACCCGTCTTCTTGAGCACGAAGAGAAGATCATTCAACCGTATCTTGAGAATCTGGAAATAATCAACTTGGGGTCTGAGGATTGTGTTCGAGAAGTGAAGATTGGGGCACTCCTGGAAGAGTCTGTGAAGAAGGGGTTGATTGATTTGCTACGAGAATACGTCGACGTCTTTGTCGGGTCCTATGAAGACATGCTTGGTCTGGATACTTATATCGTGCAACATTTCCTGCCTTTGAAGCCTGAGTGCGTGCCTGTGAAGCAGAAGCTCAGAAGAACTCATCCCGATATGGCAGTGAAGATCAAAGAATAAGTTTAAAAGCAAATTGATGTGGGGTTTCTGGTGACTTCTACATATCCTCAATGGGTGGCCAATATTGTGCTTGTGCCTAAGAAAGATGGAAAATTCCGAATGTGTGTGGACTATAGAGACTTGAATAAAGCTAGTTCGAAAGATGATTTCCCTCTACCACATATTGATATGTTGGTAGATAATACAACAAAATTCAATGTCTTCTCGTTTATGGACGGATTTTCCAGAGGATATGGAGAAGACAACATTCATCACACCTTAGGGAACATTCTGTTATCGAGTGATGCCTTTCGGTTTGAAGAACGTCGGAGCCACGTATCAACGAGCTATGACTACCTTGTTTCACGATATGATGCACAAGGAGATTGAGGTATATGTTGATGATATGATTGCCTAGTCGAGAACGGAAGTTGAACATGTGGAGCACTTGTTGAAGCTATTTCAGCGTTTGAGGAAGTATAAGCTTCTCCTGAATCCTAACAAGTGTACATTTGGAGTCTGTTCCGGCAAGTTATCGGGCTTTATTGTCAGCGAGAGAGGTATTGAGGTTGATCCTGCAAAGGTCAAAGCAATACAAGAGATGCTTTCTCCCAAAACTAAGACGTAAGTCCGAGGTTTTCTTGGCCGCTTGAATTATATCTCCAGATTTATATCCCACATGACTGCCACATGTGAGCCAATATTCAAGCTCCTCTAGAAAGATCAGCGTCATGATTGGACCGAGGATTGACAAAAAGCCTTTGACAGTATTAAGGAGTATCTGTCTGAGCCTTCGATTTTGTCCCCGCCTGTGGAAGGGACACCCTAGATTATGTATCTGACAGTTCTTGAAGACTCAATGGGTTGTGTCCTTGGTCAGCAAGACGAATCAGGGAAGAAAGAATATGCCATCTACTCTCTGAGTAAGAAGTTCACTGATTGTGAGTCTCGATACTCAATGCTTGAGAAAACATGATGTGTTTTGGCTTGGGCTGCTAAGTGCTTACACCAGTATATGTTGAATCATACGACTTGGTTGATATCCAAAATCGATCCAATCAAGTATATCTTTGAGAAACCTGCTTTAACTGGGAGGATTTCCCGTTGGCAGATGTTGTTATCTGAGTATGATATATCGAGCTCAGAAAGCTATTAAAGGTAGTATCTTGGCTGACCACTTGGCACATCAACCAATTGAGGATTATCAGTCAGTTTAGTATGACTTCCCGGATGAGGAGATTCTGTATTTGAAAATGAAATATTGCGATGAGCCTACGCTCAATGAAGGGCCAGAGCCTGGTTCCCGATGGAGCATGGTGTTTGATGGCGCTGTAAATCAATATGGAAATGGTATCGGGGCAATGATTATTACTCCTCAGGGCACATATTTTCCTTTTATAGCAAGGCTAACTTTCAAATGCACGAATAATATGGCAGAGTATGAGGCATGTATTATGGGTTTAGAAGAATGTATTGATCTTAGGATCAAACATCTTGATGTTTATCGTGATTCGGCCCTTGTTGTTAATCAGATTAAGGGTGAATGGGAGACGAATCAGCCTGGCCTCATCCCATATAAAGACTATGCGAGGAGGATTTCAACGTTCTTTACTGAGGTTGACTTCCATCATATTCCTTGAGATGAGAATCGGATGGCGGATGCTCTTACTACACTTGCTTTAATGATCGTGGTGAGACTCTAGAATGAATTTCCCAATATCAATGTGATGCACTTGGATAGACCAGCTCATGTATTTGCAGTGGAAGAAGTGAAGGATGATAAGCCATGGTATTATGATATCAAGTGTTTTTTGCAGAGTCAGATTTACCCACCTGGGGCATCTGTGAAAGATAGGAAGACTTTGAGGAGATTATCTGGAAGTTTCTACCTCAATGGTGATGTGCTTTATAAAAGGAATTTTGACATGGGTCTACTCAGATGCGTGGATAGACACGAAGCAGATTTGTTAATGACCGAGGTCCATGAGGGTTCATTTGGTACTCAATCCAATGGACATGCCATGGCTAGAAAGATGTTGAGAGAAAGCTACTATTGGCTGACAATGGAGTCTGACTGCTGCAAGTATGTGAAGAAATGCCACAAGTGTCAGATTTATACGGATAAGATTCATATTCCCCCGACACTTCTGAATATGATTTCATCACCATGGCCTTTCTCTATGTGGGGAATTGACATGATTGGCATGATAGAGCCGAAAGCGTCCAACAGTCACAGGTTTATTCTTGTAGCAATTGATTACTTCACCAAGTGGGTTGATGCGGCGTCATATGCAAACGTGACCAGGCAGGTGGTTGTGAAGTTTATCAAGAATCAACTCATATGCCGTTATGGTGTGCCAGATAAGATCATTACTGATAATGGATCTAACTTGAACAACAAGATGATGAAAGAGTTGTGTAGCGAGTTCAAGATTGCACATCATAATTATTCTCCTTATAGACCCAAGATGAATGGGGTTGTTGAAGCTGCTAATAAGAATATCAAGAAGATTGTTCAGAAGATGGTTGTTACGTACAAAGATTGGCATGAGATATTGCCATTTTCTTTGCATGGATACTGTACATTTATCCGCACTTCAACAGGGGCAACCCCTTTTTCTCTTGTTTACGGCATGGAGGTTGTGCTCCCAATAGAGGTGGAGATCCCATCAATGAGAGTCTTGATGGAGGCCAAGTTGACTGATGCTAAATGGGTTCAGAGTCGCTATGACCAACTGAATTAGATAGAAGAGAAGAGATTGACTGCCATGTGCCATGGTCAGTTATATCAGCAAAGGATGAAGAAAGCCTTTGATAATAAGGTCAAGCCTCGTATGTTCCGAGAAGGCGACCTTGTGCTCAAGAAAGTTTTATCTTTCGCGCCCGATTCTAGGGGCAAGTGGACTCCAAACTATGAAGGTCCATATGTTGTTAAGAGAGCCTTTTCAGGCGGTGCTTTGATACTTACAACTATTGATGGGGAGGATTTCACTTGTCCTGTGAATTCAGATGCAGTCAAGAAATACTTCCCCTAAAATAAAAACAGAATAGCTCGCTAATTTGAAAACTCGAAAGGGCGACTTAGGTAAAAATGAGCGTCTCAGTGGATTGAAAACCCGGAAGGGCGATCCAGGAAAAAATTAGAGACATAAAAAATGATGAATATGTATCCCGCTAGGTTGAGTACCTCACCTTGGGGCAATCTAGGCAAAAATTAGGGATTTGGCAAGTAACTGCATCTTGACAAGACTTTGTTCTACAACTGCCATCTGTCAAAGATTCTCGCTCAGTCATCGTCAACTGAAGCTTCAAATACATCGGATTCAGAGTTGGTGGAGAAATGGTCATTATGTTCAATGTAGCCCTTTTCCAATATATATCACCAATTTCAAATTTGTAAAGATCCATGGAGTCTTGCCATTTGCAGACTATCATTCCATCAAATAAATTTGAGCCTTTACCCAATTCTTTGCACTCCTATTTGTTTCTATTCAACAAATACTTTTGCATGTTTTAATTGATAAATATCATTGTTTAAATTTTCATAAATTGTTTTTAAACGAAGTGAAGATTGGGGCACTCCTGGAAGAGTCTGTGAAGAAGGGGTTGATTGATTTGCTACGAGAATACGTCGACGTCTTTGTCGGGTCCTATGAAGACATGCTTGGTCTGGATACTTATATCGTGCAACATTTCCTGCCTTTGAAGCCTGAGTGCGTGCCTGTGAAGCAGAAGCTCAGAAGAACTCATCCCGATATGGCAGTGAAGATCAAAGAATAAGTTTAAAAGCAAATTGATGTGGGGTTTCTGGTGACTTCTACATATCCTCAATGGGTGGCCAATATTGTGCTTGTGCCTAAGAAAGATGGAAAATTCCGAATGTGTGTGGACTATAGAGACTTGAATAAATCTAGTTCGAAAGATGATTTCCCTCTACCACATATTGATATGTTGGTAGATAATACAACAAAATTCAATGTCTTCTCGTTTATGGACGGATTTTCCAGAGGATATGGAGAAGACAACATTCATCACACCTTAGGGAACATTCTGTTATCGAGTGATGCCTTTCGGTTTGAAGAACGTCGGAGCCACGTATCAACGAGCTATGACTACCTTGTTTCACGATATGATGCACAAGGAGATTGAGGTATATGTTGATGATATGATTGCCTAGTCGAGAACGGAAGTTGAACATGTGGAGCACTTGTTGAAGCTATTTCAGCGTTTGAGGAAGTATAAGCTTCTCCTGAATCCTAACAAGTGTACATTTGGAGTCTGTTCCGGCAAGTTATCGGGCTTTATTGTCAGCGAGAGAGGTATTGAGGTTGATCCTGCAAAGGTCAAAGCAATACAAGAGATGCTTTCTCCCAAAACTAAGACGTAAGTCCGAGGTTTTCTTGGCCGCTTGAATTATATCTCCAGATTTATATCCCACATGACTGCCACATGTGAGCCAATATTCAAGCTCCTCTAGAAAGATCAGCGTCATGATTGGACCGAGGATTGACAAAAAGCCTTTGACAGTATTAAGGAGTATCTGTCTGAGCCTTCGATTTTGTCCCCGCCTGTGGAAGGGACACCCTAGATTATGTATCTGACAGTTCTTGAAGACTCAATGGGTTGTGTCCTTGGTCAGCAAGACGAATCAGGGAAGAAAGAATATGCCATCTACTCTCTGAGTAAGAAGTTCACTGATTGTGAGTCTCGATACTCAATGCTTGAGAAAACATGATGTGTTTTGGCTTGGGCTGCTAAGTGCTTACACCAGTATATGTTGAATCATACGACTTGGTTGATATCCAAAATCGATCCAATCAAGTATATCTTTGAGAAACCTGCTTTAACTGGGAGGATTTCCCGTTGGCAGATGTTGTTATCTGAGTATGATATATCGAGCTCAGAAAGCTATTAAAGGTAGTATCTTGGCTGACCACTTGGCACATCAACCAATTGAGGATTATCAGTCAGTTTAGTATGACTTCCCGGATGAGGAGATTCTGTATTTGAAAATGAAATATTGCGATGAGCCTACGCTCAATGAAGGGCCAGAGCCTGGTTCCCGATGGAGCATGGTGTTTGATGGCGCTGTAAATCAATATGGAAATGGTATCGGGGCAATGATTATTACTCCTCAGGGCACATATTTTCCTTTTATAGCAAGGCTAACTTTCAAATGCACGAATAATATGGCAGAGTATGAGGCATGTATTATGGGTTTAGAAGAATGTATTGATCTTAGGATCAAACATCTTGATGTTTATCGTGATTCGGCCCTTGTTGTTAATCAGATTAAGGGTGAATGGGAGACGAATCAGCCTGGCCTCATCCCATATAAAGACTATGCGAGGAGGATTTCAACGTTCTTTACTGAGGTTGACTTCCATCATATTCCTTGAGATGAGAATCGGATGGCGGATGCTCTTACTACACTTGCTTTAATGATCGTGGTGAGACTCTAGAATGAATTTCCCAATATCAATGTGATGCACTTGGATAGACCAGCTCATGTATTTGCAGTGGAAGAAGTGAAGGATGATAAGCCATGGTATTATGATATCAAGTGTTTTTTGCAGAGTCAGATTTACCCACCTGGGGCATCTGTGAAAGATAGGAAGACTTTGAGGAGATTATCTGGAAGTTTCTACCTCAATGGTGATGTGCTTTATAAAAGGAATTTTGACATGGTTCTACTCAGATGCGTGGATAGACACGAAGCAGATTTGTTAATGACCGAGGTCCATGAGGGTTCATTTGGTACTCAATCCAATGGACATGCCATGGCTAGAAAGATGTTGAGAGAAAGCTACTATTGGCTGACAATGGAGTCTGACTGCTGCAAGTATGTGAAGAAATGCCACAAGTGTCAGATTTATACGGATAAGATTCATATTCCCCCGACACTTCTGAATATGATTTCATCACCATGGCCTTTCTCTATGTGGGGAATTGACATGATTGGCATGATAGAGCCGAAAGCGTCCAACAGTCACAGGTTTATTCTTGTAGCAATTGATTACTTCACCAAGTGGGTTGATGCGGCGTCATATGCAAACGTGACCAGGCAGGTGGTTGTGAAGTTTATCAAGAATCAACTCATATGCCGTTATGGTGTGCCAGATAAGATCATTACTGATAATGGATCTAACTTGAACAACAAGATGATGAAAGAGTTGTGTAGCGAGTTCAAGATTGCACATCATAATTATTCTCCTTATAGACCCAAGATGAATGGGGTTGTTGAAGCTGCTAATAAGAATATCAAGAAGATTGTTCAGAAGATGGTTGTTACGTACAAAGATTGGCATGAGATATTGCCATTTTCTTTGCATGGATACTGTACATTTATCCGCACTTCAACAGGGGCAACCCCTTTTTCTCTTGTTTACGGCATGGAGGTTGTGCTCCCAATAGAGGTGGAGATCCCATCAATGAGAGTCTTGATGGAGGCCAAGTTGACTGATGCTAAATGGGTTCAGAGTCGCTATGACCAACTGAATTAGATAGAAGAGAAGAGATTGACTGCCATGTGCCATGGTCAGTTATATCAGCAAAGGATGAAGAAAGCCTTTGATAATAAGGTCAAGCCTCGTATGTTCCGAGAAGGCGACCTTGTGCTCAAGAAAGTTTTATCTTTCGCGCCCGATTCTAGGGGCAAGTGGACTCCAAACTATGAAGGTCCATATGTTGTTAAGAGAGCCTTTTCAGGCGGTGCTTTGATACTTACAACTATTGATGGGGAGGATTTCACTTGTCCTGTGAATTCAGATGCAGTCAAGAAATACTTCGCCTAAAATAAAAACAGACTAGCTCGCTAATTTGAAAACTCGAAAGGGCGACTTAGGTAAAAATGAGCGTCTCAGTGGATTGAAAACCCGGAAGGGCGATCCAGGAAAAAATTAGAGACATAAAAAATGATGAATATGTATCCCGCTAGGTTGAGTACCTCACCTTGGGGCAATCTAGGCAAAAATTAGGGATTTGGCAAGTAACTGCATCTTGACAAGACTTTGTTCTACAACTGCCATCTGTCAAAGATTCTCGCTCAGTCATCGTCAACTGAAGCTTCAAATACATCGGATTCAGAGTTGGTGGAGAAATGGTCATTATGTTCAATGTAGCCCTTTTCCAATATATATCACCAATTTCAAATTTGTAAAGATCCATGGAGTCTTGCCATTTGCAGACTATCATTCCATCAAATAAATTTGAGCCTTTACCCAATTCTTTGCACTCCTATTTGTTTCTATTCAACAAATACTTTTGCATGTTTTAATTGATAAATATCATTGTTTAAATTTTCATAAATTGTTTTTAAACGAAGTGAACATTCACAATGACAGAAAGGATACTTGGGACGTCTTCAGTGCTCTCCCAAGGATGGTATGATCTCCAAAAGGGTAAGACATTTGTTCATATTCCCAGCATACTTGTATCCTCTTTGTTATCTTCCAGGATTGTCTCATCTGCGAGCATAGAAGAAAGTTGTACCTCCCACCAAATCCCCAGAGTGTTTGGAGTTTTGGGTGCGGTCTCAATTTTCTAATTCCCTAGTGAGTCTGGATTTAGCATTTGTGTTATCAATTATATGCTTGTCATCCCTTGCGTGGATTGACCTAAAATCCCTTATAGATTGATAAATTGAAGATGCTAATCTTTCCGAAGAAGTTGATTTTCCCTCACTTACAGTTAGAAATTTCTCCGCCATAATGAGCAGAGAATCATCAACATAAACAGAGTTATCATCAAGTTTGGTTTGTAGCTTTTCCCCTGTGGACTCGTCTACTTAGATCTCCAGCAGGATTGATCCTCGACCATCCTCAGCAGGGTTGATCCTACGTTTACTCCCCAGTATGGTCACCGGTAGGGTATCCTCAGTAGTTTTCCTATAGGTAATCCCCGGATCGGTCGTCCGTAGTGTTTCCCTAGTGGAGTTGTCTGATCGAAGCTCGTTCATTGTTTCCTCCCGAGCAGAGTGGTTGATGAAGATGTTTATCTTTCCTTCCCCAGCGGAGTAGTGTTCTCTTCTCCTTGGCAGATAAGATTTCTTCAGCAGTGCAAGAAATGTGGTGGCATTGGAACCTTCTGATTGGTGGTTGTTCCCCACAGAGTTTCATTTCCCTCTTCGATAATTTCCCTAGTAGAGTTGCTTCTACGACGGATTTTATCCATGTTTAGATTCCTTAGCCGATATTTTGCCTAATTGCAGAGTGGCATGGGAGCTTCTGAGGAAGAGGTGTTGATCCCTTCCCCAGCAGGAGTGACTGGTTTTCCTTTCCCTATAGAGATCTTTGTTTCCCGGTATCTGTTGCCCCCATCAGATTGGATGTTCTCTAGTGGGCCTGGCTTTGTTTCTTGAGATGTAGTACCAGATGTTTGTCCATTGATTCTTAGACCTGGTTGTGTTAGATATGTCTGTTTTTCAGCATTCATCATACATAAACCACGCATATATGCATATTCTTAACATCCAGATGTTCATGTTGCATCCTTTTCCATATATCTTTGTTTATTGTCTCCTGCTAGTTGGTGATATATTTCCCCAAGCAGATGTTTGTGTTTGATCTCTCCATATAGAGTCGGCCCCATAGGCAGAAAGTGTTTATCCTTTCTTCCATATTCCCCATTGAGTTATGTCCTCGTGGATGATTGTTATTTCAGTTTCCTCCCAACACATGTATCGGGATGGAATTCTCCCTTGAGATATATCCTCATTGGGTTGAGTCTTATTTCGGTGCGTCTCTCTAGTTTGTTCCTAGATCAACTCCTTTTGTTATTTCCCCTGCACTTCCCCGTATTTTAGGTGAATGATTGCTCAGTAACCAATAATTGTCCATCTCTTCCCCGACGGAGTCTGTGGCCTACTACCCAGTATACCGGTAGTTGTAAGTCCTATTTCTATGGTTTTCTACCCTCATACCGGTAGATGTAAACCCCATTTTTATCCTCTTGCAGAGTTAACCTTATTTTGTTCATCCTAATCGATGGCGGTTACTCTTCTGTGGTTTTCTACCTAGTATCTGGTAGATGTAATCCCCTCTTTGTCGGTTATCTTTATCCAATTTTCGGTATTGATATTCCTTCACCTTTTGAGTATATCTCCCAGTAACCGGTGATATGTCTCTCGGATAATTGCTCTAATAAAGCAATGTATCCCCAGCGAGTCATCTTTCATTTACCCTTGATTGGTAATGATTGTTTCTCCCTTTGATTGGTCATTATATATCTAGTATTCGGTATCCCGATGTTCTTTCCTTTCGGTCGATTTATCCTTCATTAACCCAGTAACCGATTGTGGATAATCTTCCATGCGAGTATGTTATCTATGTTCTGACGGTAATAGATAATATGTCTCATGCGCTCTTTGGTCGAAGTCTTTTGTTCTTCCCTAGTCGAGTAAGATTTGTATTTCCTTATGGAATCGAATGTCCATCCTGTAATCGAGTTTGCTTTTTTTAGCCCTCCTTCTGGATGATGAGTTTCTTGGAAATATTCCCCAATTCACGCCCTGGTTGGTCACCTATTATATGCCCAGTAACCGGTATCCCTGGTGTTCCTTCCTTTTCAGCTCCCTATTATGACTTTTGTCCCCTGTGGAGTCAGATTTCCTGAGTTGAAATATACCTTTTTAGGTCTTCCTCAAATGTTTTTGGATGTTTGATATCTATCACCATTTTATCGGTCTTATATATTCATTCTCCCCGAGCGTGTTGTTCTCTCACCCTTATACCGGTGTTTTGAGATGATGTCTCCTTGAGCTTATTACCTAGTAACCGGTAATACCTCATTCTGTTGTTTCCTCATATGAGTCCTGTTTGGACATTCCCCAGTGAAGTTCCTTAGTGGATCTTCCCCATTTGAGTCTGGATTTTCATCCGAAGTATCCTTTGTGGATAATTTTTGCAGTGTTGGCATATTCCCCAATACATGCATCTCTGAGTTAACTCGAGTCCTTCCATTGATTTATTTTCATGGAATTCCTCTCGTGTCTCTCAGCAAGTTCTAAGTCGTGACCTGCTCACGCAATTTATTCCCTTTCTTATCCCCATAGGAATCCCCAGAGCCTCTGTCCCATTTATGAGTGTATTACTCATATGGATTTTCAGTCTCCTCTGATTCCTTTTCTTCTTTGTGGACACATATCTCCACAGAGTATTACCTTGTTGCATACATACATTTGCATCATGAGGTCTTTTAGGGACCAAAATTCGTCTCTTTGTTATTATTTAAGCCCATTCTACCTCGTCAAGACGAAGATTTTAACCTTCACTTCTCCGGCTAGAATGACCTTAAACAGGGGCATCTGTAAGACCCCAATTTTGACCCTAATATCCCTCATGGTATCATAACATTGCATTTGCATCTTGCCTCAAGGATCATGAGCATCTTGGCTTTTATCCTAGCGTGGGAACCTTTTTGATTTGGTTTGAGATCACCAAGCATGCTTGAATTGTATATTATTGCTTTTCTCATTTTATTTACTAACCAAAAGCACAAAAATATGTCACTAACATCTCTTGTTTGTAGCTTGAGCAGTCACAAGATCCAAAGCTTCTAGGAGATCCTAGGTGCATTGATATGGTCAAGGGAAGATGAAAGCAAGCATGTCAATGGTTCCCAAAGCTCTCATCCATCAAATATGCCTCCCAAGTATCTCAATTCATCATTTTGATCAAAGCAAACCAAAGGGTTTGAGGTTTGTTTCCCAAGGAAACCCTAATTCATCTGTTCATCAACTGTGCCTTGCTCATGAAGCAACCTCAATCTATGGTCAAATACAATCAAGGGGAGTTATTTCAATCATCATTTCATGCATATTTGAACTTATTTGAGTGTCCTCGATCATCAATTCATCAAGATATGAGGTTTGGACTTGAGAAGTTGATCAGTCAATTCATTTGACTATTTTGAAATACACTGAGACCTAACTTTTGATGTGTTTGTTAAATTGAGATGACCCCAAGATAAACAATGTTCTTAAGAACCATATCAACAACTTTCATGTTCATCAAAAATTAATTTGAAGCATGGAAGGTCATCATCAATTTGAAAACATTATAGGTCATTTTGACTGAAACCCTAAGTTTGAAAACACTGAGACCTAACTTTTGATGTGTTTGTTAAATTGAGATGACCCCAATATAAACAATGTTCTTAAGAACCATATCAACAACTTTCATGTTCATCAAAAATTGATTGGAAGCTTGGAAGGTCATCATCAATTTGAAAACATTATAGGTCATTTTGACTGAAACCCTAATTTTGGGTCAACTTCCCAAGGACATACCTCATTCGTTTTTCATGATTTTGAGGTTGTATCCAATTAATTGGAAAGCTTAAGATATCTACTTCAAATTTTATGTTGAGAAAATGTTCAAAATCCTAAAAGAAATACATGTGATAATGCAAAACATTATAGGTCACTTTGGACCAAAGGTATTGAAATGTGAAAAAGTCTAACTTCAAGCACCCATAACTTCTTCATCAAAAATCCAAATGATGCAAAATTTAAGTCCAACTTGATTTTCTTGAAAAGATATACAACTTTGATGTTGAAAGTTTTGTCATTTGGAGCTTGAATTATTTAAACAAAAGTGCTTAAAGTTTAGCCATTTTTGAAAGTCTCACATGTACATGTTTTGCACCGTACACTTCATGATCAGTTTTCACCAATTTCCAAGTATCAAATGAAGTTTAGATCAACATAACAAATGATCCTCATGCAAAAATCTTTCCAACCATTACTCATAAGGTTGTGTTTCAATTATGGAAATGGCATTTTCAAAAGCATGAACATATTGGTACAATTTTGGAAACTCATTAAATTTGCATTGCATGAGCTTAGCTTACATGATCTACACGTCCAAATTACATCTGTTATTGTTCAGCTTGCAAATCCAAGTGGAATTGGGCCCTCCATATGCCTGTACAGGCCCATGCATGGAGGCCCTTTCCATCCATGCAATGAGTTGATCATGCTTTCAGCCATGCCTTTTGCTATAAATACATGCCTTATGCTCCTCATTTCAGTAACCTTAAGGCGCCCTAAATGCTGCACGATTGATTCCTCACCCATACTCAAAGGAACTCACCATTTTTCTCTCAATTTTTTCAGATCTAAACTTCTATTTCATTTATTGATTTTTGGATCTAAAGTTCCTAAGCCTTGCTCTCCTTAATCCATAGATCACACTGCAAGCTTAATCACCAAGAAATCATGCTCTCAAACTCTGCAAATCAGAGGTTTACTTCAGATTTTATTTTCTTCGAATCCACTAATATATTTCTTGTTTCTTGTTGTTGTTGTGTTGCCTGCAGTCCTCTTCATAGAGGCAGCCTTTTAGAGCTTTGAATTTTCAAATTCCAAAAAGTTCAGTTGAACACCACAAAAATTCATGCTCTGATTCCTCTTACTATGGAAGCCTAGAGCGAATTTGGTTGGTATAGGGGTGATGTATATCACCCCAGCTTTCGTTTGGTACCTGGATCGTGGCTTTTCATGCACTTTTATTTCTCTACAACTTTGACCTTCGCCGGAAGCTGGCCGGAGAAGACGGTGGTGCATACCACCGTCCAGTCTCCAGATTAAATCTGAGCCATGCGTTTCTATTTCCAGATTTGATCATAGAAGTCCAATGATATGACTTATTTAATGGCAGCGTGTGATTCATTTGACTGAAGCGTATGGTAGGCGCGCATGTGTGGACCAAGCGATTTGCCAGCTCAATTAATGAGCTCTACATCCAACGCTCCACATTTTTAGCAATTTTTAAATTCTGATTTTAATTTTCTTTTATTTTATTTAATTCCATTTTATTGGTCCAAAAAATGTGAGACCAATTGCATTTTTATTTTATCATTTGATATTTTTTAGGAATTTTCTCTTTTCTGCTTATTTTTAATTCTTTTTAAATAGTTTTTGATATTCAAAGAAAACAAAAAATATTTTTCCAACCTCTTTGAATGATGATAGATCTATGAAAAATATTCTCATCAATTTATTAATTGATTTGAGATTTATTTGAGATTTTAATTCAATTAGGTTATTTTTATGCATTTTTAATTGATTAAAAATAGTTTCTAACTTCTAAAAATGCTGAAATTTTTTGTCAAACTTTATTTGACCTTGTTGAACTTAGGATAATTCACTTGGACTTTTCAAAGTTGATTTGAAGTGAATTTTAAGTTTGACCTTTCTTTATTATTTTAATTCAAGTGTTATTTTAAATTTTGAAAAATACCAAAAATATTTTACTTGTTTCTTGACTTCTAATCTTCATTTTGCTTTTGTTTACTATTGTTTGACCTTGATCTTCTCTTTCTTTGGTCAATGCTTGTGGATTATTTCATTTCATTTCCATTAATGTGTTTTAATATTCTTCTTCTTCTTCTTCTTCTTCTTCTTCTTGTTTCTTTTTTATCAATGAGTTAAAAATTGATCATGGATCAAGTGAATGGCTTTGCATTAAGGATAGGTTATTTCCTAATTAAGCAAAGAACCTAAATCAATACAAGATTATTTCTCATCTTCTTTTGGCATGGCAAGTTGTGGGAGTTTGATTCACTAATCAAAATCTCTAACTTGTGTTGTTGCCGACATTATTATTGACTGGCCTCAGATAGTTGTGACTTCTACGTAAGTCCAATTACGATTGCTTAACATAGCGCTAAATTGCCTTATGGCACACTAACTCTAACACTAACCATTAACCATTAACATTTAATTCTTACACTTTACACTTATGCAATTTACTATTCTTCTTCATATTATTCATTTGCTTTTGCCCCTTTGCTCATTTGAGCACATGTTTATGTTAATGCAATTTGCCTTTTGCTCACTTGAGCATATAATTGTGTATATATTATTGTGCTTGTGCTTTTGTTTTGATTGTTGTGGACCAAATGCAAAAAGGGACAAAAAGGACTTAGATTCTAGGAAATACCCTAAGAAAAATGGAGTAAAAAGGCCTTAATGTTGAAGATGGATTAGAAGGACCAAATCTCTAAACTCACTCTTGTCCATTCTTGATTTACTTCATGGAACTTTTTGATGTGTGTGCTTTTGTGCTAGGGATTCTTATTTGAGCCAAATTGAAGAACCATTGTCATGTGCTTCAAAATAAAGATACAAGAGCCATTGGGGATCTTCTAAGAGCTTGCTTGATTGATTTGATGGCTTGAGCTTACACTTATTTGCTTGCTTATTCCAAAGGATGGGAGCTACTTGGATCATCAATATGATCTCAAGAGAGGAACTCCATTTGTGGTCTTGTTTCTTATCCTTCATCTCTTGTATGATTAAGACTTTAGCCATTCTTCTTCTTCCCTCCACTCTAACCCAAGCCAAAACTTTTGTACAAACATTAACACTTGTTTTCAAACATTAGAAACCTAAGCATTATGCTTTTGATTTTCAAACTTTCTTTTCATAACACTATTTTGAATTGAATCTTTAAGTAAACTTTGACCATATTTTGTAAACACTTTTCATTGGTAAATATAACCCATTCAAATACTTTTTGTGGTTTCAATGGTCACTTACTTATCAAAACTTTTTTTTATAACCAATACTATTAGGTTTGAGTTATCCTTGAGGTAGATATAATACTCACGTATATCCTTAGTGATGGACAATGAGTCTTCCATGCTTCTTATAGGGTTAACCCCTCACTAGCATGTTGAAGCTATCCTCACATGGTGGATTTGTGGTTTTTAGGTTGAGTTTTCTCCCTTGGATAACAAAAGACCTTAAGGCTTTTGGACCAATCAATTCACCAACTTGTTTTGAGATTTTTACCCCGAACTACGAGGTTTTGATCCTAATTTTTTTTAAGATGGTACTCAGGAAATGGGTTTATTCATTCAAACACAAAATTGTAAATAACTTGTATATTCTCTTCTCATCTCCCCAATCATGTTTGCACAAACAAATTTTCACAAAAATACCAACCTTGCAACAAGTGTGAAAAGGGCTCCTTAGGAGTACCTAGGATGTTTTGGGTGCTTAAAACCTTCCCATTGCATAACCAACCCCGTTACCCCGATCTCTGAAATTTTTACTAGTTTTTGATTCGATAAAACTATTAGGTTTTTGTTCGCTTTCTAACCATTCCTTTGGATAAATAGAAGTGCGGTAGCGACTCAACTTGTATGGTTTACTTTTGATTTAGTCAATAAATCTAAAGGTAACAAATACCCCGCTACAGGTGTTAATTTTGGTAAGTTGTTTGGCTTTATTGTCAGCGAGAAGGGCACTGAAGTTGATCCTGCCAAGGTCAAAGCAATACAAGAGATGTTGCGCCCAAAACTGAGAAGCAAGTCAGAGGTTTTCTTGGCCGCTTGAATTATATCTCAAGATTCATTTCAGACATGACTTCCACATGTGCGCCTATATTCAAGCTTCTCCAGAAAGATCAGGCTTGTGATTGGACCGAACACTGCCAGAAAGCTTTTGATAGTATCAAAGAATATCTACTTGAACCTACGATCTTGTCTACACCTGTTGAAGGAATACCGTTGATCATGTATTTGACTGTGCTCGAAGATATTATGGGTTGTGTTCTTGGCCAGCAAGATGAGACTGGAAAGAAAGAATTTTCAATTTACTACCTCAGTAAAAAGTTCACCGACTGTGAGACTCGGTATTCTATGCTTGAGAAAACTTGTTGCGCATTGACTTGGGCTGCTAAGCGTCTGTGTCAGTATATGCTGAATCATACTACTTGGTTGATATCCAAAATGGATCCCATCAAGTATATATTTAAGAAGCCTACTTTAACTGGGAGGATTTCCCGTTGGCAGATGTTGTTATCAGAGTATGATATCAAATACCGATCTCAGAAAGCGGTCAAAGGTAGTATTTTGGTTGACCATTTGCCTCACCAACCAATTGAAGACTACCAGTCAGTGCAGTACGATTTTCTTGACGAAGAGATATTGTACTTGAAAATGAGAGATTGTGATGAACCATTGCTTAAAGAAGGGCCAGAACCTGGTTCTCGTTGGGGCATGGTATTTGATGGAGCTATTAATCAATATGGTAATGGCATTGGGGCAGTGATTATTACTCCTCAAGGCACGCATCTACCATTTACAGCCAGATTGACTTTCAAGTGTACAAACATAATGGAAGAATATGAAGCTTGCATTATGGGGCTCGAAGAGGCCATTGATCTTAGAATCAAGCATTTAGATGTCTTTGGAGATTCAGCTTTGGTAGTGAATTAAACCAAAGGCGAATGGGAGACGAATCAACCCGGTTTAATACCATATAGAGATTATGCGAGGAGGATTTCAACTTTCTTTACAAAGGTTGAATTTCATCATATCCCTCGAGATGAGAACCGGATGGCAGATGCTCTTGCAACGTTGGCGTCAATTGTAACACCCCGATAAAAATATGATAATTATTTAAATTAAGTTAATAGTATATTTATTAATTTAATTAAATAATTGGATTATTATTATTATTATTATTATTATTATTATTGGAATAAAAGTTGGAATTAGAAAAGGTCCCATTTGGTAAAAAGAGGTTTTCACGTGAAAACAGAAAAACGACTCAAAAGTGGAAAAGGGAAAAGGGCAAAGAGCCAGAGAACAAGGGTTGAAGAGAGGAAGAGCTCGAAGCTAAAGGATTGCCGGATTAACTCAGGTAAGGGGGGTTTATCGTCGTTTAATGGGTATTATGGGATAACATGTAATGGGTAGTGATAAACCATTGATTTGACTCTGATTTGAATGGTGTATGCTGAAATTTGTGAAATATTGGATGAACGAAATTTTGGATTATAATTGAAGGAAATTCGTAAGGATTAGATGGAATAATGTTAGAATTTGTGAAATTGAATAGGGTATGATTCGTATTAGATGATATGAACGAACATTGTGTAAAATTGGACTGTGGGAGGTTGAATTGGAGAGATCTTGTAGCAGAGAAAACCATAGCAGATCTGGAAATCTGGTTTCTGGTCATACGCGTATGGCACTAGGCAATACGCGTATGAGATGGTCTGGTACGCGTATGGCACTAGGCAATACGCGTATGGATGAAGAAGATGATGATTTTAACGTAGTTTTGTCTCTGTTGGTACGCGTATGAGAGAGGTGTTACGCGTAGCATACGCGTATGAGATGGTGTTACGCGTATGGGATTTGGTCAGGAGATGGGCGATACGCGTATGGGACTAGGCAATACGCGTATGGGCAGATTTGTGATTTTCTGGGCTGTTGTTGTGCAGTTTTTGGTTGTTCAGCTGAGTAATGTAATTTAGCTGATGTATGATATAGTAGGGATCATTTCCCGTTGTTTTGAGCAGTGTAGGTATTAGTAGAGTGTGCTAATACTGTGATTATTAATTGGCATGACATGATATGATTTTGTGATAATATGCTGATGATGTATGATTGTATGCATAATGCTGTGAATGTATGTATTATGTGGAATGGACTGTTTTATGGCTTAGAGTGTGAGCATATGTCCATTGTGGATTGTTGTTGATGTTGTCTGCTAGGTGATTTAGCGTGCATATTATAGCCTTTATGGTGGTAGCTAATTCCCATGGTGAGGAATTAGTGAGTGAGTATTGTGAATTGTTGTTGATGTTTGCATGCTAGGTGATTAGCGTGCATATCATAGCCCTTGGGGTGGTAGCTAATTCCCATGGTGAGGAATTAGTGAGTGAGTCACTAGGTCTCAAATGAGTGGGACTAGTGAGCTTGGTAGCCGTATCTGGATTTGATCGGTGAGGTTGAACTATATGTTCACGAATAGTCGGTACCGCATGCATGGAGTCTCATTGCATAATGTATGTATGTATGGCGTATAATATGAATGGATGTATTCCAATATTATACGTGTTGTTTTGGTGATTGTGTTGAGTATGATTTTGGAGTGGATATTGCCGTTACTGATTGTGTGATCTGATTAGGGTGATTGAATGTGTTAACTTACTTAACATTACATGATAATTTATAATGCTTATTATATCGATTGAGGAACTCACCCTTACAACTATGTTTCAGGTAACGAGCAGTGATTGAGTAGAAGCTAGTCCTTGGAGTCTAGTGTAGTTCCTTAGTGGGTCATGCTCTGGTAGATGTAACATCGGGACGGGATGTTTTACTTATTTTTCATTGATGATTGTTGAACAAGTTTACATGTAATGTGTTACATGTTTAGCATTGTTGTTAGACTTTATCCGCTGCGAATTATGCAAATGTTTTATTTTGATTAAATAAATGAGCATGACAGGATATTTTGGAAAACGGTGTGAAGTGTCAAGTGTGACACCCTTTAATTGCATATCTACTCTGATTTATGTTTTGATGTTTTAATTTAAATTTGGGGTATTTTAGAAGGGTGTTACATCAATGGTCGTGGTGAAGTAATGGAACGAGGTTCCCAATCTGACTGTGATGCGTCTTAATAGACCAGCTCATGTGTTTGCTGTTGAAGAGGTCAAAGACAAGAAGTCGTGGTATTACGACATCAAGTGTTTCCTCCAAAACCAGATTTACCCGTCTGGGGCATCATTGAAAGATAAGAAGACTTTGAGAAGATTAGCCGGAAATTTTTACCTGAATGGTGATATTTTGTACAAGAGAAAACTTCGACATGGTCTTGCTCAGATGCATGGATATACACGAAGCAGACCTGTTGATGACTGAAGTCCATGAAGGTTCCTTTGGTACTCACTCCAATGGACATGCAATGGCAAAGAAGATGTTGCGAGCAGGTTACTATTGGCTGACAATGGAATCTGACTGTTGCAAGTTTATGAAGAAATGCCACAAGTGTCAAATATATGCGAATAAGATTCACGTTCCTCCGACACTGTTGAACGTCGTTTCCTCCCCATGGCCCTCCTCCATGTGGGGAATTGATATGATTGGCATGATTGAGCCCAAAGCTTCGAATGGACATCGTTTCATTTAGGTGGCAATTGATTACTTCACAAAATGGGTTGAAGCGGCATCATACGCAAATGTAACCAAGCAAGTTGTTGTAAGGTTTATCAAGAATCAAATTGTATGACGTTATGGTGTGCTGAGTAAGATCATTACTGATAATGGATCAAACTTGAATAACAATATGGTGGAAGCTCTTTGCAAAGACTTCAAGACCGCACATCATAATTCTTCTCCCTACAGACCCAAGATGAATGGGGTTGTTGAAGCTGCGAACAAGAACATCAAGAAGATTATACAAAAAATGGTTGTGACATATAAGGATTGGCATGAGATGCTCCCATTTACTTTGCACAGGTATCGTACATCTATCCGCACTTCAACAGGGGTAACCGCTTTCCCTCTTGTATATGGTATGGAAGAAGTGCTCCCCGTGGAGGTTGAGATTCCGTCATTGCGTGTGCTCATGGAAGCCAAGTTGACTGAGGCTGAATGGTGTCAGACCAGGTTTGATCAGCTGAATTTAATTGAAGAGAAGAGATTGACTTCCATGTGTCATGGTCAGTTATATCAGCAGAGGATGAGGAAAGCTTTTGATAAGAAGGTCAGGCCTCGCATATTCAGAGAAGGTGACCTTGTGCCCAAGAAGATCTTATCTTTCAAACCAGATTCTAGGGGCAAATGGACTCCTAATTATGAAGGCACATATGTTGTTAAGAGAGCCTTTTCAAGCTGTGATTTGATTCTTACAACTATGGATGGTGAAGAGTTCACTCGTCCTGTGAACGTAGATGTAGTCTATAAATACTTCACCTAAAAAAGAAAAGAATAGCTCGCTAAGTTGAAATCTTGAAAGGGTGGCTTAGGCAAAAATGAGCGTCTTGGTGGATTGAAAACCCGAAAGGGCGACGCAGGTAAAAGTTAGAGACATAAAACAGAAAGAATTTTCCCGATAAGTTGAGTACCCCGCCTTGGGGAAACTTATTCAAAAATTAGGGATTATGGCAAGTAATTGCATTCTGCTGATCTTCAGATTTTTAAGACTTTGTTGAGTGCAAAGGTCAACATCGATTCATCATCCCCAGTAGCGGCCAAAAGCACAGCGGATATCAAGAGTTGGTAGAAGGATTAGTGGTCATTTGTATTCAATGTAACCCTTTCCCCGGTAAATTACCATTTTCAACTTTGTAAAAATCTATGGAGTCTTGTCATTTACAGACTACCATTCTATTAAATAAACTTGAGCTTTTATCCAATTGTTTATACTCTTAGTTACTTCAGCCAAATACTTTTAAATTTTATTATGATCATTTTCGAATTAAAATCTTTTAAATTAAAAATCATATAAAAGCATGAATTTTAAAGCAATTAAAAGAAATGTCAATAGCAGTTCAAAAGCAGTAAACCCTAAGTGTGGAGCATTATTGGTTCTCCCTTAGCAGTTAGTCATCCGTTGTCCCCAGCCGAGTGGTTGATTTATTCGCCAGCAGAGTTTGTGTATATTTCCTAGCGGAATTGGTGATTATTGCCCAACTTATTTATATCCTCGTAGAGTGAGGATGGTATCCTCAGCAGTTCGCTTGGTTATGTTGGAACTTTGGTTTCCCACCAGTCGCCATCTAATTCTCTCCCAATCGGAGTTTCCTCCTGGTTTCTGAGCAGCAATTTGGGTTTATCCTCTACATGGTTGTCTCCCATTTGATATGGTGTTGACCTAAAATTCCTTGCAGACTCGATAACATTTTATTTTCCTCAGCAGATCTCCTCTATCCCCGGCTAGGTTTGAGCCTTTGGGACGTTGATCTCTCTTTTCTCCAGCAGTTGTCTCCCTCTTTTGTGGATTGACCGAGAATTGTACCAATGATTCAAATTTGTGACACCTTTGTATCCTTTGCGATCGTTTTGTCAGCATAATCATCACATATACATATACATATACACTCATATAACTTCATAATTGCATAATTGTATCATCATTTGATTCATTATTGAGATTCTTATTCTCTGTTATGGCGGTACTACATCCCCATACAAGTTTGGTATTTTTCCTCCCTCAATTGTAGAGTGTCTGCCCCTTAAGCAGAAAGACTTCAACCTTTCTTTTTTCCCCACTGAGTTATTTCCCCGTGGATGATTATTATTTCAGTTTCCTCCCCAGTTGATTATCTGGAAGTAACCACTCCCCTTGAGTTATATCCTCATTGGGTTGAGTCTTGATTGACCATTTATTTCTAGCTCTTACCTAGATAGATGTTTTGGGTCTCTTAAGAGTTTATTACCCCGTAACTGGTAATATTCTTCTTAGTTGTAGTTTGTTACTTCTTGCCCAATACCCAACAAGAGTACCTCTGTTTTTCTCCTCAATGGAGTTCCCAGTGGATTCATTTTTTATGATTCCCAGGAAGTATATCCTTGATATGTTCATCCTAACCGGTGATGGATATTTTCTTCCCTCGTTTTGAGTTTATCCTTGATATGTTCGTCCTAACCGATTACGGATACTCTCATCTTTGGTATTCTACCCAGTGAAAAGGTAGTTGTAATCCCTATTTTATTCCCCAAAAAGTAAATCCTTGATATGTTCATCCTAACCGATGACGGGTTTCCTTCTCTTTGCGGTCTTCTGCCCAGTAACCGGTAGTTGTAAATCCTACATTTCTTTCCCCTTGCAGAGTTTATCCTTGATATGTTGACTTTAACCAGTGATAGATACTCTCTCTTTTGGTATTCTATCCAGTAACTGATAGATGTAATTCCTATTTCCCTCCTCGCATAGTTTATCCTTGATATGTTCACCCTAACCGGTGACAGATTTTCTCTTCGTTGGTATTCTATCTAGCATTCGATAGATGTAAATCCTACTTTTTGTTCAGTTGGTTTATCCTTGATATGTTCATCCTAACCGATGACGGGTATCCTCTTTGACATCTCAGGAAAGTCTATCCTTGATGTGCTCATCTTAACCGATGACAGATTTTCTTTACTTTGAGTCTATCCTTGATATGTTCACCTTAACCGGTGATAAATATTCTCATCTTTGGTCTTCTTCCAAGTAACTGGTAGTAGTAAATCCTATTTTCCGCAGTTTTCCCCAGCAAGGCTATTCTTACCCAATAATCGGTAATGAATAAACCCTCCTGGCGATCCTCAGCGAGTCATCCTTGATATGTCCATCCTAACCGATGACGGGTGTTCTCTCTGTCGGATTTTTATTATCTCCTAACCCAGTAACAGGTAGTAGATAATATATTTCTTCTCCTCCTGTGTTGAAGTTTATTTCTTCCCCAATTGAGTTGAGTGCGCATTTCCTTAGTGAAATCGCTTTTCCTGCATGATTCAAGTATGATAGTTTTATCCTGATCTGCTCGTTTCCCCTGCAGATGTTTTTGTTTCCCCGGATGAGTCTTTCCATTTTTATGGAATTCCTCTAGTCCCCCAGCAGTTGTAAGTCGTAGCCTAGCCTATGCATAACCCTTTTATCCCCTCAGAGTCTCTGTCTTCCTAGTGAGTTTTCCTTACGGAATGCAGTATGCTCCTGCGGATTTTTCGGTCTCTCTGATTTTTTTTCCTTTGTGGCAACATTTCCCCATAAAAAATTTACTTTTACATTCACATCATATGCATCATGAGGTCTCTTAGGGACCAAAATTTGTTTCTATATGTTGTTATTTAAGCCCATTCTACTGAGTCGATATGAAGATTTTAACCTTCACCACCTCAATTAGAATGTCCTTAAATAGGGGCAGCTGTAAGACCCCAATTTTGATCCTAAGATCCCTCATGCAATCTCATCATATGCATTAACATTGGGATCATACCTTGGCATTCTCCTTACCCCTCTTTCATTGGGTTTGTTTTGGGATAGATCACCAAGAACCATGTGATTGCAGCATACTTGTGTATTATCATTTTACTAACCAAAATACCAAAACTATGTCTTTGTATGTGCCTAACTATTTTGTAGGTAAGGCATGATCCCCATTGATCTATCAAGTTCCTATCTAGGGTTTAAGACCCTCATGGCTAAGAGGACAACCAAGGGATTATCCACAATGTCTCAAAGCATCATATATGAGTCCCAATGATCTCTACATGTTATTTTGATCAAGATTTCTTCAAGAGTTTGGAGTTGGTTTGCCTTGGAAACCCTAGTTTGTCTGGGTATCTTGAGTAACTTCTTCAACAAGCTTCCTCTCCAATTGATCATTCTCTCAAGGAACACTTCAAAATTCATCATCTTATGCATATATGATCTACCATGATCCTAAAAAGTCAAGAGAAGTGGAAGTTAGCAAGTTGGTTGATGGTGGTTGGTTAGATGAATTCATGTGATAAAAACTGGGTCTCCCTAGACCCTATCTTCTATAATTTTCACCATATGAAAATTGAGTTTGAATCTCACTGTTTGGAGATTAAAAAAACTCTAGGATCCAAAGCTTTATTCCATTGTTTAGCCACTTCCACAAGCTTCCTGAGTGTGATCAAGCAAGGTTTAAAGCAAGCAAGATCCATTTCTGCACAACATAGAAGGTATTTTCCAAAAAAAATCTTCTCTTTGATTCTCATTCAATTCTCTTGGATCTTTGGTTGTCTGAAGTCCTACCCATGTAGGCAAGAAGATTGAGTTGCTTTGAGGTCAAATCGAAGCAACTCAGTTGACACAACTCAAAATTCAACTCCTCATATCTTCCTATATATTTGGATTTATTTAAAATTGAGGTCAGATCCGTGCTCTACGCCATTTTTTCTTTCAGATCATATCCTCCTTTTTCATCTATGTGATGGTGATGATTGAACTAGTTCGGTGAGCCTTGCCTGAGAAGGTGACCAGAGTTCCAGCGCAGGTGGTGTGCTGGACAGATTCTAAGTTACATGATCAATTCAAATTGTTTTAATCTTGAGTGTTGCTTTTGAATACCATTGGTGTGGTGCACTGACTCGTGTGTTTGGTGGAACATGCATTTTGGATCACTTGATCTGCCACCTCAATTATTGAGGGAGATCAAGTGGTCCATGTTTTTTGTATTTTCTGATTTTTCTTTTATTCCTTTGATTTTCATTAATTTATATTAATTTTAATATTGATCCAAAAAATATGGGAGTTTCACCAAAAAATTTCAAATAAAATTCTCTTTCATATTTTGAATTAAAACTATTTTTTGGATCATTATTAATATTTTTTATTATTTAATTGATTTTGTGAATATTGTTAATTATTTAAAAATACATTTAAGTTTCCAAAAATTCGGAATAATTTTCTCCAAGGTCCTTTGACCTTGTTTGATCTATGATAGATCTCATGGCCATTTCTTTGGTGTTTTGTTGAGGTTTTAGGAATTTGACAAACCATATTTAATTTAATGCGTTATTTTTAGTATTTTAAATTGAATAAAAGCCAAATAATTGTGTTGAGCCATTTTGGTTATTTGTATAAGTTTGACTTGTGTTGTTGGGCCTTGGTCAAGGTTGATTTGACTTTGCTAGGTTAAGATCATTGGATTTAGGGGATTGATGGAATGTACATTCCATCTCCCAAAATGAATGAATGATCTTAATTTGGTAAAAGTCCTCCTTTGTCCAATTTGAGTTTTGATCCATTCTCCTCCCTCTTCATCTAATTCCCCTTCTTTATGGATTCATTTCATTTGACCTATGATATCTCTATATCCTAGGGCTAGTTGATTGCAAAATCAACGTAAGTATGGATGAGATCAGGCCACCACTTTTGCATATTCTTTTTGTGTGTGGTATGTTTCATGAGCATAGTCCATTATACTATGTCTCTAACATGCATTAACACCAAAATTCTATTGTCCGACCTCAAATAGTTATGACTTCAACAT
Organism: Lathyrus oleraceus; assembly: GCF_024323335.1. Lineage (NCBI taxonomy): Eukaryota > Viridiplantae > Streptophyta > Magnoliopsida > Fabales > Fabaceae > Lathyrus > Lathyrus oleraceus. Next base: position 491,853,358 of record NC_066583.1, read on the forward strand.
AAGTCCAATTACGATTGCTTAACATAGCGCTAAATTTTTGACACAAAAGGCATAGCATTCTAGTTAGTGAGATTGTAAGTCTCCCCTCTTTCATGGTATCATGTGGAAACTTGGCCTTTTTTCCTTCCTTTGGAAGATGTCTTGGTTCAAGGATCCATGCTTGTGATAAGTGGGTTGAGTGTTCTCCAAAGAATGACTTAAAATAAAAAGCAAAAGCAAAAGCAATACTAACTTCTAACTCATTAACAACTAACATTTAAATGCCAGTCATTTACTTTTAATGCCATTTAATTTCAAGTTTTATTCATTTTCCATTATGCATACCATTTTAATTGTTTATATTAATGTCATTTTAACTTTGTCCACTTGGACCATATTGTGTGATATATCTTGTTTGTGTATATTTTGTTTGTTTGTGTGGTCTTTGACCATTAATTTACATAATAAGTGTTGGTGTAAGCCCTAGAGGCCAATACTTTTGGTACTTGTATCGAATTATTTATTAATAATAAAAGACTTTTTCTTTATTATGTTTGTTTAATAAAGTCCCTAGAATAGCTAGTCCATTTAATGTATCAAGTATGACTTAATCATGAGATCACATTAAACATAAGGACACTATTCTTAAAGTATTCGTAGTCAAGCTTTATTGTGAAGTGGGATAACATTAAAGCATGAAGACTATTATGTTTATAGACTGATGATCACATCTCATGGATCATGGATAAAGAGTTATCAAGTCTTAAACATAGGTATGAATATTAAGAGTAATATTTATACTGGATTGACCCGCTATGGGAATACTATATAGAATGTTATGTAAAGTGTCATAAGTTATTCTAATGGTGATAATGGTGTATACCACGCTTCGACCTGAAACCACTATGGACCCTAGATGTAGAGTCGAGTGCCTTATTGCTGATCAAACGTTGTCCATAATTGGATGACCATAAAGACAATTTATGGGTACTCCACGAAGCATGCTAAGGGACACGAGTGACCTATATGGAATTTTCCCATCCTGCGTAACAGGATAAATGTCTATGGGTCCAATATTGAACTGGACAAGGATGACACGGTCTATGCCTTGTGTTCAATATAGACATAAGGGCAAAAGGGTAATTATACACAGAATTATTATCATAGAAGGATTTGTCAGATCACATGACATTTTCGTGTCTTGGGTAGCAGTGATGGGTAGCAGTTACCACTGAGATTGAAGGAATCCGTTCGTGTGGACTGACTAGAGGCGTTGTCATCGTTCGACGTTCGTGATCGCTCCGTAGATCTGCATCAAAGGTTACAATCGCCACAAGAGGTAACGATTCTATCAATGATCATGCCCATTCGTAAGGATCATTAAAGGAGAAATTTTAAATTCCGTTGCATTTTGGATCGCCCTTCTCCTTCAGTTGTATCAGAGCCACTTACGAAACCATGCATCTGATAGCTGTTTATTTTCTGTATTAATACGATTAAAAGACAAAATGAATGAAAGAATAATCAAGTAATTAAATTGAGATCGATCAAGTTATATATATGATATAAGTAATCCTGATGCAAAATACGATATATATGATATACTGTTTCTGTTTCATTCATTCAAACACCTAATGGTTGTTTTCCTTTGAGCGATCAATGGTCGTTTGCTTCTTGATCCGACATTAGTATGGTGAAGCAATGACGTGTTGATCAATCATACTGAATCAACAATTGAGATGTGTTTGACGGTCTGAAATTGGTGCATTAAGGTTAATGACGGCACAAGGGTTGTGTTGTCAAAGAGTTATGCATTAGGGTTAATGACGGCACAAGGGTTGTGTTGTCAAAAAGTTATGCATTAGGATTAATGACGGCACAAGGGTTATGTTGTCAAAAAGTTATGCGATTAGGGCTGTGAATGCGCAAGAGTTGTGCTTTAAAGTATCAAGTGTTGATGCAAAAAACGACGTCGATTTTAAATGAATTGTTCATGAAAATTTTCGGAACCACCGTCCGCTGACCGGGCAGCGGACCCCCGACTAACTCTGCATAGTATGATCGGTCGCCGAAATTTAATTTGGTTTTAATTAATTAAAAGAATTAAAATTAATAATAATAATAATAATAATAATAATGTGTTTCTTATTATTGTCTTGTGGTGATCGGTTATGGCCTTAGTTTTCCTTTATTTTGTTTTGGGTTTTAAAATACGACTTGCGTGTCGTGCCTCTCTTTTAATCTCTTAGTGTAACTTCTTTTCTCATCTCACTCCCTCGCATGTAAAACGAGTTTCTTTTATGTAATGTAATGTTATGAAGAAAGAGAAGAATTCAATATCAAAGGAGGACAACCTTGAAGATCTTGCTTGGAGAAGCTTGGATCAATATTAGGTTAACTTAGGTTCTCTCATTGGCTTGGGAGAACAATTGCGCTAGGGGCCATAACTGTTTCATTATGTATGTATGTTGATGCATGTGAATGTATGTTGATGCATGTGAGAGACAATTTATATGATAAATAAGCCGGTGAGATCAGAATAATTGCAAATTCCCTCAAATTAAATATTAAGTTTATGCTTTCCAAGTTTTAGCACTCATCAAGACTAGTATCGGATAATGTAGGTTTCGCCTACGCGAGGTGCATGTTCTATATTAGTAAGGTGCGATGGGATAATTGTAATATCCAATTGTTAAAACAATGGGTCAAACTTAACTAAACAAATTATAATTAGATTATATATGTTTAGAAGCAAGAGTTAGAAATGATCCATGTGATGGATTGGAATAAGGAGTTATTCACCCAACTAAAAAATTCGAGAGTTGTATTAGATACAATTGGAAGGAGTTCCTACCTATATAACCTAGTTTTGTGTAATCCGCCTACGCGGACTTAAAACAAAGTGAAATATGGATCTCGACCCACTAGAAAATATTCCAACGGGATTTTCCGAATCAAATGGTGAGGGTCATTTGTTTTGAGTAAAATAGTGGGAGCATATTTAATTAAAGGCCTAATTAAATATGTTATTGATACTTATATTTTCATTATTTTCATGTAGATTACCATGACAACAAACACCTCTAACAATATTTTGCGATCAATCCTTGACAAGGAAAAATTGTCTGGGACAAATTTTCTGGATTGGCACCAAAATCTGAGGATTGTCCTCAAACATGATAAAAAGTTGTACGTCTTGGAGAAACCTGTTCCTGAAGAGGAACCTCCTAGTTCTGCACCTAAGGCGGAAAGAGATGCTTATAAGAAGCATGTCGATGATGCCAATGAAACTGCTTGTCTCATACTAGCTACCATGAACTCAGAATTGCAAAAGCAACATGAGAACATGGAAGCGTTCGATATGATCGAACACCTGAAGATGCTCTATCAAGAGCAAGCAAGGCATGAAAGGTTTGAAGTTTCAAAAGCCCTTTTTCAAGGCAAGTTAGCTGAGGGAGCCCCTGTAGGTCCCCATGTGCTCAAGATGATTGGGTATGTGGAAAACCTTGAGAGATTGGGTTTTCCCCTCGGAAAAGAACTTGCGAATGATTTGATCTTGCAATCGTTGCCAGATAGATTCAATCAATTTGTCCTAAATTTCAATATGAATGATATGGACAAATCTCTTCCTGAACTGCTAGCCATGTTAAGAACTACTGAGCAGAATCTGAAGTCAAAAGGGAAGTCCATTCTGATGATCGGAAATGGAAAGAGACAGAACAAAAGGCCCACCAAGCAGGGTGATAAAGGGAAAGGCAAGGAAGTTGCCAAACCCAAACCCACTGTTGCTGCTTTGAAGCCTAGTGGAGGCATAGCAAAAGAAGGCACCTACTTCCATTGCGGTAAGACCGGACACTGGAAGAGAAACTGCCCAAAGTACTTGGAAGATAAGAAGAATGGATTAGAGACTTTAACTTCAGGTATTTTTGTTATTGAAATTGCATCATGGGTATTAGATACTGGATGCGGTTCTCACATTTGTACCAATGTGCAGGGACTAAAAAGGAGTAGAGATTTGGCCAAAGGTGAAGTTGACCTATGAGTTGGCAATGGAGCAAAGGTTGTTGCATTAGCCATAGGAACTTATGTATTGACTTTACCTAGTGGTTTAATAATTCAGTTAGAGAATTGTTATTATGTACCTGAAATTAGCAGAAATATTATTTTCGTTTCATGTTTGGACAAGTTTGGTTTTTCATTTATAATAAAGAACAATTGTTACTCAATTTAGTTGAATGATATATTCTATGCTACTGCACAAATGAACAATGGACTATATGTCCTTGATCTTGAAATGCCTACTTATAACATTAATACTAAAAGGATGAACCTAATGAGTTGAATCCAACTTACCTTTGGCATTCTCGATTAGGCCACATAAATGAGAAACGCATTTCCAAACTCCATAAAGATGGACTCTTGGACTCTTTTGATTATGAATCATATGAGACATGTAGATCTTGTTTAATTGGAAAGATGACAAAGTCTCCATTCACAGGAAAAGGTGAAAGAGCTAGTGATCTTTTGGCCCTCATACATACTGATGTATGTGGACCACTGAACATACCAGCCAGAGGAGGTTTTCAGTACTTCATCACATTTACTGATGATTTCAGTAGATATGGTTATGTGTATTTAATGAAACACAAATAAGAGTCCTTTGAAAAGTTCAGGGAATTCAAGAATGAAGTATAAAACCAACTAGGTAAGAATATTAAAACTCTTCGATCAGATCGAGGTGGTGAGTATTTAAGCCTAGAGTTTGATGACCATTTGAAAGAGTGTGGGATCCTATCCCAACTTACTCCTCCTGGAACACCCCAATGGAATGGTGTATCTGAGAGAAGAAATTGAACCCTGTTAGACATGGTCCGGTCCATGATGAGTCACGCCGATCTTCCAAACTCCTTTTGGGGACATGCACTATTGACAGCAGCTTACACACTTAACCGTGTTCCATCCGAAAAGATTGAGAAGACACCATATGAGATATGGAGTGGTAAGAAACCACATATGTCTTACATGAAGATTTGGGGTTGCGAAGTTTATGTGAAACGACAAATTTCAACTAAGCTTGAGCCCAAATCTGACAAATGCTTATTTGTGGGGTATCCAAAAGAAACAAGGGGGTATTACTTCTACAATCCTTCTGAGGGCAAAGTGTTTGTCGCTCGAACTGGAGTTTTCCTAGAAAAGGATTTTATTTCCAAAGGAATCAGTGGGAGGAAAGTAGAGCTTGAAGAAATTCAAGAATCACAAAGCATCGATACACAAGTAGTTGTGGAAGAGCAACCTGCTCAAGTAAAACAAGACCAACGTAGGTCAAGCAGGATACGTCACATACCTGAGAGATATGGATATCTCATAACTGATCAAGGTGATGTATTACTCATGGATCAAGATGAGCCTGTGACCTACCAAGAGGCCATAACTAGTCCCGGGTCTGAGAAGTGGCTAGAAGCCATGAAATTTGAAATGGATTCCATGTACACAAACCAATATTGGACCTTGGTAAAGCCTCCTGTAGGAGTTAACCCTATAGGATGTAACTGGGTCTTCAAAAAGAAGACTGACATGGATGGTAAGGTACATACCTATAAGGCAAGACTGGTTGCAAAAGGATATAAACAAATTCATGGGGTTGACTATGATGAAACCTTTTCACCAGTTGCAATGCTTAAATTTGTTCGGATTTTACTTGTTATCGCTGCAAATCATGATTATGAAATATGGCAGATGGATGTCAAAACTGCTTTCCTTAATGGGAATCTTCTTGAGGATGTGTACATGACACAACCTGAAGGATTTGACATACCAGAAGAAGCCCAAAAGATATGTAAGTTACAAAGATCAATCTATGGATTGAAGCAAGCTTCCAGAAGCTGGAATCTTTGTTTTGATGAAACGGTAAAACAATATGGATTCATCAAGAACGAAGATGAGCCTTTTGTCTACAAGAAGGTTAGTGGGAGCATGATCGTTTTCCTGGTATTATATGTAGATGACATATTACTCATTGGAAACGATGTCCCTACCCTGTAACAAGTAAAGTCTTGGTTGGGTAAATGCTTTTCTCTGAAGGACCTAGGCGAAACAGCCTATATATTAGGAATCAGAATCTATAGAGATAGATCACAAAAACTACTTAGCCTAAGTCAGAGTACGTACATAGACAAAGTGCTGAGACGCTTTAATATGCATGATTCCAAGAAAAGATTCATACCTATGCAACATGGCATGTGTCTATCAAAAACACAATCCCCTTCAACTAAGGAAGAAAGGGATCGCATGAATAAGAATCCATATGCATATGCAATAGGATCTATCATGTATGCCATGTTATGTACTTGACCAGATGTCTCGTATGCTTTAAGTGCAACGAGTAGGTACCAATCTGATCCTGGTGATGCCCATTGGGTAGCTGTCAAGAATATCCTTAAGTATTTGAGAAGGACTAAGGACTCATTCTTGATATATGGAGGTCAGGAAGAGTTGGCTGTAATTGGATACACCGATGCTAGCTTCCAAACAGATAAGGATGACTTTAGATCGCATTCTGGTTATGTGTTTTGCTTAAACGATGGCGCTGTGAGCTGGAAAAGTTCAAAGTAAGATACAGTTACTGATTCTACAACCGAGGCCGAGTATATTGCTGCCTCAAGTGCAGCAAAGGAAGTTGTTTGGATCAAAAAGTTCATTAGTGAACTTGGCATAGTTCCTAGCATTGTGGATCCCATTGGTCTCAATTGTGATAACAATGGTGCTATCACACAAGCTAAGGAGCCTAGATCTCACCAACGATCCAAACACATACTTAGGCATTACCACCTCATTCGAGAGATAATAGATAGAGGAGATGTGAAAATATGAAGAGTGCCTACACTTGACAATATTGCTGACCCACTGACAAAGCCTCTTGCGAAGCAGAAGCATGATGGACATACTAGATCTATGGGCATTAGGGGTATGCCTGATTGGCTCTAGTGCTAGTGGGAGATTGTTGGTGTAAGCCCTAGAGGCCAATACTTTTGGTACTTGTATCGAATTATTTATTAATAATAAAAGGCTTTTTCTTTATTATGTTTGTTTAATAAAGTCCCTAGAATAGCTAGTCCGTTTAATGTATCAAGTATGACTTAATCATGAGATCACATTAAACATAAGGACACTATTCTTAAAGTATCCGTAGTCAAGCTTTATTGTGAAGTGGGATAACATTAAAGCATGAAGACTATTATGTTTATAGACTGATGATCATATCTCATGGATCATGGATAAAGAGTTATCAAGTCTTAAACATAGGTATGAATATTAAGAGTAATATTTATACTGGATTGACCCGCTATGAGAATACTATATAGAATGTTATGAAAAGTGTCATAAGTTATTCTCATGGTGATAATGGTGTATACCACCCTTCAAACTGAAACCACTATGGACCCTAGATGTAAAGTCGAGTGCCTTATTGTTGATCAAACGTTGTCCGTAATTGGATGACCATAAAGACAATTGATGGGTACTCCACGAAGCATGCTAAGGGACATGAGTGACCTAGATGGAATTTTCCCATCCTGCGTAAAAGGATAAATTTATATGGGCCCAATATTGAACTGGACAAGGATGACACGGTTTATGCCTTGTGTTCAATATAGACATAAGGGCAAACGGGTAATTATACACATAATTATTATCACAAAAGGATTTGTCAGATCACATGACATTTTCGTGTCTTGGGTAGCAGTGATGTGTTGCTAGATACCGCTTACTGTTTATTATGTTAAATACGTGATTTAATATAATTGCCAATGATGCGAAAACCTATAGGGTCACACACAAAGGACGAATTGATGAGAGATAGAGTAATTAAGGAATACCGTAATGTACGGTGCCCTTAAGTGAATTATATAACATCGTAAGGTACAATGTACTTAAGTAGAATACGAAATATGGTAAGGTACCACGCACTTAAGTGATTTTGGCATATTATAAGATATGGGCCATATACACTTGAGTAGGCGTTTTAGCTTGCAACCTACACAAGTGGTTCTAGAAATAGAACCCTTGTGTAGAAGCATTGTTACAGTTGCAATTTCGTTTCTCTCTCTCTCTCTCTCACTCAAAGCCTTCATTCGTAGGAGCTAGCATTGAGATTGAAGGAATCTGTTCGTGTGGACTGAGTAGAGGCGTTGTCATCGTTCGACGTTCGTAATCGCTCCGTAGATCTGCATCAAAGGTTACAATCGCCACAAGAGGTAACGATTCTATCAATGATCATGCCCATTCGTAAGGATCATTAAAGGAGAAATTTTAAATTCCGCTTCGTTTTGGATCGCCCTTCTCCTTCAATAAGAACAAAAACCCTAAGAAACTATTGTGTGGACTATTGATTTGTTCTGAGACAATTGGACTTAGAATTTAGGAAACATTCCCTATTCAAAAGGACTTGGCCAATACCAACTTTTATGAAATCAAGTGCTTACAATTTGAGACTTCATCAGATACATCATTGAAGATCCCTTTGAGCTCATTTGCAACATGATCATTGTGAAGTTGTTATTTTGAACCTATAACTTGTGGAATTCATTTACTACATGGGCCAAATTTGAATAAGATCATGGATTTGCTAAGATTGGATGTGGCTATCTTAATTTGATGTCTTTCTCTTCAAGTTGATATAGTATGCATTGTTTGTTGCTTGATTCTAATGTCCAAGGGAATTTGGGTTTATATATGACATTCTTGTCTATTGGATTGCAGCCCAATGGTCAGATCTTTATAACTCTTAACATTTCAAAATTTATTCTTAGGATTAGTCTCTTTATCTCCTCCCCATTTCTTTAATTTCAAAATCTCTCCTTCCTTTTAAAAATCTTCTTTGCTTGTGGCCGTTTTTCTAAACTCTAACCATATTGCAAACTAGAAACTTTGGCCTTATGCCATTGCATTTTCAAACTTCTTTTCTTAATCAAACTTGTAAATAGACTTTATTATACTTGACCTAAACTTTCAAAAAATCCAAAAAGAACTAACTCATTCAAACCATTTTTAGGCCCTTGTGCCTTCAAATTTAATTTTGTTAAAAGCAATGCATCCACTTTGAAATTTATATCATAAACTACGAGGTTTTGATCCCTCATTTTATGTTGGTACGTAGGCACAAGTCTGAAGGTCTTGTCAAACACAAAAAAATAATTAATTAATTATTTTATCATCCCCCCATTCTATTTGTTTGTAAACATCATTTTTGTACAAAATACATATGCACACAAGAAAGGGCTCCCTAGGAGTACCTAGGACACTTTGGGTGCTAACACCTTCCCTCTGTGTAACCAACCCTCTTACCTGTAACCTCTGGCATTTTATTAGTTTTGATTTGAAAGCTTCTTATTTTTGGGTTTTGCTCGTACTTTTCCCTTTCCCTTGGAAACAATAAAATCGCGGTGGCGACTTTGGTTTTATTGACGTCTAGCTTATCCATAGCTTGATGGTCATGAATTTACCGCTACATTGGGTTTTATGTTATTCCATAATTCATAAGGAGTCTTACCCAAAATAGGTCTTATAGAGATCTTGTTCTGAATGTAACATGATTTGTTAATTGCCTCTTCCCAGAATCAGAGCTTTGATGCCAACTGAAAGTGACGAGAAACACTAGAAAGGGGGGTTTGAATATGGTTTCTCAAAATGAAATATTTTTCAACCCAACACAATAAACAGAAAACAAAGAACAAAAATAATAAAACAATTATTTTTATCCTAGTTTGTTGTTAACGAAGCTACGTCCAGTCCATCTGCCAAGGTGATTTTGCCTTATCAACAAGGATTTAATCCACTATAATCAAACTTGATTACAAAATAAAGACCAACTGTCAATGTATTTTTGAGTATACTGACTAAACTCTAGTCACTCAAGGAAAATACAATCAAACAGATTAAAATTCAAAGTGTGTTTAGAAAATGCTTCTAAGAAAGCAGAATACACAAATGAATTATAAGTATATCACATAACAAATATTCAATGAAGAGTATGAACAAAAGTTTGTTATGTGTGTTCATTTTTTCTCAAAGTATTTCACAAATAGCATTGTTTACGTATATGATAATGTTGTAGCATAGCAGTTGTTCAAGTACTTTTTAATTATTCCAAATCTTCTTTATATAGGAAATGAAGAGCTCCGTTGGAGGGTAGAATTGGAATACCAAAATGCAGTTGTATCCTTGCATAATGGCTTGTGAAAATGGGAGACCAAATGGTACAATTGTATAGTCCTTATCCCACAAAATAAGTGTATTGGAAGGGATATTTTATCTTGTAATGTGTACTATTTTTCGTAAGTAAAACCTTTTGATCTTATCTTCAATATTCAGAGGCTTCTGATAGTTAGCTGTTGAAGCATGCATAAGATAAGAGTAAGAATCTGGATGAGAGAATCTTTAGAAACTAGGTATTGATCGCGACGGGCGTGTCTGTCGGATATTGAATGCAAGTGCACAGCCTATCGTGTAGTTTTAAAATATTATCGAACCCATAGAGACTAATGGTCAAGCTAATGTTATTTATTATTGCGGTGCAAAGCTAAGGCTAAAAGGTATAAGGTTACGAACGTAAACAAAAATATTAATTTCTAACGGTTGAAAAGTTATAATAACAAATGAGTCCGAAATATGGATTCTGCGTACCTAAGGGATTAGGTAGAATTGGGCACTAGATATGATTCTATTGCGTTATGTAGAAAATACCGACTTAAAGGTCCCGTCTCACACTCTCGTGCTATTGACAAAGATCACACCTCCTAACCACAGGATTTTGCTCTCGCTCACCTGTTCTAATTAGAAAGCGTATTTTGAAAGTCAATGAGATCCTAAATGATGCCTAAAGCGCTCTCGCTGTTTTTAGGATCGATGCCTAGTTTCCACTATCTAGTTCCTTCCTCACACTCTCGCGCTATCGGATTGAACCTTAACTAGTCTCACACTCTCGTGCCAAAACAGTAAAACATACAATTGGAAACTAAAGCCAAAACATAGTTAAATCATAAATTCGCACCTATTATTTCTACCGAGTATCATCGGTAACGATGGTCCTCATACGCCAGACTCAGAATAAATTAGCAATACATGATATTATTTGAAAACAGCATGATTAAAACATTCAAAATTAAGAGCAACATGTCATACAAGTAATTGAAACAGTGAAACATGAAAATATCAAAAGCAGTAAAAAGGATCTTAAATTGCTTCAAATAAAACTGGAATTAACTTGAACTTGAACTTGAATTAACTTGAAAAGAAAATAACGGCAAGCGTTTTCTTTGATCCAAGATTACAATAAAGATGAAAACAAAATAAAACTAGAACAAGTGTGACAATCCCTCAATGTGAGTTATTGTCACTTTTACAGGTAATTTATGCTTAATTTTAAAAACTCGATTCGACAAAGCTTTTGCACAACTTGGATACCTTCAAAAGTCTCCCATATTCCTATTTATAGAGGTTTTGAGACCTGATAACTCCCTTGGACCGTGCATGGAGAGTGGAGGGAAAATAGAGGTTAAAAAACGGTCCAGAAATGCCCACTAGCGCAGTTCTGTTACTACGTGATAATGGCAAACGCAATTAGGGGAATGACGAATATCATTCCTTCCATATTTTAAATGAAGTGGAAGCAAAGTGAAAGGTGAACATTATCTTCTGGATGGTGAATGTTGTCTGTACATAATGCATAAAATTGGCTCTTTTGCTCCTTTTTATCTTCTATTTCGTTCCTTTTCTGCGAGGCTTCCAACACTTCAATAATATCGGATAACAACTGCAAAACGAACAAAATGGAAGTAAAAGATGATAAAATTAATAGAAACATAAATAGATATCATGTGAAATGAGCCTAAAAAAATATACGATTTCTCGTTATCAAATTCCTCCACACTTAGACCATTGCTTGTCCTCAAGCAATTACCTAACGCACATGATGAATAATTTAAACATAATGTCTGAAACATAGCCCTAACGACACTCTAAGTTGTACGAGACTCATAAGCTAATGTTAGATAAATAGGTACTAGATACTAAAAATAAGGATAGCGTAGTGACACACATCCGCATTTCATGGACAAGACTCCCCCTATGCAAAACCAATTTGAATCATGCCATTATAATTCGACCTACATTCTTTGTTCTTTTTCAACCTTTTTTTCATTCTAGCGCAATCACATTAAGCCCGTAATCCGTACACATTCAAGGTAGGTGAATCTGTTAGTGACTATGATCTCGATTTCAATTTTACCGCACTTAGCAAAATTTTGCTTATGTATCAACTGAATTTGTAAGAGTTCGTACCGTTGGGTTAAATGATCGGGTGAGGATCACCTAACTTAGAAGGGCCAAATCTTATCCCAGATTTCATTCATTATATTTTTCATTTTTGTGTTTTTTCTTGAGATCATACACTTATTTGCATCGGCTTCCTTGCTCATGTGTGTTTTAGGATGGTGCTGACTGCTAATATAAACTACTCAAAGGGTTATTTGAAGAAACATAGAATTAAGGTCTTGATATAATGGTTATTCAAATCAATATTGCATACTTAGGGAATTTAGGGTGTTAGGACAATATCGATATTATCGACACTTTCCCAAGTCTATCTAAGAAAGCCTAAAAAGTAGAAACAGACTATACTAAAGGCGTGTCATGTCATTGAATCAGAACAAAAAATTTCATCATTGGGGGTCAAATCTAAGGGAAATTTCAAACAAAAGAAAAAATTATCACGCAATAGGACTCGACAACACATGTATGACTCGACCAAAAGCTAAAAATAACTAAGAAGGAAAATAAAATAGTAAATAATAGAAAAGAGGTAAAGCTCCTACCCCATACTTGAACCAAACATTGTCCTCAATGTTTCAGTGCAAGACGAAAAAAGGAGTAGTGAAACCTGGTAGGATGGCTCAATGGTGTCGGTTGTGGTCTCTATGTCGCACAAAACCTCCTTTACTGAAAGCAGGGTTGGGCACATGTTGCATGTACTCCCTCATACATGTCGCCTCCATATGCACTTCGTTAATATTCTCGATGAGGTCAGCTATGTTGAGCTTCGTCCGCTCGACAAAGTCAAGTTGAGTCTGTCTGATATAATCAATGGAGACTCTCATCTCTACCTGCTGCATCTGAATGTTCCTAAGTAGGACATCACGGTCCGTCTCGACATCATTTTGGTGTCTAAGCTCACTTAGGATATCATCAAGAGTTGTCCTCAAGGCGGTGTAGTCATACTTCTCGTGGGGCTGATCTTCGGATGAGGTACCTACAAAAGAGTCAGGAAAATCAGGTGCGGTATGTGCATGGGTGCCACTGTGGGGAGCACCTTGCTCCATGTGATCGGGCTCGGGGGCGTTAAAATCAAAAGTCCAGTTAGCGCTCATTCGCATGCTGATATGTGTGGCGCAAGGTAAAGTAACTCCTCTAACCTCTCGGTTACTAATCATTAAGGAATACTTGCCGTCGGGTTTATTTTTAATGAGGCGCATGCTACGACAATAATCAAGGTCGAGAAATGGAGTCTCTAACGGGTCAAGCGTAGCCAACTCTATGCCTAGGCTTAAAGCATGGGCTATTGTAGATGTTTGATTGGCTGCATTTTGTGTTAAAACATCTAACTATACTATGATGTCTTGACTGATGTCATGATATACTTGAGTAGTATGCTGCAGGTTTAGCTAATACAGGATTTACTGAATGTCAAACTAGATGTTATGACATTCATCACTGACAACAGATACTGAGGTTTAGAATAGTTGGTTGTCTGTTATAACTCAGTATTCATCTCAGTCTGCTTATTTAGGAGAATAAAAGACCTAGCATAAGGCCTACTGTCTGAATGTCAAACTGGATGTTATGAAATTCATCAGTGACAGCATATACTGAATAATAGGCAGGTTGGTTTTTCTGCTTCAGTTCAGTATGTACCTCAGTCTGTTTATTCAGGAGAATAACAGACCTGACATAAGGCCATTGTGTAAATGTCAAACTGGATGTTTTGACATTTATTACTGTAAACTGATATTGAAGTGTAGACTGCTTGGTCTGCTATAGTACAACAGTTAGCATAGTCTATTTTCAGAAAAATAACAGACTTAACATATGGTATATGTTCTGGTCGTCAAACTGAATGTTGAGACATTCATCCCTGACAGCATATGCTAAAGTGTAGGATGGTTAGTTTTTCTGTTTCAGTATTTTTCTCAGGCTATTCTTCAGGAGTCCAACAGCTGAGCTAAAATCTAGGAAACTAACAACTGAGCTACAATTAATGAACCTAACAAATAGCCTATTTGTTAGTACCCTAATATGTGGAAATTAGGTTAACTTGCTTAACCTTAATTTTAGGAAATACAAGTACAAGGCCCAAGTGCTGCAATATAAAAGGATGGCAATCCTTCTTTCAGAACTCGTGGTTTTTAGGCGTGAAGATTTTATTGGTCCATCATACTTCAATGCTGTATTTTTGTGTGTGTCTTGTATTAGGTGTATCTTGTGAGCCAAGCAATTATCACCTAGATGGTTGCATTGGACTAGGGTGTTCATTGAGTTGTAAGTGTTGTGTCACTCTAAGCTTTTAAGCGTGAGTGATGTGTATCTTGATTAAAGTTGTTAAGCACAATCAAGAGTTGTTTGAAGTGTGACTTTATCATTAACTTTAATCTAATTAAAGGTTGTAATCACTGAGGTGATTGAGGGGGAGTGAGTAGGAACTCTGATATTAGTGTAAGATTGAAATTGCATTGGGTAGGTATTAAGTGATAGAATTAAACAGTTGGTTTAAGGTATGAATTAATACTACTAACAGTGGATTTCCTCCCTGGCTTCGTAGCCCCCAGACGTAGGTGTGTGTGACACCGAACTGGGTAAACAATTCCTTGTGTTATTTACTGCACTTACTTTTTAAGTTCTGCATAATTCTTGTCTGCGCAGAATTGGATGTCATAACATCCCGTGTGACATCGAAAGTCTGTTAACTAGAATTTCAGGTATGGATGTACTTACCCCTCTAACACAAATAGGACCTCTAGTTAGAACACAGGTGGACTGGAAGTGTGCGAGTAAGAATGGTGTCGGGTTAAATTTTGTTCCAGACAATGCATAATAAATTAGAAAAAGGTCTTTAGAATTCACGTTTTCGGTATTCTCTTAACCAAAAATAGTACTGCCTAAAATATGGTGCAAATACCAAATGACCGGGTTTTGAATAGCTATAGCTTTTAGTCCTTCCCAGTCGGTGGTGGTTTTACCCGTTAGTTGTTGTCAAAAGTCGAGAGCACTAGATTCCCAATCGCTCTCTAAAGGGCGTTGGAATGCAAAATCGTCCTCGTGAGGGAACGAAAGTAAATCGGCCAATTGGTCTTGGTTAATAGCATAAGTTCTGTTGAACATCCTAAAATTTGTAGTGTCGGTGGTTCGGGATCCTCCGATAGGAGTGGTGTACCGAAAAGAGCTCAAGAACTCGTAGGTAAGTCGGATAAATGTAGGACTAGTTAAAGTAAGAAAATGAGACATACCTAAGTTGTTAAGCATCCAATGGACATTGTCGGATAAACCCAAATAGTGAAGAGCAGTATTGTCGGGGTACCGTGTTGCTAAGACATCCCTCTTAAAGAGCTTGTGGTATCTGCTCCTCTGATTCTCGCCATCAATTCCCTTGGTGAAAAAAATCCCCATGTAATCCACATCTCCCCTTGGTCGAATAACTCTTGGAGGCATTTTTTTGAATGAAAAAAAGGAATGGGAAGAAAAGTTTATGTGATTTGAGAAGAAAATAGTGAATGGAAGGGGTAGTGAAGTTAGAAAGTGAGTGATTGTGAATTTATAATGATTGGGAGGAAGTGGAGTGGTTGAAAGTTGGAAAGTTTGAGTTAATAGTGTGTAGAGTAGGAAGTTCAAGGGTTTTAATTTAAAAGGGGTTTGAAAAAATGCGCAAGAGGGAGAAGAAAAGGGAGGAAAACGCTATATTTTCCTGATATGGCGATCGCCATTAGGCTTATGGAGAACGCCGTCTGCCTAAAATGCTGCTAGTTTTAAATTTGAAGCGAATGGTGAACGCCGTTAACCTAAAATTCGTTATTCTGGAAGTTTTAAAGATTAAAACAGGGAAATCATATTAAGGCTACAAAACTGCTAATTAAAATTATTGGCTATAATTAAGAAGCAATGAAATATGTAAGAATGATTATAATAAGCGATAAAATAAGATGTGACTGAAATGAAAAGTGCATTAATCAAAGGTAGGAGTAACACATGTTCGTGTCGATATATCGACTGTGAAGTAGGCAATACTGAAAAATAACAACAAGGGAAACAAATTTCGATGATAATTAAAATTCTAAACATGGAAAGTACTAAAACTCTAGTACAATCAGTTAATACTAGCTATCACTTCGGTCCACGAGAATGCTCCAAAGAATGTATCTGTTGGAAAACATTATCAAATTCTTCATTAACGACATCCATAAATCCTAGGAGATCCACTCGGAGAGAATCCACTTCCCCTATGATGAAATCGACTTCAGATTGTAGAGCATGTATAATAGTCCTGAAATCAATGGGAGGAACGACATGATGTGCACCAGAAGCGTGTGAATCAGCATCAGGAAAGATGGCTTCTGGGTTCTCGTAATGCTAAGGGCTGTAAGGTGGTGTAAGAGACTCACTTTGGACCTCTAAGTTGTAGAACCAATTAGCTTGGTTGTGGACGTTGGTTTTCTCATGGTTCGATAGTGTAAAATTCCTGACTACTTCGTAGTCAATTAGCAACTAAAACTCCGATGATCCTAAATTGGCAATGATGCCATGGTTGAAACAGAAGTTCAAGTGCATAGGGAGGATACCACCAAAAGCATGTAAACGGTTAAGCAGTTATCTCAAGCCTATAGCGTCATCAATCATGGTTGTTAAACCAGCAATGATAATAAGACCGTGTGTTTCTGGGAGATCTTGGCTAGGTTTGCCAACATAAAGGTAGATGCATTCACTGGTCTCTCTTGGGAGGCACAGTCCATGATAAATAGTTCGTCCCTAGAAACAACGGTGATGTTCTCTTCTTTACTGAACAGGGTATGAGCCATCATCTTATGAAAGTATCGGATAACAGGGTTGTGGATATTCTCAAAAAACATGGTGTGAGGTTCAGGGTGATAACTCCCAGTTATGTTTCCCCAGAAATAGTCAAGGTTCAGGTCTGTAAAGGCATCATCAGGGGTGATGGTAATAGTATTTGGGCCACTAGGAAATCCTAATAACTCAACCATCTCACGGTGGGTGAAACAGTACTTTGTTTCGAACAGCCTAAATGTAGCCAAGCCTCAACCAAATCATATTCCTCTGTTAGGGTCATAATAGAGGGAACTTAGGAATTTAAGGGTGAGCCTACAGTATTGGCTATACCTCTTCCTCACAGCAAAATTTCCCAACCTACTTGGTTCAGAAGGTACATAATATTGTCTCTCAGTCCTAAGGTGGTCAGGGTCAGTCCATCTGGATAAATAGAAAGTTCCATCTCCCTCTGTGCTAACATGTCAAAACCGCGCCTCTGATTTTTGTTTCTAAATACAACCTCCATATCGTCAACGTGCTCCATATTCCTAAGTTAGTGATAAGCTATCCTAAGCTATGTTAGCCTAAAAGTAAAAAAAGATTATACTATTAGTAAAAAGGTACCGCATGTTAGTATTAAAATATGTAGTAATAATAATAGTAATAGTAATAATAATAGAAAATAGAAATAAATAAAAAAAAACATGGGA
This sequence comes from Lathyrus oleraceus, assembly GCF_024323335.1. NCBI lineage: Eukaryota > Viridiplantae > Streptophyta > Magnoliopsida > Fabales > Fabaceae > Lathyrus > Lathyrus oleraceus. Next base: position 491,871,132 of record NC_066583.1, read on the forward strand.
TATGTAAGACCCCAATTTTGTCCCTAAGATCCCTCATGGCATCATAACATTGCATTTGCAAAGCCTCAAGGATCATAAGCATCTTGGTTCCCCTTGCCTTTGGGTGAGACTCCTTGTGAGTGGTTTGAGATCACCAAGCATGCTTGAATTGTATATCATTGCTTTTCTTATTTTTTTTACTAACCAAAAGCACAAAAATATGTCACTAACATCTTTTGTTTGTAGCTTGAGCAATCACAAGGTCAAAAGCTTCTAGGAGATCCTTTGTGCAATTACATAGCCAAGAGAAGATGAAAGCAAGCATGGTAATGGTTCCCAAAGCTCTCATCCATAAAATATGCCTCCCTAGTATCTCAATTCATCATTTTGATCAAAGCAAGTCAAAGGGTTTGAGGTCTTGTTCTTCAAGAAACCTTAATTCATCTATGTACAACAATGCCTTGCTCATGAAGCAACCTCAGCCCATGGTCAAATATAATCAAGGGAAGTTCTGTAGTTTATCATTTCATGCATATTTGAACTTATTTGAGTGTCCTCAATCATCAAGTAATCAAGATATGGGTTGTGCACTTGAGAAATTGATCAATCAATTCATCTGACTATTTTGAAATGCACTGAGACCTAACGTTTGACGTGTTGGTCAAATGGAGATGATTACAAAATAAAAAATGTTCTTAAGGACAATATGAACAAATTTCATGTTCATCAAAAATTGATTTGAAGCTTGTAAGGTCATCATCCATTCCAAGACATTATAGGTCACTTTGACTGAAACCCTAATCTTGGGTCAACTTCCCAAGGACACAACTCATTCCTTTTTTATGATTTTGTGGTGGGATCGAATGCATTGGAAATATTAAGATTTCTAATTCAAATGTTATGTTGAGAAAAATTTCAAAATCTCAAAGGAAATACATGTGATAATCCAAGACATTATAGGTCCTTTTTTACCAAAGGCATTAAAAGGCAAAAAAGTCAACTTCAAGTGCCCATAACTCTTTCATAAAAAATCAAAATGATGCAAAATTTAAGTCCATTTTGATTTTCTTGGAAAGATATACAACTTTGATGTTGGAGGTTTTTCCATCTGAGGCTTGCATCATCAAAACAGAGGGGCTCGAAAATTGGCCAAATTTAGAAACCTTGCTTTGACATGTCATACACCTTGCACTTTAAACTCAAATTTCATAAATTTCCACACTTCAAAAGGATTTTTGTCCAACATAACAATTGTTCCTTACACCAAGACCTTTCTAACCATTACTCACATGACCATGTTTGGATTTGGCAAATGGCATTTTCGAAGAAGGGAATATTTTGGTGCATTTATGGAAACTTGATTCAAACTTCATGCATAATCCAATTACATCATATTTGCACGTCCAAAACCAATATGCTAATGTTAAGCTTGCCAAATCAATTAGATTTGGGCCTTCCATGCTCATGTACAGGCCCATGCATGGAGGCCCTCTTCATTCATGCACATGAAATTTTCATGCATTGCCTTTGCCAAATGCTATATATAGAGTTGTTCAGCCTCACTCTCTCTCAACCTAATGGCACCAAAAATGCTGCACAACTGAAACCATAACCAATACCAAAGAAGCTATCTCACTTTCTTTCAAATTTTTCAGATCCAAAATTTAATTACATCTGGTTGAATCCTTGGATCTAAAGCTTCTAAACCTTCATCCTTCAACTTATTGATCTTCTGTTTTGGCAAAGAAAGCAAGGATTCGAGCTCAAGTTTCCAGAAATCAAGCATACTCTTCAACTAGTATTTCCTTCGAATCTCATCATCCTTCGAATCAAGCATACTCTCAATAGAGGCATCATGATTATGCATTTAATTTTTGAAATCCATTGAGTTCATGATGAACACCACAGAACTTCCATCTCTGATTTCTCTCAATATAGAGATCTAGAGTGGAATTGAGTGGCACAGGGATGATGTACATCATCCCAGCTTTCTAAAGATGTATGGATCGTGCATTTTGGTTGCCTTTTGGATCTTTGCAATTTTGGCCGGAAAATCCAAGCTCACCGGAGAAGAAGGTGGCTCCGGTGGACGTCCCATTGCCAGATGCATTGTGGACCCTTGGATTCATTTTCCAGATTTGATCTTGGCCTTTGATTGTTATGACTTATTTTAATGTTGTGTGTTACGCATTGACCTGGACTCATGGTGAGCGCGCGCCTCTGTACCATTTGATGCGCCACGTCAATTAATGAAACACATCCAACGATCCCTAATTTTCCATATTATTTCAATTTCTGATTTTATTTTGTTTATTCCCTTTTATTTCAAAAATCAATATCTCTCTCATTTTTAATCCAAAAGTTATAGGACCAATTGCATTAGTCTCCAAATAAATTCTATTTTCTATTTTTGATTTTTAATATTTTTTATTTTGTCATTTAATATTTTTTGTGAATTTTCTCTTTTCTGGTTATTTTTAATTCATTTTAAATAGTTTTTGATATTCAAAAAATACAAAAATATTTTCCTAACCTATTTGAATGATGATGAATCTATGAAAAATATTCTCATCAATTTTTAAATTGATTTGAGATTTATTTGAGATTTTAGTTCAATTAGGTTATTTTTATTCATTTTTAATTGATTAAAAATAGTTTATGACTTTGAAAAATGCTGAAATTTTTTGTCAAACTTTGTTTGACCTTGTTGAACTTAGGATAAATCACTTGGACTTTTCAAAGTTGATTGGAAGTGATTTTGAAGTTTGACCTTTCTTTTATTTTTTAATTCAACTTTAATTTTAAATATTAAAAATGCCAAAAATATTTTCTTCATTTCTTGACTTCCAATCTTCATCTCACTTCTGTTTTTGATTGTTTGACTTTGACTTTCAATGTTATTGGTCAACATATGATGATTGGTACATGGTATTTCATTTAATGCATTTGTATCATTTTTTCCTTATTTTGTTTCCATTTATTCATCTCCTTCTTCTTCTTCTTTTTTTTCTTTTTTGATCAATGAGTTGAAGGTTGATAAGTTAGCATTGATTAGGGAGACTTAATCTTCCTTGATCCAAACGTAATTCATCTTGATCAATTGATCAAGTGAATGGTTTTTCATTAAGGATAGGTTATTTCCTAAATCATGCAAAAGGCTTAAACCAATACAAGATCAATTCTCTTCTTCTTTTTGGCATGGCAAGTTGTTGGAACTTGGTTCACTAATAAAGACTTCTAACTTGTGTTGTTGCCTACATTATTACTGACCGACCTAAGATAGTTGTGACTTCTACATATGCCCAATTACGATTGCTTAACATAGCGCTAAATTTTGCCTTATGGCACACTAACTATTAACCACTAACAACTAACTTTTACTTTATGCACTTTACTTTTATGCAATTTACTATTCTTGCACATATTATTCATTTGCTTTTTCCTTTTCTCATTGGAGCACATGTTTATGTTAATGCCATTTGCCTTTTGCCCACTTGGGTATATAATTGTGTATATATCTTTTGTGCTTGTGTTTGTCTGTTTGTTGTGAACAAAATGCCAAGAATTGGACAAAATGGACTTAGAATTTAGGACCTTACGCAAGCAAATGGAATTTGAAGAGTGTAACACCCTTCTAAAATACCCCAAATATTTAATTAAAACAACAAATATGTATCTATCAGAGTAAATATGCAATTTAAGGGTGTCACACAATATTTCACACCATTCAACACAATAACTGTCATGCTCTTTTATTAATCCAAAACATAAACATTTGCATAAAACGCAGCGGATAGAGATCAAATCGATCATTCAAAACATGCAACATACTACATGTAAACTGGTTCAACAATCATCAACAACACAATTAAAATGTTCCCTCCCGATGTTACATCTATCAGAGCATGACCCACTAAGGAGACTACACTAGACTCCAAGCATTAGCTTCTACTCAACTCATTGCTCGTTACCTGAAAAATAGTTGTAAGGGTGAGTTCCTCAATCGATATAATAAGTATTATAAAATATCATGTCATGTTAAGTAATTTAACACATTAATCACCCTAATCATATCACACATTCAGTAACGGCACATCAACCCAATTATCATACTCAATACTACACAATTCATACTCATACTCAATGTCAACACAACCACACGTATAATATTGGAATACATCCATTCATATTATACGCCATACATACATTATGAAATGAGACTCCACACATGCGGTACCGACTATTCTTGAACATATAGTTCAAGCTCACCGATCAAATCCAGATACGGCTACTAAGCTCACTAGTCCCACTCATTTGAGACCTAGTGACTCACTCACTAATTCCTCACCATGGGAATTAGCTACAGCCCCAAAGGCTATGCTATGCACACTAATCACCTAGCATGCAAACATCAACAACAAATCCACAACGATTCACTCACTAATTCCTCACCATGGGAATTAGCTACAACCCCAAGGGCTATGCTATGCACGCTAATCATCTAGCAATGCAACATCAACGACAATCCACAATGGACATATGCTCACACTCTAAGCCATACAACAGTCCATTCACAAATACATGCATAATATATACATTCACAGCATTATGCATACCATCAGACATCATCAACACATTTATCAAACATCATATCATGTCAAATAATTAATCACCGTATTAGCACACTCTACTAATACCTCTACTGCTCAAAACAGTGGGAAATGATCCCTACTATATCACACACCGATATAGGCAACCATCAATTAGGCACACAACATTTTAAATAACAATTTTTCCACTTTTCAACAGTGTTAACCGGTTAACGCCCTGGGTTAACCGGTTAACGCAGACAGAACACGCTTTCTGGCATTTCACAACAGTGTTAACCGGTTAACGCCCTGGGTTAACCGGTTAACGCAAACAGAACAACAACATTTCACAACTCATAACAGGTTAACCGGTTAACACCCTGGGTTAACCGGTTAACGCAGACAAAACAGCAAATTTACACAATTCAAAACAGTGTTAACCGGTTAACACCCTGGGTTAACCGGTTAACGCAAGACAGAAAGCTGTTCCTGCGCTAACACAAAGCAGAATGCAGAATTCTCCGCATTTTCCGCCGTTGGAGGACTTCCGGACCTCCGATTCCAATTCCGTAAAAAGCTATACGTTAGGGAAATTACAACACACTCAATTACAGGTTCAATTTCAGTTTTTACACGACATATCTGTAGCACATCAAATTTGCACCTATCATTGTACATACCATTTCATATTAGGTCATAGCATATCATGGTCCATTGCATAGCATTGCATTGTCCCTAGTTGCCTCAAGAGCAAGCAAATCAAGAAATTAGGTCAAACTGATCAGGAGATCAGTCAACCAAGCAAGCAAGTGTGTTTCTCAAGGAGCCAAGGCCCTAGGTTTGGTCCAATTTGTTCACATGACTTGGAGGTCCATTTGAAGTGTTTAAGTCAAAGATTGGAGGCTCAGAGGTCACTAGTTCATGCACAATCAGTCAGAAACACTAGAAAAGTCAAACTTTGTCAAATGTGGCTGATTTTATGGTTTTGATGGGTGGATTTGGTTTGAGAGAGCTTATTCATGTCCCAATAGGCCTCATATATCATGTCAAGCAATATCATTGAAGAATTTGAAGCCAAACAGAAAATTTCCCAAAATAGAAACTGGACCTGTAATTTTAACTGCCAAAAATGGAAACTTTTTGATCCCAAACTTACATCATGATACAAGCTTCAAATGAATTTTTGCCCAACATGAAAGTTGAAGATCTTGTTCTCCCATTTCCAAAAAGTCCAAGAACTCTCAATTCCCATGCATGGTTGTCAAGATATGATCAAATCATTTTCACAAAATCTTGAACTTCAAAAGGCCATATCTCTCAAACCATTTGGCCAATTTTGGTGGGGTTTTTTCCTACAAACCACATTTCATCTCCTCTTTCCAAAAATATAAATTTCATATACCAAAAATCTATGGATCAAAATGGCATTTTTGGACTTGTCTTATTTAAATTCAAGTGTGGACCAAAGTTGACTTTTTGAATTAGGCATTTTTACTCACTTTGGCCAATTGGGATTTATTTAAGTTGATATTTGAAACATGTCCAAGGCCCAAACTCGGGCAGACCTACACCTCCATATGCATTTTTGGTCAAAATTAGCAATTGTGCAAATTGGTTCATTAAAGCAAAACTTGGTTAGCACATGATTAGCAAGGCTTAAACAGATGTTATAAATGATATTTTCTGTCATTTTGAGCAACCCTAGCAGCTTCCAAAACAACAGAAATCCTCATTCTCTCTCAATTTGCATTTTCACCAAATTGCAATTTCTGCTCAAAACCTTCAAAGCACTCAAGCAAATCTTCATTGTTCCATCACTTGGCCAACATTTGAGAGCCTTTTGCAGCAGCAAACATCAACGGTATAGCAGCCTCGAGCTCTATTTTTTTTCAAGGATACATCCATGGCAAGGATCGGGTTGAGCTATTGCAAGGGTTTCTGAGCTAACTACCACTGCCTTCCACCTCCTAGGACCATCATACGCATCTGTTTGGATCATTTGTGGCCAAAGAGGCACTGAATCATCACTGAGCTTCACTTTTGGTCACTTTTGGACAATCCACAATGGACATATGCTCACACTCTAAGCCATACAACAGTCCATTCACAAATACATGCATAATATATACATTCACAGCATTATGCATACCATCAGACATCATCAACACATTTATCAAACATCATATCATGTCAAATAATTAATCACCGTATTAGCACACTCTACTAATACCTCTACTGCTCAAAACAGTGGGAAATGATCCCTACTATATCACACACCGATATAGGCAACCATCAATTAGGCACACAACATTTTAAATAACAATTTTTCCACTTTTCAACAGTGTTAACCGGTTAACGCCCTGGGTTAACCGGTTAACGCAGACAGAACACGCTTTCTGGCATTTCACAACAGTGTTAACCGGTTAACGCCCTGGGTTAACCGGTTAATGCAAACAGAACGGCAACATTTCACAACTCATAACAGTGTTAACCGGTTAACACCCTGGGTTAACCGGTTAACGCAGACAAAACAACAAATTTACACAATTCAAAACAGTGTTAACCGGTTAACACCCTGGGTTAACCGGTTAACGCAAGACAGAAAGCTGTTCCTGCGCTAACACAAAGCAGAATGCAGAATTCTCCGCATTTTCCGCCGTTGGAGGACTTCCGGACCTCCGATTCCAATTCCGTAAAAAGCTATACGTTAGGGAAATTACAACACACTCAATTACAAGTTCAATTTCAGTTTTTACACGACATATCCATCACAATTTTTCAGCATTCTACAATCCCAATTAGGGTCAAATCAACGGTTTATCACTACCCATTACATGCTAACCCATAATACCCATTAAACGACGATAAACCCCCCTTACCTGAATAATCCGGCAAATCTTTGAGCTCCAAGCTTTTCTCTTCTCCAACCTTTGCCCTTGCTCTTCCTCTTTGCCCTTTCTCCACTTTCTCAATCGCTTCTCTGTTTCACGTGAAAACTTTCTTTTTACCAAATGGGATTCTTTTCCTTATTTCACACTTATATATTTTCCAATTAATATTATTATCCCAATAATAATAATAATTCAATAATTCCAAAAATAATAATAATAATAATCCAATTATCTAATTAAATTAATAAGCATATTATTAACTTAATTTAAATAATTACCATACTATTATCGGGGCGTTACAACTCTCCCCCACTAAAAGAGTTTTCGTCCTCGAAAACATACCTCAAGCGAATAACTCCGGATAAGACTCTTTCATCTGAATCTCAGGCTCCCAAGTCACGTTGCCACCTGCTGGTCCTCCCCAAGCTACCTTCACCAAGGCAATCTCTTTACCCCGCAACTGCTTCAACTCTCGATCCTCGATCCTCATAGGCGATGTTTCAACAGTCAGGTTATCTCTCACCTGTACATCATCTACTTGGACTACATGTGACGGATCATGAATGTACCTCCTCAACTGAGACACATGAAAAACCTCATGCAAATTCGCAAGCGACGGCGGTAAAGCGATACGATAGGCTACTTCCCCTATCCTCTCCAAAATCTGATAAGGACCAATAAATCGAGGTGTCAACTTCTTTGACTTCAAAGCTCGACCAACCCCAGTTATCGGAGTAACACGAAGAAACACATGATCTCCCTCTTGAAATTCAAGTGACTTCCTCCTCTTGTCATGATAACTCTTCTGATGACTCTGAGCAATTCTCATCTTCTCCTGAATCATCTTAATCTTCTCCGTAGTTTGTTGAACAATCTCCGGTCCAACCACAGCACTCTCACCGGACTCATACCAACATAAAGGTGTCCGACATCTCCTACCATACAAAGCTTCAAACGGTGCCATACCAATGCTCGAATGAAAACTATTGTTGTAGGTAAACTCAATCAAAGGTAAATAACAATCCCAAGCACCTCCTTTTTCCAAAACACAAGCTCTCAAAAGATCCTCTAGTGACTGAATCGTCCTCTCAGTCTGACCGTCAGTCTGTGGATGATATGCAGAACTCAATCTCAGCTTAGTTCCCAAAGCCCTCTGCAAACCTCTCCAGAACTTCGATGTAAATCTAGGATCTCTGTCCGAAACAATACTAGACGGAATACCATGCAAACTTACAATCTTCTCAATATACAACTCGGCTAATCTTTCTAACGGATAATCCATTCTGATCGGAATGAAATGAGCCGACTTCGTCAATCTATCCACAATCACCCAAATAGCTTCAAAATTCTTACTTGTCCTCGGTAAACTAGAAACAAAATCCATAATGATACTATCCCACTTCCACTCTGGAATAGCCAACGGTTGCATTAGCCCAGACGGCTTCTGATGCTCGATCTTCGACTTCTGACAAGTCAAACAAGAATAAACAAAACTCGCAATTTCTCTTTTCATTCCCGGCCACCAAAATAACTTTTTCAAATCATGATACATCTTAGTAGCTCCAGGATGAATACTCAAGCCACTACGATGTCCTTCCTCAAGGATACTCTTCTTAAGTTCGGTAACATCCGGAATACACACCCGATTACCAAATTTCAAAACACCATTCTCATCAACTCTGAATCCGCCACCTTGACCTTGATTCACTAGAGTCAACTTATCAACCAAAAGCACATCAGATTTCTGACCCTCTCTAATCTCATCCAGAATACCACTCGTTAACTTCAACATTCCCAATTTAACACTCTTGTGAGTACTCTCACACACCAAACTTAAGTCTCTAAACTGCTCAATTAAATCCAATTCCTTAACCATTAACATAGACATATGCAATGATTTCCGACTCAATGCATCAGCCACTACGTTTGCTTTACCCGGATGGTAATTCAAACCAAAGTCATAATCCTTCAGAAACTCTAACCATCTCCTCTGTCTCATATTCAGCTCTTTCTGATCAAACAAATACTTTAAACTTTTATGGTCACTGAAAACTTCAAATCTTGACCCGTACAAGTAATGCCTCCATAACTTCAGAACAAATACCACAGCTGCCAACTCTAAATCGTGCGTCGGATAGTTCCTCTCATGAACCCTCAGCTTTCTCGAAGCATAAGCTATAACCTGCTTATTCTGCATCAACACACCACCCAAACCCAACAATGAAGCATCACAGTAAACCTCAAATGATTCCGACGAACTCGGTAAAATCAGAATAGGAGCAGTAGTCAACCTTCTCTTTAACTCTTGGAAACCTTCTTCACATTTTGAGTCCCAAACAAACGCTTGCCCCTTTCTGATCAACATCGTCAACGGTAACGCCAACTTAGAAAATCCCTCAATAAACTTCCTATAATAACCTGCAAGTCCAAGAAAACTTCTTATCTCAGAAACTGACTTCGGAGCTTCCCACTTAGATACCGCTTCTATCTTAGAAGGATCAACAACAACACCACCTTTTGAAATTACATGACCAAGAAAACTAACCTCTTCTAACCAAAATTCACACTTAGACAATTTAGCAAATAACTTCTTTTCTCGTAGAACTCCTAAAACCACTCTCAAATGCTCAGCATGCTCTTCTTCAGATTTCGAATACACCAAAATATCGTCAATAAACACCACAACAAACTGATCTAGGTACGGATGGAATATCCTATTCATATACTCCATAAATACTCCAGGCGCATTAGTCACACCAAAAGGCATTACAGAATACTCATAATGTCCATACCTTGTTCTGAAAGCAGTCTTCTGAATATCCTCAGTTTTCACACGTATCTGATGATACCCATATTTCAAATCTATTTTGCTGAACACACTCGCACCAACCAACTGATCCATCAAATCATCAATCCTCGGCAAAGGATACCGATTCTTGATCGTCACTTTATTTAGTTGCCTGTAGTCCACACACAACCTCATAGTACCTTCTTTCTTCTTAACCAATAACACTGGTGCACCCCACGGTGACACACTCGGACGAATAAATTTCTTATCCAAAAGATCTTCCAACTGACTCTTCAATTCAGTTAACTCAACAGCAGACATACGGTACGGAGCCATCGATATCGGTCTAGTACCAGGTACCAAATCAATCGAGAACTCAACTTCACGCTCTGGCGGCAATTCATTCACTTCTTCCGGAAACACATCAGGAAAATCACACACCACAGCTAGATCACGAATCACCAGTTTATCTTTAGCCTCCATAGTCGCTAACAGCATAAACAACTCTGCCCCATCTGCTACTGCCTCATTCACCTGTCTCGCTGATAGAAACAAACTCTTTCCTTCCTCAATCTCAGGAAAAATCACAGTCTTATCAAAACAGTTGATAGAAACTCGGTTAAACACCAACCAGTTCATACCCAGAATAACATCTATCTGTACTAGTAGAAGACACACAAGGTCTATCCCAAAGTCTCTACCAAAAATACTCAAAGGACAATTTAAACAAACTGAAGTAGTAGTCACTGAACCCTTCGCAGGAGTATCAATCACCATACTACCATGCATCTCATATATCTCTAACTTAAGTTTCACAGCACAATCCAAAGATATAAAGGAATGAGTAGCACCGGTGTCAATAATAGCTACAAGAGGAAAGCCATTAATATAACACGTACCTCGGATCAAACGATCATCTGCAGAAGTCTCAGAACCCGATAAAGCAAAGACCTTGCCTCCAGACTTATTCTCTTTCTTCGGCTTAGGACACTGTGGACTGATATGACCCACCTCTCCACAGTTGAAACAAGTTACAGTCTTCAACCGGCACTCTGCAGCCAAATGACCACCTTTGCCACACTTGAAACACTTCATCTCAGCACTGGTACACTCATGGACACGATGTCCAGCCCGACCACATCTATAACACTTAGCAGGGGCACTAGAGTCTCCCCCACTAGGCCTCTTCATCCCACTCTGCCTCTGGAAACCTTTGCCAGCTGCATACGGTTTCCCACGATCATTCTGATTCTTGCCTTTCCTATCAACCCTTTGCTGATAGCTCTCTGCTCTGGCCTTGGTATCCTGTTCAAAAATCCTGCAACAGTCAACCAAATCAGAAAACACTCTGATCCGCTGATACCCAATAGCCTGCTTGATCTTGGGACGCAACCCATTCTCAAACTTCACACATTTTGAAAATTCCCCAGTAGCCTCATCATAGGGAGTGTAATACTTCGACAGCTCTGTGAACTTAGCAGCATACTCAGTAACAGACCGATTGCCCTACTTCAATTCCAAGAACTCTATCTCTTTCTTTCCTCTAACATCCTCTGGAAAATACTTCCTCAGGAATCTCTCTCTGAACACCGTCCAAGTGATCTCAGCATTCCCAGCAGTTTCCAACTCAGTGCGGGTAGCAACCCACCAATCATCAGCTTCCTCTGACAGCATATGCGTACCGAACCTGACCTTCTGGTTATCGGCACACTCAGTCACTCGGAAGATTCTCTCGATCTCCTTCAACCACTTCTGAGCACCATCTGGATCGTATGCTCCCTTGAACATTGGAGGATTGTTCTTCTGGAACTCACTCAGTTGACGAGCAGCTCCCATTCCCACAACATTCGGATTTCCTCCAAGTACTCCAGCTAGCATACCCAGAGCCTCAGCAATCGCAGCATCATCTCTACCCCTTCCAGCCATCTCTAGTCTGAAAACCCAACAAGCTAAAACAATAAGTACTGATAGGGTTACACAACACCTATCCCGTACAGCGGAAACCGAATAATTACGACTCGACTCGACCGACTATGCTCTGATACCACTAATGTAACACCCTTCTAAAATACCTCAAATATTTAATTAAAACAACAAATATGTATCTATCAGAGTAAATATTCAATTTAAGGGTGTCACACAATATTTCACACCATTCAACACAATAACTGTCATGCTCTTTTATTAATCCAAAACATAAACATTTGCATAAAACGCAGCGGATAGAGATCAAATCGATCATTCAAAACATGCAACATACTACATGTAAACTGGTTCAACAATCATCAACAACACAATTAAAATGTTCCCTCCCGATGTTACATCTATCAGAGCATGACCCACTAAGGAGACTACACTAGACTCCAAGCATTAGCTTCTACTCAACTCATTGCTCGTTACCTGAAAAATAGTTGTAAGGGTGAGTTCCTCAATCGATATAATAAGTATTATAAAATATCATGTCATGTTAAGTAATTTAACACATTAATCACCCTAATCATATCACACATTCAGTAACGGCACATCAACCCAATTATCATACTCAATACTACACAATTCATACTCATACTCAATGTCAACACAACCACATGTATAATATTGGAATACATCCATTCATATTATACGCCATACATACATTATGAAATGAGACTCCACACATGCGGTACCGACTATTCTTGAACATATAGTTCAAGCTCACCGATCAAATCCAGATACGGCTACTAAGCTCACTAGTCCCACTCATTTGAGACCTAGTGACTCACTCACTAATTCCTCACCATGGGAATTAGCTACAGCCCCAAAGGCTATGCTATGCACACTAATCACCTAGCATGCAAACATCAACAACAAATCCACAACGATTCACTCACTAATTCCTCACCATGGGAATTAGCTACAACCCCAAGGGCTATGCTATGCACGCTAATCATCTAGCAATGCAACATCAACGACAATCCACAATGGACATATGCTCACACTCTAAGCCATACAACAGTCCATTCACAAATACATGCATAATATATACATTCACAGCATTATGCATACCATCAGACATCATCAACACATTTATCAAACATCATATCATGTCAAATAATTAATCACCGTATTAGCACACTCTACTAATACCTCTACTGCTCAAAACAGTGGGAAATGATCCCTACTATATCACACACCGATATAGGCAACCATCAATTAGGCACACAACATTTTAAATAACAATTTTTCCACTTTTCAACAGTGTTAACCGGTTAACGCCCTGGGTTAACCGGTTAACGCAGACAGAACACGCTTTCTGGCATTTCACAACAGTGTTAACCGGTTAACGCCCTGGGTTAACCGGTTAACGCAAACAGAACAACAACATTTCACAACTCATAACAGTGTTAACCGGTTAACACCCTGGGTTAACCGGTTAACGCAGACAAAACAGCAAATTTACACAATTCAAAACAGTGTTAACCGGTTAACACCCTGGGTTAACCGGTTAACGCAAGACAGAAAGCTGTTCCTGCGCTAACACAAAGCAGAATGCAGAATTCTCCGCATTTTCCGCCGTTGGAGGACTTCCGGACCTCCGATTCCAATTCCGTAAAAAGCTATACGTTAGGGAAATTACAACACACTCAATTACAGGTTCAATTTCAGTTTTTACACGACATATCTGTAGCACATCAAATTTGCACCTATCATTGTACATACCATTTCATATTAGGTCATAGCATATCATGGTCCATTGCATAGCATTGCATTGTCCCTAGTTGCCTCAAGAGCAAGCAAATCAAGAAATTAGGTCAAACTGATCAGGAGATCAGTCAACCAAGCAAGCAAGTGTGTTTCTCAAGGAGCCAAGGCCCTAGGTTTGGTCCAATTTGTTCACATGACTTGGAGGTCCATTTGAAGTGTTTAAGTCAAAGATTGGAGGCTCAGAGGTCACTAGTTCATGCACAATCAGTCAGAAACACTAGAAAAGTCAAACTTTGTCAAATGTGGCTGATTTTATGGTTTTGATGGGTGGATTTGGTTTGAGAGAGCTTATTCATGTCCCAATAGGCCTCATATATCATGTCAAGCAATATCATTGAAGAATTTGAAGCCAAACAGAAAATTTCCCAAAATAGAAACTGGACCTGTAATTTTAACTGCCAAAAATGGAAACTTTTTGATCCCAAACTTACATCATGATACAAGCTTCAAATGAATTTTTGCCCAACATGAAAGTTGAAGATCTTGTTCTCCCATTTCCAAAAAGTCCAAGAACTCTCAATTCCCATGCATGGTTGTCAAGATATGATCAAATCATTTTCACAAAATCTTGAACTTCAAAAGGCCATATCTCTCAAACCATTTGGCCAATTTTGGTGGGGTTTTTTCCTACAAACCACATTTCATCTCCTCTTTCCAAAAATATAAATTTCATATACCAAAAATCTATGGATCAAAATGGCATTTTTGGACTTGTCTTATTTAAATTCAAGTGTGGACCAAAGTTGACTTTTTGAATTAGGCATTTTTACTCACTTTGGCCAATTGGGATTTATTTAAGTTGATATTTGAAACATGTCCAAGGCCCAAACTCGGGCAGACCTACACCTCCATATGCATTTTTGGTCAAAATTAGCAATTGTGCAAATTGGTTCATTAAAGCAAAACTTGGTTAGCACATGATTAGCAAGGCTTAAACAGATGTTATAAATGATATTTTCTGTCATTTTGAGCAACCCTAGCAGCTTCCAAAACAACAGAAATCCTCATTCTCTCTCAATTTGCATTTTCACCAAATTGCAATTTCTGCTCAAAACCTTCAAAGCACTCAAGCAAATCTTCATTGTTCCATCACTTGGCCAACATTTGAGAGCCTTTTGCAGCAGCAAACATCAACGGTATAGCAGCCTCGAGCTCTATTTTTTTTCAAGGATACATCCATGGCAAGGATCGGGTTGAGCTATTGCAAGGGTTTCTGAGCTAACTACCACTGCCTTCCACCTCCTAGGACCATCATACGCATCTGTTTGGATCATTTGTGGCCAAAGAGGCACTGAATCATCACTGAGCTTCACTTTTGGTCAGTTTTCGATCTACTTGTTTTCCTAAACCATGCTACGTGTTAAATAGATCTTAGTATGCTGAGTCCAATGAACTTTGTATCATGTAAAATGGTTAGGTATTTTGCAAGAAATCTGAAAATGAAGTTTGGTGTTTATATGCTTTTTTGCTCGATTCTCTTCCTTTAGCCTGTTTCCATGAAAATTGATGATGGATTGTTGCTTGCCATGACTTGCTGAACCTTTGTGTGTTTTCAATTTGGATTTCTGGAAAGATTTTTGTGAAACGCGATTTATAGATGATGATGTTGCCCTGCTGTTCTAAAAAAGTTGCCCAGAATTTGTGAATGCTGTTGGCTGTTGTTGGTATCGTGTGTGCATGAAATCTACTGTTCCATTCGCATGAAACTATGTTTGTTGCTGTCTGATGTTGCATGAGTATCACTGCCATGCTGTTTGTGTAAAGCTGGTTGATTTCGTTTTATGATGATTTGAATGAACAAGATGATGCTACAGTAGTTAAAACCCTAAGAAATCCAGAAAATTTCATGTGAATCATGTTCTGCGTTTTGAACCTTTGTATGGCATGATTGTTACCGTTTCATAGGCATATGACCATTCCCAGTCTGCCACGCCTTAAACCAATACGCACCGTATCATTAAACTTTCCTAGATATTACCAATATGCCATTGCTAGAATTTTGTTTTGTCTGTTTTGGTCGTGGATTTGTCTTGCATGGGAGCCCTGTTCCATTGGCATGCGTCCAATAGCCATCAGCCACGCATCTAAACGGTGCGCACCGTTTCATTTAATTTCCACCCAAATTACAAAAATGCCATCGGTTCCTTTTATTTAAATCAATTCATTTTAATTGTGCAATATTTATTTCATTTTGGTTACACAACTTACAAAATTCATAATTCAATCATTTTTGATCCAAAATTCATGGGAATTCCTGCATTGTGTTCATCTTGATGTCTAGTTTGTTATCATGATTTTTGCTGATTTTTTGGATCAGTGAATTTTAAATGGCATTAGGGTTTGTAGAATGTGACCAAATATTGTACCTTTTGCCAAAACCATTGTGAAATTGTGATGATACATCCATTTGATCTGAAATTTTTTGTGCTTAATCTACACTCATCCATGTTTATTTTGATGTAAAGATCCTGATTTTAGCTTATGTGGTTTGAGAGTTGTGAATTTTTGAAGTAGGGTGTGACAACTTGTGTCACACCAATGATATGCAATTTCATGATTTTTTATGACATGCTTCCTGGCCTCCAATTAATGTGAAATTTTGCATGAACCTTCTCTTATGTGTCTAGTTGACCTGTGATTTCTTGTGGAATTATTTGAGCCATTTCCTATTTGTTTGATATTTTTCTCCCCTGGCTAGTCAAATGTTGACTTTGTGTGACACATCTTGCCATTCCATTTAGGAAATTCTCATATCTTATTGTATGATCATGAAATTTCACATGTGCATACTAGACATATTAAGCTTTGCATTGGTGTTAGTCCCATTCATTTATCATCTGTTTTCATTTAGTTTTGATTTTTTGAAGTTGATACATGTTTGCTTGACTTCTTTGTGCTTGCTTGATTTGGTTTTGACTTTCTGATTTTAATTGACCATCTTCCCATGATCTAATTGAGCTGAAATTTTATATGCATGTCATGTTATGGATTGTGATTGAGCATGAATTATTTGATGATTTTTGAAAATGTTTGAGTTGACTTTTGATGCAAGTTTTTCTGTTGACTCCTATGAGCCCCTGTTTGCATTGCTTTGACTTAAACTGTTCATGAAATGATGATGATGCATGATATAAACTTGAGACCAATTGAGCTTGCTTCTTAAATGTTTGAACTTGATTTTGGTTGACTTTCATTTGCTGTTTTGCCTTTCTCATTCTCTTTTGACCCTAGGCTTGCCCTAGTGGTCCAGTTACTTACTTTTGAGCTTGTGTTTTCAGGTTGAATACCAAGTGACTAATGAGATCAATTTCTTTTGATCAAGCTTGATTGTTTACCATGAGCTAACCTTTGTTTTGTAGGTGGTTTGACTCATGTGATTTGAGTCTTGTTGCTTTACACTTTGGTCCTTCTGTTTTGACTGTTGTTTCCCATTTCCTTTTGCTTTGACTTGTGAACTGTGTACTGATTAGTTGGACTATTGCAGGTACCCTTAGTTGCTTAAGTTCTTTGAACTTGCTTTGCTTTGCTATTTAGCAACTTGCTTGAGGTATATTTTCTTTTTCTTCATGTAGTCTGGAGACCCGGCTTGTTATTTGGCCGGGCAAACTGTCTGAAGTCCTCCTTAAGAGGCAATGCTTGTGTGTGTTTAATTTTGTCCCAAGCAGGAAAAGTCCTTCAAGTAAGGCAATTGGTAGATCAAAGGGATAAGCAACCTATCCCCTACTATTCAGTGAGTCTTCTCCTTGCTCCCATTACATGGTTGTAGCATTGGGATCAAAACCCAAGATCTATAGAGTCTAATGTGGAAAGAGCTCCATCTTTCTGAGCTCCCACACTTTCTGATATGCTCTCCCAGGCCAGGGAGAGAAGCAATGAGGCACACCCCTCATCTCCTTTCATCTGCTTCACCTTAGCCCCTCAATGGCAAGGTTAAGAGCAACACTCACCCCACTCCAGAGGTTTGTTTGTTGAGGTTGATATGACCCCTCGACTAAAACCTAACCCTTGTTTGAGCCACTTGTTTGTGTATAGTGTGTGCTATCTGTGCTTGTATGTTTGTTTGACTTGCTTCCTGTGCAAGTTAGGTTTAGTTTAGAGTAATCCTTGTTTGCTTTCGCCCTCGTTGCGATCCTTTCTCTCGCCCTCGTTGCGATCGAGACTTTTCTTTTCTCTCGCCCTCGTTGCGATTGAGATCTTTCCCTTTCTCTTGCCCTAGTTGCAATCGAGACCTTTGTCCCTCCGTAGCCGAACTACGGCAACTTTGATTCTCATGTCCAGATGAGATACGTAGGCACGAGATGCGATGTCTTGTCGAGTTTGACTGACAACTAACACTAATTCTTTTCTCTCGCCCTCGTTGCGATTGAGACCTCCCCTTTCTCTTGCCCTCGTTGCAATTGAGACCCTTGCTTCCTGTGCAAGTCATGATTAGGATAGGCTGGCTTCCTGTGCCAGTTAGCTAGAAACCTTAACTTAGGGTTGATTTTGCATGACAACATCTAGGCTCGAGTCGTAGTCTCCCTAGTGTTGTGTCTCCCTCTGTTATCTGGTTAGGCTAGTCCTTTTTCCCTGCGTAGGGGAACTACATCGCCCTGATCTTCATACCAGATGAAGTATGTAGGCAGGAGATTGAGCTGATCTCTCCGGGCGCCCTTTTTCTTTTCGTGTGTGTTGTTTGACAGTTGCTAGGCTCGAGTGCCTGACTCCTTAGCAATTTGTTGTCTGTCTGTTTGAGTGTGTGCCTGACAGTTATAGGCTCGAGTCCCCGACTCCCTATTAGCTTGTTGTGTCGTTGTGTGCTTGGAAGCGAATGTAAGTCCATCGAGTGGCATTCGGGTTCCAGTGTGTGTGTTTTGGTTCGGATGCTGATGTAAGTCCAATGATTGGCATTCGGGCTCCACGTTTGCCTTCTTGTGTGTGTTTCGGTTCGGATGCTGATGTAAGCCCAGTGATTGGCATTCAGACTCCACGTTTGCCTTTGCCTGTGGTTGTTTGTGTGCGTGTTAGCCGAGCTACGGATGCTCTGATTCTCCTTCGTCCAAAGGAGATACGTATGTCGTTTCCCCAGTCCGAACTACTTTGACTCTGATGTTTATGCCTGATAGACTAAGTAGGCCCAGGATACGATGTCCTGCCGATTCAGTTTCAGTCAGTCTCTTTTGTCTCTTTCAGCCAGTGTGTGTGTGTTTGAGCAGTGTTTTTAGCAACCATTTCCCTTCCTATTGTGCGTGGATCCCGTCGAGTACGACGGATGCGTAGGGGTGCTAATACCTTCCCTTCGCATAACCGACTCCCGATCCCATTCTCTTTGGTCGCGAGACCATGTTCTTTCCAGGTTTACTCTGAGCGTTTCCTTTCCCTCTTTTGGGATAAATAACGCACGGTGGCGGCTCTGTTGTTCTTGTTTCCCGCCGGTTTTTCGCGTAATGCGACAGCTGGCGACTCTGCTGGGGACATAGAGAAGTTGACCTCTTGCTGGTCCATCTTCCCTAAGCGAGTCTCTCCTAGCGCTCTCTAGGTTAGGGCTTTGGTTGCTATCTGCTGTTACTTATTGCATTCATGTTATTTATTGTTTGCATTTATGTTTGCATGCATCATATTGTCATTAAGCTGTCTCCTGTGCAGGTGGTTCTTCTGTTTTGGGGTGGGTGTTCTGAGTGAGGCCCAATACCCAGGCCTGAGTATACACCTAGGATTAGCGTGGTCTCACGTCTCTTCACATGTTGTACGACATGATGCGGAGACATGTCACCACAGCCGGACGAGGTTCATTTGAGAGAGTCCTGCCGGGTGGAGTTATTCCGCTTAGGTCGGATTATCTCTTTTGGGCTATTGACTTGGGTGACCGTTCATTTCCCGGATCTTTGGTTTAGACGATCTCAGGAGAGCTACAATGGCACACCCTAAAGGGCAAACCCATTGAGCATCTTTGCCCGATTGTCGAGACCATTGTCCGCCTTAGGATGACCTTGTTAGAATTCACCTGTGAGGGGAGGGTTTGATCTCTACAGATACGGTTTCTGTCAGCGGTGCTGTGATGGTGACTTTGGTTCAGCCGAATTTATGGATATTTATTTCTGGGACGCCGGAGTTCTGTCCGTGGTTTATCAGCGGGTTCCGTTTATTTCGGATCCCTGGGTTGAATTTGAGAGTACTTGTTCAGCGGATCTGACTATCATCCGTTCAGTGGATGTTCCTGTGATGATAGTGATGTAATCTCCAGTTCCGTTTATTTCGGAACTCCCCCCAAGTCGGATTTATGGTGACTCAGTTGATTGTGACTGGTTCAGAGATTGGGTCTTCAGATGACTTGGTGGCACAGTGACCTGCATTCATGCATTTGCATCATATCATTTTGCATTCATCTGCATTCAAATCATGCCTGTCCATGCTCATGGTCCATTATTTATTTTAATTAATTGAAACTCAGGTTGAGAGACATCCAGATGTCAGAATGTTGTTGATAAAATTTTATTTGTCTCGATGAAACCGGAATCAAAGGACAGAATTTTCCTGGTATGGATAGACATTGCATGCGTGAGTCATACTAACATTTTTGCTGTTTTGTAGGTGTCATTGACTAATTGGTGCGCATAGCTCTTCCGTTCAAGTAGCTCAGACTAATGGATCCTCCCAACGCTGATATCTTCGAGTTGAAAGAAATGATAGGGGAGTTGTTCAAAGCCGTGCAGGGGCTCGCCTGGGGGCAGAAGGCGATTGCTGAGAGGTTGGATAGGATTGAAAGCTGGATGACAAAGGAGAAGGTTCAGAGGGATGCTCCGTCATCTGTGGTACAGAAATCCTCTAGCGATAGTCAGCTTAAGAAGGTCGAATCAGGTGGTATGCCTGTCCGAAAAGAGCGTAGTAAAGATCGTTATCACCCTTATGTTGCCACTGCAACCACTCCTGTCAATAACCCACCTGCTCAACAGCAACAACTGCCACCTCAACAGAAGACACCAAGAGCTAAGAGCCAGGTGAAGAAGAAGAAAGAGGATCGTCAGTTTGAGGAACCACCCGTGACTTACGCCCTTCTGTTCCAAAGGTTGATGGATCTTGCTTTAGTACGGCCACGGATATTGATTCCCATAGAACAGCAGAAGAGGCCACCAAACTATGATGAGAATGCCAAGTGCGAGTTTCACTCCGGGGCACCCGGACACAACATTGAGGGCTGTAGAGCTTTTAAGCATGTCGTCCAGGACATGGTGGACTCCGAGACCATTAACTTGGCCCAGATTATGAAGGGGGATGTCAACCCTGTGCCCAGAAAGGGTCCTGTAAAAGTCAAGATGGTGAAGAAGGCCAAGAAAGGATTGGAGATGACTGAGGAGGATCAGCTAAAGGTTCCAATGGCTATGGTCCCAAAACCTCTGGAGCAGGATGGAGTTTTCCCTGTTAGTGATAATTCTTGTGCGATCGTCACCATAGAGGGAAGTGCATGGATGAAAGACACGACCCAGAAGATGAAGGAAGTAGAAATGGACGATGTAAGGTGTGGAGCACCCCGTCTGGCAGTTGAAACCTTCCAGGTAGAGAAGGCCCTTGTTGCTGAGAAAGAGAAGAAGTTGTCCATTTCTTCTTATAAACAAGCTCTGGAAGTGGTGAAAAACAAAGAGGCGCAAGGCTGGGGAAGGATCATCGACATCGTGATAAAAGCAGACATGTTTGGGGTCGGTTATCAGCCGGGTCAAGAGTCGTCTAGACCAAATAGAGGATGTCTCCCACCATACACCTTCGTCAGTGCAGGGATGTTGGATCCTGGTCATGCCCGTTCAGTGGGTGAAGATGTTGACAGCAACCGCGAGCTTGAGGCGTGGATAAAGTCGTGCGTACCAGGCAACTGGAAGGCCTCCAAAAGCATCACTGTCACTCATCCAGGAGTGTAGTATTTCTGTGTTTTAATCTTGTTTGCATGAAAGCCATACGTTTTGCCCGAAGCGTACTGGTCCATTGTAAGGGCCACCTCATGTGTTTCATTTTGCAACATTTTGCATCAGTAATAAATGGATGTTTTTGTAATTAAAAGCAGCGTTCCCTGTTTTTCACTTTTTGCAGTTTTAAAAAATAAAATAAAAATGGCAATGTTTTTATTCTCTTTCCTTTTGATTCATTTGGTTCCGACCTTAAAAGTGATTCTCCTGAGCTCATCGATAACAATTTGGTTATACCTCTATATGACTTCGACAATCCAAGCTATCATGCCGAAGAAGAAGGCGCAGAAGATTGTGATCAGCTGAAATTAGCCAGGTTGTTGAAACAAGAGGAGAGGGTGATTCAACCGCACGAGAAGCGAGTCAAGTTTGTCATCCCAGGTACCGCCGAGGTCAGAAGGGAAAGTGAAAGTTGAGGCCGCTTCAGAGGCAAGTCGAGAACAGAATGGTAGCCCTGTTTAAAAGAGCAGGTTGATACGTATGCCTGATTGTATTTAGATACACCAGGGCGGAATACCAATGACCTGGGGCACGAGCTACCCTCAAGAGAAGACTGTCCTCCAGTGAAGCGGAAACTGGTGCTGAAAGATGAGAAGGCGTATGGACCACCAAGATGTGAACAGAGCTAATTTGAAGGATGAATTCCCGGTACTTCACAATGAGGTATTGGTTGATTATATGGCTCAGGTCTCAGCATTTATCTTCATGGATGACTTCTTGGCCAAGACCAGATTGAATTGTTGCCAGATGATATGAAGTAAACCAGGTCCATCGCGCAAGGGGCACCTTCTTGTTCTAAGTTGATGTCGTTCCGTCACATTAGGCCGGTGCCACGTATCAGAGATCTACGGTGACTTTGTTTCATGAGATGATTCATCGTGAAAGCAAAAGCCATGTTGATGACATGATGGCAAAGTCCCAAACAGAACAGGGGCATCCGGTAGACTTGGGGCAAGTTGGTTGATTGGTTGAGATAACTCACACTATTGAGCCCGAGTCAATACACTTAGGGGGTGCTGTTCATCAAGTTACCGAGACTTGTTGTAAGCAAATCAGAAGAATCAAGATTGATCCTGTGAAAAAAAAAAAAAAAAAATGAATTGCAGGAACTTCTGATGGTTGTTAATCTGGTACTTGACAGCCCTCGAGGGGTATATGAGGTGTGTACTGAGTCAGCATGACTAGTCTTGTCGAAAAGAGTATGCAATTTACTTAAGCAAAAAGTTTATCGACGGTGAAACAATACACTCACTGTTCGAAAAAACTTGATGTACTTTGGCATAGGCTGCTCGCCGACTGAGACAGTGTATGCTGATTCATACCACTTCCTGGATATCCAAAATGGATTTGGCTAGGTATGTGTTTGAAAAGCTAGTAGCAACCCATGGAAGGTTATCAACCAAGGAGGTTTGAGGTCCCTGATGAGGACATCTCGAGGTACTCAAATCGAAAGATTGAGAGTGACCGATCCCGGAGGAGGGGCCTGGCCCTGAATCCGAACGGATTCCGATGTCTGATGGGGAAGTTAAAATGAATGAGGTAGTGCTTCCCGAATCACAGTTGGTTGCACCAACAATGGTGGCTGAACATAAAGTCTGTATCTTGGGTGTCGAACCTTGGGATGTGCATCTACCTGGGGAAGTGTCTTCCACACAGATGTATGAGAAACCAGAGAATGCTAAATGGATAAGGACTCGGTATGACACGTTAAGCCCAACTGAGGAGAGAGGGCTGACAGTTACTTATCGTGGGGCGTTGTACCCAGTGAATGAAGCGCATTGTTGACTGAGAAGTGTGACCTCGAGCGTACCACGTGGAAGAATTGGTTGAAAAGGATCCTTCCTTCTCAAGACGATCGTGGGGAAAATGGATAAACAGTTATGAGTGTCTCATTCGTGGTCAAGAAGGTTTTCTCAGACCAGACCATGTGGTTGATGATTGCGGATGACGACGATTTTCCATTCCCTGTGAATGCGGACGCAGTTAGAAAATACTTCGTGAAGGAGACCCGCTGGACAAAAAGAATAAAGAGTCCAGGCAAAAAATGGGCATCCCGGCGAACCAAGAAAAAAGAGAAAAAAGGTTCGGGCAAAAGTTAGGGATAATAAAAGAAAAGAACTGTACACCCGGCAAGTTGAAAACCCGCGAGGGCGACTTGGGCAAAAAAGGGTATCCCGGTGGACTGAAACCCGAAAGGGCGGTCCAAGCAAAAGAGGGAATGAAACGAACAACTGCGTCCAGCATGATCGTTTTTGCTCATGATGACTTGGCTAATCTCCGACAGAGATCGATTGAAAGCGTCTTGTTCAGAAGACAGAAAGTGCGGAAAGTCTTGAGGACATATGGGGCGTAACCGAGTTGGAACCCGATGAGATCATGGTTTCACATTGCCATTAGGGTAGATTTTTTCACTTTTATGCGCAATCACCTCTTTTCAGGGTTTGCTTCCTGTGTTTTGCTCAGTTCTGAGCCACCTTTTTGTTTCAGTCAATAAAATGCGTGTTCAGTCAAATAATTTTGTTTTTATTTTCATTACCGCTTTGATTACGAAAACATCCGTTTATTTTGATAAAGAATATTTGCATTCTGAAACATAGAGGTCCATTCCGATGCATGCTTATAAGATTGAAATCTGGAAATCTTGCTCGGAAGTTTTGAGTGACCTAAGTGTTAAAACATTGAAACGCCTGGGGCACGCCTGGGGCACGTTTTTTATCTAACGATCTCTTGTGCAGGTACTGTTAGATATCCTCATTCACTTATCGGTGGTACTGTGAACCCCTGTTGACAAAAATCTCGGCAGAGCCTGATCAGGGGCAAGGGATAGTTGGACGGTGAACAGACAGTGAAGGATTACGACGATGGTCCTGGAAAGGTAATCAAGGTGACTCTTCAAAGACTGATGATTGGAAAGTTTGTATGAATACCAGGAGTTCGATCCCCGTGGAGTACGGACGAGATTGGTAATACAAGATGATGGAGCAGAAAAGTCCAGAAGCGTCTGGGAGTTCGTAAAAGAGGAAAGCCGACACTATGGGTGGACGATGGATGCCGCTGTTCGGCGACTCGACAGGTGTTCCGTGTCTAATAAGCTGTATTTCCCCAGTAGGTGTGAGAGCGTTACCTCCATAACAGATTCGAGATCAGTGTCTCCTCAGCAAGCCTAAAGGTGGTCGTATCCCCAGCGGAGTTGTGACTGTTTTCCAAGTCTGAAGTTGTCTTCCCAGCAGAGGTTGTGTTGATGGTTTTTCCCCAGCAAGGTTTGTCTTTCCCCAGCAGAATGGAAGTTGACGTGGTTATAGGATCCCCAGCACAGTTCCTGGAGTTCCCCGGTGTTGTCTCTGAAGGAGACGTGTGTTTATGCATTCATCATTTAGATAAGCATAGCATATCGCATCATTAGTGCATAGCATTTCCATAATCATGGGGCATTGTGTAAAGCAAGAAAAAACTCATGCATCAACATTGCAAGCATATCCATTAGCCCTAGGCCGTGGCGACCAGCCGAGGTTGGGTTGTTGGAAAGAGTTTAGCATCGCGCCATTGGATCGGCTTCAGAATTGGGTTCATCAGCATGGTTGAGAGGTTGGTGTTTTCCCAACAAGTGATTCCTCAGTCGAGTGGGTATCCCCAGCAGTGTTACTCCCCAATTGTTAGCGTCTTTCCAGCTTGGGTCTTTTTCCTTAAGCAGATATGGGTGTGTCTGATCTCTCCATGTAGAGTCTACCCCTTAAGCAGAAAGTGTCAATCTTTTCCTGCCATTTCCCCACTGAGATACATCCTCGTGGATGACGGTTGCTTCCGTTCCCTCCCTAATGGGATGGGTTTTCCCTATTGAGTTCTTTCCTCATTAGGATGAGTCTTGATTCAGTCTGCCTTCTTGGATCGATCCTAAATTGGCTTCTTGTTGACTATCTCTTGTGCTGCCCTGGGGCATAAATGAATAGTCGCTCACTAACCGGCACTCATTCATCTTATCCTCAGCAGATTTTTTGGCCTCTACCACCAAACCGGTAGTTATAAGTCCTATCTTTGTGGTTTTCTACCCACTAGCTGGTAGTTGTAAAATCCCACTTTCATCCCCTTGGTGGAGTTAACCCTTTGTGCTCATCCCGACGATGACTGGTAACTTTTCCATGGGCCTCTACCACCAAACCGGTAGTTGTAAGTCCTATCTTTGTGGTTTTCTACCCACTAGCTGGTAGTTGTAAAATCCCACTTTCCTCCCCTTGATGGAATTAACCCTTTGTGCTCATCCCGATGATGACTGGTTACTTTTCCGTGGTTTTCTGCCTACAAACCGGTAGATGTAATCCCCTCTTTGTGGTATTAATGGTCTTGTCCCCTTTGGATACTTGCCTTGATCAAGCAGTATTGTCCCCATTGGGTCTTCACTTTCCTTTTGGATACTTGCTCCGAGTTAGCAACTTTATCCTCTTTTGATTGGTCATCTTTTGCATACCTAGTCTGGTACCCAGATGCCTTTCTTTTCGGTCGATTATTCATTTAACAACCTACAACCCGGTTATGGATAATCTTCCATGCGAGTGTATTATCTACGTTTTGACGGCTTTAGATAATATGTCTCATGTTTTTCCGGTATTCAGACCGAAGGAGTTTCCGACGATCAGGTCGATGTACTCGTGGCACTCAGGCCAATTTTCCGGTATTCAGACCGAAGGAGTTTCCGACGATCAGGTCGATGTACTCGTGGCACTCAGGCCAATTTTCCGGTATTCAGACCGAAGGAGTTTCCGACGATCAGGTCGATGTACTCGTGGCACTCAGGCCAATTTTCCGGTATTCAGACCGAAGGAGTTTCCGACGATCAGGTCGATGTACTCGTGGCACTCAGGCCAATTTTCCGGTATTCAGACCGAAGGAGTTTCCGACGATCAGGTCGATGTACTCGTGGCACTCAGGCCAATTTTCCGGTATTCAGACCGAAGGAGTTTCCGACGATCAGGTCGATGTACTCATGGCACTCAGGCCAATTTCCGGTATTCAGACCGAAGGAGTTTCCGACGATCAGGTCGATGTACTCGTGGCACTCAGGCCAATTTTCCGGTATTCAGACCGAAGGAGTTTCCGACGATCAGGTCGATGTACTCGTGGCACTCAGGCCAATTTTCCGGTATTCAGACCGAAGAAGTTTCCGACGATCAGGTCGATGTACTTATGTTTTTCCGGTATTCAGACCGAAGGAGTTTCCGATGATCAGGTCGATGTACTCATGGCGTTCAGGCCAATTTCCGATTTTCAAATCGAAGAAGTATTCTCCTCTCCGTTGGTGTCGATAAACGTCGAGTTTTTCCCGATCATCCGTTGATGATTTGGTTGTGTCCTCCTTCCCAAGTGAAGTATTCTCCTCTCCGTTGGTGTCGATAAACGTCGAGTTTTTCCCGATCATCCGTTGATGATTTGGTTGTGTTCACTCTCCCCAGTAGAGTTTCCTCCTCTCTGTTGGTGTCGATAAACGTCGAGTTTTTCCTATTCGTCCTATGACGTCTAGTTGTACCTGTCCCCACGTGGATTTACCTCTCCGTTGGCCTTGGTAAACGTCGAGTTTTTCCTATTCGTCCTATGACGTCTAGTTGTACCTGTCCCCACGTGGATTTACCTCTCCGTTGGCCTTGGTAAACGTCGAGTTTTTCCTATTCGTCCTATGACGTCTAGTTGTACCTGTCCCCACGTGGATTTACCTCTCCGTTGGCCTTGGTAAACGTCGAGTTTTTCCTATTCGTCCTATGACGTCTAGTTGTACCTGTCCCACGTGGATTTACCTCTCCGTTGGTCTTGGTAAACGTTGAGTTTTTCCCATTTCGTCCGTTGACGTATGGTTGTATCCCTTCCAGTCATTCATTAATGTCTGGTTACCTCTCTGTTGGTCTTGGTAAACGTTGAGTTTTTCCCATTTCGTCCGTTGACGTATTGTTGTACCTTTTCCAGTCATTCATTAATGACTGGTTACCTCTCCGTTGGTTCCGGTAAACGCTGAGTTTTTCCTAGTTGTCCGTTGGCATCTAGTTGTGATTTCTTTTCCCATTCATCGTCATTGCGATGTCTGGATGTGGTTGTACCCTTTGAAAACAAAAACAAAAAATATATACCCAGTAATAAGAATCAAATCCCAGTGGACGTTTCCATTGGTGGATCCCAGTCGGTGCAAATTTCTATGGTTCTTTTGTATTCAATCCCTGTTTACCCTGAAAGTCTGACAGCAATCGCTATCATCCGTTCGGGTCCCCAGCTGATTGAATAGGGGCAGCTGTAGCACCTCAAATTTGCACCTATCATTGTACATACCATTTCATATTAGGTCATAGCATATCATGGTCCATTGCATAGCATTGCATTGTCCCCAGTTGCCTCAAGAGCAAGCAAATCAAGAAATTAGGTCAAACTGATCAAGAGATCAGTCAACCAAGCAAGCAAGTGTGTTTCTCAAGGAGCCAAGGCCCTAGGTTTGGTCCAATTTGTTCACATGACTTGGAGGTCCATTTGAAGTGTTTAAGTCAAAGATTGGAGGCACAGAGGTCACTAGTTCATGCACAATCAGTCAGAAACACTAGAAAAGTCAAACTTGGTCAAATGTGGCTGATTTTATGGTTTTGATGGGTGGATTTGGTTTGAGAGAGCTTATTCATGTCCCAATAGGCCTCATATATCATGTCAAGCAATATCATTGAAGAATTTGAAGCCAAACAGAAAATTTCCCAAAATAGAAACTGGACCTGTAATTTTAACTGCCAAAAATGGAAACTTTTTGATCCCAAACTTACATCATGATACAAGCTTCAAATGAATTTTTGCCCAACATGAAAGTTGAAGATCTTGTTCTCCCATTTCCAAAAAGTCCAAGAACTCTCAATTCCCATGCATGGTTGTCAAGATATGATCAAATCATTTTCACAAAATCTTGAACTTCAAAAGGCCATATCTCTCAAACCATTTGGCCAATTTTGGTGGGGTTTTTTCCTACAAAACACATTTCATCTCCTCTTTCCAAAAATATAAATTTCATATACCAAAAATCTATGGATCAAAATGGCATTTTTGGACTTGTCTTATTTAAATTCAAGTGTGGACCAAAGTTGACTTTTTGAATTAGGCATTTTTACTCACTTTGGCCGATTGGGATTCATTTAAGTTGATATTTGAAACATGTCCAAGGCCCAAACTCGGGCAGACCTACACCTCCATATGCATTTTTGGTCAAAATTAGCAATTGTGCAAATTGGTTCATTAAAGCAAAACTTGGTTAGCACATGATTAGCAAGGCTTAAACAGATGTTATAAATGATATTTTCTGTCATTTTGAGCAACCCTAGCAGCTTCCAAAACAACAGAAATCCTCATTCTCTCTCAATTTGCATTTTCACCAAATTGCAATTTCTGCTCAAAACCTTCAAAGCACTCAAGCAAATCTTCATTGTTCCATCACTTGGCCAACATTTGAGAGCCTTTTGCAGCAGCAAACATCAACGGTATAGCAGCCTCGAGCTCTGTTTTTTTTCAAGGATACATCCATGGCAAGGATCGGGTTGAGCTATTGCAAGGGTTTCTGAGCTAACTACCACTGCCTTCCACCTCCTAGGACCATCATACGCATCTGTTTGGATCATTTGTGGCCAAAGAGGCACTGAATCATCACTGAGCTTCACTTTTGGTCAGTTTTCGATCTACTTGTTTTCCTAAACCATGCTACGTGTTAAATAGATCTTAGTATGCTGAGTCCAATGAACTTTGTATCATGTAAAATGGTTAGGTATTTTGCAAGAAATATGAAAATGAAGTTTGGTGTTTATATGCGTTTTTGCTCGATTCTCTTCCTTTAGCCTGTTTCCATGAAAATTGATGATGGATTGTTGCTTGCCATGACTTGCTGAACCTTTGTGTGTTTTCAATTTGGACTTTTGGAAAGATTTTTGTGAAACGCGATTTGTAGATGATGATGTTGCCCTGCTGTTCTAAAAAAGTTGCCCAGAATTTGTGAATGCTGTTGGCTGTTGTTGGTATCGTGTGTGCATGAAATCTACTGTTCCATTCGCATGAAACTATGTTTGTTGCTGTCTGATGTTGCATGAGTATCACTGCCATGTTGTTTGTGTAAAGCTGGTTGATTTCGTTTTATGATGATTTGAATGAACAAGATGATGCTACAGTAGTTAAAACCCTAAGAAATCCAGAAAATTTCATGTGAATCATGTTCTGCGTTTTGAACCTTTGTATGGCATGATTGTTATCGTTTCATAGGCATATGACCATTCCCAGTCTGCCACGCCTTAAACCAATACGCACTGTATCATTAAACTTTCCCAGATATTACCAATATGTCATTGCCAGAATTTTGTTTTGTCTGTTTTGGTCGTGGATTTGTCTTGCATGGGAGCCCTGTTCCATTGGCATGCGTCCAATAGCCATCAGCCACGCATCTAAACGGTGCGCACCGTTTCATTTAATTTCCACCCAAATTACAAAAATGCCATCGGTTCCTTTTATTTAAATCAATTCATTTTAATTGTGCAATATTTATTTCATTTTGGTTACACAACTTACAAAATTCATAATTCAATCATTTTTTATCCAAAATTCATGGGAATTCCTGCATTGTGTTCATCTTGATGTCTAGTTTGTTATCATGATTTTTGCTGATTTTTTGGATCAGTGAATTTTAAATGGCATTAGGGTTTGTAGAATGTGACCAAATATTGTACCTTTTGCCAAAACCATTGTGAAATTGTGATGATACATCCATTTGATCTGAAATTTTTTGTGCTTAATCTACACTCATCCATGTTTATTTTGATGTAAAGATCCTGATTTTAGCTTATGTGGTTTGAGAGTTGTGAATTTTTGAAGTAGGGTGTGACAACTTGTGTCACACCAATGATATGCAATTTCATGATTTTTTATGACATGCTTCCTGGCCTCCAATTAATGTGAAATTTTGCATGAACCTTCTCTTATGTCTCTAGTTGACTTGTGATTTCTTGTGGAGTTATTTGAGCCATTTCCTATTTGTTTGATATTTTTCTTTCCTGGCTAGTCAAATGTTGACTTTGTGTGACACATCTTGCCATTCCATTTAGGAAATTCTCATATCTTATTGTATGATCATGAAATTTCACATGCGCATACTAGACATATTAAGCTTTGCATTGGTGTTAGTCCCATTCATTTATCATCTGTTTTCATTTAGTTTTGATTTTTTGAAGTTGATACATGTTTGCTTGACTTCTTTGTGCTTGCTTGATTTGGTTTTGACTTTCTGATTTTAATTGACCATCTTCCCATGATCTAATTGAGCTGAAATTTTATATGCATGTCATGTTATGGATTGTGATTGAGCATGAATTATTTGATGATTTTTGAAAATGTTTGAGTTGACTTTTGATGCAAGTTTTTCTGTTGACTCCTATGACCCCCTGTTTGCATTGCTTTGACTTAAACTGTTCATGAAATGATGATGATGCATGATATAAACTTGAGACCAATTGAGCTTGCTTCTTAAATGTTTGAACTTGATTTTGGTTGACTTTCATTTGCTGTTTTGCCTTTCTCATTCTCTTTTGACCCTAGGCTTGCCCTAGTGGTCCAGTTACTTACTTTTGAGATTGTGTTTTCAGGTTGAATACCAAGTGACTAATGAGATCAATTTCTTTTGATCAAGCTTGATTGTTTACCATGAGCTAACCTTTGTTTTGTAGGTGGTTTGACTCATGTGATTTGAGTCTTGTTGCTTTACACTTTGGTCCTTCTGTTTTGACTGTTGTTTCCCATTTCCTTTTGCTTTGACTTGTGAACTGTGTACTGATTAGTTGGACTATTGCAGGTACCCTTAGTTGCTTAAGTTCTTTGAACTTGCTTTGCTTTGCTATTTAGCAACTTGCTTGAGGTATATTTTCTTTTTCTTCATGTAGTCCGGAGACCCGGCTTGTTATTTGGCCGGGCAAACTGTCTGAAGTCCTCCTTAAGAGGCAATGCTTGTGTGTATTTAATTTTGTCCCAAGCAGGAAAAGTCCTTCAAGTAAGGCAATTGGTAGATCAAAGGGATAAGCAACCTATCCCCTACTATTCAGTGAGTCTTCTCCTTGCTCCCATTACATGGTTGTAGCATTGGGATCAAAACCCAGGATCTATAGAGTCTAATGTGGAAAGAGCTCCATCTTTCTGAGCTCCCACACTTTCTGATATGCTCTCCCAGGCCAGGGAGAGAAGCAATGAGGCACACCCCTCATCTCCTTTCATCTGCTTCACCTTAGCCCCTCAATGGCAAGGTTAAGAGCAACACTCACCCCACTCCAGAGGTTTGTTTGTTGAGGTTGATATGACCCCTCGACTAAAACCTAACCCTTGTTTGAGCCACTTGTTTGTGTATAGTGTGTGCTATCTGTGCTTGTATGTTTGTTTGACTTGCTTCCTGTGCAAGTTAGGTTTAGTTTAGAGTAATCCTTGTCTGCTTTCGCCCTCGTTGCGATCCTTTCTCTCGCCCTCGTTGCGATCGAGACTTTTCTTTTCTCTCGCCCTCGTTGCGATTGAGATCTTTCCCTTTCTCTTGCCCTAGATGCAATCGAGACCTTTGTCCCTCCGTAGCCGAACTACGGCAACTCTGATTCTCATGTCCAGATGAGATACGTCGGCACGAGATGCGATGTCTTGTCGAGTTTGACTGACAACTAACACTAATTCTTTTCTCTCGCCCTCGTTGCGATTGAGACCTCCCCTTTCTCTTGCCCTCGTTGCAATTGAGACCCTTGCTTCCTGTGCAAGTCATGATTAGGATAGGCTGGCTTCCTGTGCCAGTTAGCTAGAAACCTTAACTTAGGGTTGATTTTGCATGACAACATCTAGGCTCGAGTCGTAGTCTCCCTAGTGTTGTGTCTCCCTCTGTTATCTGGTTAGGCTAGTCCTTTTTCCCTGCGTAGGGGAACTACATCGCCCTGATCTTCATACCAGATGAAGTATGTAGGCAGGAGATTGAGCTGATCTCTCCGGGCGCCCTTTTTCTTTTCGTGTGTGTTGTTTGACAGTTGCTAGGCTCGAGTGCCTGACTCCTTAGCAATTTGTTGTCTGTCTGTTTGAGTGTGTGCCTGACAGTTATAGGCTCGAGTCCCCGACTCCCTATTAGCTTGTTGTGTCGTTGTGTGCTTGGAAGCGGATGTAAGTCCATCGAGTGGCATTCGGGTTCCAGTGTGTGTGTTTTGGTTCGGATGCTGATGTAAGTCCAATGATTGGCATTCGGGCTCCACGTTTGCCTTCTTGTGTGTGTTTCGGTTCGGATGCTGATGTAAGCCCAGTGATTGGCATTCAGGCTCCACGTTTGCCTTTGCCTGTGGTTGTTTGTGTGCGTGTTAGCCGAGCTACGGATGCTCTGATTCTCCTTCGTCCAAAGGAGATACGTATGCATAGGATGCGATATCCTAGCGAGCATGTGTCGTTTCCCCAGTCCGAACTACTTTGACTCTGATGTTTATGCCTGATAGACTAAGTAGGCCCAGGATACGATGTCCTGCCGATTCAGTTTCAGTCAGTCTCTTTTGTCTCTTTCAGCCAGTGTGTGTGTGTTTGAGCAGTGTTTTTAGCAACCATTTCCCTTCCTATTGTGCGTGGATCCCGTCGAGTACGACGGATGCGTAGGGGTGCTAATACCTTCCCTTCGCATAACCGACTCCCGATCCCATTCTCTTTGGTCGCGAGACCATGTTCTTTCCAGGTTTACTCTGAGCATTTCCTTTCCCTCTTTTGGGATAAATAACGCACGGTGGCGGCTCTGTTGTTCTTGTTTCCCGCCGGTTTTTTGCGTAATGCGACAATATCCATCACAATTTTTCAGCATTCTACAATCCCAATTAGGGTCAAATCAACGGTTTATCACTACCCATTACATGCTAACCCATAATACCCATTAAACGACGATAAACCCCCCTTACCTGAATAATCCGGCAAATCTTTGAGCTCCAAGCTTTTCTCTTCTCCAACCTTTGCCCTTGCTCTTCCTCTTTGCCCTTTCTCCACTTTCTCAATCGCTTCTCTGTTTCACGTGAAAACTTTCTTTTTACCAAATGGGATTCTTTTCCTTATTTCACACTTATATATTTTCCCATTAATATTATTATCCCAATAATAATAATAATTCAATAATTCCAAAAATAATAATAATAATAATCCAATTATCTAATTAAATTAATAAGCATATTATTAACTTAATTTAAATAATTACCATATTATTATCGGGGTGTTACAAAGAGCAACTAGGCATTGGGCCTTTAGAATGCTATAAATGTCAAAGAGCAACTAGGCCTCTTGCCTTTAGAATGCTTAAAGCTTAAGGAAGGACATTGAAAGGACCACATTCTAAGCTCCCTCTTGTCCATTCTTTGATTGCATTATAGAATTTTTTTGACGTGTGTTTTCTTTGTGCTAGGGATTCCAACTTGAGCCTAATTGAGGAACCATTACCATGAGCTCCTAAAAGAGAGAGATCCAAGATGCCTTGAAGAATCTTATCCCAAATTCATTGATTGTTGATTGCTTGAGTTTATGCTTGTGATTGCTTATTCCAAAGGATGAGAGCTACTTGGATCATCAATATGATCTCAAGAAAGGAACTCCTTGTGTGGTTTTGTTCTCTTTTCCCTCTCCTCTTGTATGCTTAGGATCTTAGCCATTCTTCTTCTTCTCTCCACTCTAACCCTAGCCAAAACTTTTGTGCAAACATTTAACATTTGTTTTCAACATTAGAAACCTAAGCCTTATGCTTTTGATTTTTAAAACTTTCTTTTCATAACACTTATTTTGAATTGAATCTTTAAGTCCACTTTGACCATTTTGTAAATACTTTTCATTGGTAAATACAACCCATTCAAATACTCTTTGTGGTTTCAATGGCCACTTTCTTAATCAAATTTTCCATAACCTTCAGCTATTAGGTTTGAGTTATCCTTGAGTTATCCTTGAGGTAGATGTAATACTCACCTTATTTTCCACATTGTGGTAGTGCTTAAGTCACTGCCCATTTACAACGAATGGTTTGTTGGTTTTACCTCTTATTTCCACAGCTCCACTTTCGAAAGCTCTCGTGACCTCAAAAGGGCCTGACCATCTAGAAAGATGTTTGCTTGGAAATAGTTTGAGTCGAGAATTAAAGAGAATGACTACGTCACCCTCCTTGAATTCTTGCCTCGTAATTCGTTTGTCATGCCACTGTTTGTTTCTCTCCTTATAAATGCGGGCATTCTCGTAGGCATCTAGTCTAGGTTCTTCTAGTTCATGGATATCCAAAATTTGTTTCTTGCCTGCAGCTGTGTAATTCATGTTAAGGGTCTTAGTGGCCCAATAAGCTTTATGCCCGAGTTCGACAGGAAGGTGACATGATTTATCAGAAACTAGCTTGAATGGTGTTGTTTCTGTCGAGGTTTTGTAAGCTGTCCTATAAGCCCACAGAGCTTCATGAAGTTTGGCAGACCAATCTTTCCTAGAGCTTGCAATGGTTTTCTCAAAAATTTGTTTTATTTCTCTATTGGAAACTTAAACTTTCCCACTTGTTTGAGGGTGATATGCCGTTGTTACCCGGTGTCATATTCTATATTTCAGCAACAATCTCTCGAAGATTTTGGAAATGAAGTGAGAGCCTCCGTCAGTAATCACGATTATTGGTACACCGAATCTAGGAAAGATTTGATTCTTGAAAAGTTTAATCACTACTCATGCAGCGTTAGTGGGAGAGGCCACTGCCTTGATCCATTTTGATAAGTAATCAACAACAACGAGTATGTATTTATTACCAAAAAAAGATAGGAAAGGACACATGAAATCTATACCCCAGACATCAAAGACTTCTAATTCTAAGATACCTTTTAGTGGTATATCATTGCGTCTAGATATATTTTCGGTACATTGGCATCGATCGCAATTTTTAATCGCGATGTGGACATCCTTCCATAGATTTGGCCAAAAGAGGCCAGACTGTAAGATCTTTACAAAAGCCTTAGAGGTGCTTGCATGCCCTCCATAGGATGTAGAGTGGAAATGGGATATGATGTCATTTACTTCTGATTCAGGGACACGTCGACGAAAAATACCATTGGCTCCCCTTTTGAAAAGTAGTGGGTCATCCCAGCAATAGTGTTTAAGATCGTGGAAAAATTTCTTCTTTTGTTGGTATGTTAGGTCTGATGGAAGCACCTTAGCGGCTAGGTAGTTGACAAAGTCAGCATACCATGGCAGGGTGGTCTTGGTGCAAATAGATTCCACAACTTCATTGGTTTCTGCGTCATTATATATTAAAGAGCCTGCGATTATTTCGCTTTCGATTTCTAATTGGGCCACAAGTCGATCATAGGGGAAATCATCATTGATGGGAACTTGTTCGGGTTTTAGATCCTCAATTCTAGAAAGATAATATGCCACTACGTTCTCGGTGCCTTTCTTATCTTGTATCTCTAGATCGAATTCTTGTAAGAGTAGGATCCATCTTAAAAGTATCAGTATAGCATCTTTCTTACTTAGCATGTACCTAATTGCGGTGTGGTCGGTATAGATAATTATTTTTGCTCACACTAGCGTCAGACATTATCTCGAATGGCTTACTCCAATCAGGTGGTTTCATAATGGGTGCAGTAATAAGAGCATTTTTTAGATGTTCGAACACTTTTAAGCACTTTTCGTCGAATATGAAATCAGTGTCTTTCATTAGTAAGCTCGTTAGTAGTTTTGTTATCTTAGAGAAATCCTTAATGAATCGTCGGTAGAAACCGGCGTGTCCTAAGAAACTGTGAATTTCTCTAATGATTTTTGGAGGTTGAAGATGTTCTATAATTTTGATTTTCGCTTTATCCATCTCAATCCCTCGATTGGATATTACATTCCCAAGTACAATTCCTTGTCAGACCATGGAATGGCATTTTTCCCAATTTAATACGAGATTTACCTTAACGCATCTCTCAAGTACCATTTCTAGGTTCAAAAGACATCCTTCAAAGCTTTTCCCATAGACAGAGAAGTCATCCATAAATACTTCCATCATGTCATTTATAAAATCAACAAAGATTGACATCATGCATCTCTGAAATATTGTAGGGGCATTACACAGTCAAACGACATTCATCGATAGGCAAATGTACCATAAGGGCATATGAAAGTAGTCTTTTCTTTGTCATCAGGATGGATAGGAATTTGAAAAAATCATGAGTATCCGTCTAAATAGCAGAAGTGAGAATGTTAGCCAGTCGTTCAAGCATTTGATCAGTGAAAGGTAATGGAAAGTGATCTTTACGAGTGGCTTTATTTAATTTTCTATAGTTTATGCACATTATCCATCAAGTTTGAGTTCTTTTTGCAACGGATTCGCCCTTCTCATTACTAACAACGGTAACACCTCCCTTCTTTGGAACAACATGTATCAGGCTGACCTAGTTATTGTCGGATACCAGGTATATGATTCCTGCTTCTAATAGCTTTTGCACCTCCTTTTTTACTACATCACTCAAGATGTGATTTACTCTCCTCTGATGCTCTCTAGAGGTTTTACAGTCCTCCTCTAGCATAATGTGATGCATACATATAAAGGGGTTTATTCCCTTTAGGTTGGAAATGTTATAGCCTAGAGCTATTGGATATTTTCTTAAGACATGGAGTAACTTTTCGGTTTCTATCTGTCCTAAGTCAGCGTTGACTATAACTGGACTTTCAAGCTCGGTATCTAGGAATTCATACCTTAGATCTTTGGGTAGTGTTTTGAGTTCTATTGAGGGTTTCTCGGGGCATGGGATTGTATTTGGGGTTAGTGCTAGACATTCTCTTAGACTGTCATCTACGCATGGCTCACGCCAATCATCATCTTCGAATATAGGAGGTGTTAGAATCTTCAGTACTTCAATATACTTAAATGGTTCCTTCTGCATTTCTTTCACACATTTGTCTATGACGTCTAAGAGACGACATGAGTCATCTATAGCTGGTGCTTGTAGGAATTTAGCTAAGAGAAATTCAACTTTTTCTTCTCCGACTTCGAATGTCAACCTTCCTTTCTTCACATCTATGATGGCTCCGGCTGTGGCTAAAAAGGGTCTTCCTAAAATTAGGGATGTGGGAATCCTCCTTTATATCCATTATCATAAAGTCGGTAGGAATATAGAATTCTCCTATACGAACGGGAACGTTCTCTAGCATACCTACGAGAAATTTAACAGAACGGTCAGCTTGTTGTAGAGACATCTTTGTTGGTCTTAATTCTCCCAAATTGATTTTTTCGCATGTGGATAAGGGCATTAAACTAACAGTAGCTCCTAAATTTCATAGAGCTTTGTCTATGATAAACTTTTTGATTACACATGGTATGGAAAAAGTACCAGGGTCTTTTAGCTTATGAGGCATGTTGTTTTGAATGATAGTGTTGCATTATGTAGTAAGCATAACGGTTTCATCGCCCTCAAGTTTTTTCTTGTTTGATAGAACCTCTTTAAGGAATTTAGCATATGAAAGTATTTGAGTAATGGCTTCTGTGAATGGTATGGTTATGTTTAGTTGCTTCTGAAGTTCCACAAATTTCCTGAATTGTCCTTCATTTTTGGATTTAACAAGTCTTTGGGGATAAGGTACATGTGGTTTGTATGGTGGCGGAGGCATATAAGGTGGTTCTTTATCTTTTTCCTCTCCACTTTCATCTTTCTTTCCATCATTGGTTAGTTTGTTTACTTTTTCGGATCCTTTACCAAGATTTTGATACATGGCCGCATTTTTTATTTCTAGGGTCAGTTGGTTCATCTAGTTCTGTCCCACTCCGAAGTGTGATAGCGTTAGCGTGGCCTTTTGGGTTTGGTTGAGGTTGACCAGGAAATGCTTCAGTTGGGGCTGCTATTGTAGCTTGTTATTGGGCTACTTGGGATATCTGGGTTTCTAACATCTTGTTATGGGTAGCCATAACATCAAACTTCTTTGACAATTGTTTCATCAGTTCACTCGTATGAGCGTTTTGATTTGCAAATTCTTTATTTTGTTGAGCTTGGGTATTTATAAAGTTTTCCATCATGATCTCTACATTTGACTTTCTAGGTGCTTGTGGAGCAACATGGGCTCCTTTCTGATAGCCAGGTGGAATAGCAAGTGTTGGGTTTGGTGTAAATAAAGCATTTTTACTTTTATAGGAAACGTTAGGATGGTTCCTCCAACTAGGATTGTTATTGTTTGAACATGGGTTTCCTTGGGCATAGTTTACTTGGTCGGTGGGAACACCAGCCAATAACTGACAATCAGCATTAGTGTGCCCATGGGTTCCACATGATTCACAGTTTGGTGTTATGACAGCTACGGTAGTCGCTGGTGTTATGGCCAAGCTTTCAATCTTTTGAGTAAGCGCATCCACTTTAGCATTCTCGCAGTCTATTCCATTGACTTCATACATTCCGCTTTTCTGAGTTGGTTTTTCTACAACAGCATGTTCTCCTCCCCATTGGAAATGATTTTGAGCCAGGTTCTCTATGAGTTCCTAAGCTTCGTCGTAAGGTTTTTCCATTAGAGCACCACAAATGGCAGCGCTTAAATTCATCTTAGTGTTATACAACAGACTATTATAGAAGGTATGGATAATTAGTCATTCTTCAAGTCCATGGTGTGGACCAAGTCGTATCATGCCCTTGTATCTTTCCCAAGCATCGAAAAGAGATTCATTGTCTTTTTCCTTAAATCTGTTGACTTGAGCTCTTAGCATAACTGTTTTGGTTGGTGGAAAATATTGGGCTAAGAAGACTTTCTTTAACTCGTCCCA
Source organism: Lathyrus oleraceus (assembly GCF_024323335.1). Classification (NCBI taxonomy): domain Eukaryota; kingdom Viridiplantae; phylum Streptophyta; class Magnoliopsida; order Fabales; family Fabaceae; genus Lathyrus; species Lathyrus oleraceus. The sequence continues at coordinate 491,910,824 of NC_066583.1, forward strand.
TGTGGTTACTGAGTTTGAAGGTAGAGACTGGAGCCAAGATCTAGCTCTATCTCTTAAGGAAAAAGGGAAAAGACGTAGTCTAATCGCTTCTTGACTGACACCATTTGCTTTCACTGTGTCTGTGTACTGCACAAACACTGATAAATGTAAGTTAGGGTCGTCTGTAGGACTACCCGGAAATTGGTTTTATTGAACAGATGATAATAACAAAGGTTTCAACTCGAAAGCATTTCGAAGGATGGCAGGGGCAGCAATGATGTTATATGGTTCTGCTTGCAATGGAACAACATAATACTTCAATGGACGGTTTTGTGTTCTTTTGTCCATAATTGGTTCTGGTTCTGAAATCGGTATTATAAGATCTGGAAGAACGTATTTAATATGAAATTTGTTGACTCAGCGTCTTAAATTAATATAACACTCGATATCGTCAATTGGTTGCTCTAACTCCGTTCTCTAAGAGCGAGTGTCTGGGATATAATCGACAAAGAAAAAGAAAGAAAATTTGTTGCCTTAATCTATACTGCGCAATAGAGGAATCACAATATTGTTTAAATTAGTCTCCGGCAACGGCGCCAAAAACTTGATCGCGACGGGTGTGTCTGTCAGATATTGATTGCAAGTACACGGCCTATCATGTAGTTTCAAAAGATTATCGAACCAACAGAGACTAAAAGGTATAAGCTTACGAACAGAAACGAAAATACTAATTTCTAATGGTTTAAAAGTTATAATAATAAATGAGTCCGAAATATGGATTCCGCGTGCCTAAGAGACTAGGTAGAATTAGGCACTAGATATGACTCCATTACGTTATGTAAAAAATACCGACATAAAGGTCTTGACTCACACTCTCGCGCTATTAACAAATATCACACCTCCTAACCACAGGATTTTGCTCTCGCTCGTCCGTTCTAATTAGAAAGCGTATTTTGAAAGTAAATAAGATCATAAACGATGCCTAAAGCACTCTCGCTATTTTTAGGATTGATGCCTAGTTTCCACTATCTGGTTCCTTCCTCACACTCTCACGCTATCGGATTGAACCTTAACTTTTTTCACACTCTCATGCCAAAATAGTAAAACATACAATTGGAAAGTAAAGCCAAAACATAGTTAAATCATAAATTCGGACCTATTATTTCTACTGAGTCCTGTCGGTAACGACAGTCCTCATACGCCATACTCAGAATAAATTAGCAGGACATAATATTATTTGAAAATAGCATGATTAAAACATTCAAAATTAAGAGCAAGATGTCTTACAAGTAATTGAAACAGTGAAACATGCAAACATCAAAAGCAGTAAAAAGGACCTTAAATTGCTTAAAATAAAACTAGAATTAACTTGAAGTTGAACTTGAACTTGAATTAACTTGAAAATAAAATAACGGCAGTCTTGTTCTTTGATCCAAGAGTACAATGAAGATGAAAACAAAATAAAACTAGAACAGGTGTGACAATCCCTTGATGTGAGTTATTGTCACTTTTACAGGTAATTCATGCTTAATTCTAAAACCTCGATTCAGCAGAGCTTCCGCATAACTTGGATACCTTCAAAAGTCTCCCACAATCCTATTTATACAGGTTTTGATACCTGATAACTCCCTTGGATCGTGCATGGAGAGTGGAGGGAAAATAGAGGATAAAAAACGGTCTAGAACTTCCCACTAGCGCAGTTCTATTACTGCGTGATAATGGTGAACACCATTAGGGGAATGAAGAACTCCATTCCTTCCATATTTTAAATGATGTGGCAACAAAGTGAATGGCGAACGCCATCTTATGGATGGTGAACACCGTCTGGACGTAATGCATAAAATTGGCTCTTTTTCTCCTTTTTAGCTCCTATTTCGCTCCTTTTTCGTGAAGCTTCCAACATTTCAATAATATCGGATAACAACTGCAAAACAAATAAAACGAAAGTAAAAGACGATAAAATGCATAGAAACATAAACGAATATCATGTGAAATGAGCCTAAAAACATGATACAATTTCTCGTTATCAGGTCTTCAGAGTCTTGATCCAATTCATCAAAACCTGGTCTTCAGAGTCTGCTTTAGAAGCTTCATAGTAATAAAGCCTTGGATAAGTAGATGTCAGAAGAGTTGAGTACAGAATCTAGGGCTTGATCAACTTATAAACACATATCTCAGAGTCAGAGTGCATTAGATTCAAAATCTGATGACATCACACATCATTTAATCAAAGTCAAAACATGTATAGAAAACTGCACACTGAATAAAATTATTAGGGTACAAAATTGTTCTTTAAGAGTCTGTGTATTGTTATCATCAAAACATAAGGCTAGATGCATAACCAAATCTTGTTCTTACAAATAGTATTGTATTGAACAGGTTGTGATCTGGCTCTATAATTTATCGACTTTCTCCTATTAAATGGTTTGACTTACTTCCTTTACTTTTCCTTGCGTGGCTTTATTTCATAGTTTAGTTGTCCGTGATTTTATTTCATCATGCAATCCATCATTATTTTATTTCATCATGTTATCTTCCATGATTTTACTTCATCATGTAATCTCCCATGATTTTATTTCATCATGTCTTTACCCCAGATTGGGGATGGGAATATGCTTTGATGTCTATAGGGACTATACCCAGCCAAGGGTCAGTTCCCTTTCCCTATCCCTAATGAAAATCTTATTCAAGGTTGATGGATCTAGTCCTCCACCGTCAATGTCTAAAGTGGCTAACTACCAATAAGCAAAAGGGTGTGCCAAATGCAGCTTCACGCGCTTGATGGATCATATTTTCTTCTCTTTACTTACTAAAGACAATCATATAATTCAATAAATACTTTTTTATTACTTATCAAAAGTATAATATTAGACAATTATTAAGCATTCGTGTTTGGGAAACTTAGGGAATACTTAGCTAAAGTACCGCTTGAGCTTAGTAGTGTTCCACGTTTTTGATATTAGTCTTTTAGGTATAGTTTCTAGAGTGTAAGCTCCATTTTAGATGTTGTCATTGATCTTGTATGAACCTTCCTCATTGAGTATAAGCTTTCCATCCCCAATATTCTTCCCTCCGACGTCGGCTCACCTCACTAAGAGATTTATGAGTTGGAACTCTTGTGGTCAAACTCGCTTATTGTATCTGGCCACGATTGTTTGGTTTCTGATAGACCTCAAGAGGGGTGGTTGATGCTCTCATTTCTTCTAAAAATTAAATTCCCTCTATGATAGCATGTATATTATCCACTTTTAGAATGGGGTGTGTCATTCTCTAGCTTAGCTACCCTATCTTAAGAGGGATGATGATTTTTGTCCCATAAGTGAATCGAAAGGACGTCTTGCTTATTGTTGAATGAGGCATGGTTAGATATGCTCAAAGAACACGTGGGAGCTCTTCCATCTAATTATTCTTATATTCCTAAGTCTTAGCTTCAATCCTCTTAACAGAACTCGATTTGCTGCCTCTGCTTGCTCGTTTATCTGAGGGTGTTCAACTGATGTGAAATGTTGCTTGACCTTTAGATTCTCCAATAGTTTCTTCAAGTTATTATATATAAAATAGGTCCCATTATCAGTCACAATAGATTGACAAATTCCATATATGGCCTAAATATTCCTCTTGAAAAGTTTCAAAATGTTAGCAACAGTGATCTTTGCAAAGGCTTCAACTTCAACCCACTTGGTGAAGTAATCAATTGGCACAATCAAGAGTTTTAGTTGGTCTAATGCTAGAGGAAAAGGGTAGAGAATGTCCACACCCCACTGCGAGAAAGGCCATGTTGATGTCAACATGTATAGCTCGGATGAGGGAGCGTTATGAACATCTCCATGAAGGTAGAGAAAAACAAGAAAGAGGGGGGGTGAATTATTTTCATAGGAATTAAAACTTTTACAACACCACAAAAAAAAATAAGTTCTAACAACACAAGAGTTTATCCTAGTTCGCTTGAAATCCAAAGCAACTCCAGTCCACCTGGCCAAGGTGATTTCTCCTTCAATAAGGACTTCATACAATAATCTCAACATATTACAAAAACGTCTAAGAGTTTAACAACCTCTTAGCCATCTCAAGTCTACAGACCTAAACAAGTCACTTGATGAATTACAAAGAGTTTCAGGAGTTACAAGTGTTTGATTCAATGCTTCTAGATAAGCAGTATAAACACACTTTAAGGAACTCTAAAACACAACCATATAATATTGAGCAACAACTCTTGTATGAAAGTATTTCTTACAACAATGATAATGAGAATTTGAAAATGTTGTCATATATTGACATATGTATTTTGCAGCAGGTTGTGATGAGGCTTTTATAGAGCTTTTAGAGATGATATCGTTGGAGGGAAATCAAAGGACATTTCGTGCCAGCTATAGGAGTTAATGGTAGTAAATTTCTTGTCCTTTCTAAAGCAGTCTTGCACATAATCCCTTGTTTCCTTAAAAATATTTTTACTATACTTATAATGCTTCCTAAGTAAGTTTCTGATCCGGTGATGTCAGATAGAGTGTTAAGCGTGAATCAGAGTAAGCATGATCAAAGTTTTTTAGCTAGAGTCCAGATATCTTCCAGTCTTCAAATATTATCTTGAAAAGTCTTCAGATATTTTCTTGCAAAGTCTTCAGATATCAGTGTTTAAACTTCGGCGTTCAGATTCTTCAGGTGATTTCTCTTCATATGTGTTCTTGTTCAGAGTCAAATCTGATTTCTTTGTGTTGGGTCAGCTTTTCTTGACTACGTCAGATGCCAAATATTCGTTTCCTCAGAGTTATTTTAACTTAGAATCATGCACACTTAGGAAAATTATTAGGGTACAAAATTGTTTCATTCTTTGTTATCATCAAAACTTAGAGATATATTGCAGAATCAAAATCTTATTCTAACACTTCATGCTTTTGGAACTGGTCACACCTTTTCACATAATATTTGGCATCTTGGATCATAGATGACCACTAATATTCGTCCTTGAGAACTTTCTTAGCTAGATCTTAGGAACCCAAGTATTGCCTGACTACTCCTTCATGCACTTTGGAAAGAGTGTAGGAAACCTCTTCCATGTCTAGCAATTTTACCAAAGGGTTCGATAAGCGTCTCCTTTATAAAGTTTCTTCTATCATGGACTACGAGTTAGATATTTTCTTCATAAGAGAAACTTTGACACATTCGATGGGAAGTGTGTCTAGCTCGATATACATTGGAATGAGTGAGATCCAAGAAAGTTGTGAGGTGCCTTCTATGATTGCCATCATTACTTCAGGAGCCTCAATGCAAGGGTTCTTCAGAGTTTCTTGGATGAAAGAATGATTAAACCTAGATGTTATAGTTCTTGCGAGTTTATAAGGGATGTGCGCTCTAGCATTCCGCTCTTTTTTAACATGCAATATTTTGTAGGATTTGAGTTTTTCCAATATTTCTCTTATTAGGGAGAAGTATTTATGTAACAAAGGGTCTTTGGTCTGAGCATTTCCTTTGACTTTTGATACTACCAGCTAGGAATTTGTTCGTAATTTAATGTTCTCCCCCACCTCAGCAACTAATGTGAGGTTGGCGATTAAGAATACTCGACTTAGTTATTAGTAGCAAAGAACTCAAAACATATGGATACTTAGATCACTAAAAAAGTTTCATTCTCTAGTATGAGACCAACCCTACTTCCCTCGTTGTTAGATGAATCATCTTTGAACACAACCCAAGTATAGGCTTATCATTTGGTATCATTTACGTGCTTTGAGTATCATTTTTTTAATGTTTTTACAATTTTATTATTGATTGATATAAGTAGAATTGTGTATTTGTAATTTGGATGTTATTTCATCTGTGTCCTTGTACGCGTGTATCATTTCCATTTGATTGTAATCGCTTCGGCTAACTATTAAAATTGTACCACTAAGAACCCTCTACATTTCATGAGTATATTCATTTGATCCTTATTGGTATTTCATTTTTGAGCCTATGAAATTACTCTTTTGTCATTTTAACAGACGTAGCTTGAATCACAAGTTAGGACATTTAAATTTGGATTTTTTGGCATTTGATTTGAATCATGTGTTAAGTTTGATTCGAGTCATTCACCTTTGAAAATTGAAATTCACTTATGAATAAATTGATTCGGATTACAAATTGCACATGATTTGAATCATAGCCTCATTTTATTCGAATCAAGTGAAAATTATGATTTGAATCATGAGTTTTAAAAAAACACCCCTTTTACGCTTGTCCAAATTGATTCTAATCATAAATTCTTTTTATTTGAATCATGAGTAAAAAAGTACAATTTTCCATCACTTATTTAAATAGTTGTTTCTTATGGTGAAAGTAAAAATTGTGTGAAATCTATAGAGACAAATTTTGATTTTTGTCTTCTCTTCTTAGTGTGTTAATCTTTACACCATGTTTCTCTCTCCTCTTCTCCAAAATCAACTTATTGATATTGATCATGTTAATTATTTATCTCTTTTGTTGCATCCTTTCTTGTACAATTTTGTTGTTGACTTTGTATGAATTAGAGAGTGAGTTGATCAATTTGTGATTGATCAAGATCTTGATATCAATCAAGAACAGGGGCCCATTCATCTAGAAACTTGATAGAACTTGTGTGTGTGTGTTCTTCCTTCACCAAAAACTAAATTACTTGACTAACACCTTATAATGTTAATGGTTTATTGAGATTATTTGGCATTGTTCACCATCTTCATCATTAGTCTTTTTCCTTTGATTATGGACTCTCCTCTAAAGATTGAGAGTAATGGAGATTAGTGGTACATTAGGTTATCTAAAGTTTTTTGTGTGGATCTGGTGTTTGTGTAACAGGTGCAGGTATCGTTTCTTAAGCGCAATTTGATATTGAGTTGTTATCTATCAGGAAGAGAGTTTCTAATATACTCCAAGGAATACTTTGGCAGGATCAAGTATCAACGGTCCATAAGAAAGAATTGGAAGCTTTCCTTCTTTGGTGGAGTTGGAGAAAAATTGCTTGTAGACAAAGTTGGGAGTTGTCCGATATATGCTCAATTAATGACAATTGCTCAGACAAGAAATCGATGGATTAAAGGGTTCGCCAACAAATACTTAGAGCAGGTTATTATGGGTAGAGGGGGTATTGGATCAGCATCTTGAGGGGTCTTGTTTTTGTTAGCAGTTTAGTGTCTACATCAACAAAGGAAATTATCGTGTGATAGTTCTTTGTAATCAAAATGTTGTAATCATTTTATCAAAATAGTGGAAGACCGTGATTATGTTCCGATGGCATCATCCATTTAAGAGTTCACGTAGGAAAACTGAGGACGAATGTCGAATCACTATATATATTTGTGTAATTTTCCCCTTCCTATTTCTTTTATTTTGTAAGCATTCATTCATATTTATTGTTGTATCATTACATGGTATGCAGTGTATCAATCTTATGGAATCATCATGAAGCCAATTATGCATTGTTAAGGACATCTAAGTAATGTGTTTTTAAATCGTTTCGTCTAAAGCAACTTTTATTGTCTTGTTAGTAACTTGCACCTGAAACAATCAATCTCATGGTAACCTCGTGTACCATTTCATGTGGCTTAATTCATTGAGATGCTTCCAAGCTCTCGTGTTTTTGTGTTTTTCTTACGTGCTTATTAAAATCTATGATTTTATTTATGTGACCTAAAAAGTTTTTCAACTTGTCTTAAGTGAATAAGGGTCTATTCAACCCCCACCCCCCTTTTAGACCTCCGTGTATCCATATTCTCAGTCAATAGGTTTAACTCTAATGCGCCCATAGTCATTTATTCTATGAAGTCTACTAATAATCTGGCATTCATCACATTCTTGGGTTCAAAAGAGATGCCAAACTTGAACACCCCGATGAACTACATAGTTCACCATCCACCCCGATCTGGTCGGTGAAGTACTTGCTTAAAAGACATATCGGTGTTGACAACAATGGCATGTTCTAGAAAATACTATCGCATCTTCTTGGATGCAGTTATGAGTGTCAACTCTACATTCTCTATCTTTTGTTAACGTATTTAGGATCCGGCTAAGCCTTTGGAGATAAAATATATCGGACACTGAACGAAATTTTCCTCTCTCACAAGGACAACATTACTTGCTTCAGTGCAAACTACGTGATAGAAGAATAAAACTTCTATGACCGCTGATCGAAATTGGATTGTCTAATTGGATAAACCCATTTTTAAGGATGTGACTATTTGCTCGCACTCTCGAGTCCACTCGAAGCGTGTCTCTTTCCTCAATAACTTGTAGAACGAAAAAGTTTGTTGAACCAACTTTGAAATGAACCGGTTCAGGTCCGTCAACATCCATTCAATTTTGTTACCTCCTTCTCTATTATTGGTGCTTCCATCTTGATAAGCGCTTCACACTTGTCTGAGTTCGTCTCTATGCCCCTCTCCGTTAGGTAAAAGCCTAATAATTTTTCGAATCTGACCCAAAGATACATTTTTTGGTTTGGACCTTATATTGTTATTTCCAACTCTACAAAATACACTAGTGAGATGCTTTCCATGTAGTTCTTCTTAATTGGATTTGAAAATCATGTCATCCATATAGACTTCTATTGTTTAGCTTATTTCTTCTATGAAGATCTTGTTCATCATCATCTGTTATGTTAACATGCATTCTTCAAGCCGAAGGGCATCATATTTTATTGATAATTAGCTTGTTAATTCATGAAGGTTGATTTCTCTCAGTCCAATACATACATAGTATCTAGTTACAGTCAGAGTACACATCCATGAAAGGCAAAAGTTTATAATCGAATGAACTGCAAGAAGTTGTTTATGTGTAGAAGTTGGTAGGAATCTCTGGGACATGCCCAGTTAAGGTCGGTGTAACCATCACACATTCTCCACTTCCCTAAGGCCTTTTTGAATAATACAATATTATAGATAAAGCTAGCATCAAGAAAGCCTTAAACCATCTTCATGGTTACTTCATCTTTTTCGAGGGATTATCACCTTCTCATTTCTCGACTTGTGTCGTCTCTGTTGTACCCCAAACTTTTCCCTCCCCTTTTCATCTTCTCACTCAACCCTTGACTTAGGAATCATATGTATACATTCATGCTTCCTTCATATGCATCACGCATCCATTAGTTGATCACTACAGATTCAAAGCTCTTGGCTTGCAAGGATAGGGTTTATATATGGATTAGGTCTTCAAGGTATGGCATTGAATATCCATCAAAGCATATGGGATGTAAGACCCTAATTGCCTGATCTTGGAGGTGTGGACTCAACAAGATTTCATCATGGCACTTCTCAGGGCTTTCAAACCCTAATTCATGATGATATGGTTATGAAACCTTTTGGAGCTTCCTTAGACCTTGCTTTGGCTATCAAAACCCTTATTCGGGGAGGGGGGGGGGGGGTTCACCCATTGAAGATTTATTTGTGAAGCATCATGATTGATTTAAAGACCTTGGTTGAAGAGAATGCCTCATATAACCCTAATAAAATAGGATATGGTCCTAAGGTACCTTATGGCTGGACTTTTCATCTAGATATCCCCAAATCCTAGTTTCAGCCAATTCTTCACCCATTGTGTGTTTGATACCCTTGCTTGATCAAGGTCCCCCAACAACCTCTTGTTCTTGGTTCATTACTTGGGTTGGTTCCATTTATTTGTGCTTAAGCCCATGGGTTCTAGCTCAAGTCTTTGATCGTATAACTTCTATTCTTTACTTCCATTCTATTACATTCCATTTGGACATTTCAAGTGTCTGGCCCATGATTTGCTTGGGTTCACCTGATCAATATTGTTCAAGTCCATTTCATGACATTTTCAATGCTAGGTGTTTGGTCCATGGATCTTTGGTTCATGCTTATCATTGTCCATTCAAGTCTTCTAAATCCTAATATGATTAATCCAAGTCATGTCCATTGATTCATCTTAGTGGTTTATTCGCTTCAATACATTTCATCATTATCCATTTTAATTCATTTCAATTCATGTTTATACATTCAATTCAAATACAAGTATCAATTTCATTCATATAATTTCAAATTCCATCATTACAAATCATAACAAATGTCCATACATGAAAAATACAAGAAAATGGCAAATTTGACCAAGTGTTGACTTTGGTCAAAATTTGACTTTGATCAACAATTGACTTTGGTCAACAGTTGACTTTTTGGTTAAGTTTGACCAAAGTCAACCCAAATTGTTTTTACCCTAAAGACACCACATAATCAACCCAAGTCCCAATTTCATATTCCATGTCCATCTTAACCTTGAGTTGACCATTTGAATTTGGTTTTCCACCACATGGCTTCATACTTGAACTTAATTTTCCATTCCTTGCTTTGCTTTGGTTATGGCCTTGTTTCATCTTGCAACTGTGCCAAATTTCACCAGTACATGGTCCTTCCTCATGTATGCATAAGTGAATATTCAACCCCCACCATCATCATGCATAGTCTATGAAACATAAGCCAAATGGGGCATGTTTTTGGAACTAAGTTAGAACATGCACATCAAGGCCAAGCAATGAGTGAACCTATTGATATACATCGTCATGAAGAAATGTAATCATCAACAATGCGATGTCCACAAACCTGCATCACTAAGCCTATAAACCAGCAAAGTATTCATGAACAATCACATGGCACATAAATTGAATTGCTCCAAAAAACCTACCAAATTTGGACATAGCAAGCACATGATACATCAATAGCAATCTGCAGTAACAATCTTGTTTTTGCTCTACCATGAAGCCATCTACACCAGCTAGTGACTTGCATCCTTGGTTTAGCAATCAACATATTGTCCAATCAACCAAGTGATAACAAACCTCATAACAAAAATCTACAGCAATAAGGCCAAACATCACCAGCATAATTCGGTCCATCACAGTCCTGCAACAGAGTCTGAACATTAGCATACAACTAATTATCAATAACAAACCAAGACATTTATCATGAATCATAATGGTTCACAATACAAGTGAACTTGCAGACTAGCAAACAAACCAAGACATAAACAACAAACCATTTGCATCATAAACACAATGCAATTCAAACACATTCATCATAAGAGCAAATCAATATCAAGGTCATCAATCATTATGCCTAGGTTCACATACAACTATACAATTAGTTTTCTTTCCTATTGAATTTCATAACCAACCTAATAGGAAATAGTCTGCATATGTAAGTTCAGTTAATTTTCATGACAGGTTTTCAACATGTTACAAATTAACCCCAACTCAATTCGATTTCATCATTTTTAGCATTCAAATTCATAACTAATACAATACACCCAGAAGAGAACCTGCCCTAACCATTCATTCAACAACGGTTATCCAGTTTTCTAAACCTAATAACTAATCCAATTTTCCTAACTTCACAACAACTCAAGAATCAGCAAGGCAAGGTAATAAAAAGAAAACATTGCAAATTCTAACTAACTAATCCACTAACTAACTGAGTTTATAGTTAACTCATTAAGTTGATCACAAGTAACTTTGAGCCTCATTCCAAACCTACCTCTAATCCGAACCTAATCCCTATTTAAACACCATCATCATCACTTCATCATTTTTGGATCATCACCTTCAAGATATCAGTTCTCTCTGAATTCTCCCCCTCTCACACTCAAAGCTCAACTCTGAACTCCATTGAAGCTTCACGCTGAAGCTTCAAGAAGAGGGAGCTCAATCGTGCATCCTTCTCAGTTCAATCACACCACAGAGACTTAGAAGAAGAAGAATTGATTTGGAAGAAAAGTGAAATCATAAGAAGAGATATATGAGTTCGTACATGTTAATCAAGTGATTTTCCGTCGCCTACTTCATCTCCCCCGATCAATATTCGTCGGAGCAAGTCTCAGCTTTAGAGGTAGGTTCCTCTTCATCCTTTCACTACAATTAGGTTACCAAATAGTGTCTTTCATCAAGGTGGATCAAATACCTAAAAGAGCTATGAATTCTTGTTCATCGCCATGTAATTTGTGTTTGAACTTTTAGGTTCATGAGGTGCTTGATTCGGTTAGGATATTGGAGATGAAATCTTGAGAAATTAATGGTGAATTCATGATCTAGAGGACAAGACAAGGCCATTGGTATGTTCAATTTTCGTTTCTGGTGGCCGCCGCCGCCGAAAGAGATATCCGGCACGGTGGCCGATGGTGAAGGTCCGACAAAGAGTCACCTGAGAATGGCCCTCAATGCGCGCGGTTTACCTCATTCAAATTCATGTTGACTACATGTCAATCAACGTTCATGCCTTGGGTGGCTTCTGAATGGGCCTTGTTCCATTCAGGCACAATGTGAAACTGAATTCTCACCCCATCCTTGGACTCACACCCCCCGGTCTGAAATCACTTTCGCTTGGGCTTGGACATGAAGGCCCATGCGCCAGATTCTGTCTTTCACCCCTATTTCAAGGTCTGCACCCCCTTAAGCCCATTTCGTATAATTGTTTTAATCTTGTTTTCTTAATTACTTTTTTGGGGTTTTTAGTCTTTTAATTTTTTTTAATTAGCCTAATTCGGGAATTTTAATTAAGATTTAACTTGATTAGAATTTCGAACTATTTAGATTTAGGATTAGTTTCTAATTAGAAATTAATTAGAAATATTAACATGTTAGATTTAATTAGAAATTAGGATTAAATTAATTAATTGGAATTAATTTTATTGATAATTAGGATGATTAATTTTTAAGTAGATTTAATCCTAGTTCTAATTCTCTAATTGAACATACCATGTAAAATGACCATTTTATCTCTTTAGGATTTCTTTTGTTATTTTGACTATAAGTGCATGATCCCTTAGGATTAACCTTGACTTAGAATTTTAATTAGTTTTAAATCAATTTTTGATTAACAATTGCATGTTCCCTTAGGAATAGACTTTGAATTAAAATTCATACCATAAGAGTAGGATTAATCATTAAATTTCAAATTGATTCAAACCCTCTCATTCAAATTGATCAAAAGAAATTTTGATCAATTAAATCCTTTGATATTGTATAACCCCATAATGCATTCAAGTGATCAAAAGTCACTTGATCACATTATAGGATTAATTCTAACACGGTGGATCTCCAAGCTTCAAGACCAATCTTTCATACAAGATACCCCAGTCACATTAAGCAGCGGATTATACAAGATAAATCAAAGGTCAACACTTGGTAAATACGATTAAAATTGAACGAAATAAACCTTAAGTAATACGAAATGATAAGACGAAGTTTCTCCCATCATTGTCTAGAGTGACTTTGCATAAGGGGCGTAGGCCCTAGCTATTCAAGGCGTTCACCCTTATTCATAGACTGTAGTGCAATACGAATCGAGTAAACCACCAAGTTTTCTTCATACAAAACAATATCAACACAAGGAGCATCAATGAGGATTCTTCTCCAACAGCTTGTTAGTTATGAGAAGTATCATGCGCCATGAGCCTTAAGTAATAAGGAATGATGAGATGGAGTTTCTCCTACCCTTGTCTAGAGTGACTTTGTGTACGAGGCGTAGGCCCTAGCTATTCAAAGAATTCGCCCTTATTCATAGACTTTAGTGTGATTCTTATCAATTCTCTTTGTAGTTCATGTCCAATCAATCACTTATTTTGCCTCAATCATCCTGCTTTCAGCCCTAATGGGTTGAACTACGAAAGCTCTGATTTCCTTATTGCACTATAAAGATACGCAGGCAGGAGAACCCAGAGTCTTCGCGAGCTACCCTATTTATTAATCAATCATTCTTGATTCATTCAATCAATATGATCCTTTTGAGATAAAATATACTTCTCCTTGGACTCCTTGTACATCCTTTTACGATGATATAGCGGTAGTCCACCTCATGATTCAAGAGTTATTTGGATCGTCCCCAAACATTTAATTGATTCGTTTTGGCTAAAACGCTGGTTTGTGTTGAAAAATATATCTTCGGCAAATATTTTTATATCGTATCCATAGAGATTGGTTGTTATTACCGCCGTTCTATAATCCAAATTGTTATAAGTTTAGAAAGTAACAAAGTTGTTTTGTTTGGAAAATTATCTTGTGAGTAAATGTCACTAAAAACAGTAAAATGGTTTTAATCAAATGTAAAAGCTTGGCAAGATTGGAGTTCACTATTCTAAATGCTTATGATTCCTTATGATAACTATATAGATGTAAGATTATTGATGATGTTCAAGTATCCTCTCAAAGTCATTTATGTCTAAATGATATTGCGATAGTCACTATATTGATCCTTAGACGATCTCTCCACCTAACTATCAATATAGCAATCTTTAATGTTTAATACCAAAGAAGAGTAATGAATAAATCTATCTCTACAACTTATTCACTACTTGAAAATTTGTTTTATGTCAAGACTCAAATAATCTCTTTCAACAACTACTCAAATCTGGTTTTCACTTAGGGCAAAAACAGTATTCAATACATCAACAATCTTTATCGTATATAAAAATCAAATGGAATACATAAACAAATGAGAATAGCTACTACCTCCAATCTTGACAAAATGGAGTTTAGCTCCTCATCATCATTGTTACAAGCAAAATAATAATGGAAGAAAAACTCTGTTTTTCTCTCTTACAAAAATATCTCAATGTATCAATGTGTAGAAAAAATGGAATAATAATCAGAAAATAATGTATTATCCTATCCTAAAAGAGTTGACATTTCCTTAATTGATCATTTTCATCTAAAGCAGAAAAGCTATTCCAAGACAGACACCAAAATGGCAAAACCAGCTGGCCTTCAAAACAACACTTTTGACCCAAAATCAGCTTGCTGGATTCGCAGGGTTCGCTGGGCGAACTTTGTTCGCGGGGCGAACTGAAGCTGTCTCATTCAGTTCGCGGGGCGAACTGAGGTTGCCTCATTCAGTTCGTGGGGCGAAAGATGTTCGCGGGGCGAACTGAAGTTGCCTTAGCTTCCTTGCTTTGCAAGCTTCATCCAAAATCTTCCATATTATGATGCTGCAATCCAAAAGCTTTCTCATCCAAAAATTCTACAAAACTAACAAATATGTGAAATAACTATTCAAAACAAAATAAATTAAACCTAATTGTATTTATACAAAATAGTGAGAATAAAAGTGTGTAATTACATCAAAACTTGGCAAAAGGGACCAATAAAATGATATAAAAAGTAGTACTAATTGGTCCCTAACAGTTTGCTCTTTGATTCAGAGCCTATCTCTTTCATGGTTACAAGATACCTTTCTTCTTTGATCTCGAACTGTTTGTTCCCTTTCCAGTGATATATTGTTCTCCATACCCAACAATAGTTTCTTTGGGCCTCGCATATACCCTTTTAGGATAATATAGAGGTAGTCCACCTTGTGAATCAAGAGTTGTTTGTATGGTACCCAAACATCTAATTCATTCTTTTTGGCTAAGACACTGATTTACTCTTTGGTTCCTAGTAAACTCTTCATTTGCGGGTTCCCTTGATACCATTCTGTTGGTGCAAGTTATATTTTTCTTCACTTTCAATCTATATTTGTTTTCATGGTTCCATGAACTACATTTTCTCATTGCACAGCAAGAATACGTATAGGATGCGAATCCTTGGCAAGCATACTCCTAATTATTCCTCCTTCCGCCTTAGGGCATCATTCATATCTTTCATGATCCATTATCTACCTGCGATCATGAACCGTTCACCCTAGTGACGTATTGTTTCTTTGAAATCAGATACACTTTCTTTGGAATTCCATATACACCCTTTTAGGACCATATAGTGGAAATCCACATTTCTACCTAGAGTTGTTTGGCTCGCATCTAGACATTTAATTCCTTCTTTTTTGATTCCATATACACCCTTTTCTTCTTTTGGAATTCCATATACACCCTTTTCTTCTTTTTCTTATTACATCCACACAACCATGAGCATTTTCTTTGATTCTTTTTTCTTTCTTTACTTTTTTCTTTGCTCTATGGCTTCAAGGGTGTTTTCTTTTTCTTGTTTCTTTTCAAATTTTCACCCTTTCATAAAAACTCACTTTTCCAAGTTTCTAATCACTTCTTTCTACTTTTACTCTCCCCAAGTTAGATTCCAAAACCAAATGTAATCAATAATGCTCCCTACTTAGACATAAGCAAAAGGCAAAATTTTCAAACAACTCGGTTTGAGGGTTCGATTGATGCGAAAGAAATTAGGATTCATTTACTCCAAAATTTTCAATTTATTTTACAATGATCAATCAAATGAATCCTAAATTAAGCTCAAAGGGGTTTAACTAAGTATTATTCCTCACAAGTTTAGTTGATTCAAACTTTTTGGTCAAGTGGTTTTTCTCAACAAACAATGCCTCTATCATTTTCAAAATTTTCACACAAAAATAGATTGATGCATGATTTAGCATGATAAGAATGAGTTGAAATAATGCTCGATTTCCCGCTTTTTAGTGTACAATGGAAAGCTTCCTCACAATTGGTTAAGTCCTATTTTGATTCAAAGGTGACATACATTTCAATGAGTTTATGATATGAAATTTGCACACCATCAAACTACTCATGTTAAGTCTAGAAAGCGATAAAGTGTACCTTGAAATGCCAACACTAATTCTTATCATCACCACTCGAAGTGTCTTATGCTTCTTTCTTTGCGAACATTTCTTGGTTGCTTTAAGCTTGAATTAAGAGTAAGAACAATTAAACAAAAATGTTGGTAAACCAATTTGATTGTAACACACTTAAATTTCAAAAAGTATTGATGCAATTATCAAAACAACTAACAAGCCAAAGTTCAAAATTCAACAAAAACAGTAATAATACACAGAAAACTCAAAATAAAAACAAACCCTACAATTCAACAAACTCCTCAATCTTCCTTAATTTCATCGCCATGGGTTACACCACCTCCTGCACCCCCCAAAAAAAACTGGCCTGCCCTCAGGCCACTTAGCATAATCAACATAATCCTCCTAGGAAGGGAATGGAAAGGAATAGTTTTGAAATTTGGAGGTTTGGAAGTGGAGCAGCGAGGATTTTGAAAGAATCTTCTAAGTTTGTGAAAATAGGAATGAAACGAAAATGACATAAAACAGAACTTAAATGGTTCTGCCATGCTCAGTTCGCTGGGCGAACTAAAGGATTTTTTTTTATTATTTTATATATTCAGTTCGCTGGGCAAACGGCAAAAAACAGAACCCAATTTTTCAAAATTTAACACAGCAGAAAATCAATAAAATAGAATTGAGAAAATGTAAAATTCAGACTTACAACGTTGGGTTGCCTCCCAACAAGCGCTTTGTTTAACGTCGTTTGAGCTTGACGGTTCAACGGTCTTCACGATCCGGCTTTGTTGAGCAACTTCCTCAAGGGCTTTGTTGTCTTCAAGAGGTTCTTGATGAACCTTCGATAAAATATGATACCATCCGTTTTCGGAACTACTTGCACAACACTTACCCATTCACCATCGGAGATAGAACAAATCATCCCGGCCTCTACTAGTTTGACAACTTCCTTCTTTTTCAGCACTCTTATCAATTGATTCTCCTCATTTGTGGACAATGTATTGCTAATGACCACCGGTTTAGTACAGTCATCACCAAGGAACACATACTTTAAATGCGGCTCTAGTTTTGGCTCTTCCACTTTCTTTGTCATATCCAAGCCTTCGTTTGTCTCTTCATGATAAACAAGTTCTCCACAAGACTCTAATTCATGCAACATTGCTTCCATCTCGTTTCCTTCATTTTTGGTCGAAACTTTGTAGACTCCGATAAGAGATTTCTCTGATGGATTAGAAACATGAACCTGGTTTGCGATCTCCACTGGTTCTTCCTTGATGGCATCAATTTAGAAAGAATCACACTTACCATTGAAATGCTTTTTGGCTTCAAAAAGATTGAAGGCTACCTCTTCATCTTGCACCCTTACTTTCATTAGCCCATCATCAATGTCAATCATCATTCGGGCTGTTTTCATGAATGGTCTTCCAAGAATTATAGGAACCTCACGATCCTCATCCATGTCTACTATCACAAAATCTACCGGAAAAAAAAATTTGTCCACCTTTACTAACATGTCTTGAGCAACTCCATATGGTGAAGTAGTAGACTTATCAGCTAGTTGTAAAGTCATCCTTGTAGATTTGATCTCAACATTTCCCAATCTTTTGACAATGGATAGGGGAATTAAATTGATACTAGATCCCAAGTCAATCAAGCCATTACCCATGTAGGTGTCTCCAATGGTTATCGGTAGAACGACTCGGCCTGGATCGGATTCCTTTCTTGGGAGAGTCTTTTGAATGATGGCACTACAACGTGCATCGAGCAAGATTGTCTCGTCTTCCACATGTCTTCTTTTCTTTGTGAGAATATCCTTCATGAAATTTGCATACCGCGACATTTTCTCTAATGCATCGGCAAATGGAATATTGATTTGAAGTTGTTTGAATATGTCCATAAACCGTGCATAGTGTCTAGCATTATCCTTCTTTGATGGTGCGTGCGGATAGGGTAGATGTTGCACTGGAATGACATTCACGCCTTTGTCTCTTGTTTTCTTTTTTCTTGGTTCAATTTCCTTCTTCATTTCTGCTTCACACTGCTGCTCTTCCATCAATTGCTGGTTCTGCTGTTTTCGCGGCGCAAAGGAAGGTCGTGGCGCGAACTGAGCAGTTTCTGCCACTTTCTCCTCTCCACAAGCCATATCCTCATTTTCTATCACAGCATCCATATCATACTGTAATTTCCTCACTTTTTTTACTTGTCAACTCTCTACCTCTTCTAGTAAAAATTGCTTTACAATCCTCCTTTGGATTAGTTTGAGTGTTAGCGGAGAAAGAAGATCCTGCAGTTTGTTCCGGCAGTTGTTTCGCAAGTTGACCTATTTGATTTTCCAGATTCTTAATTGCTGCTTCGTTACTCTTCTGATTCGCCATGGAAGCTTGCATGAATTGTTGAAGAGTGTCCTCTAACTTTGAATTGCCTCCTTGTGATTACTGTCCTTGAGGATTTGGGTGTTGATAAGGACTTTGCTGCTGAAAATTTTGGTTGTTGAACCTTGATGGTTGATAACCTTGATTGTTTCTTTGATAGCCTTGATTTTGATTGTTCACATAGCTCACTTCTTCTAGTGGAGGGCAAAAACCAGTAGGATGATCTCCTTGGCATAATTCGCAACATGCTACTTGATGTCGAACTTGAGACCCTTGAATTTCCTTCATTTGCTGTGGAAGCTTGGCCATTTGTTGAGTCAGAAGCTCCACTTGTTGAGAGAGTAGCTTGCTTTGAGCAAGGATGGCATCATCGGTTTACGTTGTGAAGGGCTACGATCATGTTGACTTTGGTGATCATTGAGTGCCATCCGTTCAATAATGACTTTAGCTTCTTCCGCAGTTTTTGACATAAGCGAGCCACCCGCGGTGGCATCTGTAGCACCTCAAATTTGCACCTCCCATTTGTATATACATTTCATTTTTAGGTCATTAACATCACATTAACATTGCATTGTCATTGCATAGTCCATTGCATCTCATCAGGCAAGACTAGTCAGGGGATTCTACTGTGCAAGGCAACAAGAGCATTTCCCATGAGATCAAAGCCCTAGGGTGGCTCTAATGAGCTTACATGTCTCAAAGATCATTTTGAAGTAGCTTGGTCAAGTGTTGAAGGCTCAGAACTCATCAGTCCACGTGCAATTCATCTGAGGCCCACAAAAGTCAACAGAAATCAACTACAAAGTCAACTGTGGATGTGAAGGTGGGAAGTGGTTAGAGAAGCGTCATTCATGTCCAAACAAGTCTCATTTGACATTTCAAACATCAACATTGAAGAATTTGAGGTCAGATCAAGACTTTCCCAAAATAGCAGGTGACCTGTAATTTGAACTTTCCAAAAATGGAAAGGTTTTGGACCAACTTCAACTCAAGATTACATCATCAAGAAAGCTTCAAATGAAATTTTGTCCAACATGAAAGTTGAAGATCTATCTCTTCCATTTCCGAAAAGTCCAAGATCATGAATTTCTCATGTGTGGTTGAGGAGATATGGTCCATTCATGGAAAAGTGTGTTTGAAAGTTCAAATGAGCATAACTTTTTAACCAAAGCTCCAAAATGAGTGGTTCTTTTTGCATTTTGATCCTTATAACATGTACTTTCCAAGCATATCATTACATGGCATGAAATCTCATTGCATGATCATTAGTTTACTCATGAAGATTTGTGAAGAAAAATTGCTCAAACCATTTTGGATGATTGCATGCATACAAAACCAATCCTAAAGCTTGCATGGACCTATTTTAGGTGGATTTGGGCCAGAAAGTGGTACTGTTCACGTGCATGGCATGCATGGGAGGTGAAAATCTCATTTTTGCACATACACCACATAAGTGATTAATCTCAATTGCATTAGGCTTAAGCAAGTTTTAAACATCATTAGCATAGAGTATATAAGGTTAATCTTAACTGCCATGGCCATTAACACTGAATTTCAGATCTAGATCCAAAAACTCTCAAAATTTTCTCTCAAACTTTTTTTCAATTTCTTCACACATGAACACTTTCTATTGATTGATTCATCCTCCTGAAGCATTTTTGAGTAGAACTGGACGTGAATTCAAGGAAAATCGTGGCATATTTGTTCAGATTCAAAGCTTGAAGGTTCCATGGCAATTGCAATTTGAGCTGGATTCGTGCATACTTGAGCTTCAAATCCATCATCAAACACTTCTATAAGCATAGTGGAAGAGATCTGAGGCTTGGCTGAGCTTGTAGCATGCGATTCCCAATTCTGTTCATCAAGAAGGTCAGTTTTCGAGCTCATTTATTTGGCAAATCATTAGGATATTCGTGTAGATCATGGCTTGGTGATGATGCTGATGAAAATTATGAGTGAAATAATGCACTATACATGAAGATATGCATGATTCAAGTTTTGATGCCATTTTTTCTTTCCTTCGATTTGAATTTAAGGTGATGAATTAGAACAAATTGACATTGGATTTGGAACCTATGCATGAAGATCTTTCGATTGGTGTACTTAGTTTGAAAATCTGGAAAAATTTTGAGGAGGAGCACTGTTGCTCCGCCATCTCCACGAAGGAGACGGTTGTTTCAGCCACACTCACCGCCGTCTACAAATTTGTGGTTACTATGCTAGGGCTGGGTGACTGTAGAGTCCACGTAGTTGTCTAGTGTCCATTCCATTGGTTTAGGGAGCTTTGACCCTGTACACGCAGGCATTAACCTGCTGACCAAGCGCCACATCAATTAATGTTGCTGTGCGTTTTGGCCAGCGCTTCTTGGAGTTTCTGAACCGGCTTCGATTCCAGCCGAGAGCAACATTTCAAATTTCGCTCACAATTTCCTTTTCCCTCCTTTTTTTCATTATTTCATTTTTTATTTCATTTATTTTCATGAACTTAGAAAAATCATAACTCAATGAATATTAATCCAATTGATCCCCAATTTTTTGCACAATGCTTCTTATCCTGTCTATATTTTTATGATCATAAATTGCAAAATTGTGCTTGGCTGGAAAAATGATTTGTCCTAGGGTGATTGAACATGTATCCATTTATGCTATTGCTTTGTTCCTTTGATCATAAAATGCTCAAAAATGATCCAATGCTTCTGAAATTTTGTGTGTGGATTATAGACATGTTGGGTGACATTTTGGCATTGGTTTGAGATTTTTACCATGTTCCCATTCTGTTTTATGCTCATGCTAACTTGGTGTGACAATTTGTGTCACACATGTGATTGTCTGAACTGTTCAATGTGATTGCCATGCCTAATGATGTCCAATGCCTCTGATTTTTTGTATGTTGATCATGTTAGATGTAAGGATTACTCATGATTTTTGCCAAGATTATTTGAATTATTTCTGATTTGATGTGCATTTTTCTTCTTGATGTCTCAAATGTGACTAACTTTTGCATACCTTGCCATGTTTTGCTCATGAAATGAATATGATTAATGATATTGATGTGAGACTTTTGGGGACTTGTTCTTGATTGAATAAGGTTGATTCATGTTAAATTTGAGGTTTTGTTTTGACTTTTTTCTCCATATTTGACCCTAGGCTTTGACCTAGTGGTTTGTGGCTTACATGTGGGTTTTGATTTCAGGTTTAAACATCCAAGTCCATAGTTGATGATGCTTCCTCATTTGAGCATTGATGTTTGCTCTTGATTATTAACACTTATGTGTTTTGTAGGTTGATGCTAACTCATTTGAGTTTGCCTTGTGGCTTGCACATTGTGAACATTGTCTGTCTGTTTGATATTAACTGTTGTTGGTTTGTCTGTACAGTTGAACTGATTGGTTTAGATTTTTCATAGGTACCTAAGTTGCTTTGAGTTCTTTTGAACTTGCTTGGCTAGCTTGTGGTTTTCTTACCACTGAGGTATAACTCCTTTGACTTCATGTAGTTTGGAAGACCTGTCCTGTTATATGGGCAGGCACCTGTCTGAAGCCCTCCTTAAGAGGCAATGTTTGTGTTTGTTTATCTTTGTGCCCTGTACGTACAAAGACCTCCTAAGTGAAGAGGCGTTGGCAGATACAAGGGATGTGCAATCCATCCCCTGCTAGTCAGCTGAGTCATTCATCCTGATCACACCATTGTGTTGATGCACTTTGAATCAAAACCCACGATCTTTGTTGTGTCAGTCATGTGGAGTAGAGTCCCATATTCTGGACTCCCACACTTTCATTTGTCTGAAGCTCTCCCAGGCCAGGGATAAGAGCTATGAGGTCTTACCCTCATCTCCATTTCACCTGCTTCACCCTAACTCTCAATGTTAGGGTTAAGAGCTAACCACACCCTTTTCCAGTGGCTTGTTTGTCGAGGTTGACATGACCCCTTGACTAAAGCCTAGCCTTGTATGAGCCCATATGTTTGCATATAATGTGTGTGCTTGTTTTTGTGCTTGTATGTGTTTGACTGTGCTGTCTAGGATAGCTTGCTCCCTGTGCGAGTTAGATAGAAACCTTAACATAGGGATCGTATGCATGACAACTTCTAGGCTCGAGTCGTAGTCTCCCTAGTAGTTGGTATCCTCCTTTGTCTCTGGTTAGGATAGAAGTTCTTTCCCTGTTTAGGGGAACTACGTCGCCCTGATCCTCATACCAGATGAGGTATGTAGGCAGGAGATGAGCTGATCTCTTCGGGCACCCTTTTTCTTTTGCAACCCCTTTGTCGTGTGCTTGGAGTCTGATGTAAGTCCAGCGATTGGCAGTCAGTTTCCTGTGTGTGTTTGTCTGTCGTGTGCTTGGAGTCTGATGTAAGTCCAGCGATTGACATTTGGTTTCCTGGGTGTGTTTGTTGGTTCGGAGTCTGATGTAAGTCCAGCGATTGGCATTCGGTTTCCGTGTTTGCATGTTTGTATGGAGTCTGACGTAAGTCCAGCAATTGGCAGTCGGTTTCCTGTGTGGTTTTGTTTGGCGTGCGTTACCCGAGCTACGAGTGCTCTGATTCTTCTCCGGTTAGAGAAGATACGTATGCATAGGATGCCACATCCTAGCGAGCACGTTTCCCCTGTCCCGAACTACGTCGACTCTGATGTCTGTGCTTGACAGACTACGTAGGCCCAGGATGCGATATCCTGCCTAGTCCCGTTTCTTCCGTCTTTCTGTGTTTTCCTTCCAGTGCTTGCACAGTGTTTGAGCAGTTTCTAGCAACCTTATCCTTTCTTTTGTGCGTGGATCCCGTCGAGTACGACGGATGCGTAGGGGTGCTAATACCTTCCCTTAGCATAACCGACTCCCGATCCCATCTCTCTTTGGTCGCGAGACCATGTCTTTTCCAGGTTTACTTCGAGCGTTTCCTTTCCCTCTTTTGGGATAAATAACGCACGGTGGCGGCTCTGTTGTTTCGTTTTCCCGCCGGTTTTTCGCGTAATGCGACAGCTGGCGACTCTGCTGGGGATAACTAGAGAAGTTGACCTCCTTCTGGTCCATCTTCCCTAAGCGAGTCTCTCCTAGCGCTCTCTAGGATAGGGTTTGGTGGCTTTCGTTATTTCATTTATTGCATTCATTTATTTATGTTTGCATTTTTGTTTGCATTCATTATCTTTTCATCTATGCTGGCTGGTTGTCTGTTTCTCTATTGGGGGTGGGAGTCACATGAGGTAAAAGGCCTAATACCCAGGCATTGAGTGAACTCTAGGATACCTAGGAATAGAGTGATTCTTGGGAAGCGGGTGGTATTCCGCCACTTAGCGGAACTTGATATCACGAGCAGTTCAGATCCTGATGGGGTGTTATCGGTATATACAACAGCTGTGTACATGATGATATTCTATGAAAGGGTTGTTTATCCTGCGTTTCTCTCGACCTTACCCTGACCTAGATTACACCCGTGAGTGGGGAGGGAATGATCATTATCACAGGTACCGTTGGTGACTTGTTGGTGACTTGTTGGTGACTTGTTGGTGACTCTTGGGTCCTGTTGGTGACTTGGTTCTATAGTGTGGGTCTCAGATGACTTTGGGTCTCAGATGACTTTATGGTTCCGAATTCAAGCCGAAGCTTTGATCCTGTGCTCCGAGATATACAGCCAGCCAGTCGTGTTTGCATCATTTGCATCATAGCATATTTATTTTCAAAAAAAAATAATGCAAAAAAAAAAGATGCAAAAAAAAGAAAAAAAGAAAAGAAAAACCTAATCTCTTCATGCATATCATTTCTCAGGTTCATTCAGGAGTCTATTCACTGTAAGAGATGGCATCCGTTCCAGAGTTGAAGCGGAAGACTTGCACCTATAGTTTTCACCGTGAGCCATTGACGTCTTTGATGGAGTTGAGCAACCTTGTGACCGGCGGTAATCAGAAGGTGTTTGCTGATCAGTATGGGGATTTGTTGACACTGTTGAAGATAGTGGTAGATCTAGTGTCGTTGCAGACTCTTCTACAGTTCTATGACCCGGAGCTCCGTTGCTTCACCTTCCAGGATTATCAGTTAGCGCCCACTCTTGAGGAGTACTCCATCCTGCTGAATGTCCCGATCAGATACCAGATTCCTTTCTTGGATGTTCCAAAGGAAGTTGACTTCAGAGTTGTTGCCAGAGCTCTTCATCTGAGTATCAAGGAAGTGAGTGACAATTGGAGATCCAGTGGTGATGTGGTGGGGTTGCCTTTGAAGTTCCTGGTGAGGATGGCTAAAGAAGAAGCAAAGAAGGGAAATTGGGAAGCTTTTCATGCTCAGTTGGCTATCATGATTTATGGGATTGTGTTGTTCTCGAGTATGCCCAATTTTGTGGACTTTGCTGCAGTCACTATTTTCCTTGGAGGAAACCCGATTCCTACTTTGTTAGCTGACACTTACTATGCTATTCACAGCAGGCATGGTAAGGGTGGAGCTATCAGATGCTGTCTCCCATTGTTGCTCAGATGGTTCTTGTCCTTGTTGCCAGTCAGTGGACCTTTTGTGGATGCTCAGAGCACTCATAAGTGGACTCAGAGGATTATGTCTCTTACCTCTTATGATATCAGGTGGGAATCTTACCGGATGGATGTGCGTAATGTCATCATGAGTTATGGAGAGTTTCGTAATGTGCCACTCGTAGGGACTAAAGGTTGCATCAATTACAACCCGGTTCTTTCTCTTCGCCAGTTAGGGTTGTTGATGAATGGAAGACCGCTTGATGCTGAGATAGCTGAAAGTGTGTATTTTGAGAAGTGGAGTGACCCTGCTAGATTGGAGCAAGTAGGAAGAGCTTGGAACGCCATTGGTGTCAAGGATGGAGTTGTTCTAGGGAAGAAGTTTGCAGTTGCTATGCCTGATTACCTTGAGTGGGTCAAGGAGAGAGTGGAGACTTTGTTGTTGCCCTATGATAGGATGGAGTCTTTGCAAGAGCAACCGCCTTTGATCCTTGCTGAGAGTGTGCCTGCTGAGCGGTACAAGCAAGCCTTGATGGAGAATCGTCGGTTGAAGGAGAAGGAACAAGATACCCAGATGGAGCTTTACAAAGCCAAAGCTGATAAGTTGAACTTAGCTCATCAACTCAAGGGCGTGCAGGGTGAAGATGTTGCCAGATTGAAGAGCAAGAAGAGGTCCTATGAGGAGATTGAGGCCTTGTTGAATACAGAACATCGTGAGTGCTTGAGGTTGCAGAGAGCTGAAGCCAGTTATCAGAAGAAGATAAGAGACCTGGAGAAACAACTCAAAGACAAAGACATCCAATTGAAGAAAGAGATGGATTTGAGACATGCATCAGAGAGTCAGCTTGGAGGAGAAGTTGTGGAGCTTAGAAGACAACTGAAGGAGAAGATCACCCTTCTGCCAGAATGTTCAGAGTGTGACCTGTTGATAGACCAGTGTCAGTACCTGAAGACTTTCATTCCTGGAGGACATCTTTCCTAGTTTGTAGCTTTGATGTTTATGTTAAGAATCACCTCCAGGCTTGTTGGGTGGGATTCATTGTTGTACTCTGATCATTTGAACCTTTGTTGTATGATCCTTGTTGCTCATGTCTATAGACGAGATTGCTGATGTTTCACCTTATGCCCATTACTCCTGTGTATGTTGTTTCTGTGATGTTCATGTTGTTTCTGTGATGTTCATATTGCAGGTTGCCATTTCTTGAAAGATGAATTGGGCTCTTGAATGCCTGAGAAATGAACATATCATGTGCATCACACGCATCATAAGCATCATACACATATCATTTTGCATTACAGGTGTTCTTGATCGAGACTTCTCACTCTGGTTCCTGTTTTAGGCAGGATTGCTGATCAACTTCCGCACCGCTACGCAACCCGGTTGAATCAACAAAGGAACATGGACCAAGTGCAAGCAGAGTTGGCTGAGATGAGGGCTAATATGGCCCAATTCATGACAATGATGCAAGGGGTCGTTCAAGGGCAAGAGGAGCTGCGTGCCTTAGCCCAGAGACAGGAAGCTGTACTCCCACCTCCTAGTCGTGCGTCGCTAGTGGGTGTTCTTGTGAATGATAACGTTGTTGCTGCTTCTCCCGCCAATGATTATGTTGTGGGTGATGATTTGAGGGGAATTAGAATCAACGGACAACCTCTTGCTGCAGAGACTGTTAATGTCAGAGCTACCCAGGCTCCGGTTCGACATCCTGCTCCGCTGGTTGACAGGCAGGAAGACATGTTCACACTGCTCAGTGAAGATGATGAGGTCGGAAGGGTCGAAGAGAGGGATCGAAAAGTTAATGCCCTAGCTGAAAAAATCAGAGCTATGGAGTGTCAGAACTCATTGGGTTTCGATGTAACGAATATGGGCCTAGTGGAAGGGTTGAGAATTCCCTACATGTTCAAGGCGCCTTCTTTTGATAAATACAACGGTACTTCTTGCCCTCGCACCCATGTGCAGTCTTATTACAGGAAAATCTCTGCCTACACAGACGATGAGAAAATGTGGATGTATTTCTTCTAGGATAGCTTGTCTGGAGCTTCCTTGGATTGGTACATGGAGCTAAAAAGAGAATCCATCAGAAGTTGGAGAGATTTGGGTGAGGCCTTCTTGAGGCAATACAAACACAATATGGACATGGCGCCGAGTCGGACTCAGTTGCAGAGTCTATGTCAAAAGTCTGGAGAGAGTTTCAAGGAGTACGCCCAGAGGTGGCGAGAATTAGCTGCACGGGTGCAACCCCCTATGCTGGAGAGGGAATTGACCGATATGTTTATCGGGACATTACAGAGTGTATTCATGGACCGGATGGGGAGTTGCCCATTCGGTAGTTTTTCAAATGTGGTAATCTGTGGGGAGAGGACTGAGAGCCTAATCAAAGTTGGAAAGATTCAGGATGCTGGTTCCTCATCTTCAAAGAAGCCATTTGCTGGGGCACCTCGCAGGAGAGAGGGTGAGACTAATGCTGTGCAACACAGAAGGAATACAAGCAGAGGTCAGTACCGTCAGGTTGCCGCTGTAACCATTCCAGCACCTCAACCACGACAACAACAACAACAGAGGGTTCAACAACCACCACCACCACCACAACAACAACAACAACGTCCGTATCAGCCTAGACAGAGGATGCCTGATCGTCGGTTCGACCCATTACCGATGACCTACGCTGAATTGCTGCCCGAATTGCTCAGATTAGGGTTCGTTGAGTTGCGTACTATGGCTCCATTGACAAAGATACCACCTGGGTATGATGCCAACGTTCGTTGTGATTTCCACTCTGGTGCACCGGGGCACCATATTGAGAACTGTCGGGCTTTTCATCATAAGGTCCAAGACTTAATTGACGCCAAGACAATCAATTTTGCTCCTGTGCCTAATGTTGGGAACAACCCTATGCCTCAGCATGGTGCGCATAGGGTAAACAATGTGGAAGGTGGAGAAGTTGAAGACTTGATAGTTGATGTGGAAGATGTTCAGACTTCATTGCTGGTTGTGAAGGATCATCTGTTGAATGGGGGAGTGTTCCCGGGCTGTTATGGGGGTTGTTCAGAATGTGAAGATGCAGTGAATGGTTGCTCCAAGCTGAGGGTTTGTATCCAGGGATTGATTGATGAGGGTTGTCTACAGTTTAATCGGGCTGTGAAAGATCGTGGGGTGGTGTCAACTGTCACCATTTATTTCAAACCGCCCGAGGGACGTGGCCAGAGAACTGTTAGTGCGCCTACAACCGCTGGTAATCCTGTTACCATATCCGCTCCTGTAACTGTCAGTGCTCCCACTACTATTGTTGCTTCTGGTAGAAGGGTTGTTGAGAATCGTAGGGTTGTGCCGTGGAAGTATGATAATGCCTACCGCAACAACAGAAGGGCAGAAAGTCAGACCAGACCGGTTAATCAGTCTCCAGTGACTATTGGTTTGTCGAGTAGAGTTCCTGTGACTGTTGGTCCAGTTATGGACAACGTAGGGGGACCTGGAGGGTTCACTAGGAGTGGTCGTCTGTTTGCACCGTAACCTTTGAGGGACAACAATGCTGAGGCTCTCGCCAAAGCGAAGGGTAAGCAAGCTGTGGTTGACGAAGGGTTCGTGCAGAAGGAAGCGCCTGAGGGGTCGTTTGAGAAGGATGTGGAGGAGTTTATGAAGATTATTAAGAAGAGTGACTACAAGATTGTAGATCAGCTGAATCAAACTTCGTCCAAGATCTCCATACTCTCATTGCTGTTGTGCTCTGAGGCACACCGTAATGCCTTGTTGAAAATGCTGAATTTGGCTTACGTGCCTCAAGAGATCTTTGTCAACCAGTTGGAGGGTGTCATTGCTAATGTGAGCACGAGGCACGGTTTGGGGTTTACAGATTTGGATCTGACGCCTGAAGGTTGCAACCATAACAAGGCCCTGCATATCACTATGGAGTGCAAAGGCGCAGTATTGTCACATGTGTTGGTGGATACTGGCTCGTCTTTGAATGTGCTGCCCAAGAAGATTCTGAGCAAGATTGATGTTGAAGGGGTTGTCCTCACTCCCAGTGATCTCATTGTTCGTGCATTTGATGGATCCAAACGGTTTGTTTTTGGTGAAGTCACGCTGCCAATGAAGATTGGCCCGGAGGTTTTTGATATCATCTTCTATGTGATGGACATTCAGCCAGCATATAGTTGCTTATTGGGGCGTCCTTGGATACATGGGGCTGGGGCAATTTCGTCAACTCTCCACCAAAAGTTGAAGTATGTCTGGAACGGTCAGATTGTGACTGTGTGCGGCGAAGAAGACATTCTAGTGAGTCACCTATCCTCTTTCAAGTATGTAGAGGTGGATGGCGAGATCCATGAAACTTTATGTCAGGCATTCGAGACCGTTGCTCTTGAGAGGGTGGCTTTTGCTGAGCAGAAGAAGCCAAGTGCCTCAATTGCATCGTATAAGCAGGCCATGGAGGTTGTCAGCTCGGGCAACGCAGAAGGCTGGGGCAAGATGGTTGACCTGCCCGTCAAAGAAGACAAGTTTGGTATTGGTTATCAACCTCTGCAGGCGGAGCAGATTGAGCAGAAAGGGCCGAGTACCTTTACCAGCGCTGGGCTGATGAATCATGGTGACGTCTTTGCAACCGGTGGTGAAGACTGTGACAGTGATTGTGATCTAGACAACTGGGTTCGCCCGTGTGCACCAGGGGAGACGATCAACAATTGGACAGCAGAAGAAGTGGTTCAAGTTACTCTTCAAACAGAGTAATTTTCTTTTGTTTTTCATTTTGCACAAAACCCTATGTTCTGCCCAAGGCGTAGTGGTTCATTGTAGGGCCTCATCATGTTTTTTCAATGATATCATTAATAAAGGACATTTTGCAAACAATTTTGTGATCCCTGTCTTTCTGTTTTTGTTTTTCATTTTCAAAACAATAAAAATGGCAATGTTTTTGTTTTTGTGACTTTCTTGAACTCTTTTTTTTTCTAAAATAAAGCATTAAACATGCAGAAGTGATCTTACGGACTCCACTATGAAAAGTTCTGTTATGGCTCAGTATGATTTCAATAATCCCATCTACCAAGCTGAAGAGGAGATTGAGGAAGACTGTGAACTCCCCAAAGAATTGGTCAGATTGTTGAAGCAGGAGGAAAGGGTCATCCAACCTCATCAGGAGGAGTTGGAGATTATTAATCTGGGTACTGAGGACGCCATAAAAGAGATCAAGATCGGGGCTGCTTTGAAAGAAGATGTCAAGGGAAGGTTGATTGAGATGCTGAGAGAGTATGTGGAGATATTCGCCTGGTCGTATCAAGATATGCCTGGGTTGGATACCGATATTGTGGTGCATAGGCTACCTCTCAGAGAAGATTGTCCTTCGGTAAAGCAGAAGCTTCGGAGAACTAGTCCTGATATGGCTGTCAAGATCAAGGAAGAAGTTCAGAAGCAGTTGGATGCGGGTTTTCTATCAGTTACTACTTATCCCCCGTGGGTGGCCAACATCGTTCCTGTGCCGAAGAAGGATGGAAAAGTTAGGATGTATGTCGACTACCGGGATTTGAACAGAGCGAGTCCGAAAGATGATTTCCCATTACCTCACATTGATGTATTGGTTGATAATACGGCTCAATCCTCGGTTTTCTCTTTCATGGACGGTTTTTCTGGTTATAATCAGATTAAGATGGCGCCAGAGGACATGGAAAAGACGACATTCATTACACCTTGGGGCACGTTCTGCTATAAGGTGATGCCATTTGGGCTGAAGAATGCCGGTGCTACCTACCAGAGGGCTATGACGACTCTCTTTCATGACATGATGCACAAAGAGATTGAAGTGTACGTGGATGATATGATTGCGAAGTCGCAGACAGAAGAAGAGAACCTGGTAAATTTGCAGAAGTTGTTTGACAGGCTGAGAAAGTTCAAACTGAGGCTGAATCCGAACAAGTGTACGTTTGGGGTGAGATCCGGTAAGCTGTTGGGCTTCATTGTCAGTGAGAAAGGGATTGAGGTTGATCCAGCAAAAGTAAAAGCTATTCAAGAAATGCCTGAACCGAAAACGGAAAAGCAGGTTCGTGGGTTTTTAGGGAGATTGAACTACATTGCAAGGTTTGTATCTCACCCAACTGCCACGTGCGAACCAATATTCAAATTGCTAAGGAAGAATCAAGCAATCAGGTGGAACGATGACTGTCAGAAAGCTTTTGACAAGATAAAAGAGTATTTGCCGAAACCTCCAATCCTCATACCTCCAGTTCCTGGGAGACCTCTGATAATGTACCTGTCAGTGACTGAGAACTCGATGGGGTGTGTATTGGGACAGCATGACGAGTCTGGTCGAAAAGAGCATGCCATATACTACCTTAGCAAAAAGTTTACCGACTGTGAAATCAAATATTCACAGCTTGAGAAAACTTGAAGTGCTTTGGCCTGGGCTGCTCGCCGACTGAGGCAGTATATGTTGAACCATACTACCTTATTGATTTCTAAGATGGATCCAGTGACGTACATCTTTGAGAAGCCGGCTCTCACCGGACGTGTTGCCCGTTGGCAGATGATTTTAACAAAGTATGATATCCAGTACACGTCACAGAAGGCCATCAAAGGTAGTATTCTGTCAGACTACCTTGCCGAGCAACCGATTGATGATTATCAGCCGATGATGTTTGAATTCCCTGATGAAGACATCATGTATCTGAAGATGAAAGATTGTGAAGAGCCTCTTGTCGAGGAAGGACCGGATCCTGATGACAAGTGGACATTGATGTTTGATGGGGCTGTGAATGTGAATGGCAACGGTGTTGGGGCAGTGCTCATTAATCCAAAAGGGGCTCATATACCTTTTTCTGCCAGATTGACTTTTGATGTAACCAATAACGAGGCTGAGTATGAAGCCTGCATCATGGGGATAGAGGAAGCCATCGATCTGAGGATCAAAACTCTGGACATATATGGAGATTCCTCTCTAGTGATTAACCAGGTCAATGGAGATTGGAATACTAATCAGCCGCATTTGATTCCTTACAGAGATTACACCAGAAGAATCCTGACGTTTTTCAAGAAGGTGAAGCTGTATCATGTCCCCCGAGATGAGAATCAGATGGCTGATGCCTTGGCTACTTTGTCTTCTATGATCAAAGTTCATTGGTGGAATCATGTGACACATGTTGCGGTGAATCGACTCGAGAGGCCTGCCTATGTGTTTGCAGCCGAGTCTGTTGTGGATGAGAAGCCGTGGTACTATGATATCAAGAACTTCCTTAAGAGCCAGGAATATTCTGAAGGAGCGTCAAAGAACGACAAGAAAACCCTGAGAAGGCTAGCTGGAAGCTTTTATTTGAATCAGGATGATGTGCTGTATAAGAGAAACTTTGACATGGTTCTGCTCAGATGCGTGGATAGACACGAAGCAGACATGCTGATGCAAGAAGTGCATGAAGGATCTTTTGGTACCCACACTGGTGGTCATGCAATGTCCAAGAAATTGTTGAGAGCCGGTTATTACTGGATGACTATGGAATCTGATTGTTTCAAGTACGCTCGGAAATGCCATAAGTGTCAGATTTATGCTAATAAGGTGCATGTACCACCAAGCCCTCTGAATGTCATGAATTCGCCTTGGCCGTTCGCGATGTGGGGTATTGATATGATTGGGAAGGTTGAGCCCACTTCTTCTAATGGACATTGCTTCATCCTGGTTGCGATTGATTACTTCACCAAGTGGGTGAAAGCAGATTCCTATGCTAATGTCACCAAACAAGTGGTTGCCCGGTTCATCTAGAAGGAAATCATATGTCGTTATGGGGTTCCTGAGAGAATCATCACTGACAATGGTTCGAATCTCAATAACAAGATGATGAAAGAGATTTGTAAAGATTTCAAGATTGAACATCACAATTCTTCTCCTTACAGACCGAAGATGAATGGTGCTGTAGAGGCGGCAAACAAGAATATCAAGAAGATTGTGCAGAAGATGGTCGTGACGTACAAGGATTGGCATGAGATGCTGCCTTTCGCTTTGCATGGGTACCGTACCTCAGTAGGTACGTCGACCGGGGCAACCTCGTACTCCCTTGTGTATGGTATGGAAGCGGTCCTACCTGTTGAAGTGGAGATTCCTTCTCTGAGAGTCTTGCTGGATGTTAAGCTGGATGAAGCTGAATGGATTCGAACAAGGTTTAATGAGTTGAGCCTTATCGAAGAAAGACGGTTAGCGGCTGTGTGCCATGGGCAGTTGTATCAGAGAAGGATGAAGAGAGCCTTTGATCAGAAAGTGCGTCCTCGAAGCTATCAGACTGGTGATCTAGTTTTGAAGAGGATCCTTCCTCCCGGTACAGACAACAGGGGCAAGTGGACTCCTAATTACGAGGTCCATATGTTGTTAAGAAGGTTTTCTCCGGTGGAGCCTTGATGCTTACAACTATGGATGGTGAAGATTTTCCGTCCCCTGTTAACTCAGATGTAGTCAAAAAATACTTCGCATGAATTGACCCGCTGGACAAAAAGAATAAAATGGTCCAGGCAAAAAAGGGCATCCCGGCGAACCAAAAAAAAAGGAAAAGGTTCGGGCAAAAGTTAGGGATAAAGAATGAAAAGAATATGTACACCCGGTAAGTCGAAAACCCGCAAGGGCGGCTTAGGCAAAAATGGGTATCCCGGTGGATTGAAAACCCAAAAGGGAGATCCAGGAAAAAGAGGGATTAAAGCGAAGACTACAGTCTGAGTTATCTGTACTTCATCGCGCTTCATCATCTACCATCTCGAAGGATAGGATCGGTCCAGTCATTCTTCTCAAAAAGCAAGGAATTTGGGGAGAAACTGAGAATCTGTGAGTCATAACAGAATTGGGAAATAGTGGATGCCGTGTTCAGCTTGCCATTAGGATAAATTTTTTCCTTTTGTGCGCAATTACCTCTTTCTAGGAATTGCTTCCCGATGTATTCGCCTTTTTAGGCCCATGTTCAATCAATAAAAAGTCGTTATTCAGATAAATTGCTCTCTTGTTTTTATTTCTACTTCTTTGTTTGCAAAAACGTCCGAATTTTTTATAAACATTGCATATAAAAACATGAAGGCTAGACAGTAACGTGCAGAAAGATAAAACATTTGAAAATCATTTTGAATGTTGAGTACCCTTGGGTGTATCTTGTCCATGCAATCCCCTGGGACATGTATGTTTTGTCGTTTTACAGGTTGTTACCTTTGGTTCCTGGCAGAAGCAGATAAGGGTTGGTTCAGGAATGTTGTCAACACTATCCAGTAGTGTGGGAGGATGGGGATCTTCCCCAGCAGTTGAAGCAAGTTCGGGACTTGTCTTCCCAGCATATTCAAAATCAGGAATTCCTCAGCAGGATTGAGGATGTTTCCCCAGCAGGCTTGGAAGTGGCTGTTTCCCCAAGCAAGTCTGAAAGTTATTAGAACTATTTTCCCCGGAAGAGGCGTCTGTGGATGGTGTGTCCCTCAGTAGCAGGCTTGAAAGTTGCTCTATCCCTAGCTAGTCTGAAGATTTTTAATCCCCACCGAGTCGGAAGGATGTTGTATCCCCAGCGGAGGTGTTAGTGGAGTATTTTATTCCCCAACAGTCGGGTTTGGAGTACTGCTATCCCTAACATGGTCTGGTCTATTATTTCCCCAACAGAGTTATGCCTTTCCCCACTAGGGTTGTGAATGTTTTCCCCTAGCAGATCTCCCTAGCGGAGGGTTGTGTTGATGGTTTTCCCCCAGCGAGTTCCCCGAGTGGATCAGGTTCGGTGAAAATTATCCCCAGTAGAGTTTATCTTACATGTGGATGGGCCGCTATCCTTAGCAGAGGTGAGCATTGGTTGTTTCCCCTAGCGGAGTCCCCAAATGGATTGGAATCAGTGAAGTTTGTCCCCGGTGGGATGTATCCTTTCTCCAGCAGTAGTGTTTTTCCTCAGCATGTTTGAGAGGTTGGTGTGTTCCCCAGCCAGGATCTCCCCAGTAAAGTGTGTTTCTCTGCCGTCCCTAGAGTATCAGATCAGCAAAGCACTCCCGACAGTGCGTCTCCCCACAGAGTTGGAGAATCTAATCAGAGTTGTGCGCTCAGCAGAGCGACCTTTTGCTCCCCAGCAGGAGTTTTTCATCATTTTGCATTTTTGCATGTAGTAATCATTGCATCCTCAAAGCGCGTAGCATTTCCATTCGATATGGAGCATAACGCCATAGAAAAATTCGAACATATGCATTCATGTGTTAAGCCTAAGTGGACCGTATCCCCGGCAGAGGCGGATCATTGTTCAACATCTGTACGACACATTTGCTACAGTTGCTCCTGACAACATTCAGGATTGATAATGCCCCAGAGAGGTTTATTTCTTCACCCACCCGTGGAAGAGAGGTTTGATTCTCCCCAGTGAGATCCCCAACAAGTGTTTAACCTTGCCCTGACATATGCAGATGTCATCCTTGTGATACCGGTAAGTGTCGTGTCCGCACCCGCGTGTGTTCTTTCTTTGGCGTCGGTAAGCACCACTGTTTCGGTGTCGGTAAACATCGAGTCTCACCCCAGTCATCGGTAAATGTCTGGTTTTGTTTCATTTCTGTAGACATCATCTTTCGGTGTTCGTAACATTCTCCTTCTTCCCATTCATCCGTTGATGTCTGGTCACCTCTCTCCGTTGGTGTCGATAAACGTCGAGCTTCTCCCGTTCGTCCGTTGACGTCTGGTCGAGTCTTTCCCATTCATCCGTTGATGTCTGGTCACCTCTCTCCGTTGGTGTCGATAAACGTCGAGCTTCTCCCGTTCGTCCGTTGACGTCTGGTCGAGCCTTTCCCATTTATCCGTTGATGTCTGGTTACCTCTCCGTTGGTTTCGGTAAACGTTGAGTTTTTCCCATTACGTCCGTTGACGTATGGTTGTATCTCTTTCCCAGGTCATCCATTGATGTCTGGTCACCTCTCTCCGTTGGTGTCGATAAACGTCGATCTTCTCCCATTCATCCATTAACGTCTGGTCGAGTCTTTCCCATTCATCCGTGGATGTCTGGTTACCTCTCCGTTGGTTTCGGTAAACGTTGAGTTCTTCCTATTCGTCCGTTGACGTGTAGTTATATTTCCTTCTTTCCCATTCATCCGTTGATGTCTGGTTACCTCTCCGTTGGTTTCGATAAACGTTGAGTTTTTCCTATTCGTCCGTTGACGTCTAGTTGTATTCCTTCTTTCCCATTCATCCGTTGATGTCTGGTTACCTCTCCGTTGGTTTCGATAAACGTTGAGTTTTTCCGATTCGTCCGTTGACGTCTAGTTGTATTCCTTCTTTCCCATTCATCCGTTGATGTCTGGTTACCTCTCCATTAGTTTCGGTAAACGTTGAGTTTTTCCTATTTCGTCCGTTGACGTCCAGTGGTATCCTTTCCCAGGTCATCCGTTGATGTCTGGTCACCTCTCCGTTGGTTTCGATAAATTTCGAGTTTTTCCTAGTCGTCCGTTGGCGTCTAGTTCTGATTTCTATTGCCATTCATCATCTTTCGATGTCTGGATGTGGCTGTACCGTTGATAAAAATCAAAATCCCCAGTGATAAATATAAGATCCTAGTTGAAGTTGTCGTTGGTGAACTTTCTTTTCTTGGATCCCCGCGGAGTGCAAATTTCTACGGTTCTTTGGTATTCAATCCCTGTTTACCTTGAAGGTCTGACAACCGTTGCTCTCATCCGTTCAGGTTCCCAGTTGATTGAATAGGGGCAGCTGTAGCACCTTAAATTTGCACCTCTCATTTGTATATACATTTCATTTTTAGGTCATTAACATCACATTAACATTGCATTGTCATTACATAGTCCATTGCATCTCATCAGGCAAGACTGGTCAGGGGATTCTACTGTGCAAGGCAACAAGAGCATTTCCCATAAGATCAAAGCCCTAGGGTGGCTCTAATGAGCTTACATGTCTCAAAGATCATTTTGAAGTAGCTTGGTCAAGTGTTGAAGGCTCAGAACTCATCAGTCCATGTGCAATTCATCTGAGGCCCACAAAAGTCAACAGAAGTCAACTGTAAAGTCAACTGTGGATGTGAAGGTGGGAAGTGGTTAGAGAAGCCTCATTCATGTCCAAACAAGTCTCATTTTACATTTCAAACATCAACATTGAAGAATTTGAGGTCAGATCAAGACTTTCCCAAAATAGCAGGTGACCTGTAATTTGAACTTTCCAAAAATGGAAAGGTTTTGGACCAACTTCAACTCAAGATTACATCATCAAGACAGCTTCAAATGAAATTTTGTCCGACATGAAAGTTGAAGATCTTTCTCTCCCATTTCCAAAAATTCCAAGATCATGAATTTCTCATGTGTGGTTGAGGAGATATGGTCCAATCATGGCAAAGTGTGTTTGAAAGTTCAAATGAGCATAACTTTTTAACCAAAGCTCCAAAATGAGTGGTTCTTTTTGCATTTTGATCCTTATAACATGTACTTTCCAAGCATATCATTACATGGCATGAAATCTCATTGCATGATCATTGGTTTACTCATGAAGATTTGTGAAGAAAAATTGCTAAAACCATTTTGGATGATTGCATGCATACAAAACCAATCCTAAAGCTTGCATGGACCTATTTTAGGTGGATTTGGGCCAGAAAGTGGTACTGTTCACGTGCATGGCATGCATGGGAGGTGAAAATCTCATTTTTGCACATACACCACATAAGTGATTAATCTCAATTGCATTAGGCTTAAGCAAGTTTTAAACATCATTAGCATAGAGTATATAAGGTTAATCTTAACTGCCATGGCCATTAACACTGAATTTCAGATCTAGATCCAAAAACTCTCAAAATTTTCTCTCAAACTTTTTTTGAATTTCTTCACACATGAACACTTTCTATTGATTGATTCATCCTCCTGAAGCATTTTTGAGTAGAACTGGACGTGAATTCAAGGAAAATCGTGGCATATTTGTTCAGATTCAAAGCTTGAAGGTTCCATGGCAATTGCAATTTGAGCTGGATTCGTGCATACTTGAGCTTCAAATCCATCATCAAACACTTATATAAGCATAGTGGAAGAGATCTGAGGCTTGGCTGAGCTTGTAGCACGCGATTCCCAGTTCTGTTCATCAAGAAGGTCAGTTTTCGAGCTCATTTATTTGGCAAATCATTAGGATATTCGTGTAGATCATGGCTTGGTGATGATGCTGATGAAAATTTTGAGTGAAATAATGCACTATACATGAAGATATGCATGATTCAAGTTTTGATGCCATTTTTTCTTTCCTTCGATTTGAATTTATGGTGATGAATTAGAACAAATTGACATTGGATTTGGAACCTATGCATGAAGATCTTTCGATTG
Organism: Lathyrus oleraceus; assembly: GCF_024323335.1. Classification (NCBI taxonomy): domain Eukaryota; kingdom Viridiplantae; phylum Streptophyta; class Magnoliopsida; order Fabales; family Fabaceae; genus Lathyrus; species Lathyrus oleraceus. The sequence continues at coordinate 491,949,356 of NC_066583.1, forward strand.
GTGTACTTAGTTTGAAAATCTGGAAAAATTTTGAGGAGGAGCACTGTTGCTCCGCCGTCTCCACGAAGGAGACGGTTGTTTCAGCCACACTCACCGCCGTCTACAAATCTGTGGTTACTGTGCTAGGGCTTGGTGACTGTAGAGTCCACGTAGTCGTCCAGTGTCCATTCCATTGGTTTAGGGAGCTTTGACCCTGTACACGCAGGCATTGACCTGCTGACCAAGCGCCACATCAATTAATGATGCTGTGCGTTTTGGCCAGCGCTTCTTGGAGTTTCTGAACCGGCTAGATTCCAGCCGAGAGCAACATTTCAAATTTCGCTCACAATTTCCTTTTCCCTCCTTTTTTTCATTATTTCCTTTTTTATTTCATTTATTTTCATGAACTTAGAAAAATCATAACTCAATGAATATTAATCCAATTGATCCCCAATTTTTTGCACAATGCTCCTTATCCTGTCTACATTTTTATGATCATAAGTTGCAAAATTGTGCTTGGCTGGAAAAATGAGTTGTCCTAGGGTGATTGAACATGTATCCATTTTTGCTATTGCTTTGTTCCTTTGATCATAAAATGCTCAAAAATGATCCAATGCTTCTGAAATTTTGTGTGTGGATTCTAGACATGTTGAGTGACATTTTGGCTTCGGTTTGAGATTTTTCCCATGTTCCCATTTTGTTTTATGCTCATGCTAACTTGGTGTGACAATTTGTGTCACACGTGTGATTGTCTGAACTGTTCAATGTGATTGCCATGCCTAATGATTTCCAATGCCTCTGATTTTTTGTATGTTGATCATGTTAGATGTAAGGATTACTCATGATTTTTGCCAAGATTATTTGAATTATTTCTTATTTGATGTGCATTTTTCTTCTTGATGTCTCAAATGTGACTAGCTTTTGCATACCTTGCCATGTTTTGCTCATGAAATGAATATGATTAATGATTTTGATGTGAGACTTTTGGAGACTTGTTCTTGATTGAATAAGGTTGATTCATGTTAAATTTGAGGTTTTGTTTTGACTTTTTTCTCCATCTTTGACCCTAGGCTTTGACCTAGTGGTTTGTGGCTTACATGTGGGTTTTGATTTCAGGTTTAAACATCCAAGTCCATAGTTGATGATGCTTCCTCATTTGAGCATTGACGTTTGCTCTTGATTATTAACACTTGTGTGTTTTGTAGGTTGATGCTAACTCATTTGAGTTTGCCTTGTGGCTTGCACATTGTGAACATTGTCTGTCTGTTTGATATTAACTGTTGTTGGTTTGTCTGTACAGTTGAACTGATTGGTTTAGATTTTTCACAGGTACCTAAGTTGCTTTGAGTTCTTTTGAACTTGCTTGGCTAGCTTGTGGTTTGCTTACCACTGAGGTATAACTCCTTTGACTTCATGTAGTCTGGAAGACCTGTTCTGTTATATGGGCAGACACCTGTCTGAAGCCCTCCTTAAGAGGCAATGTTTGTGTTTGTTTATCTTTGTGCCCTGTACGTACAAAGACCTCCTAAGTGAAGAGGCGTTGGCAGATACAAGGGATGTGCAATCCATCCCCTGCTAGTCAGTTGAGTCATTCATCCTGCTCACACCATTGTGTTGATGCACTTTGAATCAAAACCCAAGATCTTTGTTGTGTCAGTCATGTGGAGTAGAGTCCCATATTCTGGACTCCCACACTTTCATTTGTATGAAGCTCTCCCAGGCCAGGGATAAGAGCTATGAGGTCTTACCCTCATCTCTATTTCATCTGCTTCACCCTAACTCTCAATGTTAGGGTTAAGAGTTAACCACACCCTTTTCCAGTGGCTTGTTTGTCGAGGTTGACATGACCCCTTGACTAAAGCCTAGCCTTGTATGAGCCCATCTGTTTGCATATAATGTGTGTGCTTGTTTTTGTGCATGTATGTGTTTGACTGTGCTGTCTAGGATAGCTTGCTCCCTGTGCAAGTTAGATAGAAACCTTAACATAGGGATCGTATGCATGACAACTTCTAGGCTCGAGTCGTAGTCTCCCTAGTAGTTGGTATCTCCCTTTGTCTCTGGTTAGGATAGAAGTTCTTTCCCTGTTTAGGGGAACTACGTCGCCCTGATCCTCATACCAGATGAGGTACGTAGGCAGGAGATGAGCTGATCTCTCTGGGCACCCTTTTTCTTTTGCAACCTGTTGCACCTCAAATTTGCACCTCCCATTTTGTATATACATTTTCATTTTAGGTCATTAGCATTGCATTGTCCGATGCATAGCATTGCATTGTCCATTGCCTAGTGCAAGTCATCAGTCAAGACTGGCCAGGAGATCTAGTTATGCAAGCAAGCCAGTGCATTCTCAATGGAAGCAAAGCCCTAGGGTTGGGTCAATGAGTTCATGTGACCTAGGGATCATTTTGAAGTGGTTTGGCCAAGGTTGGATGTTCAGAGCTCATCAGTCAAGATGCAATTCATCTGAAACCCTAGAAAGTCAACCAAAGTCAACTGTCAGTTCAACCATGGATTTGAAGGTGGGAGATGGTTAGAGAGGCCTCATTCATGTCCATACAAGTCTCATTTGACATTTCAAACATCAATATTGAAGAATTTGAGGTCAGATGAAAACTTTCCAAAAATAGTAAGTGACCTGTAATTTGAATTTGCCAAAAATGGAAAGGTTTTCTCCTCAAGATTACATCATCAAGCAAGCTTCAAATGAAATTTTGTCCAACATGAAAGTTGAAGATCTTTCTTTCCTATTTCCAAAAAGTCCAAGATCATGAATTTCTCATGTATGGTTGAAAAGATATGGATCCATCATGGTCAAGTAAATTTGAACTTCAAGCATGCATAACTTCCACACCAAATGTCCAAATGGAGTGGCTCTTTTTGCAACATTTTTCTCTTGATCTCTACTATCCAAAACGTGCATCACATGCCATGCATTCCCATAACATAATTTTTTGGTTTTTCATTTGAATTTTGGAGGGAATTTTCAAATTTAAAAATAATGCATTGTCCATACATTCTAACACTTGCATTGGCTCCAAAATAGCATTTCAAGTGAAATTCAAACAAAATTCGTGCACTGTTCCATTGGTTTGCATGCATAAGGGTGAAATTGAAAATTTGCCAAAACACTCCATTCTCACTAATCCACTTACCACATGGTTAAGCATGATTAAGGACATGATTAGCACATCATATATATAGCTAAGCATAACAGAATTCAGCATTAACATCACCACATTTTCAGATCTAGATCCATTTTCACAAATTTCTCTCTCAAACTTTCTTTGGTTTTCTTTAAACACATTGCCTTTTTCTTGATCAAATCATCACCTAGAAGCATAGTGGAGCATTGTTGAGGCAGGAATCAAAGGAATCCATGAAGATTTGAAGCAGCTCGAAGCTTGCATTCATCCATGGCAGTTGGGAATTCTGGCAAGATCGTGCGAGATTAAGTCACAAACCTTCATCCATTCAATCATACAAGAGCTTTGGAGCATCTGTTTGAGCTTCTCCTGGCCTGAAATCACCAATTCCACTTCTGCATCTTCAACAAGGTCAGAAGTCGATTTCTATAATTCATGAAATGGTTATGTGCTTGTTGTAGATCGTGCATCACTGAGTAAATTGAGCTTCGAATCACTGATTTCCATGCAGAATTGAGCAAGATATGTTAGATTTAAGTTTGATGTATGAAAATGTATGTGTTCGATTTGCTTGATATATGTGGAATTAGAACAAATTAGGCATAAATTGTTGATGTATGATGAGAGATGAACACAATGATGTGCTTATTTTGCATTTCTGAGAAATTTGTTCTTGGCCTGGGAAGAACATGATGAACGTGTATGAAGTTGGTAGGGTTTCATGTCCAGAACTCTGTTTGATCCATTCTAGCGTGGTTTGCATGTTTGCCTGTGTTTGTGGACATGTATTGGTCCAATTGTCGCTTGCATGGCATAATGAATGGATCACATTACTTCGCCTGGCCACGTAGGATTAAGTGAAACGCAGAGTTTCACGTGCTGGCGCGCTCATTCAAATAATTCCTCCCTTCGATTCCAGCCTGTTGCACAAATTTAAATGGCCATGCATTATTTTACTTTCCCTCCACATTACATTCATACCTATTTCACATGTTTTTTTAATATTCCTTCCACTTCATAAATTCATAACTAAATGAATATTCATCCAAATAATGTGTGGATTTTTTCATCTTGCTCCTTATGGTTTCTAGTTTCTTAGGATTATTTTTCCAGAAGTTGTGCTTGGTTGAAAAATATTTGGTCTTAGGGATTGTGCACATGTATGCTTTTTGAACCTTGCTTGCCATCTCTCTTGTGAAATGATGAGTTTTAATCCAATGCCTTTGAAACTTTGCATGCTTAAACTAGACATCTCGTTGGACATTTTGGTGTTCAGTTTGCATTTTTCTCATTTGTGGTTGCTGAGATATGCTCATGTTAATGTAGGTGTGACAATGTGTGTCACACCTTTGCTTTCTCAATTTGATGAATTTCTTTGCCATGCCAAATGACCTCCAATTGATGTGATTTTTTGTATGATGCTTTTTATGCATGTTGTGATTGATCATGATTTTTTATGGAATTTTTGGGTTCATTTCTGATTTGTTTGAGATTTTTCTTTCTGATTGGTCATGTTGGAACTTTTGGATAGTCTTGAATTTCAATGATTTGTGAAATGCTTATGCTTTATCATATGGATGTGAGATTTTGCACATTGTTTATAGCCATATTGAAGTTTGTTGTGGCTTTGGTTTTAGGTCTTTATCATTTGTCAATTCTGTTTTAGGCTTGTGCTAAGTTGATGTACCATTTGGTGTCTCATTTGAGCTTGTTTTGATTGCCTTGACTTGATGAATTTGATTGCCATGCCTAATCATGTCCAAATGCCTTAATTTTTGGTGTGTTGATCATGTTGAGTGATCTGTTTAGCCATGATTTTTCTTGAGATTAATTGAACCATTTTTGAATTTATGTGGATTTGTTCATTCTGTTGCTTCAATGAGCTTTCAACTTGCATGCCTTGCCATGATTGATTTGTGAAATGAATTTGGTTGATGTTATTGACATGAGACCTTTTGGATTAGGTTCTTATTTGATTGAGGTTGATTCATGTCAATTTTCAGGTTCTGTTTTGAATTATTTCTCCATCTTTGACCCTAGGCCTTGTCCTAGTGGTTTGTGCTTATGTTTGAGCTTTGTTTTCAGGATAAGAAGCATATGGCCATGAGGGGATTGATTCATTTGCTTGAGTTGGACTATTTGGTTGATGTTGACTAATCTTGATTTGTTTTGTAGGTTGATGTTAGCTCATTTGAGTTTGAGCTTGTTCCTTGCACATTGTTGTATTGCTTGTTTGACTATGTCTGTTGACTGTTTACTATTGGTTGTCTGTTTGACTTTTGACTTGTATACTGATTGAGTTGGATTGTTTTCAGGTACATTAGTTGCTTAAGTTCATTTTGAACTTGATTTTGCTTTGCTTGGTTGCTTAACCATTTGAGGTATAACTCTCTGACTTCATGTAGTCTGGAACACCTGTCCTGTTACTTGGGCAGGCACCTGTCTGAAGCCCTCCTTAAGAGGCAATGCTTGTGTTTGTTTATCTTTGTGCCAAGCAGGAAAAGACCTCTAAGAGGCAATTGGAAGATACAAGAGATGTGCAATCCATCTCCTGCTCTTCAGTGTGTCATCCACTTTGCTCACACACCTTGTGTTGATGCATTGTGGATATTAACCCAAGATCTTTGTTGAGTCAGTCACATGTGGAGAAGAGTTCCAACTTTCTGAACTCCCACACTTTCATTTGTCTGAAGCTCTCCCAGACCAGGGATAAGAGCTGTGAGGTCTTACCCTCACTTCCCATTTCATCTGCTTCACCCTAACTCTCAATGTTAGGGTTAAGAGCTAACATCACCCGATTCCAGTTGGCTTGTGTTTCACAGCCTAACCTTGTGTGAGCCCACTTTGTTTGTATATAGTGTGTGCTAATTGTGTGAATGATTGCTTTGCCTGTGCTGTTTAGGATAGCTTGCTCCCTGTGCAAGTTAGATAGCAACCTTAACTTAGGGATCGTATGCATGACAACTTCTAGGCTCGAGTAGTAGTCTCCCTAGTAGTTTGTGTCTCCCTTTGTATCTGGTTAGGCTAGTCCTTTTTCCCTGCGTAGGGGAACTACGTCGCCCTGATCCTCATACCAGATGAGGTACGTAGGTAGGAGATTGAGCTGATCTCTCCGGGCACCCTTTTCCTTTTTGCTTTTGTCCTTTGTATGTGTTAGGAGATGGATGTAAGACCAGCAATTGGCATTCCGTATCCTATTGTTGTGTGCTTGGAGTCCGATGTTAGTCCAGCGATTGGCATTTGGTTTCCAGTGTGTGTTTGTTTGGTTCGGAGTCTGATGTAAGTCCACCGATTGGCATTCGGTTTCCAGGTTTGCCTGTTTGTGTGGAGTGTGACATAAGTCCAGCGATTGGCAGTCGGTTTCCTGTGTGGTTTTGTTTGGCGTGCGTTAGCCGAGCTACGAGTGCTATGATTCTTCTTTAGTCAGAGAAGATACGTATGCATAGGATGCGACATCCTAGCGAGCATGTTTTCCCCTGTCCCGAACTACGTCGACTCTGATGTCTGTGCCTGACAGACTACGTAGGCCCAGGATGCTATATCCTGCCGAGTTAGTTTCTTTTGTCTTTTCTGTGTCTCTTCCCAGCCAGTGTTTGATGTTTGAGCAGCGTTTAACAACCTTTATCCTTCCTTTTGTGCGTGGATCCCGTCGAGTACGACGGATGCATAGGGGTGCTAATACCTTCCCTTCGCATAACCGACTCCCGATCCCATCTCTCTCTGGTCGCGAGACCATGTCTTTTCCGGGTTTACTTCGAGCGTTTCCTTTCCCTCTTTGGGATAAATAACGCACGGTGGCAGCTCTGTTGTTTTGTTTTCCCACCAGTTTTTCGCGTAATGCGACACAACCCCTTTGTCGTGTGCTTGGAGTCTGATGTAAGTCCAGCGATTGGCAGTCAGTTTCCTGTGTGTGTTTGTCTGTCGTGTGCTTGGAGTCTGATGTAAGTCCAGCGATTGGCATTTGGTTTCCTGGGTGTGTTTGTTGGTTCGGAGTTTGATGTAAGTCTAGCGATTGGCATTCGGTTTCCGTGTTTGCATGTTTGTGTGGAGTCTGACGTAAGTCCAGCGATTGGCAGTCGGTTTCCTGTGTGGTTTTGTTTGGCGTGCGTTAGCCGAGCTACGAGTGCTCTGATTCTTCTCCGGTCAGAGAAGATACGTATGCATAGGATGTGACATCCTAGCGAGCACGTTTCCCCTGTCCCGAACTACGTCGACTCTGATGTCTGTGCCTGACAGACTACGTAGGCCCAGGATGCGATATCCTGCCGAGTCCCGTTTCTTCCGTCTTTCTGTGTTTTCCTTCCAGTGCTTGTGTAGTGTTTGAGCAGTTTCTAGCAACCTTATCCTTTCTTTTGTGCGTGGATCTCGTCGAGTACGACGGATGCGTAGGGGTGCTAATACCTTCCCTTAGCATAACCGACTCCCGATCCCATCTCTCTTTGGTCGCGAGACCATGTCTTTTCCAGGTTTACTTCGAGCGTTTCCTTTCCCTCTTTTGGGATAAATAACGCACAGTGGCGGCTCTGTTGTTTCGTTTTCCCGCCGGTTTTTCGCATAATGCGACAACATCCAAAAGTGTCTTGTGAGTTTATTTGAGCCCATTTTTAGAAAAATATGGATTTGAGTGAGCTCATCAAAGCCATGACCCTTGCATTTTCTCAACATTGACTTGAGTCTTTCCCAAGCCTCGTTCAAAGACTCGTTGCTTCCTTGAGTGAATACCGCAATAGCCATTTTGGCTTCCATAAATCGGGATTGAGGGAAATATCTTTCTAAGAACTTTTCTTCTAACAAATTCCAATCCGTCATCACTCTTGCTGCTTGATCAAGGTACCACTCTTTTGCCTTTCCCACTAAGGAGTGTGGGAACATCCTTTTGAATAATGCCTCTTCACTAGTTTCATTAATTCCCATAGAACCCGCAATCTCATAGAATTTGATGAGATGGGTATACGGATCTTCATGGTCCATTCCGGTGAATGGATTTGCATAGAGAAGTTGGAGGATTCCAGTCTTCATCTCCGTATTTATTCCTCCACGGGCAAATTGAGCATTTCTTCTTGGACTATTAGCAGACAATTTCGGTACGATTGTCATCCGCCATGTTTCCGTCACAAGCTTCTACAACCACCTCTTCGATTTGAACAAGTGCGGAAGTAGATGCTTCTTCTCTCTGGTTCCTCTCTTCGGCTAGTTTCCTTCTTCTTCGTGTTTTGCTATTGAGCTTCCGAAGTGTTCTTTCAATTTCGGGATCGAATTGAAATTGCTCCTCGGTAGCTTTTCCTCGCATGCACTAGAATCTACAAAACTAACACACCAAGTGAAACAAAAGAGGGATAATAATACAAGTAACAAAACTTAAACAATTGATTATTGCAATGCTTGTAATATCGAACACCAATCCCCGGCAACGGCGCCAATTTGTTGAAAAATATATCTTCGACAAATATTTTTATATCGTATCCACAGAGATTGGTTGTTATTACCGCCATTCTATAATCCAAATTGTTATAAGTTTAGAAAGTAACAAAGTTGTTTTGTTTGGAAAATTATCTTGTGAGTAAATGTCACTAAAAACAGTAAAATGGTTTTAATCAAATGTAAGAGCTTGGCAAGATTGGAGTTTACTATTCTAAATGCTTATGATTCCTTATGATAACTATATAGATGTAATATTATTGATGATGTTCAAGTATCCTCTCAAAGTCATTTATGTCTAAATGATATTGTGATAGTCACTATATTGATCCTTAGACGATCTCTCCACCTAACTATCAATATAGCAATCTTTAATGTTTAATACCAAAGAAGAGTAATGAATAAATCTATCTCTATAACTTATTCACTACTTGAAAATCTGTATTATGTCAAGACTCAAATAATCTCTTTCAACAACTACTCAAATCTGGTTTTCACTTAGGGCAAAAACAGTATTCAATACATCAACAATCTTTATCATATATAAAAATCAAATGGAATACATAAACAAATGAGAATAGCTACTACCTCCAATCTTGACAAAATGGAGTTTATCTTCCCATCATCATTGTTACAAGCAAAATAATAATTGAAGAAAAACTCTATTTTTCTCTCTTACAAAAATATCTCAATGTATCAATGTGTAGAAAAAATGGAATAATAATCAGAAAATAATGTATTATCCTATCCTAAAAGAGTTGACATTTCCTTAATTGATCATTTTCATCCAAAGCAGAAAATCTATTCCAAGACAGACACCAAAATGGCAAAACCAGCTGGCCTTCAAAACAACACTTTTGACCCAAAATCAGCTTGCTGGATTCGCAGGGTTCGCTGGGCGAACTTTGTTCGCGGGGCAAACTGAAGCTGTCTCATTCAGTTCGCGGGACGAAAGATGTTCGCGGTGCGAACTGAAGCTGCCTCATTCAGTTCGCGGGGCGAAAGATGTTTGCGGGGCGAACTGAAGCTGCCTCAGCTTCCTTGCTTTGCAAGCTTCATCCAAAATCTTCCATATTATGATGCTGCAATCCAAAAGCTTTCTCATCCAAAAGTTCTACAAAACTAACAAATATGTGAAATAACTATTCAAAACAAAATAAATTAAACCTAATTGTATTTATACAAAATAGTGAGAATAAAAGTGTGTAATTACATCAAAACTTGGCAAAAGGGACCAATAAAATGATATAAAAAGTAGTACTAATTGGTCCCTAACAGTTTGCTCTTTGATTCAGAGCCTATCTCTTTCATGGTTACAAGATACCTTTCTTCTTTGATCTCGAACTGTTTGTTCCCTATCCAGTGATATATTGTTCTCCATACCCAACAATAGTTTCTTTGGGCCTCGCATATACCCTTTTAGGATAATATAGAGGTAGTCCACCTTGTGAATCAAGAGTTGTTTGTATGGTACCCAAACATCTAATTCATTCTTTTTGGCTAAGACACTGATTTACTCTTTGGTTCCTAGTAAACTCTTCATTTGCGGGTTCCCTTGATACCATTCTGTTGGTGCAAGTTATATTTTTCTTCACTTTCAATCTATATTTGTTTTCATGGTTCCATGAACTACGATGCTCTAATTTTCTCATTGCACAGCAAGAATACGTATAGGATGCGAATCCTTGGCAAGCATACTCCTAATTATTCCTCCTTCCGCCTTAGGGCATCATTCATATCTTTCATGATCCATTATCTACCTGCGATCATGAACCGTTCACCCTAGTGACGTATTGTTTCTTTGAAATCAGATACACTTTCTTTGGAATTCCATATACACCCTTTTAGGACCATATAGTGGAAATCCACATTTCTACCTAGAGTTGTTTGGCTCGCATCTAGACATTTAATTCCTTCTTTTTTGGATAAGATGATGTTTCCCTTTATGGTGCAAATTCAATTTATCCTATGGGTTCCAATACACCTTCACCTTTGGTTTCTAACTATACCTCTCCAGTCACTGTTACCAAATATTCAATTCTATGACTTTGATCATTCTTCCTTTCACCTCCCACCACTAGTTCTATGTGTAAGACCCCAATTTTGTCCCTAAGAGCCCTCATGGCATCATGACATTGCATTGCATAGCCTCATTGATCATTGAGCATCTTGGTTCCTTTTCCCTTTGGGGTGGGACTCCTTGTGAGTGGTTTGAGATCACCAAGAATGCTTGAATTGTATATCATTGCTTTTCTTATTTTGTTTACTAACCAAAAGTACAAAAATATGTCACTTGTTTGAGGCTTGAGCAATCACAAGGTCAGGAGCTTCAAGGAGATCCTTTGTGCAGAGATATGGCCAAATGAAGATGATAGCAAGCATGGTAATAGTTCCCAAAGCTCTCATTCATCAAATATGCCTCCCTAGTATCTCAATTCATCATTTTGATCAAAGCAAGTCAAAGGATTTGAGGATTGTTCCCCAGAGAAGCCCTAATTCATCTGTGCATCACAATGCCTTGCTCATGAAGCAACCTCAACCCATGGTCAAAAACAATCAATGGAAGTTCTTTAATTCATAATTTCATGCATATTTGAACTTCTTTGAGTGTCCTCAATCATCAATTCATCAAGATATGGGTTGTAGACTTGAAAAGTTGATCAGTCAATTCATCTGACTATTTTGAAATGCACTGAGACCTAACTTTTTATGTGTTGGTCAAATGGAGATGGTTCCAAAATAAAAAATGTTCTTAAGGACAATATGAATAACTTTCATGTTCATTAAAAGTTGATTTTAAGATTGGAAGACCATCTGCCATTCCAAAACATTATAGGTCATTTTGACTGAAACCCTAATTTTGGCTCAACTTCCCAAGGACACAACTCATTCTTGTTTTATGATCTTGAGGTGGGATCAAATGCATTGGAAAGCTTAAGATGTCTACTTAAAATGTTATGTTAAAGAAAGTTTCAAAATTCCAAAGGAAATACATTTGATACTGCAAGACATTATAGGTCCTTTTTGACCAAATGCATTAAAAGGCAAAAAAGTCCAACTTGAAGTGCCCATAACTTCTTCATAAAAAATCCAAATGATGCAAAATATAAGTCCATTTTGATTGTCTTGAAACTATCTACAACTTTGGGGTTGGAGTTTGTTTCATTTGATGCTTGCATCATCAAAACAAAGGGGCTTTAAAATTGGCCAATTTTAGAAACCTTGCATTGACATGTTTTGCACATCACACTTTAAACTCAAATTTCATAAATTTCCACATTCCAAATGGATTTTTTCCAAAAATAAAAATTGTTCCTTACATCAAGACCTTTCCAACCATTACTCACATGATCATGTTTGGATTTTTCCATTGGGACTTTCGACGAGATGAATGTTTAGGTACAAATGAAGAGTTCACTTGAAATCTTGGTGCATAAGCAATTACCTTGCAAGTCACACGTCCAATTCCATCTGGCTGGTGCTCAAAACTCATTTGGCATTGTTTTTTAGCCTTGTGCATGATCATGCAAGCCCATGCAATGAAGCTTCACATGCCATGCACACGGATCAGTTCACACTCTCCTTTCCACTTCCTCTATAAATAGAGACTTCATTCCATTCATTTCACACGCCTGATTCAACCTGAAATGCTAAAGAATTCTCTCCCTAACCATCACTAAAGAAGCAAGTTCCATTTTTTTCAAATTTTTCAGATCTGAAATTCAACTTCATCTGGTTGAATTCTTAGATCTAATGCTTCTAAACCTTCATCATTCATCTCATTGAACTTCTATTTTAGCAAAGCAAGCAAGGCATCGTGCTCAAATTACCAAAACTCAAGCTCACACTCCAACTGGTATTTTCTTCGATTCTCCTCATCCATTGACCTATTTGCCTGGATCTTGTGTTAGTTAAAGTCCTCTCAATAGAGGCACCATGTTTATGCTTTTAATTTTTGAAATTCATTGAGTTCATGATGAACACCAGATTTTTCAACTTCTGATTTCTCAAACCATTGAAATCTAGAATGAAAATGGTTGGTACAGGGATGATGTACATCATCCCAGCTTTCTAATGACGTATAGATCGTATGATTTGGTTAAGGTTTGGATCTCTGTAAATCTGGCCGGAAACTGCATGCTCACCGAAGAAGACGGTGGCTCCGGTGGCTGCTTCATTGCCAGATTTAATCTAGACCGTATGATGGTGTTTCCAGATTCGATCCCAGGCGTCCAATGTTATGACCTTTTTAAATGTATCCTGCGCTTCAGTTGACGAGGGTACATGGTAGGTGCGCATCTTTGAAGCGTGTGATCTGCCAGCTCAATTAATGAGCTCAGATCTCACGCTCCATGTTTTTTTGCATTTTTATTTTCTGATTTTTATTTTCTTTAATTCCTTTTATTTCAAAAAACTATATCTCTTTCATTTTTTATCCAAAAATTATGGGACCAATTGCATTATTTCCCAAATAAATTCTAGTTTCTATTTCTTATTTTTAATATTTTTTATTTTGTCATTTGATATTTTTTGTGAATTTTCTCTTTTCTGGTTATTTTTAATTCATTTTAAATAGTTTTTGACATTCAAAAAATGCAAAAATATTTTCTCAACCTCTTTGAATGATGATGGATCTATTAAAAGTAGTCTCATCAATTTTTGAATTGATTTGAGATTTATTTGAGATTTTAGTTCAATTAGGTTATTTTTATTCATTTTTTATTGATTATAAATAGTTTTTGACTTTTAAAAATGCTGAAATTTTTTGTCAAACTTTGTTTGACATTGTTGAACTTAGGATAAATCACTTGGACTTTTCAAAGTTGATTTGAAGTGATTTTGAAGTTTGACCTTTCTTTTATTTTTTTATTCAAGTTTATTTTTAATATTAAAAAATACCAAAAATATTTTATTCATTTCTTGACTCCCAATCTTCATCTCACTTCTGTTTTTGATTGTTTGACCTTGACTCTCAATGTTATTGGTCAACATGTGAGGATTGGCATATTGTATTTCATTTAATATACTTTAATTTTGTCATTTCCATTTCTCTTATTCATCTCCTTCTTCTTCTTCTTCTTTTTCCTTTTGATCAATTAGTTGAAGGTTGATAAGTTAGCATTGATTAGGGAGATTTAATCTTCCTTGATCCAAATCTAATTCATCTTGATCAATTGACAAAGTGAATGGCTTTGCATTAAGGATAGGTTGTTTCCTAAATCATGCAATAGACTTAAACCAATACAAGATCAATTCTCTTCTTCTTTTTGGCATGGCAAGTTGTTGGGACTTGGTTCACTAATCAAGACTCCTAACTTGTATTTGTTGCCTACATTATTATTGACCGACCTCAGATAGTTGTGACTTCTACATAAGTCCAATTACGATTGCTTAACATAGCGCTAAATTTTTCATTATGGCACACTAGCCATTAACCACTAACAACTAACTTTTACTTTATGCAATTTACTTTTATGCAATTTACTATTCTTGCACATATTATTCATTTTATTTTTCCTTTGCTCATTGGAGCACATGTTTATATTAATGCCATTTGCCTTTTGCCCACTTGGGTATATAATTGTATATATATCTTTTGTGCTTGTGTTTGTCTATTTGTTGTGGACCAAATGCCAAGAATGGTACAATATGGACTTAGAATTTAGAACCTTACCCAAGCAAATGGAATTTTAAGAGCAACTAGGCCTCATGCCTTTAGAGTGCTTAAATGTCAAAGAGCAACTAGGCCTCCTGCCTTTAGAATGCTTAAAGCTTAAGAATGAACTTTGAAAGGACTATCTTCTAAACTCCCTCTTGTCCATTCTTTGATTGTTTATAGGACTTTTTAATGTGTGTTTTCTTGTGCTAGGGGATTCCAACTTCGAGTCACTTTGAGGAACCATTACCATGAGCATCCAAAGTGATAGATACAAAAGCCATTGGAGAATTCCTAGAAGCTTGACCTGTGTGTTTGATTGCTTGAAATGTTTGCTTGTGATTGATTTATTCCAAAGGATGGGAGCTACTTGGATCATCAATATGATCTCAAGAGAGGAACTCCTATTGTGGTTCATTTTCTTTCCCTCACCTTTTTTTTTGTTTTGCTTAGGACTTAGCCATTCTTCTTCTTCTCTCCACTCTAACCCAAGCCAAAACCTTTTGTGCAAACATTTAACTATTGTTTTCAAACATTAGAAACCTAAGCCTTATGCTTTTGATTTTCAAACTTTCTTTTCATAACACTTATTTTGAATTGAATCTTTAAGTCAACTTTGACCATTTTGTATATACTTCTAATTGGTAAATATAACCCATTCAAATGTGCTTTTGTGGTTCCAATGACCACTTTCTTAATCAAATTTTCCATAACCTTTAGCTATTAGGTTTGAGTTATCTTTGTGGTAGATGTAATACTCACCTATATCCTTAGTGATGGACAATGAGTCTTCCATGCTTATTATAGGGTTAACCCTCACTAGCATGTTGAAGTTATCCTCACATGGTGGATTTGTGGTTTGGTTGAGTTTTCTCCCTTTGATAACAAAAGACCTTAAGGCTTTTGGACCAATCAATTCACCAACTAATTTTGAGATTTTTACCCCGAACTACGAGGTTTTGATCCTAATCTTTTCAAGATGGTACGTAGGCAATGGGTTTATCCATTCAAACACAAAAATGTAAAGGGTGTGTTCTCCAATGTGCCTCTTCTTGGTACATGTGGTGGGATTAACTACAAACCTGTTTTGGCACGTCGTCAGCTTGGGTTCCCCCTAAAGGATAAACCTAATAACATTTTGTTAAAGGGTGTGTTCTTTCAGGAGGGTAAAGATCCCCAAGGCTTGAAGGGCAGAACGGTCCGCGCTTGGTGCAAGATTCATAAGAAAGGAAGGAAGGAGTTGGGTCCTAAGAATTGCATCGCTTTGGAGCCTTACACTGCTTGGGCGAGGAAGAGAGCGTCTGAGTATCTCATGCCTTACGAGTATCCGAGACCTACACCTTTGGTTATGGCTGGGCCTTCAACCCTCCCTGACCAAGGAGTAGAGGAGTTGAGAGACGAAGACCTATCACGTGCCTGGATCCGTGAAAGGGAAGAGTTGCTTCAGCAGATTAAGGAGAAGGATGCTTTGATAGAGTTCCTCGAACATCAGGTTATTGATGACCCTGATGATGCATGGACTTCTCTACTTCCTCAGTCTTCCCGGTTTTGGAAGAGGAAGTATGATCGACTCGCCAAAGAGAAGGCAGATATGGAGGCAGCCTACGAGGGGGAGGTGAAGAGGCTTCGCGCATCTTATCTTCCTGTATCCCAAGCTTTAAATGATGATTTCTAGGGATCCATAGGATGATTATTTTCCTTTTCTCTTGTACGTGATTGACAATGATGTACTTCTTTTCCCTGATGTTATGAGATATCTCCATATGTGTTAAAATGTTTAATATTCCCAAAATTTGCAAATAAAACTCTAAAGTTCCTTTGAAATATAAAAACAAATCATATGCACAAGCATTGCATGCATCATGTGCATAAGCAGGTTTTGTTTCCGGCCTCTTGTCCTGTGGTCTAACTCTGTGCTCTTCATTTATTTTGAAGACAATCTGACTCACCGGTACTACACTAGAGCAACACTTCAAGACCAATGGATCATCTAGAGCAAGAGAACCGAGAACTCAAGGATGAAGTAGCCAGATTTACTGCCCTGATGGAGTCATTCATGGCTGCCGAGAGCCAGTCTTCTCCGACGCCTTCAACTCCTCCCTAGAGGACAGTTATCTCAGAAATCGTCTCTTCTACTGTGCCTGCAGCCAGTGCATACTTTGTTCCAACGGCCATGCCAACCGGAATTCCGTGGGGGATGCCTCCTAATTTCATGCCTGAGGGTCCTACTCCGACTTTTGCTTCTATGCCGGCATCTAGCCCGGTCCTTGCTGTTCCTCCTCCTGTCGTGCATACTCTTCCCAGGGTAGACGACACCATCTATCATTCTAAGCCGTCTGAGGGCCCAGATGTCTATGAGAAGATGGACGCTATGAACGATCAATTTCTTGAGCTTCGCAAGGAATTGAAAACATATAGAGGAAAGGATCTTTTCGGCAAGTCTGCTGCCGATCTCTGCTTGGTTCCCAATGTGAAGATTCCTGTGAAATTCAAGGTCCCTGACTTTGAAAAGTACAAAGGAAATACTTGTCCTCTCAGCCACCTGGTCATGTATTCCAGGAAGATGTCTACTCAGACTGATAATGACCAACTGCTCATCCACTACTTTCAGGACAGTCTGTCCGGTGCCGCTCAACGTTGGTATATGGGGTTAGACAGTGCGAACATCCGATCCTTCAACGACCTTGGCGAAGCCTTTGTCAAGAAATACAAGTACAATATGGATATGGCTCCCGATAGGGATCAATTGAGGGCCATGTCCTAGATGGACAAAGAAACATTTAAAGAATATGCCCAGAGGTGGCGAGAGGTGGCAGCACAAATCGTGCCTCCGCTAGAAGAGAAGGAAATGACCAAGATCTTTCTGAAGACCTTGAGTTCATTCTATTATGAGCGGATGATTGCCATCGCTCCTTCTGACTTCACCGAGATGGTGAATATGGGGATGCGTTTAGAAGAAGGACTTAGAGAAGGACGTCTAACCAGAGAAGAAGGCTCTTATGCCAAACGTTATGGGGCGTTTGCAAAGAAGAAAGATGGAGAGGCACATGTTGTGACCTCCCATATGAAACCAAGAAGACCCTCTGTGAGGAGGAAGATCGTGCGTCCCGCCGGTAACCAGCACCAGGTGGCTGATATAGCACCTGTTTTCAGAGACAATCAACAGTATCAGAATCACAACAATAGTCAGCAACCACATCCGCAATATCAGCAACAACAGCACCGTCCACAACAGCAGGCCTACCAGCCTCGAAATAGTAATCAAACCAGCTCGAGTTACGAGAGGAAAAGGGTCACTTTTGATCCTATTCCAATGACGTACGCAGAATTGTATCCCTCTTTGATAGAGAGGAAGCTGATTAGTCCGAGAGATCCACCGGTTATACCTGCTAACCCTTAGTGGTTGTATAAGCCTAAATTACATGGTGTATACCATTCTGGTGCTCCCGGCCATGACGTGGAGAACTGCTACCCTTTGAAGACCAAGGTTCAAGACCTTGTGAGGTGTGGCATTCTGTGTTTCGAGGACGTAGGCCCTAACATGAAGAAGAACCCATTGCCCGAGCATGGGAAATCTGTCAACATGGTCCAGGGATGCCCTGGAAAATACAAGGTCAAATATGTCAGTCATATTCGACAGTCTCTTGTCGAAATGCATCGTTTGCTATGTGATTACAGTCACTATGAGCACGACCATGATAGATGCCGAGTCTGCTCTGTTAACCGATTGGGTTGTCGCCAGGTACGTAAAGATCTTCAGGAAATGCTGGATGAAGGAGTTATTGAGATCCTTCAGAATAGGAATGTTGACGAAGATGAGCCTGAGGTCAACGTAATTTCCCCAGTATTCCGGATACCCGAACCTGTTATCATCAAATATGATGGCAGCAAGCAGAAGGCTTCTCCTGCTCTGATCATTAAGCCTGCCGGTCCATTACCGTACTCTTCCGAAAAAGAAATTCCCTTTCGTTACAACGTTGTTGCTGTAGAAGATGGGAAAGAGGTGTCTTTACCATCCTCCTCTATTGTTAATATCGCAGATGTAAGTGGTTTGACCCGCAACGGTCGTGTGTTTTCAGCACCACCAAAGCCTCAAGCTAGTGCTGATTTTGTTGAACGCCCGATTGGGAATGCTGTGAGCATTCTGAATCTGGAACTTGCTGTGAAACCCTCCTCTGTACTGAAAACTCCTATTTTTGTTGGCCCCAGTGGCAATGAGAAAGAAGACTGTGATGAGATGTTGAGGCTCATCAAAAGGAGCGAGTACAATGTTGTAGATCAGCTTCTACAAACGCCATCCAAAATATCTGTGTTATCATTGCTTCTGAATTCATAACCATATAGAGAGGCTCTGCAGAAGGTTTTGGATGTGGCATATGTAGATCATGATGTCACAATAGAACAGTTCGATAACATTGTTGCGAACATTACTGCTTGTAACAATTTGAGTTTTTGTGACTCTGATCTCCCTGAGGAGGGAAGAGACCACAACTTGGCTTTACACATATCTATGAACTGCAAAGACGACGCCATGTCCAATATGCTGGTGGACACTGGGTCATCCCTGAATGTATTGCCGAAATCGACTCTCTCGAAACTATCATATCAAGGGCCTCCCATGAGGCAGAGTGGAGTAGTTGTGAAAGCTTTCGATGGGTCTCGAAAGACTATGATTGGGGAAGTTGATCTCCCAATCAAGATTGGACCAAGTGATTTCCAGATTACCTTCCAGGTTATGGACATTCACCCATCGTACAGCTGTCTCTTAGGCAGACCATGGATTCACGAGGCTGGCGCCGTGACATCCACCCTACACCAGAAGCTGAAATTTGTGAAGAATAAAAAATTGGTGGTAGTAGGGGGAGAAAAGGCTCTCTTGGTTAGCCACTTGTCTTCCTTCTCATATATAGATGCAGAGGATGAAGTCGGAACTCCTTCCCAAAGTTTATCCATAGTTGAGCCTGTTCAGAAGAGAACTCATTCATTTGCTTCATACAAAGATGCAAAGTTGGCCATTGAGTGTGGTGCAACTGCTGGTTTAGGGAAAATGATTGAGTTGGAAGACAACAAGTCCCGGGCTGGTATAGGCTTTTCTTCTAGGGCGTTCAACGAGAAAGGGTTGTTCAAGAGTGGAGGTTTCATCCACACTGGTCAGGATGAAGAAGCTGCTGCTGTCTTGGAAGAGGATGCAGAGGATTCTGGCAATTTCATCATCCCTGGAGGGATCTGCAACAATTGGGTCGCTGTGGACATCCCTACAGTTATCCACAAGTCAACGTAATGATCACTTTGTTTAAAAACCCTTCTCCCATGCCAAAAGGAGGAGTGATGACATTGTTGGCAACATAAATACAATGATATTTTCATTCAATAAATTCATGTTAAATGTTTGTTTTTCCAATTATTTTCCCTTTTTGCTTTTTGCATGAAATTGGTGATCACATAAAACCCTAAAAAATAGAATAAAATCAATCTTTTCATCTACATAATGATTTTCCTTGTTTGAATTCTAAAGCTTTTCATATCCAAAATCATTATGCAGGTTGATTTCTAGACCCATTGAACATAATGACCCAACACCATCTCCTAATTTTGAATTCCCTGTATTTGAGGCAGAGGAAGATGACGTTGAAGAGATTCCTGATGAGATCACCCGGCTACTTGAGCATAAAGAGAAAATCATTCAGCCGCATCTTGAGAATCTGGAAACAGTCAACTTGGGGTCTGAGGATTGTGTGCGAGATGTGAAGATTGGGGCACTCTTGGAAGAGTCTGTTAAGAAGGGGTTGATTGAGTTGCTACGAGAATATGTTGACGTTTTTGCCTGGTCATATGAAGACATGCCTGGTCTAGATACTGATATCGTGCAACATTTCTTGCCTTTAAAGCCTGAGTGCGTGCCTATAAAGCAGAAACTCAGAAGAACTCATCCCGATATGGCAGTAAATATTAAAGAAGAAGTTCAGAAGCAAATTGATGCGGGGTTTCTGGTGACTTCTACATATCCTCAATGGGTTGCCAATATTGTGCCCATACTGAAATTCTAGTTATCAGACTTTAGATGTCACACGGGTTGTTATGACATCCAATTCTGCACAGACAGGAATTATGCAGAACTTAAACGTAAGTGCAGTAAATAACACAAGTAATTGTTTACCCAATTCAGTCCAACATGACCTACATCTAGGGGCTACCAAGCCAGGGAGGAAATCCACTATTAGTAGTATCAATTCAAAGCTAAACTCACCCGTTTACAACTTATCACTTAATCCCTACCCAATGCAATTTCAATCTTACACTAAGATCAGAGTTCCTACTCACTCCCTCTCAATCACCTCAGTGATTACTACCTTTAATCAATATTAAAGACAATTTGAAGTCACACTTCAAACAACTCTTGATTGTGCTTCACAGCTTTAATCAAGATACACAGCACTCACGCTTAAAAGCTTTGAGTGACACAACACTTATAACTCAATGAACACCCTATACCAAAACAATCATCAACGTGACAATGGCTTGGCTTACAAGATATGTCTAATACAAGACTCACAAAAATACAGCAGTGAAGTATGATGGACACACTTAATCTTCACGCCTCAAAATCCCCGAAACTGAATGAAGGAACGCCTTCCTTTTTATATTGCAGTACCTGGGCTTTTGCACCTGTAGTCTCCTGAATTTAAGGTCACACGAGTTCCCATAAATTCAACATTTAGGTTACTAACAAATAGGCTATTTGTTAGGTTCATTAAATGTAACTTGGTTGTTGGTTTCCTGGTTTTTCTCTAAGCTGTTGACTTCCTGAAGAATAGCCCAAGAAAAGCTGAAACAGAAAACTGAACAACCTACAATATAGCATATGCTGTCAGGAATGAATGTCACGACATTCAGCTTGACATCAAGGTCCATATGCTGAGTCTGTTTTTCTAGAAAACAGACTGTACAATTTTGCTGACCTGTACATGATCAAAATGACCATACTACAGTAACAACTTACATTAATAAATGTCAAAGTGTCCAACTTAACATTTAAACATTTGGCCTTAAGTTAGTTATGTTATTCTCTTGAAGAACAAACTAAGTTACATGCTGAAGTATAGCAGAACACCACTCTGTCTAATGTTCAGTAGCTGCTGTCACTGATGAATGTCATAACATCCAATTTGACATTCAGTCAGTAGGCCTTATGCCAGGTCTGGTCTTCCTTGATAACCAGACTGGAAATAAATACTAAGTTCTAACAGAACACCAGTTGTTCTACTCCTTAGTATCTGTTGACAGGTATGAATGTCACAGCATCCAGTTTGACATTCAATAAATCCTGTGTTAGCTAGTCCTGCAGTAACTACAATGTAGTCACACATACATGTCATGACATCAGTCAAGACATTCGTAACCAACTAGTGTTTTACCACATAATGCAGCCAATTAAACACCTACAAACTCCCCCTTTGGCAAATTTTTGGCTAAAACACTTTGATCCCCATAACAGAGTTCATAGCAGCGGAATCACACACCTAGCAGGAAATAATACTAGCTAATACACTCAGAGTGGCAACACACTCACACACATGGAAGCAGCACACATACAGAAGTTAAGTCTAAAATCTAAACTTCAACACACAGCAGCTGCAGGGGAGGGAATCTGTTACGAGAGTCTGTTGTAGAGACCCACTCTGTTTGTCAGGGGTGGTGGTTATTTGTTTGTCAGGGGTGGTGGTTATTACTCCTCCTTTTTGTCAAAAATGTTGCCTAAGTCAACAACAAACCAGAGAATAATGACAGAGTTACAAACTTGGTTTTACTCCACAGTTTCAACCAAGTTAGCATCCACTTGATCTTGCTTCACAGCTTTGATCAAGTAATCACCCACTTTTGCTTTACAGTAGGTACCACCATATCAGATGCCATGATTTTGTTTCTGACATCCAGAACCACTCCTGCATGAACAACATCCTTGAACTCCTGCAGGTACATCGGCCTTCTCACGGTAGGGTGTCTCCTTACCCTCTTGTAGCCACACTTGTTGCAAGTAGCATAGCTGTGATCTGTTGAACAATCAGAGTATAGTACCAATTGTTTAATAGGCAGAGATATTAAACAATACATCCCAAACATCAGTGGTTGCTATAAGGTCTCAGAGAGACATATTCCCAGTTTGCTCCTTAAGTTTTCAAACTGAGTAGCATCCAGAGCATTTGTAAATATGTCAGCCAGTTGAAGGTCCGTGGCTACATGTACCAAAGTGATCACCTTGTCTTCCACCAGATCTCTGATGAAGTGGTGCCTAATGTCAATATGTTTGGTCCTGCTGTGTTGGATGGGATTCTTGGAGATATTGATGGCATTGAGATTATCACAGAACAATGTCATGACATTTTGAGTGACATTGTACTCAGTGAGCATCTGTTTCATCCAAACCAGTTGGGAACAACTGCTTCCAGCAGCTATGTATTCAGCCTCTGCAGTGGACACAGAGACACAATTCTGCTTCTTGCTGAACCAAGATATGAGATTGTCTCCTAAGAAGAAACATCCACCTGATGTGCTTTTTCTGTCATTAGCACTCCCATCCCAGTCAGCATCACAGTACCCAGATAGGACAGGTTCAGACCCATGTGAATACAGCATCCCATAGTCACAAGTCCCATTGATGTACTTGAGAATCCTTTTGACTTGATTCAAGTGGCTCACCTTAGGCTCTGCTTGGTATCTAGCACATACTCCAACTGCATAAGAAATGTCAGGTCTACTTGCAGTTAGGTAAAGTAGGCTTCCTATCATGCTTCTATACAAGCATTGATCAACACCAGGCCCTCCATCATCTTTGGTTAACTTTAGATGAGTAGGCGTAGGAGTCCTCTTGTGCCTAGCATTATCCATACCAAACTTCTTAACTATGTTCTTGGCATACTTGCTTTGGGAGAGAAACATAGAGTCCTCCATTTGGTTTACTTGCATTCCAAGGAAATAGGTCAGTTCTCCAACTAGACTCATTTCAAACTCAGATTACATCTGGTGAACAAATTGTTGAACCATTTGTTCTGACATTCCACCAAAGACTATATCATCCACATAGATTTGAGCAATCATGATGTTGCCGTCTTCATCCTTCACAAACAAGGTTTTATCTATTCCACCTTTTATGTATCCATTTGAGGTCAGAAATTCGGTCAACCTTTCATACCATGCTCTAGGTGCTTGTTTCAACCCATACAAGGCTTTCCTCAACTTGTATACATGCTTAGGTTGGTTAGGATCACAGAACCCTTTAGGTTGTTCCACAAAGACTTCTTCATTCAAGTAGCCATTCAAGAATGCACTCTTCACATCCATTTGGTATAGTTTAAACTTCAGGATGCATGCTACCCCTAACAGCAATCTGATGGACTCAAGCCTAGCCACAGGAGCAAATGTCTCATCAAAATCTACCCCTTCAACTTGAGTGTATCCTTGAGCTACTAGTCTTGCCTTATTCCTAGTAATTACTCCTTTCTCATCAGATTTGTTTTTGTAGATCCACTTGGTACCAATGATGTTGGTCCCTTCAGGTCTTGGAACTAGCTCCCATACTTCATTCCTTTTGAACTGCTCAAGTTCCTCTTGCATGGCAATGATCCAGTATTCGTCAGTCAGGGCTTCTTTCACATTCTTTGGTTCAACCTTGGATACAAAGCAGGAATTTGAGCTTATTCCCCGTGACCTGGTAGTCACACCACTATTGGGATCCCCTATGATAAGATCCTTAGGGTGGTCTTTCTGAATTCTGATAGATGGCACTTTGGTGGTTGCATCTACTTCACATTCAGGAGGAGGTTCCTCTACTTCTTCAGACTTGACTGGAATGTCAGTTGAACTGTCAAGGAATGTTTCAACATCCTCCATGACATCGGTTCCTTCCTCTTTATCGTCCACAATAACATTTATG
This sequence comes from Lathyrus oleraceus, assembly GCF_024323335.1. NCBI lineage: Eukaryota > Viridiplantae > Streptophyta > Magnoliopsida > Fabales > Fabaceae > Lathyrus > Lathyrus oleraceus. The sequence continues at coordinate 491,973,480 of NC_066583.1, forward strand.
GATTCCATCAGGACATTGGTCCTATAGTTGAACACTCTGTAGGCTCTGCTGTTAGTGGAGTATCCCAGAAATATACCCTCATCACTTTTCGGATCTAGCTTCCTTCTCTGTTCACGATCTATGAGAATGTAGCATTTACTTCCAAAGATATGAAACTACTTCACAGTGGGTTTTCTGCCTTTCCATATTTCATACAGAGTGGAGGAGGTTCCTTTTCTCAAGGTGACTCTGTTGTGAACATAGCACGCGGTATTCATTGCTTCAGCCCAAAAGTGCATGGGGAGCTTCTTTGCATGAATCATTGCTCTGGCAGATTCTTGAATAGTTCTATTTTTTCTTTCAACTATCCCATTCTGCTGGGGAGTTATAGGGGAGGAGAACTCATGACTTATTCCTTCAGACGAGCAAAACTCATCAAACTTGGAATTCTTGAACTCCGTACCATGATCACTCCTAATTCGGACCACACAACTGTCCTTTTCCCTTTGAAGTCTGATGCACTGGTCTTTGAAGACATCAAATGTATCTGACTTCTCTCTGATGAAGCTTATCCATGTGTATCTAGAATGGTCATCAACCACCACGTAGGCATATCTCTTCCCACCAAGACTTTCAACCTGCATAGGTCCCATTAAGTCCATATGCAACAGTTCCAGAACTCTGGAAGTTGTAGGATGTCCCAGCTTCGGATGTGACATCTTGGTTTGCTTGCCCACCTGGCATTCACCACAGACTCTTCCTTCATCAATAAGCAGCTTTGGGATCCCTCTGGCTGCTTCCTTGGATATAATCTTCTTCATTCCCCTTAAGTGGAGATGTCCAAGACGTCTATGCCACATCTTCACCTCCTGTTCATCCTTGGTTGAGGAGCATATTGTTGAATAGTTAGAGACTTTAGGTTCCCACAGATAACAGTTATCTTTGGACCTGGTTCCTCTCATAACTTCCTGATTGTCACCATTAGCCACAATGCAAAGCTCCTTAGTAAACTGAACATGAAACCCTTGATCACACAGCAGACTTATGCTGATGAGGTTTGCAGTTAGTCCTCTTACTAACAACACATTATTCAGTTTTGGAACTCCATAGCAGTCCAGCTTACCCACACCTTTTATTTTACCTTTGGCACCATCACCAAAGGTCACATAGCTGGTAGTGTGAGGTTGAGTATCCACCAGTAGATTTTCCATACCAGTCATATGTCTTGAGCATCCACTGTCAAAGTACCAGTCTTCTCTGGTAGAAGCCCTTAGAGCAGTGTGTGCTATCCTAGGATACCATTGTTGCTTCTTGATGGGAACATAGCGCTTATATGGTTTATGTTTAGGCCTGACATGCGTGGCTTGGTTAGGGAAACCATGAATCCAGTAGCAGAAGGCTTTTATATGACCAAGCCTACCACAGTGGTGACACCTCCACTCCTGGTATTTCCTCTTCTGATGATCATTCATCCTAGTTCCTCGATGTTGAGACATTGGCTTTGACTTCCGCTTGAACTTCTGAACTTTAGCCTTTGGGCGTTTGTGTTCAGCTGAGGATCTTTTCCCAAATCCTAGGCCAGATTTGGTTCCAGACTGCTGTCCCACCTTTAGTATCTCTTCCAAGGTGTCAGTTCCCTTATTCATCATTCTGATGGATTTGGTCATCTGATTCAGCTTGGAGGTCAGCAGGGCTATCTCACCATTTAGACCCTCTATGACAGACAGTTGCTTCTGTCTCTCATCTTCCAGTTCCTTGATGAGGTTCTTCTGCTTTTCTCCTTGTGCACGCACTTCTGCACTGGTGGTACACAGTTTCTTATAGGCTGCAGCAAGTTCATCAAAGGTCAGTTCATCTGCACTTGAGTCATCATCAGAGGCACAAACACTGGTTAGTGCAGTGACATGTTTGGCAGATTCTCCTTCAGATTCACTTTCAGAATCTCCTTCAGACCATGTGATAGTTAGCCCCTTCTGTTTCATCTTGAGATAAGTAGGACATTCAGCTCTGACGTGTCCATACCCTTCACAACCATGACACTGGATTCCCTTGCCTTGGTTGAACTTTTCTTCAGAAGTTGATCTTTTCCTGATGTCAGACGGGATGTTCTTGACATTAGGTCTCCCTCTTTGATCAATCTTCTTCACGAACTTGTTGAACTGTCTCCCAAGCATGGCTAAGGCTTCTGATATACTTTCATCACCTTCAGTATATCCTGCTTCTGCTTTTGTTCTTCTTTTCAGAATTCTCACACAAGCCCATTTCAAAGGTTTGGAGAGAACCAATGAGCTCATCCACCTTCATATTGCAGATGTCCTGCGCCTCCTCTATGGCTGTGACCTTCATAGCAAATCTCTTAGGCAAGGACCTGAGAATCTTTCTTACAAGTTTCTCTTCAGCCATTTTCTCACCTAGTCCACCAGAGGTGTTTGCAATTTCAAGAATATTCATGTGAAAGTCATGAATAGTCTCATCCTCTTTCATCCTCAGATTTTCAAACTTGGTGGTCAGCATCTGAAGTTTGGACATCTTCACCTTGGAAGTACCTTCATGAGTTACCTTGAGGGTATCCCAAACTTCCTTAGCTAGTTCACAGTGGTGTACCAGCCTGAAGATGTTCTTACTGATTCCATTAAACAATGCATTCAAGGCCTTGGAATTTCCAAGAGCTAATGCCTCTTGCTTCTTGTCCCACTCTTCTTCAGGAATCTGCACACTGACTCCATCTTCACCTGTCCTCATTGGATGTTCCCATCCTTTGTTGATAGCTCTCCAGACTTTGCTGTCTAGACACCTTAAGAAGGCTATCATACGAGGCTTCCAGTCATCATAATTAGAGCCATCCAACATGGGTGGTCTGTTTGAGTGTCATATATCCTTGTCCATGGTACTAGAAAGTAACTTCCCTAGATCTCACCCAGAAATTCACAGGCAGGGTGCCTGCTCTGATGCCAATTGAAATTCTAGTTATCAGACTTTAGATGTCACACGGGTTATTATGACATCCAATTCTGCACAGACAGGAATTATGCAGAACTTAAACGTAAGTGCAGTAAATAACACAAGTAATTGTTTACCCAGTTCAGTCCAACATGACCTACATCTGGGGGCTACCAAGCCAGGGAGGAAATCCATTATTAGTAGTATCAATTCAAAGCTAAACTCACCCGTTTACAACTTATCACTTAATCCCTACCCAATGCAATTTCAATCTTACACTAAGATCAGAGTTCCTACTCACTCCCTCTCAATCACCTCAGTGATTACTACCTTTAATCAATATTAAAGACAATTTGAAGTCACACTTCAAACAACTCTTGATTGTGCTTCACAGCTTTAATCAAGATACACAGCATTCACGCTTAAAAGCTTTGAGTGACACAACACTTACAACTCAATGAACACCCTATACCAAAACAATCATCAACGTGAGAATGGCTTGGCTTACAAGATATGTCTAATACAAGACTCACAAAAATACAGTAGTGAAGTATGATGGACACACTTAATCTTCACGCCTCAAAATCCCCAAAACTGAATGAAGGAACGCCTTCCTTTTTATATTGCAGTACCTGGGCTTTTGCACCTGTAGTCTCCTGAATTTAAGGTCACACGAGTTCCCATAAATTCAACATTTAGGTTACTAACAAATATTCTATTTGTTAGGTTCATTAAATGTAACTTGGTTGTTGGTTTCCTGGTTTTTCTCTAAGCTGTTGACTTCCTGAAGAATAGCCCAAGAAAAGCTGAAACAGAAAACTGAACAACCTACAATATAGCATATGCTGTCAGGAATGAATGTCACGACATTCATCTTGACATCAAGATCCATATGCTGAGTCTGTTTTTCCAGAAAACAGACTGTACAATTTTGCTGACCTGTACATGATCAAAATGACCATACTACAGTAACAGCTTACATTAATAAATGTCAAAGTGTCCAACTTAACATTTAAACATTTGGCCTTAAGTTAGTTCTGTTATTCTCTTGAAGAACAAACTAAGTTACATGCTGAAGTATAGCAGAACACCACTCTGTCTAATGTTCAGTAGCTGCTGTCACTGATGAATGTCATAACATCCAATTTGACATTCAGTCAGTAGGCCTTATGCCAGGTCTGGTCTTCCTTGATAACCAGACTGGAAATAAATACTAAGTTCTAACAGAACACCAGCTGTTCTACTCCTTAGTATCTGTTGACAGGTATGAATGTCACAGCATCCAGTTTGACATTCAATAAATCCTGTGTTAGCTAGTCCTGCAGTAACTACAATGTAGTCACACATACATGTCATGACATCAGTCAAGACATTCGTAACCAGCTAGTGTTTTACCATATAATGCAGCCAATTAAACACCTACATGTACCTAAGAAAGATGGAAAAGTACGAATGTGTATGGACTATAGAGACTTGAATAAAGCTAGTCCAAAAGATGATTTCCCTCTACCACATATTGATATGTTGGTAGATAATACAGCTAAATTCAAAGTCTTCTCATTCATGGACGGATTTTACGGATATAATCAGATTAAAATGGCACCCGAGGATATGGAGAAGACAACATTCATCACACCTTGGGGAACATTCTGTTATCGAGTGATGCCCTTCGGTTTGAAGAACGCTGGAGCCACGTATCAACGAGCTATGACTACCTTGTTCCATGATATGATGCATAAGGAGATCGAGGTATATGTTGATGATATGATTGCTAAGTCAAGAACGAAAGTTGAACATGTAGAGCACCTGTTGAAGCTTTTTCAGCGTTTGAGGAAGTATAAGCTTCGTCTAAATCCCAACAAGTGTACATTTGGAGTCCGTTCTGGCAAGTTATTGGGCTTTATCGTCAGTGAAAGAGGTATTGAGGTTGATCCTGCAAAGGTCAAAGCAATACAAGAGATGCCTGCGCCCAAAACTGAGAAGCAAGTCCGAGGTTTTCTTGGCCGCTTGAATTATATTTCCAGATTTATATCCCACATGACTGCCACATGTGTGCCAATATTCAAACTCCTCCGAAAAGATCAGTCTCATGATTGGACCAAGGATTGCCAGAAGGATTTTGATAGTATTAAAGAGTAACTGTCCGAGCCTCCGATCCTGTCTCCGCCTGTGGAAGGGAGACCATTGATTATGTATCTAACTATTCTTGAAGATTCAATGGGTTGCGTCCTGGGTCAGCAAGACGAATCAGGGAAGAAAGAGTATGCCATCTACTACTTGAGTAAGAAGTTCACTGATTGTGAGTCTCGATACTCAATGCTTGAGAAAACATGTTGTGCTTTGGCTTGGGCTCCTAAGCGCTTACGCCAGTATATGTTAAATCATACGACTTGGTTGATATCTAGAATGGATCCAATCAAGTACATATTTGAGAAGCCTGCTTTAACTGGCAGAATTTCCCGTTGGGAGATGTTGTTGTCTGAGTATGATATTGAATATCGAGCTTAGAAAGCTATCAAAGGTAGTATCTTAGCTGACCACTTGGCACACCACCCGATCAAGGACTATCAGTCAGTTCAGTTTGACTTCCCAGATGAGGAGATTTTGTATTTGAAAATGAAAGATTGTGATGAACCCACACTTGATGAAGGGCCAAAGCCTAGTTCCAGATGGAGTATGGTATTTGATGGCGCTGTAAATCAGTATGGAAATGGTATTGGGGCAGTGATTATTACTCCTTAGGGCACAAATATTCCTTTTACAGCAAGGCTAACTTTCAAATGCATGAATAATATGGCAGAATATGAGGCCTGTATTATGGGATTGGAGGAGTGCATTGATCTTAGGATCAAGCATCTTGATGTTTATGGTGATTCGACCCTCGTTATTAATTAAATTAAGGGTGAATGGGAAACGAATCAGCCTGGTCTCATTCCATATAGGGATTATGCAAGGAGGATTTCAACATTCTTTACTGAGGTTGACTTCCATCATATTCCTCGAGACGAGAATCGGATGGCAGATGCTCTTGCCACACTTGCTTCAATGATTGTAGTCAGACTTTGGAATGAAGTTCCCAATATCACCGTGATGCGCTTGGATAGACCAGCTCAGGTATTTGCAGTTGAAGAAGTAAATGATGATAAGCCATGGTATTATGACATCAAGTGTTTCCTTCAGAGCCAGATTTACCCGCCTGGGGCATTTGTGAAAGATAGGAAGACTTTGAGGAGATTGTCAGACAGTTTCTACCTCAATGGAGATGTGCTTTATAAGAGAAACTTTGACATGGTTCTGCTCAGATGCGTGGATAGACACGAAGCAGACCTGTTAATGACTGAGGTCCATGAGGGTTCATTTGGTACGCATTCCAATGGACATGCCATGGCTAGAAAGATGTTGAGAGCAGGCTACTATTGGCTGACAATGGAGTGTGACTGCTGCACGTATGTGAAGAAATGCCATAAGTGTCAGATTTATGAGGATAAGAATTATATTCCTCCAACACTTCTTAATGTGATTTTGTCACCATGGCCCTTCTCCATGTGGGGAATCGACATGATTGGCATGATAGAGCCAAAAGCGTCCAATGGACACAAATTCATTCTCGTAGCGATTGATTACTTCACCAAGTGGGTTGAAGCGGCGCCATATGCAAATGTGACCAGGCAGGTGGTCGTGAAGTTTATCAAGAATCAACTCATATGCCGATATGGTGTGCCAGATAAGATCATTACAGATAATGGATCTAACTTGAACAATAAGATGATGAAAGAGCTGTGTAGTGAGTTCAAGATAGCGCATCATAATTCTTCTCCTTACAGACCTAAGATGAATGGGGCTGTTGAAGTTGCTAATAAGAATATCAAGATGATTATCCAAAAGATGGTGATCACGTACAAAGATTGGCATGAGATGCTGCCATTTGCTTTGCATGGATATCGTACGTCTGTCCGCACTTCAACAGGGGCAACCCCTTTCTCTCTTGTTTATGGCATGGAGGTTGTACTCCCAGTAGAGGTGGAGATCCCGTCAATGAGAGTCTTGATGGAGGCCAAGTTGACTGCTGTTGAATGGGTTCACAATCGTTATGACCAGTTGAATTTGATAGAAGAGAAGAGATTGACTGCCATGTGCCATGGTCAGTTATATCAGCAGAGGATGAAGAAAGCTTTTGATAAGAAGGTCAAGCCTCGTGTGTTCCGAGAAGGTGACCTTGTGCTCAAGAAAGTCTTGTCTTTCACGCCCGATTCCAGGGGCAAGTGGACTCCAAACTATGATGGTCCTTATGTTGTTAAGAGAGCCTTTTCAGGCGGTGCTTTGATACTTACAACTATGGATGGGGAGGATTTCACTCGTCCTGTGAATTCAGATGCAGTCAAGAAATACTTCGCCTAAAAAAAATAAAAAAAAATAAAAAAAGAATAGCTCGCTAAGTTGAAAACCCGAAAGGGCGGCTTAGGCAAAAATGAGCGTCTTGGTGGATTGAAAACCCGAAAGGGCGATCCAGGCAAAAGTTAGAGACATAAAAGATAAATATGAATCCCGCTAGATTGAGTACCTCACCCTGGTGAAATTTAGGCAAAAATTAGGAATTTGACAAGTAACTACATCCTGACAAGACTTTTGTTCTACGACTGCCATCCGCCAGAGATTCTTGCTCACTCATTATCAACCAAAGCTTCAAATACATTGGATTCATAATTGGTGGAGAAATGGTCATTATGTTCAATGTAGCCCTTTTCCAATATATATCACCAATTTCAAATTTGTAAAGATCTATGGAGTCTTGCCATTTGCAGACTACCATTCCATCAAATAAATTTGAGCCTTTTATCCAATTATTTGCACTCTTATTTGTTTCTATCCAACAAATGTTTTGCATGTTGTAATTGAGAAAATATCATTGGTTTAAACAATCAATTTTTTTTATATAAATTGTTTTTAAACAAAGTGAACGTTCACAATAACGAAAGGATACTTAAGAGATCCTCAGTGCTCTCCCAAGGGTGGTATGATCTCCAACAGGGTAAGACATTCGTTCATATTCCTGGCATGACTATATCCTCTTCCTCTAGGATATTGTTATGGTTTATCCCACCAAGTGGAATGCTTGTTGAAGTCATCACCTCTTCTCCCTCCCGCAGAGTAGTTATCTTTACTCCTCAGCAGATATGTTCTCTTTGGTAAGAACGGTATTTGGTGGTTAATCTCCAGAACTCCTTTATCTCCTCGGATAGATTCCTCAGCAGAGTTGTTTGTGGTGAACTTCATCTGTGATGATCCCTGTCCCTAGATGGAATAATTGATGTTCATCCCTCGATGATCTTCGCTCCCCAGCATCGGTAGCCCTTAGTGGACTTGGCTTTCTCTCTTGAGATGTAATACCGGGTGGTTGATTCCTTATACCTGTTTGTGTTAGATTGTCTGTTTGTCAGCATTCATCATACATAAACCATGCATATACATGCATAATCATAACATTCATATATTCATGTTGCATTCTTTGCCATATATCGTTGTTTTTTTTGTCACCTGCCATTTGGTGATATATATATATCCCCCCAGGCAGGTGCGTGTGTCTCATCTCTCCATATAGAGTCAGCCCCATAGGCAGAAAGCGTTTATCCATTCTTCCATATTCCCCACTGAGATATATATCCTCGTGGATGACGGTTGTTTTTGTTCCCTCCCAACACATATATTGGAATGGGTTTCCCTATTGAGTTATATCCCCACTAGGACGAGTCTTGATTCGGTGTGCCTCTGTGGTTTGATCCTAAATTGGCTCTTTGCAACTGTTTCCTTCGCTTCCCTGTGGTATAAATGAATAATTGCTTGGTAATTAGTAATCATTCATATTATCCCCGGTGGAATCTGTAGTTTTTTGCCCTTATACCGGTAGTCATAAACCTACTCTCTGTCCCCTGCAGAGTTAACCTTTTGTTCATCGTAAGTGATGACGGTTACTTCTTCGTGGTTCCCTACCCAGTATCCGGTAGGTATAATCCCCTCCTGGGCAGTTATCTTCATCCAATATTCGGTGTTGATATCCCCTCATTTTCCTGGATAATTGCTCTGATCACGCAATTTATCCCCAGCGGGTCATCTTTCGTCTACCATGTTGTTGTTGGTAATGATTGTTTCTCTCCTGGATTGGTCATCATTATATACCTAGTTTCGGTATCCTGATGCCTTTTCTTTTCGGTTGATTTATCCTTTATTAACCCAGTAACCGGTTGTGGATAATCTTCCATGCGAGTGTATTATCTCATGCACTCTTTGGTTGAAGCCTTTTGTTCTTCCCCAGTAGAGTAAGATTCGTATTCCCTTTGTGGAGTCGAATATCCATCCTATAATCGAGTTTGCTTTTAGCCCTCTTTTGGATGATGAGCGTCTTGGAAATATTCCCCAATTCACGCATTGGTTGGTCACCCATTATATGCCCAGTAACCGTCATCCCTGGTGTCCCTTCCTTCTGCTCCCTATTATGACTTTTGTCCCTTGTGGAGTCAGATTTCCCTGAGTTGAAATATACCTTTTTAGGTCTTCCTCAGATGTTTGGAGTTTTGGTATCTCTCACCCTTATACCGGTCTTAGATATTCATTTCTTCCCGAGCATGTTGTATCTCTGACTCTTATGTCGGTGTTCAGATCATGTGTCTCGTCGAGCTTGTTACCCAGTAACCGGTAACACCTCATCTCGCTGGTTCCCCAGGAGAGTCTTTTTAGACATCCCCAGCGAGGTCCCTTAGTGGATTGTTTTCGTCCAGATTTCTATCTGAAGTATCCGTTGTGGATAGTTTCACTGTATTGGCATATTCCCCAATATCTGCACCTTTAAGTCAGTTCGAGTCTTTCCAATGGATCTTTTCCCTTTGGATTTCTACTCCCCGAGTTTTGAGTTGTGCCCTGCTCACGCCTTTCTTATCCCCATTAGAGTCCCCAGACTCTCCGTCTCCTTTATGAGTATTCCCCTCATAAGGAATTTCAATTTCCTCCTGATCTTTACCTTTGTGGATGCTCATCCCCACAGAGTTTTACCTTTTGCATACATACATCTGCATCATGAGGTCTCTTAGGGAGCAAAATTCGTCTCTTTGATATTATTTAAGCCCATTCTAGCTCGTTAAGACGAAGATTTTAACCTTCCCTTCTCCGGCTAGAACGACCTTAAATAGGGGCATCTGTAAGACCCCAATTTTGTCCCTAAGATCCCTCATGGCATCATGACATTGCATTGCATAGCCTCAAGGATCATTGAGCATCTTGGTTCCTTTTCCCTTTGGGGTGGGACTCCTTGTGAGTGGTTTCAGATCACCAAGCATGCTTGAATTGTATATCATTGTTTTTCTTATTTTGTTTACTAACCAAAAGCACAAAAATATGTCACTTGTTTGTAGCTTGAGCAATCACAAGGTCAAGAGCTTCAAGGAGATCCTTTGTGCAGAGATATGGCCAAATGAAGATGATAGCAAGCATGGTAATAGTTCCCAAAAACTATCATTCATCAAATATGCCTCCCTAGTATCTCAATTCATCATTTTGATCAAAGCAAGTTAAAGGATTTGAGGATTGTTCCCTAGAGAAGCCCTAATTCATTTGTGCATCACAATGCCTTGCTCATGAAGGAACCTCAACCCATTGTTAAAAACAATCAAGTGAAGTTCTTTAGTTCATAATTTCACGCATATTTGAACTTATTTGAGTGTCCTCAATCATCAATTCATCAAGATATGGGTTGTAGACTTGAAAAGTTGATCAGTCAATTCATCTGACTATTTTGAAATGCACTGAGACCTAACTTTTTATGTGTTGGTCAAATGGAGATGGTTCCAAAAGAAAAAATGTTCTTAAGGACAATATGAACAACTTTCATGTTCATCAAAAGTTGATCTGAAGCTTGAAAGACCATCTTCCATTCCAAAACATTATAGGTCATTTTGATGAAACCCTAATTTTGGGTCAACTTCCCAAGGACACAACTAATTCTTTTTTTATGATCTTGAGGTGGTATCAAATGCATTGGAAAGCTTAAGATGTCTACTTCAAATGTTATGTTGAACAAAATTTCAAAATTTCAAAGGAAATACATGTGATAATGCAAGACATTATAGGTCCTTTTTGACCAAATGCATTAAAAGGCAAAAAAGTCCAAATTCAAGTGCCCATAACTTCTTCATAAAAAATCCTAATGATGCAACATTTAAGTCCATTTTGATTTTCTTGAAACTATCTACAACTTTGGTGTTGGAGGTCTTTTCATTTGAGGCTTGCATCATCAAAATAGAGGGGCTTTAAAATTGGCTAATTTTAGAAACCTTGCATTGACATGTTTTGCACATCACACTTTAAACTCAAATTTCATAAATTTCCACATTCCAAATGGATTTTAACCCAACATAACAATTGTTCCTTACATCAAGACCTTTCCAACCATTACTCACATGATCATGTTTGGATTTTTCCATTGGGACTTTCGAAGAGATGAATGTTTAGGTACAAATGAAGAGTTCACTTGATATCTTGGTGCATAAGCAATTACCTTGCAAGTCACACGTCCAATTCCATCTGGCTGGTGCTCAGAACTCATTTGGCATTGTTTTTGGGCCTTGTGCATGATCATGCAAGCCCATGCAATGAAGCTTCACATGCCATGCACACGGATCAATTCACACTCTCCTTGCCACTTCCTCTATAAATAGAGACTTCATTCCATTCATTTCACACGCTTGGTTCAACCTGAAATGTTGTAGAATTCTCTCCCTAACCATCACTAAAGAAGCAAGTTCCATTTCTTTCAAATTTTTCAGATCTGAAATTCAACTTCATCTGGTTGAATTCTTAGATCTAATGCTTCTAAACCTTCATCATTCATTTCATTGAACTTCTGTTTTAGCAAAGCAAGCAAGGCATCGTGCTCAAATTACCAGAACTCAAGCTCAGACTCCAACTGGTATTTTCTTCGATTCTCCTCATCCATTGACCTATTTGCCTGGATCTTGTGTTGGCTAAAGTCCTCTCAATGGAGGCACCATGTTTATGCTTTTAATTTTTGAAATTCATTGAGTTCATGATGAACACCAGATTTTTCAACTTCTGACTTCTCAAACCATAGAAATCTAGAATGAAAATGGTTGGCACAAGGATGATGTACATTATCCTAGCTTTCTAATGATGTATAGATCGCATGGTTTGGTTAAGGTTTGGATCTCTGTAAATCTGGCCGGAAACTGCATGCTCACCGGAGAAGACGGTGGCTCCGGTGGCTGCTTCATTGCCCGATTTAATCTGGACCATGTGATGGTGTTTCCAGATTCGATCCTAGGCGTCCAATGTTATGACCTTTTTAAATGCATCATGCGCTTCAGTTGACCAGGGTACATGGTAGGCGCGCATCTTTGGAGCGGGTGATCTGCCAGCTCAATTAATGAGCTCAGATCTAACGCTCCATGTTTTTTTGCATTTTTATTTTCTGATTTTTATTTTCTTTAATTCCTTTTATTTCAAAAAATCATATCTCTTTCATTTTTTATCCAAAAATTATGGGACCAATTGCATTATTTCCCAAATAAATTCTAGTTTCTATTTCTTATTTTTAATATTTTTTATTTTGTCATTTGATATTTTTTGTGAATTTTCCCTTCTCTGGTTATTTTTAATTCATTTTAAATAGTTTTTGACATTCAAAAAATGCAAAAATATTTACTCAATCTCTTTGAATGATGATGGATCTATGAAAAATATTCTCATCAATTTTTGAATTGATTTGAGATTTATTTGAGATTTTAGTTCAATTAGGTTATTTTTATTCATTTTTTATTGATTATAAATAGTTTTTGACTTTTAAAAATGATGAAATTTTTTGTCAAACTTTGTTTGACCTTATTGAACTTAGGATAAATCACTTGGACTTTTCAAAGTTGATTTGAAGTGATTTTGAAGTTTGACCTTTCTTTTATTTTTTTATTCAAGTTTATTTTTAATATTAAAAAATGCCAAAAATATTTTATTCATTTCTTGACTCCCAATCTTCATCTCACTTCTGTTTTTGATTGTTTGACCTTGACTCTCAATGTTATTGGTCAACATATGAGGATTGGCATATTGTATTTCATTTAATGTACTTTAATTTTGTCATTTCCATTTCTCTTATTCATCTCCTTCTTCTTCTTCTTCTTTTTCCTTTTGATCAATGAGTTGAAGGTTGATAAGTTAGCATTGATTAGGGAGATTTAATCTTCCTTGATCCAAATCTAATTCATCTTGATCAATTGATCAAGTGAATGGCTTTGCATTAAGGACAAGTTGTTTCCTAAATCATGCAAAAGACTTAAACCAATACAAGATCAATTCTCTTCTTCTTTTTGGCATGGCAAGTTGTTGGGACTTGGTTCACTAATCAAGACTCCTAACTTGGGTTTGTTGCCTACATTATTATTGACTGGCCTCAGATAGTTGTGACTTCTACATTAGTCCAATTACGATTGCTTAACATAGCGCTAAATTTTGCCTTATGGCACACTAACCATTAACCACTAACAACTAACTTTTACTTTATGCAATTTACTATTCTTGCACATATTATTCATTTGCTTTTTCCTTTGCTCATTGGAGCACATGTTTATGTTAATGCCATTTTCCTTTTGCCCACTTGGGTATATAATTATATATATATCTTTTGTGCTTGTGTTTGTCTGTTTGTTGTGGACCAAATGCCAAGAATGGTACAATATGGACTTAGAATTTAGGACCTTACCCAAGCAAATGGAATTTGAAGAGAAACTAGGCCTCATGCCTTTAGAGTGCTTAAATGTCAAAGAGCAACTAGGCCTCCTACCTTTAGAATGCTTAAAGCTTAAGAATGAACTTTGAAAGGACTATCTTCTAAACTCCCTCTTGTCCATTCATTGATTGTTTATAGAACCTTTTAATGTGTGTTTTCTTGTCCTAGGGGATTCCAACTTCGAGTCACTTTGAGGAACCATTACCATGAGCATCCAAAGTGATAGATACAAAATCCATTGGAGAATTCCTAGAAGCATGACCTGTGTGTTTGATTGCTTGAAATGTTTGCTTGTGATTGCTTTATTCCAAAGGATGGGAGCTACTTGGATCATCAATATGATCTCAAGAGAGGAACTCCTATTGTGGTTCATTTTCTTTCCCTCACCTTTTTTTTGTTTTGCTTAGGACTTAGCCATTCTTCTTCTTCTCTCCACTCTAACCCAAGCCAAAACCTTTTGTGCAAACATTTAACTATTGTTTTCAAACATTAGAAACCTAAGCCTTATGCTTTTGATTTTCAAACTTTCTTTTCATAACACTTATTTTGAATTGAATCTTTAAGTCAACTTTGACCATTTTGTATATACTTCTAATTGGTAAATATAACCCATTCAAATGTGCTTTTGTGGTTCCAATGACCACTTTCTTAATCAAATTTTCCATAACCTTTAGCTATTAGGTTTGAGTTATCTTTGTGGTAGATGTAATACTCACCTATATCCTTAGTGATGGACAATGAGTCTTCCATGCTTATTATAGGGTTAACCCCTCACTAGCATGTTGAAGCTATCCTCACATGGTGGATTTGTGGTTTGGTTGAGTTTTCTCCCTTTTATAACAAAAGACCTTAAGGCTTTTGGACCAATCAATTCACCAACTCATTTTGAGATTTTTACCCCGAACTAAGAGGTTTTGATCCTAATCTTTTCAAGATGGTACGTGGGCAATGGGTTTATCCATCAAAACACAAAAATATAAATAAATTTGTATATTCTCTTCTCATCTCTTCAATCATGTTTGCACAAATAATTTTCACAAAAATACCAACCTTACAACAATTATGAAAAGGGCTCCCTAGGAGTACCTAGGATGTCTTGGGTGCCTAACACCTTCCCATTGCATAACCAACCCCCTTACCCCGATCTCTGTTTCTTTTAATAGTTTTTTGTTAAAACTATTAGGTTTTTGTTCGCTTTCTAACCATTCCTTTGGATAAATAGAAGTGCGGTGGCGACTTGACTTGTATGGTTTACCTTGGATTTAGTCAATATCTCTAATGGTAACGAATACCCCGCTACACTATGAACTACGGAGATCTGAATTACTCATTGCATTATGAGGATACGTAGGCATGAGGGCCTAAATCCTCACCGAGCACTTTATCTATTTCTTCCTTTTCCCTCATTTTTTTACGGTTGATCTTTAGATCACACATATTTGAGCAAGAACAATCAAAATGGTTCATATGGAGTACCATGGATGTTAGGGGTGCTAATCCCTTCCCTTTTCATAACCGACTTCCTTACCCAGCTTATCTCTTTCCCCCGGGTTTTATTGATGTTTTCCCTTTCCTTTGGGAATAAATAAAGTTCGATGGAGACTCTGTTGTATGTTCGAGCGTATGATGCGTTCGAGTATATTTTCGCTAGCTTCAGCTGACGACTCTGCTGGGGATTACTTCGCTGCTTGAAGTACTTCCTAGTCGCTAAAAGGAGTTGAGCCTAGTTTTGGTTTTTCCTCGCTAATTTTAGGTTTATATATTTATACCTTACTCGCTTTATATTATTCGCCATTTATCTTATTATTGTTATATTCCCCTATTCTGGATATCTGTATATGTTGTTGTTGGGTTGGGGTGACGATGCATGAGAGAGAAGCTCTATACCCGATCTTTAGTACAAATATATGATAGTAACATGGCTAGAGTCGTGTTTGAACTCCGTGGAGTTATTCCAAAATTATGGTTGACACGAGACGTCACACCTAGAGTAGATCCTTTTGGGAGCAACATTGTCCGATGAGTCATTCGTATAAGGCAATAGTATCTCAAAATGGGTCATTGACTCTAGGGACATTTTAGGATCACACTTTGAGGATAATACATACTTGTGGGAGGGATATTGGATTTTTCATGTAGAAAACCAAGAACCTTCATATTCGTTTTCTTGTGTATACGTCGGACTTTTGAACTTGCAACAAACAAAATATACAGTTTATCCAGAACATGTTAAAATTCTGATTATGTGATATCTCACCATCATTACATCATATAACATGATTGCATCATAATGTTGATTTTTTCTTGTTACATTTGCATTTTTCAGGGACCTACAATTGTTAGTTGCTATTGTCGGCTAAGTTATGGAAAAGACGGACAGAAGAAACATGTATTAATACAAGTTAAGAGACTCCAAGTTCGATGAACTGAGGAAGCTCAATGAATTTTTGGCCGAAGATTACAAGGTAGCCTTCAAGAAAGCTTATGGTAATTTGTTGGGAATCTTAGCTACCAGAGAAGATGCAGGATTGATATTCACATTTGCACAGTTCTATGACCCCACATTACATTATTTCAAATTTCAAGACTCTCTTCTAGCTCCCACGCTGGAAGAATTTGCTCACTTGCTCCAATTTCCGGTTAAGAACTAAGTGCCTTACATGGTTGAAGTTAACTTCCTAGATTCTTCCGAGATAGCACAAGCATTACGCATTAAGAAGGATTTTATTGAGTCCAGTTTCCGAGTTAAGGGTAATACCAAGGGCCTTTCGTCTAAGTTCTTGTCGAGAAAGCCACTATATTTACCAATAGTGGGAGCTAGGACACCTTCTATGCTAGATTTGCATTACTCATATATGGTCTGGTGATATTCCCAAGTGTCGAAGGTTTCATTGATAAGGTCGCCATCACCATCTTTATCTCCCAGAACCCAGTTCCTACACTACTAGTTGATGTTTTCTTCTCCCTCCATTGGAGACACATGAAGAAGGGTGGAACTATTAATTATTGCATTCCTCTACTTCACAAGTGAATCATGACCCACTTACCAAAGAGAGGACCATTTATTGATAATGTGGGGGCATTGAAATGGTCACAAAGATTGATGTCATTGGATGTTGATGACGTCATCGGGTACAACCATGATTACATTGGGGTAGAACTTATCTATCTTTGTGGGGAGTTTGTGATTGCTCTGCTCATCAGTACTGAAGGGGAGTTGATCAACTATAACCCCGTTCTCTCACTGCATCAGTTAGGGTATACACTGAGGGAAAAAATCGATGACCGACAATTAGGAGAACTACTTTTAGTTGGAGGGGTCGAGAATCTGGATTTGATGAAGAAAATGCACAGAGTCTTGGGTAAGATACAATGTATTGGGAAGAAAGAATTGGGCAAACAGATGTGCATTGCAACAATACCATATTCTACTTGGGTGAAGTCAAGATCTAAGATGATTAAGTTGTTATATCCATGGGAACCTTCCATGAGTCTCAAGACTATTGAACCACATGTTGCTACCATTTATGAAGTGGATCGTCTCAAAGAGACTATTAGGAAGTTGGAGAAAGAGAATGTAGGCCTGTGGTCCAGTCTAGGAAAGTTCACATCAGAAAGGGGCGCTTTAAAAACCAACCTTAGTTAGAAAAGAGAGTGATTCAATAAAAGCAGACACTGATATTCAGATTGAGCATAATAAGAGGAGAAAAGTGGATGTAGCCTTGAAGGGAACTTTTGATTCCCTTGCGACCAAAAAGAAACAATTATCTGAAGCCCAATACCGCACATGCAAATTTGATATTGATTACTAAAACCAGATCAAGAATCTACAAGACCAATTAGAGAAGTATCAGAAGGGGTTGAAGGAAGAGCAAAGTCGTGCCAAGAAGCTAGAATGAACTCTTTCATAACACCATAGTGATCTCGATAAAAGGTTTGAGGAGATTCAAGAACTGAAGGGTTAAGCACACCGGAATTCGGAAGATAGGAACCAGCTGAAAGATGAAGCTACTCAGTGGGAGATCCACAGTCGCCACCTGCAGGTTCTCCTGGATCAAAATGAGGTGTTTGTATAAGATCTCTTAAGTAGGCCTAATCATTCCTTATTGTACAACCTTGTTAAGGATGCACAGTACAGGAATGACAAACATGCACGCCTGGCCAAATTTGTTGACCATGGACTTGAGGACCTTCCTGGATTACTGAAGAAGGCATATGCTGACATGTTCCCTCACAACATTCCATGGGCTATTTTTCATTTTGTATCAGTGTGTAGGGTTGTATATGAAAGGATCAAGGATGATCTTCTTATAGTTCATTAAATACATTTTGAGTTATAATAATTTGTACTATTGATCTTCAAATGAATAAAATAGATTTTGTTGGAATACGTATGTTATCTTATTCCTACTCACTATATGACTATATATGCACACTAAGACCCTAGAAATATTTTTATTTTTTGCTTACATGCATCTATACATTCATGCATTCATTACATTTTGCTAACAAGAAAACAAAAAGCTTACCCTCTCCATCTTTCTATAGCAAATACGACGACTCATCGTCGCTATTATACTCGTGCCAATAAATCCAGAATCATGGCTTATTACGAATATGATAACGCTGCTGTCAAGGAGACTCTCGCCCAAGTCCATGGAAGAATGGACCTTTTTCAGGGAAACATGGAGACCATTCTGGAAATTCTCTAAGCTCAAAGGGATTCTACCTCTACTAACCTTGTTGCTGCCAATGTCACCAATGCTGCTGGGGTGACCAATGCTACTGCTGATGTCGTTGCTACCGTCTAAACTCCTGTGGAGACTGTGGTACCAACTGCTGTGAATTAGCACATGTTTTCTTCTGCTGCAAATAGGCTTGCCGCTGCCTATCACTGAGAAATGCCCCCAAATTTTGATACTCAATTTGCTAATGGGGGTGCATTTATCCCTCATCAAGCTCTTGTCGCCCCTAATGTTGTCGGGAATGTTGTTGTCCCATGGGGTATGCCCACGATCCAAACTCCTCTGACGGTTAATGCTGCCAACCCCGAGGAAGCCCAAGGTCGGATTCTTGCTGAAACCCCTGACAATGAAGACGAGTACCGAGGCCCACGAATCTACTTTCAGATTCTTTCCCATGCTACTCAACTTGTGAATCTGAACCAATTTCAAGCTACTCGGTTTGCTTACACTGGGGAAACTTCTGTTCTGATGCTGACATATGCACCTACCAACCCTACACTCCAGTACGTGCAGGCTGGGGCACCTCAGGCCCCTAATGCTCAAGCTAGAGGGAAGTTCCATCACATGATGAACACTGCTTCCCAAACAGTGCCTCTCGGTTTCTCTATCCGCTGCAGATTTTGTTTGCTCCCAAAAATGCACCTATTCAGGCGTTAGCTCAGGATACCTCTCGATCGGCCAGTCAGGTCATCGTCCCCACTTCTAGTCCGACCCGAACGAAGGATTACCAATTGTTGGATGATAAAATAAGGGCTATCAAAGGTTTCTCTGTCTTCAACATTAACGCAAGAGATCGTTGTTTGGTTCCGAACTTGGTACTTCCTCATAAGTTCAAAGTACCAGATTTACCAAAGTATAAGGCGCTAAGTTATCCTCGAAGTTAAATTACGATGTACTGCAGGGAAATGGCATCGTATATTGACAACGATGATCTGCTAATCCAATGCTTCCAAGATAGTCTGTCAGGGGCTTCCTTGGACTGGTATATTGGCTTAGAGCGCACCAAGATTAGATCCTTGACAGATTTATCTAAAGTGTTCCTAAAGCAATATAAGTATAACCTCGACATGGAACCGACCAAATTGCAACTACAAAATCAGGCACAAAAATTCGGTGAGACTTTTAAGGAGTATGCTCAACGTTGGCGAGAAATGGCTTCTAGGGTCAGACTGACTTTATCAGGTAATGAACTCGTCGACATCTTCATGGCCACTCTTCTGGGGCTGTTATTTGTGAAAATGATAGACAGTTCTTCTACTAACTACGTAGACATGGTGACCATTGGTGAACATGTCGAAGATGGGTTAAAATCAGGAAAGATCGCAGGTATCTTCGCTTAACAGACTACGAATAAGAAGCCGCATGGGGGCTTGTCAAAAATAAAGAATGGGAGATAAGTGTTGTAATGGCAAGTGTCCACCCCTAATATCAATTTCCTATGACACCCATGCCATATTATCTGTATCCTTATGTTTCCGCCGCTCAATATCAACAACCTCCGTGCCAGTATCAACCACATAACCGCAATCAATAATCAACACCGGCTCAGAATACTCAAAATCAGTAGAACACTCGTGATAATAGGGGCCAAGGTCGAGGCCAAAATAATAGGAATAACTTTGGCAAACATCTTCATCTTGATCAGATCCCGATACCATATGCTGAATTGGTGCCATATTTGATTCATGTCGGAGCTATTGTGCCAAGGTAAATCCCACTGGCCATTCCTCCTTATCATCCAAAGCATAACCCTAATGCCTCGTGCGCCTTCCATGTCGGGTACATAGGACACTCTACAGAAGACTGTTGGACTCTCAAGAATAAAATACAAGAGTTGATGAAACAAGGTCTGATACAGTTTTCCAGATCTAAGGTAATTGAAGAGATTGAGTGATCGAGCCTATAACTATTGTGTACAGGAAGAAGAAGGTTGAAGCTCTTCCCAAGAGGATTCAATCGATCCATATTCGTCTTCACAGTCCGTTCCCGTATCAGAACACCAAGGTAGTGGCTTGAAAGTGTGAAACAATGGCGTACGTGGGCAGAAAAAAGATTCACATCACTGACTCTGAAATTGTTAATATAACTAGAGCGGGAGGCATGACTCGTAGTGGCCGTGTATTCTCTCCAAAATACACGCATGGGGTGTCTCCATCACCCACAGTTATCCCGCATAAGGAGAAGGTCTTTCCCACTCCTCCTCCGCATGCAGGGGCATCTATACCCGTCACTCTGACCATGATAACTTTTCCAGTACCAACAAAGTTATTGCCGATAAGGTTGCAGAATCCGAGACTTCTAAGGGTAAAGGGGTGATGATTGAAGACGAACAGGTTGAAGGTCACAAGAAAAGTATCACTTTTGAGGAAGGGTCAATAATTCCTCAAATTGATCAAGAAAAGTGACTTCAAGATTGTTGATCAGTTAGGCCAGACTCCTTCCAAAATCTCCATATTATCTTTACTTCTGCATTCTGAGGCTCACTGTAAAGCATTGTTGAAAATCCTGAATCCTGCTCATGTGATGCAGGATATCACGGTCGATCAGTTTGATGATGTGGTTGCAAATATCACTGCTAGCAGATACTTAGGATTTAGTGAAGCAGAATTACCTCCTGAGGGAAATGCTGACAATAAAGCATTACATATTTCAGTGATGTGTACAGACTCTTTACTATCTAGATTTCTTGTCGATATGGGTTCTTTACTTAATGTAATGCCAAATTCCATATTAAGTCAATTACAGTTTAAGGGGCCTGAGATGAGGATTAGTGCATTGATTGTTTGAGCTTTTGATGGCTCTAGAAGACAGGTCATTGAGGAAGTGGATTTACCCATTTGCAATGGAACTCACCAATTCAGTATCACCTTTCAAGTCATGGACATTAACCCGGCCTACAATTGTTTGTTAGGTAGACCGTGGATTCGTGTTGTTGGGGCAGTCACTTCTACATTGCACCAAAAGTTGAAATTCTTGATTGACGAAAAGTTGGTTATAGTATGTAGTGAAGAAGATTTGTTAGTTAGTGAACTTTCTTCGTTCAGATATGCCGAGACTGATGAAGGGGTTGTTGAAATTCCACTTCATTGCTTAGAGTTTGAAGAGGTTAATTCAGCTACTGCTAATCATGATCAGTTATCTGCTACCATCCTTTCTCTTGTCAGAAGCACCAAGCAGACTCTGAAAAAGGGTACATTAGCCAATTGGGGTAAAGTTGTCAATATGGAAGATAAGCGTGACAGATTCGGTATAGGTTATGGTCCATCAGCTTGCAAAGCAAGCACGAAGAAGAAACAGTCCAACCTGGTCAAATTCAGCAGTACAGGCTTCCAAAGCAATCACACTGTGGCAGTCATTGGAGAATCTAGTGGTAGCAAACCGGAGACTCCCAGTCTTGTACGTAGATGTCCTTCAGGATTCAAGCTCACCAACTGGACAGCTTCCGTGATTCACATAGTGTATTAAGAGAAAACGTAATGCAGTTTATTTTTTTAATCCCTTGTCTTCGCCCGAGATAAGAGGACATCTTGTAAGGGCCCCCGTGTTTAAAAGTATTATGTGATTAAATAAAGAAAGTACTTTTTGCATGAAAAATTTGTGTTCCTTTTCTTTCAGTTATTTCCAATTTTTCACAAAAAATGAAATGGCAAAAGTTTCTTTTTCTTTTTCCACTTTATTAAAAAGCATTCTAAAAATAAGCTCATAATATGCAGAGCAAATAAAACCATTGTGTAATGGTAAATTCATGACCATCAAGCTATGGGTAAGTTAGACGTCAATAAAACCAGAGTTGCCACCGCGCTTTTATTGTTTCCAAGGGAAAGGGGAAAAGTACGAACAAAACCCAAAGATAAGAAGTTTTCAAATCAAAACTAATAAAATGCCAGAGATTACATGTAAGGGGGTTGGTTACACAGATGGAAGGTGTTAGCACCCAAAGTGTCATAGGTACTCCTAGGGAGCCCTTTCTTGTGTGCATATGTGTTTTTGTACAAAAGATGTTTGTAATAAATAGAATGGGGGGATGAGAAAAGAATTAATTAATTATATTTTTGTGTTTGACAAGACCTTCGGACTTGTGCCTACGTACCAACATAAAATAAGGGATCAAAACCTCGTAGTTAGTGGTATCAAATTCAAACTAAGTGAGTTGATTTTAACAAAATTTTAAGTTTATAATAGGCGCAAAAGGCCTAAAAGAGGTTTGAATGAGTGTTAGTTATTTTTGGCTTTTGAAATTTTAAGTCAATATGATTATATTTATTTACAAGTTTGATTAAGAAAAGAAGTTTGAAAATCCAATGGCATAAGGCCAAAGTTTCTAATTTGCAATATGGTCAAAGTTTAGAAAACACAAACAAAGAAGATTTTAAAAGAAGGGAGAGATTTTGAAATTAAAGAAGTGGGGAGGAGCAGAAGAGACTAAACCTAAGCACAAATTTAAAATTTGAGAGTTGAAAGGATCTGACCAACGAGCTGCAATCTAATAGACAAGAATGTCATATAGAAACCCAAATTTCCCTTGGACTTTAGAATCAAGCAATATCAATACACAAATAGCAAGATGAATAGCAGGGCATCAAATAAAGATAGCCACATCCAAGTTAGCAACTCCATGATCTTCTTCAAAAATTCCCTTGTATCAGATGACTTCAAAGATAGGCATTAGACACAGGTTCAAAATAACAGCTTCAATATGATCATGTTGCAGATGAACTCAAGTGGATCTTCAATACTTGCATCAGATGAAAGTTTACTTCACAAGCACTTGGTTTCATAAAAGTTGGCATTGGTCAAGTCCTTTTCATAGGGAGTGTTGCCTAATTCTAAGTCCAATGTCTCAGATCAAATCCAACAGTCCACACAAAATGTTTTTTAGGGTTTTTGTTCTTATTATGTACATTAAGGTCCAAAGACCACAAACACAAACAAGTATATACAAACACAATATATCACAAATTATGGCCCAAGTGGGCAAAGTGAAAATGACATTAAAGTAAACAAATTGAATGGTATGAATAATGGAAAATGAATAAAAGCTTGAAATTAAAGTGCATAAAAGTAAATGGCTCGAAATTAAATGTTAGTAGTTAGTTGATTAGAATTTAGTATTGCTTTTGCTTTTGTATTGTTTAAGTCATTCTTTGGAGAACACTCAACCCACTTATCACAAGCATGGATCCTTGAACCAAGACATCTTCCAAAGAAAGGAAAAAAGGCCAAGTTTCCACACAATACCATGAAAGAGGGGAGACTTACAATCTCACTTACTAGAATGCTATGCCTTTTATGTCACAAACTTAGAGCTAGGTTAAGCAATCGTAATTGGACTTATGTAGAAGTCACAACTATTTTAGGCCGAGCAATAGAATTTTGGTGTTAATACATGTTAGAGACATATTATAATGAACTATGCTCATAAAACATACCACACATAAAAAGAATATGCAAAGTGGTGGACCTAATCTCATCCATACTCATGTTGATTTTGCAATCAACTAGCCTTAGGATATAGAGATATCATAGGTTCATGGCAAGAATGAATAAAGAAGGGGAATGATGTGAGCAAATTCTTTACTTTGAATAAGTTTTGAATGATAGCAAATTGTGTGATCATTGTCTAATTGTTAGTTGTGCATTATTTTACATGATTCATTTATGTTTTTAGCCTATACTATTGTTTCATGTCTATACATAAAGATCCACATTGATACCTCTCTTAAAAGAACTCATAAAAACTATTGTGTGTCAGTATGTATCAATACATGTACATATGCATCGATCCATAAATTTGTTGTAAATCACAAAACGTTTTTGCTTCAGTATGTATCAATCCATACGAGTCTTGTATCGATACATAGTTAGTTAAAATGCTGCATGTATCGATCCATACAAGTCTTGTATCGATACATGCTTAGTTAAAATGCTCTATGTATCGATACATACGAGCTTTGCATCGATACATGCTTAAATTAATTCTCTAAAATTGATCAAAGTTACAATATGTATCGATACATAACCTTTTGTATCAATACATAAGTCTGTTTTGTCTACTAACAACTTCTGTCTTTCACATATAAGAAGTATTTTGACAGCAACGAAATTGGAACGAATTCAGAGAAGAAAAACAGTTGTAACACCAATCAAAGGAGTGTTTAGCAGCAATTGTTTGAGCAGTTAGAAACCTGAAAGAGACTTCATCTTCTTCATCTTCTCAATCTCTTTTCTTCAAGAACATCAACACATAATCATTCTTGTTCTTTGGATTAAAGGATCAACGAGATAACGTTCAGTGGTACGATCAAGGATCTAGCTGAGGTGTTCAGTGGAACGATCGAGGATCTAGCTGAGTTGAAGGTTGAAGCGGGTTTCGAGGAAAAACCAACTGGTTTGTCCTTCAAGAACTGGAGTGTTCTTGCGGGTTTGTTAGTCACGTTTGCAGAACAGATTCGGCCGCAGCGTAGGGTTTGGAAATTGGGTGATTTCACAAACAGGTCGTGGAACCAGTGAATTGTTTGCAATTTCTTGCAGGAAATTCTTGATTGAGCTCAGATCAAGTGGAGGTTTTACACAAGAAGAAGTTCTTGGGATTTAGAATTCTGTCTGTGTATTGTAACCTTGTATCAACGAATTCGGCATTATTGATAATTACAGTTCTCAATTTCATTAGAAATTGGGAGGGAGACGTACCCACACGCGAGGACGACAGTGGGGAACTTCCTTACCAAATCTCTGTGTATCGTATTCTTTCCTTATCTCTCTTTACGTTTCCAACAGTTTTGTGATTTCAGTTGGTGTAGTGTGGCTGTACATTTAGTTATACAATAGTGGCAAGAAAACTTCGTGATCTAAACTCCATCATTGTTCATCATTGATCACATACACACCAATTGTTTGACAAAACTGTCAGCTGAGTTTTATTCATTGAAAGAAGAATTTAGTGATAAGTGCATTTGATTTGATAAGATTCTGGTGTTAATAATCTCTATCGTTCTAATTCAAATCCAGCAATAAATTCGCGTGTCCGGTTTTCTAGTAGCGGTTCAGAATAGGCGGAAGTCGATTCGGGACTGTAATTTTCCGCTAAGTTTCAATAACTCTGATAAGATTTTTTAAATCCGTTTATTTTAAAGAGGTGATCTATTCACCCCCCCTCTCGATCACTAGCCACACCGTCTAACAAGTGGTATCAGAGCCTTGTTCGCTGTTGCTCTGTGGCTGCCTGTAACGATATGGATTCTGAACCAAAGGGGGCGTATAATAGAGCGCCTATTTTCAACGGTGAAAATTACGGCTACTGGAAAGACTGCATGCGAGTTCATATAAATTACGGCTACTGGAAAGACTGCATGCGTGTTCATATAAATGGTCCTTTTCAAATTACTATGACAAATGCGACTGGCGCCATAGTTCCTAAACCAGAAGCTGATTGGAATGAGAAAGATGAGAAAAAGTGGTCGTGTGATTGAAGAGCTCGAAATATGCTAATTTCAGCACTTGGTGTTGATGAGTATTATCGGGTATCCCATTGCACGACAGCTAAAGAAATATGGGATGCTTTAGAAGTTGCCCATGAGGGTACTACTGAAGTAAAACAGTCCCGCATTAACACACTCAATCAAGAAGTTGAGCTCTTTCGCATGAAACAAGGAGAATCTATCTCCGACATGCAAAAGAGATTTACTCATCTCACTAATAGGTTGAATGCACTTGGAAAACCTGTTTCCAATGAAATAGCTACTAATAAAATTCTAAGATGTCTTAGCAGGGAATGGCAACCTAAAGTAACAGCTATTAAGGAAGCCAACGATCTAACGACACTTACGATTACAACTCTGTTTGGAAAGCTGGAAGAACATCAGCAAGCATTAGAAAGTCTTGAAAAGTTTGAGAACAAAAGTAAGAAGGAAAAGGAGAAGAAAAGAGACAAAGAGGGAGAGAAGAAGCCAATAGCTCTTGAGGCCTCTAGCTCTAAGTCCTCACGAAAAGAGCAAAGTGACAATGATTCTAGTAGTGACAAAGATTCGGATGATGAGGAAATGGGACTGTTTGTAAGGAGATATAATAGATTCATTCGAAAGAATGGAGTCAAGCATTCCGATAAAAACCTCATGAAGTTTCGAAGACAATCTACAGATTCAAAACAGGAAAAGAATAAGAAGAGTAGAGGAAGAGGATGTTGCTTTACTTGTGGTAAATCTGGACATTATAAAACAGATTGTCCTATGAAGTATAAGGACCAAGGAAAAGCTCCACCAAAAGGGTACAGCAAACAAAGAAGAGCTTACATTGCATGGGAAAGTGATAGTGATTCATCAAGCACACAAAGCTCAAGTGATAGTGATGAAACCGCAAATTTGTGCCTTATGGCTCACACCAAAAATCTGTCCTACCACAAGAAGAAAATCAATGACAAAAAGGTAAAACAAGCCTATTATAATAATTTCTCTTTTATGTCTTTTTCTGTACTGAAAATAGCTTTTGAAAAACTGCATAACGAAGCTGTAGACGCTTTTAAAAGATTATCTTCCGATAAACAAATTTTTTCATTTCTGGAAGGTAAATTATACAAAGCTGAAAAAGATTTAGAATGGCTAAAAGCTAGTATTGCAGAAAATTCAAAAAATATTGACATTGATGGATGTAGTAAAGTTAGGTATTGTGAAGCTTGTCATATTTGGCAACAAAAGGCAAACACTCTCAAGGTCAAATTGGAAAAAGCTTTACAACCTAAGGTTACTTATGCCGTTGACTCTAGGTTGTTTAAGAAGTCATTAAATCCACCATATGCAAAATACTCTTTTATTCCAAAGGATTTAATGAACAAGAATAAACAAACACGTCATCATGGTTTATGTCATTATTGTTGTCATGCTGGCCATACCATTGAGAAATGCAAGTTTAGGAGATTTCTTGTTCCTAAAGGTATTTATCAATGGAAGCCAAAAGGCAACCATGTTAGCACTTACCCACTTGGACCCAATGAAAATTGGGTACCAACTTCTCTCTTTTGATATTGTAGGATGAGTGCCTTGCTTCCGTAGATAGGAGATGGTTTCTTGACAGCGGTTGCTCAAGGCACATGACCGGTGACATATCGCTTTTTATAGACTTCAAAGCAAAGAAGAAGGGATATGTTACTTATGGAGACAATAACAAAGGAGCTATACTCGGCAAAGGTAGTGTAGGTAATCCCTCTACCACTACTATTTCTAATGTCTATTTAGTAAAGGGGCTTAAACACAATTTGTTAAGCATAAGTCAATTGTGTGACAAGGGTTATAAAGTTTCTTTCACAAAAACTTGCTGCATAATTGAACATGCTGAACAGAATGTTGTGTTTAAGGGAGTAAGAGTAAACAATATCTATATGCTTGACCTTTTTGATGTATCTTTAACAAGTACTAAATGTCTAGTTACCTTGAATGATGATTCTTGGCTTTGGCATAGACGTTTAGCACATGTTAATTTCGATTTGCTTAATAAGGTTATATCTAAGGATCTAGTAGTCGGTCTTCCAAAAATAAAATTTTCAAAAGACCACCTATGTGACGCGTGCCAAATGGGAAAACAAACGAGGGTCTCTTTTAAATCTAAAAATGTAATTTCAACTTCACGACCCCTTGAGCTTTTCCATATGGATCTCTTTGGACCTTCTAGGACAAAGAGCTTAGGTGGAAACTATTATGGTTTTATAATCGTTGATCACTATTCTAGATTTACTTGGACTATATTCCTTCATAGCAAAGATGAAACTTTTTCTGCTTTTAAGAATTTTTCAAATCTGTCCCAAAACAAAATGAATTCCAAAATAGTTACAATTCGTAGCGATCATGGTGGTGAATTTCAAAACTATCACTTTGATAAGTACTGTGACAAGTATGGTATTGAGCATAACTTTTCAGCTCCTCGAACTCCACAACAAAATGGCGTTGTGGAGCGTAAAAATCGTGTTTTAGAGGAGTTGGCAAGAACAATTCTAAATGAGGGTGGATTACCAAAATACTTTTGGGCTGATGCAGTTAGCACAGCTTGTTATGTTTTAAATAGGATCCTAATTCGTCCTATCTTAAATAAAACTCCTTATGAGCTTTTAAAAGGAAGAAAGCCAAACTTGTCACATCTTCACGTATTCGGTTGTAAGTGTTTTGTTTTGAATAATGGTAAGGAAAATATTGGGAAGTTTGATGCAAAAGCGGATGAAGGTATCTTTCTTGGATACTCACAATCAAGTAAAGCATATAGAGTGTATAATAAGCGTTTACTTAGTGTTGAAGAATCTGTCCATGTTTCTTTTGATGAGTCTTATCCGAAAAGTGTCGGAAAAGGTATTTCTTTTGATGACGCAGGTGTATCTACAGAAGACATACTCAAGGAAGCTGTTACGGAAACTGATCAGTCCAGAACAGCTGCCCATGAGAAGGAGGAAGATACTAGTCATGAAGAAGATGAGGAAGAAAGGACAGCTGAAGTGAATGACCTTCCACCAGCTTGGAAATCTTCAAAAGATCATCCTATCGACAACATCTTGGGAGATATTTCAAAGGGAGTAATGACTCGTTCTAAGATAAGTAATTTTTGTTCTCACTTCGCTTTTGTTTCCCAAGTAGAACCTAAAAATGCCAAAGAGGCCTTGATTGATGAATTTTGGCTAATGGCCATGCAAGAAAAGCTTAATCAATTTAAAAGAAATGACGTTTGGGACCTTGTCCCTCGTCCGCGAGATCATCATATCATAGGTACTAAATGGGTTTTTAGAAATAAGCTTGATGAAAGCGGAGTGATAACTAGGAACAAGGCACGTTTAGTAGCACAAGGGTATAACCAAGAGGAGGGCATAGACTATGAGGAAACTTATGCTCCAGTTGCTCGCCTTGAAGCTATACGTCTCTTGCTTGCCTATGCGTGTTCTAATAATTTTAAGCTTTACCAAGTGGACGTAAAGAGTGTGTTTCTAAATGGTGTCATAAATGAAGAGGTATATGTCTCACAACCTCCTGGTTTTGAGAATGCTGAAAATCCAGATTATGTTTACAAATTAAAACGAGCTTTGTATGGTCTTAAACAAGCCCCTCGGGTTTGGTATGAAAGGCTTAGCAAATTTCTAATTGATCATGGATATTCAAGAGGTAAAGTGGATAATACTCTCTTTATTAAACACAAGGGAAAACACATCCTTTTAGTTCAAGTTTATGTAGACGATATAATTTTTGGTTCAACTAACATACACTTGGTCGAAGAATTTTCTAAGGTTATGCAGGGTGAATTTAAGATGAGTCTTATGGGGGAGCTGAATTACTTCCTAGGACTTCAGATAAAGCAACTTGATGAGGGTACAACAGTATGTCAAACAAAGTACTGCAGAGAACTACTCAAGCGCTTTGGAATGAATGACTCAAAATCAATTGACACCCCTATGCCTACCAACGGAAATCTAGATAAAGAAGAGCATGGTAAGAGTGTAGATGTCAAAAAGTTCAGAGGTATGATTGGATCTCTTATGTATCTTTCTGCTTCTAGACCTGATATCATGTTTAGTGTTTGTATGTGTGCATGATATCAATCAAATCCTAAGGAATCACACCTAAAAGCTGTTAAGCGTATATTTAGATATCTTCATGGAACATCTAAATATGGGCTTTGGTATTCCAAAGGAAGTGATTGTAGCTTAGTAGGTTACTCCGATTCTGATTTTGCTGGCTGCAAATCAGATAGGAAAAGCACGAGTGGTACATGTCACTTGTTTTCAAACTCCTTGGTAAGTTGGCATAGTAAAAAGCAAGTATATGTGGCTTTGTCAACTGCAGAGGCTGAGTACGTTGCAGCCGGTAGCTGTTGCGCTCAGATTTTGTGGCTAAAGCAACAACTACAAGACTTTAACATTCAACTCAAACGTATTCCAATAAAATCTGACAACACTAGTGCCATAAACCTTACAAAAAATCCTGTTTTACACTCACGCACTAAACACATAGAGATTAGACATCACTTTCTTCGCGATCATGTTGAAAAAGAAGACGTTGTATTTGAGCATGTTGATTCTAAAAATCAGCTTGCTGATATTTTCACTAAACCTTTGGCAACGGAACCGTTCTTTAACATTCGTCGCGAATTAGGGATCTTAGATCTCTCTCCATTGTTGTCTTAAGCATGTTTGTTCTTATTTATATCATGCCTCACCTTGGTTGATGAGATTTGCTTTAGATTTCACTTATTCCTCACAAGGTTACACCAACAGAGGTAATATCACTCCTTTCTATATCTCTTTTAGAACTATGTGATTGTGTATGTTAGAACAAAATTCCTTACTCTCGTTTATGTGAATTTCTTTGCATATATTGTTTGAACATTAAAATTTGATTTGTGAATCATACTTGGGCATAATTATCATGACATACTTCATAATGCATATCCATACTGCATAAAAATTAATTAAAATTTGGTTTGGCATCAGTATGTATCGATACAAACTGTAGCGGTGTATTCGTCACTTTATGGTCTATTGATTAAACCAAAAGCAAAGCATACAAAGAATCGAGTCGCCACCGCACTTTTATTTATCCAAAGGAATGGCTAAAAAGCGAACAAAAGCCTAAGAAGTTATACACATAGAAAACTAATGAAAAGATCAGAGATCGGGGTAAGGGGTAAATTACGCAATGGGAAGGTGTTAGGCACCCAAAACGTCCTAGGTACTCCTAGGGAGCCCTTTTCACACTTGTTGAATGAAAATGTTATTTGTTATGAAATATTTATTGTGCAAACATGAATGAAGGGATGAGAAAAGAATATACAAGTTATTATTTTTGTGTTTGAACGGATGAACCCGTTGCCTACGTACCTTTCCATGAAAAGGTAAAGGATCAAAACGCCGTAGTTCGGCTAAAAAATTTCCAAAAATTAGTGAATTCATTTTTAAACACAAGCCCTAAGGTTTTTCATTACCAATGGGAGAAAACTCAACCTGAATCAACAATCCACCATGCGAGGACAGCTTCAACATACTAGTGAGGGGTTAACCCTATAATAAGTATGGAAGACTTACAATCAACTCACTAAGGATACGGTAAGATTTACATCAACCACTATGATAATTGAAACCTATGGCTAATGTATGAAAAAAACTTAACAAGAATGGACAAAGCCATCAAAACAATTGAATGTGTGAAGTTAATTGATTATGAGTATTTACAAAATATGGTCAAGGTATGATTAAGATTCAATTCAGAAAGAAGTGTTACCCAAAGTGAAGTTTGAAAATCAAGGACTTAAGGTCCAGGTTTCTAATTTGAAAAGACATGAAGATGTTTGCACAATATTTATCTCAAGTTTTGAAAGCAACATGTGAAAAAGGGGTTATGGAACAAAAAGGGAGTGAGTGAAGATGGAGTGTAAAACTTCTCAGAAGGGTTCACCTCTTGAAATCATATGGAAAATGATCCAAGTGTGTCCTTTGGAATAGGCAACAAATGAGCAATAACAAACAAGCAAAGCAAATGGATACCGGATGCCAATAAATGGTCTTACTCCAATCTCCCAAACAAAAGGTGGATACCGGATACCAATAAATGGATTTACACCAATCTCCTAAAACAAACAAAGATACCAGATGCCAATAAATGGTCTTATACTAGTCTCCCAAAACAAAACAAAACATGGATACTGGATGCCAATAAATGGACTTATTCCAATCTCCAAAGAACAAAATAAAACATGGATGTTAGATGCCAATCTATCTGGACTTATACTAACCTCCAACAGATGATCATGGGAGACAAATGCCAACAACATGGACTTACAATTGAATCCTCACATACAACAAACAAGCACAAGTAATAAGCAAAGAGGACATAAGTGGCCAATGAAATGGTCTTACACTCAATCCCTTCCAAATCATAGGAACAATGGCCAATGAATGGACTTACAGTTGATTCCTCAATGGACAAACAAAGATGTGTCCCAAAGATATGGAATGATGATCATTCAATAATGAGCAATTAATGATGATAAATGCACAAAGGCACACAAGCAGATAGGCACAGATGAATGAACCAATAAACAAGCAATGATTCAGTTAGCACACACTATACACAAGCAATTAGGCTCAAGCAAGGGTTAGTTTTTAAAGTCAACTGGAATGGGGTAAATGTTGCTCTTAACCTTAACATTGAGAGTTAAGGTGAAGCAGATGAAAGGATATGAGGGGTGTGCCTCATGACTCTTATCCTTGGTCAGGGAGAGCTTCAAATGATAGAAGGTTTGGGAGTTCAGAAAGTTGGAACTCTCTCCGCAAGTTGATGACTCTATAGATCTTGGGTTAATATCCACAATGCATCAACATGTTATGTGAGCAAAGGGATGACACACAGATTAGCAGGAGATGGATTACACATCTCTTTTATCTGCCAATTGCCTTATCAAAGGACTTTTCCTGCTTGGGGACAAAAATAAATAATCACAAGCACTGCCTCTTAAGGAGGACTTCAGACAGGTGCCTGACCACATAACAGGCCAGGTCTTCCAGACTACATGAAGAAGAGAATTTTATACCTAGGTTAAGCAACCAAGCAAAGCACAAACAAGTTCACAAGAACTTAGCAACTAATGTACCTGAAAACAATCCAACTCAATCAGTATACAAGTCAAAAAGTTAAACAGACAATTAAGAATCAACAGTCAACAGACATAGTCAAACAAGCAATGCAACAATGTGCAAGGCAAAAGCTCAACTCAAATGAGCTAAAAGCCACCTACAAAGAAGTCAAGATTAGTCCATATAAACCAAATAATCCTTCCAATTAAGTGAATCAATCCAATTATGGCCCTGTGCTTCCTTAACCTGAAAACCAAGCTCAAACATGAGAAGCAAACCACTAGGACAAGGCCTAGGGTCAAAAAGGAAGAAATAATTCAAAACAGAACATGAAAATTGACATGAATCACACTCAACCAATTAAGAACATCATCCAAAAAGTCTCATGTCAAAAGCATCAACCAAATTCATTTCACAAATCAAATAAGGCAAGGCATGCAAGTTGGAAGCACATTGAAGCAACAGAATGAACAAAGGCATATTAATTCCAAAATGGTTCAATAAATCTCAAGAAAAATCATGGCTAAACAGAACACAACACATGATCAACATACCATAAATCAAGGCATTTGGACAAGTTTAAGCATGGTAAAGAAATTCTATAAGGCAAGGTAGGCACAAACAAACTCAAATAGGACCACAAATGGTACATCAACTTAGCACAAGCCTAAAACAGAATCCAAGCATGATAAAGAAGTCCAATCAAAGCCACAACAAACTTCAATATGTCTAGAATCAATGTGCAAAATTTCAAATTCATAGGATAAACAACCATCATTTCACAAATCATTAAAGTTCATGACTATTCAAAAGTTCACAAATGGCAATCCAGAAAAAAAAATACGAAACAAATCAGAAACCAATCCAAATATTCCACAAAAATTCATGATTAATTCTAACATCCAGAAGAAGCATCAAGCAAAAAATCACATCATTTGGCATTTATTTGGCATGGCAAAGAAATTCATTAAATTTGACAAGCAATGGTGTGACACACATTGTCACACCTACATTAAACAGATCATATCTCAACAACCATAAATGCTAAAAATGCAAACTCAACACAAAAATGTCCATCCAGAAGTCTATTTTAAGCATACCAAATTTCAAAAGCATTGGATGAAATCTCATTATTTCACAAAACATATGGCAAACAAGGTCCAAAAAGCATACATGTGAACAATCCCTAAGCAAGATTAAAATCCATCCAGGCACAAATTATGGAAAAATAGCCAAAAAATACTAGACATCATGAGGAACAACATGCAAAAATTTCCAGGTCATTTGGGTCATTAATCATGGAGTTATGAATTTTCTAAGTGAAGAAAAAATTAAAAAAAACACATGAAAGCATGGTATGAACATGGATGAGAAAAATGGAATAAAATGCAAAGCACTATTGGAACTTGTCCACGGCTGGAATCGAACCGAGTTGATATTTGAACTTGGCACGTTAACAATGAAACTCTGCGTTTCATTAAAGTCTATGTGGCAAGGCAAAACAACAGCAACCAATCATAACGACAGGCAAGCAACACGTGGTCCAGTGCATGAACATAAACATAAGAACACATGCAACCAAGCGCTATCATGGATCAAACACGGCATGGAAACAGAAACCCTAACAAGTTCATCAATATTCATCGTGTTCTTGAGCTCAAGAACACATGTGCACAGAAATTCACAATGAGCACACCAATGGATTCATCTTTCAACATACAACACGGATCAAGGCTTGGATTGTGCTAATTCAAACTATATCAAAAGATTCGAGCAAAAGAACATTCAACCATCAAACTTAGATCTAACCTATCTTAATCATTTCTCCATGAAAATCAGTGATCTAAAGTTCAGATCAACTACCAAAGCACGATCTACAACAAGCATCTATCCATTTCATGAATTAAAGCATTCGAAATCTAACCATGTTGGAGCTACAGAACTGGAATCGCTCAATTCAGGTCCTGGAAAGCAGAAACAGATGATCTCCAATGCTTATATGAATGAATGGATGAAGAACAATAGCTTAATCTTGCTCGATCTGTCCAGAAACTCCAACTGCCATTGATGGATGTAAGCTTCAACAGTCCTTAAATCTGCATGAAATCCTTCGAATCCTGCTTCAATCCAGCTCAATTATGCTTGTGGATGATGATTCAATCAAGGAAAGAGCAATGTGTATGAAGAAAATTGAAGAAAAAGTTTGAGAGCACAATGTGTGAAAATTTCAGATCTGGAAATTATGAAGTGTTCCTCCCATTTTCTGTTATGATTTTCCTTTTATATGGTGTGCTAATCAAACTCTTAATCACAATTAGGCAATGCAAGTGAGATTAATGAAAACCAAGTGTAATTCCAAATTTGCAAATTCACCCCTTATGCATGCATGCCAATGCTACAGTTCACGTTTTTGGTTCCAATTCACTTGAAAATGCAATGCTAGGAAGTGAAAACAATGCATAATTTTTGAATTTGGAATTTCCCTCCAAAATTCAAATGAAAATGCCAATACTTTTGTGATCAAAATTCATGGTTTATGATGCATGAATTGGATAGTGCATGTCAAGAGAGAAATGTTACAAAAAGAGCCATCTCATTTGGCCTTATGGTTTAAAAGTTATGCATTCTTGAAGTTCAAATTGACTTGGCAATGATTGATCCATATCTTTTCAACCATACATGAAAAATTCATGTTCTTGGACATTTTGGAAAGGGTAGAACAAGATCTTCAACCTTCATGTTGGACAAAATTTCATTTGAAGCTTGTTTGATGATGTAATCTTGAGGAGAAGACCTTTCCATTTTTGGCAATTTCAAATTACAGGTCACTTACTATTTTTGGAAAGTTTTCATCTGACCTCAAATCCTTCAATGTTGATGTTTGAAATGTCAAATGAGACTTGCATGGACATGAATGAGGCCTCTCTAACCATCTCCCACCTTCAAATCCATGATTGAATGCACAGTTGACTTGTGTTGACTTTTCTAGGGTTTCAGTTGACCTTGTTAAGCTCAGATGAAATTCAAGCCTCTACCACTTGAGATCTTGATTCAAAATGATATCATAGCTCATATGAGCTCTTGTGAATGATCATGGTGCCCAAATTCTCAAGAATGGCCACCATCTATTGCCCACTGACTGCCTTTGACTACTTTGACCTAGGATTGCTTCATCTGCAAGGCAAAGGTTAGCTGACATATTTTTGTACTTTTGGTTAGTAAACAAATGAAAAGCAATGATATACAAATGCAAAACATGCTTGGTGATCAAGAATCACACTCAAAAGATGACCCACCCACAGGGGAGAAGGCAAGGTGCACAATGATCCTTGAGGCAATGATATGATATGATATGATGCCATGAGGGATCTTAGGGCCAAAATTGAGGTTTTACACAAACATGTATGTATCGATTCATGTCTTCTTCATTTCAAATCTGTCAAAATTGGTTCAGTATGTATCGATCCATCCGTCGTTTGTATTGATACATAGACCCTTTAAAAACAAAAATGCGTGACATGGATCGATCCATGCCCATATGCATCGACACATACTGATTGTTATTTGGATTAAATGCATTTTTTCTCTCCCATGGATCGACACATCAGCCACTCTTATCACATCCTATCACAAACTTCATATCAACAGTCCCCATACCTCCCAAAACCTGCGGCTAACCCTAATTTCCTTCATCATCATTCTTTCCAAAACCCTAAATTCATTTCACTTCTCTTCAATATTTCATCACCATGCCTCCAAGAACCATTCCAGATAGAGCAAAGGGAAAAGGAAAAGGAAAGGAACCGGTTGGCACTTCTCAGCAGTTACCAGAAATTCCTCCAAATGCCTTAGACTTGCTTCATCCTGGAATTGCTACTGAGTTTGAGGATTCTTTCAAGACAAGGTTAGTTATGAAACCCCATGTCTTCGATAAACATGATGCTATTCATTTGCATCTCAATGATGTGGTTGAACTCCTTCATGCACAAAAACTTGGTTCATTTTTGTCTACAAAGGATGATTACCACGAGGATTTTATCCGTGCATTTTATGCTGGCTTACAATCTGGTAAAGGATATATGTTTAAGTGTTTTATTGGGGTCAGAACCTATACTTTTGAAGCCGGTGATTGGGAAACATTGTTTCAAGTTCCGCTTCCGTCGCATAATTTCAAGACTTGGCATGACTTGAAGTTTGACACTGAATTTAACTTGAAGGAGTTTACTCCATCTATCTTGAAATTGGACAGACCGCTGGGTGAGGATGAACATGTTACGTCTGGTATGATCAAGAAAATTCCTCGTATACTCCATTGGATTATCTCGCACATTCTGCGTCCAGCAAACAGTGGACATTCTAGGTTAGACAGGGCAAGCATTCATCTCTTGTATATTCTTCAAAATAAGGTTCCATTGAATTGGGCAAATTACTTTGTGAAGCGCCTCTTTTTCGTGCGTAACAGTGCCAAGAATGTTGATCTTGGTTATGCGTCTCAAATCATGATAATCCTTAAGTTCTGGAATGTTGCAATCCCTCTAGTTCCTCTCATATCACCATCTGCTGCTCAAGAGTTTGACTCTTCCACTTTATCTCATATGGGATATCGGTGGGACAAGGAACGTAAATGTTTCTATTTCTTTGAAAGGAAATCCAAAACAAGAATCTATAATTTTGATGTGCCTTCTGAACGCATTCATGTAGTTGAAGACCAACCTGATGAAGAAATGCATGATGTGAATGAAGCAGATGTGCCTCAAAGGTGGTCCCCAACCAACTATGTACCTGAACCAACGGTTCCTCCGTTCTCCGGCGGTACTTCATCTTCAACACCTACTGTGCACCTAACTCAAATGCTTCAACAAATGGAGCTTGCCAACCAAGAACGTCATGAAGAGGCACGGCTTGGCATGTACAACAAAGTGAGTGGCATAAGGAGCATCGTGAGTGGCATGACGATCATACACGAATGTATCATAACCAACACTCTTGGCACACGGACTTGGTTAAGTGGCACCAAGTCTTCTACAATGAAATGTCTGGATTTATGGACGACTGCCGTGCCAATCCTGGTATTATGGACAGATTCAGAAGTGTTGAAGTTCAGGACCGGTTCAGGCACTACACCTTCATGGGCCACAATCCAGATGCAATGCCTCCTCCTCCGCCTCCGCCAAGCTTCAGAGATCCTGATAGAGATGACGAGGAGTCCTGTGGTGGCTATAATCCATATTAAACCATCACCATTTCATCTCACTGCATTTCATTGCATGTTGCTTGAGTTGTTTTTCTTTTCAGATTAGTTGCACCTTATATGTCTTGGCTTATGTAATTATTAAACACTTTCTACTAGTTAAATGCTTATTTCCTTCTGCTTACTTCTGGTGTTATTGCCCTTATTTGTCATTCTTTGTGAGTGATTCTTTACTTTTTAAGCTTCCTTCTTTGTGATTGTTAGCTTCTTTATCATGTTTGTTGTGCCTACAACATGTTGCCTTGATAAACCTGTTTTTTCTTCTTTTTGATGTTGACAAAGGGGGAGAAATGCAGATGTTGACAGATATGCACAAACTCAGGGGGAGAATCACACATCTTGCTAAAAATTTGCCATCTTAAAAAAGGGGGAGTTTGTGAGCAAATTCTTTACTTTGAATAAGTTTTGAATGATAGCAAATTGTGTGATCATTGTCTAATTGTTAGTTGTGCATTATTTTACATGATTCATTTGTGTTTTTATCCTATACTATTGTTTCATGTCTATACATAAAGATCCACATTGATACATCTCTTAAAAGAACTCATAAAAACTATTGTGTGTTAGTATGTATCAATACATGTTCATATGCATCGATCCATAAATTTGTTGTAAATCACAAAACGTTTTTGCTTCAGTATGTATCGATCCATACGAGTCTTGTATCGATACATAGTTAGTTAAAATGCTCCATGTATCGATCCATACGAGTCTTGTATCGATACATGCTTAGTTAAAATGCTCTATGTATCGATACATACGAGCTTTGCATCGATACATGCTTACATTAAGTCTCTAAAATTGATCAAAGTTACAGTATGTATCGATACATAACCTTTTGTATCAATATATAAGTCTGTTTTGTCTACTAACAGCTTTTATCTTTCACATATAAGAAGTATTTTGATAGCAACGAAATTGGAACGAATTCAGAAGAGAAAAACAGTTGTAACACCAATCAAAGGAGTGTTTAGCAGCAATTGTTTGAGCAGTTAGAAACCTGAAAGAGACTTCATCTTCTTCATCTTCTCAATCTCTTTTCTTCAAGAACATCAACACATAATCATTCTTGTTCTTTGGATTAAAGGATCAACGAGATAACGTTCAGTGGTACGATCAAGGATCTAGCTGAGGTGTTCAGTGGAACGATCGAGGATCTAGCTGAGTTGAAGGTTGAAGGGGGTTTCGAGGAAAAACCAACTGGTTTGTCCTTCAAGAACTGGAGTGTTCTTGCGGGTTTGTTAGTCACGTTTGTAGAACAGATTCAGCCGTAGTGTAGGGTTTGGAAATTGGGTGATTTCACAAACAGGTCGTGGAACCGGTGAATTGTTTGCAATTTCTTGCAGAAAATTCTTGATTGAGCTCAGATCAAGTGGAGGTTTTACACAAGAAAAAGTTCTTGGGATTTAGAATTCTGTCTGTGTATTGTAACCTTGTCTCAACGAATTCGGAATTATTGATAATTACAGTTCTCAATTTCATTTGAAATTGAGAGGGAGACGTACCCACACGCGAGGACGACAGTGGGGAACTTCCTTACCAAATCTTTGCGTATCGTATTCTTTCCTTATCTCTCTTTACGTTTCCAACAGTTTTGTGATTTCAGTTGGTGTAGTGTGGCTGTACATTTAGTGATACAATAGTGGCAAGAAAACTTCTTGATCTAAACTCCACCATTGTTCATCATTGATCACATACACACCAATTGTTTGACAAAACTGTCAGCTGAGTTTTATTCATTGAAAGCAGAATTTAGTGATAAGTGCATTTGATTTGATAAGATTCTGGTGTTAATAATCTCTATCGTTCTAATTCAAATCCAGCAATAAATTCGCGTGTCCGTTTTTCTAGTAGCGGTTCAGAATAGACGGAAGTCGATTCGGGACTGTAATTTTCCGCTAAGTTTCAATAACTCTGATAAGATTTTTTAAATCCGTTTATTTTAAAGAGGTGATCTATTCACCCCCCCCCTCTCGATCACTAGCCACACCGTCTAACAAATGAGATGAAGAGGGAAGGGGAATGGAATCAACACAAATTGGTCAAAGGATGACTTTTACTAAATAAGACCATTCATTCATTTTGGGAGATGAAATGTACATTTCATCAATCCCCTAAATCCAATGATCTTAACTCAACAAAGTCAAATCAACCTTGACCAAGGCCCAACATCACAAGTCAAAGTCAACAAGTCAATATTGTCGCATTACGCGAAAAAACCAGCGGGAAAAAAGACCCAGAGCCGCCACCGTGCATTATTTATCCCAAAGGAGGGAAAGGAAACGCTCGAAGTAAACCTGGAAAGGAAATGGTCCTACAACCAGAAATTGCAAGGATCGAGAGTCGGTTATACGAAGGGAAGGTATTAGCACCCCTACGCATCCGTCGTACTCGACGGGATCCACGCTCGAAAAGAATAGAAGAAAGGTTGCTAGATAACTGTTCAAACACTGCACAAGACTGACACAAAACACAGATGAAAGACGGAAGAAGGACTCGGCAGGATGTCGCATCCTGGGCCTACGTAGTTTGTCAGAGACAAACATCAGAGTCGACGTAGTT
This sequence comes from Lathyrus oleraceus, assembly GCF_024323335.1. Lineage (NCBI taxonomy): Eukaryota > Viridiplantae > Streptophyta > Magnoliopsida > Fabales > Fabaceae > Lathyrus > Lathyrus oleraceus. The sequence goes on from NC_066583.1 coordinate 492,014,336, forward strand.
CGGGGACAGGGGAAACATGCTCGCTAGGATATCGCATCCTATGCATACGTATCTTCTCTAACCAGAGAAGAATCAGAGCACTCGTAGCTCAGCTAACGCACGCCAAACAAAAAGCTAAACGGAGACGCTGAGACGTCAGAACAAACACCTAAACACAAACTGGAAATGGAATGCCAATCGCTGGGCTTACATCCAACTCTACAGAAGAAACGTAAAAAGGAAACCGAATGCCAATCGATGGACTTACATCAGACTCCAAACAAACAAACGCACATAGGAAACCGACTGCCAATCGCTGGACTTACGTCAGACTCCAAGCAGAGAAACGCAAACAGAAGGGTCTCGATTGCAACTAGGGCAAGAGAAAGGGAATGTCTCAATCGCAACGAGGGCGAGAGAAAAAAGTTAAAATTAGTTGTTAGTCAAACTCGACAAGACATCTCATCTCATGCCTACGTATCTCATCTGGACATGAGAATCAGAGTTGTCGTAGTTCGGCTAAACTATTTCTGTTGGTTTGTGTTTTTTAAGTGGACAACGTCACTACGCAATCTACCGGATGCTCGACCTTTGGAGACTTACTCACCTGTAGTAGAAGGAGTTAACGTGTCCTTAATAGGGGATAATGTTTGTTTGTGTTTTAGGATGCTCACGCAAGAAAGGAAGTCCTAGACGAAGGAACCGTGCTACCTTAATTGACATGCAAACGAGACTATGCGAAGTCTAGCAATCCTATGGGGATACAATCACACCACACAAACACATACAACATGAAGTAAACACACCAACAAGGGGCTCAAACATCAAGGTTGGGCTTTAGTCAAGGGGTCATATCAACCTCGACAAACAAGCCAACTGAAAGGTATCTGAGGCTCTTAACCACTGACATTAACCGTCAGGGTGAGCAGATGAAAGGTGAGACGAGGGTAAGACCTCATGGCTCTTAACCCGGTCCTGGGTGAGCTTGACTCAATGAAAATGTGGGAGTCCATAATGTGGGACTCTATTCCACAATGACTGACACTGGACAATGATCTTGGGTGTTTATTCAAAATGCATCAACACGTAGTGCGAGCAAGATGAATGACTCAACTGAATAGCAGGGGATGGATTGCACATCCCTTCTATCTGCAAATTGCCTCTTCACTTAGGAGGACTTGAAATGCAAGGCACAAAGATAAACAAGCACAAACATTGCCTCTTAAAGAGGACTTCAGACAGGTGCCTGCCAAAGATAGCAGGTCTTCCAGACTACATGAAGTCAGAGGTCATTACCTGAGTGGTATGCCAACCACAAGCAAAGCAAAGTTCAAATAATGAACTTAAAGCAGCTAATGTACCTGTGTAAACAACCAAACAATCAATATAGTATTCAAACAAAACAATCAGAAAGTCCAACAGTGAGACAACCAATCATCAGACAATATCAATGCAAGGCATAAGATGCAAGCAAACTAAATTGGTTCATCATCCACAAGACCTACAAAACAGCAAGGTTAGTCAACCAAAATAACTTGTATCTCAAGTGATGAGATCATATCAACCAATGTGGCTAAGTGCTTGAAACCTGAAACACAAAGTCCAAAGGATGAGAACAAACCACTAGCTCAAAGGCTAGGGTCAAAGGTGAGGTAAAAAAGTCAAAACAGGAGCTAAAACTTAACATGAATCACATTTACTCTATTATGAACATGTCCTAAAAAGGACCAAATCAAAATCATCAAGCAAAGTCATGTGGTGAGCAAAATATGGCAAAGACACACAACATGATCATCAATTGGACATACAAGTGAGAAAATGCACATTAAATCAGAAATGACTCAAACAATTTTGGAAATTTTCATGAGCATACAACCTGTCCAATACAATCATCATACCAAAAATTGTAAACAGAAGAGATCAATTGGTCTATCAATGAAAATGATCAAATAGGACATCCAATTGTGTGACATGCATTGTCACACCATGCAAACATGTACATAAAACAGGGATGGAACATGAGAAAAATATCAAACCAAGCCTAAAAGGTCAATCAACATGTTAAGAATCAACACACAAAATTTCATGGCCATTGGATTATTTTTTAGCATTTCACATTGGAAAGAATAGAGCAAGGTCACAGAAGTACACATGATCAATCAAATAGTCACCATTCAAAAACCAGAAAGGATACAATCATGAAATTGCCCCAAAATATAAAGGACATTCCAAGGATCATTTAGCAAAAAGAATGGAATTATTTGGATCAAATTTCAATTTTATATGATTTTTCAAAGTTGGAAAAATAATGTTTGAATTAAATGGATCATGCATATGGAAATTGGAGGGAAAGGCCAAAGGAGGGAATTAATTTGAAAATACGTCCCAGGCTGGAATCGAACCCGGTGCAAGCAAAAATGCGCTGAAGAAGCAAAAATAATTCCAAGAGTGCATCCAGTAGGAATCGAAGCGAGGGAGAGAGTGAAACGCATGGCTTCATTAATGTGCTGGCACGCTTGCATCAGCAGGTCAACGCCTATGTGGCGAAGTCAATGAACGTTGGGCCAATGGTAAGGCAAACGAGGCATGCACAGTCATAAAACCCTAGCAAAAAAACCAGTAGCGAAGGACACTGTAGCGCGCGGCCAGGCTTGGGAGGAAAACACCGTCTTCTTCGTGAAGACGGTGGTGAACAATGGACGTCTCCAGAATTTTTTTCCAGAAATTCAAAATTAATACACAAATCGAAAGCTTAAATCACATAGGTTCCAAATCCATCATTATTTCATCCTAATTCATCACATATATTGAAAACGACACAAAACATTTAAAGCATTCAAAACTTCAACCACACGTATCTCACTCAATAATACACCAAATCACATGAATTTTAGCTTAGATTAATCAGCATGGAATGATCTACATGAACATGTACATTATTTGAAGGATTATGAGATTCGAAAAATTAACCTCTTGAAGAGCAGCTTCTGGAAACGCACGATTCAAAGCTTCCAATGACCCCAATCAACTCCTGAGATGTTATCTTGAAGCTTTGTGTAGTAATTAAGGCTTGGCAAGTGCTAGATCCAGCTCAAATCTGAACTTCCATACTTGTGTTCTTGCTTGGAGTATGCATGAATTTGAGGCAAAATCCACCAAACACACGTTGAATCACACTCAGTAGCACTCCATGTTCATGATTATGCAAGAAAATTCCAGGTTTATGTGTAAAATTTTGGAAAATCAATGAAGAGAAAATTGAGAGTGAAGATGGATTTCTAGATCTGAAAACTTGTCTCCTCAGCAATACAGTTGCAATTAGGCTTTTATACCATCTGTTAATTAATCTGAAAACATGATTAGGCCAAGGCTAATGGAGATTAGGAAGATATAAGGTGTATGCATAAATTGCCATTTTCACCTCATGCATGGAAATCCTACGTGAAAAGTGCACAATGAAGGCCCAAATTCACTCAAAATCAGCCCATGCACACATTGGAAATGGAATTATATTCATGTGATCAACCAATTAAAAATTTGGCAATTTCCCTTCAAAAATAGCATGCATGAGCAAATGGTTGTATGAGATAATTTCATGCCATGTAATGAATGATTTTGAAAATATATGTCATGAGGAGCATAATGCAAAAAGAGGCACCCAAATTGGAGTCTTGGTTCAAAAGATATGGCATTTTGAAGTTTCAAGCATACTTGGAAATGATTTGATCATAACTCCTTAACCATTCATCATAAATTCATGAACTTGGACTTTTTGGAAATGGGAGAGAAAGATCTTCAACTTTCATGTTGGACAAAATTTCATTTTAAGCTTATTAGATGTTGGAAAGTTGAGTTGAAGTTGGTCTAAAAACTTGTCATTTTTGGAAACTTGAAATTACAGGTCATTTTCCATTTTTGGAAACTTTTGATCTGGCTTCAAATCCTTCAAGATAAATGTTTGACATGATGAATAAACCTCTTTTGGACATGAATGAAGTGTCTCAAACCATTTCTCCACCTCCTAGCCCTCAGTTGACTTGCAGTTGACTTTTATGGGCCTCTGATGACCTGGACATGTACTGATGACTTTTGAGCCTCTAGCACTTGGTCAAGTTGCTTCAAAATGATCCTTGGTTCATTGTAAGCTCTCTAGAATACTCATGTGGCCTCCAACTCAAAGAAATGCTTGGTCTCTTGCACAGATGAATCCTCTTGATGCCAGTTACAGTTGACTGAATACAATGCAATGTGCCATGTGAATGTAATGTTAAGGTGATGTTAATGACCTAAATATGAAATAAGTGAATGAATGGAGGGTGCAAATTTGAGGTGCTACAACTGCCCCTATTCAATCAACTGGGAACCTGAACGGATGAGAGCAACAGCTGTCAGACCTTCAAGGTAAACAGGGATTGAATACCAAAGAACCGGAAAATTTGCAATCTACGGGGGATAAATCAAAGAAAAGCAAGGCCATTTACCGATGGCGGATTTACTGGAAACTTGATATTTACCGATATCAACGTCAGCGAGGCTATTTACCGATGGCGGCTGGGAAACAACATCCAAAGGAAGCGGGACCATTTACCGATAGTGGCTTCAACTGGGAATCTGATATTAAAAGGAAGCAAGACCATTTACCGATGGTGGCTTCAGAACAACATTTGATATTTACCGATATCAACGTCAGCGAGACCATTTACCGATGGCTGCTGGGAAACAAATGTCACAGAAAGCGAGGCCATTTACCGATGGCGGCTAAACTGGGCATTCGATATTTACCGATATCGAAGAAAGCGAGGCCATTTACCGATGGAGGCTTGGAATAGTCGACTTGATATACACTGATATCAAGGAAGCGGGGCCATTTACAGATGGCAGCTTCGACTGGGGAGGAAAAAGATATTTACAACTAGAACCAGACAAGACGTTTACCGACGACTCTACTGAGGATTTGGATTTTTATCGATGAATAGATACATGACCAGACATTTACCGATGACTGGGAAAAAAGATACACAACCAGACATTTACCGATGACTGGGAAAAAAGTTACACAACCAAACATTTACCGATGATTGGGAAAAAAGATACACAACCAGACATTTACCGATGACTGGGAAAAAAGGTACACAACCAGACATTTACCGATGACTGGAAAAACTTGATGTTACCGACATCGAAAGATGATGTTTACCGACATCAAAAAAGGATGACCAGACATTTACCGATGACTGGGATGAGACTCGATGTTTACCGACATCGAAAGATGATGTTTACCGACATCAAAAAGATGATGTTTACCGACATCAAAAAAGGATGACCAGACATTTACCGATGACTAGGATGAGACTCGATGTTTACCGACATCGAAAGATGATGTTTACCGAGATCAAAAAAAGACGACCAGACATTTACCGATGACTGGGAAAAGACTCGATGTTTACCTACATCGAAAGATGATGTTTACCGACATCAAAAAAAGGAACACATATGGGTGTTGACATGACACTTACCAGTATCACAAGGATGACATCTACATGTGTCAAGACAAGGTCAGACACTTGTCGGGGACTACGCTGGGGAGTCACGCTTTCCTTTCACGGACGGGTGAGGAAAAAAACCTTTCTGGGGAAAATCAATCCTGAATGATGTCACGAGCAACTGCTGCAAATGTGCCACACAGATGTTGAAATATGATCCGCCTCTGCTGGGGATATGATCCAAACTGGTTTAACACATGTATGCATATGTTTAAGTTTTCATGGCGTAATGCTCCATATTGAATGGAAATGCTATGCGATTTGAGGATGTAAATGCAAATGATGATTACTACATGCAAGATGCAACCAGAGGAAAACTCCTGCTGGGAAAGTACACGACTCTGATTCGATCTTCCAACTCTGTGGGGACAATATAACGATTCTGCTGCGGATACTTGCTGATCAGACACTCTGGGAACGACAGAGAAACCAACTCAACTAGGGAGTCATCTGTTGGGCAAACACCAACCTCTCAATCATGCTAGGGAGTAGCACTGCTGCTGGGGAACAGATAATCCTCACTGGGGATGATCTCTACTGAACCCGATCCGCTTGTGGATTCCACTGGGGAAATAAACAAACAATTCCCACCTCCACTAGGGAAACTGCCACCTCAACCCTGTTGGGGATTACAGCACTTCAGACCTGGCTGCTGAGGAAAAAACCACCCACAGACACCTCCGCTGGGGAAATAACAATCTTTCGGCTCGTTGGGGAACTAACAGTCCTCAGACCTGCTGGGGAAAGGGAAACCTTCAAACCTGGTTGGGAAAAACATTCTCAACCCTGCTGGGGGATTGCAATCAACTTCAGGCCTAACTGCTGAGGCAACACTGATCTTAGCCTCGCTGGGGAGACAAACCCTAAACTTGCTTTGGATAACCCACCTCTCACACTACTGGACAGTGCAAAAACACTTCTGAACAAACTGTGGCTCCTCTGCTTTAGCCAGCAATCAAAAGATAATAATCTGCAAAACAGCAAGACATGTATGCCCCCAGGGGATTGCATGGACAAAATACACCCAAGTGTACTTAACATTCAAAGTGATTTTCAAATGTTTTATCTTTCTGCATGTTATTGTCTAGCCTTCATGTTTTTAGATGCAATATTTATCAAAAGTTCGGACGTTTTTGCAAACAAAACAGTAAAGTAAAAACAAGAGAGCAATTTGACTGAATAACGACTTTTATTGATTGAAAATAGCCTAAAAAGGCAAATACATCAGGAAGCAATTCCTAGGAAGAGGTAATTGCGCCAAAAGAAGAAATAAACTATCCTATTGGCAATGTGAACACGGCATCCACTATTTTCCAATTCTGTTATGACTCACAGATCCTCAATTTCCCCCAAATTCCTTGCTTTCTGAGAAGAATGATTGGACCGGTCGCTTCCTTCGAGATGGTAGACACTGAAGCGCGATGAAGTACAGATAACTCTGACTGTAGTCTTCGCTCTAATCCCTCTTTTGCCTGGATCGCCTTTTCAGGTTTTCAATCCACCGGGATACCCATTTTTGCCTAAGCCGCCCTTGCGGGTTTTCGACTTACCGGGTGTACATATTCTTTTTATTCTTTATCCCTAACTTTTGCCCGAACCTTTTTCTCTTTTTTTGTTTGGTTCGCCGGGATGCCCTTTTTTGCCTGGACTATTTTATTCTTTTCGTCCAGCGGGTCAATTTATGCGAAGTATTTTTTGACTACATCTGAGTTCACAGGGGACGGAAAATCTTCACCATCCATAGTTGTAAGCATCAAGGCTCCACCAGAGAAAACCTTCTTAACAACATATGGACCTTCATAATTCGGATTCCACTTGCCCCTGTTATCTGTACCGGGAGGAAGGATCCTCTTCAAAACCAAATCACTTGTCTGATAGCTTCGAGGACGCACTTTTTGATCAAAGGCTTTCTTCATCCTTCTTTGATACAATTGCCCATGGCACACCGCTGCTAACCGCTTCTCCTCAATAAGGCTTAACTCATTAAACCTTGTCCTGACCCACTCAGCTTCGTCCAGCTTGACATCAAGCAGGACCCTTAGAGAAGGAATCTCCACTTCAACAGGTAGGACTGCTTCCATACCATACACAAGGGAGTAAGGGGTTGCCCCGGTTGACGTACGTACTGAGGTACGGCACCCATGCAAAGTGAAAGGCAGCATCTCATGCCAATCCTTGTACGTCACGACCATCTTCTGCACAATCTTCTTAATGTTCTTGTTTGCCGCCTTTACAGCACCATTCATCGTTGGTCTGTAAGGAGAAGAATTGTGGTGTTCGATCTTAAAATCTTTACAAAGCTCCTTCATCATCTTGTTATTGAGATTCGAACCATTGTTAGTGATGATTCTCTCAGGAACCCCAAAACGACAGATAATTTCCTTCTTAATGAATCGGGCAACCACTTTCTTGGTAACACTGGCATAGGAAGTTACTTCCACCCACTTGGTGAAGTAATCAATCGCAACCACGATGAAGCGATGTCCGTTAGAAGCAGTAGGTTCAATCTTTCCAATCATATTGATGCCCCACATCGCGAAAGGCCAAGGAGAATTCATAACATTCAGAGGGCTTGGTGGCACATGCATCTTATCTGCATAAATTTGACATTTATGGCACTTCTGAGCGTACTTGAAACAATCGGATTCCATAGTCATCCAGTAATAACCGGCTCTCAACAACTTCTTGGCCATTGCATGACCACCAGCATGGGTACCGAAAGATCCCTCGTGCACTTCCTGCATCAACATGTCTGCTTCGTGTCTATCCACGCATCTGAGCAGAACCATGTCGAAGTTCCTCTTGTATAACACGTCATCCTGATTCAAATAAAAGCTTCCAGCTAGCCTTCTCAGGGTCTTCTTGTCATTCTTTGACACTCCTTCATGATACTCCTGACTCTTGAGGAAATTCTTAATGTCAAAGTACCACGGCTTCTCAACCACAACAGACTCGGCTGCAAACACATACGCAGGCCTCTCGAGTCGATTCACAGTAACATGTGGCACATGATTCCACCAATTAACTTTGATCATAGAAGACAAAGTAGCCAAGGCATCAGCCATCTGATTTTCATCTCGGGGGACATGATACAACTTCACTGTCTTGAAGAAAGTCAGGATCCTTCTGGTGTAATCTCGATAAGGAATCAAATGTGGCTGGTGAGTATTCCAATCTCCATTGACTTGGTTAATCACTAGAGCGGAATCTCCATAAATGTCTAGAGTTTTGATCCTTAGATCGATGGCTTCTTCAATCCCCATGATACAAGCCTCATACTCAGCCTCATTGTTGGTTACGTCAAAAGTCAATCTGGCAAAAAAAGGTAAGTGTGCACCTTTAGGATTAATGAGTACTTCCCCAACACCGTTTCCATTTACATTAACTTCCCCATCAAACATCAATGTCCACTTGTCATCAGGATCCGGTCCTTGCTCGACAAGAGGCTCTTCGCAATGTTTCATCTTTAGGTACATGATGTCTTCATCAGGGAATTCAAACATCATCGGCTGATAATCATCGATCAGTTGCTCGGCAAGGTAATCAGACAGAACACTACCTTTGATGGCCTTCTGCGACGTATACTGGATATCATATTCTGTTAAAATCATCTGCCAATGAGCCACACGCCCGGTGAGAGTCGGCTTTTCAAAGATGTACTTCACTGGATCCATCTTAGAAATCAACAAGGTAGTATGGTTCAACATATACTGTCTCAGTCGGCGAGCAGCCCATGCCAAAGCACATCAAGTTTTCTCGAGCAGTGAATATCTTGTTTCACAGTCGGTAAACTTTTTGCTAAGGTAGTATATTGCATGCTCTTTTCGACCAGACTCGTCATGTTGTCCCAATACACACCCCATCGAGTTCTCAGTCACTGAAAGGTACATTATCAGAGGCCTCCCAGGAACTGGAGGTATAAGGATTGGAGGTTTCTGCAAATATTCTTTTATCTTATCAAAAGCTTTTTGATAGTCACTGTTCCACCTGATTGCTTGATCTTTTCTTAGCAATTTGAATATCGGTTCACACGTAGCGGTTAGGTGAGATATGAACCGTGCAATGTAGTTCAGTCTCCCTAAATACCCACGGACCTGCTTTTCCATTCTCGGTTCAGGCATTTCTTGAATAGCTTTGACTTTTGCTGGATCAACCTCAATCCCTTTCTCACTGACAATGAAGCCTAACAGCTTCCCGGATCTCACCCCAAACGTACACTTGTTTGGATTCAGCCTCAGTTTGAACTTTCTCAACCTTTCAAACAACTTCTGCAAATTTACCAGGTGCTCCTCTTCTGTCTGAGACTTCGCAATCATATCATCCACGTACACTTCAATTTCTTTGTGCATCATGTCATGAAAGAGAGTCGTCATAGCCCTCTGATAGGTAGCACCGACATTCTTCAGCCCAAATGGCATAACCTTATAGCAGAACGTGCCCCAAGGTGTAATGAATGTCGTCTTTTCCATGTCTTCTGGCGCCATCTTGATCTGATTGTAGCCAGAAAATCCATCCATGAAAGAGAAAACCGAAGATTGAGCAGTATTATCAACCAATACATCAATGTGAGGTAATGGGAAGTCATCTTTCGGACTGGCTCTGTTTAAGTCCCGGTAATCGACACCCATCCTGACTTTACCATCCTTCTTCGACACGGGAACGATGTTGGCCACCCAAGGGGGATAACTGGTAACTGCCAGAAAACCCGCATCCCACTGCTTCTGAACCTCTTCTTTGATCTTGACAGCCATATCAGGACTAGTTCTGCGAAGCTTCTGCTTTACCGACGAACAATCTTCTCTGAGAGGTAGCCTGTGCACCATAATATTTGTATCCAAACCAGGCATATCTTGATACGACCATGCGAATATCTCCACATATTCTCTCAGCATTTCAATCAGCCCACTCTTGACAGATTCCTCTAAAGCAGCCCCAATCTTGATCTCTTTCTTGGCGTCCTCAGTACCAAGGTTAACAACTTCAAACTCTTCCTGATGCGGTTGGATGACCCTTTCCTCCTGTTTTAATAATCTGACCAGTTCTTTGGGGAGTTCACAATCTTCTTCACTCTCCTCTTCAGCTTGGTAAATGGGATTATCGAAATCATACTTAGCCATAACAGAATTGTTTTTAATGGAGTCCGCAAGATCAATTCTGCATGTTTAATGCTTTGTTTTAGAAAAGAGTTCAAGAAAGTCACAAAAAAAACAAAAACATTGACATTTTTATTGTTTTGAAAGTGAAGATAAAAATAGAAAGACAGTGAGCACAAATTTGATTGCAAAACGTCCTTTATTAATGATAATCATTGAAAATTCAAACATGATGTGGCCCTACAATGAACCACTACGCCTCGGGCAAAGCGTACGGTTTTTATGCAAAATGAAAAACAAAAGAAAATTACTCTGTCTAAAGAGTAACTTGGACTATTTCTTCGGCTGTCCAATTATTCACCATCTCCCCTGGAGCACAAGGGCGCACCCAGTTGTCCATATGATAATCATTGTCACCATCTTCACCACCGGTTGTAAAGACGTCACCATGATTCATCAATCCTGCGCTGGTGAAAGTACTCGGCCCTTTCTGAACACCCTGCTCTGCCTGAAGAGGCTGATGACCAATACCGAATTTGTCTTCTTTCACGGGCATGTCAACCATCTTGTCCCAGCCCTCTGCATTGCCAGAATTAACAACCTCCACAGCTTGCTTGTAGGACGCAATTGAGGCACCTGGTTTCTTCTGCTCCACACAAGCCACCTTCTCAATAGCAACGGTATCAAACGCTTGGCACAGAGTTTCATGGATCTCGCCATCCACCTCCACATACTTGAAAGAGGATAAATGACTCACCAGAATGTCCTCCTCGCCGCACACGGTTACAACCTGACCATTCCATACATACTTCAGCTTCTGATGGAGAGTTGACGAAACTGCCCCAGCCCCATCTATCCAGGGACGCCCCAATAAACAACTATATGCTGGTTGGATATCCATCACATAGAAGATAATGTCAAACACCTCCGGGCCTATCTTCATTGGCAACATGACTTCACCAAAAACTAACCGCTTGGATCCATCAAAAGCACGGACGATGAGATCACCCGGAGTGAGAACAACCCCTTCAACACCAATCTTGCTCAAAATCTTCTTGGGCAACACATTCAAAGACGAGCCAGTATCCACTAACACATGTGACAACACTGCGCCTTTACACTCCATGGTGATATGCAGGGCTTTGTTATGATTACGACCCTCAGGTGTCAGATCCAGATCTGTGAACCCCAACCCATGTCTTGTGCTCACATTAGCAATAACACCCTCAAGTTGATTGACAGAAATCTCTTGAGGCACGTAAGCCAGATTCAACATTTTCAGCAAGGCGTTACAGTGTGCCTCAGAACACAACAACAGAGATAGAATAGAGATCTTTGACGGAGTCTGGTTCAATTGATCCACAATCTTATAATCACTCTTCTTAATGATCTTCATGAACTCCTCCACATCTTTTTCAAATGAACCCCTAGGCACCTCTTTCTGCACAGGTCCTTCTTCTACCACAACTTGTTTACCTTTCACTTTTGCAAGAGCCTCAGCATTGTTGTCCCTCAGAGCCTGTGGCGCAAACAGACGACCACTTCTACTAAACCCTCCAGGTCCTCCCACATTGTCCATAGCCGGACCAACAGTTACAGGAGTTTTAACAGGCACACCAATTGTCACTGGAGCCTAATTCACTGGTCTGGTTTGACTTTCTGACCTTCTGTTGCTACGGAAAGAGTTATCATACCTCCACGGAACTGCTCTACTATTCTCAAACGGTCTTCTATCAGAAGCAGCAATAGTAGTAGGAGCACCAACAGTCACTGGCGCAGATATAGTTACCGGAGTACCAACGGTTACAGGTGCACTAACAATTCTCGGAGCACGTCCAGGACCCTCGGACGGTTTGAAGTAAATGGTGACAGTTGAGACCAACTCACGTTCTTTCACAGCCCGACTAAACTGCAGGCAACCCTCATCCATCAAACCCTGGATACCTTTCTTCAACTTTCCACAACCATTCTCTTAATTAACACAATCTGGACAGTCCTCATCACAACCTGGGAACACTCCCCCTTTCGGCAAACGCTCTTTCACAACACGCAGCGAAGTCTGAACCTCATCAACACTGACTATCAAATCTACAGCGTCATCTTCCACATTATTCACCCTATGCCCACCATGCTGAGGCATAGTGTAGCACCTCAAATTTGCACCTATCATTGTACATACATTTTCATATTAGGTCATAACATATCATGGTCCATTGCATAGCATTGCATTGCCTCTTTTGCCTCAATTGCAAGCCAATCAAGAAATTAGGTCAAGCTGATCAGGAGATCAGTCAGTCAAGCAAGCAAGTGCAATTCTCAAGGAGCCAAGGCCCTAGGGTTTGTCCAACAAGTTCACATGGCTTGGAGGTCTATTTGAAGTATTTTGGTCAAGGGTTGAAGACTTGGAGATCATCAGTTCATACACAGACAGTCAAAAACCCTAAAAAGTCAACTGTCAGTCAAAGCGGTGGATGGTGGTCATTCTTGTGGAATTTGGGCACCATGATCAATAATCAAGAGTTCATACAACTTGGGACACCATTTGAAGTCAAGTTCTCAAGGAATTAGGGTTTGGAAGTCATCAGTCAATGCATAATCAGTCAGAAACCCTAAAAGTCAACTGTTGGTCAACTGTCCATTTAATCAGTGATTGGATGATTGGAATTGGTTTGTGAGAGTTCATTCATGTCCAAATAGTCATCATACATCATGCCAAACACCATCATGGAAGAATTTGAAGCCAGATCAAAATTTCCCAAAATGGAAACTGGGCCTGTAACTGAAACCTGCCATAAATGGAAAGTCTTGATCCTCAAACTTACATCTTGATACAAGCCTCAAATGAATTTTTGCCCAACATGAAAGTTGAAGATCTTGTTCTCCCATTTCCAAAAAGTCCAAGAACTCTTAATTCCCATGTGTGGTTGGCAAGTTATGATCGAATCGATTTCAGAAAATCTTGAACTTCAAAAGGCCATATCTCTCAAACCGTTTGGCCAATTTTGGTGGGGTTTTTTCCTACAAGTCACATTTGATCCCCTCTTTCCAAAAATATAAATTTCATAAGCCAAAACCTCACCAATCAAAATGGCATTTTTTGACCTTTCTCATTTAAATGCAAGTTTGACCAATGTTTGACTTTTTGATATAAACCTTTTTCTACCATTTGGCCAATTGGAAAAGCTCAGAAATATCATTTAGAATGTGTTTGCAAGCTCATTTTCTGCAGTACATGTGGCCATTGCTTGGTTGCTTGAATTGTAAGGAAAGTACAATTACACCATGCCATCCATACTTGCATTTGAGCCATGCCTTGTACTCATCAAAACAGAGTTTTTAGAGGCCATTCTCTGTCATTAGAGCCTCATCTTGCAGCAAACTAAACAGCAAAACAAAGGGCCATGCCTCACTTGCTTAAAATTTGGAAAATGAGTACTTTACAACCATCCCTCCATGCCATAACTTGTACTGTCCAACAGCAGTACAGCACCTTTTTTTTCTGTCAAGAGAAAGGCTCTTTGCAGCCACAAGCAAAAAAAGGAGAGTGCAGCAGAAAATCATTCATACACCTTGCCTTTGACACTTGCAATTTCTGTCCAAAAAGCAACTTCCCACAGAAATTTCTAAACCTAATTTTCCTGTCATGAGGAATTAAGGGCCAACACATAACAAACCTCATTCAACCAAAAACTACTCTCACTTGCATTTTACAAAACCCAGCCATTGCCACTTCACAATCTTTTCACCATTTGAGAACTGCTGCAGTCAAACATCCAACAGCAAGAAAACCTTGCTTGACTCTCAAATCCAAAACTGCATTCAGTTGGCATTTGGCATTACAAACCTGTCAAAACTCAAGCAGAACAAAACCTGCCTTGCTAAACTCACAAATCCAAGAGCTGCATTCAGTTTGCTTTTGCATTTTCTGTCCAAGCACAATGAACAAAACCTGAGCCATTTTTCTGTCATACATTAAAACCTCAGTATAGCAGACCAAACACTTACTCCCTCTTCTTTTCTCTCAAGTCTCCCTTCACCTTTTCATCATTTTGAATGAAACTAGCAACAGCCACAAGCCAACACCCTGTAGCAAGAAAACCACTTTGGCCATTCTTCAAAAACCTGTAAAAACTCCAAACCAAAAGCAACACTCAACAGTAGGCATTCCTTTCTCCAAATGGCCAGTGCATTTCAAAACAACATGGCAATATCTTAATCCAATTTCCTGCCATGAAAAACCAGTAGCAGACCAACCAAAACCCTTGCTTACTTGCATTTTGCCAAAGCATGCCTAAACCTCATTTTCCTGGCATCTGAACCACCTTTGACAGCCAAGAAACCAAGGGATTTCATCCATTCATTTGCTCAAAAAACCTAACCTTTCGCATTGTGTGAAGTCTGTTCCAAAACCAAACTCCTAAATGCAACCACAAAACCATTTTGGCCAAGACAGAAAAAGGTGACTGACCCTGACTGCATTCATTTTGCTTGGCATTGGCAAACCCTGTCAAACACAAAACATCTCTGCCTGGCCACAAAGCAACATCACATAGCAGTTGGTTGCATGATATTTTCTGTCAAATGAAGCTTCTAGCCAGCATACCACAACCACCTTCACTCATTTTCCTGTCATTAAAAAACCACTAGTAGCCACCAACCAAACCAGTAGAACTTTATTGATTCACACTCACTCCAAAGCCTCACTTTGCCATTTCATCCTCTTGCCGAGCCTTGCCAACAGAACTAACTGCCTACAGCATTCTCAAACCTGACCTGGCTATTTGCTTGGCATTTCAAAAATCCTGTCACAGCATCCAACAGAAAAAGAACCATTGAACTTCACTCATTCAAAAGCTGACTGGAGCATTGCTTCAAAAACAGTAAAAACTTCCAAGAACCTAGACCTGGCCATTCCCATTTTCTGTCAATAAACCAACAGTAACAGCAATTGCAACCAACAACACAACAGAAAGACTTTGCTTCATTCACTCTCAAAAAATCTCACCTTCTTGCATTTTCAAATTTGCTGTCAAGACTCAAAACCAAAAGCAACTTCTGACAGCAGCCTTGATTCATCAACTTGTCATCATTACCAAATTTTGCAGCCATCACACAGCAACAAGGCCTTGGCACTCATTCTCCAAAACCTCATCCTTTGCATTTTACCAAAATCAGTCCAAACTCACAAAAAGGAACCAAACCTTGCTTTGATTAAAACAACATTTCCTCACCATTCTGCTGTCATTTGAAACATAATTAACACCCATCAAGCACATTGGCATACACAAAAAAATCATTCATGCTGAAAGTTCATTCTTAGCACTTTCAAAACCAGTCCAAAACACTCAAAGCAAACTTTGCCTGGCCTTTGTCTTCTCATCACACAAGCATCATTGTGGACTCTTTGGAACCACATTTCTCCACCTGCAAGCACCTTTCAACCATTGTCTTCAACCTTGCATCATCCATGACAGTCAAACATTGAATTCCATTCCAAGCCTCCACAAGTCAAAGGATTTTCACCATTCATCATCAGGAGGGCTCTAGGGCAACTGTTCCACTTCCAAACAAGCCAAACACCAACTGAATCACCACTATTCCTCCAAACTGGTGCTTTAGTTGCTTAGTTCCTTGTGAACTTTTTGCTTTGCTTTGCTTGTATAAGCAATTTGCATTGAGGTATGTCTCTTCTACTTCATGTAGTCTGGAAGACCTGGCCTGTTACTTGGCCAGGCAACTGTCTGAAGTCCTCCTTAAGAGGCAATGTTTGTGGATGTTTAATTTTGTCCTTGCATAGAGTCAAAGACCTCCTAAGTGAAGAGGCAATTGGTGGAAGGTAGGGATATGCAATCTATCCCCCACTATTCAGTGTGTCATCTGCTTTGCTCACACCACTGTGTTGATGCATTGCAGATACAAACCCAAGATCTTGTGCAATGGCACAGTTGAGTCAGTTTTAAATGTGTAGAAGGGTTCCCACTTTCTGAACCCACACATTCTTGTCTTGAGCTCTCCCAGGAACAGGGATAGGAGCTGTGAGGTCTCATCCTCACTTCATCCTTTCATCATCTGCTTCGCCTTAGCCCCTCAATGGCAAGGTTAAGAGCAACATTCACCCAGTTCCAGAGGTTTGTTTGTCGAGGTTGATATGACCCCTTGACTAAAACCTAACCCTTGTTTGAGCCACTTGTTTGTGTATAGCGTGTGCTATCTGTGCTTGTAGGATTGTTTGACTTGCTTCCTGTGCAAGATAGGATTGTTTGACTTGCTTCCTGTGCAAGATAGGATTGTTTGACTTGCTTCCTGTGCAAGTTAGGATTAGTTTAGACTTGCTTCCTGTGCAAGTTAGGTTTTGCTTGGCTTGCTTCCTGTGCAAGTTAAGTGTGTGTGGCTTGCTTCCTGTGTGAGCCATGCTTAGGATAGGTTGGCCCTCGTGCCATTTAGCTAGAAACCATAACTTAGGGTTGATTTTGCATGACGACATCTAGGCTCGAGTCGTAGTCTCCCTAGTGTTGTGTCTCCCTCTGTTATCTGGTTAGGCTAGATCCTTTGTCCCTGCGTAGGGGAACTACATCGCCCTGATCTTCACACCAGATGAAGTATGTAGGCAGGAGATTGAGCTGATCTCTCCGGGCGCCCTTTTTCTTTTGAGTGTGTTATTTGACAGTTATAGGCTCGAGTCCCCGACTCCCTATTAACTTGTTGTGTTGTTGTGTGCTTGGAAGCTGATGTAAGTCCATCGAGTGGCATTTGGGTTCCAGTGTGCGTGTGTTTGGTTCGGATGCTGATGTAAGCCCAGTGATTGGCATTCAGGCTCCATGTTTGCCTTTGCCTGTGTTTGTTTGTGTGCGTGTCAGCCGAGCTACGAATGCTCTGATTCTTCTCTCGTCCGAGAAGATACGTATGCATAGGATGCGATATCCTAGCGAGCATGTGTCGTTTCCCCAGTCCGAACTACTTCGACTCTGATGTCTATGCTTGGTAGACTAAGTAGGCCCAGGATGCGACATCCTGCCGAGTCAGTTTCAGTCAGTTTCTTTGTGTCTCTTTCAGCCAGTATGTGTGAGTTTGAGCAGTGTTTAGCAACCAATATTCCTTCCTTTTGTGCGTGGATCCCGTAGAGTACTACGGATGCGTAGGGGTGCTAATACCTTCCCTTCGCATAACCGACTCCCGAACCCATTCTCTTTGGTCGCGAGACCATGTCTTTTCCTAGGTTTACTCTGAGCGTTTCCTTTCCCTCTTTTGGGATAAATAACGCACGGTGGCGGCTCTGTTGTTCTTGTTTTCCCGCCGGTTTTTCGCGCGATGCGACAGCTGGCGACTCTGCTGGGGATATAGAGAGAAGTTGACCTATGCTGGTCCATCTTCCCTGAGCGAGTCTCTCCTAGCGCTCTCTAGGATTAGGGTTTTGGTTGCTTTCTGCTTGTTGTATTTTATTGCATTCATTGTATATATGTACATTTATTGTTTGCATTAATTGTGTGCATTAATGTTTGCATTTCATTCATATTCATCTGCTGTGCTGTCTGTGTTTCTCTGTTTGGGGGTGGGAGTTACTTGAGGTAAAAGGCCCAATACCCAGGCTATGAGTGAAAATCTAGGATGATTAGGAATAGAGTGATTCATGGGAAGCGGGTGGTATGGCGCCACTTAGCGGAACATTGATATCACGAGCAGTTCAGACCCTGGTGGGATACTGTCGTTACATACTTCGGGTGTGTATATGATAGTATTTCTGCGAAAGGTTATTTATGCTGCGTTTCTCTCAGCTTTACCCTGGCCTAGACTACACCTGTGAGTAGGGAGGGTTTGATCATTACAGGTACAGTTGCTGATTTGTTGGTGTTTTGTTGGTGACTCTTGGTACTGATGGTAACTGTGAATTATGGGGCATTTGTTTCTGGGACGCCAGAGTTCTGTCCGTGGTTTATCAGCGGGTTCCGTTTATTTCGGATCCCCGGGCTGAGCTGAGAGTACTTGTTCAGAGGACCCGTTTGTCACCCGTTCAGTGGTTGTTCCTGTAAAGATAGGTGATGTAATCTCCGGTTCCGTTTATTTCGGAACCCCCCAAGTTGGATTTATGGTGACTTGGTCCCGCAAATTGACTGGTTCAGAGAAGCAGAGGGTCTACAGTTGACTTGGTGGCACAAGGGCCTGCATTCATGCATTTGCATCATATCATCTCGCATTCATCTGCATTCAACTCATGTCTGTCCGTACTCAGGGCCCGTTATTTTTAAATTAAAAACCCCGGTTGAGAGACATCCAGATGTCAAAATGTTGTTGATTAAATTTTATCTGTCTCAATGAAACCAAAAAAAAAAGAGGACTGAATATTCCTAGTACGGACAGACATTGCATGTGTGAGTCATACTAACCCGTTTGCTGTTTTGTAGGTTCCAGTATTCAACCGGTGCGCATAGCTTGTCTGTTCAGATAACTTGCTGGGGGTCAACAAATTCAAGCTGATGGATCTTCCCAACGCCGACATCCTTGAACTGAAAGAGATGATGAGGGAGTTGTTCAGTGTTGTGCAAGGACTTGCCTTGGGGCAGAAAACCATGTCTGAAAGATTGGAAAGAATTGAGAAATGGTTGATAGTGGAGAAAGTTCAGGAGAAGGCTCCGTCCTCCGAAGTGAACAAACCTTCTGGTACTGTAGCAAGGAAATCCTCCGACAGTGGTCCATTCAAGAGGGAAGTTGAGCCAGTTGGTGTGCCTGCAAAGAAAGAACGTAGTAAAGACCGTTATCATCCTTATGCTGCCACTCCTGTCAGTAATCCACCTGCTCAACAGCAACAACAGACACCTCAACAGAAGACACTGGGAGCTAAGAGCCAGGTGAAGAAGAAGAGTGAGGATCGCCAGTTTGAGGAACCACCAGTGACTTATGCCTTTCTTTTCCAAAGGTTGAGAGATCTGGGATTAGTTCGACCAAGGATTTTGATTCCTATAAAACAGCAGAAGAAGCCACCAAACTATGATGAGAATGCCAAGTGCGAGTTTCACTCTGGGGCACCCGGACACAACATTGAGGGCTGTAGAGCTTTTAAGCATGTCGTCCAGGACATGGTGGACTCCGAGACCATTAACTTGGCCCAGATTATGAAGGGGGATGTCAACCCTGCGCCCAGAAGGGGTCCTGTAAAAGTCAAGATGGTGAAGAAGGCCAAGAAAGGATTGGAGATGACTGAGGAGGATCGGCTAAAGGTTCCAATGCCCGTGGTCCCAAAATCTCTGATGCAGGATGGAGTTGTCCCTGTTGTTGATATTTGTTGTGCGACTGTCACTACAGAAGAGCGGGTGTTGGTGAAGGACACAACCCAGAGGATGAAGAAGGTAGAAGTGGATAATGTAAGATGCAAAGCACCCCGTCTGGCAGTTGAAACCGCCCAGGCAGAGAAGGCCCTTGTCGCTGAGAAAGAGAAGAAGTTGTCCATTTCTTCTTATAAACAAGCTCTGGAAGTGGTGAGAAACAAAGAGGCCCAAGGCTGGGGGAGGATCATTGACATCATAATAAAAGCAGACATGTTTGGGGTCGGTTATCAACCGGGTCAAGAGTCGTCCAGACCAAATAGAGGATGTCGCCCACCATACACCTTCGTCAGTGCAGGAATGTTGGATCCCGGTCATGCCCGTTCAGTGGTTGAAGATGTTGACAGCGACCGCGAACTCGAGTTGTGGATAGAGTCGTGCGTGCCAGGCGATTGGAAGGCCTCCAAAAGCGTCACCGTCACTCATTCTGAAGAGTAGTATTTCTGTGTTTTAATTTTGTTTGCATGAAAGCCATACGTGTTGCCCGACACGTAATGGTCCATTGTAAGGGCCATCTCATGTGTTTCATTATGCAACATTTTGCATCAGTAATGAATGGATGTTTTTGTAGTTAAAAGCGGTGTTCCCTGTTCTTCATTTAATTTTGCAATTTAAAAAAGGAAAAAAACAAATAAAAATGGCAACGTTCTTTTCATTCTCTTTCCTTTTGATTTTGTCTCGTTCCAAAGTGATTACTCTCCTGATCTCACCGATAACGATTTGGTTACACCTCTGTATGACTTCGACAATTCGACCTATCATGCTAGAGGAAAAAAGCGAAGAAGATTGTGATTTGTTGGAATTAGCCAGGTCATTGAAACAAGAGGAGAAGGTGGTTCAACCGCACGAGGAGCGATTCAAGATTGTTACTCCAAGCTCCGCCGAGGTTAGAAAGCAAAAGCTGAGGCCGACAAAGGATGAGAAGGAGAGAAGGTGTGAATAGACTATCAAGATGCGAGCAGAGCTAATCATAAAGATGGATTCCCGGTACATCACAATGAGGTATTGGTTGATCATATGGCTCAGGTCTCAGTGTTTATCTTCATGGATGGTTTCTTGGCCAAGACCAGATTGAATTGTTTCCAGATAATATGAAGTAAACCAGGTCCACCACACAAGGGGCACCTTCTTGTTCTAAGTTGATGTCGTTCCGTCACATAAGGCCGGTGCCACGTATCAGAGGTCTACGGTGACTTTGTTTCGTGATATGATTCATCGTGAAAGCAAATGCCATGTTGATGACATGATGGCAAAGTCCCAAGCAGAACAGGGGCATCCGGTAGACTTGGGGCAAGTTGTTTGACCGTTTGAGATAACTCATACTGTTGAGTCTGAAGCAGTGCACTTATGGAGTGTTGTCCATCAAGCTACCGAGGCTTGTTGTGAGCGAAGCAGAGGAATCGAGGTCAATCCTGCTAAAAAAAAAAAAAAAAAATAAATAAAAAAGATAAATTGCAGGAACCTCTGATTCTGATACCTCAGTAAAAGAGATAACTGTTAATCCGGTACTTGATAACCCTCGAGGGGTCTACGAGGTGCGTATTGAGTCAGCATGACTAGTCTTGTCGAAAAGAGTATGCAATTTACCTAAGCAAAAAGTTTATCGACTGTGAAACAATACACTCACTGTTCGAAAGAACTTGATGTACTTCGGCATAGGCTGCTCGCCGACTGAGACAGTGTATGCTGATTCATACCACTTTGTGGATGTCCAAAATGGATCCGATCAGATATGTGTTTGAGAAGCTAGTAACAACCCATGGAAAGGTTATCAACCAAGGAAGTTTGAGGTCCCTGATGAGGACATCTCAAGGTACTCAAATCGAAAGATTGAGAGTGACTGATCCCGGAGGAGGGGTCTGACCCCGAATCCGAACAGATTCTGATGTCTGATGGGGAAGTAAAGTGAGAGGTAGTGCTTCCCGGATCATAGTTGGTTGCACCGACAATGGTGGCTGAACATAAAGTCTGTATCCTGGATATTGAACCTTGGGATGTGCATCTACCTGGGGCAGTGTCTTCCTCACAGAAATATGAGAAATCAGAGAAGACTGAATGGATAAGGACTCAGAATGACACGTTGAATCCAACTGAGGAAAGAGGGCTGACAGTTACTTGTCATGGGGGCAGTTGTGCTCAGTGAGCGAAGCTTATTGTTGACCGAGAAGTGTGACCTTGGGCGTATCACCTGGAAAAGTTGGTTGAAAAGGATCTTTCCTCCTCAAGACGATCGTGGGGCAAATGGACAAATAGTTATGAATGTCCATTCGTGGTCAAGAGGGTCCCATCTGACAGAACCTTGTTGTTTATGACCACGGATGACGACGACTTTCCATTCCCTGTGAATGCGGACGCAGTTAGAAAATACTTCGTGAAAGAAACCCGCTGGACAAAAAAAAAAAAAAAGAGAATAAGGAGTCCAGGCAAAAAATGGGCATCCCGGCGAACCAAGAAAAAGAGAAAGGTTCGGGCAAAAGTTAGGGATAAAAATAAAAGAAAAGAACTGTACACCCGGCAAGTTGAAAACCCGCAAGGGCGACTTGGGCAAAAAAGGGTATCCCGGTGGACTGAAACCCGAAAGGGCGGTCCAGGCAAAAGAGGGAATGAAACGAACAACTGCGTCTAGCATGATCATTTGTGCACATGATGACTTGGATAATCTCCGACAGAGACCGATCGGAAGCGTCTTGTTCAGAAGACAGAAGGCGCGGAAAGTCCTGAGGACATATGAGGTGTAACTGAGTTGGAACCCGATGAGATCGCAGTTTCACGTTGCCATTAGGATAGATTTTTTTCTTTTATGTGCAAACACCTCTTTCCAGGGTTTGCTTCCTGTGTGTTGCTCAATTGTGAGCCATCTTTTATTCCAGTCAAATAAAGCGTGTGTTCGATCAAGTAAATTTTGGTTTTTGTGTCATTACTGTTTTGATTACGAAAACATCTTTTCATTTTGATAAGAATGTTTGCATTTTGAAACATAGAGGTCCCTTCTGATGCATGCTTGTGAGATTGAAATCTGGAAATCTTACTTGGAAGTCTGAGTGACCTAAGTGTTGAAATATCAGAACACCTGGGGCATACCTGGGGCACGTTGTATCTGACGATCTCTTGTGCAAGTACTGTTGGATATATTCATTCACTTGTCAGTGGTGATGTGAAGCCTTTATGACAAGAGATCCCTGTAGAGCCAAATCAGGGGCAAGGGATAGTTGAACGGTGAAAAGACAGTGAAGGATTACGACGACGATCCTGGAAAGTTAATCAAGAAGACTCTTCAAAGTCTGATGATTGGAAAGTTTGTATGAATACCAGGAGTTCGATCCCCGTGGAGTACGGACGAGATTTGGAATACAAGATGATGGAGCAGAAAAGTCCAGAAGAGTATGAGAGTTCTTAAAAGTGGAAAGTCAACACTATGGGTGGATGATGGATACCAGTGTTCGACGAGTCGACCGACATCCCTGTCGAACAAGCTGTATCTCCCCAGAGGATTAAGAGTGTGATCGCCCTGGTAGATTCGAGATCGTTGTCTCTTCAGCAAGCCTGAAAGTTATCGCGTCCCCAGCCCAAGCCAGTATTGAAGCTATCAGAGTTATTTCCCCTACAGAGATGCCTGTGGACAGTGCCTTCTTTCCCCAGCAGATCTAAGGATTGCTTCTCCCCAGCAGGCCTATGCTTGCAGATTTCCCCAGTTGAGAATCCCCGCTGAGCGCCTGGCAGTTATTCTCCCCGGGAGTCCCCTAGTGGAGTTTATCAGTAGACTGTTGGTGTGCTCCCCAACATTTGGTTTTATGGTGCTATTATCTCCAGTATGGCCGTGGGTGCTTATCCCAAGCAGGTTTGTGGGAATTCATCTCCAGTATGATATGACGTGTTATCATCCTCAACAGAGTTGTTACTCTCACCACTACGGTTGTTCTCTCCACTAGGATTGTTCTCCTCAGCAGAATGGTATGGTTTTTCCTCAGCAAGTTCCCCGAGTGGAGCGGGTCTCATGAAATACATCTCCAGCAGTGATTCTCTTACATATGGATTGGTTGGGTCGTCCCTAATGGAGTAGCATTTATTTCTCCAGCAGAGTTCATCCTACCAGTGGATTGGACGGGTTTCTGTAGTAGACTGATATCGGCATCCCCAGCGGAGTTGTGATTGTTTTCCAAGTCTGAAGTTGTCTTCCCAGCGGAGGTTGTGTTGATGGTTCTTCCCCAGCGAAAGTTTGTCTTTCCCCAGCAGGATGGAAGTTGACATGGTTATAGGATCCCCAGCACAGTTCCTGGAAGTTCCCCGGTGTTGTCTCTAAAGGAGACGTGTGTTTATGCATTCAGCATTTAGATAAGCATAGCATGTCGCATCATTAGTGCATAGCATTTCCATGATCATGGGGCATTGTGTAAAACAAAAAAACTCATGCATCAACATTGCAAGCATATCCATTAGCCCTAGGCCGTGGCAACCAGCCGAGGTTGGGTTGTTGGAAAGAGTTTAGCATCGCGCCATTGGATCGGCTTCAGGATTAGGTTCATCAGCATGGTTGAGAGGTTGGTGTTTTCCCAACAAGTGATTCCTCAGTCGAGTGGGTATCCCCATCAGTGTTACTCCCAATTGTTAGCATCTTGCCAGCTTGGGTCTTTTCCCTTAAGCAGATATGGGTGTGTCTGATCTCTCCATGAAGAGTCTACCCCTTAAGCAGAAAGTGTCAATCTTTTCCTGCCATTTCCCCACTGAGATACATCCTCGTGGATGACGGTTGCTTCCGTTCCCTCCCTAATGGGATGGGTTTTCCCTATTGAGTTCTTTCCTCATTAGGATGAGTCTTGATTCAGTCTGCCTTTTTGGATCGATCCTAAATTGGCTTCTTGTTGACTATCTCTTGTGCTGCCCTGGGGCATAAATGAATAGTCGCTCACTAACCGGCACTCATTCATTTCATCCTCAGCGGAATTTGTTGGCCTCTACCTACCCGGTAGTTGTAAGTCCTATCTTTGTGGTTTTCTACTAGTTGGTAGTTGTAAAATCCCACGTTCTCCCCTTGGTGGAGTTAACCCCTTGTGCTCATCCTAGTTGATGACGGTTACTTTTCCGTGGTTTTCTACCTACTAACCGGTAGATGTAATCCCCTCTTTGTGGTATTAATGGTCTTGTCCCCTTTGGATACTTGCTTTGATCAAGCAGTATTGTCCCCATTGGGTCTTCACTTTCTTTTCGGATACTTGCTCCAAGTTAGCAACTTTATCCTCTTTTGATTGGTCATCTTTTGCATACCTAGTCCGGTACCCAGATGCCTTTCTTTTCGGTCGATTGTTCATTTAACAACCTACAACCCGGTTATGGATAATCTTCCATGCGAGTGTATTATCTATGTTTTGACGGCTATAGATAATATGTACTTATGATTTCCCGGTATTCAGACCGAAGGAGTTTCCGACGATCAGGTCGATGTACTCATGGCACAAGGCCAATTTTCCGGTATTCAGACCGAAGGAGTTTCCGACGATCAGGTCGATGTACTCATGGCACAAGGCCAATTTTCCGGTATTCAGACCGAAGGAGTTTCCGACGATCAGGTCGATGTACTCATGGCACAAGGCCAATTTTCCGGTATTCAGACCGAAGGAGTTTCCGACGATCAGGTCGATGTACTCATGGCACAAGGCCAATTTTCCGGTATTCAGACCGAAGGAGTTTCCGACGATCAGGTCGATGTACTCATGGCACGAGGCCAATTTTCCGGTATTCAGACCGAAGAAGTATTCTCCTCTCCGTTGGTGTCGATAAACGTCGAGTTTTTCCCGATCATCCGTTGATGATTTGGTTGTGTTCACTCTCCCCAGTAGAGTTTCCTCCTCTCCGTTGGTTTCGATAAACGTCGAGTTTTTCCCGATCATCCGTTGATGATTTGTTTGTGTCCTTCTTCCCTAGTGAAGTATTTCTCCTCTCCGTTGGTGTCGATAAACGTCGAGTTTTTCCTAGTCATCCGATGATGTCTAGTTGTACCTGTCCCCATGTGGATTTACCTCTCCGTTGGTCTTGGTAAACGTCGAGTTTTTCCTATTCGTCCTATGACATCTAGTTGTACCTGTCCCCATGTGGATTTACCTCTCCGTTGGTCTTGGTAAACGTCGAGTTTTTCCTATTCGTCCTATGACGTCTAGTTGTACCTGTCCCCATGTGGATTTACCTCTCTGTTGGTCTTGGTAAACGATGAGTTTTTCCCATTTCGTCCGTTGACGTATGGTTGTATCCCTCCCAGTCATTCATTAATGTCTGGTTACCTCTCCGTTGGTTTCGATAAACGTCGAGTTTTTCCTAGTTGTCCGTTGGCATCTAGTTGTGATTTTTGTTCCCATTCCCCATCGTTGTGATGTCTGGATATGGCCATACCCTTTGAAAACCAAAAAACAAAACAAAATACCCAGTATTAAATATCAAATCCCAGTGGACGTTTCCATTGGTGGATCCCTGTATTGTGCAAATTCTACGGTTCTTGGTATTCAATCCCTGTTTACCCTGAAAGTCTGACAGCCGTTGCTCTCATCCATTCGGGTTCCCAGCTGATTGAATAGGGGCAGCTGTAGCACCTCAAATTTGCACCTATCATTGTACATACATTTTCATATTAGGTCATAACATATCATGGTCCATTGCATAGCATTGCATTGCCTCTTTTGCCTCAAGTGCAAGCCAATCAAGAAATTAGGTCAAGCTGATCAGGAGATCAGTCAGTCAAGCAAGCAAGTGCAATTCTCAAGGAGCCAAGGCCCTAGGGTTTGTCCAACAAGTTCACATGGCTTGGAGGTCTATTTGAAGTATTTTGGTCAAGGGTTGAAGACTTGGAGATCATCAGTTCATACACAGACAGTCAAAAACCCTAAAAAGTCAACTGTCAGTCAAAGCGGTGGATGGTGGTCATTCTTGTGGAATTTGGGCACCATGATCAATAATCAAGAGTTCATACAACTTGGGACACCATTTGAAGTCAAGTTCTCAAGGAATTAGGGTTTGGAAGTCATCAGTCAATGCATAATCAGTCAGAAACCCTAAAAGTCAACTGTTGGTCAACTGTCCATTTAATCAGTGATTGGATGATTGGAATTGGTTTGTGAGAGTTCATTCATGTCCAAATAGTCATCATACATCATGCCAAACACCATCATGGAAGAATTTGAAGCCAGATCAAAATTTCCCAAAATGGAAACTGGGCCTGTAACTGAAACCTGCCATAAATGGAAAGTCTTGATCCTCAAACTTACATCTTGATACAAGCCTCAAATGAATTTTTGCCCAACATGAAAGTTGAATATCTTGTTCTCCCATTTCCAAAAAGTCCAAGAACTCTTAATTCCCATGTGTGGTTGGCAAGTTATGATCGAATCGATTTCAGAAAATCTTGAACTTCAAAAGGCCATATCTCTCAAACCGTTTGGCCAATTTTGGTGGGGTTTTTTCCTACAAGTCACATTTGATCCCCTCTTTCCAAAAATATAAATTTCATAAGCCAAAACCTCACCAATCAAAATGGCATTTTTTGACCTTTCTCATTTAAATGCAAGTTTGACCAATGTTTGACTTTTTGATATAAACCTTTTTCTACCATTTGGCCAATTGGAAAAGCTCAGAAATATCATTTAGAATGTGTTTGCAAGCTCATTTTCTGCAGTACATGTGGCCATTGCTTGGTTGCTTGAATTGTAAGGAAAGTACAATTACACCATGCCATCCATACTTGCATTTGAGCCATGCCTTGTACTCATCAAAACAGAGTTTTTAGAGGCCATTCTCTGTCATTAGAGCCTCATCTTGCAGCAAACTAAACAGCAAAACAAAGGGCCATGCCTCACTTGCTTAAAATTTGGAAAATGAGTACTTTACAACCATCCCTCCATGCCATAACTTGTACTGTCCAACAGCAGTTTGGACAACACCTTTTTTTTCTGTCAAGAGAAAGGCTCTTTGCAGCCACAAGCAAAAAAAGGAGAGTGCAGCAGAAAATCATTCATACACCTTGCCTTTGACACTTGCAATTTCTGTCCAAAAAGCAACTTCCCACAGAAATTTCTAAACCTAATTTTCCTGTCATGAGGAATTAAGGGCCAACACATAACAAACCTCATTCGACCAAAAACTACTCTCACTTGCATTTTACAAAACCCAGCCATTGCCACTTCACAATCTTTTCACCATTTGAGAACTGCTGCAGTCAAACATCCAACAGCAAGAAAACCTTGCTTGACTCTCAAATCCAAAACTGCATTCAGTTGGCATTTGGCATTACAAACCTGTCAAAACTCAAGCAGAACAAAACCTGCCTTGCTAAACTCACAAATCCAAGAGCTGCATTCAGTTTGCTTTTGCATTTTCTGTCCAAGCACAATGAACAAAACCTGAGCCATTTTTCTGTCATACATTAAAACCTCAGTATAGCAGACCAAACACTTACTCCCTCTTCTTTTCTCTCAAGTCTCCCTTCACCTTTTCATCATTTTGAATGAAATTAGCAACAGCCACAAGCCAACACCCTGTAGCAAGAAAACCACTTTGGCCATTCTTCAAAAACCTGTAAAAACTCCAAACCAAAAGCAACACTCAACAGTAGGCATTCCTTTCTCCAAATGGCCAGTGCATTTCAAAACAACATGGCAATATCTTAATCCAATTTCCTGCCATGAAAAACCAGTAGCAGACCAACCAAAACCCTTGCTTACTTGCATTTTGCCAAAGCATGCCTAAACCTCATTTTCCTGGCATCTGAACCACCTTTGACAGCCAAGAAACCAAGGGATTTCATCCATTCATTTGCTCAAAAAACCTAACCTTTCGCATTGTGTGAAGTCTGTTCCAAAACCAAACTCCTAAATGCAACCACAAAACCATTTTGGCCAAGATAGAAAAAGGTGACTGACCCTGACTGCATTCATTTTGCTTGGCATTGGCAAACCCTGTCAAACACAAAACATCTCTGCCTAGCCACAAAGCAACATCACATAGCAGTTGGTTGCATGATATTTTCTGTCAAATGAAGCTTCTAGCCAGCGTACCACAACCACCTTCACTCATTTTCCTGTCATTAAAAAACCACTAGTAGCCACCAACCAAACCAGTAGAACTTTATTGATTCACACTCACTCCAAAGCCTCACTTTGCCATTTCATCCTCTTGCCGAGCCTTGCCAACAGAACTAACTGCCTACAGCATTCTCAAACCTGACCTGGCTATTTGCTTGGCATTTCAAAAATCCTGTCACAGCATCCAACAGAAAAAGAACCATTGAACTTCACTCATTCAAAAGCTGATTGGAGCATTGCTTCAAAAACAGTAAAAACTTCCAAGAACCTAGACCTGGCCATTCCCATTTTCTGTCAATAAACCAACAGTAACAGCAATTGCAACCAACAACACAACAGAAAGACTTTGCTTCATTCACTCTCAAAAAATCTCACCTTCTTGCATTTTCAAATTTGCTGTCAAGACTCAAAACCAAAAGCAACTTCTGACAGCAGCCTTGATTCATCAACTTGTCATCATTACCAAATTTTGCAGCCATCACACAGCAACAAGGCCTTGGCACTCATTCTCCAAAACCTCATCCTTTGCATTTTACCAAAATCAGTCCAAACTCACAAAAAGGAACCAAACCTTGCTTTGATTAAAACAACATTTCCTCACCATTCTGCTGTCATTTGAAACATAATTAACACCCATCAAGCACATTGGCATACACAAAAAATCATTCATGCTGAAAGTTCATTCTTAGCACTTTCAAAACCAGTCCAAAACACTCAAAGCAAACTTTGCCTGGCCTTTGTCTTCTCATCACACAAGCATCATTGTGGACTCTTTGGAACCACATTTCTCCACCTGCAAGCACCTTTCCACCATTGTCTTCAACCTTGCATCATCCATGACAGTCAAACATTGAATTCCATTCCAAGCCTCCACAAGTCAAAGGATTTTCACCATTCATCATCAGGAGGGCTCTAGGGCAACTGTTCCACTTCCAAACAAGCCAAACACCAACTGAATCACCACTATTCCTCCAAACTGGTGCTTTAGTTGCTTAGTTCCTTGTGAACTTTTTGCTTTGCTTTGCTTGTATAAGCAATTTGCATTGAGGTATGTCTCTTCTACTTCATGTAGTCTGGAAGACCTGGCCTGTTACTTGGCCAGGCAACTGTCTGAAGTCCTCCTTAAGAGGCAATGTTTGTGGATGTTTAATTTTGTCCTTGCATAGAGTCAAAGACCTCCTATGTGAAGAGGCAATTGGTGGAAGGTAGGGATATGCAATCTATCCCCCACTATTCAGTGTGTCATCTGCTTTGCTCACACCACTATGTTGATGCATTGCAGATACAAACCCAAGATCTTGTGCAATGGCACAGTTGAGTCAGTTTTAAATGTGTAGAAGGGTTCCCACTTTCTGAACCCACACATTCTTGTCTTGAGCTCTCCCAGGCCAGGGATAGGAGCTGTGAGGTCTCATCCTCACTTCATCCTTTCATCATCTGCTTCGCCTTAGCCCCTCAATGGCAAGGTTAAGAGCAACATTCACCCAGTTCCAGAGGTTTGTTTGTCGAGGTTGATATGACCCCTTGACTAAAACCTAACCCTTGTTTGAGCCACTTGTTTGTGTATAGCGTGTGCTATCTGTGCTTGTAGGATTGTTTGACTTGCTTCCTGTGCAAGATAGGATTGTTTGACTTGCTTCCTGTGCAAGATAGGATTGTTTGACTTGCTTCCTGTGCAAGTTAGGATTAGTTTAGACTTGCTTCCTGTGCAAGTTAGGTTTTGCTTGGCTTGCTTCCTGTGCAAGTTAAGTGTGTGTGGCTTGCTTCCTGTGTGAGCCATGCTTAGGATAGGTTGGCCCTCGTGCCATTTAGCTAGAAACCATAACTTATGGTTGATTTTGCATGACGACATCTAGGCTCGAGTCGTAGTCTCCCTAGTGTTGTGTCTCCCTCTGTTATCTGGTTAGGCTAGATCCTTTGTCCCTGCGTAGGGGAACTACATCGCCCTGATCTTCACACCAGATGAAGTATGTAGGCAGGAGATTGAGCTGATCTCTCCGGGTGCCCTTTTTCTTTTGAGTGTGTTATTTGACAGTTATAGGCTCGAGTCCCCGACTCCCTATTAACTTGTTGTGTTGTTGTGTGCTTGGAAGCTGATGTAAGTCCATCGAGTGGCATTTGGGTTCCAGTGTGCGTGTGTTTGGTTCGGATGCTGATGTAAGCCCAGTGATTGGCATTCAGGCTCCATGTTTGCCTTTGCCTGTGTTTGTTTGTGTGCGTGTCAGCCGAGCTACGAATGCTCTGATTCTTCTCTCGTCCGAGAAGATACGTATGCATAGGATGCGATATCCTAGCGAGCATGTGTCGTTTCCCCAGTCCGAACTACTTCGACTCTGATGTCTATGCTTGGTAGACTAAGTAGGCCCAGGATGCGACATCCTGCCGAGTCAGTTTCAGTCAGTTTCTTTGTGTCTCTTTCAGCCAGTATGTGTGAGTTTGAGCAGTGTTTAGCAACCAATATTCCTTCCTTTTGTGCGTGGATCCCGTAGAGTACTACGGATGCGTAGGGGTGCTAATACCTTCCCTTCACATAACCGACTCCCGAACCCATTCTCTTTGGTCGCGAGACCATGTCTTTTCCCAGGTTTACTCTGAGCGTTTCCTTTCCCTCTTTTGGGATAAATAACGCACGGTGGCGGCTCTGTTGTTCTTGTTTTCCCGCCGGTTTTTCGCGCGATGCGACACATAGGATTATTCACAACATTCGGAATAGGAGCGAAGTTGATTGTCTTGGCATCAATCAGATCCTGGACCTTATGATGAAAAGCCCTATAATTCTCAATATGGTGCCCAGGTGCACCGGAATGGAAGTCACAATGGACATTGGCATCATACCCAGCAGGTATCTTCGTCAACGGAGCCATGGTGCGAAGCTCAACAAACCCTAACCTGAGTAATTCAGGAAGCAACTCAGCATACGTCATTGGCATTGGGTCAAAACGACGATCCGGCATTCTCTGCCTCGGCTGAAATGGACGTTGTTGTTGTTGTTGTTGTGGTGCTCTTTGTTGTTGCTGTTGTCGTGGTTGAGGTGCTGGGATAGTTACAGCGGCAACCAAACGGTATTGTCCTCTGTTTACATTCCTTCGATGGTGCACAACATTAGTCTCACCCTCCCTTCTTCTGGGTGCCCCAGAAAATGGCTTTTTAGAACTGGAAGACGAAGAACCAGAATCTTGAATCTTCCCTGCTTTAATGAGGCTCTCAGTCCTCTCTCCACAGATTACCACATCAGAGAAGCTACCGAACGGGCAACTCCCCATGCGGTCCATAAACACACCCTGCAGCGTTCCAATAAACATATCGGTCAGCTCTCTCTCCAACATCGGAGGTTGCACCCTTGCAGCTAACTCACGCCATCTCTGGGCGTACTCCTTGAAACTTTCACCAGATTTCTAGAATAGACTCTGCAGTTGGGTTCTGCTCCGAGCCATATCCATATTATGCTTATATTGTCTCAAGAAGGCTTCACCCAAGTCCCTCCAACTTCTAACAGATTCTCTCTTCAACTCCATGTACCAGTCCAGGGAAGCTCCAGACAAGCTGTCCTGGAAAAAGTACATCCACATTTTCTCATCGTTAGTGTATGCGGAGATCTTTCTGAAATAGGCCTGCACATGAGTGCGAGGACAAGAAGTGCCATTGTATTTGTCAAAAGATGGCGCCTTGAATTTGTAAGGAATCCTCAGCCCATCAACCAATCCCATGTTGGTTACATCAAACCCCAAAGAGTTCTGACACTCCATGGCACGGATCTTCTCAGCTAGGGTATCAACCTTTCTATCCCTTTCGTCAGTCCTTCCGACCTCATCATCATCACTGAGGAGAGTAAATATATCTTCCTGTCTGTCAACCAACGGAGCAGGCTGACGAACTGGAGCACGGGTTGCTCTAACATTAGCAGTCTCTGGAGCAATAGGTTGTCCATTGATTCGGATACCCCTCAACTCATCACCCACGGCATAGTTGTTGATGGGAACAGCAGCAGTAACAGTGTCGTTGATTGGGCCTCCCTCTGGCAAAGTATGGTTGACAGGTGGAATTGCAGCTTCCTGTCTCTGGACCAGGGCTCGAAGTTCCTCTTGCCCTTGCGCAACCCCTTGCATCATATTCATAAACTAGGCCATGTTAGCCCTCATCTCTGCCAACTCAGCTTGAACTTAATCCATGCCTCTCTGTTGATTCAACCTTGTCGTGTAGCGGTGCGGGCGACGATCAGCAATCCTGCCTGAAACAGGAACCAGAATGAGAAGTCTTCTTCACAGATACCTGTAATGCAAGAATGATATGTGTATGATGCACATGATGCGTATGATGCATATGATATGTTTTATCATTTCTCAGGCGTTCAAGAGCCTTATTCACTTTGAAAGATGGCAATCTGCAACATAAACATCAAAGAATCAACCTACACGGGGTAAGGAGCAAAAGGTGAAACATCAACACACTCATCTATAGATCATGAGCAAAAAAGGTCATACAAACATAGTTCAATCACAAATTCAAATCATCAGAGTAGAACAAGGAATCCCATCCAACAATCCTGGAGGTGATTCTCAAAATAAACAACAAAACAAACTAAGAAAATCGTCCTCCAGGAATAAGAGTCTTCCGGTACTGGCACTGATCAATCAACCTGTCGCACTCTGAACAATCAGGTAAAGGGGTGATCTTCTCCTTCAGTTGCACTTGGAATTCCACAACTTCTTCTCTGAGCTGACTCTCTGATGCAAGCCTCAGGTCTACCTCCTTCTTCAACTGAATATCCTTGTCTTTGAGCTTCATTTCCAAGTCTCGTATCTTCTTCTGGTAGTTGGCTTCCGCTCTTTGCAACCTCAAACGCTCACGGTGTCCTCCATCCAACATTTCTTCTACCTCCTCATAGGACCTCTTTTTGCTTCCCAATCTGCTAGCACTTTCACCTTGCACTCCTTTGAGTTTGTGAGCCAAACTCAACTTATCAGCTTTGGCTTTGCAAAGCTCCATCTGGATCTCTTGTTCGTTCTCTTTCAACCGGCGATTCTCCATTAAGGCTTGTTTATAATACTCAGCAGACACATTCTCAGAAAGGATCAATGGTGGTTGCTCCTGCAATGGTTCCATCCGATCCTAGGGTAGCAACAAGGTTCCAACTCTATCCTTGACCCACTCAATATAAGCCGGCTGTCGCAACCTGAAAAATACAGTGCGCGAAAAAAACAACCGGCGAAAGAAAATGACAGAAGAGTCGCCACCGTGCGTTATTTCTCCCAAGGGAGGGAAAGGAAACGCTCGAAGTAAACCTGAAAAAGGAAAGGACAAGACGGGGTCTCGCAACCAAATCTTGGGTTCGGGAGTCGGTTACGCGAAGGGAAGGTATTAGCACCCCTACGCATCCGTAGTACTCTACGGGATCCACTTTTGTGGGTTTTTTTTAAAGGGGGTGGGTTTACCTAATGTGTTTATTTACTAAAAAGGTTAAGAGAAATGACTCGCGCGGATGTCGCATCTACTGCATACGTATCTCATCTGAATATGAGAATCAGAGTCTTCGTAGCTCGGCTGACCTATGGGTTGGGGGATGTGTGCTCGCTAAGACATCGCGTCTTATGCCTACGTATCTCATCTGGAATGAGAATCAGAGCAAGCCGTAGTTCGGCTAACTACGGGTTATGGATTGGGTTTTGGACGAACGACGTCACTACGCAATCTACCGGATGCTCGACCTTTGGAGACTTACTCGCCTGTAGTAGAAGGAGTAAACGTGTTGCTTTGGGTTTTAGGGTTTGGGATGCTCGAGGGCAAACAGGCAGTCCTTGACGAAGGAATCGCGCTACATGTGGGGATATGAATACAAAACACAAAACATGTATCTCAAAGTAAAATGCCACCAAGGGGCCCAAACATTGCCTCCTATCGAGGTGTTCCAGCTAAGAAAGCGATAAAGTACGAGAAAAGGAAAAAATTACCACACGGATAAAGATCCGAAGTTACAGCAATTAAAGGATTAGCAACCCTGAGATCTCTCCAGCTAGACCATCAAAGAAAATCAGTCAATACGATTAATCAGGATAAACCTCCGGATGGTATCCCTGCAAGAGTATGTGAGCCCTCACGAAAACTCAACAGAAAGGTTAGACAAACAAGGTGAAATCCAGGGAAAACAATGTCATGGCAACACAAAGACAGGTTAGAGAAACAAAATAGGGTAACCCAGAGTTTCCCCTAAATCAAAATGTAACCACATGAATAATTCCATCAAAATTCACAAAAGGCTCACAAAAAAAAGGTATCAAATTCACCCATAATACCTCATACATTTAGAGCATTCAAATTAAAGGCATAAAGATGATGGATATAGGGCAAACCTGATTGGAGAGCTTGATTGAAATTGAGTTGCACCCGTGAGGTTTACAAGTTGAGTTCCCTTCAGGGTTTGGAGGCTGCTCTGAGTTCTCTGTCAGGTCTTCTCTCACTATCTTTTTCCTCAGGGTTTTGTTCCAAGGAAACCTCATAGTGTTTTGTTTCTCCTCAAAATCCCCCTTTGTTCTGTCTTCTTTCTCTCACTATCTTTCTCCAGTGAATCTCCCAGTGTAACTCCAAGTGTAACTCCTCTACTGAAACTTCAGTATTTATAGACTGATTTTCGTGGGTAGTGGGCTCAAATGAGGGAGACTCAAGTCCAAAATAGTTTGTTATATTTTATTTATTTAATTAATTAATTAATTAATTAATTAATTAATTAATTTTTTTTTCGTTTTTTTTTTTTTAGGAAAAATGAAGGGTAAATTTTGGGGTATTACAGCTGCCCCTATTCAGTCAACTGGAGACCCGGAAAGAAGATGGCAGCTGCTTTCGTGCTTTCGAGGTATCAAGGGATTGAATACAATAAAAGCCCAAAAATTTGCACTGAAGTGAAGTGAAGTAACAATGTCTGTCAGAATCGGCAAAGAGGTGGTCTTGAAAGAAGAATCCGTCTGGTACGGTGAAAGTCAGTCTGAATATCGAAAAAGAATGTTAAACTGGATACCAACATAAATGGTAACACAGAAATAACCATGGCCTGAATGCCGCTCATCAGTCTGAATACTGGAAAGGATTCTGATCTGAACATCGGAAACTTGGCCTGAATGCCACAAGTCGCATCGACCTGAACGTCGGAAACTTCTTCGATCTGAACATCGGAAAATTGACCTGAATGCCACAAGTCGCATCGACCTGAACGTCGGAAACTTCTTCGATCTGAACATCGGAAAAACTTGGCCTGAATGCCACTTCGATTTGAATATCGGAAAACTGGCCTGAATGCCACTTCGGTCTGGATACCGGAAAACTGGCCTGAATGCCACTTCGATCTGAATATCGGGAAAACTGGCCTGAATGCCACTTCGATCTGAATATTGGAACACTGGCCTGAATGCCACTTCGATCTGAATATCGGAACACTGGCCTGAATTCCATTTCGGTCTGGATACCGGAAAACTGGCCTGAATGCCACAAGTTGCATCGACCTGAACGTCGGAGACTTCTTCGATCTGAACATCGGAAAGACTTGGCCTGAATGCCACTTCGATCTGAATATCAGAAAACTGGCCTGAATGCCACTTCGGTCTGGATACCGGAAAACTGGCCTGAATGACACAAGTTGCATCGACCTGAACGTCGGAAACTTCTTCGATCTGAACATCGGAAAACTTCATGCCTGTCAGCATTGGCAGAAATAGGGAATGATAATAGAGGCGGCACATGGGCCAATGACACTTGCTGGGGATAACAAAGGTAAGTCATGAACAATCTTCAGTCTGAGTACTGGAAACAACTTCTAGCTTATCACTTGGGATACCGAGAATGTTTTATGCTTACATGCGTATGTTTAAATTTTTCAATGGCGTAATGCTCCATGAAAATGGAAATGCTACGCGATTTGGAAGGATGCAATGCAATATGATTCTACATGCAGGGATGCGAAATGCTGGGTAGAATGCCAAGCCGAGGCAAGGGGATCTGCTGGGGAAATGATTACCATCCTCTGGGCTCCGGCCAGGCTGCTGGAGATACACACCACAATGAACTCTGTGGGGAGATGACTAGCCATGCGGTGTTCTGGCCATACCGAGACTCTGATCGGGGAAAGAATGGCATTGGAAGCCTGCTGCTGAGGAAAGCTACAATGGTTCTGGCAACCACGATTTGCGAGAGATGACTCAGCAGGGGGAGCAAACACTGATACGGTACCGAGGTTCTGCTTCAAGAAAAGAAACCATGGATCTGGCATTGGGATTATCGATCTGGCATCGAACTCTAAGGAGCAGCCACTTCTACTGGGAAGATACAGTCTGGCACTGTCCACTCCGCTGGGGAGTGTATGTCCTGAAACAACCGCTTGGGGAAGTGCGGTGGTGAGAAACTGCTGGGGATTGAAGAATCCAACGCTCTGATCAGCTCTGCAGGGATAAGACACCGAATTTGTCTGTTGGTGACTTTACTGAGGAAGATATTCACGATCATCTGCAGGGAATTTTAAGGAAATGCCCCGAGGGTATCTGTTCTGAATAGACGATCCAAAGCACTTAAAAGCAATTTTAAATGTTTATTAAGCATGTACCTGTAAAGCCCTTATGTGTCATGATGCAATGTTTATCAAAAATTCGGACGTCATTTTTGCAAACAAAACAGTAAAATGAAAATGAAAACAGAGATATACTGAATAACATGATTTTATTGATTGAATGGCCTCTGAATAGGCATTTACATTAAGAAGCAATCCCTGGAAAGAGGTAATCGCACAATAGATAAAAACATAAATTAATCTAATGGCAATGTGAAATGGATTTCTATTGGGTTCTAATTCTGCTATGACTTGCCCGTCTTCAAGATCCTCCAGATGATCAGCTTTCTGAAAGAGTGATTGGACTGTTTCCTATCCTTCAAAAATTTCCAGTCATTGGCACGAGATGAGATTCAGAACTACTCAGAACGCAGTCATTCGCTTAATCCCTAACTTTTGCCTGGATCTCCCTTTTCGGGTTTTCGATCCACCGGGATACCCATTTTTGCCTAAGTTGCCTTTTCAGGTTTTCAACTTACCGGGTGTACAATCTTTTTTTATTTTTGTCCCTAATTTTTGCCCGAACCCTTTCATTTTCTTGGTTCGCCGGGACGCCCATTTTTGCCTGGACTACTCTTTTTTACTGTCCAACGGGTCTATTTTATGCGAAGTATTTTTTAACTGCGTCTGAGTTCACAGGGGAAGTGAAGTTTTCACCATCCATAGTTGCAAGCATTAAGGCCCCACCATCAAAAACCTTGGTGACAATATACGGACCATCATAGTTAGGAGTCCACTTGCCCCTGTGATCTGTCTGAGGAGGAAGGATCCTTTTCAACACTAAATCTCCGACTTGGAAACAACGAGGACGCACCTTCTGATCAAAAGCTCTCTTCATCCGACTATGATACAACTGCCCATGACAAATGGCT
This sequence comes from Lathyrus oleraceus, assembly GCF_024323335.1. Taxonomy (NCBI): domain Eukaryota; kingdom Viridiplantae; phylum Streptophyta; class Magnoliopsida; order Fabales; family Fabaceae; genus Lathyrus; species Lathyrus oleraceus. The sequence continues at coordinate 492,052,789 of NC_066583.1, forward strand.
GCCATTCGCTTCTCTTCGATAAGACTCAACTCATTGAACCTTGTCCGAATCCATTCAGCTTCATCTAACTTGACATCCAATAGGACTCTTAGAGAATGAATCTCCACTTCAACAGGTAGGACTGCTTCCATACCATACACCAGGGAGTAAGGGGTTGCCCTGGTCGATGTACGTACTGAAGTACGGTACCCATGCAAGGCGAAGGGTAGCATCTCATGCCAATCTCTGTACCTGACGATCATCTTCTGCACAATCTTCTTTATGTTCTTATTTGCCGCCTCAACAGCGTCGTTCATCTTAGGGCGGTAAGGGGAAGAATTATGATGCTGAATGTTGAAGTTCTGACACAACTCCTTCATCATTTTGTTGTTGAGATTAGAACCATTATCAGTAATGATTCTTTCGGGAATCCCATAGCGACAGATGATTTCTTTCTTGATGAAACGGGCAACCACATGTCTGGTGACATTCGCGAACGACGCTGCCTCGACCCACTTGGTGAAATAGTCGATGGCAACAAGGATGAAGCGATGCCCATTAGAAGCAGTCGGCTCAATCTTTCCAATCATGTCAATACCCCACATAGAAAATGGCCACGGCGAAGACATCACATTCAGAGGATTTGGCGGTACATGCACCTTATCAGCATAAATCTGGCATTTATGACACTTCCGAGCATACTTGAAACAATCTGATTCCATGGTCATCCAATAATAACCCGCTCTCAACAATTTCTTAGCCATTGCATGTCCGCCGGCATGAGTACCGAAGGAACCTTCATGAACTTCCTGTATTAATATGTCCGCCTCGTGTCTGTCCACACATCTGAGCAAAACCATGTCGAAGTTCCTCTTATACAACACATCGTCTTTGTTCAAGAAGAAACTGCCTGCCAATCTTCTCAAAGTCTTTCTGTCATTGTTGGATGCCCCTGCAGGGTACTCTTGATTCTTCAGAAAGCACTTGATATCGTGATACCAGGGCTTGTCATCGACTACCAGTTCAGCAGCAAACACATACGCGACTCTGTCAAGGCGCATCACATTGATCCTGGGAGCATGGTTCCAACGAATTACCTTGATCATGGAGGATAGAGTAGCAAGTGCGTCTGCCATCTGGTTCTCATCACGAGGTATATGATACAATTTTACTATTGTGAAGAAAGTCAACAGTCTTCTCGTGTAATCTTTGTAGGGGACCAGAGTGGGCTGGAGAGTATTCCAATCACCATTCACTTGATTAATCACCAGAGTTGAATCTCCGAAGATGTCCAGAGTCTTGATTCTCAGATCAATGGCTTGCTCAATGCCCAAGATACAGGCCTCGTACTCAGCTTCATTATTGGTGCACTCGAAAGTCAGACGAGCGGTGAAAGGCATGTGGGCACCTTTCGGAGTTGTGATGACAGCACCAATTCCACTTCCTCTAGCATTGACAACCCCATCAAACAACAAAGTCCACTTTTCGTTTGGATCAGGTCCCTCCTCAACAACTGGCTCTTCACAGTCTTTCATCTTGAGGAACATGATGTCTTCATCTGGAAATCATCAGAGTAGAACAAGGAATCCCATCCAACAATCCTGGAGGTGATTCTCAAAATAAACAACAAAACAAACTAAGAAAATCGTCCTCCAGGAATAAGAGTCTTCCGGTACTGGCACTGATCAATCAACCTGTCGCACTCTGAACAATCAGGTAAAGGGGTGATCTTCTCCTTCAGTTGCACTTGGAGTTCCACAACTTCTTCTCTGAGCTGACTCTCTGATGCAAGCCTCAGGTCTACCTCCTTCTTCAACTGAATATCCTTGTCTTTGAGCTTCATTTCCAAGTCTCGTATCTTCTTCTGGTAGTTGGCTTCCGCTCTTTGCAACCTCAAACGCTCACGGTGTCCTCCATCCAACATTTCTTCTACCTCCTCATAGGACCTCTTTTTACTTCCCAATCTGCTAGCACTTTCACCTTGCACTCCTTTGAGTTTGTGAGCCAAACTCAACTTATCAGCTTTGGCTTTGCAAAGCTCCATCTGGATCTCTTGTTCGTTCTCTTTCAACCGGCGATTCTCCATTAAGGCTTGTTTATAATACTCAGCAGACACATTCTCAGAAAGGATCAATGGTGGTTGCTCCTGCAATGGTTCCATCCGATCCTAGGGTAGCAACAAGGTTCCAACTCTATCCTTGACCCACTCAATATAAGCCGGCTGTCGCAACCTGAAAAATACAGTGCGCGAAAAAACAACCGGCGAAAGAAAATGACAGAAGAGTCGCCACCGTGCGTTATTTCTCCCAAGGGAGGGAAAGGAAACGCTCGAAGTAAACCTGAAAAAGGAAAGGACAAGACGGGGTCTCGCAACCAAATCTTGGGTTCGGGAGTCGGTTACGCGAAGGGAAGGTATTAGCACCCCTACGCATCCGTAGTACTCTACGGGATCCACTTTTGTGGGGTTTTTTTTAAAGGGGGTGGGTTTACCTAATGTGTTTATTTACTAAAAAGGTTAAGAGAAATGACTCGCGCGGATGTCGCATCTACTGCATACGTATCTCATCTGAATATGAGAATCAGAGTCTTCGTAGCTCGGCTGACCTATGGGTTGGGGGGATGTGTGCTCGCTAAGACATCGCGTCTTATGCCTACGTATCTCATCTGGAATGAGAATCAGAGCAAGCCGTAGTTCGGCTAACTACGGGGTTATGGATTGGGTTTTGGACGAACGACGTCACTACGCAATCTACCGGATGCTCGACCTTTGGAGACTTACTCGCCTGTAGTAGAAGGAGTAAACGTGTTGCTTTGGGTTTTAGGGTTTGGGATGCTCGAGGGCAAACAGGCAGTCCTTGACGAAGGAATCGCGCTACATGTGGGGATATGAATACAAAACACAAAACATGTATCTCAAAGTAAAATGCCACCAAGGGGCCCAAACATTGCCTCCTATCGAGGTGTTCCAGCTAAGAAAGCGATAAAGTACGAGAAAAGGAAAAAATTACCACACGGATAAAGATCCGAAGTTACAGCAATTAAAGGATTAGCAACCCTGAGATCTCTCCAGCTAGACCATCAAAGAAAATCAGTCAATACGATTAATCAGGATAAACCTCCGGATGGTATCCCTGCAAGAGTATGTGAGCCCTCACGAAAACTCAACAGAAAGGTTAGACAAACAAGGTGAAATCCAGGGAAAACAATGTCATGGCAACACAAAGACAGGTTAGAGAAACAAAATAGGGTAACCCAGAGTTTCCCCTAAATCAAAATGTAACCACATGAATAATTCCATCAAAATTCACAAAAGGCTCACAAAAAAAAGGTATCAAATTCACCCATAATACCTCATACATTTAGAGCATTCAAATTAAAGGCATAAAGATGATGGATATAGGGCAAACCTGATTGGAGAGCTTGATTGAAATTGAGTTGCACCCGTGAGGTTTACAAGTTGAGTTCCCTTCAGGGTTTGGAGGCTGCTCTGAGTTCTCTGTCAGGTCTTCTCTCACTATCTTTTTCCTCAGGGTTTTGTTCCAAGGAAACCTCAGAGTGTTTTGTTTCTCCTCAAAATCCCCCTTTGTTCTGTCTTCTTTCTCTCACTATCTTTCTCCAGTGAATCTCCCAGTGTAACTCCTCTACTGAAACTTCAGTATTTATAGACTGATTTTCGTGGGTAGTGGGCTCAAATGAGGGAGACCCAAGTCCAAAATAATTTGTTATATTTTATTTATTTATTTTATTTATTTAATTAATTAATTAATTAATTAATTAATTAATTAATTAATTAATTAATTTTTTTCTTCTTTATTTTTTTTTTTTTTTTCGTTTTTTTTTTTTTTTTTAGGAAAAATGAAGGGTAAATTTTGGGGTATTACACCGGCATAGCAACGGCAAACTTCTTCCCTAAGACAGATCCATCCTTGACACCAATATTCTCCCAAGCCTTTCCCACTTGCTCCAATCTAGCTGGGTCACTCTGCTTCTCAAAGTACACACTCTCAGCTATCTCAGCATCCAGCGGTCTTCCATTCATGACAAACCCCAACTGACGGAGAGAAAGAACCGGGTTATAATTGATGCAACCCTTTGTTCCTATGAGTGGAAGATTACGAAACCCTCCACAACTCATAATGACATTGCGCACATTGATCCTGTAAGCTTGCCACTTGATATCTGTAGTGGTGTATTCGTCACTTTATGATTTATTGATTAAACCAAAAGCAAAGCATACAAGGAATCGAGTCGCCACCGCACTTTCATTTATCCAAAGGAATGGCTAAAAAGCGAACAAAAGCCTAAGAAGTTTTACACATAGAAAACTAATGAAAAGATCAAAGATCTGGGTAAGGGGTTAATTACTCAATGGGAAGGTGTTAGGCACCCAAAACGTCCTAGGTACTCCTAGGGAGCCCTTTTCACAACTTGTTGTACGAAATGTTATTTGTTTATGAAATATTTATTGTGCAAACATGATTGAAGGGATGAGAGAAAGAATATACAAGTTATTATTTTTGTGTTTGAACGGATGAACCCGTTGCCTACGTACCTTTCCATGGGAGGCAAGGATCAAAACGCCGTAGTTCGGCTAAAAGATTTCCAAAAGATATGTGAATTGATTTTAAAACAAAAGCCCTAAGGTCTTTCGTTATCAACGGGAGAAAACTCAACTTGAACCAACAATCCACCATGCGAGGATAGCTTTAACATACTAGTGAGGGGTTAACCCTATAATAAGCATGGAAGACTTACAATCAACTCACTAAGGATACGGTGAGATTTACATCAACCACTATGATAATTGAAATTTATGGCTAATGTATGAAAAACTTATCAAGAATGGACAAAGCCACAAAACAATTGAATGAGTGAAATTAATTGATTATGAGTATTCACAAAATATGTTTAAAGTATGATTAGAATTCAATTCAAAAGAAGTATTATCAAAAGTGAAATTTGAAAATCAAGGGCTTAAGGCCCAGGTTTCTAATTTGAAAAGGAATGAAAATGTTTGCACAATATTTTTTTAGGTTTGGATTAACATGCAACTGGAGGTTTAAACAAAAAGGGTGAAGGTTAAGGGATGTAAAACTTCTTAGATGTTCACCTCTTGAGATCATATGTAGATGATCCAAGTGGTTCCTTTGGAAAAGGCAACAAGCAGATAACAGACAAACAATGTATCAGGCAAAGCCAACAAAGATGGATACCGGATGCCAATCAATGGACTTACACCAATCTCACAAAACAAACAAACAATGGATACCAGATGCCAATAAATGGACTTACACCAATCTCCCAAAACAAAGAGAACATGAAGTCGGATACCAATCAATGGATTTATACTAGCCTCACAAAACAAGCATGGATACCAGATGCCAATCTATGGACTTATACTAATCTCCAAGGAACGATCATAGGAAACAACTGCCAATAAATGGACTTACAATTGACTCCTCACATACAACAAGCAAAACAAATGCAATAAGCAAGAGGAAACAAGTTGCCAATAAATGGTCTTACACTCGACTCCAAGGAAATGGGATGCCAATCAATGGTCTTAGTCCCAACTCCTACCAAATCATAAGAAACAAATGCCAATAAATGGACTTACAATTGACTCCTCAATGGACAAACAGTAATGTCACAAGGATATGAACAATGATCATGAAATGATATACAAGCAATGATGATAAATGCACAAAGGCACACATATGCAAATATGCACAGATGAATCAGGTAAGCAATCAAACAAGTCAATGATTCAGTTAGCACACACTATACACAATCAATTAGGCTCAAGCAAGGTTAGGCGTTCCAGCCAACTGGAATAGGGTATTTTGAGATCTTAACCCTAACATTGAGAGTTAGGGTGAAGCAGATGAAATGGAGATGAGGGGTGTGCCTCATAGCTCTTATCCCTGGTCAGGGAGAGCTTTAAGCAATAGAAAGTGTGGGAGTTCAGAAAGTAGGAACTCTTCTCCATAAATGATTGACTCTATAAGATCTTGGGTTATTATTCACAATGCATCAACACATGGTGTGAGCAAGGTGAATGACACACTGAGTAGCAGGAGATGGATTACACATCTCTTTTATCTGCCAATTGCCTCATAAGAGGACTTTACCTGCTTGGCACAAAAATTAAACAAGCACAACCATTGCCTCTTAAGGAGGACTTCAGACAGGTGCCTACCAATAACAGTAGGTCTTCCAGACTACATGAAGAAGAGGGATTATACCTAAGTGGTTAAGCAACCAAGAAAAACTAAGTTCAAATGAACTTAAAGCAACTTATGTACCTGAAAACAACTAAACAAATCAGTTCAACTGTACAGACAAATAGACAACAATTAATATCAAACAGTCAAACCCAATGTGCAAGGCATAAACCAATAAAGTAAACTCAAGTGAGTTATCAACCCTACAAAACACACAATGTTAGTAATCAAAAGTAAACATCAATGTTCAAGTGATGAAGCATCATTAACCAAGGCATTTGTATGCTTAAACTTGAAATCAAAGCTCACAAGTAAGCAACAAACCACTAGGTCAAAGCCTAGGGCCAAAGGTAAAGAAAAAATTAAAAACATAAGCTGAAATTTAACACAAAGCAAATTCAATCTCATATTAGCAAGTCCTAAAAAGAATCACATCAAAATCATTAACCAAATGCATTTCATGATCAAGTGAAGTTCAAGACTATTTCAAAGCTCAAATGTGATCAACAAGAATGAAAAATTCAAATCAAAACAGAAATGATCCAAATAAATCTGGAAAAAATCATGCATATTCAAGACATCTAACATGATCAACATACATAAAACCAGAAGGATTCAACATCGTTTAGCATAGAAATCAAATGGCACAAGTTGAACATCAAAAGGTGTGACACAAATTGTCACACCACATTAGCACAAGCATAAAACAGCAATGGATCGTGAGAAAAATATCAAATCAAAGCCAAAATGTCAAGCAACATGTCTAGATTCATCATGAAAAATTTCACATTCATAGGATTAAAGACAAGTATTTCACAAAGGGATAAGCAATGCAAGGTCACAATTGGACATATGATCAATCATCCTAGCACCAAATAAAATCCAACCAAGCATAACTTTGGAAATTATGATCATTAGAAAGCAGACAAACAGAGGAACAAGATGCAAAAAATTGGGATCAAATTGGTGCATTTTCCTATTTTATATGATTTTTGGAAGTTCATGAAGAAATTAAAAATGTAAATGGACATGGCATATGTAAAATAGGAGGGAAAGAAGAAAATGAAATAACATTTGAAAAAACTCCCATCGCTGGGAATCAAACTCAGTGTTAATTTGAAAAGAGGCGCGCCAGGGTGCTAAACGCACCGTTTTATTAAATGATGTGGCATGGTCAGCGCTTGCGTGTGTGAGTCAAAGCAACGTGAACGAATCATTCAGCCAAGCGTGCAAATACATGGACCAACTAGAGAGAAACCCTAAGACAGCGTGGATAAAACCAGAAAAGCGTGGCAAATGGTGAAAACCGTTGCTGAAACATGAACATCATCTTCATGAAGATGAATAGTGGAAACCTTCATGCGTTTCCAGAAATTTTTTCCAGAAATCAAAATCAAGGACACTAACATGTAGTACATTCAATGGAGATCATGAATCAATGCATAACTAAGCCTAATTTCACATATCAAGATCAAATCGAACAAAATAAGATTCATGCATGAAACTTTAATCTACCATAACTCAGTCAATAGTGCATGAAAATTCACGATTCAAAGCTCAGAATTACCAGCAAACCTAGATCTACACGAACATCACAATAAATTTGAGAATTAGAGAGATCGAATCATGACCTCTTGAAGAGCAGCAAGCTGAAATCGTGTTATCCAAGGCTTGTAGTGGTCCAAAGCTTCTCTATGATGCTTGTATAGATGATTGAAGGAGAGATTGAAGCTCAATTGCACACGAATCCAGCAGATTTTGAAATCACCATGGATGCTTCAAGCTTCGAGTATGGCTCAATATGGCACGGTTCCTTCCAATTCCACGTTCAAATCTTCTCAAGAACACTTCAGGATCATGAATCAATCAATATAAATGCCTCTTGTGTGAAGAATTGTAAGAAAAATTTGAGAGAAAAGTTTGGAGAATTTTGAGATTCAGATCTGAAAATGATAGTTAATGGCAAATGCAGTTATGCTTAACCTTATATATGCTATGCTAATCATGTTTAGAACCTGTTTAAGCCAAAGCCAATGGAGATTAGCAACTTATGAGGTGTATGTGCAAAATGGTTTTTCACCTCATGCACTTCATGCATGCGTGAACAGTGCACAATGCTGATCCAAAACCTCTTAAACAAGGCTCATGCAAGCTTATGGATTGGTATTTTATGCATATGATCCACCAAAATGATTTTAGAAAATTTTCTTCCAAAAAACTTCATGAGTGAGCACATGATTATGCAAGTGGAATTCGAGCCATGTAATGCATGATTTGGAAATTAGAGGTCAAGAGGAGAATGTAGCAAAAAGAACCACTCATTTTGGAGCTTTGGTTGAAAAGTTATGCTCATTTGAAGTCCCATGCACACTTTGCCATGATTTGATCATATCTCCTTAACCACACATGAGAAATTCATGATCTTGGACATTTTGGAAATGGGAGAGAAAGATCTACAACTTTTAATTTCAACAAAATTTCATTTGAAGCATTCTTGATGATGTAATCTTGAGTTAAAGTTGGTCTAAAACCCTTCCATTTTTGGAAATTTCAAATTATGGGTCACTTTCTATTTTGGGAAATTTTTGACTGGACCTCAAATTCATCAATGTGAGTGTTTGAAATGTCAAATGAGACTTGTTTGAACATGAATGAAGTATTTCTAATCACTTCCCACCTCCAAATCCACAGTTGACTTGGCAGTTGACTTTCTAGGTCTTCAGATGACCTGGAAATGTCCTGATGAAATTCAAGCCTCTACCACTTGGGATTTTGCTTCAAAATGACATCATAGCTCATATAAACTTTTGTGAATGATTGTGGGGTCCAAATCTCAAGAATGACCACCATCTATTGCTCAGTGAATGCCTTTAATTGCCTTGACCTGTTATTGCTTCATCTGCAAGACAAAGGTTAGATGACATACTTTTTTGTACTTTTGGTTAGTGGTAAAAAGAAAAGCAATGATATACAAATGCAAACATGCTTGGTGATCAAGAATCACTCTCAAAAGACAACCCACCCACAGGGAAGGAAGCAAGGTGCCCAATGATCCTTGAGGCAATGCAATGATATGATATGATACCATGAGGGATCTTAGGGACAAAATTGGGGTCTTACAGATGCCCCTATTTAAGGTCATTCTAGTCGGAGAAGTGAAGGTTAAAATCTTCATCTCGATGCGGTAGAATGGGCTTAAATAACAGTAATGAGACAAATTTTGGTCCCTAAGAGACCTCATGATGCAGATGTATGCATGTAAAAGAAACAACCTCTGTGGGGAATATGGGTCCACAAAGAAAGAAAAGACAATCCATTGGAGTAATACACTCACCAGGAACAGAGACTCTAACATGACTCTCATGGGGATAAGAAAAAGAAATGCGTGAGCAGGACACGACTCTGAATTAGGGGAAACAAAAACTAGACACAGTGTGAGCAGGACACGACTGGACTGGAGACCTCACCGGGGAGTAAAGGACTCAAACTGGGGAAAAAAGATTCCAAAGGAAGACACATCCATTGGAAAGACTCAAGTTGACTCAAACTATCCACGAAGGATACTTCGGATGAAAATCCGGACTCGGACTGGGGAAAAGATTCACACAGAACCTCCCTGCGGGGGAAACTGCATATATTGGGGAAAACGCCAATACAGCAAAAGGGTAAAATCACAACAGGAACTCCACTGGAGAATGTCTAACAACAGACTCTCCTGGGGAAGCAACAAAGAAAATGAGGTGTTACCGGTTACTGGGTAACAAGCTCAGGAAGAATGAATATCTAAGACCGGTATAAGGGTGAGAGATATCAATCAACCAACATCTGAGAAAGACCTGAAAAAGGTACATCAACTCAGGAAAAACTAACTCCACAGGGGACCAAGGCCATAATAGGGAGCAGAAAGGAAGGAACACCAGGGATACCGGTTACTAGGTATATAATAGGTGACCGACCAAAGCGTGAATTGTTATATATGCGAAAACACTCATCATCCGAAAGAAGGGCTGGAAAAAGCAAATCGACTTACAGGATGGACATTCGACTCCGCAACGGGAAAACGAATCTTACTCAGCTGGGAAAAAAAACCCAAAGAGCGCATGAGATATAATATCCATTACCGTCAGAACATGGATAGTATACTCGCATGAGATATATTATTTATTACCGTCAAAACATAGATAATATACTCGCATGGAAGGGACACCAGGGATACCGGTTACTGGGTATATAATAGGTGACCAACCGAAAAGAGAGACAATCGTTACCAACGACAACAGGGTAAACGAAAGATAACTCACAAGGGATAAATTGCAAGCATCCGACAATTATCCAAGAGACATACCACCGATTACTGGGAGATACGCTCAAAAAGGAGAACAAATGAATATTCGATTCCACAAAGGAACACGAATCTTACTCGACTGGGGAAACACCACAGGCTTCGACTGAAGAGTGCATGAAATATATTATCCATTACCGTCAGAACGTGGATAACACACTCGCATGGAAGATTATCCACAACCGGCTACTAGGTTAATAAAGGATAAATCAACCGAAAAGAAAGGCATCGGGATACCAAAACTAAGTATATAATGATGACCAATCAAAGGGAGCAAGAAATCATTACCAATCAAACGGGTAAATGAAAGAGGACTCACTGGGGATGCATTGATAAACATCAATGATCCGGGGAACAAATCACTGGCAAACGGTGAAAGGAACCACTGAGGATAAAATTGCCAGCATACGGCAATTATCCACAAAACTTGCTGGGAATACAAGTGCTTACTCAAGAGCAACTACCCAGAAGAGAGGGAAGGAATATCGAAACCGAATACTGGATAATGATAACCACAAAGAGTAACCATCATCGGTTAGGATGAACAACAAGGTTAACTCTGCAAAGGGGAGAAATTAGGATTTACAACTACCGAATACGGGGTAGAGGACCAAAGATCTGGCTGGGGAAACAAGAGGTTTACCACTACCGACTACTAGGTAGAAAACCAAAGACTCAGCTGAGAATAAAGTGAATGATTGCCGAATACTGAGCAATTATTCAACTATTCCGCAAGGCGCAAACTCCGTTAGGGAGACAACAACAGTCATAGGATTTACAACTACCGGTATAAGGGTAGAGGCTCAAACTCCGCTTGGGATAAAAAGAACTTTTGCCGGTTACTGGGCAATTCATTCATTTATTCCACAGGGAAGTACAAAAAATAGTCAAACAAAATGCCAATTCAGGATCAAACCAAAAAGGCAAACTGAATCAAGACTCGTCCTAATGAGGATATAACTCAATAGGAAGATCCATCCCAATATATATGTTGGGAGGAAACGGAAAAAACCGTCATCCACGAGGATATATCTCAGTGGGGAATTGCAGAAGGAAAGACAGACACTTTCTGCTTATGGGGCTGACTCTATGTTGAGAGATTGAACACCCAACATCTGCTTGGGAGGATCTATAAAAGAGATCTGTATCACCAATCAGCAGGAGACAACAAACAAAAGATATATGGCAAAAATGCAATCATGAATATCTGAATGTTAAAAATATGCATGAATATGCGTGATTTATGTTTGATGAATGCTGACAAAACAGACATTTCTAACACAAACAGGGTCCAGGAATCAAATGTCGGGTACTACACTTCCAGAGGAAAACCAAGAAATCCAACTGGAAAGCCAATCTGCTGGAGATCTAAATGCTAAAAAGCAAAGATCGGCTGAAAAACAGAAGATCAGAGATGTCAAGGAAATCACAAAATCTCTGAGTGATGGATCAACAATCAACCCAACTAGGGACCAGAAGTTCACAACAGGCAGAAACTGTCACGAAGACAAATCTATTGGGGAAATGGAGAAATCCCGAGATTTCTGCAGGGGGATCCTCAGTATTAACTGGGAAACGTGAGTTCACTGCACAAGCAAGAACTACTAAAGAGAACAGAACACACAAGTAGAATCTAGCCGCACAAGCAACTCTATTGGGGATACTGTCAGTCACTCTATTAGGGATAAATCCACTGAGGGGAAATAGATCACACAAGTAGATTCTGCCACAAGCCACTCTACTGGGGATCAAAAGCATCAGGAAATCAACCAAATCTATGGATGATAAATCACCAACCAACCCAACTAGGGAACAGAAGTTCAAAACAGGCAGAAACTGCCACAAAACCTACGTTCTGCCCAACCCAACCTATGTTCTGCCCAAGGCGTAGTGGTTCATTGTAGGGCCACATCATGTTTTACAAATGATTATCATTAATAAAGGACGTTTTGCAAACAATTTTGTGATCCCTGTCTTTCTATTTTTGTTTTCATTCTTCAAAAAATAAAATGGCAATGTTTTTGTTTTTGTGACTTTCTTGAACTCTTTTTTCTAAAACAAAGCATTAAACATGCAGAAGTGATCTCACGGAATCCACTATGAACAGTTCTGTTATGGCTCAGTATGATTTCAATAATCCCATCTACCAAGTTGAAGAGGAGAGTGAGGAAGACAGTGAACTCCCTAAAGAATTGGTCAGATTGTTGAAGCAAGAGGAAAGGGTCATCCAACCTCATTAGGAGGAGTTGGAGATTGTTAATCTTGGTCTTGAGGACGCTAGAAGAGATATTAAGATCGGGGCTGCTTTGAAGACAGAGGTCCAGAGCAGGTTGATTGAGATGCTGAGAGAGTATGTAGAGATATTCGCCTGGTCTTATCAAGATATGCCAGGGTTAGATACTGACATTGTGGTGCATAGACTACCTCTCAGAGAAGATTGTCCTTCGGCCAAGCAGAAGCTTCGTAGAACGAGTCCTGATATGGCAGTGAAAATCAAGGAAGAGGTTCAGAAGCAGTTCGATGCGGGTTTCTTGTCAGTGACAACTTACCCCCCGTGGGTGGCCAACATCGTTCCCGTGCCGAAGAAGGATGGCAAAGTCAGAATGTGTGTCGATTACCGGGATCTGAACAGAGCGAGTCCGAAAGATGATTTTCCATTACCTCACATTGATGTATTGGTTGATAACACGGCTCAATCCTCGGTTTTCTCTTTCATGGATAGTTTCTCTGGATATAATCAGATTAAGATGGCGCCAGAGGACATGGAAAAGACGACATTCATTACACCTTGGGGCACGCTCTGCTATAAGGTGATGCCATTTGGGCTGAAGAATGCCGGTGCTACCTATCAGAGGGCTATGACGACTCTCTTTCATGACATGATGCACAAAGAGATTGAAGTGTACGTGGATGATATGATTGCAAAGTCGCAGACAGAAGAGGAGCACCTGGTTAATTTGCAGAAGTTGTTTGACCGGTTGAGAAAGTTCAAACTGAGGCTGAATCCGAACATGTGTACGTTTGGTGTGAGATCTGGGAAGCTGTTAGGCTTCATTGTCAGTGAGAAACGGATTGAGGTTGATCCAGCAAAAGTCAAAGCTATTCAAGAGATGCCTGAACCGAAAACAGAAAAGCAGGTTCGTGGGTTTTTAGGGAGATTGAACTACATTGCAAGGTTTGTATCTCACTTAACTGCCACGTGTGAACCGATATTCAAGTTGCTAAGAAAAAATCAAGCAATCAGGTGGAATGATGATTGTCAGAAAGCTTTTGACAAGATAAAAGAGTATTTACAGAAACCTCCAATCCTGATTCCTCCAGTTCCTGGGAGACCGCTGATAATGTACCTATCAGTAACCGAGAATTTGATGGGGTGTGTATTGGGACAGCATGACGAGTCTGGTCGAAAAGAGCATGCCATATACTACCTTAGCAAAAAGGTTACCGACTATGAAATCAAATATTCACAGCTTGAGAAAACTTGTTGTGCTTTGGCCTGGGCTGCTCGCCGACTGAGGCAGTATATGTTGAACCATACGACTTTGTTGATTTCTAAGATGGATCCAGTGAAATACATCTTTGAAAAGCCGGCTCTCACCGGACGGGTTGCCCGCTGGCAGATGATCTTAACAGAGTATGATATTCAGTACACGTCATAGAAGGCCATCAAAGGTAGTATCTTGTCAGACTATCTCGCCGAGCAACCGATTGATGATTATCAGCCAATGATGTTTGAATTCCCTGATGAAGACATCATGTATCTGAAGATGAAATATTGTGAAGAGCCTCTTGTCGAGGAAGGACCGGATCCTGATGACAAGTGGACGCTAATGTTTGATGGGGCTGTGAATGTAAATGGTAACGGTGTTGGTGCAGTGTTGATCAATCCAAAAGGTGCTCATATACCTTTTTCTGCCAGATTGACTTTTGACGTCACCAACAATGAAGCTGAGTATGAGGCTTGTATCATGGGGATAGAAGAAGCCATTGATTTGAGAATTAAAACGCTTGACATTTATGGAGATTCCGCTCTAGTGATCAATCAGGTCAATGGAGATTGGAATACCAACCAGCCGCATTTGATTCCGTACAGAGATTACACCAGAAGAATATTGACGTTCTTCAAAAAGGTGAAGTTGTATCATGTCCCCTAGGATGAGAATCAGATGGCTGACGCTTTGGCTACTTTGTCTTCTATGATCAAAGTTCATTGGTGGAATCATGTGCCATATGTTGCGGTGAATCGACTCGAGAGGCCTGCGTATGTGTTTGCAGCCGAGTCTGTTGTTGATGAGAAACCGTGGTACTTTGATATCAAGAACTTCCTCAAGAGTCAGGAGTATCCTGAAGGTGCGTCGAAGAATGATAAGAAAACCCTGAGAAGGATAGCTGGAAGCTTTTATTTGAATCAGGATGATGTGTTGTATAAGAGAAACTTTGACATGGTCTTGCTCAGATGCGTGGATAGACACGAAGCAGACATGTTAATGCAAGAAGTGCATGAAGGTTCGTTTGGTACCCATGCTGGTGGTCATGCAATGTCCAAGAAATTGTTGAGAGCCGGTTATTACTGGATGACTATGGAATCCGATTGTTTCAAGTACGCTCGGAAGTGCCATAAGTGTCAAATTTATGCTGATAAGGTGCATGTACCACCAAGCCCTCTGAATGTCATGAATTCACCTTGGCCGTTTGCCATGTGGGGCATTGATATGATTGGGAAGATTGAGCCTACTGCTTCGAATGGACATCGCTTCATCCTGGTTGCGATTGATTACTTCACCAAATGGGTGGAAGCAGTTTCCTATGCTAATGTTACCAAACAAGTGGTTGCCCGGTTCATCAAGAAAGAAATCATCTGTCGTTATGGAGTTCCTGAGAGAATCATCACTGATAATGGTTCGAATCTCAATAACAAGATGATGAAAGAGCTTTGTAAAGATTTCAAGATTGAACATCATAATTCTTCTCCTTACAGACCGAAGATGAATGGTGTTGTAGAGGCGGTAAACAAGAATATCAAGAAGATTGTGCAGAAGATGGTTGTGACGTACAAGGATTGGCATGAGATGCTGCCTTTCGCTTTGCATGGGTACCGTACCTCCGTACGTACGTCGACCGGGGCAACCCCTTACTCCCTTGTGTATGGTATAGAAGCAGGCCTACCAGTTGAAGTGGAGATCCCTTCTCTGAGAGTTTTGTTAGATGTCAAGCTTGATGAAGCCGAGTGGATTCGAATAAGGTCTAACGAGTTGAGCCTTATCAAAGAGAGACGGTTGGCAGTTGTGTGCCATGGGCAGTTATATCAGAGAAGGATGAAGAGAGCCTTTGATCAGAAAGTGCGTCCTCGAAGCTATCAGACTGGTGATCTAGTTTTGAAGAGGATCCTTCCTCCCGGTACAGATAACAGGGGCAAGTGGACTCCTAATTACGAAGGTCCATATGTTGTGAAGAAGGTCTTCTCCGGTGGAGCCTTGATGCTCACAACTATGGATGGTGAAGATTTCCCGTCCCCTGTTAACGCAGATGTAGTCAAAAAATACTTTGCGTAAATTGACCCGCTGGACAAAGAGAATAAAAGAGTCCAGGCAAAAAAGGGCATCCCGGCGAACCAAAAAACAAAAAAGAAAGGTTCGGGCAAAAATTAGGGATAAAATGAAAAGAATTTGTACACCCGGTAAGTCGAAAACCCGCAAGGGCGGCTTAGGCAAAAATGGGTATCCCGGTGGATTGAAAACCCGAAAGGGCGATCCAGGCAAAAGAGGGATTAGAGCGAAGACTACAGTCTGAGTTATCTGTACTTCATCACGCTTCGTCGTCTGCCATCTCGAAAGATGTGATCGGTCCAGTCATTCTTCTCAGAAAGCAAGGAAGTTGGGAGGAAAACTGATGATCTATGAGTTATAACAGAATTGGGAAATAGTGGATGCCGCGTTCACATTGCCATTTGGATAGATTTTTCCTTTTGTGCGCAATTACCTCTTTCTAGGAATTGCTTCCTGATGTATTCGCCTTTTCAAGCACATTTTCGATCAATAAAAGTCGTTATTCAGATAAATAGCTCTCTTGTTTTTCATTTTACCATTTTGTTTGCAAAAACGTCCGAATTTTTGATAAACATTGCATATAAAAAACATGAAGGCTAAACAATAACTTGCAGAAAGATAAAACATTTGAAAATCATTTTGAATGTTGAGGGCACTTGAGTGTATCTTGTCCATGTATCCCCTGGGGCCTTTCGTTGTGCTGTTTTGCAGGTCGTCACCTGTGAGGATGTTTCCCCAGCAGGTATTTCCCCAAGCAATTGTGGAAGCTATCAGAGCTATGTTCCTCTGCAGAGATGTCTGTGGATAGTGCCTTCTATTCCCCAGCAGATCTAAGGATTGCCTATCCCCAGCAGGCCTGTATTTGCCGGTTTCCCCAATTGTTGAGTTCCCAGCTGAGTTTGAAGTTGGATTCTCCCCACTGAGTTAGAAGGATGTTGTACCCCCCAGCGGAGGTATCAGCGGATGATTCCCCAGCAGTCTGGTTTGCGGTATCATCATCCCTAGCATGGTTGTGAGCGCCTGTGAAATTCTGGTGTAGTCAGTATTCAGATGTTCTACTTCAAGTCATGACATCTGATCTAACATTGTACTTATTGCAGCAAGACAGTTATTACACTCTGTACTATTGTGCACCTTTTCACAGTGTCACAACCTCTCCTTCTATGTCATCCTATAGAGGAGGAACAATTTGTTATGTGCACCACAACCTTCACTTCTGTTGTTTTCCTACACAGATATCATCTGTTACATTGTTCCAGTTTGTTGGTCATGTACTTGTATTTCCTAAATTAAAGGTTGTAACAAGTTAAACTAATCTCCACTTATTAAGGAGCTAACAAATAGATTATTTGTTAGGTTCATTAATTGTAGCTTAGTTGTTAGTTTCCTAGATTTTAGATCAGCTGGTGGATTCCTGAAGAATAGCCTGAGAAAAATCCTGAAACAGAAAACTAACCATCCAACAATATAGCATATGCTGTCAGGAATGAATGTCACAACATTCTGTCTGACATCCAAGCCCAGAACCATATACTCAGTCTGTTTAGTTCCTGAATACAGACTGCTAAATTTCCTGTACTGTAAAAGACCAACCAGTCTCTACTTCAGTATCAGCTTCCTGGAGGAACTGTCAAGACATCCAGTTTGACAATTTCACAATGCTCTTTTGGCCAGGTCTGATATGCTTTTGAAAACCAGACTTCACTACATACTGAACTGACTTCATCAGCTTATTAAACAGTATGTGTTGTTGTTGATGAATGTCAAAACATTCTGATTGACATTCCAACAGAAGGATATGTATCAAGTTTGTTATTAACTTGATTGGCAGACTGTAACACATCCTGAATTATGGCAGACAGGATTATAACATGCAGTAGGTAAACAAACACAGGAAATTGTTAACCCAGTTCAGTCCAACATGACCTACATCTGGGGGCTACCAAGCCAGGAAGAAGATCCACTATTAGTAGTATCAATTCAGAGTTAAACTCCCCCGTTTACAACTCATCACTTAATCCCTACCCAATGCAATCTATACCTAGGAACTCCTAGATAGAAACCTCCAATTTCCATTCCTATCACTACAAATACAATGTAATGTGCAAACACCTTGAACTTGC
The DNA here is from genome assembly GCF_024323335.1 of Lathyrus oleraceus. Taxonomy (NCBI): domain Eukaryota; kingdom Viridiplantae; phylum Streptophyta; class Magnoliopsida; order Fabales; family Fabaceae; genus Lathyrus; species Lathyrus oleraceus. The sequence goes on from NC_066583.1 coordinate 492,071,003, forward strand.
TTCACAGCTTCATTCAAGAACATAATCACTCTTGCCTACAGGCTTTGAGTGACAAACACTCTCAGGTTTACCACTGAGAAACACATGGTAACCTTCCCACAGATTGGGAGGTTTACCTTACACACACCCCTAAAAATTCATTCTAAGAGGCTTACAAAAACTAGATTACAATCAGCTATTTATAACCTAATCACCCAACTGGATTTGGGCCTTCAGAAAACTGCAGCAGACTTGTTCTTTGCTGTTGCAACTTCAGCAGAAAAATTCTGCTACAAACAAGGTCTTCAAGTTCCTAAACTCTCTCCATATATATCTCCATATTTAGAGCCTATATATATTCTGATTTAGTCTTCAAGACCTCCACAAAGGAGTTAGGATATTCACCAGATATCCTTGCTGATCCCTTGACATATACTGAATTAATTAATTCAGTCTTCTCCACATGTGCGATGTCACAGACCTGATGTCGTGACATCGTACATGACATGTTGGTCCAGATGTTGAATTTCTTCAACCCAACATATTAAAACAACAGAGATGATTACATTATTTGTTTTCTAAAATTACTGCCAATCCTAAGGAATCAACAATCTCCCCCTTTGGCAAATTTTAGCTAAAACAAATAAACAATACACTGGACACAGCATCCCAATTTGGGAATGCTCTTCATCTCCGTCATTGGCTCCACCACCACAAACACCAATGTTGGTGTACATGAGGAGGTAGAGAAACAAGGCTCAGTTGTTCCAGAACCCTTCCCTTCAACAGGAGAGCTTCCTGAAGAGTATGTAATGATGGTTACATAGACAGTGTAACTCAGATCACAGGGCACAACTGTTCTCTTAACTCAGATCACAAGACACAAGTGGTAATTTAGTTGGTGAATTTTGTGTCTAACCCCAACCCCAACTTTCTGTTTGCTACCACAGTGATCTGTTTGCTTCTCGACCCCAGGACTATGTTTCTTTCTCTCCCCCTTTTTAGCTAAACATTTGTAAAGGCACCCTTCACAAAACCAGATCCAGGCGCAGCTTGCCCAGACCTTAACATACCCCATGATTCTGAGATTGGAGTGTTTCTGTTGTGGGGAGAGGAGGGCTCTTGCATCCTTTAAATAGTCCAGCCCGTGCCTAGGAATTTCCGGTAGAAATAAATGCTTGGTCAAGATGCATTTATTTTTTGCTAAGAAACAGTCAGAGAATCACCAACAAAATCTCAGACTATCTTTGAATACCTTTTATAGCTCTTGACTGTTTCTTTTCTAAAACAGCCGTTCCAGTGCATGGAGACCATTCCATATATGCAGTCAGACACGTTGCACGCGATGTCTTAACATTCCTGCATTCAGCCAGTATTCAACAAGACCTCTGTCATACCTCCAGTAGAGACTTGACACCTAGCACTGCTACAGCCAACTTTACACACTTCAGTTGATGGTTACTCCCCCTGTACCACACAGCTGTAGCCATCAGGCTTATTCTGGTTAATCAGACTTAGCCACATCACCCTCATAATTCCTAATGACTTTAAGATTCAGAAGGAATTAACAGCACTGTCCAGGGCAATGTCATGACATCCGGTCAAACATTCTTCTGCTCACTCAGCCTTGCCACACATCACAGCATCCTGAAAACTAACAGGTTGCCATACCCCGTTATCTGAGAGCACATAGACCACAAGCTTGGTGATTACTTGCAGCACACGGACACACTCCCCCTGTCATGGACAACCTACTCTCTTGGAGGTCACACATGATCATATCCAACACCCCAAGGTTGGACCTTCACATACTTCCTGATTCAAGGAGATTCCAGACCACTTGATGAAAGGAAAACATAAGACGCATCTTCATGTCTTCAAGAGCGCACCCTCTGTCCAACCCTCTTGGCTGAACACATCCACACTCTGTGTCAATCTCTCTTCTAACCAGAATAGAAGGTCACTTCACAAGATGTTTTAACATCAGCTGGGACATCCTTCACAGCATCACAAGGAGCACTATCTGATAGTCTTCAGATATTACTGAGTCACCAGCTTGGGCCAGAGGAGCCCATACATACATTGGTATATATACACTCTCATTCCACTCCCAGAGACAGTCTTCCATAGATAGCTCAGAACTCCTACCACAAGCTCCAAGGGATGAATGGGAAACACCTCCTTTTGTCTTCAACTTAATACTTTTCTGCCCAAAAGTAATTTGTCTTAGACTTTCCTCAAGAATAATCAGCTGCCTTATGTTGATTATCTTGATTCTTCGAACTCACTTCTGAGATAGACCAAATGCCACTAGTTGATTACCTCCTTCATGAATTCTCATATGACAAGGTCAATTGTTGCCTTTTGACCTCCCCAAGTTTATCAGACTTCTCCCAAAGATATTCTGACCTTTCAAGTGAGATTTGAACTTCAAAATTTTGAAGTGTCCAATCTACAACCCTGTAGATCCTTCTATCTCAAGTTGATGTGCCACTTCATCAACTAAGAATCTGATGCTGAACCGAATGTCACAACATTGTGCTTGACATCCAGCTGTTGAATTCAGCTCCTTCTTCTGCCACTTGAAAGAACTTCCTCCCTTTACAGAACAAGAGTTCAATGTTCTCATAGACTTGACTTTGGAGCCAAGTTTGAGTAAACAACCTCCATCCTGCAGGTTTGCAGTTAAGTCATCCAAGCTCACACCTTGATGAATCCCTGCTTCTTCTCTAAAGACATCAGACACTCTGATGTATGAGTCTTCAGAAGGATTAGTTGGAACCTAACCCTTCAGCTCTGCCAAGGATTCTACTTCCTCAAGCAAGGCTGTTTCCATGATGTCAAGAATGCTGTCACTTGATCTTGACTCCACAGTGTGCATTAGCCAATGCACTTCCTTTCCTAGATCAGAAATAAACTGATCCAAGTAACCACCATCAAGACTATGATGCCTTCTTCTTCTTGTACACACCAAGGTTGAACATGTTTCTTGCCAGGAAACCTTTTCAGAGATCATTTGCTTTTGCTGCCACCAAGGATACAGATCATACCCCAATGTACTATCCTTCCTGTGATTCTGCACAGGGTCTTGAAGAAGAGATGTTCCAACATCTTTAAGAACATCAGTTGTCTTGAGCTCCAAGGATAATCAATTAAATACTTGTACTTGACACAAGTAGACATTGATCTTAAATCCTTTCCCAATTATCCTTTCAGATACTTCCACCATAAGAATACTTTGAAAATACTCTTCTAGTGTCAACATCTTCTGCTTGCAAGCACTTCAATAGTCTTGAGACCCTTTCCAGATTAGATTCACCCTTAGGAATGAGAGAGGTGAATCCTTCCTTGCAAATGTGTCACACAACAACCAGAACCCATGTGACACAGGTCAACAGCCATCCAGACCCTAGGCTGACCAGACTTGAGGAGGTTAACCACAACTCCCCCTCAAATTAACAATCATGGAAACTCCACACCAATATCCATGCATTGTATACAAATGTCTCAACATGACATCCACCTTCCCTTACCAGTGGCAACTAACTCCTCCAATCACATCAATCAGACTTTAGCTGACCATAAGTACTACTGAGACACACAACACCAGTCAATAGTAGATATGCATTGCCAGAGCATATTACCTCAACTAACCTCTGAATCTTCATATTCTCACTCCTAGTAAGAACTGCCACTTCTGAACGTGGTGTTTGAATAACAAGATTCATGGTTCCAACCCCCTTACATGATATCACACTCAAGTTACCTCACTATTGACTGCTAACATCCAGGAGACTTGTCTTCCAACACATCATAGTACTTCAGGGAACAACTATCCAACCCTGATCAACCTGCAGGGAGATGCTTAACAGCAGGAGATTGCACAATGTCACATCTCAACCAGCTCAACTTCTAGGGATGACCTTTTGAGCACACATACAGTTGACTCTTCCCTTGTCAACTTAGCACACACAGATGTCTCCTCTTCCAGATCAGGAGTAGGTTCCAAACAGCAGTATCCCTTTGTTTGATACCTAAATACATCTGCTCTTCAACCAGTAGCTGCATACTTGTTGAGCAACATGTTCTAACATCACATAGAACATTGGTTCCACCTCCTTGGACCAAACCTTCCTTAAAGGTCTTCAAGGTCTTCATAAACACTACTCAAGAGAGTAAGAGAATCAGTGATTAAGTGACTCTTACCATCCTGAAGTGAGAACGTCATGATGAGTGGACTTGAGGAGACTCAAGTATCTTTGACATCTTCAGTAGATTATGATGAGATCTTGAACACAGCAGCCTTTCATCCACATGAGGGGAAACTACATCAGAGTTTGAGTATTGCCAGGTATTATGCAGCGGAGATCATAATACCACTCAACCTATGAACACACACTTCACCAGATCGGCCTCCAAGACCATACCAAGTTTGAATGTGATTCAGTACTGGCACAGCTGTCTCACACACAGGCCAATTGCCAACCTCCAGCGACAGGAACACACCATTCCTGTCATGAACAGTCCATCCACCTACTTCAAGGGACCATTCAGGGAATTACAGAACCTTACACAGGTTCCAGCTTCAGTACTAACATAACTCCTTGCCAGCTACCAGAAAGTATCAGCCATGGATCTCATCCAGAGACAGAACAGGATGCCCGCTCTGATACCAATTGAAATTCTGGTGTAGTAAGTATTCAGATGTTCTACTTCAAGTCATGACATCTGATCTAACATTGTACTTATTGCAGCAAGACAGTTATTACACTCTGTACTATTGTGCACCTTTTCACAGTGTCACAACCTCTCCTTCTATGTCATCCTATAGAGGAGGAACAATTTGTTATGTGCACCACAACCTTCACTTCTGTTGTTTTCCTACACAGATATCATCTGTTACATTGTTCCAGTTTGTTGGTCATGTACTTGTATTTCCTAAATTAAAGGTTGTAACAAGTTAAACTAATCTCCACTTATTAAGGAGCTAACAAATAGATTATTTGTTAGGTTCATTAATTGTAGCTTAGTTGTTAGTTTCCTAGATTTTAGATCAGCTGGTGGATTCCTGAAGAATAGCCTGAGAAAAATCCTGAAACAGAAAACTAACCATCCAACAATATAGCATATGCTGTCAGGAATGAATGTCACAACATTCTGTCTGACATCCAAGCCCAGAACCATATACTCAGTCTGTTTAGTTCCTAAATACAGACTGCTAAATTTCCTGTACTGTAAAAGACCAACCAGTCTCTACTTCAGTATCAGCTTCCTGGAGGAACTGTCAAGACATCCAGTTTGACAATTTCACAATGCTCTTTTGGCCAGGTCTGATATGCTTTTGAAAACCAGACTTCACTAAATACTGAACTGACTTCATCAGCTTATTAAACAGTATGTGCTGTTGTTGATGAATGTCAAAACATTCTGATTGACATTCCAACAGAAGGATATGTATCAAGTTTGTTATTAACTTGATTGGCAGACTGTAACACATCCTGAATTATGGCAGACAGGATTATAACATGCAGTAGGTAAACAAACACAGGAAATTGTTAACCCAGTTCAGTCCAACATGACCTACATCTGGGGGCTACCAAGCCAGGAAGAAGATCCACTATTAGTAGTATCAATTCAGAGTTAAACTCCCCCGTTTACAACTCATCACTTAATCCCTACCCAATGCAATCTATACCTAGGAACTCCTATATAGAAACCTCCAATTTCCATTCCTATCACTACAAATACAATGTAATGTGCAAACACCTTGAACTTGCTTCACAGCTTCATTCAAGAACATAATCACTCTTGCCTACAGGCTTTGAGTGACAAACACTCTCAGGTTTACCACTGAGAAACACATGGTAACCTTCCCACAGATTGGGAGGTTTACCTTACACACACCCCTAAAAATTCATTCTAAGAGGCTTACAAAAACTAGATTACAATCAGCTATTTATAACCTAATCACCCAACTGGATTTGGGCCTTCAGAAAACTGCAGCAGACTTGTTCTTTGCTGTTGCAACTTCAGCAGAAAAATTCTGCTACAAATAAGGTCTTCAAGTTCCTAAACTCTCTCCATATATATCTCCATATTTAGAGCCTATATATATTCTGATTTAGTCTTCAAGACCTCCACAAAGGAGTTAGGATATTCACCAGATATCCTTGCTGATCCCTTGACATATACTGAATTAATTAATTCAGTCTTCTCCACATGTGCGATGTCACAGACCTGATGTCGTGACATCGTACATGACATGTTGGTCCAGATGTTGAATTTCTTCAACCCAACATATTAAAACAACAGAGATGATTACATTATTTGTTTTCTAAAATTACTGCCAATCCTAAGGAATCAACAGCCTGTTCCTAACAGGGTTATGGATGTCTATCTCCAACATGGTCTAGTATGATATTATCCCCAACAGAGTTATAATCTCCCCAGTAGGGTTATAATCTCCCCACCAGAGTTGTTCATCCTCAGCAGAGTGGTGGATGCCTGTTCCCGTCAGGATTGTGAGTTTTCCCTAGCAGATCTCCCGAGCGGAGATTGGTGTTGATAATTTTCCTCAGCGAGTCCCCGAGTGGAGCGGGTTCAAAGAAATTTATCTCCAGCAGAGTTTATCCTTCTTGTGGATTGGTTGGGTCGTCCCCAGTGAAGTCGCCTTGGTACTCCCCAGCGAGTTGCCTTATTATTCCCCAGCGGAGTCGTATTGATTGCTTCCCAAGCAGAGTCCCCGAGTGGATTGGATCCGACGAGGGATGTCCCCAGCAGAGTCTATCCTTTCCCCAACAGTAGTGCTATTCTCCAACAGAGTTTATCCTTCTTGTGGATTGGTTGGGTCGTCCCCAGTGAAGTCGCCTTAGTACTCCCCAGCGAGTTGCCTTATTATTCCCCAGCGGAGTAGTATTGATTGTTCCCCAAGCGGAATTCCCGAGTGGATTGGATCCTATGAAGGATGTCCCCAACGGAGTCTATTCTTTCCCCAGCAGCAGTGTTATTCTCCAGTGAGTGAGAAGTCGGTGCTCTCCCCGCAAAGCATTCCTCAAGCAGAGTCTCCCCACAGAGTCGGAGTATCTGATCAGTTGTGGCTCCCCAGCCAGAGTTCATCATTTTGCATTTGGCATATAGTAATCATTGCATCCTCAAATCGCGTAGTATTTCCATTCAATAATGGAGCATTACGCCATAGAAAAATTCAAACATATGCATTCATGTGTTAACCCAATCAGACCATATCTCCGGCAGAGGCGGATCTTTGTTCAACATCTGTACAACACGTTTGCTACAGTTGCTCCTGACAGCATTCAGGATTGATACTCCCTAGAGAGGTTTATTTCCTCATCCGTTGGTGAAAGGAAAGCCTGTTTCTCCCCAGTGAGATCCCCAGCAAGTGTTTAGCCTTGCCCTGACATATGTAGATGTCATTCCTTGCGATACCCGTGAGTGTCGGGTCAGCACCCGCGTGTGTTATTTCTTTGGTGTCGGTCAACACCATCTTTCGGTGTCGGTAAACATCGAGTATTACCCAGTTATTCGGTAAGTGTCTGGTCGTCTTTCTTTTGATGTCGGTAAACATCATATTTCGATGTTCGTAATACCCTTATTCTCCCCAGAAGATTTACCTCTCCGTTGGTTTCGATAAACGTTGAGTTTTTCCTATACGTCCGTTGACGTATAGTTGTATGTCCCCCACAGATCATTTGATAGTGTCTATTGATTCCCCAAGCAGACCTCCTCTCTGTTGGTGTCGATAAACGTTGAGTTTTTCCCAATCGTCCGTTGATGTTTGGTTGAGTTATGTTTTCTCTCCCAGCGAGTTACCTCTCCGTTGGTGTCGATAAACGATGAGTTTTTCCCAATTGTTCATTGATGATTGGTTGTGTTCACTTTTCCCCACAAGAGTTCTCCTCTCCGTTGGTGTCGATAAACGTCGAGTTTTTCCTAGTCGTCCGTTGGCGTCTAGTTGTACCCTTCCCCACAGGTCATCCGTTGGTGTCCGGTTTACCTCTCCGTTGGTTTCGATAAACGTTGAGTTTTTCCCAATCTTCCGTTGACGGTTGATTGTGATGACATTTTCCCCTCAGAGTTTACCTCTCCGTTGGTTTCGATAAACGTTGAGTTTTTCTCATTCGTCCGTTGACGTTTGATTGTATATCCTATTCCCCCAGTCATTCATTAATGTCTGGTTCATCCCCAGTAGAGTCGTCTGTAAACGTCCTGTCTGGTCTCCTTCTCCGTTGGTGTCGATAAACGTCGAGCTTCTCCCGTTCGTCCGTTGGCGTCCGGTCGAGTCTTCCCATTCATCCGTTGATGTCTGGTCACCTCTCCGTTGGTGTCGATAAACGTCGAGCTTCTCCCGTTCGTCCGTTGACGTCTGGTCAAGTCTTCCCATTCATCCGTTGATGTCTGGTCACCTCTCCGTTGGTTTTGATAAACGTTGAGTTTTTCCTGGTCGTCCCCAGTAGAGTTACCTCTCCGTTGGTTTTGGTAAACGTTGAGTTTTTCCCACTACGTCCGCTGACGTATGGTTGTATCTCTTCTTCCAGTCATTCGTTAATGTCTGGTTACCTCCCCGTTGGTTTCGATAAACGTTGAGTTTTTCCTAGTCGTCCGTTGGCGTATAGTTGTGATTTCTATCCCCATTCACCGTCCTTCGATGTCTGGATGTGGTTGTACCTCTGAAAGAAGGAAAAAATCAAAATCCCCAGTAAATAAACATCAGATTCCAGTTGAAGTTACTGTTGGATCCTCGCAGTGTGCAAATTTCTACGGTTCTTCGGTATTCAATCCCTGTTTACCCTGAAAGTCTGACAGTCGTTGCTCTCATCCGTTCGGGTTCCCAGTTGATTGAATAGGGGCAGCTGTAGCACCTCAAATTTGCACCTCCCATTTTGTACATTCATTTTCATGCTAGGTCATTAACATTGCATTGTCCACTGCATAGCATTGCATTGTCCATTGCCCAGGTGCAAAGTCATCAGTCAAGACTAGTCAGGAGATCCAGTTGTGCAAGCAGGAAAGTGCATTTCCTATTGAAGCAAAGCCCTAGGGTTGGTTCAAAGAGTTCATATGACCTAGGGATCATTTTGAAGTGGTTTGGCCAAAGGTTGGATGTTCAGAGATCATCAGTCAAGATGCAATTCATCTGAAACCCTAGAAAGTCAACCACAGTCAACTGTGCATGCAATCATGGATTTGAAGGTGGGAGATGGTTAGAGAGGCCTCATTCATGTCCATACAAGTCTCATTTGACATTTCAAACATCAACATTGAAGAATTTGAGGTCAGATGAAAAGTTTCCAAAAATAGTAAGTGACCTGTAATTTGAAATTGCCAAAAATGGAAAGGTTCTCTCCTCAAGATTACATGACCAAGCATGCTTCAAATGAAATTTTGTCCAACATGAAAGTTGAAGATCTTGCTCTCATCTTTTCAAAAAGTCCAAGAACATGAATTTCTCATGTGTGGTTGGTAAGATGTGGATCAATCATTGTCAAATGGATTTGAACTTCACAAGTGCATAACTTTTGAACCAAAAGGCCAAATGAAGTGGTTCTTTTTGGAACAGTCTTGTTTTGACATGAGATATCCAAAACATGCATCACATATCATGCATTTTGATCACAAAAATTTTGGACTTTTCATTTGAATTTTGGAGGGAAATTCCAAATTCAAAAACTATGCATTGTTTTCATGTTGTATCACTTGCATTTGGCTAGAAACATCATTTCATGTGAATTTCCCATGCATTTCGTGTACTGTAGCATTACATTTCATGCATAAGGGTGAATTGGACAATTTGCATAATACTTGGTTTTCACTAATTCCAATTGCATTGCTTAATCTTGATTAGCAAACATGTTTAGCAGCACATATATAAAGATAAACATAACAGAAAACAGGGTTAACACATCAAAATCTCAGATCTAGATCTAGTTTACACTTTTCTTCACATTGTTCTCTCACATTTTTCTGCAAAATTCTTCAAAAACCTTGCCTTGTTCTTGATCAATCATTGATCCACAAGCCTAATTTGACCTTTTGGAAGCAAGAATCCATCATTTTCGAGCAGAATTTGGAACTGTTGAAGCTTTGCATCATCAATGGCAGTTGGATTTTCTGCAAGAATCGTGCAAGATTGAGCTATCAGCATTCATCCATTCCATCATATAAGAGTTGAGGAAGATCTGTTTCTGCTTTTCCAGGCCTAAGGACACTGATTCCAGTTCTGCACTTCAATTAAGGTCAGAAATCGATCCTCATAATTCATGAAATTATGATATGCATGTTGTAGATCTTTAATCCCTGAGCATGTTGAGCTTTGTCTCATTGATTTTCATTAAGAAATGACCTAGTTATGTTGATTCTAAGTTTGACATGTAAATGTTATCTTGCTCGATCCATTCATGATAATGAGAATTAGCAAAATCTAAGCCTGGCATGATGTTGTATGTTGAAAGACGAGTGTGATGATATATTCATTTTGAATTTCTGGAATATTTATTCATAACCTGGAAAATTTGTGAAGAACATGAAGAACACTTAGGGTTTTCATTCCCAGACTCTGTTTGATCCATTTCCCCGCGTGCTGCATGTATTTTTGTGTTATTCGCCATGTACTGGTCCACGTGTGGCTGGTGTGGCATATTGGTTGGTCCAGGCGCGCTCAAATTGCCATGTAGACTTTAATGAAACGCGGTGTTTCATTGTTAGCGCGCTAGTTTTGAATTCCAACGTGGTTCGAATCCGGGCGATGGACATTCTAAATTGGCCTTTGCATTTTTTATTCCTTATTTCAACCATGTTCATGCTATGCCTTGTTCACATGTTTTTATTTTTTCCATCCATTCAAAAAATCATAACTCATTGATGGATGATCCAAATGAGATGAGGTTTTTTGCACTTTTTTCCTCATCATGTCTAGTATTTTATGATATTTTTTCGAGAAATTGTGCACGGATGGAATTTGTTTTGGCTTAGGGATTGTTCACATGTATGCTATCTAGCACCTTCCATGCCATTTGCTTCATGAAATGATGAGTTTTGGTCCCATGATTGTGCAACTTTGCATGCTTAAAATAGACATCCTAATGGTCATTTTGGTATAGAGTTTGCATTTTTCTCATTTCTGGTTGTTGAGATATGATCTGTTTAATGTGGGTGTGACAATGTGTGTCACGCCATTGCTTGCTCAACTTGTGGATTTTCTTTACCATGCCAAACAAATGCCAATTGATGAGATTTTTTGCATGATGCGACTTCTGGATGTTAGGATTGATCATGATTATTTGTGGAATTTTTGGATTGACTTTTGATTTGTTTGAGATTTTTCTTGCTGGCTTGTCATTTGTGGACCTTTTGATAGTCATGAACTTAAATGATTTGTGAAATGCTTGATGTTTATCATATGAATTTGAAATTTTGCACATTGAGTCTAGACACTTTGAAGTTTATCTTGGCTTCGGTTTGATGCATTTATCATGTGTGGATTCTGTTTTAGGCTTGTGCTAAGTGGATGTATGAAATTGTGCTTCATTTGAGCTTGTTTGTGCTTGCCTTGCCTTATGGAATTTAATTGCCCTGCTTCCACTTGTCCAAATGCCTTGATTTTGGTGTGTTGATCATGTGATGTGTGCTGTTTAGCCATGATTTTTCTTGGGATTTAGTGAATTATTTTTGAGTTGATGTGGATTGGTTCATTCTGTTTGCTTCAATGAGCTTTGAACTTGCATGCTTTGCCTTATGTGCTTTGTGAAATGAAATTGAGTGATGCTATGGATATGAGACCACTTGGATATTGTTCTTAATTGATTAAGCTTGATTCTTGCCAATTTTCATGTTCTGTTTTGAATTATTTCTCCCTATTTGACCCTAGGCTTTGTCCTAGTGGTTAGTGCTTATGTTTGAGTTGTGTTTTCAGGACAAGAAGCATATGGCCTTGAGGAATTGGTTCATTGGCTTGAGTTGCATATTTGGTTGATGTTGACTAACATTGATTTGTTTTGTAGGTTGCTTGTAGCTCCTTTGAGTTGAGCTTGTGCTTTGCCTTGATGCATAGCTTGCTTGTTTGTTTGTTTGACTTTGTAAAGTTGACTGTTGACCATTGTCTGTTTGACTTTTGTTTGAGTTGTGTACTGATTGTGTTAGATTGTTTTCAGGTACATTAGTTGCTATAGTTCATTGAGAACTTGCTTTTGCTGTTGCTTGGATGCTTAACCAATTTGAGGTATAACTCACTGACTTCATGTAGTCTGGAAGACCTGTCCTGTTACTTGGGCAGGCACCTGTCTGAAGTCCTCCTTAAGAGGCAATGCTTGTGATTTTTTATTTTTGTCCCCAAGCAGGAAAAGACCTTTGATAAGGCAATTGGCAGAACACAAGAGATGTGCAATCCATCTCCTGCTATTCAGTTGAGTCATCCCTTTTCTCACACAACTGGTGTTGATGCATTATGGATATTAACCCAAGATCTATGTTGAGTCAGTCATGTGTAGAGAGGAGTTCCAACTTTCTGAACTCCCACACTTTCATTTGTCTGAAGCTCTCCCAGACCAGGGATAAGAGCTGTGAGGCACACCCCTCACTTCCCATTTCATCTGCTTCACCCTAACTCTCAATGTTAGGGTTAAGAGCTAACATCACCCGATTCCAGTTGGCTTGTGTTTCACAGCCTAACCCTTGTGTGAGCCCACTTTGTGTGTATATAGTGTGTGATATTTGTGTGATTGTTTGTTGTGCCTGTGCTATTTAGGATAGCTTGCTCCCTGTGCAAGTTAGATAGCAACCTTAACTTAGGGATGATTTGCATGATAACATCTAGGCTCGAGTCGTAGTCTCCCTAGTTGTGTCTCCCTTTGTATCTGGTTAGGCTAGTCCTGTGTCCCTGGGTAGGGGAACTACGTCGCCCTGATCCTCATACCAGATGAGGTACGTAGGCAGGAGATGAGCTGATCTCTCCGGGCGCCCTTTTTGTTTTGTCTTTGTGTGTGTTAGGAGATGGATGTAAGCCCAGCGATTGGCATTTCGTATCCTCTTGTTGTGTGCTAGGAGTCCGATGTAAGTCGAGCGATTGGCATTTGTTTCCAGTGTGCGTGTGTTTGGTTTGGAGTCTGATGTAAGTCCAGCGATTGGCATTCGGTTTCCATGTTTGCCTGTGTGGTTTTGTTTGCGTGTGTTAGCCGAGCTACGAATGCTCTGATTCTTCTTAGTCCGAGAAGATACGTATGCATAGGATGCGACATCCTAGCAAGCATGTTTTCCCCCTGTCCGAACTACGTCGACTCTGATGTCTATGCCTGATAGACTACGTAGGCCCAGGATGCGATATCCTGCCGAGTCAGTTTATTTTGTTTTCTTGTGTCTCTTTCAGCCAGTGTTTGCTTGAGCAGTGTTTTAGCAACCATATTCCTTCCTTTTGTGCGTGGATCTCGTCGAGTACGACGGATGCGTAGGGGTGCTAATACCTTCCCTTCGCATAACCGACTCCCGATCCCATTCTCTTTGGTCGCGAGACCATGTCTTTTCCAGGTTTACTTCGAGCGTTTCCTTTCCCTCTTTTGGGATAAATAACGCACGATGGCGGCTCTGTTGTTTTGTTCTCCCGCCGGTTTTTCGCGTAATGCGACACTCTGCTGAAGCGATAAGAGGTGAAAACCTCAACAAGCAATCCGACGGGGAGAGATAGAAACAGATGAAGTATATCATATCAACAACTCTGTTGGCGATTGCGCTGAGGAAACAGACAAAGTACCGGGATGTCAACCCGCCAACCACTGAATCTTCCAAAAGTAAAGCACCCATGCAGGGGAGAGGATATTGTTGGAGAGGACCATGAAGTCTTCAACAAATACTCTGCTTATGGAACAAAATCTCAACAGAAGCTCTGCTTAGGGAACAACCCCAACAACAATCTGGAGAAAGAAGATACAACCATGCCAGGAATATGAACAAATGTCTTACCCTGTTGGAAATCATGCCACCCTTGGGAGAGCACTGAGAAATTCTTAAGTATCCTTTCATCATTGTGAATATTCACTTTGTTTAAAACAACAATTTGAAAAAATTTATTTGTTTAAAACAATGAAATTTTATCAATTAAAACATGCAAAACATTTGTTGAATTGAAACAAATAAGAGTGCAAATAATTGGATAACAGCTCAAATTTATTTGATGGAATGGTAGCCTGCAAATGGCAAGACTCCATAGATCTGTACAAATTTGAAATCGGTGATATATATTGGAAGAGGGCTACATTGAACATAATGACCATTTCTCTACCAATTTGAATATGATGTATTCGAAGCTTCAGTTGACGACGAATCAAAAATCTCTGACGAAAAGACAGCTGCAGAACAGAAAGTCTTGTAGGATGCAGTTACTTGCCAAATCCCTAATTTTTGCCTAGATTGCCCCAGGGTGAGGTACGCAATCTAGCGGGATGCAAATATGTATTTTTTCATGTCTCTAACTTTTGCCTGGATCGCCCTTTTGGGTTTTCCATCGAGACGCTCAATTTTGCCTAAGCCGCCCTTTCGGGTTTTCAACTTAGCGAGCTATTCTGTTTTTCTTTTTAGGAGAAGTATTTCTTGACTGCATCTGAATTCACAGGACGAGTGAAATCCTCCCCATCCATTGTTTGTTAGAATCAAAGCGCCGCCTGAAAAGGCTCTCTTAACAACATATGGACCTTCATAGTTTGGAGTCCACTTGCCCCTGGAATCGGGCGCGAAAGACAAAACTTTCTTGAGCACGAGGTCACCTTCTCGGAACACACGAGGCTTGACCTTCTTATCAAATGCTTTCTTCATTCTCTGCTGATATAACTAACCATGACACATGGCAGTCAATCGCTTCTCTTCAATCAAATTCAACTAGTCGTAACGACTCTGAACCCATTCAGCATCAGTCAACTTGGCTTCCATCAAGACTCTCATTGATGGGATCTCCACCTCTACTGGGAGAACAGCCTCCATGCCGTAAACAAGAGAGAAACGGGTTGCCCCTGTTGAAGTGCGGACAGATGTACGATATCCATGCAAAGCGAATGGCAGCATCTCATGCCAATCCTTGTACGTAACTGTCATCTTCTGGATAATCTTCTTGATATTCTTATTAGCAGCTTCAACAGCCCCATTCATCTTGGGTCTGTAGGGAGAAGAATTATGGTGTGCAATCTTGAACTCAGCGCACAACTCTTCCATCATCTTGTTATTCAGATTAGATCCATTATCAGTAATGATCTTATCTGGCACACCATAACGGCAAATCAGCTGATTCTTGATAAACTTCACGACCATCTGCCTGGTCACATTCGCATACGATGCGGCTTCAACCCATTTGGTGAAGTAATCAATTGCTACGAGAATAAACCTGTGTCCGTTGGACGCTTTCGGTTCAATCATGCCAATCATGTCGATTCCCCACATAGAGAAAGGCCATGGTGACGAAATCACATTCAGTAGTGTCGGAGGAATATGAATCTTATCCGCATAAATCTGACACTTGTGGCATTTCTTCACATATTTGCAGCAGTCAGACTCCATTGTCAGCCAATAGTAGCCTGCTCTCAACATCTTCCTAGCCATGGCATGTCCATTGGAATGAGTACCAAATGAACCCTCATGGACCTCAGTCATCAACAGGTTTGTTTCGTGTCTATCCACGCATCTGAGCAAAACCATGTCAAAATTTCTCTTATACAGCACTTCACCACTGAGGTAGAAACTGCCTGATAACCTTCTCAAAGTTTTCCTATCTTTCACAGATGCCCCAGGCGGGTAGACCTGGTTCTGAAGGAAATTCTTGATATCAAAATACCAAGGCTTGTCATCATTGACTTCTTCAACTGCAAACACGTGAGCTGGTCTATCCAAGCGCATCACTATGATATTGGGGACTTCATTCCAATACTTGACTACAATCATTGAAGCAAGCATAGCAAGCGCATCTGCCATCCGATTATCCTCTCGAGGAATATGATGAAAGTCAACCTCTGTAAAGAACGTTGAAATCCTTCTCGCATAATCTCTGTACGGAACAAGACTGGGCTGATTCGTCTCCCACTCTCCCTTGATCTGATTAACAATGAGGGCCGAATCACTATACACATCAAGATGCTTGATCCTCGGATCAATGCATTCTTCTAATCCCATAATGCAGGCTTCATAGTCAGCCATATTATTCGTGTATTTGTAAATTAGCCTTGTTGTAAACGGAATATGTGTGCCATGAGGAGTAATGATTACTGCCCCAATTCCATTTCCGTACTGATTCACAGCGCCATCAAACACCATCGTCCATCTGGAACCAGGTTCCGGACCTTCATCAAGTGTAGGCTCATCACAATCTTTCATTTTCAAATACAGAATCTCCTCATCTGGGAAGTCGTACTGAACAGACTGATGAGCTTCAATCGACTGATGCGCCAAATGGTCAGCCAAAATACTACCTTTGATAGCCTTCTGAGCTCGATACTCGATATCATACTCAGACAACAACATCTGCCAACGGGCAATCCTCCTAGTTAAAGCAAGCTTCTCGAATATATACTTGATTGGATCCATTCGGGATATAAACCAAGTTGTATGATTTATCATGTACTGGCGTAAACGCTTAGCAGCCCAAGCCAAAGCATAACACGTCTTCTCAAGCATAGAGTATCGAGACTCACAATCAGTAAACTTCTTACTGAGATAGTAGATAGCAGATTCTTTCTTCCCTGATTCATCTTGCTGACCCAGGACACAACCCATGGAGTCTTCAAGCACAGTCAAATACATGATCAAAGGTCTTCCTTCTACAGGCGAAGACAAGATCGGAGGTTCAGACAGATACTCTTTGATACTGTCGAAAGCTTTCTGGCAATCCTCGGTCCAATCATGAGACTGATCTTTCCGGAGGAGCTTGAATATCGGCGCACATGTGGCAGTCATGTGGGATATAAATCTGGAAATATAATTCAAGCGGCCAAGAAAACCTCGGACTTGCTTCTCAGTTTTGGGCGCAGGCATCTCTTGTATTGCTTTGACTTTTGCAGGATCAACCTCAATACCTCTCTCGCTGACAACAAAACCCAATAACTTGCCGGAACGGACTCCAAATGTACATTTGTTCGGATTCAGACGAAGCCTGAACTTCCTCAAACGCTGAAAAAGCTTCAACAAATGCTCAACATGTTCAACTTCCGTTCGAGACTTAGCAATCATATCATCAACATAGACCTCTATCTCCTTGTGCATCATATCATGAAACAAGGTAGTCATAGCTCGTTGATATGTGGCTCCGGCGTTCTTCAAACCGAAGGGCATCACTCGATAACTTGATGTTCCCCAAGGTGTGATGAATGTTGTCTTCTCCATATCCTCGGGTGCCATCTTAATTTGATTATATCCGGAAAATCCGTCCATAAAGGAAAAGACTTTGAATTTAGCTGTATTGTCTACCAACATATCAATGTGTGGTAGAGGGAAATCATCTTTAGGACTAGCTTTATTCAAATCTCTGTAATCAACACACATACGGACTTTTCCGTCCTTCTTAGGCACAGGCACAATATTGGCCACCCATAGAGGATATGTAGAAGTCACCAGAAACCCCACATTAATTTGCTTCTGAACTTCCTCTTTGATCTTCACTGCCATATCTGGATGAGTTCTTCTGAGCTTCTGCTTCACAGGCACGCACTCAGGCTTCAAGGGCAGGAAATGTTGCACAATATCTGTATCTAGACCTGGCATGTCTTCATACGACCAAGCGAAGATATCGGAATATTCTCGTAGCAGACTGATCAACCCCTTCTTGACAGACTCTTCAAGAAGTACCCCAATCTTCACCATACGAACACAATCTTCAGACCCCAAGTTGACTGTTTCCAGATCTTCGAGATGCGGCTGAATGATTTTCTTCTCGTGCTCAAGGAGACGGGTAATTTCGTCAGGAATCCCTTCAACATCATCTTCCTCTGCCTCAAATACAGGGAATTCAAAATTGGGAGATGGCGTTGGATCATTATGTTCAATGGGTTTTAGAATCAACCTGCATAATGATTTTGGATAATAAAAACTTTAGAATTTAAACAAGCAAACCATTATGCAGATGAAAAAAGATTGCTTTTATTCTTCTTTTTAGGGTTTTTTTGTGATCACCGATTTCATGCAAAAGCAAAAAGTGAAAACAAATGGAAAAACAGATGTTTAACAATGCATTAATTGAATGAAATATCATTGTATAAATGCTGCCAACAATGTCATCACTTCTCCTTTTGGCATGGGAGAAGGGTTTTGAACAAAATGAACATATTACGCTGACTTATGAATGACCGTAGGAACATCCACAGCGACCCAATTATGGCAGACACCACCAGGGATGACAAAGTTGCCCAAGTCCTCTGCATCCTCTTCCAAGATAGCAGCAGCTTCTTCAGCTTGGTCAGCATGGATGAAACCTCCACTCTTGAACAGCCCTTTCTCGTTGAATGCCCCAGAAGAATAGGCAATGCCAGCCCGGGATTTGTTATCTTCAAGCTCAATCATCTTCCTTAAACCAGCAACTGCACCACATTCAATGGCCAGTTTCACATCACGGTAGGAAGTAAATGAAGGAGACTTCTTCTTAATTGGCTCAACAATAGACAAAGCTTGGAACGGCGTTCCCACTTCATCCTCAGCATCAATATATGAGAAAGAAGACAGGTGGCTAACCAGGAGAGCCTTTTCTCCCCCTATCACAACCAGTTTCTTATTCTTGACGAATTTCAGCTTCTGGTGTAGGGTGGATGTCACGGTGCCAGCCTCGTGAATCCATGGTCTACCAAGGAGACAGCTATAAGATGGGTGGATATCCATAACCTGGAAGGTAACTTGGAAATCACTTGGTCCAATCTTGATTGGGAGATCAACTTCCCCAATCACGGTCTTACGCGGCCCATCGAAAGCTTTCATAACAACACCACTCTGCCTCATGGGAGGCCCTTGATATGACAATCTCGAGAGAGTGGTCTTCGGCAATACATTCAACGATGACCCGGTGTCCACCAGCACGTTGGACATAGCATCAGTCTTACAATTCATGGAAATATGTAAAGCCATGTTGTGGTCTCTTCCCTCCTCAGGGAGATCAGCGTCACAGAAACTCAAAGTGTTGCAAGCAGTAATGTTTGCAACAATAATATCAAACTGTTCAATTGTGACGTCATGATCAACATAGGCCAAGTCCAATACTTTCTGCAGAGCCTCCCTATGGGGTTCTGAATTCAGAAGCAAAGATAGCACGGAGATTTTGGACGGCGTTTGTAGAAGCTGGTCTACAACGTTGTACTCACTCTTCTTGATGAGCCTCAGCATCTCATCATATTCTTCATTCACAATGCCACTCGGGCCAACAGAAGAAGCAGGAGTCTTTTGTACAGAGGAGGGTTTGGCAACAGGTGTCAGATTCGAAACATTCACCGCAGTCCCAACCGGACGCTCAGCAGAATCAGAAACAACATGAGGTTTCGGGGGTGCAGAAAACACACGACCACTATGGGTCAACCCACTCACATCAGCAATATTTACCACAGAGGATGAAGGCAAAGGCACTTCCTTCCCATCTTCAACAGCAACAGGATTATAGCGGAATGGAATAGCTCTATCTGAAGTATAAGGCACAGGGCCTGCAGGTTTGATTACCAAAGAAGGAGAGACCTTTGGCTTGCTACCATCATAACGGATGACAACAGGCTCAGGAATTTTGAACACAGGGGAAATCACATTTACTTCTGGTTCGTCTTCATCAACATTTCTGTTTTGAAGAATCTCTATAGTCCCTTCATCCAACAGCTCTTGAAGCTCTCGACGCACCTGGCGGCAACCCAATCTGTTGACGGAGCAGATACGGCATTTGTCATGGTCGTGCTCCATATAACTGTATTCATACAGCAGACGATGCAACTCGACCAATGACTGTCGAATATGGCTTACATATTTGACTTTATACTTGCCAGGGCAACCCTGGACCATGTTAACCGACTTCCCATGCTCGGGCAATGGGTTCTTCGTAACATTGGGGCCTGAGTCCTCAAAGCTCAAAATGCCGCATCGCATAAGGTCTTGAACCTTAGTCTTCAATGGATAGCAGTTTTCAATATTGTGACCGGGAGCACCGGAATGATAAACACAATGGAGGATCCCTCGAGGTAATCAGTTTCCGCTCTATTAAAGAGGGATATAGCTCAGCGTATGACATAGGAATAGGATCGAAAGTGATCTTCTTCCTATCATAATTCAAATTAGCCTGATTACTGTTGCCACGAGGCTGGTAAGCCTGTTGCTGTGGACGAGACTGCTGTTGATACTGAGGTTGTTGCTGATTGTGCTGATTGTTGTCTCTAAAGACAGGTGCTATGTGAGCCACCTGATGCTGGTTGCTGGCATGACGCACAGGCTTCCTCTTGGCAGAGGGTCTTCTTGGTTTGGCATGGGATTGCACAGCATGTGCCTCCCCATCTTTCTTCTTAGAAAACGCCCCATACCGCTTGCTTGAAGAGCCTTCATCCTTAGTCAAACGTCCTTCCCGGACTCCTTCCTTCAATCACATCCCCATGTTCACCATTTCAGTGAAATCAGAGGGAGCACTAGCGACCATCCGCTCATAGTAAAATGAACTAAGAGTTTTCAGAAAGATCTTAGTCATCTCCTTCTCTTCCAGCGGAGGAGTAATCTGAGCTGCCAGCTCTCGCCACCTCTGGGCGTATTCCTTAAATGTCTCTTTGTCCTTCTGGGACATGGCTCTGAGTTGATCACGGTCAGGAGCCATATCAACATTGTACTTGTACTGCTTGACGAAGGCTTCGCCAAGATCGTTGAAGGAACGGATGTTTGCACTATCAAGGCTCATATACCAACGAAGAGCTGCACCAGACAAACTATCCTAAAAATAATGAATCAGCAGCTGATCATTATCAGTCTGAGTAGACATTTTTCGGGCGTACATAACCAGGTGGCTGAGAAGGCAGGTGTTCCCCTTATACTTCTCAAAGTCAGGGACTTTGAATTTGACGGGTATCTTAACACCGGGAACCAAACATAATTCGGCAGCAGACTTGCCGAACAGATCTTTCCCTCGAAGGGTCTTCAATTCCTTGCGAAGCTCAAGGAATTGGTCGTTCATAGCTTCCATCTTCTCATTACCATCTGGGCCCTCAGACGGCTCAGAATGATAGATGGTGTCGTCTACCCTAGGAATGGTATGCAAGACAGAAGGAGGAACAGCAAGGACAGGGCTAGATGTCGGCATGGAAGCAAAGGTAGGAGTTGGAATATCAGGCATAAAATCAGGAGGCATACCCCACGGAAACCCGGCTGGCATGGCTGGCATGAAATGGGCACTGGCAGCTGGCACGGTTGACGCAACCACTTCAGATATAACAGTCCTCTGGGGAGGAGTTGCAGGAGGTGGAGAAGGTTGATTCTGGGAAGCTAAGAATTGCTCCATCAGAGCGCTCAGTCTGGCGACCTCTTCCTTCAGCTCACGGTTCTCTTGTTCCAACTGATCCATCACTCTTGCAGAATTGGCTCGGGTGTAGTACCGATGAGTTAGCTTGTCTTCAAAATAAATGAAGAGCACAGAGTTAGGCCACAGACAAGAAGACCAGAACAACACCTGCTTATGCAAAATGATGCATGTAATGCTCGTGCATATGATCTGTTTTTATTTTCAAAGGAACTTTTAGGGTATTATTTGCAATTTTTGGATATTAATCATTTTAATCGCATATGGAAAATATCTCATCAAATATATTTGAACAAAGAAGTACAGCATTGTCAATTATTACAAGAGAGAAGGAAAATAAACATCCTATGGATCTCTAGAAGCTCGGGATGCCGAAAGACGAGATACATAAAGCCTCTTGATCTCTCTCTCGTAGGCTGCTTCCATATCCGCTTTCTCCTTAGCCAGTCGATCATACTTCCTCTTCCAGAACTTGGAAGACTGAGGAAGCAGAGAAGTCCATGCATCATTCGGATCATCTATCACTTGATGCTCGAGAAATTCGATCAGAGCATCCTTCTCCTTGATTTGCTGAAGCAACTCTTCTCTTTCACGGATCCAGGCACGTGAAAGGTCTTCTTCTCTCAACTCCTCTACGCCTTGGTTAGGGAGGGTTGAAGGCCTAGCCACATCCAAAGGTATAGGTCTCGGATAGTCATATGGCATAAGATACTCTGATGCTCTCTTCCTGACCCAAGAAGTATACGGCTCCAAAGCAATGCAGTTCTTCGGACCCAGCTCATTTTTACCCTTCTTGTGAATATTGCGCCAAGCACGGACCATCCTGGCTTTCAGGCCTTGGGGATCTTTACCCTCCTGAAAGAACACACCTTCTAACAGAATGTTATGAGGTTTATCCTTTAGGGGGAACCCAAGCTGACGACATGCTAATATAGGGTTGTAGCTGATCCCACCACATGTACCAAGAAGAGGCACATTAGGGAATTCACCATAATAATCAATGATCTGAACTGTATCATACACGCGATCATACCAAGAGATATCATCATTAGTGAGAGACATAAGTCTCGTAGACCACCGTAGACATCCCTTGTTCTCCTTGAAAGCAACCGTCTGCGGTAAGTGAGAAATAAACCACTTATACAACAGAGACAAACAACACACAATAACTCCTCCACCCTTTGCATTCCTCAGATGCAAAGAGAAATAGGTATCACCCAACAGAGTAGGAACGGGATTAAGAATAGAAAAGATCCTAATGGCGTTCACATCCATAAATTGTCGATGTTGGGGAACAATACCAATCCATAGATGAGCAGCACGAATATAGCCTCAAAGGCATCCTCACTCATGTCCTTCCCATAAACGGTAGCTTGAGTGATGAGGAACTCAGAAGGAAGACCCTGAATTCCACCTTTGGTGGTCATATGAGCTTTAACCAAGGATTCATCTATGTGCAACAAGTCTGCGATCTCTCGAGAAGTTGGAATACTCTCTAAGCCACTGAACGACACCTGATCCAGAATCAGAATACCCACAAGATGCGCATACTCCTCCAAGGTAGGCAAAAGCTGGAAGTCTGGGAAAGAGAAGCAGTGATACAGAGGATCATAGAACTGCGCCAAAGTACTCATCAATCCCTCATCAACCTGAGTAGTCAACAGAGGTAGAAGCTTCCCATAACGAGCTTTGAAACCCAAGGGATCTAATACATAAGATGTCAGATTCCTTAACTCTTTCACATCGGGTTGTCTAAAGTTGTACTTCTTTGTATGCCTTTTTGGTCTTTCCATGTCTGAAAATTTTGCAAATAAACCCTTTAAGTTCCTTGAAAATTTTCTCATTTTTCTGATGATATGAGTGCAGATGAATGCATGAATGCATGAATGCAGCAATCACACTCAAGGATCAATCAAATCACACCAGACAAAGGTCATGGGAAAGCTCATAGTATCCTTAATATCAATCATCCATTTTGGTGGATTATGGTTTTCACCTTATCAACACCCAAGTTCCATTGATATTAACGATATATGAACCGGCTCAATCCTCCTTAATATCAGTCATCCGTTTTGGTGGATTATGGTTTTCACCTTATCAACATCCAGGTTCCACTGATATTAAGGATGTCTGAACGACTCAACCATGAATCATGGGTTTGTTGAGAGTCACGAGCATGGAGTCTCGGTTAAGAACCACCCAAAGGGAGTGTACTAGGGTTTAAACCTGCCGAACATGTTCTACCAGAGGTTCCCATAGTCATCATCCCATCTTTCGAATATTATCGGAGGAACGAATACTCGTATTCAAAAATATTCTCAAGAGAGACTCTTATGAGTGTAGTATCGTGTAACAATCGCATCAGATCTTACATCTGAACGACCTCCGCACTACGTCCTAAAATAGGCCAAGATGGGCTTGGTAAACTAAGGTCTTTGGCTTCTAAGGCACATGTTAAAAGAATAATGCCTAACCACAAATAACTTGTGTGACATTATTAATCCAACATGACCTCTACCAAGTGAATGGACTCGCAAGTCAACTTGCTAAGGAATACTCCACACAAGTCGACGAGACTATGCCATTCTCCTATCCTAAGGTGCACTCGAGTTCGGGTATAGAACTCATCTCACAGAGATCACCAAGCAAACAACAATTGTATATCAAGCAATTCAAACATTACAATCAATACAGTAATCCCAAATTGTACAAAAATATGTCATATAACAAATAAACAATATCATACAACAAGGGTGAAAAGTAGGCAAAACCACCAAGGACTTTTGTCCCCAGCAGAGTCGCCACTTTTCTGTAGCGGTGTATTCGTCACTTTATGATTTATTGATTAAACCAAAAGCAAAGCATACAAGGAATCGAGTCGCCACCGCACTTTTATTTATCCAAAGGAATGGCTAAAAAGCGAACAAAAGCCTAAGAAGTTTTACACATAGAAAACTAATGAAAAGATCAGAGATCTGGGTAAGGGGTTAATTACGCAATGGGAAGGTGTTAGGCACCCAAAACGTCCTAGGTACTCCTAGGGAGCCCTTTTCACAACTTGTTGTACGAAATGTTATTTGTTTATGAAATATTTATTGTGCAAACATGATTGAAGGGATGAGAGAAAGAATATACAAGTTATTATTTTTGTGTTTGAACGGATGAACCCGTTGCCTACGTACCTTTCCATGGGAGGCAAGGATCAAAACGCCGTAGTTCGGCTAAAAGATTTCCAAAAGATATGTGAATTGATTTTAAAACAAAAGCCCTAAGGTCTTTCGTTATCAACGGGAGAAAACTCAACCTGAACCAACAATCCACCATGCGAGGATAGCTTCAACATACTAGTAAGGGGTTAACCCTATAATAAGCATGGAAGACTTACAATCAACTCACTAAGGATACGGTGAGATTTACATCAACCACTATGATAATTGAAATCTATGGCTAATGTATGAAAAACTTATCAAGAATGGACAAAGCCACAAAACAATTGAATGAGTGAAATTAATTGATTATGAGTATTCACAAAATATGGTCAAAGTATGATTAGAATTCAATTCAAAAGAAGTATTATCAAAAGTGAAATTTGAAAATCAAGGGCTTAAGGCCCAGGTTTCTAATTTGAAAAGGAATGAAAATGTTTGCACAATATTTTTTTAGGTTTGGATTAACATGCAACTGGAGGTTGAAACAAAAAGGGTGAAGGTTAAGGGATGTAAAACTTCTTAGATGTTCACCTCTTGAGATCATATGTAGATGATCCAAGTGGTTCCTTTGGAAAAGGCAACAAGCAAATAACAGACAAACAATGTATCAGGCAAAGCCAACAAAGATGGATACCGGATGCCAATCAATGAACTTACACCAATCTCACAAAATAAACAAACAATGGATACCAGATGCCAATAAATGGACTTACACCAATCTCCCAAAACAAAGAGAACATGAAGCCGAATACCAATCAATGGATTTATACTAGCCTCACAAAACAAGCATGGATACCAGATGCCAATCTATGGACTTATACTAATCTCCAAGGAATGATCATAGGAAACAACTGCCAATAAATGGACTTACAATTGACTCCTCACATACAACAAGCAAAACAAATGCAATAAGCAAGAGGAAACAAGTTGCCAATAAATGGTCTTACACTCGACTCCAAGGAAATGGGATGCCAATCATTGGTCTTAGTCCCAACTCCTACCAAATCATAGGAAACAAATGCCAATAAATGGACTTACAATTGACTCCTCAATGGACAAACAATAATGTCACAAGGATATGAACAATGATCATGAAATGATATACAAGCAATGATGATAAATGCACAAAGGCACACATATGCAAATATGCACAGATGAATCAGGTAAGCAATCAAACAAGTCAATGATTCAGTTAGCACACACTATACACAATCAATTAGGCTCAAGCAAGGTTAGGCTTTCCAGCCAACTGGAATAGGGTATTTTGACCTCTTAACCCTAACATTGAGAGTTAGGGTGAAGCAGATGAAATGGAGATGAGGGGTGTGCCTCATGGCTCTTATCCCTGGTCAGGGAGAGCTTTAAGCAATAGAAAGTGTGGGAGTTCAGAAAGTAGGAACTCTTCTCCATAAATGATTGACTCTATAAGATCTTGGGTTATTATTCACAATGCATCAACACATGGTGTGAGCAAGGTGAATGACACACTGAGTAGTAGGAGATGGATTACACATCTCTTTTATCTGCCAATTGCCTCGTAAGAGGACTTTACCTGCTTGGCACAAAAATTAAACAAGCACAACCATTGCCTCTTAAGGAGGACTTCAGACAGGTGCCTACCAATAACAGTAGGTCTTCCAGACTACATGAAGAAGAGGGATTATACCTAAGTGGTTAAGCAACCAAGCAAAGCTAAGTTCAAATGTACTTAAAGCAACTTATGTACCTGAAAACAACTAAACAAATCAGTTCAACTGTACAGACAAACAGACAACAATTAATATCAAACAGTCAAACCCAATGTGCAAGGCATAAACCAATAAAGTAAACTCAAGTGAGTTATCAACCCTACAAAACATACAATGTTAGTAATCAAAAGTAAACATCAATGTTCAAGTGATGAAGCATCATTAACCAAGGCATTTGTATGCTTAAACCTGAAATCAAAGCTCACAAGTAAGCAACAAACCACTAGGTCAAAGCCTAGGGTCAAAGGTAAAGAAAAAATTTTAAACAGAAGCTGAAATTTAACACAAAGCAAATTCAATCTCATATTAGCAATTCCTAAAAAGAATCACATCAAAATCATTAACCAAATGCATTTCATGATCAAATGAAGTTCAAGACTATTTCAAAGCTCAAATGTGATCAACAAGAATGAAAAATTCAAATCAAAACAGAAATGATCCAAATAAATCTGGAAAAAATCATGCATATTCAAGACATCTAACATGATCAACATACAAAAAATCAGAAGGATTCAACATCATTTAACATATAAATCAAATGGCACAATTTGAACATCAAAAGGTGTGACACAAATTGTCACACCATATTAGCACAAGCATAAAACAGCAATGGATCATGAGAAAAATATCAAATCAAAGCCAAAATGTCAATCAACATGTCTAGATTCATCATGCAAAATTTCACATTCATAGGATTAAAGATAAGCATTTCACAAAGGGATAAGCAATGCAAGGTCACAATTGGACATATGATCAATCATCCTAGCACCAAATAAAATCCAACAAAGCACAACTTTGGAAATTATGATCATTAGAAAGTAGAACACAGAGGAACAAGATGCAAAAAATTGGGATCAAATTGGTGCATTTTCCTATTTTATATGATTTTTGGAAGTTCATGAAGAAATTAAAAATGTAAATGGACATGGCATATGTAAAATAGGAGGGAAAGAAGAAAATGAAATAACATTTGAAAAAATTCCCATCGCTGGGAATCGAACTCAGTGTTAATTTGAAAAGAGGCGCGCCAGGGTGCTAAACGCACCGTTTTATTAAATGAAGTGGCATGGTCAGCGCTTGCGTGTGTGAGTCAAAGCAACGTGAACGAATCATTCAGCCAAGCGTGCAAATACATGGACCAACCAGAGAGAAACCCTAAGACAGCGTGGATAAAACCAGAAAAGCGTGGCAAATGGTGAAAACCGTTGCTGAAACATGAACATCATCTTCATGAAGATGAACAGTGGAAACCTTCATGCATTTCCAGAAATTTTTTCCAGAAATCAAAATCAAGGACACTAACCTGTAGTACATTCAATGGAGATCATGAATCAATGCATAACTAAGCCTAATTTCACATATCAAGATCAAATCGAACAGAATAAGATTCATGCATGAAACTTTAATCTACCATAACTCAGTAAATAGTGCATGAAAATTCACGATTCAAAGCTCAGAATTACCAGCAAACCTAGATCTACACGAACATCACAATAAATTTGAGAATTAGAGAGATCGAATCATGACCTCTTGAAGAGCAGCAAGCTGAAATCGTGCTATCCAAGGCCCGTAGTGGTCCAAAGCTTATCCATGATGCTTGTATATATGATTGAAGGACAGATTGAAGCTCAATTGCACACGAATCCAGCAGATTTTGAAATCACCATGGATGCTTCAAGCTTCGAGTATGGCTCAATATGGCACGGTTCCTTCCAATTCCACGTTCAAATCTTCTCAACAACACTTCAGGATCATGAATCAATCAATAGAAATGCCTCTTGTGTGAAGAATTGTAAGAAAAATTTGAGAGAAAAGTTTGGAGAATTTTGAGATTCAGATCTGAAAATGGTAGTTAATGGGAAATGCAGTTATGCTTAACCTTATATATGCTATGCTAAACATGTTTAGAACCTGTTTAAGCCAAACCCAATGGAGATTAGCAACTTATGAGGTGTATGTGCAAAATGGTTTTTCACCTCATGCACTTCATGCATGCGTGAACAGTGCACAATGCTGATCCAAAACCTCTTAAACAAGGCCCATGCAAGCTTATGGATTGGTATTTTATGCATATGATCCACCAAAATGATTTTAGAAAATTTTCTTCCAAAAAACTTCATGAGTGAGCACATGACTATGCAAGTGGAATTCAAGCCATGTAATGCATGATTTGGAAATTAGAGGTCAAGAGGAGAATGTAGCAAAAAGAACCACTCATTTTGGAGCTTTGGTTGAAAAGTTATGCTCATTTGAAGTCCCATGCACACTTTGCCATGATTTGATCATATCTCCTTAACCACACATGAGAAATTCATGATCTTGGACATTTTGAAAATGGGAGAGAAAGATATACAACTTTCATGTTCAACAAAATTTCATTTGAAGCCTTCTTGATGATGTAATCTTGAGTTAAAGTTTGTCCAAAACCCTTCCATTTTTGGAAATTTAAAATTATGGGTCACTTTCTATTTTGGGAAATTTTTGACTGGACCTCAAATTCATCAATGTGAGTGTTTGAAATGTCAAATGAGACTTGTTTGAACATGAATGAAGTATTTCTAATCACTTCCCACCTCCAAATCCACAGTTGACTTGGCAGTTGACTTTCTAGGTCTTGAGATGACCTGGAAATGTCCTGATTAAATTCAAGCCTCTACCACTTGGGATTTTGCTTCAAAATGACATCATAGCTCATATAAACTTTTGTGAATGATTTTGGGGTCCAAATCTCAAGAATGACCACCATCTATTGCTCAGTGAATGCCTTTAATTGCCTTGACCTGTTATTGCTTCATCTGCAAGACAAAGGTTAGATGACATACTTTTTTGTACTTTTGGTTAGTGGTAAAAAGAAAAGCAATGATATACAAATGCAAACATGCTTGGTGATCAAGAATCACTCTCAAAAGACAACCCACCCACAGGGAAGGAAGCAAGGTGCCCAATGATCCTTGAGGCAATGCAATGATATGATATGATACCATGAGGGATCTTAGGGACAAAATTGGGGTCTTACAATATCATAGGATGTGAGTGACATAATCCTCTAAGTCCACTTATGAGTGTTCTGAGTATCCACAAAAGGTCCACTGGTTGGTAGAAAGGACAAGAACCATCTGAGTAACAAAGGGAGACAACACCTGATAGCTCCACCCTTACCATGCCTGCTATGGATAGCATAATAAGTGTCAGCTAACAAGGTAGGAACCAGGTTTCCTCTGATGAAAATAGTGATTGCTGCAAAGTCCACAAAATTAGGCATACTCGGGAACAAGACAACTCCATAGATCATGACAGCTAACTGAGCGTTGAAAGCTCCCCAATTCCCTTTCTTCACTTCTTCCTTAGCCATTCTCACCAAGTACTTCAAAGACAAACCCACAACATCACCACTTGGTTTCCAATTGTCACTCACTTCCTTGATACTCAAATAAAGAGCCTTAGCAACAACCCTGAAATCAACCTCCTTTGGCACATCCAGGAAAGG
The DNA here is from genome assembly GCF_024323335.1 of Lathyrus oleraceus. Taxonomy (NCBI): domain Eukaryota; kingdom Viridiplantae; phylum Streptophyta; class Magnoliopsida; order Fabales; family Fabaceae; genus Lathyrus; species Lathyrus oleraceus. The sequence continues at coordinate 492,100,925 of NC_066583.1, forward strand.
CACCCGGTACTTGATCGGGACGTTCATCAGGATAGAATACTCTTCAAGAGTGGGCGCTAACTGATAGTCCTGGAAAGTGAAGCAACGGAGCTCTGGATCATAAAATTGTAAAAGAGTCTGCAACGGTACTGGGTCAACCACCATCTTCAACAAAGCCAGAATATCCCCATATTAATCATCAAACATCTTCTGATTACAACCGGTTACCAGATTACTCAACTCTGCCAAAGGTGTCAATGGATCACGGTAGAAACTGTAGGTGCAAGTCTTTCTCTTCAACTCTGGAATGGCTGCCATCTCTCACTATGAACAGACTCTTGAATGAACCTGAGAAATGATATGCATGTACAAGTTAGTTTTTTTCTTTTTTTTTATCATTCTTTTTTTTTTGCATTATTTTTTGAAAATAAACATGCTATGATGCAAATGATGCAATTATGACTGGTTGGCTGTGTATCACGGAGCACAGGATCAGAACTTCGGCATCAGAACCGGAAACCACAAACCCAAGTCATCTAGAACCCACGGTCATCTGGAACCCAAACTTCAGAACCAAGTCACCAACAGAACCAAACAGAAGTCACCAACAAAATACGGTCACCAACAGATCGAGTCACCAACAGTACCTGTAATGATTCATTCCCTCCCCACTCACGAGTGTCATCTAGGCCAGGGTAAGGTCAAGAGAAATGCAGGATAAATAACCCTTTCAAGAATATCATCATATACACACCAGATGTATGTAACGATAATACCCCATCAGAATCTGAGCTGCTCGTGATATCATGTTCCGCTAAGTGGCGCAATACCACCCGCTTCCCATGAATCACTCTATTCCTAGGTGTCCTAAAGTTCACTCATGGCCTGGGTATTGGGCCTTTTACCTCTTGTAACTCCCAACCCACAGAGAGACAGATATACAGCCAGCACAGTGAAAGTATGATGCGTGCAAACATAAATGCAAACATATACAATCACAGCATAATCATAAATGCAATAAATAAAACAGTAAAAGCAACCAAAACCTATCCTAAAGAGCGCTAGGACTGACTCGCTTAGGGAAGATGGACCAGCAATAGGTCAACTTCTCGGGATAGTCCCCAGCAGAGTCGCCAGCTGTCGCATTACGCGAAAAAACCGGCAGGAAAAAAGACACAGAGCCGCCACCGTGCATTATTTATCCCAAAGGAGGGAAAGGAAACGCTTGAAGTAAACCTGGAAAGGAAATGGTCCTACGACCAGATATTGCAAGGATCGGGAGTCGGTTATGCGAAGGGAAGGTATTAGCACCCCTACGCATCTGTCGTACTCGACGGGATCCACGCTCGGAAAGAATAGAAGAAAGGTTGCTAGATAACTGCTCAAACACTGCACAAGACTGACACAAAACACAGATGAAAGATAGAAGAAGGACTCGGCAGGATGTTGCATCCTGGGCCTACGTAGTTTGTCAAAGACAAACATCATAGTCGACGTAGTTCGGGGACAGGGGAAACGTGCTCGCTAGGATATAGCATCCTATGCATACGTATCTTCTCTAACCAGAGAAGAATCAGAGCACTCGTAGCTCAGCTAACGCACGCCAACTAAAAAGCTAAACGGAGACGCTGAGACGTCAGAACAAACACCTAAACACAAACTGGAAATGGAATGCCAATCGCTGGGCTTACATCCAACTCTACAGAAGAAACGCAAAAAGGAAACCGAATGCCAATCGCTGGACTTACATCAGACTCCAAACAAACAAACGCACACAGGAAACCGACTGCCAATCGTTGGACTTACGTCATACTCCAAGCAGAGAAACGTAAACAGAAGGGTCTCGATTGCAACTAGGGCAAGAGAAAAGGAAGGTCTCAATCGCAACGAGGGCGAGAGAAAAAAGTTAAAGTTAGTTGTTAGTCAAACTCGATAAGACATCTCATCTCGTGCCTACGTATCTCATCTGGACATGAGAATCAGAGTTGCCGTAGTTCAGCTAAACTATTTCTGTTGGTTTGTGTTTTTTAAGTGGACAACATCACTACGCAATCTACCGGATGCTCGACCTTTGGAGACTTACTCACCTGTAGTTGAAGGAGTTAACGTGTCCTTAAGAGTGGATAATGTTTGTTTGTGTTTTAGGATGCTCACGCAAGAAAGGAAGTCCTAGACGAAGGAACCGTGCTACCTTAATTGACATGCAAACGAGACTATGCGAAGTCTAGCAATCCTATGGGGATACAATCACACCACACAAACACATACAGCATGAAGTAAACACACCAACAAGGGGCTCAAACATCAAGGTTGGGCTTTAGTCAAGGGGTCATATCAACCTCGACAAACAAGCCAACTGGAAAGGTATCTGAGGCTCTTAACCACTGACATTGACCGTCAGGGTGAGCAGATGAAAGGTGAGATGAGGGTAAGACCTCATGGCTCTTAACCCAGGCCTGGGTGAGCTTGACTCAATGAAAATGTGGGAGTCCAGAATGTGGGACTCTATTCCACAATGACTGACACTGGACAATGATCTTGGGTGTTTATTCAAAATGCATCAGCACGTAGTGCGAGCAAGATGAATGACTCAACTGAATAGCTGGGGATGGATTGCACATCCCTTCTATCTGCCAATTGCCTCTTCACTTAGGAGGACTTGAAATGCAAGGCACAAAGATAAACAAGCACAAACATTGCCTCTTAAGGAGGACTTCAGACAGGTGCCTTCCAAAGATAGCAGGTCTTCCAGACTACATGAAGTCAGAGGTCATTACCTGAGTGGTATGCCAACCACAAGCAAAGCAAAGTTCAAATAATGAACTTAAAGCAGCTAATGTACCTGTGTAAACAACCAAACAATCAGTATAGTATTCAGACAAAACAATCAGAAAGTCCAACAGTGAGACAACCAATCATCAGACAATATCAATGCAAGGCATAAGATGCAAGCAAACTAAATTGGTTCATCATCCACAAGACCTACAAAACAGCAAGGTTAGTCAACCAAAATAACTTGTATCTCAAGTGATGAGATCATATCAACCAATGTGGCTAAGTGCTTGAAACCTGAAACACAAAGTCCAAAGGATGAGAACAAACCACTAGCTCAAAGGCTAGGGTCAAAGGTGAGGTAAAAAAGTCAAAACAGGAGCTAAAACTCAACATGAATGACATTTACTCTATCATGAACATGTCCTAAAAAGGACGAAATCAAAATCATCAAGCAAAGTCATGTGGTGAACAAAATATGGCAAAGACACACAACATGATCATCAATTGGACATACAGGTGAGAAAATGCACATTAAATCAGAAATGACTCAAACAATTTTGGAAATTTTCATGAGCATACAACATGTCCAATACAATCATCATACCAAAAATTGTAAACAGAAGAGATCAATTGGTCTATCAATGAAAATGATCAAATAGGACATCCAATTGTGTGACATGCATTGTCACACCATGCAAACATGTACATAAAACAGGGATGGAACATGAGAAAAATATCAAACCAAGCCTAAAAGGTCAATCAACATGTTAAGAGTCAACACACAAAATTTCATGGCCATTGGATTATTTTTGAGCATTTCACATTGGAAAGAATAGAGCAAGGTCACAAAAGTACACATGATCAATCAAATAGTCACCATTCAAAAACCAGAAAGGATAAAATCATGAAATTGCACCAAAAAATAAAGGACATTCCAAGGATCATTTAGCAAAAAGAATGGAATTATTTGGATCAAATTTCAATTTTATATGATTTTTCAAAGTTGGCAAAATAATGTTTGAATTAAATGGATCATGCATATGGAAATTGGAGGGAAAGGCCAAAGGAGGGAATTAATTTGAAAATACGTCCCAGGCTGGAATCGAACCTGGTGCAAGCAAAAACACGCTGAAGAAGCAAAAATAATTCCAAGAGTGCATCCAGTAGGAATCGAAGCGAGGGAGAGAGTGAAACGCATGGCTTCATTAATGTGTTGGCACGCTTGCATCAGCAGGTCAACGCCTATGTGGCGAAGTCAATGAACGTTGGGCCAATGGTAAGGCCAACGAGGCATGCACAGTCATAAAACCCTAGCAAAAAAACCAGTAGCGAAGGACACTGTAGCGCGCGGCCAGGCTTGGGAGGAAAACACCGTCTTCTTCGTGAAGACGGTGGTGAACAGTGGACGTCTCCAGAAAATTTTTCCAGAAATTCAAAATTAATACACCAATCAAAAGCTTAAATCACATAGGTTCCAAATCCATCATTATTTCATCCTAATTCATCACATATATTGCAAATCGACACAAAACATTTAAAGCATTCAAAACTTCAACCACACGTATCTCACTCAATAATACACCAAATCACATGAATTTTAGCTCAGATTAATCAGCATGGAATGATCTACATGAACATGTACATTATTTGAAGGATTATGAGATTCGAAAAATTAACCTCTTGAAAAGCAGCTTCTGGAAACGCACGATTCAAAGCTTCCAATGACCCCAATCAACTTCTGAGATGTTATCTTGAAGCTTTGTGTAGTAATTAAGGCTTGGCAAGTGCTAGATCAGCTCAAATCTGAACTTCCATACTTGTGTTCTTGCTTGGAGTATGCATGAATTTGAGGTAAAATCCACCAAACACACGTTGAATCACACTAAGTAGCACTCCATGTTCATGATTATGCAAGAAAATTCCAGGTTTATGTGTAAAATTTTGGAAAATCAATGAAGAGAAAATGGAGAGTGAAGATGGATTTCTAGATCTGAAAACTTGTCTCCTCAGCAATACAGTTGCAATTAGGCTTTTATACCATCTGTTAATTAATCTGAAAACATGATTAGGCCAAGGCTAATGGAGATTAGGAAGATATAAGGTGTATGCACAAATTGCCATTTTTACCTCATGCATGGAAATCCTACGTGAACAGTGCACAATGAAGGCCCAAATTCACTCAAACTCAGCCCATGCACACATTGGAAATGGAATTATATTCATGTGATCAACCAATTAAAAATTTGGCAATTTCCCTTCAAAAATAGCATGCATGAGCAAATGGTTGTATGAGATAATTTCATGCCATGTAATGAATGATTTTGAAAATATATGTCATGAGGAGCATAATGCAAAAAGAGGCACCCAAATTGGAGTCTTGGTTCAAAGGATATGGCATTTTGAAGTTTCAAGCACACTTGGCAATGATTTGATCATAACTCCTTAACCATTCATCATAAATTCATGATCTTGAACTTTTCGGAAATGGGAGAGAAAGATCTTCAACTTTCATGTTGGACAAAATTTCATTTGAAGCCTCTTTGATGTTGGAAAGTTGAGTTGAAGTTGGTCCAAAAACTTGCCATTTTTGGAAACTTGAAATTACAGGTCATTTTCCAGTTTTGGAAACTTTTGATCTGGCTTCAAATCCTTCAAGATAAATGTTTGACATGATGAATAAACCTCTTTTGTACATGAATGAAGTGTATCAAACCATTTCTCCACCTCCTAGACCTCAGTTGACTTGTAGTTGACTTTTATGGGCCTCTGATGACCTAGACATGTACTGATGACTTTTGAGCCTCTAGCACTTGGTCAAGTTGCTTCAAAATGATCCTTGATTCATTGTAAGCTCTCTAGAATACTCATGTGGCCTCTAACTCAAAGAAATGTTTGGTCTCTTGCACAGATGAATCCTCTTGATGCCAGTTACAATTGACTGAATACAATGCAATGTGCCATGTGAATGTAATGTTAAGGTGATGTTAATGACCTAAAAATGAAATGAGTGAATGAATGGGGGGTGCAAATTTGAGGTGCTACAAATATTAGAAGCTCAACACAATTTATTTGGCATTCAAATAATTAAAATCAACTAAAATATGCATTAAATTAAATTATGGTTTGTCAAATTCCTAAAACCTCATCAAAACACCAAAGAAATTGCCATGAGATTTGTCATAGGTCAAACAAGGTCAAAGGACTTTGGAGAAAAATTTCAGAATTTTTGGAAACTTAAAACTATTTTTAAACAATTAAAAATATTCACAAAACGAATTAAATCATGAAAAATATTAATAATGATCCAAAAAATAATTTTAAATCAGAAAATGAAAGAGGAATTTATTTTAAAAAATTTGGTGAAACTCAAATAATCAGAAAAAACATGGACCACTTGATAAAAATTTAATATGAGTTAATGAAAATAACACAAATAAAATGAAAATCAAATAATCAGAAAAAACGTGGACCAGTTGATCTCCCTCATTAATTGAGGTGGCAGATCAAGTGGTCACAAGCGCGCAATCCACGATGGACTCTAGTCAGCGCACCACAAACTTGGTAATTCAAACCAACACTCAAGATTATTTCATTTCAAATGGATCCCATGGCTCTGAACACGCCAATTCACCACCGGAGCTACACCTCCGATCTTCTTCTCCGGTGAGCTTCACCGGACTGGTTCAGTCATCACCATCACCAAAATTAAAAATAAGGACATGATTTTAAAGTAAAAATGACATTGAGCTCGAATTTGGCGTTAATTCAGCCTAACTTCAAGTATATTGAGAGATACAAGGAGTTTAAATTTGAGGTGCATGATCTGAGTTGCTTCGATTTGACCTCAAAGTAACTCAATCTTGTTGCCTACATTGGTAGGACTTAAGACAACCAAGGATCCAAGAGAATTTAGTGAGAATCGAAGATATGAAATTTTCTGGAAAATACCTTCAATGCGGGTCTGAATTCAACTATTCTTGCTTTGGCTCGTGCTTGATCTTGTTTAGGATGCTTGCAGAAGTAGATTAAAATGAACAAAAGGTCTTGGATCCCTGGAGATTTGAATCTCAAAACAGTGAGATTCAAACTCAATTTCCAATGGAAATTCTCAGGTTTATCCTCTCAAATGGAAGGGTTTGGATGATTGGGATCAAAGCTGGCGCGAAGGGGTCCTCATTTCTGATGCATAGGGTCTCTATTTATAGCAAATTCAAATGATATTTGCACCCTTGAAGTGAACTTCCAAATTTAGCAATGAGTGATGCATGGGTGCATGGGTGTGTACAGACCCATGAAATCATGTCATTTGGTCCACAATTGAATACAAACAAGTCTGAAATCATATTGGAATGCTAGGCAAATGTGCATGGAAGTTTGAAGTTCAATCTTGCCAAATGATGATGCAATGTTCTAGCCATGCGCAGACCATTCAAATCTTGTCCAAAATGGATGAATTTGGACTTTTTGGAAAGGTTAGATCAAGATGAACAACTTTCATGTTGAACACTGTTTCATTTGAAGTTTTTATCATGATGAATTTTGAGGTGGAAGTTTGAAAATTTAAACATATAAAAAAAAATCCGTGTCAAGCCATATGCTCACTTATTCCACCTTGTCTAACTTTTTATGTGAGCTGCAAATGAGAAATGTTCCTTCATAAAAGTTGTAACGCTCTCAAAGTACTTAAAATGGTCACAAATTTTACCTTATTTGGATTTAATATGAAGGAGTTATGCATTTTTGAAGTTGAGGAAAATCACTTGTTCAATGGTATTGGTCCAAAATGACCTATAATGTATCCTCATATCACATGCTCATAAAAGTTGAATTAGATCTTCCTCCAAACATAAAAGTTGAAGTAGACACCTTGAATTTTATTGTGCAACTTGGAAATCTTTCATCTCATAAATATTGAGTTATGGCCTTGGGAAGTTGACCTCCAAATTAGGGTTTAGACAAAATGACATATAATCTTTCACCATAAAAAGTGATTTTCCAAGCAAAACTAGATCTAGACCTCAACATGAAAGTTGTTTGTAATGTAATTTATAGTAACTTTGCTCTTGGAATAATTTTAATATGACAAAAATTGTAGGAGATAGGGTCTAAGGGGCCCTAGTTTTGATCAGATGAATTCCTCTAGTCAACCACCATGAACCAACTTGCTAGCTTGCAATTCTCTTGACTTTTAGGACTAATGGGAGATTATATATGCATAAGATGATGAAATTTTAAGTATACCTTGAAATATTTGATCAATTGTTGAAGAAGCTTGGTGAAGAAGTTACACAAGATACCCAGATGAACTAGGGTTTCCCAGGCAAACCAATCCCAAACTCTTGATGAATTCTTGATCAAAATCACATGTGAGGCTTATAGGGATCCATATATGATGCCTAGAGCCATTTTAGACCATTTCTTGATTGATCTCTTAGCAATGAGGGTCTTAAACCCTATATATGAGTTTGATAGATCAAAGGTGAGTATGTGCCCTACCTACAAAAGAGTTAGGCAAATGCAAAGACATATTTTTGGTATTTTGGTTAGTAAAAATGATAAAAATATAAAGTATGATACAATCACATGGTGCTTGGTGATCTCTCCCAATGCAAACCTAATGAATGAGGGGTAAGGAGGATGCCAAGGTGTGATCCAGATGCTAATGCTTATGATGAGATAGCATGAGGAATCTTAGGGTCAAAATTGGGGTCTTACACATTGATAACAACATGGAAAGAATCGGCTGTAATTTTGGATTTCCAATTAACCAAGCTGAAGATGATAGTGAGGAATATTGTGAATTACCGACTGAACTACCACGAATTCTTGAGCTCGAAGAAAAGGAGATTCAGCCATACAAAGAACCAATGGATGTCATTAATTTGGGTTCTAAAACTGATAAATAAGAAGTAAATATTTGGGAATCTCTTGCCGAGCATGTACACTCTGAGTTGGTCAAGTTATTACATGAATATGTTGACGTCTTTGCTTGGTCGTATCAAGATATGTCAGGGTTGGACACCAACATTGTTGAACATCACTTGCCACTCAAGCATGAATGTCCGCCAGCCAAGCAAAAGGTCAGAAGGACTAGACCCGACATGGCACTCAAGATCAGAGAGGGGGTTAAGAAGCAGTTTGACGCTGGCTTTTTAGCTATTTATGAGTATGCACAATGGCTTGCTAATATCGTTCCAGTTCCAAAGAAAGACGGCAAAGTTGGAATGTGTGTAGATTACCAAGACCTCAATAAAGCAAGCCCAAAGGATGATTTCCCTTTGCCTCATATTGATGTTTTGGTTGATAATATAACTCAGTTTTACGTCTTTTCCTTCATGGATGGTTTCTCAGGGTATATACAGATAAAGATGTCGCCAGATGATATGGAGAAGACAACTTTCATCAAGCCTTGGGGAACTTACTGCTACAAAGTAATGTTGTTCGGTTTGAAGAATGCAAAAGCAACATATCAACGTGTCACGGTGTCGCATCCGCGAAAAACAACCGGCGGGCTAAAACAAAAACAAACAGAGCTGCCACCGTGCGTTATTTATCCCAAAATAGGGAAAGGAAACGCTCGAAGTAAACCTGGAAAAGACATGGTCTCGCGACCAAAGAGAGATGGGATCGGGAGTCGGTTATGCGAAGGGAAGGTATTAGCACCCCTACGCATCCGTCGTACTTGACGGGATCCACGCTCAGAAAGATAGAATAAGGTTGCTAAAACTGCTCAAAGAATGCACACACACACACACACTGAAACAACACAGGTGGAAGACGGAGGAAGGTAACTCGGCAGGATATCGCATCCTGGTCCTACGTAGTTCGTCAGAAACAAACATCAGAGTCAACGTAGTTCGGGACAAGGGGAAACATGCTCGATAGGATATCGCATCCTATGCCTACGTATCTCATCTGGAATGAGAATCAGAGCTACCTTAGTTCGGCTCACGCACGCCAAACAAACAAAACACAAACACAGGCAAACATGGAAACCGAATGCCAATCACTGGACTTACATCAGACTCCGAACCAACACACCCACACTGGAAACCAAATGCCAATCGCTGGACTTATATCGGACTCCAAGCACACAACAATAGGATATGGAATGCCAATCGCTGGTCTTACATCCATCTCCTAACACACACAAGTAGGTAAACACCCAAACGAGTTAATAGGGAGTCTGGAACTCGAGCCTAATAACTGTCAAGCAAACACACACAAAAAGAAAAAGGGTGCCCAGAGAGATCTCATATGATCTCCTGCCTACGTACCTCATCTGGTATGAGGATCAGGGCAACGTAGTTCCCCTTAACAGGGGAGAAACTTTCTCCTAACTAGAGACTGGGAAATGACAAACTAGAAGGGAGACTGACTCGAGCCTAATAGTTGTCACGCATACGATCCCTAAGTTAAGGTTGCTATCTAACTTGCACAGGGAGCAAGCTATCCTAAACAGCACAGGCAAAGAAATCATTCACACAAATAGCACACACTATATACAAACAAAGTGGGCTCACACAAGGTTAGGCTGTGAAGCACAAGCCAACTGGAATCGGGTGATGTTAGCTCTTAACCCTAACATTGAGAGTTAGGGTGAAGCAGATGAAATGGGAAGTGAGGGGTGTGCCTCACAGATCTTATCCCTGGTTTGGGAGAGCTTCAGACAAATGAAAGTGTGGGAGTTCAAAAAGTTGGAACTCTTCTCCACATATGACTGACTCAACAAAGATCTTGGGCTATTATCCCCAATGCATCAACACAAGGTGTGTGAGCAAAGTGAATGACTCACTGAATAGCAGGAGATGGATTGCACATCTCTTGTATCTGCCAATTGCCTTATCAAAGGACTTTTCCTGCTTGGCACAAAGATAAACAAATACAAGCATTGCCTCTTAAGGAGGGCTTCAGACAAGTGCCTGCCCAAGTAATAGGACAGGTCTTCCAGACTACTTGAAGTCAGAGAAATTATACCTCAATGCTTAAGCAACCAAGAAAAGCAAAAGCAAGTTCACAATGAACTTAAGCAACTAATGTACCTGAAAACAATCCAACTCAATCAGTATACAAGTCAAAAAGTCAAACAGACAGTTAAGAGTCAACAGTCAGCAGACATAGTCAAACAAGCAATGCAACAAGGTGCAAGGCACAATCTCAACTCAAAGGAGCTAAAAGCCACCTACAAAACAAGTCAAGATTAGCCAACATCAACCAAATAATCCATCCAAATGAATGAATCAATCCCCTCATGGCCATATTCTTCTTATCCTGAAAACAAAGCTAAAACATAAGCACAAACCACTAGGACAAGGCCTAGGGTCAAAGAGGGAGAAATAATTCAAAACAGAACATGAAAATTGACATGAATCAAACTCAACCAATTAAGAACATAATCCAAAAGGTCTCATGTCAATAGCATCAACCAAATTCATTTCACAAATCAAATAAGGCATGGCGTGCAAGTTGAAAGCTCATTGAAGCAACAGAATGAACAAATCCACATTAATTCAAAAATGATTCAAATAATCTCAGGAAAAATCATGTCTAAACATAACACACAACATGATCAACACACCAAAAATTAGGACAATTGGACAAGTTTAAGCATGGTAAAGAAATTCCATAAGGCAAGGCAATCAAAACAAGCTCAAATAGGGCACAATTTGGTACATCAACTTAGCACAAGCCTAAAACATAATTGACAAATGATAAAGACCTCAAACCAAATCCACGACAAACTTTAATAGGTCTAGAAACAATGTGAAAAATTTCACATTCATAGGATAAACAACCATCATTTCACAAATCATTGAAGTTCAAGACTATTCAAAAGCTCCAACATGACCAATCAGAAATAAAAATCTCAAACAAATCAGAAACCAATCCAAAATTTCCACAAAAAATCATGAGTATTCACAACATGCATAAGAATCATCATACAAAAAATCATATCAATTGGAGTTCATTTGGCATGGCAAAGAAATTCATCACGTTGGGCAAGCAAAGGTGTGACACACATTGTCACACCTACATCCAAAGGATCATAACTCAGCAACCACAAATGATAAAAATGCAGACTCAACACCAAAATGTCCAGCAAGATGTCCAGTTTAAGCATGCAAATTTTCAAAGGCATTGGATTAAAACTCATCATTTCACAAAGCATATGGCAAGCAAGGTACAAACAAACATACATGTGCACAATCCCTAGGCCAAACAATTTTACAACCAAGCACAACTTCTGGAAAAATAATCAAAAAATACTAGACACAATAAGGAGCATGATGCAAAAATTACCATATTATTTGGATGAATATTTATTTAATTATGAATTTTTGAAGTGCAGGGAAAATTAAAAAAAACATGTGAGAGCATGGCATGAATATGTGAAGAAAATGAAATAATATGCAAATGCAATTGAAAATGTGTCCAAGCTGGGAATCGAACTGAGCTAACATTTGAATAACCAGGCGCGCCAAGGTGCTACGCACCGTTTCATTAATCCACATGGCCTGGTCAACGCACATGTGGCTTAGTCAAAGGCCTTTGGACCAACCAAAGAGCCATGCATGATGTGAAGTGGACCAATACATGCACACGATTCTACAAACACATGCAGGACAACCAAAACGCGCTGGGAAAGATCTAACGAGTTCTGGAAACACAAACCCTAACAATATTCATCGTGTTCATCATGGATGATGAACAAATTTCTCAGAATCATAAAACAAGCACATCATTAGGTTCATCTCTCATCACTCAACATGAATCCAGGCCTGGTTTGTTCTAATTCCACACATATTCAAAGAATCGAAGCATCTAAGTTTCATATGTCAAACTTCAAATTACCATAACTAACACAATACTACATGGAATTTAGTGATCTAAAGCTCAGATTGCTCAGTGTTCAAGGATCTACAACAATCACCTAACAATTTCATGAATTAAGGCATTCGAATTCTGACCTTGATGAAGATGCAGAAGTGGAATCGATGATCCTAGGCCTTGTAATGCACAAACAGCTCTTCCTCAGCTCTTGTATGATTGCATGGATGAAGAATTGGAGGTTAATCAAGCTTGATTCCAACAGAAATTGCAACTGCCATGGATGAGCTTCAAGCTTTGAAATGCTTTCAATTTGCACGAAATCTCTAGATCTTGCTTCAATCTTGTTCTACAATGCTTCTAGGTGATGAATCAATCAAGGAACATGCAATGTTTTTGAAGAAAATTGATGAAAAGTTTGAGAGAAGAATTTGTGAAAAATTTCAGATCTGAAAATGTGATGTTGTTAATGCTGAATTCGGTTATGCTTTAGCTTATATATGAGCTCCTAATCAAGCTGTTAATCATGTTTAGCCATGTGGTAATTGGATTAGTGAGAATGGAGTGTTTTGCAAATTTGCAAATGCACCTTATGCATGAGATTACCAATGGAACAGTGCACGAAATTGGCTTTGGAATCACTTGAAATTCTGTTTTGAGCCAAATGCAAGTGTTAAAATGTAAAAACAATGCACCATTTTCAAATTTGAAATTTCCCTCCAAAATTCAAATGAAAATGCAAATGTTTATGTGATGGAAATTCATGGCATGTGATGCATGATTTGGATAGTATATATCAAGACATGAATGTTGCAAAAAGAACCACTTAATTTGGCCTTATGGTTTAAAAGTTATGCATGTTTGAAGTTCCATGTTCACTTGACCATGTTTGATCCATATCTCTTCAACCATACATGATAAGTTCATGATCTTGGACTTTTTGGAAATGGGAGAACAAGATCTACAACTTTCATGTTCAACAAAATTTCATTTGAAGCCTTCTTGATGATGTAATCTCGAGTTGAAAACCTTTCCATTTTTGGCAATTTCAAATTACAAGTCACTTTCTATTTTTGGAAAGTTTTGCCCTGACTTTATTTTCTTCAATGTTGATGTTTGAAATGTCAAATGAGACTTTTTTTGAACATGAATGAAGTATTTCTAACCATCTCCCACCTCCAAATCCAACAGTTGACTTTTGGTTGACTTTTTCAGTTGACAGATGACTTGGTCATGCACAGATGAATTTGAGCCTCAATCTCTTGATGAAATGGCTCCAAAATGAAACCCTAGCTTATACAAGCTCCATAAAAAGCATATGATTATCCCCATCTCATGAAAGACCTCATCTCCTTGACAAACCCTGATTGGCACAATACAGCTGATTAGGGTTGACCAGAGGTCAAAACCCTAATCCCAAGGAATCTAAACAGGAATAATGAATTATGGTGATGATAAGACCATGATGATGGTGATGTACCATTCCAACCAAGATAATGATCAATCTCCTTGATGAACCAAGAAACCCTAATTGAAGCACAAACCCTCAGATGGCTAGTGATCAACTCATGAGACCCTCAGGCTTGCATCTCTTAACCTCTCCATCTTATGAGAAAGACCTAGGAGGAGGACTTGCTTATTGTTTCCACATGATATGCAAAAATGTGATGTATATGTTCTACTAGATGAAATGCAATATGCTAAGCTAGTCCCAAGAGAGGAGGGCAAATTTTGAGGTGTTACAGTTGCCCCTATTCAATCCACTGTGAACCTGTCAATATGAATAGCCTCGGCTTTCAGATGATCAGGGTGAAAAGTGATTGAATACCAAGAACAGACGAACAATTTGCACTCTGATGGAAAAATAATTAACAATGCCTGTCAGAATCGGCAAAGAAGCAATCTCGAAAGAAAGAAGAACCCGTCTGGCACGGAGAAAGACGGCCTGAATACCGAAACAGAAATGTTGACCTGCATACCAAAATAAATGGTAACACAGGGACCACCATGGCCTGAACACCGCATCCGCTGGGGATTATACTATTATTATTTCTTTTTCTTTTTCTTGAACCTCGAAACTTTCTGATGATTTCCTCTTTTTTTGCTTTTCTTGAACCCCGAACAAATATTTTCTTTCGCACAGATGATCCCCGATCACCGCATTTGAACCCCGACACCTTCATAGTAGCCTTGTTTGCCAAACAATGAACCCCATTCTCCATTTGAACCCCAGTCGCCTGAAGATAACTCGCGATCGCCATTGTGAACCCCGTTCTCCAGAAAACACTTCGTGTCTCCCTTTCTCCATTTGAACCCCGCTCTCCAGAAAATGCCTCAACACTTCCTTTTCTCCATTTGAACCCCGTTCTCCACTTTCTCGTGATAATTCCGCTGGCAACGAAGGAAATAACACCAAAACACCACTCTGATGGCGACATATCAGAGGGTACACCTTCACAAAAGGAAGGTAACATGTGAATTTCTTCCTCAGAAGACACCCATAACGACCTCTGTCGGCCTCAGCCAAAGTCTAAGGTGACACATGAACAGAAGATAATCCTGAGGACCTCATCCCGGATATAATCTTCAACTCCAATCTCCATTTGAACCCCGCTCCCCAGAAAATGTCTCAACACTTCCTTTTCTCCATTTGAACCCCGCTCTCCAGAAAATGCCTCAACACTTCCTTTTCTCCATTTGGACCCCGTTCTCCAGAAAATGCCTCAACACTTCCTTTTCTCCAATTGAACTGTATTTTCGCGCTGATCGCGTAACGTCCTTTGATTTTATTTCCAACTCCGCCCGACGGAAAAATTTCCTCCAATATCGTACTACTGGGGAACATTGCTGATCTGACGTCATGATGCTAAACTCCTCAGAGTAACATCTTCAAATTTCCATCTCGCACGACAGAAATCTCCTCCAGTATCGCACTACTGGGGAATATTGTTGATCCAACACCATGAGGCTAAACTCCTCAGAGTAACATCTTCACCAACCGGCGAAACCAAATCTCAAGCGGTAACCACGGCTTGAGTAGCATCTTCACCCACTGGCAAAACTATATCTCAAACGGTAACCACAGCTCGAGACTAGCTTATACTTGCAATGATGATGCATGATTTTTTTCAGCGTAATGCTCCATAACCATGGAAATGCTACGCAATTTATTATGCAATATGCTATGCTTATCTACATGATGAATGCATAAAAAGTATCCCCCTCAAGGGACTCTTCTGGGGATCTCGAGGCACTCTGCTGAGGAACTCGCCAACACTCCAACCTCCACCCTGCTGGGGAATAGCACTGCTGCTGGGAAATAGGCAACCCTCACCAGGGATAACCTCCACTGAACCCGATCCGCTTGGGGACATCGTTGGGGAAAGAACCACCAACGCACTCTGTGGGGAAACAAGCAATCTTTGACATGCTGGGGATGTAACAATCCCGACTCTGCTTGGAGAAACCACTACCAAGAGATACCTCCGCTGGGAAACATCAAACTTCAGGCCTGGCTGCTGAGGAAATACTGATCTCCAACCTGCTGGGAGAGATAACCATCCCGACCCAGCAAGGGGAGACACAGACCTTGAATCTGCTGGGGAGATAAGAATCCCGACTCTGCTTGGGGAAACCCGGAAAGTTTGGTACTGAACACCCGTCGACTCGTCGAACCTTGGCATTCACCGTCTAAATCCACTGTCAGCTTTCCAATTTTGAGAACTCCCAGACTCGTCTGGACTTTTCTGATTCATCACCTTGTATTCCTGACTACTTCGTACTCTACGGAGAGCGAACTCCTTAGATTGGTACAAACTTTTTAATCTTCAGACTTTGAAGAGTCTTCTTGATTATTATCCAGGATCGTCGTACGTTCTCACCGTCTTTTCACCATTCTTCAATTCATTCGTCCTTGATTGGACTCCACGGGGATTCTTTTGTCAAAAGATTCCACATCACAACCTGCAAGTGAGTGAAAATACCTAACAGTACCTGCAAAAGAGATCGTTAGATAAAAACGTGCCCCAGGCGTGTCAAGATTTCAACACTTGGGTCACTCAACCTTCCGAATAAAATCTCAAGCTTTCAATCTTATAAGCATGCATTGGAAGGGATCTATATGTCTTAAAATGCAAAGATTCTTTATCACAAACAATTGGATGTTTTTGCAATCAAAATGGTAATGAAAAACAAAAACAAAATTATTTGACTGAATATGCATTTTATTGATTGAGAAAGTGTGGCTCAAATTGAGCAATACAAAGGAAGCAATTCCTGAAAAGAGGTAATTGCGCACAAAAGGAAAAATCTATCCTAATGGCAATGTGAAACCGCGATCTCATCGAGTTCCAACTCGGTTACACCCCATATGTCTTCAGACTCTCCGTGATTTCCGCCCTCTGAACAACACGTTTCCGACTGATCCCTACCGGGGATTATCCATGTAATATCCAAAGCACAAACGATCATGCTAGACGCAGTTGTTCGTTTCAATCCCTCTTTTGCCTGGACTGCCCTTTCGGGTTTTCAGTCCACCGGGATGCCCTTTTTTGCCCAAGCCGCCTTTTCAGGTTTTCGACTTGCCGGGTGTACAGTTTTTTTCTTTTTATCCCTAATTTTTGCCCGAACCTTTTCATCATTTTTTTCGGTTCGCCGGGATGCCCATTTTTGCCTGGACTATTTTGTTCTTTTCGTCCAGCGGGTCTCTTTATACGAAGTATTTTTTAACTGCGTCCGCATTCACAGGGGATGGAAAATCCTCGCCATCCATGGTCGTTAACAACAAGGCTCCGCCAGAGAAAACTTTCTTGACCACGAACGGACCTTTATAATTGGGTGTCCATTTGCCCCTACGATCGTTCTGAGGAGGAAGGATCCTTTTCAGCACCAGATCTCCTACGTGATATACCCGAGGTCGTACCTTTCGGTCAAAAGCACGCTTCATCCGCTGCTGGTACAACTGCCCATGACAGATGGCTGCCAGCCTCTTTTCCTCAATCAGGCTCAACTCTTCATACTGAGTCCTTACTCATTCAGCCTCTTGCAACTTTACGTCCATCAGGACTCTCAAAGAGGGAATTTGAACCTCAACCGGTAGTACGGCTTCCATTCCATATACGAGGGAGAAAGGCGTTGCCCCAGTAGATGTACGCACCGAAGTTCGATACCCATGCAATGCAAATGGCAACATCTCATGCCAGTCTTTATATGTCACGACCATCTTCTGCATAATCTTCTTGATATTCTTATTGGCCGCCTCGACCGCCCCATTCATCTTCGGACGATAAGGAGAAGAATTGTGATGCTCGATCTTGAACTCCCGGCACAGTTCTGCCATCATCTTGTTGTTCAAATTAGAACCATTATCAGTAATGATTCTTTCGGGAACCCCATATCGGCAAATGATGTCTCTCTTGAGAAATCTGGCAACGACCTGCTTCGTCACATTCGCATAAGAGGCTGCTTCCACCCACTCGGTGAAGTAATCAATAGCCACCAATATGAACCGGTGCCCATTTGAAGCTGTAGGCTCAATCTTTCCAATCATATCGTTGCCCCACATAGCAAACGGCCATGGAGACGACATTAAGCTCAACGGATTTGGAGGCACGTGCACCTTGTCAGCATAAATTTGGCATTTATAACACTTCCGCACAAAATTGAAGCATTGGGCCTCCATTGTCATCCAATAATAACCTGCCCTCAGCAGCTTCTTCACCATTGCATTCCCACTGGCATGGGTACCGAACGATCCCTCGTGAACCTCTTTCATCAATTGGCTTGCTTCTCTATCATCAACACATCTGAACAAAACCCAATCAAAATTCCGCTTGTACAAAACCCCATCCTTATTCAAGTAGAACACCATAGCCAACCTCCGCAGAGTCTTTCGGTCCTTCTTGGATGCTCCCTCAGGATATACTTGAGTCTCCAGATAGCGCTTGATATCGTAATACCATGGCTTCTCATCATCAGGCGCTGTGTCAACAGCAAACACGTAAGTCGGTCTATCCAGACGTCCCACCTCAACACTGGGAAACTGATTCCACCACTGCACCTTAATCAAGGCGGCCAGAGTAGCCAGAGCATCTGCCAACGGATTCTCCTCTCTGGGCACATGATGCATCTTCACCTTGGTGAAAAACGTCAACAATCTCCTCGTATAATCCCGGTATGGAACTAAATGAGATTGATGCGTATACCATTTTTCGTTAACCTAATTCACAACCAAAGCTGAATCTCCATATATAACAAGGTTCTTGATCCTCAAATCAATCGCCTCTTCAATCCCCAAGATGCAAGCTTCGTATTCAGCCACGTTGTTGGTGCACTCAAATGTTAGCCGGGCAGCAAAAGGAATATGGGATCCTTTCGGCGTAACCAAAACAGCACCAACTCCGCTACCATTCACGTTAACGGCCCCATCAAACATCAGAATCCATTCGGATTTAGGGTCAGGCCCCTCCTCCGGGATTGGTTCCTCGCAATCTTTCGATTTGAGAAACATGATGTCCTCATCAGGGAATTCAAACTTCATCGGTTGATAATCCTCAATAGGTTGTTGGGCGAGGTAATCAGACAATACACTCCCCTTTATTGCTTTCTGAGAGGTATACTGAATATCATATTCAGTCAAAATCATTTGCCACCTCGCAACCCGTCTGGTCAATGCTGGCTTCTCAAAAATGTACTTGATTGGATCCATCTTGGAAATCAATAAAGTGGTATGGACCAGCACATACTGCCTCAGTCGGCGAGCAGCCCAGGCCAAAGCACAGCAAGTTTTCTCGAGCAGTGAATATCTTGTTTCACAGTCGGTAAACTTTTTGCTAAGGTAGTATATGGCATGCTCTTTTCGACCAGACTCGTCATGCTGCCCCAATACACACCCCATAGACCCCTCGAGGACCGTCAAGTACAGGATTAACGGTCGTCCCTCCACAGGAGGCATCAGAATCGGAGGCTCCTGCAAATATTCTTTTATCTTTTCAAATGCCGCTTGGCAATCATTATTCCACTTGACCGTTTGATCTTTTCTTAACAACTTGAAAATTGGTTCACACGTGGCTGTTAGATGAGATATGAACCGTGAAATGTAGTTCAATCTACCTAAAAAACCACGAACCTCCTTCTCCATTCTTGGTTCAGGCATTTCTCTTATCCCTTTTACTTTAGCAGGATCAACCTCGATTCCTTTTTCACTTACAATGAACCCCAGCAACTTACCGGACCGCACTCCGAACGTGCATTTATTCGGATTCAACCTCAGTCTGAATTGTCTCAGTCGATCAAACAACTTGGCCAGATCTACCAAATGCCCCTCTTCTGTTTGGGACTTTGCTATCATGTCATCAACATAGCATTCGATCTCATGATGAATCATATCATGAAACAAAGTCACCATAGCCCTCTGATAAGTAGCACCGGCGTTCTTGAGACCGAATGGCATCACCTTATAACAGAAAGTGCCCCACGGTGTAATGAATGTTGTTTTCTCCATATCATCTGGCGACATTTTGATTTGATTATAGCCAGAAAAGCCATCCATGAAGGAAAACACCGAGAATTGAGTTGTATTATCTACCAACACATCAATGTGAGGTAATGGAAAATCATCCTTCGGGCTAGCTCTGTTCAGATCCCGGTAGTACACACACATTCTTACCTTCCCATCTTTCTTCGGCACCGGCACAATGTTTGCGACCCAAGGCGGATAATTAGTGACAGCGAGGAAACCAGCATCCCACTGCTTCTGAACCTCCTCTTTAATTTTCATTGCCATGTCAGGTCGAGTTTTGCGCAACTTCTGCTTCACTAGAGGACAATCTGCTCTCAACGGTAGCTTGTGCACAACGATATCAGTATCCAACCCTGGCATATCTTGATAAGACCAGGCAAAGATGTCAACATACTCTTTCAACAAGGCTACCATTCTGCTCTTGACACTTTCCTCTAAAGCAGCCCCAACTTTCACTTCTTTTCTGACCTCGTCAGTACCCAGGTTCATAATCTCAACTTGCTCCTCGTGCGGCTGAATCACATTCTCCTCTTGTTTCAACAACCTGGCTAATTCCTCCGGCAGTTCACAATTTTCTTCGCCTTCTTCTTCGGCATGATAGATCGGATTGTCGAAGTCATATGAGGGTGTAACAGGATTGTTATCAACGAGATCCGGAGAAAGATCACATCTGCATGAATGTTGATTCATGCATTGCTTTAGAACCGGAGCGAGACAAATTGAAAAGAAAAATGAAAACATTTCCATTTTATTTTGTTTTATTTTTAAACTACAAAAATAACTGAAAAACAGGGAACACCGCTTTTAATTGAAAAACATCCTTTTATTTATGATGCAAATTTTGCAAAATGAAACATGAGGTGGCCCTTACAATGAACCATTACGTTTCGGGCAAAACGTATGGCTTCCATGCAAATAAAACTGAAAACAAAAATTATTACTCTTCCAGTAGAGTGACAGTGATGATCTTCTCAGCCTTCCAGTTCTGGATTTCCATCCCTGATGTGCACGGCTTTATCCATCGATCCATCTCGCAGTCACTGTCAGCTTCTTCATCCACCATACAGATGTGATCTGGATCCAGTATTCCAGCACTGGTGAATGTGAACGACGGACGGCGTCCTCTACCTTGTCCAGACGAGCCACGGTCCGGCTGATAACCCACTCCAAAGCGGTCTTTCTTGGCGGCGATGTCCATCATCCTCCTCCAACCCGGAGCTTCTCCACTCTTCACCACCTCGGCGGCCTGCTTATACGAAGAAATGGACGGTTTCTCCTCCTCTTTGGCAAAAAGAGCATTCTCCACCTTAACGGTTTCGAATGCTTGACTTGGCGTTTCCCATATCTCACCATCCATTTCAACGTATTTAAACGACGACAGGTGGCTGACAAAGATATCCTCCTCCCCACAAATGGTGACGACCTGCCCGTCCCAGATATACTTTAGCTTCTGGTGCAAAGTCGAAGTTACTGCCCCAGCAGCATGAATCCATGGGCGACCCAACAGGCAACTGTATGCCGGCTGAATATCCATGACATAGAATACCGACTTGAACACCTCAGGCCCGATCTTCACCGGGAGCTCCACTTCTCCGAACACAGCCCTCTTTGAACCGTCAAAAGCCCTCACTATCAGGTCAGTGGGCGTCAGGATCAACCCTTCACAGTTCAGCTTCGCCAAGGCCTTCTTAGGCAACACATTTAATGAGGAGCCGGTATCAACTAACACGTGTGAAAGCACTGCTCCTTTACATTCCATCACAATGTGTAAAGCCCGATTATGATTTCTCCCATCCACAGTTAGATCTAAATCGGTGAAACCCAGCCCATGGCTGGCATGGACGTTTGACACCACCGTCTCCAACTGATTGATTGTGATCTCTTGAGGAACATAAGCTCTCTTCAGAATCTTCAACAAAGCTTCTTTATGCCCCTCAGAGCTCAACAACAATGACAAGATCGAGATCTTGGATGGAGTCTGCTGCAGATGGTCAACAAGCTTGTACTCAGACTTCTTGATGATTCTTAAAAATTCTTCCGCTTCATCATCAAGTTCTCTCTCCGACCAACCAAGCGCCGGTGTCACCACAGGAGTACCCTCATTGATTACTTGTTTTCCTCTTGCCCTGGCTAAAGCCTCGGCCTTATCTTTCTTTTCTTTTTCTCCATCTCCACCTCTCAAAGCATCAGGTGCAAACAATCTTCCACTACGAGTGAAACCACTGGGTCCGGCATTATCCACCTTTGAAACGATGGTTTCACTAGCAGTTTGATCTTCCAGCTTCTCCCCATTACAGTACACCTCCCCACCATAATGCCCCGGCACGGCATCATCTTTGTCATAAGGAATTGGCCCAGGTACCGTGATAGTAACTGGAGCCGCATCAGCCAGAATTGACAAATCAATCGGGTCGAAGTAAATAGTTATGGTGGAGACATCTTCCTTCCCCATATCCACCTTCTCAAACTTGAGACTTCCTTCATCCATCAGCCTCTGGACAGCCTCCCTCAAGAGCATACACCCATTCAGAGCAACAATGCATGCAGCACAACAATTGTCACAACCCGGAAAGACCCCATTCAACAACAACTGCCGCTTGACCTCAGCCAACGGAGTCTTCAACTGATCCACAGTCAACAGCCCGATTCTGCTCTCCTCAGAAATTGCATTCACCCCCATTTGACCATGCACGGGCATGGGATTAGCATTCACATTGGGAGACGGTGCAAAGTTGATTGCCTTAGAATCCACCAGGTCTTGAACCACATGCTTAAAAGCTTTGCAGTTTTCTACGTTATGCCCAGGAGCACCTGAGTGAAATTCACATTTTGCATTCTCATCAAAACTGGCTGGCCTCTGATCAGGTCTCAAAGGAGCTAAAGTTCTCAGTTGTACCAACCCCAAATCTTTCAGCTTTTTCAACAGGAAAGAATAGGTCACAGGCGGCCTATCAAACTGACGATCATTCATTTGCCCTCTGACTTGATGCCCGGCCCTCTGCGGCCTCTGTTGAAACGGCTGTCTTTGTTGTTGCGTATGTTGTTGTTGTAGCTGTGCAGGCTGATTATCAGCAGGAATGGTTACCACAGCAGTATGCTGGTAGTAACGATCCCTACTCTGTCCTCTTTGGGTGTACACAACACTTGTATCACCCTCCTTTTTTCTCTGGCCATTTCCGAAGGGCTTCTTCGATCCTGATGACGAAGCATTACCACCCTGGATTTTCCCCAGCTTCAACCAACTCTCTATTCTTTCACCAGCCACCACAATATTTGCAAAGTTAGTAACCGGGCATCCAACCATCCTCTCAGCAAAGGCCCCCTGCAAGGTACCCATAAACAAGTCCGACATTTCCCTATCCACCAATGGAGGTTGGACCCTGGCAGCCAACTCCCTCCATCTCTGTGCATACTCCTTAAACCCCTCATTAGGCTTCTGAGACATACCCTGCAGCTGGGTACGACTAGGAGCCATGTCAGCGTTAAACTGGTACTGTTTAAAGAATGCATCGCCAAGATCCTACCAGCTCTTAATATCAGAAGACTTCAGCTTGGTGTACCACTCTAGGGATCCTCCGGACAGACTGTCCTGAAAGAAGTACATCCACATCTTCTGGTCCATCGTATACGCAGAAGTCTTGCGGACAAAAGCTTGAAGGTGAGTTTCCGGGCAGGAACTCCCATTATATTTATCAAACGCGAGCGCCTTGAACTTCTGTGGGATCACAATCCCCTCAACCAGCCTCATATTTGACATATTCACAGCCCCTGGAGTAGCATAGCTTTCGAGAGCCCTGATTTTCTCTGCCAGCAACTGAATTTCTTTGTTGGGTGGTTGGGCACCATATTGACCAAACGGCTCATTTAGCATGGAGAATTGATCCGCTTCTCGGTCCTCCTCTCTATCTTCATCAGCCCCAAAGAACGGAGGAAATAGACTGTCCTTGAGGTTATTGCCCATCTGACCGGGTCTACCGCCTGCGGCAGCACCAAAACCACCGGCATTGTTAGTCACCACACCCACCGTTGTCCTCTTTCCATGATCTCCCCCATCTCTAGAACCACCAAGACCATGGTTAGAGACACCATCCAGATTGACACCATTGTTGGCAGCTGAAGCCCGCTCGAGCTTCTCTACTTTATCAGCAAGAGCTTTCTGCCCTACAGCAAACCCTTGCATGATGTTAATCAGCTCATTCATCTTCTCCTTCAGCTCGAGAACATCTGTATTGGGTAGATCCATCAGTCTTGGAGTATTGTGTCTGGTGAAGTATCTGTGTGGACGTGTTGAGTGCAAAGGTACAACTCTACGAGCACGAGCAATGATTCCTGAAACAATCAAGCACGTTAGCAACTGATACCTGCAAAATAGAAAACAAGTTATTGTGATTATGCATGAATGCAATGTCTATCCACATGGGGAACACTCTGTCTCTCGATCCTGGCTTCATCGAGACAGATAATAATCCGGCGGCAATATTCTGACATTCATCATATTTCATCATACAGATCAGAGATATATGATTTAGCAAAATACCACCCAACCATGTGCGTGCTGTGTGAGTGCATACAGGAAAGCAAATAAAGCTTGAAGATTGATTACTGAAATAAAACAACCACTGCATATCAAAAGTGCACAATAAGTGCGAGAGTCATACATCAAGTCTGATATAAATCGAATACAATTCTCCATAATCAGGAAGGAAATACAAGCAAGCGAATTCCGTTAACAGGCCTAATGGTAATCCAACACAAATAAGAAAGGTCTAGTCTGACGAAGGTCCCACAGAAGGCCCTACATCATCAACCATCTTGGCAAACTCTGCGGCGAACCTGAGCTCGGTGTTCTCCTGCTGCAATCTCCCCACCTCCTTCTGGTGAATCTTCATCTGTCTGAAGTAATGATCTCTCTCAGCAAGATAATGATCCCTCTCGGCGATATAATGATCTCTCTCAGCAATGATCTTTGCATTCTCTGTTTCCTTAATCTTCAACTTTGCTTCCCATTCAGCGATAAGGACTCTGACTCTGTTTTCCCTCTGATCCCTCACGAGGATTTGCCTCCTCTTCTCATCTTCAATGACCTTTGAAGCTCTAGACAACCTCTTCTTGGTGACGTCATGCTCCCTTGTGGATGACTCTAAAGCTTGACTGACCTTGCCATAGTAAGCGGTGTCCATCTCAAAGCGCTTCACTTCCAGGGCATGTCGCTTGTCCTGATCTTCCATCCTCCCTCTAATCTCCCGATTAGCCATCTGAATCCGAGCAACACTCATCTCCAATTCCGTTTTCTCTGCAAGCAGCTGATCTCTCTCCCTCTTCATCTCTAGGAACTCTTCCATACCGATAGAAGAAGGAGATTCCTCAATCAACGGATACCAAGGATCAACCATAGGAAATGGTAGACAAGTAAGCTCCACTCTCTTGTTGAGCCAGTCATCAAACGGAGGGAAAGACCTGTTATTAGCTCTACCCCAAGAAAACTTGCCTTTCCTTTGAATGTTGCGCCATGCATCAGATACTTGCCTCAACCTGGCCTGATTGTCCTCAACCGGGAAGTACAAAGTTTCCTGAATCTCACTCTTGAGAGGAGGAACCTCCATAGTGAATCCCATTTGCCTCTTAAGAAGCGTCGGGTTATAATTAATGCAACCCTGAACTCCTATAAGAGGCACATTGGGAAAACCCCCACAACTGCAAATGAAATCTTGTCCAACCCCGTTACTGTGAATCCAAGCTATGTCTTTGGCCCGCAATCCCATCAACTTGGTCGCCCAATTGACAGTATGGTCAAGAAGAACAAAAGCACCCCTGGAAGGCAAATATCCCATAAACCATTTGTATAATAGCTGAGCACAACACCTGATCAATCCTCCACGCCGCTTCTCGTTCCGATTATGGACCGAGTAATAGACATCTCCAATCAAGGTAGGGATAGGATTCTTCTGAACAAACAAACGAACGGCATTAATATCCACAAAGTTCTTCTGATTAGGAAACAGAATGGTCTCATAAATGCTCACAGCAATCAAGGCACAGACAGCTTTCCAGTTACCCAACTCAGCATGCTCCTTGGCCTTAGTCTCTAGGAAACTCAGATGAAAACCAGGCAACTTCCCCTTCTCTTTCAGACCCCCCTTAACCATCTCCGGACTCAAATAAAGAGCACGGGAGATCCCACCAATATCAGGTTCTTCCTTAGTAGCATAGAAAGGAACCTGATTTCTGATCTGAATGCCCAAGATACCAGCATAGTCCTCCATCAAAGGCCCCAATAAGTAATCCGGGAAGACGAAACACCTCAAACCAGGGTCATAAAACTGGAGGAAAGTATGGATGGCGCTCCTATCCCTGTCAGTGAGCCTGAAAACCATCTTCAGAATACCCCCATACATCTCACGAAACATCCCCACATGGTCGGGTGTAATCAATGCTATCATATCCTTTAGCACACTGATCTCTGGGTCAAAGAAACTATAGACAACATCGTCTTTCAGCCCGAGCCTCATATCTGAGCAAAGAAGTCTCTCAACCAGGATCTCGATCAAAATGTCCCTGCATATGGATAAACATGTGTTAGATGCGGATAAATGCAAAATGAGAATGATGTGGATGTATGAATGCAATGCATTGTCATCCTCCAAGTCATTTGATCGTCTGTTGCACTGAATTACGACCTCTGAACTGATCACGCCCATCTGAGGTACTGAGCAACCATAGATCCAACTCTGGGTTCCGAAATAAACGGAACTGAAGGATACATCACCATCATCACCAGAAAGTCCTCTGAACAAATAACCACCAGACCCTCTGAACCAGCCCGGGGAATCCTAAAATAAACGGATCCCCACTGATAAATACCACGGACAGAACTCCGGCGTCTCGGAAGTAAATGTCCATAAATCCGACTTATAAATAGGACTCTGATCAACGGCTGAACCAATAGTCACCATCAAAGTCACCATCAGAACATGCATCTGTAAGAATCACCCTCCCCTCACAGGTAAATTCTAATCAGGTCATCCTAAGGCGGATAATAGTCTCGACGATCGGGCAAAGATACTCAACGGGTTTGCCCTTTCGGGTGTACCGTTGCAGCTCTCATGAGATCGTCTAAACCGAAGATCCGGGAAAGAACGGTCACCAAAGTCAATAGCTCAAAAGAGGTAACCCAACCAAAGTGGAATACTCCACAATGGAAGAGCTCTCTCAGATGAACCTCGTCCGGCTTGTGGTATGTCACGTCGCAACAACATGCCCAACCAGCATGTCAGGAACGTGAGACTATACTAATCCTAGGTGTATACTCGGGCCTTGGTTTTAGCCCCACTCAGAACACCCACCCCAACTCATAAGAACCACCTGTACAGAGGACGGCAAAATGATAGTATGATGCATGCAAATATATACACAACATAATGATAATCAATGCAATAAATAGAGCAACACAAGCAACCTAAACTATCCTAGAACGCTAGGAGAGACTCGCTTAGGGAAGATGGACCAGCAAGAGGTCAATTTCTATGTCCCCAGCAGAGTCGCCAGCTGTCGCATCCGCGAAAAACAACCGGCGGGCTAAAACAAAAACAAACAAAGCCGCCACCATGCGTTATTTATCCCAAAAGAGGGAAAGGAAACGCTCGAAGTAAACCTGGAAAAGACATGGTCTCGTGACCAAAGAGAGATGGGATCGAGAGTCGGTTATGCGAAGGGAAGGTATTAGCACCCCTACGCATCCGTCGTACTCGACGGGATCCATGCTCAGAAAGATAGAATAAGGTTGCTAAAACTGCTCAAAGAATGCACACACACACACTAAAACAACACAGGTGGAAGACGGAGGAAGGTAACTCGGCAGGATATCGCATCCTGGTCCTACGTAGTTCGTCAGAAACAAACATCATAGTTAACGTAGTTCGGGACAAGGGGAAACGTGCTCGATAGGATATCGCATCCTATGCCTACGTATCTCATCTGGAATGAGAATCAGAGCTACCTTAGTTCGGCTCACGCACGCCAAACAAACAAAACACAAACACAGGCAAACATGGAAACCGAATGCCAATCACAGGACTTACATCAGACTCTGAACCAACAAACCCACACTGGAAACCAAATTCCAATCACTGGACTTATATCGGACTCCAAGCACACAACAATAGGATACGGAATGCCAATCGTTGGTCTTACATCCATCTCCTAACACACACAAGCAGGTAAACACCCAAACGAGTTAATAGGGAGTCTGGAACTCGAGCCTAATAACTGTCAAGCAAACACACACAAAAAGAAAAAGGGTGCCCGGAGAGATCTCGTATGATCTCCTGCCTACGTACCTCATCTGGTATGAGGATCTGGGCAACGTAGTTCCCCTTAACAGGGGAGAAACTTTCTCCTAACCAGAGACTGGGAAATGACAAACTAGAAGGGAGACTGACTCGAGCCTAATAGTTGTCACGCATACGATCCCTAAGTTAAGGTTGCTATCTAACTTGCACAGGGAGCAAGCTATCCTAAACAGCACATGCAAAGCAATCATTCACACAAATAGCACACACTATATACAAACAAAGTGGGCTCACACAAGGTTAGGCTGTGAAACACAAGCCAACTGGAATCGGGTGATGTTAGCTCTTAACCCTAACATTGAGAGTTAGGGTGAAGCAGATGAAATGGGAAGTGAGGGGTGTGCCTCACAGCTCTTATCCCTGGCCTGGGAGAGCTTCAGACAAATGAAAGTGTGGGAGTTCAAAAAGTTGGAACTCTTCTCCACATATGACTGACTCAACAAAGATCTTGGGCTATTATCCCCAATGCATCAACACAAGGTGTGTGAGCAAAGTGAATGACTCACTGAATAGCAGGAGATGGATTGCACATCTCTTGTATCTGCCAATTGCCTTATCAAAGGACTTTTCCTGCTTGGCACAAAGATAAACAAACACAAGCATTGCCTCTTAAGGAGGGCTTTAGACAGGTGCCTGCCCAAGTAACAGGACAGGTCTTCCAGACTACATGAAGTCAGAGAAGTTATACCTCAATGCTTAAGCAACCAAGCAAAGCAAAAGCAAGTTCACAATGAACTTAAGCAACTAATGTACCTGAAAACAATCCAACTCAATTAGTATACAAGTCAAAAAGTCAAACAAACAGTTAAGATTCAACAGTCAATAGACGTAGTCAAACAAGCAATGCAACAAGGTGCAAGGCACAAGCTCAACTCAAAGGAGCTAAAAGCCACCTACAAAACAAGTCAAGATTAGCCAACATCAACCAAATAATCCATCCAAATGAATGAATCAATCCCCTCATGGCCATATGCTTCTTATCCTGAAAACAAAGCTAAAACATAAGCACAAACCACTAGGACAAGGCCTAGGGTCAAAGAGGGTGAAATAATTCAAAACAGAACATGAAAATTGACATGAATCAAACTCAACCAATTAAGAACATAATTCAAAAGGTCTCATGTCAATAGCATCAACCAAATTCATTTCACAAATCAAATAAGGCAAGGCATGCAAGTTGAAAGCTCATTGAAGCAACAGAATGAACAAATCCACATTAATTCAAAAATGATTCAAATAATCTCAAGCAAAATCATGTCTAAATAGAACACACAACATGATCAACACACCAAAAATTAGGGCAATTGGACAAGTTTAAGCATGGTAAAGAAATTCCATAAGGCAAGGCAATCAAAACAAGCTCAAATAGGGCACAATTTGGTACATCAACTTAGCACAAGCCTAAAACAGAATTGACAAATGATAAAGACCTCAAAGCAAAGCCACAACAAACTTCAATAGGTCTAGAAAGAATGTGCAAAATGTCACATTCATAGGATAAATAACCATAATTTCACAAATCATTGAATTCAAGACTATTCAAAAGCTCCAACATGACCAATCATAAAGCAAAATCTCAAACAAATCAGAAACCAATCCAAAAATTCCACAAAAACTCATGAGTATTCACAACATGCATAAGAAGCATCATACAAAAAATAACATCAATTGGAGTTCATTTGGCATGGCAAAGAAATTCATCAAGTTGGGCAAGCAAAGGTGTGACACACATTGTCACACCTACATTCAAAGGATCATAACTCAGCAACCACAAATGATAAAAATGCAAACTCAACACCAAAATGTCCAGCAAAATGTCCAGTTTAAGCATGCAAATTTTCAAAGGCATTGGATTAAAACTCATCATTTCACAAAGCATATGGCAAGCAAGGTACAAACAAACATACATGTGCACAATCCCTAGGCCAAACAATTTTACAACCAAGCACAACTTCTGGAAAAATAATCAAAAAATACTAGACACAATAAGGAGCATGATGCGAAAATTCCCACATTATTTGGATGAATATTTATTTAATTATGAATTTTTGAAGTGGAGGGAAAATTAAAAAAACATGTGAGAGCATGGCATGAATATGTGAAGAAAATGAAATAAAATGCAAATGCAATTGAAAATGTGTCCAAGCTGGGAATCGAACTGAGCTAACATTTGAATAAACAGGCGCGCCAAGGTGCTACGCACCGTTTAATTAATCCACATGGCCTGGTCAACGCACATGTGGCTTAGTCAAAGGCCTGTGGACCAACCAAAGAGCCATGCATGATGTGAAGTGGACCAATACATGCACACGATTCTACAAACACATACAGGACAACCAAAACACGCTGGGAAAGATCTAACGAGTTCTGGAAACACAAACCCTAACAATCTTCATCGTGTTCATCATGGATGATGAACAAATTTCTCAGAATCATAAAACAAGCACATCATTAGGTTCATCTCTCATCACTCAACATGAATCCAGGCCTGGTTTGTTCTAATTCCACACATATTCAAAGAATCGAAGCATCTAAGTTTCATATGTCAAACTTCAAATTACCATAACTAACACAATACTGCATGGAATTTAGTGATCTAAAGCTCAGATTGCTCAGTGTTCAAGGATCTACAACAATCACCTAACAATTTCATGAATTAAGGCATTCGAATTCTGACCTTGATGAAGATGCAGAAGTGGAATCGATGATCCTAGGCCTTGTAATGCACAAACAGTTCTTCCTCAGCTCTTGTATGATTGCATGGATGAAGAAT
This sequence comes from Lathyrus oleraceus, assembly GCF_024323335.1. Lineage (NCBI taxonomy): Eukaryota > Viridiplantae > Streptophyta > Magnoliopsida > Fabales > Fabaceae > Lathyrus > Lathyrus oleraceus. The sequence goes on from NC_066583.1 coordinate 492,132,147, forward strand.
TGGAGGTTAATCAAGCTTGATTCCAACAGAAATTGCAACTGCCATGGATGAGCTTCAAGCTTTGAAATGCTTTCAATTTGCACGAAATCTCTAGATCTTGCTTCAATCTTGTTCCACAATGCTTCTAGGTGATGAATCAATCAAGGAACATGCAATGTTTTTGAAGAAAATTGATGAAAAGTTTGAGAGAAGAATTTGTGAAAAATTTCAAATCTGAAAATGTGATGTTGTTAATGCTGAATTCTGTTATGCTTTAGCTTATATATGAGCTCCTAATCAAGTTGTTAATCATGTTTAGCCATGTGGTTATTGGGTTAGTGAGAATGGAGTGTTTTGCAAATTTGCAAATGCACCTTATGCATGAGATTACCAATGGAACAGTGCACGAAATTGGCTTTGGAATCACTTGAAATTCTGTTTTGAGCCAAATGCAAGTGTTAAAATGTAAAAACAATGCACCATTTTCAAATTTGAAATTTCCCTCCAAAATTCAAATGAAAATGCAAATGTTTATGTGATGGAAATGCATGGCATGTGATGCATGATTTGGATAGTATATGTCAAGACATGAATGTTGCAAAAAGAACCACTTAATTTGGCCTTATGGTTTAAAAGTTATGCATGTTTGAAGTTCCATGTTCACTTGACCATGTTTGATCCATATCTCTTCAACCATACATGAGAAATTCATGATCTTGGACTTTTTGGAAATGGGAGAACAAGATCTACAACTTTCATGTTCAATAAAAGTTCATTTGAAGCCTTCTTTATGATGTAATCTCAAGTTGAAAACCTTTCCATTTTTGGCAATTTCAAATTACAAGTCACTTTCTATTTTTGGAATGTTTTGCCCTGACTTTATTTTCTTCAATGTTGATGTTTGAAATGTCAAATGAGACTTTTTTGAACATGAATGAAGTATTTCTAACCATCTCCCACCTCCAAATCCAACAGTTGACTTTTGGTTGACTTTTTCAGTTGACAGATGACTTGGTCATGCACAGATGAATTTGAGCCTCAATCTCTTGATGAAATGGCTCCAAAATGAAACCCTAGCTTATACAAGCTCCATAAAAAGCATATGATGATCCCCATCTCATGAAAGACCTCATCTCCTTGACAAACCCTGATTGGCACAATACAGCTGATTAGGGTTGACCAGAGGTCAAAACTCTAATCCCAAGGAATCTAAACAGGAATAATGAATTTTGGTGATGATAAAACCATGATGATGGTGATGTACCATTCCAACCAAGATAATGATCAATCTCCTTGATGAACCAAGAAACCCTAATTGAAGCACAAACCCTCAGATGGCTAGTGATCAACTCATGAGACCCTCAGGCTTGCATCTCTTAACCTCTCCATCTTCTGAGAAAGACCTAGGAGGAGGACTTGCTTATTGTTTCCACATGATATGCAAAAATGTGATGTATATGTCCTACTAGATGAAATGCAATATGCTAAGCTAGTCCCAAGAGAGGAGGGCAAATTTTGAGGTGTTACACACGGTAACCCTCTTTCACGGCATGATTCATGAAGAGATTGAAGTTTATGTGGACGACATGATTGCAAAATCTAGAACTAAAGATGATCATTTAGAAAACCTGAGGAAGTTGTTTGCCAGGCTCCAGGAGTTCAAATTGTGTTTAAATCCAACAAAGTGCACTTTTAGGGTCCGATCTGGTAAGCTATGGGGTTTCATAGTCAGTCAGAAAGGTATTGAGGTTGATCCTGACAAAGTTCGAGCCATCCAAGATATGCCACCTCCCCGACCAGAAAAAGAAGTTTGGGGTTTCCTTGGCCGACTCAATTATATTTTCAGATTTATATCACATTTAATAGCTACCTGTGAACCGATATTCAAATTATTGAGGAAGAATCAATTGGTTGTGTGGAATAATGATTGTCAAATGGCATTCGACAAAATAAAAAAGTACTTGCAAGAACCACCAATCCTCATACGCCGATCCTTGGTAGGCCTCTTATTATGTACTGCACGGTACTCAATTAATCTATGGGCTGCGTTTTGGGTCAGCATGATGATACAGGCAAGAAAGAACATGTGATATACTACTGTAGCACCTCAAATTTGCACCTACATTTTGTACATACATTATCATATTAGGTCATAACATAACATGGTCCACTGCATAGCATTGCATTGTCCCTTTGCCTCAAGTGCAAGCCAGTCAGAAGGATTAGGTCAAACTGGTCAGGAGATCAGTCAGTCAAGCAAGCAAGCACAGTTCTCATTGAGCCAAGACCCTAGGGTTGGCCCAACATGTTCACATGACCTAGGGGTCCTTTGGAAGTGTTTTGGTCAAAGATTGGATGCTCAGAAGTCATCAGTCAATGCACAGTCAGTCAGAAACCCTAAAAAGTCAAACTTGGTCAACTGGGCCTGATTTTATGGTTTTGATGGTTGGATTTGGTTTGAGAGAGCTTATTCATGTCCAAATAGGCCTCATATAACATGTCAAACATCATCATTGAAGAATTTGAAGCCAAACCAGAAATTTCCAAAAATAGAAACTGGACCTGTAATTGAAACTTGCCAAAAATGGAAACTTCTTGATCCCAAACTTACATCATGATACAAGCTTCAAATGAATTTTTGCCCAACATGAAAGTTGAAGATCTTGTTCTCCCATTTCCAAAAAGTCCAATAACACTCAATTCCCATGTATGGTTGGCAAGTTATGATCAATTCATTCTCCAAAATTTTTGAACTTCAAAAGGCCATATCTCTCAAACCATTTGGCCAAATTGGGTGGGGTTTTTTGCAACAAGTCATATTTGATCCCCTCTTTCCAAATATGTAACCCTAATGCACCAAAACATTACAAATCAAAATGGCCTTTTTGCACTTACATGAATTATTTTCAAGAGAGGTGAAAAAGTGAATATTCAATTTAACCATTTCCAACCATTTTGGCCATTCAAATATGTTTTGAAATTGCATTTGTGACTTGTTAGAGGCCCAATTTCGTGCAGACCTGCACCCCATTACCAACTTGGTTGAAATTTAGCAAATAACCAAATTACTTCATTTTAGCTAATTGTGTTTAGCATTCCACTTAGCAACCTAAAACAGAAGTACATAAGCTCATTTTCTGTCAATCAAAAAACCTAGCAGCCTCTGAACACACAGAATTCTCTCACTCTCTCAAATTTCCATTTTTGCATTTTTGAACTTTTCCTTACAAACTTGTAAAGCACACGAGCTAGGGTTATTTGCTTCACCATTCACAAACCATTTTGAGCCTATTGCAAGCCTAAAATCCCAGCTGGAAGTAAGGGATTCACGACTGTTTTAACAATCCTCTCCCATGGCAGTTCAAAGTCTGGACTATTTCAAGCCTTGCTGAGCCATAATCATTCCTCCATTCAACTTCAGGAAGCTCGTGGAGCAGCTGTTTCAGGCATTTGGAGCCAAATCCTCACTGTTCCGTCAGTTACTTCAAAATCAAGTGAGTTTTAGATTTGCCCCATTTACCAAACTATAACATGCTTATGATAGGTCTTCTTACCATGATTCTAATGAACTTTGAATGGTTGAAAATGATTGCATATTGGCTGAGAAATCTAGCTTTTAAGTTTGTTGTTGAAATTTGTTTTGGCTTGATTCGTGTTGTTTAAGTTGATTCAATGAAAATGATGTTTGGATTATGCATGTACAATGTTTGCTGATCATGATAGTGTATCCAATTCCATTTTCTGGGCACTTTTTTGTTTTCACGAATTTGATGAAGATGAAGAATGTACTGTAGCTTTTCAAACCCTAAATTCCCAGATTTTCTTCTTCACGTGCACTGCATGGCCCTGTTCCATCCATTAACCAATTAAAACATTTCCTTTGCATGTACCTAAACGCCGCGTTTGGTTAAGTTGTGCCAAGAATTACCAGAATGCCATTCTGTTCCAATTATTTTAATAAATCATGTTTAATTCATTTTCTTTTCAATAATTATTTCAAAAACATGATCAAACTTGTAAAAATCATAGCATCATCATTTCTAATCCAATTTTTATGGGATTTTTGTATTTGATTCATCATGATCTCTAGTTTTTTATCATGTATTTTCCAGAATTTTTGGATGGTTGGTTTTTAATTGGTATTAGGGATTGTGACATGTATCCATATTTTGCACCTTTTACCAAAACCTTTGTGAAATAGTCATGTTTTATCTTTTGCTCTTGAAATTTTTTGTGCACAAACTAGACACATCTATGGTGATTTTGGTATAGAGTTCATGAATTTATCTTCTCTGGTCATTAAGTTATGGTTTTTTGAAGTAGGGTGTGACAATTTGTGTCACACCATTGATGTGTAACTTGATGATTTTCATAGCCATGCCTATTGACCTCAAATTGGATTGAATTTTTGCATGAATGTACTTGATTATGTCTAGTTTACATGTGATTTTTCTAGGAATTATTTGTGGCATTTCCTAATTGTTTGAGATTTTTGTCCCCTATTTGGTCTTATGTGGACTTTCTGTGACACATGTTCCCATTTCATTTGTGAAATTCTCATACTTTATTGGATGGTCATGAAATTTGATATGTGATTACTAGACATCTTAAGCTTTGCCATGGTTTTAGTCCCATTCATTTATCATACGCCATCCCTGATTTATGATTTTTTCAAGTTGATGCATGTTTGGTTGATTTCTTTGAGCATGTTCAAAATTACCTTGCCTTTCTGATTTTCATTGACTATCTTCTACTTGTCCAAATGAGATGAAATTTGACATGCTTACCATGCTGTGGGTTGTGATTGATCATGATTTATTTGATGATTTTTGGAAATGTTTGAGATTGGTTTTGATTCAAGTCTTGCTGTTGACTTCTATGAGCTTCTAAATGCCATGCTTTGACATAAATTGTTCATGAAATGATGATGATGATTGATATGAATGTGAAACCAATTGGTATTGTTTCTTGATTGTTTGAACATGATTTTGGACACTTGCCATTTGCTGTTTTGATTTTCTCATTCTCTTTTGACCCTAGGCTTGTCCTAGTGGTCCTGTTACTCATGTTTGAGCTCATTGTTTCAGGTTAAGCAACAATTACCCAATGAGACCAATACAAATTGTTTGAGTGTGCTTGATTATCATGACTAATCTATTTGTTTTGTAGGTTGCTTGGCTCACATGCCTTGAACTTTGTGCATTTGCACATCTATCTGTTTGTGTTGACTGGTTGATATCTGTTTCCTTTTGCTTTAACTTTGAAGTTGTGTACTAATGTTGTCTGACTGGTTTCAGGTGCTTTTAGTTGCTCAGTTCCTTGTGAACTTTTGCTTTGCTTTGCTTAAGAGCAATTTGCATTGAGGTATAACTTCTTTACTTCATGTAGTCTGGAAGACCTGGCCTGTTACTTGGCCAGGCAACTGTCTGAAGTCCTCCTTAAGAGGCAATGTTTGTGACTGTTTACATTTGTCCTTGCATAGAGTCAAAGACCTCCTAAGTGAAGAGGCAATTGGCAGAACCCAAGGGATATGCAATCTATCCCCTGCTATTCTGTGTGTCATCTGCTTTGCTCACACCACTGTGTTGATGCATTGCAGATACAAACCCAAGATCTTGTACAATTGTACAGTTGAGTCAGTTTCAAATGTGTAGAAGGGTTCCCCCTTTCTGAACCCACACATTCTTGTCTTAAGAGCTCCCAGGCCAGGGATAAGAGCTGTGAAGTCTTATCTTCACTCACCTTTCATCTGCTTCACCTTAGCCCCTCAATGGCAAGGTTAAGAGCTAACACTACCCAGTTCCAGTGGTTTGTTTGTTGAGGTTGATATGACCCCTCGACTAAAACCTAACCTTGTTTGAGCCCATTGTTTGCATATAGTGTGTGCTACTTGTGCTTGTGTGTTTGTTTAGCTTGCTTCCTGTGCAAGTTAGGTTTAGTTTAGCTTGCTTCCTGTGCAAGTTAGGTTTAGTTTAGCTTGCTTCCTGTGCAAGTTAGGTTGGGTGTGGCTTGCTTCCTGTGCAAGTCATAGTTAGGATAGGCTTGCTTCCTGTGCAAGTTAGCTAGAAACCTTAACTTAGGGATGATTTGCATGATAACATCTAGGCTCGAGTCGTAGTCTCCCTAGTTGTGTCTCCCTTTGTTATCTGGTTAGGCTAGTCCTGTTTCCCTGTTTAGGGGAACTACATCGCCCTGATCCTCGTTCCAGACGAGGTATGTAGGCAGGAGACCGTGCGAGGTCTCTCCGGCACCTTTTTTCTTTTTGTGTGTGTTGTTTGACGATTGCTAGGCTCGAGTTCCCGACTCCTTAGCAATTTGTTGTCTGTTTGTTCTTGTTGTGTGCTTGGAAGCCGGTATAAGTCCATCGAGTGGCATCTGGGTTCCAGTGTGGGTTTGTCTTGGTTCGGATGCTGATGTAAGTCCAGTGATTGGCATTCAGGCTCCATGTTTGCCTTTGCCTGTGTTTGTTTGTGTGCGTGTCAGCCGAGCTACGAATGCTCTGATTCTCCTTCGTCCAAAGGAGATACGTATGCATAGGATGCGGTATCCTAGCGAGCATGTGTCGTTTCCCCAGTCCGAACTACTCCGACTCTGATGTCTATGCCTGATAGACTAAGTAGGCCCAGGATGCGGTATCCTGCCGAGTCAGTCTTGTCTGTTTTCTTGTGTCTCTTTCAGCCAGTGTGTGTGTGTGTGAACAGCGTTTTAGCAACCATTTATCCTTTCTATTGTGCGTGGATCCCGTCGAGTACGACGGATGCGTAGGGGTGCTAATACCTTCCCTTCGCATAACCGACTCCCATACCCTTTCTCTTTGGTCATGAGACCATGTCTTTTCCAGGTTTACTCTGAGCGTTTCCTTTCCCTCTTTTGGAATAAATAACGCACGGTGGCGGCTCTGTTGTTCTGTCTTCCCGCCGGTTTTTCGCGTAATGCGACAGCTGGCGACTCTGCTGGGGAATTAGAGAAGTTGACCTATGCTGGTCCATCTTCCCTGAGCGAGTCTCTCCTAGCGCTCTCTAGGTTAGGGTTTTGGTTGCTTTGTGCTGTTATTTATTGCATTTATTTGTATATATTTGCATTTACTGTTTGCATTTATTGTTTGCATTAATGTTTGCATTCATTCATTATCATCTGCTGTGCTGTCTGTGTTTCTCTGTTTGGGGGTGGGAGTCACTTGAGGTAAAAGGTCCAATACCCAGGCTATGAGTGAAATCTAGGAAACCTAGGAATAGAGTGATTCATGGGAAGCAGGTGGTATGCACCACTTAGCGGAACATTGATATCACGAGCAGTTCAGACCCTGGTGGGATATTGTCGTTACATACTTCGGGTGTGTATATGATGATATTCTGCGAAAGGTTATTTATGTTGCGTTTCTCTCGACCTTACCCTGGCCTAGACTACACCTGTGAGTGGGGAAGGATTGATCATTTTAACAGGTACAGATGGTGACTGTTGGTGATTGATGGTGACTTTTGGTTCCGTGGATCAGAGTCATATTTATAAGTCGGATTTATGGCCATTTATTGCCGAGACGCCGGAGTGTTGTCCGTGTTATTTATCAGTGGGGATCCGTTTATTTCGGGATTCCCCGGGCCGATTCAGAGGTGGTGGTTATCTGCTCAGTGGATCTATGATGATGGTGTATCTTTCAGTTCCGTTTATTTCGGAACCCCTAAGTCGGATTTGCGGTTAATCAGTACCTCAGATGTTCAGATGACTCGGAGGATGGCACAGTGCATCGCATTCATACATCTGCATCATTCCCACTTTGCATTCATCTGCATCAAACCTACGTCTAGCCATATGAGGAGTATTATTGATTGAGAATCTGGTTGAGAGACATCCGGATGTCAAAATGTTATTGGTGAAATATTATCTGTCTCGATGAAACTAGAATCAAAGGACAGAATCTTCCTCATATGGACAGACGTTGCATTCATGCATATTAACCTGTTCGCTGTTTTGCAAGTATCGGTTCTAACGTGCTTAACTGTTTCAGGAACCATTGCTCGAGCATGCAGAGTTGTACCTTTGCACTCAACCCGACCTCACAGATACTTCACGAGGCGCAACACTCCTCGACTGATGGATCTTCCAAATACTGACATCCTTGAGCTGAAGGATAAGATGAATGAGCTGATCAACATTATGCAAGGCTTTGCAGTTGGTCAGAAGGCTCTAGCGGATAAAGTCGAGAAGCTCGAGCGGGCTTCAGCAGCAAACAGTGGTGTAAACTTGGATGGTGTCTCCAACCAGGGGCTGGGTGGTTCTAGAGATGGTGGAAAGAGAGCAACGGTGGGTATGGTGAATAACACCGCTGAGGATTTCGGTGTTGCTGGTGGTCAACCGGGGCAGAATTTGAAGGATAGTCTGTTTCCTCCATTCTTCGGGGTTGAGGATGACAGAGAGGAAGACAGGGAAGCAGACCAGTTCTCGATGCATAATGAACCTTTTGGTCAGTACAGTGCTCCGCCGCAGAACAAAGAGATTCAGCTGCTGGCTGAAAAGATCAGAGCTCTGGAGAGCTATGCCACTCCTGGGGTGGTAAACATGTCAAACATGGGGCTAGTGGAGGGGATTGTGATCCCGCAAAAGTTTAAAGCGCCCGCGTTTGATCGCTATAATGGGAGTTCCTGCCCCGAGACTCATCTGCAGGCTTTTGTCCGCAAGATCTCAGCTTACACCATGGACCAAAAGCTGTGGATGTACTTCTTCCAGGACAGTCTGTCCGGAGGCTCACTGGAGTGGTACACCAAGCTCAAGTCCTCAGATATCAAGAATTGGCAAGATCTGGGGGACGCATTCTTTAAGCAGTATCAGTTCAATGCTGATATGGCCCCGAGTCGTACCCAGCTGCAGGGTATGTCTCAAAAGAATAACGAAGGGTTTAAAGAATACGCTCAGAGGTGGAGGGAGTTGGCTGCCAGAGTGCAACCTCCATTAGTTGACAGAGATATGTCTGATCTCTTTATGGGGACTTTGCAGGGGGCGTATGCTGAGAGGATGGTTGGTTGTCCGGTGACTAACTTTTCAGATATAGTTGTGGCTGGGGAGAGAATTGAGAGCTGGGTGAAGCTCGGGAAGATTCAGGGTGTAGCTTCGTCGTCTAGGTCAAAGAAGCCCTTTGGGAATGTACAGAGGAAGAAGGAGGGTGATACCAGTGCAGTATACGCACAAAGAGGACCCAGTAGGGATCGTTACTTCCAGCACACTGCTGCGGTAACTATTCCTGCTGAGCATCAGCCTGCACAGCAACAACAACAGCAACAACCTCAACAGCAAAGACAACCGTTTCAGCAGAGGCCTCAGAGGGCTGGTTATCAAGTGTGGGGGAGAGCAGTTGATAGGCAGTTTGACAGGCCGCCTGTGACTTATTCTTTTCTGTTTAAAAAGTTGATGGACTTGGGGCTGGTACAGCTAAGGACTCTGGCACCTTTGAGACCTGATCAAAGGCCAGCCAACTATGATGAAAATGCAAAGTGTGAATTCCATTCGGGTGCTCCCGGACATAATATAGAGAACTGTAAAGCTTTTAAGCACACAGTTCAAGACCTGGTGGATTCGAAAGCTATCAACTTTGCACCATCTCCCAACGTGAATGATAATCCCATGCCCGCGCATGGTCAAAGGGGGGTGAATTCTATCTCTGAGGAGGGCAGAGTTGGGTTGTCAAGTGTTAATCAGTTGAAGACTCCTCTGGCTGAGGTCAAGAGGCAGTTGTTAAAGAATGGGGTTTATCCAGGCTGTGATGAGCAATGTGCTGAGTGCGTTGGTGCCCCTGATGGGTGTGAACTCTTAAGGAAGACTGTCCAGAGTTTGATGGACGATGGGAGTATTTTGATTGAGAAGGTTGATATGGGAAAAGAAGAGGTCTCCACCATAACAATTTATTTTGACCCGGTAGATTTGTCTACCCTGGCGGAGGCGGCTCCAGTTACCATCACGGTACCTGGACCCATTCCGTATGACAAAGAGGATGTCGTACCATGGCATTGTGGTGGAGAGGTATACTGCAATGGTGAGAGGGTAGAGGATCAGACTGCGGATGAAACCACCGTTTCAAAGGTGGATAATGCCGGTCCTAGCGGTTTCACTCGCAGTGGCAGACTGTTTGCTCCGGATGCCTTAAGGAGAGAAGAAGGAGAAAAAGAGAAAAAAGTAAAGGCCGAGGCTTTAGCCAGGGCAAAAGGGAAAGCAGTGGTGAGTGATAATACTCCAGTGGTGACACCGGCGCCGCTTGGGTCGGAAGAAAAACTTGATGATGATGCAGAGGAATTCTTGAGAATCATCAAGAAGTCTGAGTACAAATTGGTTGACCATTTGCAGCAGACTCCTTCCAAAATATCCATTTTGTCCTTGTTGTTAAGCTCTGAGGGTCACAGGGAGGCTTTGTTGAAGATTTTGAGGAAAGCCTATGTTCCTCAAGAGATTACCATTAACCAGTTGGAGACGGTCGTGTCTAACATGCATGCCAGCCATGGGTTGGGTTTTACAGACATGGACTTGACTGTGGATGGGAGAAATCACAATCGGGCGTTACACATAGCGATGGAATGTAAAGGAGCCATGCTTTCGCATGTGCTGGTTGATACCGGCTCCTCTTTGAATGTGTTGCCGAAGAAGGCTCTGGCAAAGTTGAATTGTGATGGGCTGATTCTGACTCCGACTGATTTAATAGTGCGGGCATTCGATGGGTCGAAGCGGGCCGTGTTTGGAGAGGTTGAGCTTCCTGTGAAGATAGGCCCAGAGGTGTTCAAGTCGACTTTTTACGTCATGGATATCCAGCTGTCATATAGTTGCCTGTTGGGTCGACCATGGATCCATGTTGCTGGCGCAGTTACCTCGACTTTACACCAAAAGTTGAAATACATCTGGGAGGGACAGGTCGTCACTGTCTGCGGAGAGGAGGATATCTTTGTCAGCCACCTGTCCTCATTCAAATATGTGGAGATGGATGGCGAAATCTGGGAGACGCCAAGTCAAGCTTTCGAAACCGTTAAGGTGGAGAATGCTCTGTTTGCCAAAGAGGAGGAGAAACCGTCCATTGCTTCGTACAAACAGGCCGCCGAGGTGGTAAATAATGGAGAGGCTCCTGGTTGGGGCAGGATGATGGATATCTCCGCAAAGAAGGACCGCTTCGGAGTGGGGTATCAGCCAGGCAGAGGCTCAGGACAAAGCGGAGGGCATCGTACGTCAGTCACCTTCACAAGCGCCGGAATGCTGGATCCGGATCACATTTGCATGATGAGTGAGGAAGCTGATAGCGACTGCGACATTGACCGGTGGATAAAGCCGTGCGCACCAGGGATGGGAATCCAAAACTGGAAGGCTGTAAAGATCATCCGGGTCACTCTGCTGGAAGAGTAATATTTTTCTTGTTTTGATTTTATGTGCATGAAAGCCATACGTGTTGCCCGACACGTAATGGTCCATTTTAAGGGCCACCTCATGTTTAAATTTGCAAGTTCGCATCATTAATAAAAGGATGTTTTTCAATTAAAAGCGGTGTTCCCTGTTTTTTCATTTATTTTTGCAGTTTAAAAATAAAAATAAAATAAAAATGGCAATGTTTTCATTTTTCTTTTTCCATTTGTCTCACACCGGTTCTAAAGCAATGCATGAATCAACATTCATGCAGATGTGATTCTTCTCCGGATCTCATTGATAACAATCCTGTTACACCCTCGTATGACTTCGACAATCCAATCTATCATGTTGAAGAAGAAGGCGAAGAAGAGTGTGAACTGCCAGGGGAATTAGCCAGGTTGTTGAAACAAGAGGAGAAGGTGATTCAGCCGCATGAAGAGCAGATTGAGGTTGTGAACTTGGGTACCGACGAGGTCAAAAAAGAAGTGAAAATCGGGGCTGCTTTGGAGGAAAGTGTCAAGAGCAGAATGGTAGCACTGTTGAAAGAGTATGTCGACATCTTTGCCTGGTCTTATCAAGATATGCCAGGGTTGGTACCGATATTGTTGTGCACAAGCTACCGTTGAGAGCAGATTGTCCTCCAGTGAAGCAGAAATTACGCAGAACTCGACCTGACATGGCGATGAAAATCAAAGAAGAAGTGCAGAAGCAGTGGGATGCTGGTTTCCTTGCTGTCACTAATTATCCGCCTTGGGTTGCAAATATCGTGCCAGTTCCGAAGAAGGATGGGAAGGTGAGAATGTGTGTGGACTACCGAGATCTGAATAGAGCTAGTCCGAAAGATGATTTCCCACTACCTCACATCGATGTGTTGGTAGACAATACAGCTCAATTCTCGGTGTTTTCCTTCATGGATGGCTTTTCTGGCTATAATCAAATCAAAATGTCGCCAGATGATATGGAGAAAACAACGTTCATCACACCGTGGGGTACCTTTTGTTACAAGGTGATGCCATTCGGTCTCAAGAACGCCGGTGCTACTTATCAGAGGGCCATGGTGACTTTGTTTCATGATATGATTCATCATGAAATCGAATGCTATGTTGATGACATGATAGCAAAGTCCCAGACAGAAGAGGGGCATTTGGTAGATTTGGCCAAGTTGTTCGACCGGCTGAGACAGTTTAGACTGAGGTTGAATCCGAACAAGTGCACGTTCGGAGTGCGGTCCGGTGAATTGCTGGGGTTTATTGTAAGTGAGAAAGGAATCGAGGTTGATCCTGCGAAAGTAAAAGCAATAAGAGAAATGCCTGAACCGAGAACGGAGAAGGAGGTTCGTGGTTTCTTAGGTAGATTGAACTACATTTCACGGTTCATATCTCATCTAACAGCCACGTGCGAACCGATATTCAAGTTGTTGAAAAAAGATCAAACGGTCAGGTGGAATGATGATTGCCAAGAGGCATTTGAAAAAATAAAAGAGTACTTGCAAGAGCCTCCGATTCTGATGCCTCCTGTGGAGGGAAGACCGTTAATTCTGTACTTGACGGTCCTCGAGGGGTCTATGGGGTGCGTATTGGGGCAGCATGACGAGTCTGGTCGAAAAGAGCATGCCATATACTACCTTAGCAAAAAGTTTACCGACTGTGAAACAAGATATTCACTGCTCGAGAAAACTTGTTGTGCTTTGGTCTGGGCTGCTCGCCGACTAAGGCAGTACATGCTGGTTCATACCACTTTATTGATTTCCAAGATGGATCCAATCAAGTACATTTTCGAAAAGCCAGCATTGACCGGACGGGTTGCGAGATGGCAAATGATTTTGACTGAATATGATATACAGTATACCTCTCAGAAGGCTATCAAGGGGAGTGTATTGTCTGATTACCTCGCTCAGCAACCCATTGATGATTATCAACCGATGAAGTTTGAATTCCCTGATGAGGACATCATGTTTCTCAAATCGAAAGATTGCGAGGAACCAATCCCGGAGGAGGGGCCTGACCCTGAATCCGAATGGATTCTGATGTTTGATGGGGCCGTTAACGTGAATGGAAGCGGTGTTGGTGCTGTTTTGGTTACGCCGAAAGGATCCCACATTCCTTTTGCTGCCCGGCTAACATTTGAGTGCACTAACAACGTGGCTGAATATGAAGCTTGTATATTGGGAATTGAGGAGGCGATTGATTTGAGGATCAAGAACCTTGTCATATATGGAGATTCAGCTCTGGTGATAAATCAGGTTAACGGGAAATGGTATACGCATCAATCTCATTTAGTGCCGTACCGAGATTATACGAGGAGATTGTTGACGTTTTTCACCAAGGTGAAGATGCATCATGTGCCTAGAGAGGAGAATCCTTTGGCAGAAGCTTTGGCTACTCTAGCCGCCTTGATTAAGGTGCAGTGGTGGAATCAGTTCCCCAGTGTGGAGGTTGGACGTCTGGATAGACCGGCTTATGTGTTTGCTGTTGATACAGCGCCTGATGATGAGAAGCCGTGGTATTAAGATATCAAGCGCTATCTGGAGACTCAAGAGTATCCCGATGGAGCATCTAAAAAGGACCGAAAAACTCTGCGGAGGTTGGCCATGGTGTTCTACCTGAATAAGGATGGGGTTTTGTATAAGAGGAACTTTGATTGGGTCTTGCTAAGATGTGTTGATGATAAAGAAGCAAGCCAATTGATGAAAGAGGTTCATGAAGGATCGTTCGGTACCCATGCCAGTGGGAATGCAATGGTAAGGAAGCTGCTGAGGGCAGGTTATTATTGGATGACAATGGAGGCCCAATGTTTTAATTTCGTGCGGAAGTGTCATAAATGCCAGATTTATGCTGATAAGGTGCACGTGCCTCCAAATCCTTTGAGCTTAATGTCGTCTCCATGGCCGTTTGCTATGTGGGGCATTGATATGATCGGAAAGATTGAGCCTACAGCTTCGAATGGGCATCGGTTCATATTAGTGGCTATTGATTACTTCACCAAGTGGGTTGAAGCAGCCTCTTATACGAACGTGACGAAGCAGGTTGTGGCCAGGTCTCTCAAGAGAGACATCATTTGCAGATATGGGGTTCCCGAGAGAATCATTACTGATAATGGTTCTAATTTGAACAATAAGATGATGGCAGAACTGTGCCGGGAATTCAAGATCGAGCATCACAATTCTTCTCCTTATCGTCCGAAGATGAATGGGGCGGTTGAGGCAGCCAACAAGAATATCAAGAAGATTGTGCAGAAAATGGTGGTAACCTATAAAGACTGGCATGAGATGTTGCCGTTTGCATTGCACGGGTATCGAACGTCGGTGCGTACATCTACTGGGGCAACTCCTTTCTCATTGGTGTATGGGATGGAGGTTGTATTACCTATTGAGGTTCAGATTCCCTCTTTGAGAGTCCTGATGGACGCGAAATTGCAAGAGGCTGAATGGGTAAGAACCCGATACGAGGAGTTGAGCCTAATTGAGGAAAAGAGGTTGGCGGCCATCTGTCATGGGCAGTTATACCAGCAACGGATGAAGCGTGCTTTTGACAGAAAGGTGCGACCTCGAGTATATCACGTGGGTGATATGGTGCTGAAAAGGATCCTTCCTCCTCAAAACGATCGTAGGGGCAAATGGACACCTAATTATGAAGGTCCATTCGTGGTCAAGAAGGTCTTCTCTGGCGGAGCCTTGTTGCTAACGACCATGGATGGCGAGGATTTTCCATCCCCTGTGAATGCGGACGCAGTTAAAAAATACTTCGTGTAAAGAGACCCGCTGGACGAAAAGAATAAAACAGTTCAGGCAAAAATGGGCATCCCGGCGAACCAAAAACAGAAAGAAAGGTTCGGGCAAAAATTAGGGATAAAATGAAAAATTGTACACCCGGCAAGTCAAAAACCTGGAAAGGCGGCTTGGGCAAAAAAGGGTATCCCGGTGGACTGAAAACCCGAAAGGGCGGTCCAGGCAAAAGAGGGATTGAAACGAACAACTGCGTCCAGCATGATCGTTTGCGTTTTGGTTAAGGCATCATGGATAATACCCGGTGGGGATCAATCAGAAACGTCTTGTTCAGAAGGCAGAAAGCATGGAGAGTCTGAGGATATATGGGGTGTAACTAAGTTGGAACTCGATGAGATCACGGGTTTCACATTGCCATTAGGATAGATTTTTCCTTTTGTGCGCAATTACCTCTTTTCAGGAATTGCTTCCTTTGTATTGCTCATTTGAGCCACACTTTTTTCAATCAATAAAATGCATATTCAGTCAAATAATTTTATTTTTGTTACCGCTTTGATTGCAAAAACATCCAATTATTTTTGATAAAGAATCTTGCATTTTGAGACATACAGGTCCCTTCCAATGCATGTTTATAAGATTGAGAGCTTGAAATCTTATTCGGAAGGTTGAGGGACCCAAGTGTTGAAATCTTGACACGCCTGGGGCACGGTTTTATCTGACGATCTCCTTTTGCAGGTGTTGTTAGATATTTTCGCTCACTTGCAGGTTGTGATGTGGAAGCTTTTGACAAGACAAATCCCCGTGGAGTCCGGTCAGGGACGAATGAATATGAAGGGATGACGAAGAGACGTTGAGACGTGCGACGATCCTTGAATGATAATCAAGAAGACTCTTCAAAGTCGGAAGACTGGAAAGTCTGTAGAAATTCCCCGCAGAGTCCAATCAGGGACAGGCGAGTTGGAGGAACGGTGAAGAGACGGCGAAGGACGTCCGAGGGCCTTTGAAATTAATCAAGAAGACTCTTCAAAGTCGGAAAATTGAAATTTCTGTATAAGTCCCAGGAGTTCGATCTTCGTCGAGTGCGGAGCGATTGGGAATACAAGATGATGGAGCAGAAAAGGTCCAGACGAGTCTGGGAATTCTCAAAAGTGGAAAGCTGATACGAGATTAGGAGGCGGATACTATGGTTCGACAAGTCGACGGGTGTTCTGTACCAACTTTTCTCATTTCCCCAGCGTAGTCTCCAAACAGAGTCGTGAGAACTAACTCCCCAGCGGATCCAAGGTCTGTGGGTCCCCTAGTCGAGTCAGGATGGTTATCCCAGGCAGGTTTAAAATGGTGTTTCCTCAGCAGCAGGCCCGAAGGTTGCTATCCCCGAGTGGAGCGGGTTGCAATGAAATATATCTCCAGCAGTGCTCATCCTACCAGTGGATTGGATGAGTTTCCGTAGCAGACTGATATCTGCATCCCAAGCTGAGTTGATTCTACCTGTGGATTGCATGGGTTGTCCCCAGCGGAGTAGCATTCGTTTCCCCTGGCAGGGTCAGGATGGTTATCCCCAGCAGGTTTTAGATCGATGCTTCCCCAGTTGCCAGGCCTGGAGGTTGCTGTTTCCCAGCGGAGTATCTGTGAGCATTTCCCCAGTGAAGTCGTCAGGTATCTGTGAGGGTTCTCCAAGCAGAGTCGGGATTGATATTCCCCGCAAGTCAAAGATCGAGGTATCCCCACTGAGTGTTGGTGGTTCCTATCCCCCAGCAATTCCCCAAGCGGATTGGGTGCAAAGGAGGATTTCCCCAGCAAGGGTTACCTTTTCCCAACAGCAGCGTCATTCCCCAGCAGGGTGGAATTGGAGTATTGACGAGTTCCTCAGCAGAGTGTCTCGAGCTCCCCAGGAGAGTCCCTTGAGGGGGATATTTTTTATGCATTCATCATGAAGAATAAGCATAGCATATTGCATAATAAATCGCGTAGCATTTCCATAATTATGGAGCATTACGCAGAAAAGTCAATCATGCATCATATTGCACGCATAAGCTAGGCTGAAGTCGTGGTTACCGTTTGAGAGGTGGTTTTATCAGAAGTGAAGGTGTTGCTCCGCGGAGTTTAGTATCTTGATTTTGAATCAAAAGTGTTCCTCAGTAGTGCGATACTGGAGGAGTTTTCTGTCGTGCGAGACAGCGATTGAAAGATGTTACTCTGAGGAGTCTAGCATCATGACGTCAGATCAGCAATGTTCCCCAGTAGTGCGATATTGGAGGAAATTTTTCTGTCGAGCGGAGAAGGAAATGGAATCAAAGGACGTTACGCGATCAGCGCGATTACGGGGTTTAACTGGAGAAAAGGAAATGTTGAGACATTTTTTTTGGAGATCGAGGTTCAACTGGAGAAAAGGAGATGTTGCGGCATTTTCTGGGGTTCAAATGGAGATTGGAGTTGAAGATTATATCCGGGATGAGGTCCTCAGGATTATCTTCTGTTCATGTGTCACCTTAGACTTTGGCTGAGGCCAATGGAGGTCGTTATAGGTGTCTTCCGGGGAAGAGATGCACATGTTACCTTCCTTTTGTGAAGGTATACCCTCTGATATGTCGCCCTCAGAGTGGTGTTGGTGTTATTTCCGACGTTGCCAGCGGAATTATCACGAGAAATTGGAGAGCGGGGTTCAAACGGAGAAAAGGAAATGTTGAGGCATTTTCTGGGAATGGGGTTCAAACGGAGAAAAGGAAATGTTTAGGCATTTTCTGGAGAGCGGGGTTCAAATGGAGAAAGGGAGATGTTGCGGCATTTTCTGGAGAATGGGGTTCACAATGGCGATCGCGAGTTATCGTCAGGCGACTGGGGTTCAAATTGGAGAATGGGGTTCATTATTTTGGCAAAACAAGATGTTGGGGTTCAACTGCAGCGATCAGGGATCATTTGCGCAAAAGAAAAATCTCGGGGTTCAAGAAAAGCATGAAAAGGAGAGATAATAATCCCCAGCGGATGTGTGGTGTTCAGGCCATGGTTATCCCTGCGTTACCATTTATTTTGGTATCCAGGTCGACGTTACTATTTCGGTGATCAGGCCGACTTTTTCCGTTCCAGACGGATTCTTGTTTCAAGACTGTTCCTTTGCCGATTCTGACAGGCGTTGTTAATTATTTTCTCATGAGAGTGCAAATTTCTACGGTTCTTTGGTATTCAATCCCTGTGTACCCTGAAAGTTTGACAGCCGTTGCTCTCATCCATTCGGGTTCCCAGCTGATTGAATAGGGGCAGCTGTAGCACCTCAAATTTGCACCTACATTTTGTACATACATTCTCATATTAGGTCATAACATAACATGGTCCACTGCATAGCATTGCATTGTCCCTTTGCCTCAAGTGCAAGCCAGTCAGAAGGATTAGGTCAAACTGGTCAGGAGATCAGTCAGTCAAGCAAGCAAGCACAGTTCTCATTGAGCCAAGACCCTAGGGTTGGCCCAACATGTTCACATGACCTAGGGGTCCTTTGGAAGTGTTTTGGTCAAAGATTGGATGCTCAGAAGTCATCAGTCAATGCACAGTCAGTCAGAAACCCTAAAAAGTCAAACTTGGTCAACTGGGCCTGATTTTATGGTTTTGATGGTTGGATTTGGTTTGAGAGAGCTTATTCATGTCCAAATAGGCCTCATATAACATGTCAAACATCATCATTGAAGAATTTGAAGCCAAACCAGAAATTTCCAAAAATAGAAACTGGACCTGTAATTGAAACTTGCCAAAAATGGAAACTTCTTGATCCCAAACTTACATCATGATACAAGCTTCAAATGAATTTTTTCCCAACATGAAAGTTGAAGATCTTGTTCTCCCATTTCCAAAAAGTTCAAGAACACTCAATTCCCATGTATGGTTGGCAAGTTATGATCAATTCATTCTCCAAATATGTTGAACTTCAAAAGGCCATATCTCTCAAACCATTTGGCCAAATTGGGTGGGGTTTTTTGCAACAAGTCATATTTGATCCCCTATTTCCAAATATGTAACCCTCATGCACCAAAACATTATAAATTAAAATGGCCTTTTTGCACTTACATGAATTATTTTCAAGAGAGGTGAAAAAGTGAATATTCAATTTAACCATTTCCAACCATTTTGGCCATTCAAATATGTTTTGAAATTGCATTTGTGACTTGTTAGAGGCCCAATTTCGTGCAGACCTGCACCCCATTACCAACTTGGTTGAAATTTAGCAAATAACCAAATTACTTCATTTTAGCTAATTGTGTTTAGCATTCCACTTAGCAACCTAAAACAGAAGTACATAAGCTCATTTTCTGTCAATCAAAAAACCTAGCAGCCTCTGAACACACAGAATTCTCTCACTCTCTCAAATTTCCATTTTTGC
Organism: Lathyrus oleraceus; assembly: GCF_024323335.1. Taxonomy (NCBI): domain Eukaryota; kingdom Viridiplantae; phylum Streptophyta; class Magnoliopsida; order Fabales; family Fabaceae; genus Lathyrus; species Lathyrus oleraceus. The sequence goes on from NC_066583.1 coordinate 492,151,592, forward strand.
ATTTTTGAACTTTTCCTTACAAACATGTAAAGCACACGAGCTAGGGTTATTTGCTTCACCATTCACAAACCATTTTGAGCCTATTGCAAGCCTAAAATCCCAGCTGGAAGTAAGGGATTCACGACTGTTTTAACAATCCTCTCCCATGGCAGTTCAAAGTCTGGACTATTTCAAGCCTTGCTGAGCCATAATCATTCCTCCATTCAACTTCAGGAAGCTCGTGGAGCAGCTGTTTCAGGCATTTGGAGCCAAATCCTCACTGTTCCGTCAGTTACTTCAAAATCAAGTGAGTTTTCGATTTGCCCCATTTACCAAACTATAACATGCTTATGATAGGTCTTCTTACCATGATTCTAATGAACTTTGAATGGTTGAAAATGATTGCATATTGGCTGAGAAATCTAGCTTTTAAGTTTGTTGTTGAAATTTGTTTTGGCTTGATTCGTGTTGTTTAAGTTGATTCAATGAAAATGATGTTTGGATTATGCATGTACAATGTTTGCTGATCATGATAGTGTATCCAATTCCATTTTCTGGGCAATTTTTTGTTTTCACGAATTTGATGAAGATGAAGAATGTACTGTAGCTTTTCAAACCCTAAATTCCCAGATTTTCTTCTTCACGTGCACTGCATGGCCCTGTTCCATCCATTAACCAATTAAAACATTTCCTTTGCATGTACCTAAACGCCGCGTTTGGTTAAGTTGTGCCAAGAATTACCAGAATGCCATTCCGTTCCAATTATTTTAATAAATCATGTTTAATTCATTTTCTTTTCAATAATTATTTCAAAAACATGATCAAACTTGTAAAAATCATAGCATCATCATTTCTAATCCAATTTTTATGGGATTTTTGTATTTGATTCATCATGATCTCTAGTTTTTTATCATGTATTTTCCAGAATTTTTGGATGGTTGGTTTTTAATTGGTATTAGGGATTGTGACATGTATCCATATTTTGCACCTTTTACCAAAACCTTTGTGAAATAGTCATGTTTTATCTTTTGCTCTTGAAATTTTTTGTGCACAAACTAGACACATCTATGGTGATTTTGGTATAGAGTTCATGAATTTATCTTCTCTGGTCATTGAGTTATGGTTTTTTGAAGTAGGGTGTGACAATTTGTGTCACACCATTGATGTGTAACTTGATGATTTTCATAGCCATGCCTATTGACCTCAAATTGGATTGAATTTTTGCATGAATGTACTTGAGTATGTCTAGTTTACATGTGATTTTTCTTGGAATTATTTGTGGCATTTCCTAATTGTTTGAGATTTTTGTCCCCTGTTTGGTCTTATGTGGACTTTCTGTGACACATGTTCCCATTTCATTTGTGAAATTCTCATACTTTATTGGATGGTCATGAAATTTGATATGTGATTACTAGACATCTTAAGCTTTGCCATGGTTTTAGTCCCATTCATTTATCATACGCCATCCCTGATTTATGATTTTTTCAAGTTGATGTATGTTTGGTTGATTTCTTTGAGCATGTTCAAAATTACCTTGCCTTTCTGATTTTCATTGACTATCTTCTACTTGTCCAAATGAGATGAAATTTGACATGCTTACCATGCTGTGGGTTGTGATTGATCATGATTTATTTGATGATTTTTGGAAATGTTTGAGATTGGTTTTGATTCAAGTCTTGCTGTTGACTTCTATGAGCTTCTAAATGCCATGCTTTGACATAAATTGTTCATGAAATGATGATGATGATTGATATGAATGTGAAACCAATTGGTATTGTTTCTTGATTGTTTGAACATGATTTTGGACACTTGCCATTTGCTGTTTTGATTTTCTCATTCTCTTTTGACCCTAGGCTTGTCCTAGTGGTCCTGTTACTCATGTTTGAGCTCATTGTTTCAGGTTAAGCAACAATTACCCAATGAGACCAATACAAATTGTTTGAGTGTGCTTGATTATCATGACTAATCTATTTGTTTTGTAGGTTGCTTGGCTCACATGCCTTGAACTTTGTGCATTTGCACATCTATCTGTTTGTGTTGACTGGTTGATATCTGTTTCCTTTTGCTTTAACTTTGAAGTTGTGTACTAATGTTGTCTGACTGGTTTCAGGTGCTTTTAGTTGCTCAGTTCCTTGTGAACTTTTGCTTTGCTTTGCTTAAGAGCAATTTGCATTGAGGTATAACTTCTTTACTTCATGTAGTCTGGAAGACCTGGCCTGTTACTTGGCCAGGCAACTGTCTGAAGTCCTCCTTAAGAGGCAATGTTTGTGACTGTTTACATTTGTCCTTGCATAGAGTCAAAGACCTCCTAAGTGAAGAGGCAATTGGCAGAACCCAAGGGATATGCAATCTATCCCCTGCTATTCTGTGTGTCATCTGCTTTGCTCACACCACTGTGTTGATGCATTGCAGATACAAACCCAAGATCTTGTACAATTGTACAGTTGAGTCAGTTTCAAATGTGTAGAAGGGTTCCCCCTTTCTGAACCCACACATTCTTGTCTTAAGAGCTCCCAGGCCAGGGATAAGAGCTGTGAAGTCTTATCTTCACTCACCTTTCATCTGCTTCACCTTAGCCCCTCAATGGCAAGGTTAAGAGCTAACACTACCCAGTTCCAGTGGTTTGTTTGTTGAGGTTGATATGACCCCTCGACTAAAACCTAACCTTGTTTGAGCCCATTGTTTGCATATAGTGTGTGCTACTTGTGCTTGTGTGTTTGTTTAGCTTGCTTCCTGTGCAAGTTAGGTTTAGTTTAGCTTGCTTCCTGTGCAAGTTAGGTTTAGTTTAGCTTGCTTCCTGTGCAAGTTAGGTTGGGTGTGGCTTGCTTCCTGTGCAAGTCATAGTTAGGACAGGCTTGCTTCCTGTGCAAGTTAGCTAGAAACCTTAACTTAGGGATGATTTGCATGATAACATCTAGGCTCGAGTCGTAGTCTCCCTAGTTGTGTCTCCCTCTATTATCTGGTTAGGCTAGTCCTGTTTCCCTGTTTAGGGGAACTACATCGCCCTGATCCTCGTTCCAGACGAGGTATGTAGGCAGGAGACCGTGCGAGGTCTCTCCGGGCACCTTTTTTCTTTTTGTGTGTGTTGTTTGACGATTGCTAGGCTCGAGTTCCCGACTCCTTAGCAATTTGTTGTCTGTTTGTTCTTGTTGTGTGCTTGGAAGCCGGTATAAGTCCATCGAGTGGCATCTGGGTTCCAGTGTGGGTTTGTCTTGGTTCGGATGCTGATGTAAGTCCAGTGATTGGCATTCAGGCTCCATGTTTGCCTTTGCCTGTGTTTGTTTGTGTGCGTGTCAGCCGAGCTACGAATGCTCTGATTCTCCTTCGTCCAAAGGAGATACGTATGCATAGGATGCGGTATCCTAGCGAGCATGTGTCGTTTCCCCAGTCCGAACTACTCCGACTCTGATGTCTATGCCTGATAGACTAAGTAGGCCCAGGATGCGGTATCCTGCCGAGTCAGTCTTGTCTGTTTTCTTGTGTCTCTTTCAGCCAGTGTGTGTGTGTGTGTGAACAGCGTTTTAGCAACCATTTATCCTTTCTATTGTGCGTGGATCCCGTCGAGTACGACGGATGCGTAGGGGTGCTAATACCTTCCCTTCGCATAACCGACTCCCGTACCCTTTCTCTTTGGTCGTGAGACCATGTCTTTTCCAGGTTTACTCTGAGCGTTTCCTTTCCCTCTTTTGGGATAAATAACGCACGGTGGCGGCTCTGTTGTTCTGTCTTCCCGCCGGTTTTTCGCGTAATGCGACAACTACCTCAGCAAGAAATTCACTGAATGTGAGATCAGATACTCACTTTTAGAGAAGACTTGTTGTGCTTTGGCTGGGGATGCTTGATGCCTGAGACAGCACATGGTGTGTCATACTACTTTATTGATAACCAAAATGGATCTGATAAAGTATATATTTGAAAAGCCTATTGTTACTGGTAGAACTGCTCGGTGGCAAATTTTGGTAACCAAATACGATATCCACTATGTGACTCAAAAAGCGATAAAGGGGAGTGTTTTGTCTAACTACCTTGCTCATTTACATGTGGAAGGTTATCAACTATTGAGGTTTGACTTTCCAAACGAAGACATCATGTTTATTAGAGATTTCACTATTCCAGGTCAAGAGGTAAACCCCAAGGAAGGCCCTGAACCATGATCGCGACAGTGCTTTCAATGCTCGTGGTCAAGGAATAGGCGCAATAATTACTTCTCCAACTAGATTCCACCTTCCATTTACCGCAAGATTATGCTTTGATTGCACTAACAATATGGCAGAATACGAGGCACGTATCTACGGTATAGAGGCGGCAATCGATTTAAGGATCAAGATTCTTGAGGTATACAGAGATTCAAATCGTGTAATAAGTCAGGTAAAAGGTGATTGGGAAACTCGGGATAACAAGTTGATACCTTATAAGGAGCATATCAGAAAACGGATATCTTATTTTGGTGAAGTTACTTTTCATCATATTCCGAGGGAACATAATCAGTTAGCAGATGCTCTAGATATCTTGACATCTATGTTTAAAGTCAAATGGAAGAATGAAGCACCTGCTATCCATATTGACCACCTAGATGATCTATCTCATTATCTAACAATTGAGGCAGATCCTGATGATAAGCCCTGGTTCTATGACATGAAGACATTTCTGAAGAAATAGCAATATCCCGAGGGTATATCTATTACTAATAAGAAGGCTTTGAGAAGTCTCTCTTCCAAGTTTTTATTAAATGGTGATGTGTTATACAAGAGGAATTATGATTATGTGCTGCCCACATACGTGGATAGACACGAAGCTAGCACGATCATAAAGTCTATACATGAAGGATGTGAGGGTGTACATGCGAAAGGTCCTGCTATGGACAAGAAGATCCTTCGGGGTGGGTATTATTGGACAACAATGGAGGTTGACTGCTACAAATTTGTTAGAAGATGCCACAAATGTCAAATATATGGTGACAATATCTTTGTGCCACTGACTCCGTTGAACGTTCTGACGTCTCCATGGCCCTTCTCTATGTGGGGTATTGATATGATTGGGATGATAGAGCCTAAAGCTTCCAATGTTCATCGATTCATCCTGGTTTCTATCGATTGCTTCAAGGATTGGTTCGAAGCTGCTTCATATGCCAATGTCACTCAACAAGTGGTTACTCGGTTTATCAAGAAAGAGATCATTTATCGCTAGGGAATTCCTAGAAAGATCATCACTGACAATGCCAGTAATCTCAACAACAATATGATGAAGGAGTTGTGCGAGCAATTTAAGATCGAGCACCAGAAATCTTCACCATATAGGCCCAAGATGAATGGCGTCGTAGAAGCAACTAATAATAACATCAAGAGAATCGTCCAGAAAATGGTCAAGACATACAAGGATTGGCATGAAATGTTACCTTTTTCTTTGCAAGGTTACATGACCTCGGTTCGCACATCCACTAGGGCAACTCTGTTCTCATTAGTGTATGGGATGAAAGTTGTCCTACCAATTGAGGTCGAGATTCCTTCACTCAGGGTCAACATGGAAGCTGATCTTGATTGAAGAAAAGTGTTTGACGACAGTTTTCCATGGTCAGTTGTACCAAAGACGCCTCAAACGAGCTTTTGATTAGAAAGTTCTTCCTTGTGAGCATCGCTCAGGAGAACTCGTGCTTAAAATGTATTATGATATTCACTCAGATCCTCAGGGCAAATGGACTCCCAACTATGAAGGACCTTTTATCATTAAGAATTCTTTCTCGGGTGGAGCTCTAATCCTCACAACAATAGATGGGGAAGACTTATCGTCGCCAGTGAATGCATACATGGTCAAAAAATATTATGCCTAAAAAGAAATGATAATGAAATCCCGCTAGATTAACCCTCACGAAATTAATCTAGGCAAAAATGGCTATCCCGATGGACCAAAAAAATGAATTGTCCATGCAAAAGTTAGGGATCAAACAAAAATATAAAAAAAGCTCGCTAAGTCCAAAACCTAAAAGGGAGGCTTAGAAAAAAAGGAGCATCCTGGTGGACGAAAAGAATACAAAATATCCAGGAAAAAGTTAAGGATAAAGGCATTGACTATGATCCTTGAGCCTACTACACTACAAGCTAGATATCATACGGTCAAAGATCAATTCAATCATCATTAATCGAAGCAAGGTCTTGGGATTCAGATCCTACAATGGATAATGGCCAATGTTGTAATCAATGAAAAAATACAAAAATACTTCCTATTGTCATTTCTTTTAATTTTCAATTTTCACAATGTCCTCTTTAAGGATTTTTGCATCATTTGTACACACCATATATACAGTTTTGTTCATATTCAATAAAATTTAATTTCTTTTATCAATTGTTTTTGTTTCTCCTTCATTTTGTTTGCAAAATAACTGATTTATTTTTATCACATAATGCTTCAAAGTCTTGGAAATTAATAAAAGCTACATTAAAAGAAAACCTTATGCATTCCTGTAAAACCCTGAAAAGCTTAAAAAAATGATCGGTAGTTTGAAAGTTTTGCTGGAACATCTGCATTTGTCTTAATGACCGCCAGTTAGATCATGTATCTTTGTGATTCCCAGCAGAGTCGGGTGGGCCCTTAACAACAGTGTTAACACCTTGACTTCACAACATTAGTTTCTTTGATATAATTGATGACGAGGCGGAGTTTCCTCCATACCAAAGAACTATACCTTATGAATAACATACATCTGACCATATAAACACTCATGCATTATGAAAATAAAGCATACATCATGCAACATGCATATCATACTCTCCATCCGCAATTCCTCTATAGAATATTAAAAACATATGTGTACCTTAGCAGTATGACCATTCTCAACAGGCAAATTTTTGGATATGTTAATATTTAATCCTCTTCTACCTAGAATACACAAAAGGCTACCGCAATTCGACCATTCAGGTTCAAGAAGATTAAATAGGGGCATCTGTTGTACCCCAAAATTTGTCCTCCCATTTTCATCTTCTCACTCAACCCTTGACTTTGGGAATCATATGTATACATTCATGCTTTATTCATATGCATCACTCATCCATTAGTTGATCACTACATATTCAAAACTCTTGGCTTGCAAGGATAGGGTTTGTATATGGATTAGGCCTTCAAGGCATGGCATTGAATATCCATCAAAGCATATGGGATGTAAGACACTAATTGCCTGATCTTGGAGGTATGGATTCAACAAGATTTCATCATGGCACTCCTCAGGGATTTCAAACCCTAATTCTTGATGATATGGTTATGAAGCCTTATGGAGCTTCCCTATACCTCGCTTTGGCTATCAAAACCCTAATTTGGGGGGGGGGGGGGGGGGTTCACCCATTGAAGATTTGTTTGTGAAGCATCGTGATTGATTCAAAGACCTTGGTTGAAGGGCATGCTCATGTAACCCTAATCAATAAGGATATGGTCCTAAGGTACCTTATGGCTTGAATTTTCATTTGGAAAGCCCAAAATCCTAGTTTCATCCAATTCTTCACCTGTTGTGTGTTTGATATTGTTGCTTGATATAGGTCCCCTAATAACCTCTTGTTCTTGGTTCATTACTTGGGTTGGTTCCATTTATTTGTGATTAAGCCCATAGGTCCTAGCTCAAGTCTTTCATCCTATAACTTCCATTATTTGCTTCCATTTTATGGTATTCCATTTGGACATTTCAAGTTCCTAGTCCATGATTTGTTTGGGTTCACCTAGTCAATGTTGTTCAAGTCCATTTCATGTCATTTTCATTGCTTGGTGTTTGGTCCATGGATCTTCGGCTCGTGCTTATCATTGTCCATTCAAGTCTTCTAAAGCCTAATATGATTCATCCAAGTCATCTCCATTAATTCATGTTAATGGTTTATTCACTTCAATACCTTTCATCATTATCCATTTTAATTCATTTCAAGTCATGTTTATCCATTCAATTCAAATACAAGTATCCATTTCATTCATATAATTTCAAATTTCATCATTACAAATCATAATAAATGTCCATACATGAAAAATAAAAGAACATGGCAAATTTGACCAAGTGTTGACTTTGGTCAACAGTTGACTTTTAGGTCAACTTTGACCAAAGTCAACCCAAATTGTTTTTACCCTAAAGACACCACATAATCAACCCTAGTCCCAATTTCATATTCCATGTCCATCTTGACCTTGAGTTGACCATTTGAATTTGGTTTTCCACCTTATGGCTTCATACTTGAACTTAATTATGCATGCCTTGCTTTGCTTTGGTTATGGCCTTGTTTCATCTTGCAATTGTGCCCAATATCACCAGTACATGGTCTTGCATCATGTATGCACAAGTGAATATTCAACCCCTACCATCATCATGCATAGCCTATGAAACATAATCCAAATGGGGCATGTTTTTGGAACTAAGTTAGAGCATGCACATCAAGGCCAAGCAATGAGTGAACCTATTGAAATACCTCATCATGAAGCAATGCAATCAACAAAAATGCAATGTACACAAACCTGTATCACCAAGCCTACAAACCAGCAAAGTATTCATGAACAAGCACATGGTACATCAGTTGAATTGCCGCGGGAAACTTACCAAATATGGACTTAGCAAGCACATGATACATCAATAGCAATCTGCAGTAATAGTCTTGTTTTTGATCTACCATGAAGCCATTTACAACAGACGGTGACTTGCATCCTTGGTTTAGCAATCAACATATTGTATCATCATAATCATGCCCAATAATGCATCAGTCCTGAACCAACAAGAAGCAGACCATGTCCAACACTAGTCTAGGTACACACATGCTCAAACCACCAGCCAATGGACCACCAACATGAGCTAGCATCAAGGTATCACGAGGAAATTATTCACAGGCACACTGGTTCCATTGGAAGCAACCAAGTGATGATAAACCTCATAAGAAAAATCTGCAACAATAAGGCCAAACAGCAGCAACATAATTCGGTCCATCACAGTCCTGCAATAGAGCATGAACATTAGCATATGGCAGATCATCAATAACAAACCAAGCCATTCATCATGAATCGTAGTGGTTCACAATACAAGTGAACCTGCAGACTAGACAACAAACCAAGACATAAACAACAAACCATTTGCATTTGACAACCATTTGCATCATAAACACAACGCAATTCAAACACATTCATCATAAGAGCAAATCAATATCAAGGTCATCAATCATTGTGCCCAGGTTCACATACAACCATCCAATTAGTTTTCTTTCCTATTGACTTTCATAATTAACCTAATAGGAAATAGTCTGCATATGTAAGTTCAGTTAATTTTCATGACAGGTTTTCAACATGTAACAAATTAACCCCAACTCAATTTGATTTCATCATTTTTAGCATTCAAATTCATAACTAATACAATGCACCCATAAGAGAACATGCCCTAACCATTCATTCAACAGCAGCTATCTAGTTTCCTAAACCATAATAACTAATCCAATTTTCCTAACTTCACAATAACTCAAGAATCAGCAAGGCATGGTACTAAAAAGAAAACATAACAACTCCTAACTAACTAATCCACTAACTAACTGAGTTGATAGTTAACTCAGTGAGTTGATCACAACTAGCTCTGAGCCTCATGCCAAACCTACCTCTAATCCGAACATAATCCCTATCTAAACATCATCATCACTTTATCATTTTTGGATCATCACCTTCAAGCTCTCAGTTCTCTCTGAACTCTCTCCCTCTCACACTCAAAGCTCAACTCCGAACTCCATTGAAGCTTCAAGAAGAGTGAGCTCAACCGTGCATCCTTCTTAGTTCAATCACACCATGGAGATTTAGAAGAAGAATTGATTTGGAAGAAAAGAGAAATCAAAAGAAGACATATACGAGTTCATACCTACTAATCAATTGGTTTTCCGTCACCTACTTCATCTTCCCCGATCAACATTCGCCGGAGCAAGTCTCAGCTTCGGAGGTAGGTTCCTCTTCATCATTTCACTATAATTAGGTTACCATATCGTGTCTTGCATCAAGGTGGATCAAAACCCTAACGGGTAGATCTCTGAATCTTGTTCATTGCCATGTAATTTGTGTTTGAACTTTTAAGGTTCATGAGGTGCTTGATTCGGTTAGGATATTGGAGATGAAATCTTGAGAAATTAATGATGAATTCATGATCTAGAGGACAAGACAAGGCCAGTGGTATGTTCAATTTTCGTTTCTGGTGGCCACCGCCACCGAAAGCAATTTCCGGCGCAGTGGCCCATGGTGAAGGTCCGACAAAGAGTGACCTGGGAGTGGCCCCCACTGCCCGCGTTTTACCTCATTCAAATTCATGTTGACTACATGTCAATCAACGTTCATGCCTTGGGTGGCTTCTGAATGGGCCTTGTTCCATTCAGGCCCAATGTGAAACTACATTCTCACCCCATCATTGGACTCACACCCCCCTGTCTGAAATCACTTTAACTTGGGCTTGGACATGAAGGCCCATGCGCCAGATTCTGTCTTTCACCCCTATTTCAGGGCCTACACCCCTTTAAGCCCCTTTTATTTAATTGTTTTAATCTTGTTTTGTTAATTGTTTTTTTGTTTTTTTTAGTCTTTTAATTTTTGTTAATTAGACTAATTAGGGGATTTTAATTGGGATTTAACTTGATTAGAATTTAGAACTATTTAGATTTAGGATTAGTTTCTAATTAGAAATATTAACATGTTAGATTTAATTAGAAATTAGGATTAAAGTAATAAACTGGAATTAATTGTTTTGATAATTATGATGATTAATTTTTAATTAGATTTAATCCTAGGTCTAATTCTCTAATTGAACATACCATGTAAAATGACCATTTTACCCCTTTAGGGTTTCTTTTGTAATTTTGGCTATAAGTGCATGATCCCCTAGGATTAACCTTGACTTAGAATTTTAATTAGTTTTAAATCAAATTTTTATTAACAATTGCATGTTCCCTTAGGAATAGCCTTTGAATTAAAATTTTAACCATTAGAATAGGATTAATCATTAAATTTCAAATTGATTCAAACCCTCCAATTTAAATTGATCAAAAGCAATTTTGATCAGTTAAATCATTTGATCTTGTATAACCCCATAATCCATTCAACTGATCAAAAGTCACTTGATCACTTGATATGATTAATTCTAACGCTATGGATCTCCAAGCTTCAAGACCAGTCTTTCATGCAAGATACCCCAGTCACATCAAGCAGTGGATTATACAAGATAAATCAAAGGTCAACACTTGGTAAATACGATTCAAATTGAACGAAACAAGCGTTAAGTAATAAGGAATGATAAGACGGAGTTTCTCCTACCCTTGTCTAGAGTGACTTTGCGTACTGGACGTAGACTCTAGCTATTCAAAGTGTTCGCCCTTATTCATAGACTTTAGTGCAATACGAATCGAGTAAACTACCAAGTCTTCTTCATACAAAGCAATATCAACACGAGGAGCGACAATGAGGATTCTTCTCCATGAACTTGTCAGTTATGAGAAGTATCATGTGCCATGAGCCTTAAGTAATAAGGAATGATGAGACAGAGTTTCTCCTACCCTTGTCTAGAGTGACTTTGCGTACGGGCGTAGGCCCTAGCTATTCAAAGCATTTGCCCTTATTCATAGACTTTAGTGTGATTCTTATCAATCAACTATCAAGTCTCTTCGTAGTTCATGTCCAATCAATCACTTCATACAAAGCAATATCAACACAAGGAGCGGGAATGAGGATTCTTCTACAAGAACTTGTCATTTATGAGAAGTATCATGTGTCATTAGCCTTAAGTAATAAGGAATGATGAGACGGAGTTTCTCCTACCCTTGTCTAGAGTGACTTTGCGTACGGGGCGTAAGCCCTAGCTATTCAAAGCATTCTCCCTTATTCATAGACTTTAATGTGATTCTTATCAATCAATTATCAAGTCTCTTCGTAGTTTATGTCCAATCAATCACTTCTTTTGCCTCAATCATCTTGCTTCCAGCCCTAATGGACTGAACTATGAAAGCTCTGATTTCCTTATTACACTATAAGGATACGTAGGCAGGAGAACCCATATTCTTCGCAAGATATCCTATTTACTAATCAATCATTCTCTATTCATTCAATCAATATGATCCTTTTGAGATCAAATATAATTCTCCTTGGACTCCTTGTACATCCTTTTAGGACGATATAGCGGTAGTCCACCTCATGAATCAAGAGTTGTTTGGATTGTCCCCAAACATTTAATTCATTCTTTTTTACTAAGACGTCGGTTTGCTCTTCGATTCATAGCCTATCTCCTTCGTGGATCTAAGATATCTTTCTTCTTTGATCTCGAACTGTTTGTTCCCCAGTCAGTGATATAATGTTCCTTGTACCCAACAATACTTTCTTTGGGCCCCGTATATACCCTTTTTAGGACTTTCACTCACTCCATGTGATGTACCTATTCTTTGAACGAAATGCATTATCTCTTTGAGCTCCATCTTGTGTCACCTTGTGAACCAAGAGCTGTTTGGCCCGTACCCAAACACTTGATCCTCCTTGTTTTCGGCTATACCATATAGTGGCAGCCTGACTAGTCCACATATCGGTCAACGTCAATTTTTCTCTTCGGTTCATATTTCACCCCTTGTTGGAGTTCAAAACACAATTATTTGGTTTAGACCATACTTTAATCACTCTTCCTTTCACCTCCCACCACTAGTTCTATGAACTACGGAGCTCTGAATTCCTCCTTAAACTATGAGAATACGTAGGCATGAGGGTCTCAATCCTCACCGAACACTTTATCTATTTCTTTCTTTTTCCTCATTCTTTTGCGAGTAATCTTTAGATCACACCTATTCGAACAAGAACAATCAAAACGGTTCTCAAGTATCATGAATGTTAGGGATGCTAATACATTCCCCTTGAATAACCGACTTCCTTACCCAGCGTATCTCTTTCCCCCGAGCGACTCAACAACAATGATAGGAGATGGTCTCGAACCGGAAGAACCTAAAGTATTTCAGAAAACAGGATCAGAGTTCATTTTCTTCGTTTTGAGTATATCAATCGTGACTTGGATCAAAATTTCTTTTTTCAGAATATTTTGTTCAAACATTTGAGTTTAGGAGGGTTGCATAAAGCTTCTGACTAGTCTTTCCTTTTATTCAAAATGACTGGAAGAATCTTTGAGAATTTCTCAAACCCATTAACATCTTCAGACGTGCATGCAAGGAAGGATCTATGCATCATTTCCCTTTCCATTTCCCATCTCTTTCAGGTTCTAAACAAAACCAAGAGTCCAAACTAGTTTCTTTAGCTGGTAGCGATAAAACCTTGCTAATATTTGATTATTTTTTCTATTGGTTAAAATATGATTGATATATACAACATTGACTTCTTATTCTAAAACAATTGTGTATGAATAATTTGGTACAAACTAGACGAAAACAAGACAATACACTAAGTGGATTTATATTTGATGGTGGCATAGTTCACCATGTCATTGAGATTTAGCTACCAACTTCCTGAACTTGGAGTAGTATTTGATGTAAGATCTTATCCTCTCCCAAAGTGAGATACTAGAAACAAAATATCTAACCTTTACTGATTTTTTGGATCCTTTCCTCGGAAATTCTAACTCCCTTTCAATAGTGTGATTCATAGTTTCTATGTCTTCAAGCAGAGGTAATGAGTCAGAGCCCTCAGACTCGAGGTTTCTGATCCATCCGCGAAGTAAGAAATTTATGACCTGCAAGCGAGTAAAACTTCTATTACTATGATCATGAAAATCATAAAGAGCTAAGTGTTCTTGAAATAGAGAAATTCATTTGTGTATTAACTATGTAACAGGAATCAACCAAATGGTTCATGAGCTTTAGTTAAGTCGAATCAATCGAGCTAATAGTTAGCAACTGCATACCTCAGGGACTTCATCATGAGGGCAGTGACCAGCAGGGCTGATTTGATAATACGGAGCTTCAGGAACCTTCCTTTTAACCTGAAGTCCCCACAGCGGCGTCACCCAGGGATCTTCTTTTCCATACATGAGGCAAATCGGCACCTTGTTTTCTCGACATCTAAAATACAGACCCCGTGAAAACGCTTAACTTGTGTATTCACGCGTATCTAATATTAATTAATTATGAGATATGGTTGTGTCTACCTGGATAATGTTTCGCTGAAGGATAATTCTCCTTGAGGAGCAAACATTATTGAAGCAAATGATGCGGCAGCAGCCGGATGCCTAGTGGTTTCGATTATCTGTGAAAAAACGTTATCCACGTTTATTGAATGATCTGCATAAACCTGATTAAGTACGTCCGCAATACTTTTCGGATCACTAATTTTCTCCCACCTGAAGAAAACAAGTTAATCAGAATCAGTAGGCCCATTAAGCAGAATAACATTCATAATATCATTCGCAGATGAATGGGTGAATGAATGAATACGTAGGTGACAAACAAAAACTTGAAAGCAAATCAGGATCGGAGAAAGAAACGAAGGAAATATTACAGTAACTCGGTAAGTTTCTTGATATTTGAAGGTAGAGGGAACGTTCCAGCCCATGGAAATAATTTGGCAAGTCCGGGCGATTTTACTGGATTTGGCAGAAACCCCCAAAAAGGTGTTGCATTGAGCAATGTTACACCTTTCACTAAATGAGGATAGCACGCGGCAAAATATAAAGCAACATATCCTCCTAGTGAGTTTCCTACAAGATAGACCGGTTCACCGATGACCTGTAACAAATCAATTTGCATAATTACATTAAGAACAAAAATATAGAGATAACAACTTCCCTCTACAACTATTTTAGAAAGCTTTCGTGATTACTGCCACGAGTATTTTCAACATCGATTTACTTTATGGTAATGGTAGAAGCAATAGTTTCATTGGCAAGGTAGTGAAGTTTTTGCAATAATGGTCTAGCAAATCATACATCGGTAACTTCCATCATCGCCACAAAAATTATGCTTTAGTTATTGAGAGTCTGTGTAGTATATTCGCAGAACTATCTGTGAATAGGGGAACTACGGGGATAAAAATAGTTGCAGAGTCCAAAATCATGAACTCTTATTTAGAACTACAAATATTAAAAATAAGTCAATTGAATTATATTACCGTACCAATTGTTTCAACAATACGCCTTCATGAATTCTGACAAAACCATATAACAAGATAGTACTGTAAATTTCTCGTAACTATTAAATATCAATAAGTTGTTTTTAGCTTATTTTCACAAGCTGCCTATAACAGCGAATGAAAATTGCTTACAACTTACATGAATACACTATGACTATATTTCATATTTTATTATTGAAATAACTTATATACATAAGCACTTGTATGATAAGCCATTATGTTATAGTCACTTAACTAAGATATTTATCCAAATAGCACCTAAACCAATGAATAACATAGTTTAGGAAATTGTTAGAAAAAGTCTAAAGCTGCATAGAAATAAGCAAATTTTCCACAAACATTTTATGAATGAAATTGCTAAAAGTTTGGTGCTAACAAAAAGCACAAGTCATTTACCTCTTCAATGAAGTACCGAACTTGATCTTGCCATAAATCAACCGAATACACAAGCTCAGTCGCCCAAGGTTCGGTTTCATCTCCAAAACCCCAAGAAGAAACATTTCCACTTGATGCAATCCCTCCTTCCTTATACAAAGTAGGATCTTCAAAAGGCAAAGACATTCCCTGTCCTAGAAAATCCAGCGCCCAAACACGAAAATCACGACCTAAATCCATCAACTGCTTCTCATAATGAAAAGAACCAACCCCAAAACCCGGCAAAAAGAGAACATTAGGAGAATCCACATTTTCACAACCAGCCTTCTCATAGTGTACATTCAACTTAGGTTTCCATCCCTTAAAACAACTACTTATTACCGCTCCGGATTCGCCGTTTAACTCATCAGGCAAACCGGGAATCAAAACCTTAGAAGCAGGTTCATCTATCCCTACAATATCTCTTGCTTCTTCTTCATTAATCACGTAATCACCATACCTTCCACTATTAACCTTGAATTTGAGTCTTTTAGAGCCTCCAAACCCACTTTCTGACCTAAATCCTCTTTGTTGATGACCCTTTTCAAAAAACCTCACTGACCCAATTTTGAAAACATTATTGGTAAAACAAACTCCATGTTTTCTATTATAAGAAACCGTTGATTGAGATGATGAATTCAAGCTATTTTTCACTGATTTTGTCTTTGTGTTCACAACTTGCAAACATGGTGCAGAACCATATGAAAGAGTTTCCATACCCTAGAAACTGTATTCTACATAAAAAATAAAAAATAAAACTATTCAGTACACTATAAATTCAACTTGATTTTCACAAAAACATGAAGAAGAATAAACAAAAAAACCAAATTGAATCTATTTAGCAGAAAACATAAGCAATTAACATAAATTTGGAACAAATCAATAAGTGGTTTTCATACAATAATAAATGAAATTAGAAAGATTAGTTTTTCAAGCTTTAAATTTAATTAAACAAAACAAAGTAATAATAATCACTAAACATGGACATGATTATGAAAACTTTACCTTTAATTTAATGAGAGAAGAAGCATGAGAATCTATAGGTACACAAGATTGTTGTATATGTCAGTATTTTTTGTATTAGGTTCAGATTCACACAGATATAGTTTGGTTTAGACTTTAGTGTTGCTTGGAAGAATCTACTTCCTATATGGACCAAGAAAAACCTGTGATATATTTTTTTGGGTTTAATTTGTATGTATTATTACATTCTATATATATATATATATATATATATATATATATATATATATATATATATATATATATATATATATATATATATATATATATATATATATATATATATATATATATATATATAATATATATATATATATATATATATATATATTATATATTATATATATAATATATATATAATAATATATATATCTATTATATATATATATATATATATAATATATATATATATATTATATATATATATATATATATATATATATAAAAGAGTGAAAATGTGATTTTTTTTTTAAATTACCACTTTTAAAAAAAGAATCAAAAATAATAAATAATTCAAAAAAAATAACAAAATAACCATTTTTAAAAAGAGGATGCGTCAGATGAACTGGCGCATCCTCTGAGCAACCAAAGGAGGCGCCAATAGCATTGGCGTATGCATTGGTCTCATGGGGAAGCGCCAATGCTCCTGGCGCCTTAGTGGTGTATGTGGTATATGCGTCAATTCATCTGACGCATACACACCTTGTATTATTTTATTTATTTTTATTTTTTTAATTTTTAATTTGGTTTATTTATTAGATAAAAAAGAATAATGTAAAAAAAAATTATTGATGTGGTAATAATTGGTTACATTGAACTGACAATAAACTAATGACCGGTCCGATTATAACGTCCTCCTGTTTCACATCCAGGTGTGTTAGTTTGTCTCCGAGGTGTCCCACGATTTTCTTGAGGTGTTTGAGGTATTTGTGTTCTGACCTGATCGAACGATGATTGGTGGGAAGGTCCGGCGGAAGTTCCAGCGGTATTTGACAGATGCGTCATCATTTGTTCCCAATATCCGGAGGGGCTCTGGCCAAAGGCGCTTCCGTAATGGAGCTCGGTGCCCATGTCATCGTAGTTAGGACGTTGGGGTTGGGTGGATTGGGGACGGTATAGTTTCCCAAATTTGGCCATTGAATCGTTTTGGAAACGAAGCAATGGTTCCTGGGGCGTACTATAGTTAAACAATGGTTAGGTGTTATGGTGATGGGATGTTTGGGTGGTCATTGGTGGGGGGGCTACGATGAAGTAACCCATATGAATCATTTAGGCTATAGACAATTGTGGTTGTAGGGTTTGATTCTTGGTTTTGTGTTTGAGTGGGTTGTATGAATGGATTGCGACGTTGGATGGTTGGTTGTTGGGTGGATGGCATGAACGGGTTGCGAGGTTGGGTGTTTGGTTGTTGTGTGTATGTGGTAGGTTGATGTTGTGAGGTTGGTTGTTGGGTTTGGGTGGGTTGACATTGGTCGATGACGAAGCAAGTAGGCGTGGATCCATCAAATACCACGGCTCAGATACAAATTGTTGAGTTGTTACCGACCTAAACCATGCCATATATTGTTGAGTCAGTCTTGCACCATGGATGACTGGTTCGTTTAAGATGTGTTGTCGTTGATTCCTTCATTGACGACACATCTCTTTGGCAAAGTCTCTCCAGTCAGAATAATCTCATTGTGCATCAACCCTTTTTTTATGCCAATTCCCCAAACACGTCGGAGGTTCTGAAATCTGTTGTAGCATGTCGAACTGCAGTTTGACCCGATCACTCTGGTGCATTTCAACCGTAGTGAATCGGATAATCGGTATCTTCATTGTCCAAACTGCAGCATCGTCATGGTTCACATCATGATCAAGACCCAGATATGGCCTCCAGATAAATTGTAAAACAATAAGAAACGATTAGATGAAAAATAATTTGATAAGTATTTTTAAATAAAAATATAGTTATGTAGGAGTATTACATCGTCATGTCCAATGTGGTCCAATAGATTGTGATAGACTACAATAGCGTGTTTCAGACACCTATTGTAGTTCATCCCCCTTACTGACACCTTAGATAAAAAAAATGAAAAATATTATTTACTATTAATTATATTATAAAATATAATTAACTAAATGGAAAAGTGTTAGAGTTACTTAGTTGCAAACGGGAACACGAATGAGTTCTCGTTTATCGGGGCGAGCGACAGCATTCTTGACCAACCCAAGCTTGTAGCAAATACACACATGAAAAAAAAATACAGGTATTCTTTTTTGCAGTTTTACACATTGCACTATATAGATGAGACAACACAGCTGAACCCCAACTATATGTGTTTACCTTATTAATGTTGTGTAACAAAGATAAATACATAATATTTACTTAATTACATGTACTTTATGGAAACAAAAAATTACCAAATAAAATCATAATATAACACCGAGCTTTAATTATTTTCTCGTACTCGGTTGAATCTTCGGACAATACTATACTTGCATAATATTGTTTAAGGTATTTTAAATTTATACCTTGCCCAATTGACCGGATGACTCTCCCTCAATTTTGTCGTCTAACAAAGGGGAACCCAATAATTCATTGCAGATAGAGTTGTCTTGGTTAACTCTACCATTCACGGTCTTTCCATCTATACGTAGACCCAACAACATATACACGTTCTCAAGTGTGACAGTACACTCACTGATCGGAAGGTGAAATGTGTGGGTCTCGGGTCTCCACCGCTCCAACAAAGCAAGAATGAACTTGTAGTCCACTGAGTACGAAACAATGTTAAGGAGATTTCCAAATCCACATCCTCTAATATATGATTCTATTAAAGGATCATGGGGTACATATTCATGTACAGGCATCTAAAACGTTTTGTATCCTAATAACAAATAAGTAAGAAATGCAATAAGAAGAAGAAATACATAATGCAAACATAGATAACAAAGGTATACGACTTAAAAACGAAATAAGTAAAAAGAGAGTGATAACATACAAATGTCGAGATATTCTCGAGTGTTCCTCTGTGTTCATCACCCATAGTTAACAGAGATATAATTTGATGTTGCAGAGCTTGAGTATGGCATAGAAATAGTATGGCAAAGAAAGATTATAGATGAGTAGTGTTGGAGATGATTTGATATTGTGATATGAAAGGTTATTTATAGATGAATGAGTTAGTCGATTTACAACCTACGAAGCATGGGATTGGTTGCATGCAATGACAAAAGTAGACTAGCATTTGTCTTAGGTGCATGCATGTGAAGAATCACATGCAAGGAAGAGGTGTCCTTCCTCTTGGCGCCTACATGTGATTATTCACATGCAAGGAAGAGGCGTCCTTCCTCTTGGCGCCTAGGTGTAAGTGAATGGAAGGGGCGCCCTTCCTCTTGGCGCCTTGGTGTAATTGAATTGAAGGGGCACCCTTCCTCTTGGCGCCCATGTTGCTTTATGGCGCCTAGGGAATGGGCGCCTGTTAGGAATATTAGGGCACAAAGATTCCTTACTTTAGAGATTCCCTGGGCGCATGTGTGTTCTTATCATTCTTGTCACTGCATGTGGATTCTTTTCACTGCATGCATGGTCAAGTATGTACAAACGAACCAAGTGATCAATGCGTTCAATGTTTACGCTATTTAGGTTATGCAGATGAAAAACTTAGCAATGCATTCAATTTCAGTAAAGAATAGAAAGTTAGATTTTTTTAAAATGTCTTCCACACAACATTACATGATCAATGCCCATATCGAAGGTGAAATATTTGATCATCATTTATTCGGTTTTTGTTTTTGAAACACAGAGGTAACTCGGTTTACAATAAATCGACGATCAAATTTTTCACATCTAAAACAAAGAATAGAAAAGAAATTGCAGTGCAGTAATGTGAACTAAATCATCTATAAAAATACTGTTTGGTTTGCAGAAAACCAGGTGAAGTTTTATCAGAAGAAGATTCGAGATGATGATGATGATCAGCATATGTTTGTCAGTCACGAACAATCTGGTTACAACGATACAGATTTGTATATATTACCATATCAACAACAAGTGTCTCAGTTCATTGATCAGTCACAAGTGTTTTGTGAGACTGATGACGGACAAGCTGAGGTGAATGTTCCAAATGACGAAGAAGAAGAAGCCGAGATCATGGTTGATTCAATGGTGAACGTTGATGAGGAAGATGAGCGAATACCAGCAAGTCATGTATATTGTCCACCCCAAAACATGACAAGGTTGAATTTGGGTTCCGGTGAACCTTCATAAGACATATGGTACAATTCTTATGTGCAAATGCAAGGATCTTTGAAACAATTAGACACATTTCGCACAAAAGAGGAATGTGTAAAAGCCATTAAGAAATTACACATGCAACTATCAACTGATTTCATAGTTGACAGAACTAACGCATTGAGGTATAAAATTTATTTTACGAATGAGCACTACCTTTTTAGGTTGTCAGCTTCGTACAAGAAGAGGAGCGAGTCTTGGGAGATTGGATCAATGGGTCTAGATCACGCATGCATGCTGACAAACCCAATGCAGGATCATCGTAAATTAAGCTCTCAGCTAATATGCGATGAAATATTGTCTTTCGTTGGCGATAATTCGTCGTTAAAGGTGAGTACAATAATCGCGCATATTAGGGCAAAGTACGAGTACACTCCATCATATAGGAAGGCATGGATAGCTAGGACAAAGGTTGTTGAAAAAGTGTTTGGTAATTGGGAGAAGTCTTACAAACAACTTCTAAAATACTTTTTGGCTCTAAAACAATATGCTCCCGGGACTATTGTCAAGTTGGAAACATTGCTCGCTTATACACCAGACGGGATGTGTGCTGTTGGAAATGGAATATTCCACCGTCTCTTCTGGGCATTGTAGCGGGAAATTCATGATCATCAAGCTATTGACAAGCTAGAGATCAAATAACAAGAGTCGCCACCGTACTTTTATTGTTTCCAAGGGAAAAGGGAAAAAGTACAAACAAAACCCAAAAGTAAGAAGTTTTCAAATCAAAACTAATAAAAAGGCAGAGAACACAGGTAAGGGGGTTGGTTACACAAAGGGAAGGTGTTAGCACCAAAAGTGTCCTAGGTACTCCTAGGGAGCCCTTTTTGTGTGCATATATATTTTGTACAAAGTGATGTTTACAAACAAGTAGAATGGGGGGATGAGAAAAGAATTCATTAATTATATTTTTTTGTGATGCATTGCTTTTAATAAAAATTTAAGTTTGGAATGCACAAAGGCCTAAAAATTGTTTGAATGAGTTAGTTCTTTTTGTCTTTTTGAAAGTTTAAGTCAAGTATAGTTAAGTCCACTTACAAGTTTGATTTAAGAAAATAAGTTTGAAAATGCAATGGCATAAGGCCAAAGTTGGAAAAATCACTTGATCAATGGTATAGGTCAAAAGTGACCTATAATGTAACCTCATATCACATGCTCAAAAAGGTTGAATTAGCTCCCACTCTAAACATAAAAGTTGAAATAGACACATTGAATTTTATTTTGAAACTTGGAAATCTTTCATCTCATAAAAATTGAGCAAGTTATGGCCTTGGGAAGTTGACTTTCAAATTAGGGTTTCAACAAAATGACCTATAATGTTTCAACATAGAAAATGATTTTCCAAGCAAAACTAGCTCTATGTCTCAACATGAAAGTTGTTTGGAATGTCATTTAGAGTAAGTTTTCTCTTGGAATCATTTTCATATGGTGAAAATTGTAGGAGATAGGGTCTAGGGAGACTCAGTTTTGATCAGATGAATCCATCTGGCCAACCACCATCAACCAACTTGCTAACTTCCAAGTATCTTGACTTTATTGGCTCATGGTAGATCATATATGCATAAGATGACGATTTTTGAAATGTACCTTGAGAAATTTTATCAATTGGTGAGATAGCTTGTTGGAGAAGTTACTCAAGATACCCAGTCAAACTAGGGTTTCCAAGGCAAATCACCCTCAAACTCTTGAAGAAAACTTGATCAACATAACATGTAGGAATCATTGGGACTCATATATTATGTTCATAACCATTCTTGTATCAATTCTTGGTTGTGCTCTTTGTTCATGAGGGTCTCAAACCCTATATGTGAACTTGATGAATCAATGGAATCATGCCCTTCCTACAAAAGAGTTAGACAAATGCAAAGACATATTTTTGGTATTTTGGTTAGTGAAATGATAAAATACAAGTGTGATAGAATCACAAAGTGCTTGGTGATCTCTCCCAAAACAAACCCAATGAAAGAGGGGTAAGGAGGATGCCAAGGTATGATCCCAATGCTAATGTTTATGATGGAATTGCATGAGGGATCTTAGGGTCAAAATTGGGGTCTTATAGGCATATCAACCATGCATCATAGGTTTTTCTTTCTGTAAACCAAATATACAAATTGATGGTACATGGTTGTACGGGAAATATAAAGTAACGTTACTGATGGCAGTGGCACAAGATGGGAACAACAACATTTTTCCAATCGCCTTTGCCCTAGTTGAAGGGGAGACTGCTGAAGGATGGAGTTTTTTCCTAATAAATCTCTGATTTCACGTTGCACCTCATCATAAATTATGTTTGATCTCCGACAGATACTCTTCACTCATCAGTGCATATAATACATTGACAATGACTGGCAAAATCCTTCTTCAACGCATGTGTTCTGTATTAGACATATTGCTCAGAATTTCATGCGGGAAATCAAAGATAAGACGTTACGTAAGAAGGTTGTCGATGCAGGTTACGCATTATCAGAACCTTCTTTCAAACACTATTGTGAAGAAATAAGATTCTCAAACGAAGATGCAGCACGGTGGATCGATCGTATTCCATTGGAGAAGTGACCTAGGGCATACGACAACGGTCAATGTTGGAGACACATGACAACAAATCTTGTGGAATTAATAAACCCTGTCTTCAAAGGCATCAGTAACCTACCTATAACCGCTTTGGTGCAGGCAATATATTTAAGGCTAGAGGCACTATTTGAGAGCCTACGTTCCAAATGGAGTTCAGTGTTGCAATTTGGGCAATTGTTCAGTGATGCTTCAATGAAATTCACTAGACATGAAGCTGCCAAAGAAAACACACATGTAGTCACGGTGTTTGACCGCACTAAAGGTTGGTATAGTGTTGTTGAGTCCATGGATCACAATGAGGGCATGCTAATGGGACAGTACATAGTCGAACTAGATAGAGGTTGGTGTGACTGCGGAAAGTTCCAAGCCTTTCGTACGCCCTGCTCCCATGTCATTGTAGCATGCTCAAAGGTTCGAAGGGATCCATCCTACTTGCTATCTGAAGTTTACAAAGTCATCAGCCTATCATATGTTTATAAAATTAGTTTTTTTATAGTGGCAAAAGAGGATTACTGGCCAGAATATCAAGGGGACATCGTCTGGCACAACGAAGTTATGCGAAGGAAGAAAAATGGTCGCCCAAACAGTACCCGGATTCGAACCGAAATGGATACGGAGAACAAAATGGTTAGATTATGTAGTTCATGTCGTCAGTCAGGTCGCAATCGTAATAACTGTCCTAGTGTTGGAACGAGCACAACCAGATAAATTCACATGTACCTCTATTGCAATATATGAAAAACTAAATTTATTTCATATTAGACGTCTGTGATGAAAGTACCATTACATAAACAATAACACAAAAAATTAAAACAACTAGAATACAAGAACTATGCGATTACAACCATCAAAACAATTTTGAACATGTAATGCATCATCCTACGAACGTCTTGGTCGGTCTTAATATCCACTCATTCGCGCACTTCTCCGTTTTGGTTGAACGTGGACACAAGTCATTGTATTCTTCTAATCCTTTCACCCTCTAACCAAATGTACAACGTCCGATTAAGACGTTCAAACATATATGTGTTCCAAAGTCGAATCTGTACCAGAGCCGCAACGGCGGAAAATATTACATCGACTTTTCGCTTCTGAATGTATGCAAACATTGTTAAAACACAAAAACTTGAAGGTGAGTGGGGTTGAATTAGAGAAAATATGGTAGTAGGAGATGATTTTGTGTGAAAAATATTGCATCCAAGGCGTGACATTTATACAGAGTGGACATAAAATGCATGCGCTAAGAGAGTTGGCGTCCAACATGACATGACATGCAGCCGCCAGAGACATTGGCGCCTGCACTTAAGGCAGCACTAAGGCGCCAGGGGCATTGGCGCCTCCTCATGAGGGCCAATGCATGCGTCAATGCCATTGGCGCCTTCTCATGAGGAGTCCAATGCTTGTGTCAGTGCTATTGGCGCCTCCTTTGGTTGCTTAGAGGATGCGCCAGTTCTTCTGGCGCATCCTTTTCTAAAAGTGATTATTTTGGTATTTTTTTTGAATTATTTGTTATTTTCATTTTTTTTTAAAATTGGTTATTTTTTAAAAAAAACTGAAAAAATATATTATATTTTTCAGTAATAAACTAATAGAGGTATTTTTATTAAAAACTCATTAATAATTATGTATTTATTTTTATAAAAATAAGTATTATATTAAGAGATTAAGAAAAAATATATATAATAGATTTTATAATTAAGGAGAAAAGGTGTGATAATTAAGAAGAGTCAAATACTTTTTAAAATTAAGCAAACATAATAGTAGTATATTATAAGATGACTTATAAGTTATAAAATCTTTTTATTTTAAAAGTCTATTAAATCTTGAACTGAGAATTATATAATAAAGCGATATGTAAATATTGAATATTAATTAAATAATGAAGTGATGATTAAATGTTAATTTAAATAATTTTAGACATTGATTGATAACTCTATCACCAATGGTCATACTTTTTAAAGACTATTTCTCTTTTTAGAATATATATATATATATATATATATATATATATATATATATATATATATATGATCTCAGATATCCTGAATTCAATCGATTGATGGTGATTAAAGACGCATGTCTCTCTCTGAATAAGGTTAATTAATGAGGAAGTATCAAGGTGGCTTAGGAATTGGAACGAGTTTTTTGAGTCTAGGTTTACATAATCCCTTAAGCATGAGGCTTGTAAAGGTGATATGTTTTAGGTGGGAGATCAGATTGCACATAATCCCTTAAGCGTGAGGTATGTAAGAGCGAGATGCTTTAAGTGAGAGGCTGAATCATACAGTCCCTCAAGTACGAATCCTATAAGGACAAGATGCCTTAAGTGAGAGACTGGATTGTACACAGTCTCTCAAGCATGAGACCTGTAAGTGAGATGAGCTTTAGGTGAGACCCCGCTTTGGCGCACTCTACTCTTCTAATGTCGTTACATGAGGTCGTGGTCGATTATTCCTTTGGCTATTTCCTAATCTCTTGATCTTTCTGTTTTTACTAGGGGTATAGTTCTGGTTATCTCTAATTACTGCTAAGTTACTCGGGACTTACATAGAACTCATGTTCATCATTAACCTCTACATCTCTAGACTACTAACGTTAAATTTGGTCATTTTCTTGTCTATCACTTGGGTAATTAAATAGACAAAACTCTTTATTTTTCAAAATCACTTCAAATTCTAGTCATTTACAAAACTCTTTTGTGCTTTCTACTCATTTCTCTACATCTTCTCTCGTTCTTTAACTGCTAAAAATATTAGGTAATACCTAAACCCTTTTTTAAACATGCCATAATAATAGTTAGTATATTATTAAATGATGTTTTGGGTCGGCCAAAAGGCTCAAGATAGCAAAGCCTACATTGATTCATTATGTTCAATTCAAGGTATAAATACCTTTCTACGTCAATTTTAGGCACACTTTCCTAATCCTTGCTTTTCATTTCTCTTTTTTGGAGTATTGAACTAACTTGAGTGTTGGAGGGCCTTGCAGGTCCACACCCTTCTCTTCCACTAAAGCACCAAAAATTCACCATCACGCCATTGGAGAATAGGACTTTCGATTCAAGATTCTTCATCAACGTAATATGTAACACCCTTCTAAAATACCCAAATATTTAATTAAAAACAACAATATGTCAATCAGAGTAAATATGCAATTTAAGGGTGTCACACAATATTTCACACCATTCAACAATATATCCTGTCATGCTCATTTATTTAATCAAAATAAGACATTTTTGCATAATTCGCAGCGGATACGAAATAACAACATTCAAATCATGTACTACATTACATGTAAAGTTGTTCAACAACTAAAAGAAAACATAGTAAAACATCCCATCCCGATGTTACATCTACTAGAGCATGACCCACTAAGGACTACACTAGACTCCAAGGACTAGCCTCTATTCAATCACTGCTCGTTACCTGAAAACATAGTTGTAAGGGTGAGTTCCTCAATCGATATAATAAGCATTATAAAATATCATGTAATGCTAAGTAATATAACACATATCATCACCCTAATCAGATTACACATATTCAGCAACGGCAATATCAACTCATAATCATCACCATCATCATACTCAAACTCAAAACAATCATAAAACACACGTATAATATTGGAATACATCCATTCATATTATACGCCATACATACATATATTATGCAATGAGACTCCATGCATGCGGTACCGACTATTCGTGAACATATAGTTCAACTTCACCGACCAAATCCAGGTACGGCTACCAAGCTCACTAGTCCCACTCATTTGAGACCTAGTGACTCACATCACTAATTCCTCACCATGGGAATTAGCTACCACCCCAAGGGCCATGCTATGCACGCTAAATCACCTAGCATGCAAACATCAACAACAATCCACAATAGCTCATCACTAATTCCTCACCATGGGAATTAGCTACCACCATAAAGGCCACAACATGCATGCTAATCACCTAGCAATGCTACATCATCAACAACAATTCAAGAATAGATATATGCTCACACTCTAAGCCATAAAACAGTCTATTCACAAATGCACACATAACTGATACATTCACAGCATCATGCATACCATCACACATCATCAGTATTTTATCACATAAGCATATCATGTCATACCAAATAACAACCACAGTATTAGCACACTCTACTAATACCTATACTACTCAAAACAACGGGAAATGATCCCTAATATATCATACATCATCTGAATTACGTTACTCAGCTGGACAGTTAAAAACTGCACAACAACAGCTCAGGAAAATCACAATCCTACCCATACGCGTATTGCCTAACCCCATACGCGTATGGCCCATCTCCTGACAAAATCCCATACGCGTAACACCATCTCATACGCGTATGCTACGCGTACCACTTCCCCATACGCGTACCAACAGAGACCAAAACACGTTCAAAACATCATCTTCCTCATCCATACGCGGATTACCTAGTGCCATACGCGTACCATGCCATTTCATACGCGTATTGCCTAGTGCCATACGCGTATGACCAGAAACCAGAATTTCCAGATCTGCTATGGCTTTCTCTGCTACGAGATCTATCCAATTCAACCTTCCACAGTCCAATTTTTACACATTATTCGTTCATATCCTCTAACACAAATCATACCCTATTCGATTTCACAGAATCTAACATTTCTACATCTAATTCCTACGAATTCCTCTCAATTATAACCCAATTTCGTTCATCCAAAAAGTTCACAATTTCATCATAATCATCCAATTCAGAGATCAATCAATGGTCTATCACTACCCAGTACATATTATCCCATAATACCCATTAAACGATGATAAACCCCCCTTACCTGAGTTAATCCGGCGAATCTTTAAGCTTCAAGCTCTTCCTCCCTTCAACCCTTGTTCTCTGGCTCTCTTTGCCCTTTTCCACTTTCTGTCTCTTTTCCTTTTTCCACTTTCTGTCTCTTCTCCCTTTTCACGTGAAAAATAAACCTTTTTACTAAAATGGGACCTTTTCTAACTTCCAACTTTTATTCCAATAAAATAATAACCCAATAATAATAATTCCAATAATAATAAAAATTCCAATTATTTAATTAAATTAATAAATGTGTTATTAACTCAATTTAAATAATTATCTTATTTTATCGGGGTGTTACAACTCTCCCCCACTAAAAGAGTTTTCGTCCTCGAAAACATACCTCAAGCGAATAACTCTGGATAAGACTCCTTCATCTGACTCTCCAGTTCCCAAGTCACATTGCCACCTGCTGGTCCTCCCCAAGCTACCTTCACCAAGGCAATCTCTTTACCCCGCAACTGCTTCAACTCTCGATCCTCAATCCTCATAGGTGATGTTTCAACAGTCAGGTTATCTCTCACCTGGACTTCATCTACTTGGACCACATGCGACGGATCGTGAATGTACCTCCTCAACTGAGACACATGAAAAACCTCATGCAAATTCGCAAGTGACGGCGGTAAAGCGATACGATAGGCTACTTCCCCTATCCTTTCCAAAATCTGATAAGGACCAATAAATCGAGGTGTCAACTTCTTCGACTTCAAAGCTCGACCAACCCCAGTTATCGGAGTAACACGAAGAAACACATGATCTCCCTCTTGGAACTCAAGTGACTTCCTCCTCTTGTCGTGATAACTCTTCTGACGACTCTGAGCAATTCTCATCTTCTCCTGAATCATCTTAATCTTTTCCGTAGTTTGTTGAACAATCTCCGGTCCAACCACCGCACTCTCACCGGACTCATACCAACATAAAGGCGTCCGACATCTCCTACCATACAAAGCTTCAAACGGTGCCATACCAATGCTCGAATGAAAACTATTGTTGTAGGTGAACTCAATCAAAGGTAAATAACAATCCCAAGCACCTCCTTTTTCCAAAACACAAGCTCTCAAAAGATCCTCTAGTGACTGAATCGTTCTCTCAGTCTGACCATCAGTTTGCGGATGATATGCAGAACTCAATCTCAGCTTAGTTCCCAAAGCCCTCTGCAAACCTTCCCAGAACTTCGATGTAAATCTAGGATCTCTGTCCGAAACAATACTCGACGGAATACCATGCAAACTTACAACCTTCTCAATATACAACTCAGCTAATCTCTCTAACGGATAATCCATTCTGATCGGAATGAAATGAGCCGATTTCGTCAATCTGTCAACAATCACCCAAATAGCTTCAAAATTCTTACTTGTTCTCGGTAAACCAGAAACAAAATCCATACTGATACTATCCCACTTCCACTCTGGAATAGCCAACGGTTGCATTAGCCCAGACGGCTTCTGATGCTCAATCTTTGACTTCTGACAAGTCAAACAAGAATAAACAAAACTTGCAATTTCTCTTTTCATTCCCGGCCACGAAAATAACTTTTTCAAATCATGATACATCTTCGTAGCCCCAGGATGAATACTCAAGCTGCTACGATGACCTTCTTCAAGAATACTCTTCTTAAGTTCGGTAACATCCGGAATACACACCCGATTACCAAATTTCAAAACACCATTCTCATCAACTCTAAATTCACCACCTTGACCTTGATTCACTAGAGTCAATTTATCAACAAAAAACACATCGGATTTCTGACCCTCTCTAATCTCATCCAGAATACCACTCGTTAACTTCAACATTCCCAATTTAACACTATTGTGAGTACTCTCACACACCAAATTCAAGTCTCTGAACTGCTCAATTAAATCCAATTCTTTAACCATTAACATAGACATATGTAATGATTTCCGACTCAATGCATCAGCCACTACATTTGCCTTAC
The DNA here is from genome assembly GCF_024323335.1 of Lathyrus oleraceus. Taxonomy (NCBI): domain Eukaryota; kingdom Viridiplantae; phylum Streptophyta; class Magnoliopsida; order Fabales; family Fabaceae; genus Lathyrus; species Lathyrus oleraceus. The sequence goes on from NC_066583.1 coordinate 492,181,713, forward strand.
CCGGATGGTAATTCAAACCAAAGTCATAATCCTTCAGAAACTCTAACCATCTCCTCTGTCTCATATTCAGCTCTTTCTGATCAAACAAATACTTTAAACTTTTATGGTCACTGAAAACCTCAAATCTTGACCCGTACAAGTAATGTCTCCATAACTTCAGAACAAATACCACGGCTGCCAACTCTAAATCGTGCGTCGGATAGTTCCTCTCATGAACCCTCAGCTGTCTCGAAGCATAAGCTATAACCTGCTTATTCTGCATCAATACACCACCCAAACCCAACAATGAAGCATCACAGTAAACCTCAAATGATTCCGACGAACTCGGTAATATCAGAATAGGAGCAGTAGTCAACCTTCTCTTTAACTCTTGGAAACCTTCTTCACATTTTGAGTCCCAAACAAACGCTTGCCCCTTTCTATTCAACATTGTCAATGGTAATGCCAACTTAGAAAATCCTTCAATGAACTTCCTATAATAACCTGCAAGTCCAAGAAAACTCCTTATCTCAGAAACTGACTTCGGAGCTTCCCACTTAGATACCGCTTCTATCTTAGAAGGATCAACAGCAACACCACCTCTTGAAATCACATGACCAAGAAAACTAACCTCTTCTAACCAAAATTCACACTTGGACAATTTAGCAAATAACTTCTTTTCTCGCAGAACTCCTAAAACCACTCTCAAATGCTCAGCATGCTCTTCTTCAGATTTCGAATACACCAAAATATCATCAATAAACACCACAACAAACTTATCTAGGTACGGATGGAAAATCCTATTCATATACTCCATAAATACTCCAGGCGCATTAGTCACACCAAAAGGCATTACAGAATACTCATAATGTCCATACCTCGTTCTGAAAGCAGTCTTCTGAATATCTTCAGTTTTCACACGTATCTGATGATATCCCGATCTCAAATCTATCTTGCTGAACACACTCGCACCGACCAACTGATCCATCAAATCATCAATCCTCGGCAAAGGATACCGATTCTTGATCGTCACTTTATTCAGTTGCCTGTAGTCCACACACAACCTCATAGTACCTTCTTTCTTCTTAACCAATAACACTGGTGCACCCCACGGTGACACACTCGGACGAATAAATTTCTTATCCAACAGATCCTCTAACTGGCTCTTCAATTCAGTTAACTCAACAGCAGACACACGGTACGGAGCCATCGATATCGGCCTAGTACCAGGTACCAAATCAATCGAGAACTCAACTTCACGCTCTGGCGGCAATTCATTCACTTCTTCCGGAAACACATCAGGAAAATCACACACCACGGCTAGATCACCAATCGCCAGTTTATCTTTAGCCTCCAAAGTCGCTAACAGCACAAACAATTCTGCCCCATCTGCTACTTCCTCATTCACCTGCCTTGCAGATAGAAACAAATCCTTTCCTTCCTCAATCTCAGGAAATATCACAGTCTTATCAAAATAGTTGATAGAAACTCGGTTAAACACCAACCAGTTCATACCCAAGATAACATCGATCTGCACTAGTGGGAGACACGCTAGGTCCACCCCAAAGTCTCTACCAAAAATACTCAGAGGACAATTTAAACAAACTGAAGTAGTAGTCACTGAACCCTTCGCAGGAGTATCAATCACCATACTTCCAAGCATCTCAGATATCTCTAACTTAAGTCTCACAGCACAATCCAAAGATATAAAGGAATGAGTCGCACCTGTGTCAATAATAGCTACAAGAGGAAAGCCATTAATATAACACGTACCTCGGATCAACCGATCATCTGCAGCAGTCTCAGCACCCGATAAAGCAAAGACCTTGCCTCCCAACTGATTCTCTTTCTTCGGCTTAGGACACTGTGGGCTGATATGACCCACCTCTCCACAGTTGAAACAAGTCATAGTCTTCAACCGGCACTCTGCAGCCAAGTGACCACCCTTGCCACACTTGAAACACTTCTTCTCAGCACTGGTACACTCATGGAAACGATGTCCAGCCTAGCCACATCTGTAACACTTAGCAAGGGCACTGGAGTCTCCCCCACTAGGCCTCTTCATCCCACTCTGTCTCTGGAAACCTTTGCCAGCTGCATACGGTTTCCCACGATCATTCTGATTCTTGCCTTTCCTATCAACCCTTTGCTGATAGCTCTCTGCTCTAGCCTTGGAATCCTGTTCAAAAATCCTGCAACAGTCAACCAAATTAGAAAACACTCTGATCCGCTGATACCCAATAGCCTGCTTAATCTCGGGACGCAACCCGTTCTCAAACTTCACACACTTTGAAAATTCCCCAGTAGCCTCGTTATAGGGAGTGTAATACTTCGACAGCTCTGTGAACTTAGCAGCATACTCAGTAACAGACCGATTGCCCTGCTTCAATTCCAAGAACTCTATCTCTTTCTTTCCTCTGACATCCTCTGGAAAGTACTTCCTCAGGAATCTCTCTCTGAACACAGCCCAAGTGATCTCAGCATTCCCAGCAGATTCCAACTCAGTGCGGGTAGCAACCCACCAGTCATCGGCTTCCTCTGACAGCATATGCGTACCGAACCTGACCTTCTGGTTATCGGCACACTCAGTCACTCGGAAGATTCTCTCGATCTCCTTCAACCACTTCTGAGCGCCATCTGGATCGTATGCTCCCTTGAACATTGGAGGATTGTTCTTCTGGAACTCACTCAGTTGACGAGCAGCTCCCATTCCCACAACATTCGGATTTCCTCCAAGTACTCCAGCTAGCATACCCAGAGCCTCAGCAATTGCAGCATCATCTCTACCTCTTCCAGCCATCTCTATTCTGAAAACCCAACAAGCTAAAACAATAAGTACTGATAGGGTTACACAACACCTATCCCGTACAGGGGAAACAGAATAATTACGACTCGACTCGACCGACTATGCTCTGATACCACTAATGTAACACCCTTCTAAAATACCCAAATATTTAATTAAAAACAACAATATGTCAATCAGAGTAAATATGCAATTTAAGGGTGTCACACAATATTCCACACCATTCAACAATATATCCTGTCATGCTCATTTATTTAATCAAAATAAGACATTTTTGCATAATTCGCAGCGGATACGAAATAACAACATTCAAATCATGTACTACATTACATGTAAAGTTGTTCAACAACTAAAAGAAAACATAGTAAAACATCCCATCCCGATGTTACATCTACCAGAGCATGACCCACTAAGGACTACACTAGACTCCAAGGACTAGCCTCTATTCAATCACTGCTCGTTACCTGAAAACATAGTTGTAAGGGTGAGTTCCTCAATCGATATAATAAGCATTATAAAATATCATGTAATGCTAAGTAATATAACACATATCATCACCCTAATCAGATTACACATATTCAGCAACGGCAATATCAACTCATAATCATCACCATCATCATACTCAAACTCAAAACAATCATAAAACACACGTATAATATTGGAATACATCCATTCATATTATACGCCATACATACATATATTATGCAATGAGACTCCATGCATGCGGTACCGACTATTCGTGAACATATAGTTCAACTTCACCGACCAAATCCAGGTACGGCTACCAAGCTCACTAGTCCCACTCATTTGAGACCTAGTGACTCACATCACTAATTCCTCACCATGGGAATTAGCTACCACCCCAAGGGCCATGCTATGCACGCTAAATCACCTAGCATGCAAACATCAACAACAATCCACAATAGCTCATCACTAATTCCTCACCATGGGAATTAGCTACCACCATAAAGGCCACAACATGCATGCTAATCACCTAGCAATGCTACATCATCAACAACAATTCAAGAATAGATATATGCTCACACTCTAAGCCATAAAACAGTCTATTCACAAATGCACACATAACTGATACATTCACAGCATCATGCATACCATCACACATCATCAGTATTTTATCACATAAGCATATCATGTCATACCAAATAACAACCACAGTATTAGCACACTCTACTAATACCTATACTACTCAAAACAACGGGAAATGATCCCTAATATATCATACATCATCTGAATTACGTTACTCAGCTGGACAGTTAAAAACTGCACAACAACAGCTCAGGAAAATCACAATCCTACCCATACGCGTATTGCCTAACCCCATACGCGTATGGCCCATCTCCTGACAAAATCCCATACGCGTAACACCATCTCATACGCGTATGCTACGCGTACCACTTCCCCATACGCGTACCAACAGAGACCAAAACACGTTCAAAACATCATCTTCCTCATCCATACGCGGATTACCTAGTGCCATACGCGTACCATGCCATTTCATACGCGTATTGCCTAGTGCCATACGCGTATGACCAGAAACCAGAATTTCCAGATCTGCTATGGCTTTCTCTGCTACGAGATCTATCCAATTCAACCTTCCACAGTCCAATTTTTAAACATTATTCGTTCATATCCTCTAACACAAATCATACCCTATTCGATTTCACAGAATCTAACATTTCTACATCTAATTCCTACGAATTCCTCTCAATTATAACCCAATTTCGTTCATCCAAAAAGTTCACAATTTCATCATAATCATCCAATTCAGAGATCAATCAATGGTCTATCACTACCCAGTACATATTATCCCATAATACCCATTAAACGATGATAAACCCCCCTTACCTGAGTTAATCCGGCGAATCTTTAAGCTTCAAGCTCTTCCTCCCTTCAACCCTTGTTCTCTGGCTCTCTTTGCCCTTTTCCACTTTCTGTCTCTTTTCCTTTTTCCACTTTCTGTCTCTTTTCCCTTTTCACGTGAAAAATAAACCTTTTTACTAAAATGGGACCTTTTCTAACTTCCAACTTTTATTCCAATAAAATAATAACCCAATAATAATAATTTCAATAATAATAAAAATTCCAATTATTTAATTAAATTAATAAATGTGTTATTAACTCAATTTAAATAATTATCTTATTTTATCGGGGTGTTACATAATACACCTCGTTCTGATTCCAAAACTGAATAGTAGCGTCGTATGTGGGATTTAATTTATGATTCTCGCGTTTTGATCAAGAAAAACTTATTTTTGATCTGAAGAAAGATCTATACCATAAACAAATCGAGTGTAAGCGGAAACTTCCTTGGAAATAATCGAGAAAAGATCGACAGAATTGCAAACTCCGAACTACCTGTAGTTATCGCGGTCGTTATCGCCATTAAAGCCTTGACAATATTTCTGGTAGATGACAGAGGCTTTTACAACGTCCTTTGTAAATACATGTCAAAATCGTTAGGTCTTAGGCAAATGGTCCTCAGTCCGTTTGGCGGAGAAAATTTGTTATCCTTCAACGATTCAATTACTCGTCCTTATGGAGCGATAGATCTGGCATTACCAGTTAGAGAAGGGACGCATTAGAGAAGAGTGACTCTTTCGTTCCACGTGATACAATTCAGAAACGCCTTCAAATGTATTATGGGAAGAACATTCTTAGCGAGATTAGATGTAGTCTCTTCTACAGTTCACATTAAGATAACCTATAATGACGAAGACGGAATGTCGATTACCGTCGGTGCAGATTTATAAGAATCGGGAGAATACTCCACAAAAATATTATGGCACTAACATCAATAAACAGTGATGAATTCTACTTATATGCACGCGAAGACAAAATTAGGCCTACCTCGGATGGAAAGTTTGAGCCCGTACAACTTGGAGAGAATTCGACCAGATTAGTTAAGATCCAGTTTGGGATCTCTTCTGAGGTAAAGTCCATGTTAATCGAGTGCCTCCAAACAAAAGTTGGCCTCTTGGCCATCTCTCCACATAGAATGTGTGACATCAATTGAACTTGGACGTCGGTGCCTGGTATGTATCCCAATGTTGGAGGAAACAATCCCCCTAGAAGGCCAAGGCCACCGAAAGCATGGTAAAAGGCCTATTGGATGCCAAAATCATATTGAAGGCAAAGTATATTGGATGCAAACATTGGAGGAAAAAATCCCCCTATAGTTATACCTTTATCCCTACAATTTATTAAAAATGCCAATTTTACCCTTACATGTTTTAAACCAATTTACCATTTCACTTTTTACTATTCATTTGAGACTTCTGAAGCGCCCATTCACATTCGCTCCTGAAGACTTCGAAACTGACTTCTGGTATGCTTTTTTTCCTTACCGAATGAATTTACAAAAGATATCAGGTTTATACCTAAATAAGTTTCGGAAGACTTGTTAAAAGAGTTCTAGTTTTGTTTGAAAAAATTATATTATACCGAAACACTTTCCAAATGTGTTTCAGTTTATATGCTTATGTGTACTAGAACACTTGTAGACAAGATATCTAGTTAATGATTTTTGTGTACCGGAACACTTTTATCAAGATGTTTGGTTTACTTTGTTAAAAAAAATTATTTTACAATTTTTTTATTTTGCAGATATGGAAATTCCTCCATAAATATGCGATAAAAACCAAATATGTGTAGATACTTCTTATGTGTTTTCAATTACTCAAAGATTTGGTGCACAAGAAGAGGTGATAAGGTGGACTAAAGAGGTTGGAATATAAAATAAAGTAATTATTATTATCACTCATTCAGATACTGAAACAGGAAAGAGAGAGAGAAGCAACACAATTATATTTTCATGTGATAAAGGTGGGAAATACAAGGATACTGATAGTGGAACACAAAGTGCGAAAAAAATATGGATGTCCATTCAAAATCAGGTCGACTCCGACGAAAGATGGGTTTGTATGGAAGGTCGATGTAAAATATGGAGTTTATAACCATGTTTTACCTGATAGATTAGAAGGTCATTCCTTTGTTGGTGAGTTGACCACATATGAGGAGAAGCTACATGTTGTTGATCTGACAAAGAGACATGTTCCACCTAGAATCATATTGCTTTCCTTGCAAGAGCGAGATCTGGAGAATGTCACTCGAATCATGCAAATATATAAACCTAAGAGTATGATATAAAAAGAGATAAGAGGTCTTAGAAGTGAGATACAATATTCCTTTAAGCTTATAGAGGACATGTGTTATATGTATTGGAGTAGAAAAAGAGATGAGTCAGAAGTTGTGAGAGAGATATTTTAGGCCCATCCAGATTCAGTTAAGTTGTTGAATATTTTTCCTATTGTGTTAGTTATGGAAAACAACTACAAGACAAACAAATATAGGAAACCTATGTTTGAACTTGTTGGCATCAACCAAGTTGAAATTTGCTCTCGCATTTGCGTATATGGAGTTCGAGCAGACATAAAAAATTTGTTGTGTGTTGAATAAGCTTAAACAATTGTTTATTAAGAAATATTTGTGTCCACAAATGATGAAAGCAACTGAAATTGTGTTTCCAAGGACAATTAGTTTGCTATGCCGATTTCACATTAACAAAAATGTTGGTGAAAAATGCAAGCAATATATGGTGAATGACATGCAAAAGACGATTGACATATTATTGGTGGAAGTTGGATGGGCTAATGATGAGGTTGAGTATGATTAACGGTTGCAACAACTTGAGAAAACATGTGTTGATTGTAGTAAATTTATTGATTATGTGAAAGAAACATGGTTGACTCCATATAGGAAGAGATTTGTTGGAGCATGGATTAATCGAGTGCTACATTTGGGCAACACCACGACTAATCGGTATGTATTTTTACTATGTATTAATTTTTTTAGTATTTTTACTGTGTATTTTTTTATAGTATTTTTACTATGTATTATTTTAAGTATTTTTAATATGTATTACTTTTAGGGTTGAGTCTGCTCATTGGAAGTTAAAGTAGATGTTAGGGAACAATATAGGTGACATGGTCAAATGTTGGGAGGCTATGAATAACAAATTGAAGTTACAATTGGGCAACATTAGAGCTTCTTTTAAATAAAAAATACAAAGTTGAGCACGCGCACATTATTCCATTTTATGGTAATCTGCATGGTTCAGTGTCTCGAGCTGCTTTGAGACGTATTACTGAAGAGTTATTGAGAGTTGATTATGTTGGAACTAATAGGAAAATATATGGTTGTACTCTTATAACATCTTATGAATTACCTTATGCTTGTGAGTTTGGAAGATGCACACTTGGTGGTATGCTGATACCAATAGACAATGTTAATGTTCATTGGAGGAAACTAAGTATGGAAGTTGAGTTGGAGGTTGATGTAGATGATGATTTAGAGGTGGATATGAGTAGTGCAATAGATGAATTATGGAAAAGGTTTAGTTCACTAGATGTTGTTGGGAAAAGAGCATTTAGAAGTAGCGTTTGTGAACTTGCTTACCCCATAACGACTTCATTGTGTCCACCACCTAAGAAATTAAAAACCAAAGGAGGAGTGAAGAAAAAGGGGGGGAAATAGTAGGATATGATGTTTATAGGGACCTTTCATATCATGAGTATGTTGATCATGCATCTCAATCTTCATAGAGGCAATCTCAAACATCACAGGCTTTGAAGAAGTTGAAATCATCAAAGAAGTGGTCACAATCAAAGAAACAGTTCACTCTTCAGTTTCCTAATCATATTAGGTCATATATTTAATATGTGGTTAATGTTGTATCATATGGTAATTGTGGATTTAGAGTAATTGTATCATTGCATAGATATGGTGAAGATGGTTGGCCAATGGTTCGTCAAGACTTGGAGTTGGAAATAATAGACAAGGAAAGATCCAGTTTGTATGATAGGTTATTTGATAATCGGTTAGCAAAAGTGAGAGAATAGTTGATGATAGAGTCCTTTGGTCCCCAACCACCAGAGAAATGGTTGACTTTGCCAGATATGGGTTACTTGATAGCGAATATCTATAATGTCGTACTTATCTGTTTAGGCAATATGTGCATGACTTTGCTTCCTATGACAAGTTCACATTCACTAAATGTATCCATTTATTGCATTGGTTTTGTAAACCAAAATCATTGAGTTCAGGTACTTAGTTTACTTTATTTAATATATGACTTACTTTAATTTTTTAAATATGTGACTTAATGTTTGAATTATTTTTCTAATAAGGTAAACATGAAATAAGGGTTTTTGTTGCCACGAGTCACATTAGATTGGAAGAAGTTTCGTTTTCCACCACCAACATCTTGGATGTTAGGATTTGCAGGACGTCTACAACATTGGAAAATACTTACGCTTGTACTATTATCTTAGTATACTATATCATTGCATATTAAAATATGTAATCAAAACATGAATATTAAATAGTGTCATAGAGTTTTAATTTCATATGTCTCAAGATCACATAACTGATGAAAAATTAAACACAAGTATATATATATATGAAAAGTATAAAATAAATCAATGTGAATGAGAAATACGCAAAGCTTCAAATAAATCAACAAAATGTGGTCCATCCCCGTCAACATCAACTTGTCAGAGATAATGATGAATCAAAGTAGAAACATGAGCCTAACTAGGATCAGATGATCCTGCTTCCTAAACAGGAATAGCACCTCTCTTGGCACATCACGAGGGGGAGGTACCAAACGAGGATGCGAAATAGGATAATACCACTCCAGATATCCAACATTTTTATTAGATAGATTGGTGGCCAATTTTATCGAATAAATCACATCAACGATGCTCTGATGGTAACCAATCTACTAAACATAAATATCACCAGCCATCTTTTGATTAAGCGGTGGGGGTGGAACATATTGCTTGTATCCAAACTGACGTATACATTTGTCAGGCAAGTATGGAACAACCGTGTTACTCCACTTCAGATACCCCTTATGCAGACATAACTCATCAATTGGTGCCATACTCTATGATTCTTGAATGGACGCCATATGACATCGATATGTGCCAGCTCATCTAAAATAGGTCATAACTCATCCACCTTTAGAACTCCCTGCTTATAGGACCATCTCATAGCTCGAGAAAGACCACAATTATAAGTTGATTTCCAATTCTCTCCTCTTTTTCCAAGTGTTGGAATACTCATGAATCCAACATTGTTGCAAAATTAATACTATTAATAAACTAATTAAAATTAATTAAAACATAATAAGTTAAATTAAAATAAATACTTGTAGAAGAGTAAGATATCCACCGAGTTGCTTGCAACTGAATTTGGAAGCATCTCTGAGATATCTGTAGAGGGTAACCAACACAGTTGCTCCCTAACTATATCCCAAACATCTTTCTAAGTCTGTAAATAGTAAGAAATATCGTGCCTCGACAAACGTAAAAGTCTTATCGGAAAAAATAGTGGAACCCACCAAGATCAACATATATGCTCTAGTTGCACAATCCCATCTAGAAGAGGCTTTATGATCTTTGAATAAATCATATAATCACTCCAACTTATAATAAGAAACCATGTAGCTATGGACATGTCCTATAGCCCACTCTGTGACACCCCTGAGTAATCAACATCAATTTCAATAACAACCTCTTCGGTAACATCTTGAGGGATTCATAACACTCCCCTGATGGGAAAGTGAAGCAGACAAGAGACGTCGTCTAGAGTAATGCTCATCTCACCAAACGGCATGTGAATTGAAGATGTCTTTAGATATCATCACTCTATAAATGGTGATACCAGGTTCGTGTCTATCTTTGTCAAACTGGTTCTTTAAAGTGAAGATATACCATACCTAGAAATTCAAATCTCCATTTATGGTGGAAGAGCTTAAGGAACCCTCGTTGTAAGCTTTAGCTCATGCCCAACAACTTTCTACTTTTTCTTCGGACCTCTCTCTTAAACACAATTAAAAGTAGACATATTATAAAACGCAACATTAAAAATTCAAATATTATTCAATATAAAGTAAATGTCATTTACTTACCTCACAGAACCATAAATGTCGAGCAACATGATGCTTGTACTTTACCAAAAGAGACATATTGTACGACCCTCCTAGAAAGCCAATCGGCTGTGGTGCGGATGCAGATGGACCAATATGCTCTTTCTCACCTGCCAACATCGATGAACCACCCCATCCTAAACCACGTTCGGGAATCCTACCGTCCTTGCCTCGTGTTCATGCAACTATCAAAATAACAAAAAAAAAACACAAAAAAATAATTAAAAAATGCAATCTGAAACACGTTTTAAAAGAGTTTCAGTTAAAAAAATTCAAAAAACCAAAACACGTTTTGAAATACTTCCGGTGAAAAATTGGCCAAACTAGAAGACAATTCAAATGAGATTTTGGTGTGTAGAATGAAAATCGAATGACTTTTCCTTTGAGTTCTAGTGAACTTGTGAAACCAGAAGACTTACTCAATCTGTCTCGGTTTATAAAATGAGAATCAGAAGAGTTGAAAGAAGTGTTCTGGTTTGCAAAGCGATACTTTTGGTTTCGGAATACTTGAAACAAGAGTGAGGTAAAAGTGAAAATTTCTTAAATATAAATTAATTATATATTTTGGTCCAAAAAAATATAATGTAGGGGTAGGGGATAATTGACGGGGTTATGAGGTAACATTTTCCTTTTTTAAACAGACCATAATAGTAGTTAGTATATTATTAAATGATGTTCTGGGCTAGCCAAAAGGCATAAAATAACAAATCCTAATTGATTCATTATGTTAAACCCAAGGTATAAATACATTTCTATGTCAATTTCAGGTACACTTTTCTAATCCCCACATTGGAGTATTGAACTGACTTGAGTGTTGGAGTGCCTTGTAGGTACACACGCCCCATCTTCCATTGTTGCAACATAAATTCACCATCACACCATTGGAGAATAGGATTTTCGATTCGATATTCTTCATCAATGTACTACACCTTATTCTGGTTCCAAATCTGAACAATAGTGCTGTCTGTGAGAATCGATTTTTGATTCTTGCATTTTCATCGAGAGCAACTTGTTTTCCATCTGAAGAAATATCTCTACCAGAAACAAATCGAGAGTAAGCAACAACTTCTATGGAAATGGTCGAGAAAATATTGACGGGATCACAAACTCCAAACTACCTATAGTTATTGCGGTCGTTATTTCCTTTCAAGCCTTGACAAGACTCTTGTTAGGTCTTAGGCAACGGGCATGAGTCTGTTTGGTAGAGAAGATTTGTTAGCCTTCAAAGATTTAGTTACCTATTTTTGTGGAGCGATAGATCTGATGTTACCTATTGGGGAAGGGAAACATCAGAGAAAAGTGACTCTTTCATTCCACATGATACAATACAGAAGTGCCTTTAAAGGTATTATGGGAAGATCAATCTTAGAGATATTAGATGTAGTCGCTTACCTACAATGATGAAGATGAAATATCGATTACCGTTGGTGCAAATTTACAAGAATCAAGGAGAATCAGGAGAATAATCCGAAAAAATATTATGGCATCAACATCAATAAGCAGTAACGAATTTCAACTGGATGCATGCGAAGAAAAAATTAGGTCTACCTCGGACGGCGAGTTTAAGCCCATACAGCTTGGAGAGAATCCGACCATATTCGTTAGGATCAGGTATGAGATCTCCTTTGATGTAAGTTCCATGTTAATCGAGTGCTTTCAAGAAAACGTTGGCCTCTTGGCCATATCTTCACACGAAATGCCCGACATCAGTTGCACCTGGATGCCAGTTCTTGGTATGTGTCCCAAAGTTGGAGGAAATAATCCCTCGAGAAGGTCAAGGCCACCGAAAGAACGGAAATGCCTATTGGATGCCATATTCATCTCAGAGGCAAAGCATATTGAATGGTTATCCAACATGGTTCTAGTTAAGAAGGCCTCGAGCAAATAGAGGATGTGCGTCAACTACACCAACTTCAATAAGGCATGTCCAAAAGATTCATATCCGCTTTCAAACATCAACCAACTTGTCGATAATTCGGCCGACTACCAATTATTATCCTTCATAGACACATACTCTAGGTACAACCAGATACCAATGTTTAGACCTGACCAGGAAAAATTATGTTAATAAGCCAATTACTAGTACAATGTCATTCCATTCTAGTTAAAAAACACTGGAGCAGCCTACCAGAGAATGATGAACAAAATCTTCTAAGAAGAAATAGGGAAACACTGGAAGTGTACATGGACGACATGATAGTGAAGTCCAGGGTTGAGAGGCTTCACACTCAGCCTCCACCGAGTGTTTAGAAGGGTCGCGCAAGACAACATGAGGTTTAACCCTAAAAAATGCACTTTCGTCGTGAGGGCTGGAAAGTTTTTTGGTTTCTATTTGACATAATGAAGAATTGAGGCCAATACTGATAAATGTGAAGCGTTTACTCGGATGAAAGTGCTAACTTTAAAGAAGGATATCCAAAAATTAAATGGCATCTTAACTTCTTTGAACATGTTCATCTCAATATCCGCTCAACAAACCTTACCTTTTTACATGATGCTTAGGAAATAGGCGGAGTTCGAATGGAATGCCGAATGCAACAATACATTTGAATCCTTGAAAAAATCTTGGCTACCCCTTTGGTAATCACCCGACCATCTCTAGGGCATATCATATATCTTTACATGGAAGTTTACTAAGAGGCGGTGAGCACCATCCTCATAAGATAAGTAACTGCTTGGCAAAGTCCGATATATTTTGTGTGAAACTCCCTAGCGGGGGCGAAGAATCAATATCAAAAAATTGAGAAAGTTGTCCTAGTAGTAGTAGTAGTAGTAGTAGTAGTAGTAGTAGTAGTGTGGAAGCTCAGAAGGTACTTCTTGGCACACTCCATCGTCATCCAAACAGGCTTACCCTTGAGACAAGTGTTGTATCGACCTGACTTGGTCGGGAGATTGATGAAATGGGTAATAGAATTTCATGAGTTTGAAATTTCTTTTGAAGCAAGAAAAGTACCAGGCGAGGAGTGTATGTGTTGGAGCCTCTTAAAGGAGAACAAATACCAAGGACGTGGAACGTAGCCATATTGAAACGTTACTATAGTTAAACATAGAGTCTGATGCTTTTCTTTGTATTGCATCACAAATATGAAAACTGACATACATTTGAATGCAATTTCTTTCTATTATTTTTCGGTTGTTTGTTTGTTTGTTTATTTTCCCCTCTTTGGGATGTTAAAAAAGCATATGCAGATTTCAATGACAATTAATTATGTCAGAGAAATTTTGCATGCTCGACTACAAAAATCAATCCCTTTTAGCATCAAGCACACTTAAAGATTTTAGGGGAGTTGTCGAAGATGCTTTGTACGTCTGACTACAACAACCAATTCCCCTAGGGATGATATCAGAGACGCTTTATACATCCGACTATATCAATCAATTCCCCTTAGTAAAAAAAATACACATATTTATGTTAGACATTTATGGCGAGGGAGTGATCCTTTGTGACGCATAGGCAATACAAAAGCATATCCGCATATTGTTAGACGCATACCCTATTTCCAAAGCGCAAACAATCAAAATGCTAAATACAACAAGGTATCTAAAATGCTTATTACAGCAAACACAACCACATGTGATATTATGCATGCAAATGCTTGATAACATAATACATTAGGAAATAATTTAAAAAGCTGGAAAGAGGCGTGAAAGGCAAGAAACTCAAGGACATGGGACTCTAACTAGCTCAAGACACTCCGAAAGGCGTCCTTTTTCAGAGGATCCTCATTAGAAAATTCTTTTAGTTGAGCATCCAACATAACTCTTTGCTCCCGAAGAGTTTCTTCTCTTTTCACCAGACACTCCCCCTATTCCACCTCGAGCTCACTTTGATAAACATCATCCTCCATCTTCCTAAGTTGGCTCTTAAGGTCCTTCATCTGCCCAACTAATTTAGTTAGAGATCTATGAATACGTTCATCCTCTAAAAGGAGAAACTCCAGCTCCATACGACCCCACATCTCTAGAGAATCCTTCTGAATGCCTACCTTCTTTACTCCAACAAGTGTATAACGAGTCCCCAATTATTCAACCTCATGGGATAAAAAAAGGTGCCAAAAGTTCTTCAGGGTCGGAAGCTAACTAATTAAGGAGTGGTATTATCCTCATCACATAGGTGGCTATCTTCTTTTCCAAGTCAAACTTGTCAGAAGGGGATAGTTAACTAACGAATGCGTAATCCCTAACAGACAAAAAATTATCCATCTTCCCATTGACTGAAGAAAAAGGCCACCCACCATGGAAGACAAACAAAGAGAATCATTTTCCTGCCCTTTTAACATGATTAACTACAAGAGCAGCTTTCACTCGTCTCGTCCTCTTTACCTGGTCTTGGTCGAGGGCAGTCGAACTGGTTATGTCATTCTTCTTCTTAGACCGGCCTTCTGAAGGAGTCAGAACAAACTGAGGAACTTCAGGCTCTGGTATAATGCATGTCGCATCAACATGAACTTTCTTGAACCTGTCTGAAAATGGGAGAAAAATCAACAAATGAGAAATAAATAAGTCCAGGTATCTATAGAGAAAAAATAAAATAAAATGAATTACCAAACACTTCTTTCCGTCCTTCCACAGAGTTAGCTTTCGTCACTTCCATACAGGGCATCATCTCATCCAAAAACGAAAGAATAATCGCTTCATAAAGGACCTATTAACTTTTAGCACCTTTAGAGAAATTATCCAGAGACCAGAATCATCATTTTCGGTCCATGCACTCAACTTTCCTGACAGAAGTGAGAGAGACAACACAAAATTCCTCATGAGCAATAGGAGAAATAGACTTAGCCAGGAAGTAATCGCTCTTGAAATAATTCTAGTTTTCGTTATAGACCTTGAAAGTCGGTTCTTAGCATGAAAGAGAGAAACGAGCCCATACCCAATGACATCCTTTGGGCGGGATGCACCTCCAAAAGATGGAAAATAAGGTCTCGAGAAGCTGAACTCGTGTTTCCCTAATATTCATACTAAGACTGGAATACTCAGACAAAACCCCAAACACAGGGATGGAGTTACGAATGGGGAATGCAGAGGTGATCCAAAACCTCCTTCTCAAAAGAGGTTAGTGGAAGTCGAACACCCAACTTCCCTGAAATGCAGGAGTAAAATGGGATAAAACACCCTTCAAACTTGTGGCATGTCCATTTCTCTGTCAAAATTGTAAAAACACCCCAATTGGAGGAAACCTTTATTTCTAAAGGACCAGACGGAGTTTCGTCCCTTTAGAGCAAAGCATATTCATAAGCTAAATACTCTAATTCGACCCAAGGGTAATATTTTACCACTATTGCTACCATCAAACTAGTTAGGTAAGCAAAGAAATAAGTTCATAAAATGGAGCGGATAAACACGATGAGAATGGATGGATAAGTAGCGACAACAAAAAAGAGGAAAATTGGAGAACAACGTCTAGCTTTTGTAAGAAGGACTAGTATAAAGATTGTCGATTCAGATCAAACAGCGGGAAAAACATCTGAGGGTAATCAATATCTTGACCCATTAATCCAAACGAGGGTAAAAAAACACTTAAGTACCTTATGTAGGATCATGGTTCCCTAGCCTGCATGCCTAGAGTGGCGTGTTGGTAATGACAAGAAAGCAGTAAATGCCCTTGTCCCCCACTACTTCTATGACAGACTTTAAATGTTTCAATTTTAGAACAAAGCGATGAATCCTCGAAAAGCCGACTGTAGTCACTAAAAGGCTCCTCAATATCCAAGGTGTCTGGTAAGTCTTTGTGACAACTGTTCTAAGTCGGCCAAAAAACCCAAGATAGTAAAGCCCACATTGATTCATTATGCTCAATCCAAGGTATAAACAACCTTCCACGTCAATTTCAAGTACGCTTTTCTAATCCCCACTTTTCATTACTCTTCTTTAGAATATTGAACTGACTTAGGTGTTGGAGTACCTTGCAGGTACACACACCCTCTTCCACTGTTGCACCAAAAATTTGCCAAGATGCCATTGGAGATTAGGATTCTCGATTCGTAATTCTTCATCAACATACCACATCTCATTTAGTTCAAAACAGAATAAACGACATAAAATATTTTTATTTTAAAAGAATTAATAAGTGAAGAATAATTTAAATATTAAATAGAAAATTAAATAATGGTGATGATTAAATATTAATTTAAATGATCATTTTATTTTTTATATATAATATTTTTGGAAAATTATTTTTGAAAAAACTATTTTTATAAAAAACTTATTGATTTATAAATATTAATAATTTATTTATATTAATTTATAAATATAAATAAATGTTATCACTAAATATTAAATTCTAAAACAATAACTTATATTTATTTAACTCAACTAATATGTATTAATTAAATTATCTTATTCATCTATTTTTAAAAATAATGTACATACAATAATAACTAAAATATTAAAAATTAAATTTTTAAGCAAATCGTTTCTAAGTTAAATTAAGGATATTGTTTAAAAATAACTATTAATACTCCACATTTTAAATAGAGTTAAAGACTTTGTAAAACCTTCCAAAAAAAAGTTTAGTTTTAAAAAAAATAGTTTTTATATTTAAAATAAGGGTAATGTTAACTTGTGACTCAAGGGCACATGTTAAGAAACTCACAAATAGAAAATTTGTATTGAAAAAATAAATAAAATTATTAATTATAACTTTCTAATAAATTCAATACACAATTTCCAAGATATTGTTTCTATATTTATCTCTTAACTTGTGCCCCAAGGGTACAAGTTAGCATTACCCTTAAAATAAACTTCAAATTTTAAAAATTAAGTCATGTTTGACTTCTAAACTAAGTAAACATTGATAAACTAGTTTTGTCCTCTTGATAAGAATCATATTCACAACTATCATCGCACCTTGAGAAAATTCCACGAAACCAAAATCTCAACCTAATTAATCGCCACCGTCCACCAGCTTTTCACACTTGCCATACATTTGTCTTGCTGTACAGTAAACACGTGTCCAACATAATTCAATTTTCAATACAATGGATACGCACAATTTTTAAAAAACCTTATCACTTTAAATACTTATAGAGTGTCCTAAGGTATCCAATTTCAATCTATTTTGAAGGAAAAAAATCCGATCTAAAAACTATGATAGCATGAGATTTGGTATACTTCAAATTGTTGTGTGAAAAAGGTTTATGACATATATGAATATTTTACACTATTGTAGAAAATTAAACTCAACATGTTCCTTGATTCACCTAAATTTTAAATAACAGCTATATGTATGACTCTTATACACCAATAAAATAATTGAGTTTTGGCTGTGTTTGAGCATGAATACAAGGGTGTAAGAGAAAATTGAGAGATGTAGAAGAAAACAAAGATGACTTGTCGTAAATAACTTGTCTTAAGGCTTGATACATATATGGTGAGACACGTTGGTTATTTGTATCATTCTATTTTATTGATGAACTGCATTCGGCTTAGTCCACCAAATTTGTTGTCTTAACGGGTCCCATGGTGCGATAATAATGGCTACTAAATCAAGGATATGCAGTGTTCTCAAAAAGTATAGTAACAGAATTTTGATATCAACACACTCTTAAACTTTTTCATTTCTACAATCAATTGTAATTAATTTTGAGTTTATATATACTGATCTAAACTCAAATACAAATTCAAATGAAACTAAGTAATTGTCTTGTTCAGCACTTCTGCAAGTTGCTTATAAGTGTTGCAGTGAACAATCTCAAGCACTCCATTATGAATTTGATTGCGCAGAAAATTATACTCGATATCAATGTGATTGCTTCTTTCATGCAACACTGGATTCTTGACAAAACTTATGTTTGATTTGTTCTCTATCATCGACCTGTCTGATTTGCTCATCTTAAACTTCAGTTCATGCAACAAATTCATAAGTCAAACAGCCTGACATGCTGACAAAGCACCTACTATGTACTTTGCTTCATGAGTTGATAGTGCAACCATTGGTTGCTTCTTGGAGCACCATAAAATAGGAGCTCCTATATACATAAACATGTATCTTATAGTACTTCTTCTGTCTACTCTGTCTCTGCACCAGTCTAAGTCTGAATAGCATATCAGCTCAATACCATCTGACAGTCAAGATAGAAATAAAATACCATACCTCAGGGTCCCTTTTACATACATTACTATCCTGATTGTAGCTTGGTAATGTAGAAACTTTGACTTACTCATAAACCTACTTACCACTCCAACTACATAACATATGTTAGGCTTGGTGTTACACAAATCTCAGAGGGCCAACCAACTGTTTGAAGGTTGTAGCATCTACATCCTCACCATCAACATCAGAAATTAGTTTATGGTTTGTCTCAGTAGGTGTGACTGATGACTTACAATTCATCATCTCAAATCTCTTTAGCAACTCAAACTCATACTTCAGTTGGTGCACAATGATTCACTTATCAAAGTGTAAAATCTCCATCCCTAAAAATATACCATGTTTCCAAGGCCATTCATATCAAATTCATTCATCAGCACCTTCTTCTTGAGTGCCTTATTGACATTGTCAGGTTCAGAGTTCACTATTATGGTACACTATATGACTTCCCATTCATAGTAAATCTCAGTATCATGCAGCAACTCAAAGTTTGCAAGTCTCCTTGGTATCTATCTAATTCTCCGTGGCCTCTAAAACTGTGCAAGTTCACCTTTAGAGGCATGTCCACCATCAGAGGTAGGGCCAGCTTCCGAAGGTCCACCTCCAGAGATTGAATTACCTTCATAGGTTGAATTACCTTCAGAGTCAGACTCACCTTCAGAGTCTGAGTCAGACTCTAGTGTTGACATTGCACTAGAGTTGGATTGAGACTTATTCCAATCCCATTTTTCTAATTCTTTAACTATGAAATCTTTTCCGACTTCAAATTTGTTGGTGACTGGGCAATAAAGCTTATACGCACATGTACAATGGTAACCTATAAGCAACATGACTCTGCTTATGTCATCCAATTTCCTTCTAGTAGCATCTAGTATATGTTTGTAACATACAAAACCAAACACCTTGAAATGGCTCAAACTTTGCTTCCTTCCAGTTCACTTCTCAATAGGAACTACTTCATTTAACTTCTTTATTGGACATTTGTTGAGCACATATGCTGACGTGGCAATGGCTTCATCTCATAATGTGTGAGGTAAATTCTTTTCTTTCAGCATGCTCCTTGTCATATCAAGCAGAGTTCTATTTCTCCTTTCAGGAAGACCATTGTGTTGTGGAATGTATGAAGAAGTCACCTCATGCTCAATTCCATGCTCCTCACAGAACTTCTTGAACTCTGTTGAATTGAACTCACCTCCATCATCGGTTATGAGGATCTTCACTCTTTGTCCACTTTGATTTTTAGCATTTACTTTGAACATTATGAGTGCTACTCATGTCATTCTTGTGAAATCATCCACAAATGTCAAAACATACTTATTTCCTCCAAGTGAAGGTACCTCAAATGTTCCACATGCATCAGAATACACCACACCCAAAACATGAGTTTCTCTTAGAGGCATTTCTGATAAGAAAGGCAATCTTCGTTGCTTGCCTCTCATGTATATATCACATGATTTCTATGGTGCCACAATCTTTGGGATTCCATGTACTAGATTATTTGAACTCAGATGCCCTAAGCTTTTGAAGTTCAGATGTCCCAATTTCATGTCCTCGACACTTGCCACACTAAGGCATTGAGTGTCTGATGTTGCAACATTCACCTTGAATGTCCAGTTTCTTCCTAGTTCATACTGCATAATCAACTTTTGATTACAATTATACAACTTCAAGAGATTTCCCTTCATGGTTACTGAAAAATCTTTTTCAAGCAACTGATCTAAACTCATTCGATTGCTCTTCATTCAGGAATATACCATACATCCTCAATCATTATAGTTTTTCCATTCTTCAATTTTACTTTACATTTCCCATTCCTTCAACATTCAGATACTCATTACCAACACATATGATCTTGGTCTTTGATGGTTTGAATCTGCAAGTGCACGGAACAATCAGTTGTAATATAAAAATGTCGAACCCACAATGATCAATGTCAACCTACTTTGATCCATCGTCGCTTTTTAAATCCAAGGATAATTGATTTTGGTTGGTTTGAGAATGAGTGTAAAATACTAGTGGTTTTAAATTTTAATAAACGGAGACCAAAATGTGATTTCTGATGTACCTTCAGGACTTAAATAAATGTCGACACTTCATTTTCTTTTAAAATATTTTTCGGAGAAAATATTAATTTAAAGACACTGCTCACTTTCATGCAGCCCGTGTCATGTTTCGAAACCGTAAAAGTCATGTTGTCGCTCCACAAATTACAATTTCGAAACAATTTTTGAAAACTGGTAAGCCATAATTAATTACTAAAGGGTCGTCGCTGTTTTAGAAATTAAAAATCCAATTTTTATCGATCGGATACCGATCTCAAACTGTCGCGTTGTTGACCAGTATCTAAGTGTCTTCACTTTCGCGCAAAACTTTTTAATTTAAAACAAAAAATTCAGAACCGAAAAATTAAGTTAATATTAAAAGTTACATCGATAAAGTTTACCGAGTCTCGTCGGAACGACGATCCTCACATCCTAGACTCTATGAGTTTAACCAGTCATATTGGATACATGAACAAGCATAAATAAAGTATCAATGACAGTAATCAGATTAGACATGTTCATAGAAGTAGTAATAGCAATGGAATATATATTGATAATTAAAATGGTAAGAAAAGATTAATAGCATATAAATTCGATAATTAAAATGACAAATAATTAAGATTAAAGGCATTTTAGTAGAAATGGTATGTAAAAGCTTCAAATAATAACAATGCCAGTAATACATAATTGAGAGAGAAAGTAAATTAAACTTGAAAATTAAACTGCAATTTGTTCCAAACGGAGTTTTTAATTCGGTACAGGAAATAAAACATTATTGGAAATTAAATGCTGGAATATAAACTTGCTTCAAAATAAACACCAAGCCTAACACTAATTTTTGCAACAATCTTTCTATGTGAGAAATTGAAGCTTTTAAGAACTGATATTTGTTCCTAACTATGCTTGGATGCTGAAAACTCAAAACTCAAAACTATTTATGGAGTGAAATATTGGTAAAAACATTATGAAATCGTGTTGAAGAAGTGGAGAGAAATCAGGTAATGGGGAGAAAACTGCTTCCAACGTCCTACTAATTCTCAGGTTCTGAAGCCCATAGCGGATGCCATGAGTGCAAAGTGGAGATAGTGTCTGGTTTAAGGTCCATGGAGAATGCCATGGCCTCATGGAGGATACCATTAGTTCAGATTGTGTTGCTTACTTTTTTTTACTTTTTCTTGTGGGGCCCTTGGTGCCACGTCAAGGCAAACACCATAGGTTCAGAAATGCAAATTTTCTTCATTTTTCTTCGTTTTTGTCTCGTTTTCTCGCACAAACACTTCTACCTGTTTAATACCTGAAATATAGACAATATACCAACATAGAACAATAAAAAGGAATAAAAACAGACTAAAATGACATGCTTATCGAGTTGAAAACGTGATACGTTTCATGGTTATCAAACTCCCCCATACTTGAACCTTTGCTTGTCCTCAAGCAAGTTGTTACACACATGAAAAGCTTTGAAAAATTCAGAATTTGTAATGTAAAGATTAAAAAATAATAGCATTCAATTACTCATACTTGGCTACAAACTCTATTTCAGTTAAGATTTCCTTGATAGTTACTAATTTGCACAATAAGGATATCGTAATTACACAATTCTGCAATTGTGTGGTCAAAACCCTCCCTCCTATAAAAACCAATATGAATTATGCTATTATGCTCAATACTATCTTACTCATTCTCTTTTTCTTCCTCTTTTATTCTAGTGCAATCACATCAAGCTCGTTATCCTTTCACACTTATAGTAGGAAAATCTGTTAGTGACTATGATTTTTTTTCATTTTCGTTTCCGCGCACTTTGACTCAAATTATTTAACAAATAGAAGGACTAGATACAATTGTGCTAAATGATTGGGTGAAGGTCACCCAACTTAGAAGGAATAGTCCCTGTTTATTCATTTTTTTTCTTTTAAGCTCTGATTGTTCACTTATTTTCATAAACTTCCCTATGTAGTGTGTATTTAGGATGGTGCTGAATGCTAGATAAACTACTTAAGGATTATCAAAGAATGACAATTCAAGGCTATGGACATAATAAGTACTCAAATAGATCCCCATAATCGGGAGACTTAAGGTGTTAAAACGATACCAATCTTGTACAATTTTCCCAAGCCTCCTCAATCTGACCTCAATTTCATCTTTAGCTTATATACTTTCAAATCATGCAACAAATTTTCAAGTCTTATAAAGGAAAAAAAATTATGGCTCAAGAAACTAGGAGAATCAACAAACAACAAGAAACCACACATAAAGATTGCATAAAATCCTATTAACACATGAAATAAACTAGAAAAAAACAAATCTAACTAAAAATTAATAAAAAGCAAAGCAATAAAGTACCCCCCTCCCCTTCACACACACACATGAACTAAACATTATCCTCAGTGTTTTGATAGAAGTGATAAAAGGAAGAAAGAACCTGGATGAAATTCGTGAAGGTATTAGTTCCAACCATAACCTCGACCTTGGCCTTGGTTCCAACCACCTCGTCCATCATGCCTACCCTGACCATATCCACCACACCCATGTCTACCATCCATAAGGACTTGCAAGCTATTCAATAATGCAGATAAGAAATCCAATTGGTTGTTACAATGATTTTCAACTACTTGTGAAAATCGGAGGTGCTTTAGTATCTCTTGGTGGCGGTGTTCCATGGAGTTCTGAAAAGTTTTCCACTGTTGGGCCTGCTCTACCATGGCGGTATGTGATATCTGAATCTGTTGAAAATTACTAGCCATGGTATTTTGTGATGCCCTCATGTGACGCACACGACCTAAAAGTGAGGCATGGGTAGCCTAGATAAATTGCACATTATCCATCATATATGTGCTAAAAGCCTGTATCTGACCCATCTACTCCATCATAGCAGTATTTTATGTTTGCATTTGATTCATATTGTTAGACCCCAATTTTGTCCCTAAGATCCCTCATGGCATCATATCATAACATTGCATTGCCTCAAGGATCATTAGACACCTTGCTTCCTTCCTTGTGGGTGGGATATCTTTGAGGGTGGTCCTTGATCACCAAGCATTGCTTGCATTTGTATATCATTGCTTATCTCATTTGTTTACTAACCAAAATGTACAAAAATATGTCATGTAACATTTGTTTTGTAGCTTAGACAGTCAACAAGTCAAGGCATCAGATGAATCTATGGTACAAGAGCAGATGGTATTTTCTTGGTAAAAAGGATCACATGGCATTATTTTGAGCTCATGTGAGCTAGAGGTTCATTTTGGAGCAAGTTCCCAAGTGGCAAAGGCCCTAAATTCATCAGAACATGTCAAAGTCATCTGTGGCCAATGCAGTCAACTGAAAAGTCAACTGTGGACTTTGAGTTTGAGAAATTGAGTTTCTTCATCCCATTCATGTCCAAATCATGCTTATTCATCATGTCAAATATCAAGGTTGAAGAATTTGAAGTCAAGTCAAAAGTTTCCAAAAATGGAAAGTGACCTATAATTTCAATTTTCCAAAAATAGCAAGTTTTTGATCCAACTTCAACTCAAATTTCCAACATCAAAGAAGCTTCAAATGAATTTTTGTCCAACATGAAAATTGAAGATCTCTCTCTCCCATTTCCAAAATGTCCAAGATCATGAGCATCTGATAAATGGTTGAGGAGATTTGGTCCAATCATTGCCAAGTGTACATGGAAAATCAAATGGCCATATCTTTTGATCCATAACTCCAAATTTGGTGGTTCTTCTTGCATTTTTCTTGTCATGACATGAAGTATCCAAATCCATCATCACATTGCATAGAATGTTATCACATGATCATTTGCTATTCCATGCCTTTTTTGGAGGGAAATTGCAAAATTCAAAAATGGTGCATCATGGGAACTTTCTACCATTGCCATTGTGTTTAAAAAATGATTTTAAGTGTAATTGATCAAGGAAATGGTACTGTTCACGTGGGATTAGTCCATGCACCATGCATTTTTGAAAATTTTCAAAACACCTTATTTTAATTAACCAAACTAAGTATGGATTAGCAAGGTGATTAAGGAAGCATATAAATACTCTAATCTAACAGAATTTGAGAGGTGAATCATTTTTCACCATTTCAAGATCCAAATTCTCTCTCCCTCCAAAATTTTCTTCCAATCATAATTCAAATTTTCTTCAAATAACATTGCAATTTTATTTCATATTCTTGTTCTCTGGTGTGAATTGAGTGCAGATCAAGTGTTAGATTGTTGAATTCGAGCAAGAATTGTGCATAGCAAGCTCAAGAACATTGCCATGGCAGCTGAGATTTGAGCTAGATCTACACGGTTTCAAGCTTCCTTTTCTTCATCAATCATCATAAGAAGAACTTTGGAGCTGATTTGGACCGTTACAAGCTTTGGATCGTGCGAATTCAAGGATCTGCTCTTCAAGAGGTCAAGTTTCGAATCTCTTAATTTTATAATTCATGCACATATTCTTGTAGATCTCTTCTTGCTGATGATTCTGATGAAAATTTCATGTGAAATAGTGCATTATTGAGTGAGTTATGTGTGATTTAAGTTTTGTGCACCAAAATTCTTTTGATCGATTCTTGTTATTGGTGATGATTTAGACTGAATTAATGCTTGATCTATGACCTACGTTGCATAAGGATTCATTTGATGTATTCATTTCATGATTCTGGAAAATTCTGGAAATTCTAGAAATTTTGGTTTGAGGGTCTACTGTTCATTCATCGTGTTCATGAGGAAGACAACGTTTTTCCAGATTAGCGTCGGATTTGCGACGGCTTAGCGTCCAATCTGGTTTGGCTAGGGTTTTGCTCAAAACGGCACCGTTTTGTGTATGGCGCGCGCTTCATTTGAATATGGACTGGCTTCGATTTCTGGCGCAAGCAGTTTTCAAATTGCTTCATCATTTTTTGCTTTCCCTCCAAATTACATGCTATGCTTCATCTTGATTTTCATTTTTTCTTCCAACTTCAAAAATCCATATAAAATTGAAAAATGCACCAAAAAATGCCTGGTTTTTTGCTACTTGATCCTTGAGATTTCTAGAATTTTATGATGTTAAATTTTAAAGTTGTGCATGGCTGGATTTTGGATTGTGCTAGACTTTGTGATCATGTGTACATTTGTGACCTTGCTCCATTCATCTTATTGTGAAATGCTTGATTTTAACCCAATGGACATGAAATTTTGCATGATGATTCTTGACATATTGTTGGATATTTTAGGCTTGGTTTGGTATTTTTCCCATTTACCATTTCTGTTTTATGCACATGTTTGCATGGTGTGACAATTTGTGTCACACATTTGGTTGATCAACTTGTGCAATTTAATTTCCACATCAAATGATCTTTGATGCTTCTGATTTTTTGTATGATGATCATGTTGGATGTGTTGAATGCTCATGAATTTTTCCAGAATTATTTGAATCATTTCTATTTTGATTTGGAATTTTTAATCTCAATGTCCAAATATGAGCTTTGAAATTGCCTTTGACTTCCTTTGATCATGAAATGCTTTTGCTTGATGATTTTGTTGTGATCCTTTTTAGGACATGTTAATATGTGTTTGAAGTTGCATTGTGTTGAATTTCAGCTCCTGTTTTGAATTTTTTCTTCATCTTTGACCCTAGGCTTTGACCTAGTGGTTTGTACTTACATGTGAATGTTGATATTTGCTTTTGATTGCTAACATTTGCTGTTTTGTAGGTTGATGATAACTCATTTGAGTTTTCCTTATGGCTTATATGTTGTACATGGGGTTTGTCTGTTTGTTGTTGACTGTTGTCTGTTTGTCTGAGTACTGTACTGATTTGTTTAGTTGTTTACACAGGTACCTAAGTTGCTTTAAGTTCATTTGAACTTTGATTTGCTTTGCTTGTGGTTGGCATACCACTTAGGTATAATCCCTTGATCTTCATGTAGTCTGGAAGACCTGCTGTTATTGGCAGGCACCTGTCTGAAGCCCTCCTTAAGAGGCCATGTCTTTGTTTGTTTAATTTTGTGCCAAGCAGGTTAAGTCCTCTTAAGAGGCAATTGGCAGATACAAGGGATGTGTAATCCATCCCCTGCTATTCAGTTGTGTCATTCACTTTGCTCACACCATGTGTTGATGCACTTTGAATAAAAAACCCAAAATCTTGTCCATAGAGTCAGTCATTTGTGGAGAAGAGTTCCTTCATTCTGAACTCCCACACTTTCTATTGATTAAAGCTCTCCCAGGCCAGGGATAAGAGCTATGAGGCATAACCCTCATTTCCATTTCATCTACTTCACCCTAACTCTCAATGTTAGGGTTAAGAGCTCAAACACCCATTTCCAGTTGGCTTGTTTGTCAAGGTTGATATGACCCCTTGACTAAAGCCTAACCTTGCTTGAGCCTATTGATTGTGTATAGTGTGTGATAATTGACTGCTTGTTTGCTTGTTTGTCTATATGTGCATAATTGTTTGTGTGTGCCTCTGTGCATTGTTTTCATCTTTGAGCATTAATTGTATATCATTTCATGATCATTGTTCATACTTTGTGACATCTTGTTTTGTCCATTGAGGAGTCAATTGTAAGTCCATTTATTGGCAGTTGTTTCCTATGATCTGGTAGGAGTTGAGACTAAGACCATTGATTGGCATTCCATTTCCTTGGAGTCGAGTGTAAGACCATTTATTGGCAACTTGTTTCCTCTTGCTTGTTACATTTGTTTTCTTTGCTTTGAGAGATTGGTGTAAGTCCATTGATTGGCATCCGGTATCCATCTTTGTTTTGTGAGACTAGTGTAAGTCCATTGATTGGCATCTAGTATCCATCTTTGTTTTGTGAGTCTGGTATAAGTCCATTGATTGGCATCTGGTTTCCATTTTTGTTGTTCATCTGTTATTAGCTTGTTTCCTTTTCCAAAGGAATCACTTTGATCATCTACATATGATCTCAAGAGGTGAACACCTAAGAAGTTTTACATCCCTTAACCTCTCACCATTTTTGTTCCTTAAACCTCCATTTGCATGTTAACTCAAACCAGAAAAATATTGTGCAAACATTTTCATTTCTTTTCAAACTAGAAACCTAGGCCTTAAGCCTTTGATTTTCAAACTTCATTTTTATCAATACTCATTGTGAATAAACTCTAACGTCAACTTTGACCATTTTTGTGAATACTCTAATTGATTAATTCCACTCATTCAATGGTTTTGTGGCTTAGTACACTTCTTGATCATGTTTTCATACATTAGCCATAGATCTCAATTATCTTAGTGGTTGATGTAAATCTCACCTTTTGTCCTTAGTGATTGAATTGTAAGACTTCCTTGCTTATTATAGGGCATGGTCCCTCACTAGCAAGTTGAAGCTTTTCTCACATGGTGGACTTGTGGTTATATAGGTTGAGTTTTCTCCCGTGGATAATGAAAGACCTTAGGGCTTTTGATTAAAATCAATCCACTTACTTTTTGGAAATCTTTTAGCCGAACTACGAGGTTTTGATCCTGTAAAGGTACGTAGGCAATGGATCTTTCCATCCAAACAAAATAATAAAAATTGTATATTCTTTTCTTATCCTCCCAATCAATGTTTGCGTAATAAATATTTTCATAAACAATATCTTTTGCAACAAGTTGTGAAAAGGGTTCCCTAGGAGTACCTAGGATGCTTTGGGTGCTTAACACCTTCCCTTTGCATAATTACCCCCTTACCCAGATCTCTGACCTTTTCATTAGTTTTCTATGTGTAAAACTTCTTAGGCTTTTGTTCGCTTTTTAGCCATTCTTTTGGATAAATAAAAGTGCGGTGGCGACTCTATCTTTGTATGCTTTGCTTTTGATTTAGTCAATAAATCATAAAGTGACGAATACACCGCTACACATATGATGCATCATATATGTCTGTTATTGATGCATGGCATAAATCAGGTTGTCATGCTCGACGTCTATGGCATTTCGGGCGCGTATCTCACTAATTATGTCATCAAGTGTAACACATGCAACTCCGATAGAAGTACCCACAAAATGATCATAAACCTACCATGCGGTATGTGCAAGTGAATCATAATATGGGGGAATGTTGTGGTGGTGGCTCATTCACTAGAGAGCCTTGCTTTCTCTGATCATACGCATCATCGGTGTCCCCCTCCAACCTTAGCATTCTCAGGAATGTCCATGGGCACCGGTCTAGCCTTAGCACTAACATTCAAATTATAGATCCAATTTTCCATGTTCTGCACATCTGTGCGGTTTGGGAAAGGTAAAGCAACTCTAGGGACCTATCTATTACTAATCATCAGAGAATATCTCCCATCTCTCATATTTTTAATCAACCGCATATGGCGGCAGGCAGTAATATCAAGGTAGGGTGTGTGTAGAGGATCAAGTGTAGCAAGCTCAACATCTAAGTCTATTGCGCGAGCTATAGAGGTAATCACTCCTACAACAGAGATAAGCCCATTTTTAGCAGTGCTAGTCGCTTGCATATGTGCTAGCATAAACGGGGAAGAATTAACTCTAGTGGGTGCAAAGACATTGTGAATAAAAACAACTCTTCAACATTTATTTTATTAGTGTTTTCACGACCAAAAATGGTTTGTGCCAATATTTGGTGAAAGTATCTAATGGTCGGGTTGTGGATATGAGTTGCATTATTCCCCTCGGAACTGTTAGAAAGATTACCCGTTAATTGTTCTAAAAAACTCCCAAAATCAAGTACCCAATCAGTATCTAAGGGTGTCTCACAAACAACACTTTCACCATAGGAAAAATGCAACAGGCCAGCTATAGCATTCTGGTCATATGTGTATTCTTTGTGAAACATTCTAAAACTAACCGATCCGGTAGAGTTAACAGACATTAAATGAGTAGTATATGAAAGAGACCTTACAATTTCCAAGGAGAGCCTCACATAAGTGGGTCTTTTCATTCATAAAAATGAGTTAAACCTACCTTATCCAACATCCATTTAATACTATTATATAATCCTAAACTTCAAAGACAAGTGTCATCGACATACTTGGTCAGAGCAATCAATCATTTGCACAAGGTTTCATAACGTTTATGTAGCTTGGCATCCCTAAATTCAATGCCCATGTAGTCTACATTCCTTCCTTGAGCCATTGTTGGAGATCGGAAGTGGTGTTAAAAAGGTAGGTTTTTGTGAGTAAGGGGGGTGGGAGTGAGAAGTGTGGATATTTGGTGTGAGTTTAGGGGTTTATATTGATGTGGGGGAGTTTTAGGAAAAGGAAAGAAAATGGAAGTTTAAAGATTTTTTTAAGGTTTTGGAAATGATGGAAAGTAAATGTGAGTTAATGGAGGTTAAAAGTGAACTTGAGTAGGTGGAGGTTGAAGGATGGGAGTTTGAATGGCAAAAAGGGCACTTTTACTAGTTTTTGTGCGTTCAGGGTTCATGACGGACGTCATGAACCGATGGAGAATGCCATCAGATTAAAATGGGAACCTTTAGGTTTGTGAGACTCATGGAAAACATGATACCCCCCGTGGATAATGCCATGGACCTTAAAGGTGCATCTCAAGTGCATTTTAGGGTCCATCTTGTATCTTAGTCCCACTTAAGGTATTATGACGCTTAGTCTTCATTAAAATTTTGCGGAAGGAATAAAAATAACTAAAGAAAAAATAATTAGATTAAAATAAATAAATTAGATTCAAAGATCATGGAAAAAATTCCGTGGGTTGCCTCCTATGCAACGCTTTGTTTAACGTCTTTAGATCGACAAATCAGGATGTAAGTACTCATGGTGGTTATTAAGAGAATGAATCCTCGGTCAAAATTTTAATAATCTTCTATTTCTAGGGTCACTTATCAAGCCATCTCTCATATCCCTCACCTTTTCTTTTCTTCCTTCTATGAGGT
Organism: Lathyrus oleraceus; assembly: GCF_024323335.1. NCBI lineage: Eukaryota > Viridiplantae > Streptophyta > Magnoliopsida > Fabales > Fabaceae > Lathyrus > Lathyrus oleraceus. The sequence continues at coordinate 492,212,462 of NC_066583.1, forward strand.
GGTTCATTCTTCTGAACTTGTGGGGGTGGTTCTGGCTCTATCCTGAGTATCGGCTTTTCCGGTTTAGGTTCAATTCTTTCATCCACTACCTCAAAGTCTAACCTTCCCCTCTTAACACTAATGAGTTCCCTAGTTTCATGGTCCTCTAATTTTCTCTTTTAACGTCGGATCTCAAACAATGGTGTATTGGTGTGGATATTTTCCAATACCTCCACATACCTTTTGGATTGGGAACAATCAATTGTAATATTAAAATATCGAACCTACAGAGAGCAATGTCAACCTACTGTGATCTATTGTCGCTTTGTAAATCTAAGGTTAATTGATACTGCTCACTTTCACGCAACCCGTGTTATGTTTCCAAACCATAAAAGTCACGTTGTCGCTCCAAAAATTACAATTTCGAAACAATTTTTGAAAAGTGATAAGCCTTAATTATTTACTAAAGCGTTGTCTCTGTTTTTAGAAATTAAAAATCCATTTTTTCTTGATCAAATTCCGGTCTCACACTGTCGCATTGTTGACCAATATCTAATTGTTTTCACTTTCGCGTAAAACTTTTTAATTTAAAAACTAAAAATCCAGAACAGGAAAAATAAAATAATATTAAAAATTAGCACTGATAAAGTTTATAGACTCCCGTCTAAAGCTAGCTGAAATATGCCCACCGAACGCATCGCACACTCGAAGGTATAACAGAGTCACCACCGAACTTTATTTATCCCAAAAGATGGAAGGAAAAACCTCGAGAAAACCCAAGGGAAAAGAAATAGAGAAACAGGTAAGGGAATCGGTTGTGCAAGGGGATGGTATTAGAATCCCTCACATCCATGATACTCCATGGGAACCATTTTGAATTCTCTTGCTTGGATGGGTGTTGTAATCTTAATATACCTGCAAAGCAGAAAAAAGGTTAGAAAATGGTGCTCGAGGAGGATTGTGGCCCTCATGCCTACGTATTCTCATGGTGCAATGAGAAAGTAAGAGCCTCGTAGTTCAGAGAACAAACACTGGAAAAAAGGGAGACGAAAGAAGGATGCAGAAAGGTGATCGCCAAGGACTCGCATCCTCGTGCCTACGTATCCTTATAGTATAATAAAAAAGTCAGAGCTTCGTAGTTCGGAGGACAAATACTGAAAAAAGGTATGATCAGGGGGGGTATTTAAACCAAAAGGAAAGGAATGGGGTTAACTATAAAGGTGCGTACCTGAAAAGGAAAGGAAATTACAATGGGGTTTAAACCAACATAAAGCGGCAACTTGTCAAAGCCAGAGACTCACATGAAAAAGGTCTTACCAAAGCATAGGGGCTGATATGGTAAGGAGATAAAAGCAGGAATTTGTCAAAGTCGGAGACTCACATGACAAGGGTCTTACCAAAGCACAAGGACTGATATGGTAAGGAGAGAAAAGCAGGAACTTGTCAAATTTGGAGACTCACATGACAAGGTGTAATACCCCAAAATTTACCCTTCATCTTTTCTTGGAAGCATGGTATTATGTTTCACACTGCATTAGCATCATACTAGGTCATACTCATTACATACTACATTAGTGACTTGGAAATCAGGGTTTGATTGATCACTCCTTAACAGAGGGAGCCCTCACAAAGCAAGATTGAGAATTGGACTTCATTCTCCAAGTATACAAGTCTCAAGGGTCTCAAGGGTTTCCATATGTCTTATTATGGTCCTCAGTTCATCAATGGAAGATTCAGAGCTCTCAGAGTGTGCATCTGGATTTAATCTGAAACTAGGGTTTCATGGCTACCTGCAGCAGGCAAGGTTTGGTTGGAAGTGAAGGAGCTTATCCATGTCATGATTTGAGAGGCATCTTGGTCTAGGAAGACTCACATTTATATCAGAAAGATCCATTGGCAATCAGTGCAATCAATTCCTAATCATTTTGCCCTAAAACTAGGGTTTGGTATAAAATCGGTTTATTTATGATTCCTTGGGTGAATCTCTTTTCCATGGCCCTCCATATGTCCACAAGGGTCTACATACAAAAAATCAGCTCTTTATTTGAGCCAGAGGTACTTCAATTGATCAATGGAATCGGGAATCAGACAGTTTGGGAACAGTTAATTGTGGGGCCAGAAAAGTCAACTCCTGACATTTTGAAAGTGAAATCTCAAAATTCATGCCTAAGGGAGCCTACATGTGAAATTTGATCAAGGTTGGATCATGGATTCACCATTTAATCAGGAATTGAAAAAGTTACTAAATTTGGAAATGGTTGACTTTCCATTTAGGGCAAGTTTTCATGATTATTGCACTCACTTTAAGCCCATTTTTCATCAAGATTCAAGCTCCATTTGAAAAATTCTCCAACATGAAAGTTCTTCCTCTTGTTCCAAGTTTTCTAGAGATATAAAGTTTATTTCATTTGGATTAAAATTGAGAAAGTTATGCTTGGTCAAAATGAGACATTATTTTAGGACACTTAGAAAATTTTCTAAGTCCAAAATTTGCAAGATTTGTCAAGACTTATGGGCCAGTTTTCTTGCACTTCAAGGCATCTTTTGAAAATACTTTCTTCATGACAATTATACCTTGCCATGTCCTATTTCACACCTTTTTGGAATCATCCCATTTGGATCATTAGTTTGGGAGATGCACTCATCTAAAGTTGGCATCATGGACTGAATTTTCAGGCAGCATTTAGGCCAAACTGGCCCAACCATTTTGCAGTTATGGAACCTGAACTTTAAGGCCATTTTTCACCTCTTTCCATTCACCATTTCAACTTGTGTTCAACATGAAAGATGTTAAGCTACATGCCCTCTTCCTACTGTTTGTATTGCCTTGCCTTTTGGTCATGTATTCATCAAGATACTAAGTCTCAAAGTCACCTTGTTGAACTATTTTTACGCTGCAGCCAGACAACCAATAATGCTGCACAAACGACCAACCCTTGCTTTTCCTCATTTGGCCATGTACTTTTGGTCTCACTCACTTAAGTTTTGCCACAATTAGAGTTCCCTTTCACACCTCACTTTTGGCACATGTTGCACATAAATCAAACAAACATTTCAAGCCCATTTAGAACACTTAAATCCAACATATATAAGAGCTTCTAAACCCTAATCTGAGGTAGAGGGTGGCTTAAAAACTTTAGAGCAAGGCAAGTTGGCAAGTTCAAGATTCATTTCTCTCCTCTTTCATTGCACAAACACCAAGAGCAACCTCATTCTTCCTTCCATTCCTCCAATACCAAGAGGCAGTGGACTGTTTTCCACTAGGTAAGCTCTCTAATCCATTCCCATAACTATGGCGCAATTCATTTCATGCTTGTTCATTTTTATTTTTCTATGCTTACCATACTTCTTCACCATATTTACATGCCTACATTGTGTTGTTCCATGTTAATACCATGCCATGATTTGTTTGTGAAGCCTTCACCATGAGGCATTGGCTTTAAGTTTGAGTTTATGTCATTAAATTTCGGTGGAATACGAGTTCATGAGGGTGCCTTGATGTTCATTTTTCTCTATGTTCAAGCCACTATTTTCAATGAAACAAAGCACCATTGTGTTCTACTCATTTCACACTTGAGTTTTGCTTTTTACTTCATCTCATTTGGTGAACTGTAGCATGAGCTTTTTGTGGTTGAAAATGAACAAAATATTCTGCATTTTCGCATATGCATGCATGTTACTAGGGTTTTCCATTGGTTGCATAAAAGGGAGGATACATGTCTGTTTAATAACCGCCAGATCGCTCGCGTAGCTCTTAATCTTGCCCGTCCATTTCGTTTTTTGTCTTCTTATGACTTAAATTCAGCTGACCGATCGATATAGGTCACATGCTTTTTAAATGAATGTTTTTTTTATGTTGTCACGCGCTGGAATAAATCCATGTGGACCGGGCCTTGGCGCTCCATTTGCTCTTCACACACCACCTGCCAGGCCCACTAGCACACTTCCATCCTATTTTCATTTTCTCTTTTTAATTTCATTTTTATTTTCTGCCTTGTTTTTAACTAATAAAAATATTTTATTTGTTCATAAAAATATCAAAAAATATTTTTCACATTCCTTAATGTTTTATTTAATTTATTTTAATTTTAATTTTCATATTTATTTAATGTTAATATTTTATTTTAATTGTTTATTCTAAATGGTTCATTTTGACACACATTTCTTTATTAATTTTATTTTCATGACTTAGAATTATTTTTAGGTTTTGATTTTTGGGATGAGGGTTGACAAATGTCTCATGGTCAACCTGACCTTTTCTTGGAATTTTATTTCTCATTTTCAATTTATTTTGGATTTATTTTTGACCTAGTTTGCTTGGTTGACTTTTCCTTTGACTTCTGTTTTATTTCAATTAATTTATACACTAATTCTCATTATTTTTAAAATCTTTTTGGGGGATGATGATGTCCTGACCCCACCTTACTTAGTTTAGTTTTTCATAATTTATTTGATTAATTTACTATTTATTTCATGTTTTTCAAGTTGACTTGACTTTTCAAGTGACTTTTCCATGATTGATGTTTGACATAGGGATTGCTTAGGGAAATTGAAGAGATATTTTGATCCTCCCTTGTTCATCTCATATGCCATGTATTAGAGGCCTTTCACCATGATTTTATTTGATCCTTGCATCATTTCCCGATTAAATTATTCAGTGATCCTTTGTGTGCATAGTTTCACCTGTCTGATTCATCTGATATTTTTTATACTTGTTTCTTTCATCCATGCTTCTATTGTTTGATTGTTTAACATGTTTATACTTCCCATGCGTTGTTTAACGGTCCTTCATTTCATTCTTTGATTATTTTACTTGATCATATACCTGTCTATTTATCTTACTGATTAAAACTATTGCCTACTTGTGTGTTGTATGAGGCACATACTACTATTGTTTGATTGCCATGAACAACCCCCATTCATAACAAATGTACCCCTCTCCCATGAAGTGTATAATGTTTATTATTTCATTCTTTATTCATCTGTTAATACAAGAGTTAAAACGAACATTCGATAACCATTTCAAAACAAGATCAAAACCTCGATCCAACGTCGAGTAATCATTTCCCAATATTAACAGAACCAACACGTATTCATCCATCCTTTTGTAAGTCGATTGCTTCATGCATCGCCATTTCTCTTGTAAGTCGATTGCTTCAGGCATCGCCATCTACCACCTGTAAGTCGATTGCTTCGTGCATCGCCGCCATCTACCCTTATCCATTGGTTCCACTCCTTGCTCCATCCGTCGATTCTTGTTCCGTTTAAGTAGCACCCATTAGGTAGAACCCTTTGTATGATAACATGGGTAGTATTCCCTTATTCTTTTATATGATAACATACGTAGTATTCCCTTATTCTCCTTGTATGATAATATAGGTAGAATTCCCTCTTTCTTTGCATGCTAACATTAGGTATATGTTCCCATTTGTAAATCCTAACACATAGGTTCATATTGCATGACAACTCTAGGGCAGAGCTTGCCCATTTCTTTAGACCTTATGTGTGTCTCCGATCTTGTGGCATGTCAGTCCGTCCTATTGCAAAGAGGTAACTTCCTAAGACTCGATTCAACGAGCTGCGACACCTGCTGCTAGGACGTGAACACATCGCCCACTTTCCTTTGACACAACTGGTGTCCTCTTTTGTAAGTCCATGTTCAGATGGAAATCCCTAACTCCTAGTTAGTCGAACTACGATAACTCTGATTCTCATGTTCAGATGAGATACGTAGGCACGAGATGCGATATCTTGCCGAGTTCTTTTTGACTGACAACTAACAACTAATCCTTATCTATTTTCGTTCTTGTTGCGATTCTTTTCTCTCGCCCTCGTTGTGATCGAAACTTTCCTTTTCTCTTGCCCTAGTTGCAATCGAGATCCTTTGTTCCCGTGGTTAGCTGAACTACGTTTTGCTCTGATTTTCATTCTAGATGAGATACGTAGGCATAAGACGCAATGTCTTAGCGAGCACACTTCTCTTTTAGCCCATAGGTAGCCGAGCTACGAAGACTTTGATTCTCATATTCATATGAGATACGTATGCAGTGGATGCAACATCCGTGCGAGTCATTTTCTTTTGACCCTTCTTTTAGTAAATAGTACATTAGATATACACACACCCTTTAGACAAGAACAACAAGAGTGGATCCTGTAGAGTACTACGGGTGCGTAGGGGTGCTAATACCTTCCCTTCGCATAATCGACTCCCGAACCCAATATTTGGTTGCGAGACCTTGTCTTTTCCTTTCCTTTCTCCAGGTTTACTTTGAGAGTTTCCTTTTCCTCCTTGGGATAAATAACGCACGCTGACGACTCTTCTGTCATTTCTTTTTCTCGCCGGTTGTTTCGTTTCGCATTTTGGTTGCGACAGCTGCCGACTCTGCTGGGGACCAGATTTCCCTAAGTGAGTCCCTCCTAGCTTTTGTAGGTGTCTTGTTTATTGGGTGTTTATTCTTTTATACAGTTATTTATTTTTCAGCATTTACCCGCTTTACCTTATTGCATCCATGTACATACGTTTGTTGTATCTGCTGTATCTGGGGGGTTGATTGTTTATTGGGTTGGGATGTTCTATGAGAGATAAGCCCACTACCCAGGCTTGAGCGTACACACAGGTTTTAGAGTGGATAGTCATTATGCTTGCGTGGCATGTTGCTACGTTAAGTCGTTCATGAAGACCCACATCCAGACGAGGTTTCTTTTGGATATATTCTGTCATATGGGTGTTCCATAACGACAGATGTTCCTCTAGAAATCGTTGACTCTGGTGACCATTTCCTGAGGACTCAGTCAAGGCCTCTCCTCCAAGACGCGTTTATGTTAGCTCTGGTGGGTGCATTCTCGCTGCTCAATCCGAGGACCCCGAGGCTGGGAACTTGCTTTAGGATGTCCTATTGAGGGGAGTCAGTGGAGGTCTTTTGTCTTGTAATAATGCCAAACCTTCAGTGGTAAACATATTATTCGACTGAAGGGCTGAAGCTGACGAACTTCTGTTCTTAGAACCTACCAGTGAGGGGCGGGCTAAATTCAAGAAACCTTAACCTTCAACCAACCTGGTTTTCTAGAGCAGAGTTTTGATCTTGTATTATATTCCTCAGTGGGTTTCTCTTCAGACAGTGCAACCTGACAGATGTTCAAGCGGATACAGCAATCCTGATTTCCATGTCACTACATTGCATCACATCATTTTGCATTCATATCATTTAGTACATGTTTATCTATTTCTAGGGGTTTATATCTTCTTCTTGATTCCGGTCGGGGTTTTCTGGTTCTCTTAAGATGGATATTGGCAGAAAGAGACATGTCGCCTGGAAGTTTCCTGTGGTTTGTTTGGAGCCTATTCAACAATTGATGAAGTTACTGGATCATACTTCTCTAGAAGGATTCCGGAAGGATTACAGTTTGATTCTAAGTTTCATCACGGTTCTCTCCAAAGATCGACATGACGCTCTCTTTACACTGCTGCAGTTCTATGACCCTCCTTTGAGGTGTTTCAAATTCCCAGACTATATCTTGGTCCCTACTTTGGAGGAGGTTGTCAGTTTTCTCAGAGTTCCTATCAAGGTGCAGTTGTTGTTCTACAGTTCTGAGTTTCTGCCCGATCTCAACATGGTTGCTTCAGCCACATATTTGGGGAAATCTGTCTTGAAGTCTAATATGTGTCAGAAGGGAGGAGTCAGTGGCTTTCATCAGAGTTTCCTAGTAGGAGAAGCCAAGAAGAAGCTGGAGGATGGTGATCAGAGGGGTTTCAATGCTGTGTTGGCTCTTTGCGTATACGGGATTGTCCTGTTCCCTAATGTTGCCAAATTTGTGGACGTAGACGCAATACGCCTTTTTGTGTTGGGTAATCCAGTGCCGACCTTGTTGGGAGATTTCTTTCATTCAGTGCATCACAGGAATGAGAAAAGAAAAGGAGGATTGGTGAACTGTTGTGCGCCCTTATTTTATAAGTGGTTCAGTCCTCACCTACCCAAGTCAGGAGTGTTCGTTGATCTCAAGGACTCGTTGAGTTGGTCGAAGAGACTGATGGGGATAAGAGCTAAAGATATTTCTTGGTGGTCAGACCAGAACTTGCTTCGGGCGAATATTATTCACAGTTGTGGGAACTTCCCGAATGTACCGTTGGTAGGAAGAAGAGGAGGAATAAACTATAATCCTTCTCTAGCGGTCAGACAGTTTGGATATGCTTTAAGAACTCCGCCTTTGGAAAAGGATGTGGAAGAATCTCTGTTCTTCCATTCGTCATCTGATATGACTGTATCCCATAAGGAAGCTGAGGTCTGGCTCAAGGTGATCAAGAGAAGAAGGATTGTTCTTAGAAAAGGAGATTGTAGGACCTACCCTTAATATGAAGATTGGCTTCAGGGAAGAGTTGAAGAGTTTGGTCTATCGTTTCCTATTGAAGAACCTTTGTATCCACCTACTTCTGAGCAGTCAACACTGGTGTGCCGAGAGGAGTATGACAAATTGAAGAATGCCATAGAGGAGCTTCAAACTGAAAACTCGGAGTTGAGTGTGAAGTTGCAAGACTGTATGCACGGAATATCAGAAGAGAGAAGCTATCAGATTGCAAGAGGGAGCAGAGAAGAAATTGGTTGTGGAGGTGAACTTCTTCAAGAAGACAGACAAAGCCTTGGGGTCATCCAGCTCTGAGTTAAGGCGAGTCAAGCAGCAGTTAATAGATGCCCATGGTAAGTTAGCTGGTTGGCAAGAGCAATGGGATGCATTTTCAGCTTCTCGGAAGGCAAAAGAGGAAGAGATGGTGGTTGAATTGACTGGTCAGATGGAGAAATTGAAGACTTTGCTGAAGGAGAATAATAATGAGCTTTTGTGCGCTCGTTCAACCAATGGTTACATCACAGATCAACTCGACAAAGATCAAGAGCAGATTGAAGAACTCAAAGTGCTGGTGGGTTTGAAGAGATCCAGACTTGAAGAGGTATTCAGAGAGGATAATGGGAATTACTATATGGAGCACATCAACGAACTGGATGGGGTTATTGACAAGAGGAATATGCTTATCCGGCATTTGACAGAAACTCCAAATCATCCTGACACGGTGACACTACTGGCTGAAGTGAGGAGCAGTCCCTATGGATTGTATATAGGAGGCTGATTCCTGATTTTTTGTTCCTATTCTTACTTGTTCCTATGGAGAAGTTTATCCACAGCTCAACCTTCTCGCACTTTTTTACCTGATGTGAGACTGGAATCAAGGGGGTAGAATACCCTTTGGAATTGATAAACATGTCATTGCATTTACATATTCATTTACATGTCTTGCATAACAGGTACCTCCACAGTGGTTCTCATTTTGTTTGGTGTTCAACTAGCAGGATAGCTGATTTAGGCATTCACCGGTACGGTACTAGAAGAAATCAGCAGAGAGCAATGGAAGGCCTACAAGAAGAACTCGCCGAGATGAGGATCCGTATGAACCAGTTCATGGATGTGGTTCAGGGAGTAGCTCAAGGACAACTAGAGATCAGATAGATGATACAAAGGAATCCCGCCACTACTTAACCAGAGACGGTAACTGATCCTCCAGTTGGAGAAGTTAACGGACCCAATGGACCGGGGCCTGTCCCGATCCCACGTGCTAACCCTGATCAACAACCCATTCATGATGATCAGGAGGATCAGTTCACCTTGATGCAGGAGGACTTTGGCATGGGCCATGGCATGGACCCCATGTTTAGAAGATTGGAGGAGAGATTCAAGGCGGTGGAAGGACAGAATGCTATGGGGGTCGATGTTGCTGACTTGGGGCTAGTCCCAGGTGTGAGGGTGCCACCAAAATTCAGAGTCCTAGTGTTTGACAAATACAATGGCAACTCTTGCCCGAAGACTCATGTGCAAGCCTACTTCCATAAGATGGTTGCATACTCCGATGATGAGAAGATGCTTATGTACTTCTTTCAGGACAGCCTAGCTGGGGCATCCCTAGAATGGTATATGAGGCTGGACAAAGCCCACATCCGCTGCTGGAGAGATTTGGCTGAGGCCTTTGTAAAGCAGTATCATTACAACACAGACATGGCGCCTGACAGAATTCAACTTCAGAATCTGTCTCTCAAAAGCAATGAGTGCTTCAGAGAATATGCTCAACGCTGGAGAGAGACAGCTTCCCGTGTGCAGCCTCCGATGTTGGAGAAGGAGATGGCCAACATGTTCATGAACACTCTGCCCGGGCCTTACTTGGAGCGTCTGGTAGGTTGCAACGCTTCCAACTTTGCTGATGTAGACTCTACCGGTGAGAGGGTGGAGAACTACTTGAAGACGTGCAAGATCCAGAATGGAGTTGGATCATCACGGGTGAAGAAGCCGTTTATTGGAGGACAGAAGCGGAGAGAGGGGGATGCCAATTCTTTGTCTTCATATCAGAGCAGGGGTATCTAGAGAAACAGTTTCCAGAACAATCATCAACAATCGTATGTTGCGCCTGTGACCATTCCGGCTGCAGCACCGGTACAGCAACAACAACAACAACAACAACAACAACGTCAACCAACTCAGTACCAATAACAACAAAAACAGGGTAATAGACCCGCCTACCAATAGAGGCAAAAGATGATGGACAGGCGTTTCGACACTCTTCCAATGTCGTACGCTCAGTTGCTTCCTAGCCTTCAACAACTACAACTTGTGCAGTTACACACTTTGGCTTCTCCTGTTGGAAGGCTTCCAGTAGGATATGATGCCAACGCTAGGTGCAATTTCCATTCTGGGGCACCTGGCCACAATATTGAGAACTGCAAAGCTTTTAAGCACGTAGTTCAGGACCTCATTGACTCGAAGGCCATTAACTTTGCGCCGGCTCCTAATGTCGTCAACAATCCCATGCCGCAGCATGGTGGTGCAAATGTTAATATGTTGGAAGGAGAAGCCAGGTCCGTCAAGGATGTGTTGAAGCTGAAGACTCCGCTGTTGGAGATTAAAGGCTACTTGCTGAAGGCCGATGTTTTCCCCGGTTGTGGGAATGGTTGTTTGGATTATGTTGTATAGAGCAAAGGTTGTTTGAAGCTGCAGTAGGGTATCCAGGCCTTGCTTGACAATGGTATCCTCCAGGCTGAAGACTTGTCTATCCAAGAGTTTGTTGAAGGGGTTGCTGAAGAGGTGTTTGAAGATGCTGTTGAAGATTTCACCAATGTTTTCCTGTTGATCTTGTAATTCCTGATGATGTATTTAATCTTTCCAATGTTGTTGCTGATATCCCAAACAATGTGTTTAATTCTGATGTATCTGTTGAACTTGATTCCGATGTTTCAGATGTTTTTGTTTCAATGAATAAGATTTCTGAGTATGATTGTGATGTTGCCACTATCACAATTTTTTACCCAACTGCTCAGATCAATGTGCCAGAAGTGCAACCGGTACCACCAGTGCGACCGTCCACTATGACTATCACGACCCTTGGTCCTTTACCTTTCACCAGCGAAAGGGATATTCCTTGGCATTATGGGGGGAGTGTGTACACGCACGATCATGGAGTGGAACAGCCATTGAAAATGGAGGAGGTGCGTGATCAGAAGTCCGAATCCGAAGTGGAAATAAAAGATCCCGCAGTGGACAATGTTGGTGGAATCGGGCGATTCACCAGGAGTGGTAGACTGTTCTCACCATCGGCTACCCAAGCTGATAGTGTTGACGCCGCGGCCAAGGCCAAAGGCAAACAAGTTGTGAATGAGGGTACCTCTGCACCACAGGCTGGTTCTGAGCCTACTTTCGCGAAGGATGTGGACGAGCTCTTAAGGATTATAAAGTAAAGCGACTACAAGGTAGTCGATCAGTTAATTCAAACACCGTCCAAGATATATATTCTCTCACTCCTGTTGTGTTCTGAGGCACACAGGGAGGCACTGCTGAAAGTCCTAAATGTTGCATATGTGCCTCAGGAGATCTCAGTGAACCAACTAGAAGGGATCGTTGCGAATGTTCATGCAAGCAACGGGTTGGGTTTTACTGATTCTGACTTGACACCAGCTGGACACAATCATAACAAGGCTTTGCACATCTCTATGGAATGCAAAGACACTGTGTTATCTCATGTTCTGGTGGATACATGCTCCTCTCTCAATGTGCTACCCAAGAGATCCCTGTCAAGGTTAGAAGTGGAAGGTTTGATCTTGAAACCTTCAGATCTTGTTGTGAGAGCCTTCGATGGTTCTAAGAGGTCGGTGTTTGGAGAGGTAGAATTTCCAATTCATATTGGATCACAAACCTTCAACACCGTCTTCTATGTGATGGATATCAGTCCCTCGTACAGCTGCCAGTTAGGTCGTCCTTGGATCCACAATGCTGGGGCATTCTCCTCAACTTTACATCAGAAGATCAAATTATCAGTCAATGGAAGAATTATCACTGTCTGTGGTGAGGAGGATATTCTGGTCAGTAACTTGTCTACATTCAAGTATGTAGAGGTAGAAGGTGAAATTCATGAGACCCTATGTCAGGCCTTTGAGGCAGTTCAGATCAAGGATGCAGCTCCGGTGGAAGAGGTTAAAGCAGGTGCCTCCATCTCATCCTTCAAGCAGGCACAAGCCTTGGTAGATTCAGGTGTTGCTCCCGGTTAGGGACGTCTGTTGGAGTTACCGATGAAGGAAGACAAGTTCGGGATTGGGTATCAGCCAACTTTGACTTCTACAACTTCAACGCCTTAGGGACCGATTACTTTCTCCAGTGCTGGCATCATTCAGTATGGCCAGATCTTTGCAATCGACGAAGAAGATAGGGATAGTGATTGCGACATCGACAACTGGTTGCGTCCGAGGATCCCGGGTGAAGTCGTCAAGAATTGGTCTTCTGAAGAGATAATCCGAGCCACTCTTTTTGAAGAGTAATTTTTCTTGTTTAATCATGCATGTCCAAGTCTTACGTTCCGCCCAGGGCGTAATGACTCATTGTAGGGCTCATCTATGTGAATACCTACATTTTTATCATAAATAAAGGACGTCTTTTGCATTCAAAAATTTTGTTCACTGTCTTTCTATTTTTGCAGTTTTCAAAAATCAAAAAAATTAAAAAAAAATACATTTGGCAATGTTTTGTTTAGTTTTCACTCACTGTTCACACTCATAAGCACATACCATCACTCATGCAGATGCACGTCACCGGATCCTATTGATAACATTTCTGTTATGGCTCGCTTCGACTTCGAAAATCCAATCTTTCAAGCTGAAGAAGAGGGTGATGAAGACTATGAACTCCCTGACGAACTTTCCAGGCTGCTAAAACAGGAGGAAAGGGTCATTCAACCGCATCAAGAGTCTACTGAAGTGATTAATCTCGGCACCGAGGACGCCAAAAGAGAAATCAAGATAGGGGCTGCTTTGGAAGATGATGTGAAGAAGGGGCTGATTGAACTGCTGCAAGAGCATGTTGACGTCTTCGCTTGGTCTTATCAGGATATGCCAAGGCTTGACACGGAAATCGTGGTACACCGTTTGCCTCTCAAAGAGGATTGTCCTTCGGTCAAGCAGAAGCTCAGGAGAACAAGACCGGAGATGGCTGTCAAGATAAAAGAAGAAGTGCAAAAGCAGTTGGATGCAGGTTTTCTAGCAGTTACCAATTATCCGCCATGGGTTGCAAATATCGTTCCCGTACCTAAGAAGGATGAAAAGGTACGGATGTGTGTTGACTACCGGGATCTGAACAGAGCTAGCCCTAAAGATGATTTCCCATTACCTCACATCGATGTTTTGGTGGATAACACAGCTCAGTTCTCGGTATTCTCCTTCATGGATGGCTTTTCTGGCTATAATCAAATCAAGATGGCACCAGAAGACATGGAGAAGACAACATTCATAACCCCATGGGGCACCTTCGGCTACAAGGTGATGCCGTTTGGCCTGAAGAATGCTGGGGCAACATATCAACGAGCTATGGTGACTCTTTTCCATGATATGATTCATTATGAAATCGAGGTTTATGTGGATGATATGATTGTCAAATCTCAGACAGAAGAAGAACATTTGGTGAATCTGCGGAAACTGTTTGAGCGTTTGAGGAAATTCAAGTTGAGGCTTAATCCGAACAAGTGTACTTTCGGGGTGAGATCTGGAAAACTGCTGGTTTTATTGTTAGCGAAAAAGGGATTGAGGTGGATCCTGACAAAGTGAAAGCGATACAGGAAATGCCTGAGCCAAGAACAGAAAAACAAGTCTGTGGTTTCTTAGGAAGGTTGAACTACATTACGAGGTTCATCTCTCACCTAACAGCCGCGTGTGAGCCAATTTTCAAGTTGTTGAGAAAAGTTCAGGCTATCAGGTGGAATGATGATTGTCAAACGGCTTTTGAAAAGATCAAAGAGTATTTGCAGAATCCTCCTGTCCTTATGCCTCCAGTCCCAGGGAGACCGTTGATTATGTACTTGGCAGTACTCGACAATTCCATGGGTTGTGTTCTCGGTCAACACAACGAGACAGGTAGGAAAGAACATGCCATCTACTACCTGAGTAAGAAATTCACAGACTGCGAGTCGAGATACTCAATGCTTGAAAAGACATGTTGTGCACTTGCATGGGTTGCTAAGCGATTGAGATAATACATGCTGACTCACACAACCTTACTGATCTCTAAGATGGATCCAGTCAAGTACATATTCGAGAAGCCAACTCTCACCGGAAGGGTTTCTCGTTGGCAAATGGAACTGACAGAGTACGACATCCAGTATACATCCCAAAAAGCCATCAAGGGGAGTATTCTGTCAGACTATCTTGCTCAACAGCCGATTGAAGACTATGAGCTGATGAAGTTTGATTTTCCAGATGAAGACATCATGTTCCTCAAGATGAAAGACTGTGAAGAGCTAGTTGTTGAGGAGGGACCTGATTCAGATGAGAAGTGGACTTTAATGTTCGATGGGGCCGTCAATGCCAAAGGAAGTGGAATTGGTGATGTCATTACTACTCCGAAAGGTGCCCACATGCCTTTCACCGCTCGTCTGACTTTCGAGTGCACCAATAATGAAGCTGAGTATGAAGCCTGTATCCTGGGTATTGAGCAAGCCATTGATTTGAGAATCAAGACTTTGGACATCTTTGGAGATTCAGCTCTAGTGATCAATCAAGTGAATGGTGATTGGAATACTCTCCAGCCCACCCTGGTCCCCTACAGAGATTACACGAGAGGATTGTTGACTTTCTTCACAACAGTAAAGCTATATCATATACCTCGTGATGAGAACCAGATGGCAGGCGCTCTTGCCACTCTATCCTCCATGATCAAGGTGATTCGATGGAACAATGCTCCCAAGATCGATGTTATGCGCCTCGACAGGGCCGCCTATGTGTTTGCTGCTGAACTGGTAGTTGATGACAAGCCCGGGTATCACGACATCAAATGCTTTCTGAAGAATCAAGAGTACCCTGCAGGGGCATCCAACAATGATAAAAAGACTTTGAGAAGATTGGCAGGCAGTTTCTTCATGAACAAGGATGATGTGCTGTATAAGAGGAACTTTGACATGGTTTTGCTCAGATGCGTGGATAGACACGAAGCGGACATGTTGATGCAGGAAGTTCATGAAGGTTCCTTTGGTACTCATGCCGGCGGACCTGTAATGGCTAAGAAATTATTGAGAGTGGGTTATTACCGGATGACCATGGAATCAGATTGTTTCAAATATGCTCGGAAGTGCCATAAATGCTAGATTTATGCTGACAAGGTGCATGTGCCACCAAATCCTCTGAACGTGATGTCGTCGCCGTGGCCGTTTGCTATGTGGGGCATTGATATGATTGGAAAGATTGAGCCGACTGCTTCCAATGGGCATCGCTTCATCCTTGTTGCCATCGACTATTTCACCAAGTGGGTCGAAGCAACGTCATTTGCGAAGATCACCAGACATGTGGTTGCCCGATTCATTAAGAAAGAAATCATTTGTCGTTATGGGGTTCCCGAAAGAATCATTACTGATAATGGTTCTAATCTCAATAACAAAATGATGAAAGAGTTGTGCCAGAACTTCAACATTCAGCATCACAATTCTTCCCCTTATCGTCCTAAGATGAACGGTGATGTTGAGGCAGCAAATAAGAACATAAAGAAGATTGTGCAGTAGATGGTCGTCACGTACAAAGATTGGCATGAGATGCTACCCTTCGCCTTGCATGGGTACCGTACTTCAGTACGTACATCGACCAGGGAAACCCCTTACTCCCTTGTGTATGGTATGGAAGCAGTCCTACCTGTTGAAGTGGAGATTCCTTCTCTAAGAGTCCTGTTGGATGTCAAGTTAGACGAAGCTGAACGGATTCGAACAAGGTTCAACGAGTTGAGTCTTATCGAAGAGAAGCGAATGGCAGCCATTTTTCATGGGCAGTTGTATCGGAGTCGGATGAAGAGAGCCTTTGATCAGAAAGTGCGTCCTCGATGTTTCCAAGTCAGAGATTTGGTGTTGAAAAGGATCCTTCCTCCTCAGACAGATCACAGGGGCAAGTGGACTCCTAACTATGATGGACCATATATTGTCACTAAATTATTTGATGGTGGAGCCTTAATGCTTGCAACTATGGATGGTGAAGACTTCGCCTCCCCTGTGAACTCAGACGCAGTTAAAAAATACTTCGCATAAAATAGACCTGCTGGACAATAAAAAGAATAGTCCAGGCAAAAAATGGGCATCCCGGCGAACCAAGAAAATGAAAAAGGTTCGGGCAAAAGTTAGGGATTAAAAACGGAAAGATTGTACACCCGGTAAGTTGAAAACCCGATGGATTGAAAACCCGAAAGGGCGATCCAGGCAAAAGTTAGGGATTAAGAAAATGACTGCATTCTGAGTAGTTCTGAATCTCATCCCGTGTCGACAACCGGAAACTTTCAAAGGATAGGAAACAATTCGATCACTCTTTTCAGAAAACCGATCATCTGGAGGACCTTGAAGACGAGCGAGTCATAGCAGAATTGGAACCCGATAGAAATCCATTTCACATTGCCATTAGATTAATTTCTATTTTTATCTTTTGTGCGATTACCTCTTTCCAGGGATTGCTTCCTGATGTAAATGTCTATTCAGAGGCTATTCAATCAATAAAATCATGTTATTCAGTATATCTCTGTGTTCGTTTTCATTTTACTGTTTTGTTTGCAAAAATGACGTCCGAATTTTGGATAAACATTGCATCATGAAACATAAGAGCTTTACAGGTACATGCTGAATAAACATTTAAAATTGATGTAAATTGTAAATGCTTTGGATCGTCTATTCAGAACAGGTACACTCGGGGCATTTCCTCAAGGTTCCCAACAGACGATCGCGATCGTTGTTCTTCAACAGGTGGTATTTGATACCTTATCCCTGCAGAGCTGGTCCGAGCATTGGATTCTTCAATCCCCAGCAGGTTCTCACTATTGTACTTCCCCAAGCAGGTGTTTCAGACTATACACTCCCCAGTAGAGTTGACAGTGCCAGACTGTATATCCCCAACAGAGTTGACAGTGCCAGACTGTATCTTCCCAGCAGAAGCAGCTGCTCTTTAGAGTTCGATGCCAGATCGATGATCTTGATGCCAGATCCAGGGTTTCTTTCCTTGAAGCAGAATATCGGTACCATATCAGAGTTTGCTTCCCCGCCTGAGTCGTCTCTCTCGCAGATTATGGTTGCCAGAACCACCGTCGCTTCCCTCAGCAGTAGGCTTTCAGTGCCTTTCTCTCCCCAGTCAGAGTCTTTTGTTATTCCCAGAACACTGAATGGCCAGTCTCTCCCCCCACAGAGTTTATTGTGTTGTGTATCTCCAACAACATTGCCAGGGTCTAGAGGATCGTGATCATTTCCCCAGCAGAATTCCTTGCCTCGGCTTGGCGTTCTCTCCAACTCAGCATTTCACATCCCTACATGTAGAATCATATTGCATTACATCCTCCCAAATCGCGTAGCATTTCCATTTTCGTGGAGCATTACGCCATCAAAAAATTCAAACATACGCATGTGAAGCATAAGACATTCTCGGTATCCCAAGTGATAAACCAGAAGCTTGTTTCCAGTACTCAGACTGAAGGTTGTTCATGACTTATTATCCCCAGCATAGGTTGTTGGCCCACGTGCTGCCTAAATTATCATTTTCCTTATTTTTTGCCGATACTGACAGGCATGAAAGTTTCCGATGTTCAGATCAAAGAAGTTTCCGACGTTCAGGTCGATGCAACTTGTGGCATTCAAGCCAGTTTCCGGTATTCAGACCGAAGTGGCATTCAGGCCAATTTTCCGATGTTCAGATCGAAGAAGTTTCCGACGTTCAGGTCGATGCAACTTGTGGCATTCAGGCCAGTTTCCGGTATTCAGAACGAAGTGGCATTCAGGCCAATTTTCCGATGTTAAGATCGAAGAAGTTTCCGACGTTTAGGTCGATGCAACTTGTGGCATTCAGGCTAGTTTTCCGGTATTCAGACCGAAGTGGCATTCAGGCCAATTTACCGATGTTCAGATCGAAGAAGTTTCCGACGTTCGGGTCGATGCAACTTGTGGCATTCAGGCCAATTTTTCTGGTATTCAGACCGAAGTGGCATTCAGGCCAGTTTTCCGGTGTTCAGACCGATGTTTGATAATCTAGTATCTTCCGATGTTCAGATCGAAGTCATTTCCAATATTCAGACTGATGAGTGGCATTTAGGCCATAGATTTTCCTCTGTTACCACTTATTTTGGTATTCAGGCTAACGTTCTCTTTTTTCGGTGCTCAGACCGACTCTCACCGTACCAGACGGATTCTTTATTGATATTCAGATCAAGACCATCTCTTTGCCGATTCTGACAGGCATTGTTACTTCTTTTTCACTTCAGTGTAAATTTTCGGGCTTTTATTGTATTCAATCCCTTGATACCTCGAAAGTGCGAAAGTCGTTGCTATCTTCCTTTCGGTTCTCTAGTTGATTGAATAGGGGCAGCTGTAATACCCCAAAATTTACCCTTCATCTTTTCTTGGAAGCATGGGATTATGTTTCACACTGCATTAGCATCATAGTAGGTCATACTCATTACATATTGCATTAGTGACTTGGAAATCAGGGTTTGATTGATCACTCCTTAACAGAGGGAGCCCACACAAAGCAAGATTGAGAATTGGACTTCATTCTCCAAGTATACAAGTCTCAAGGGTCTCAAGGGGTTCCATATGTCTTATTATGGTCCTCAGTTCATCAATGGAAGATTCAGAGCTCTCAGAGTGTGCATCTGGATTTAATCAGAAACTAGGGTTTCATGGCTACCTGCAGTAGGCAAGGTTTGGTTGGAATTGAAGGAGCTTATCCATGTCATGATTGGAGAGGCATCTTGGTCTAGGAAGACTCACATTTATCTCAGAAAGATCCATTCAGTGCAATCAGTTCCTGATCATTTTGCCCTAAAACTAGGGTTTGGTATAAAATCAGTTTATTTCTGATTCCTTGGGTAAAGCTCTTTTCCATGGCCCTCCATATGTCCACAAGGGTCTACATACAAAAAATCAGCTCTTTATTTGAGCCAGAGGTGCTTCAATTGATCAATGGAATCGGGAATTAGACAGTTTGGGAAAAGTCAACTATGGGGCCAGAAAAGTCAACTCCTAACATTTTGAAAGTGGAATCTCAAAATTCATGCCTAAGGGAGCCTACATGTGAAATTTGATCAAGGTTGAATCATGGATTCACCATTTAATCAGGAATTGAAAAAGTTACTAAATTTGGAAATGGTTGACTTTCCATTTAGGGCAAGTTTTCATGATTATTGCACTCACTTTAAGCCCATTTTCCATCACGATGCAAGCTCCATTTGAAAATTTCTCCAACATTAACGTTATTCCTCTTGTTCCAATCTTTCTATAGATATAAAGTTTGTTTCATTTGGATTAAAATTGAGAAAGTTATGCTTGGTCAAAGTGAGACATTATTTTAGTTCACTTAGAAAATTTTCTAAGTCCAAAATTTGCAAGATTCGTCAAGACTTATGGGCCAGTTTTCTTGCACTTCAAGGCATCTTTTGAAAATAATTTCTTCATGACAATTGTACCTTGCCATGTTCTATTTCACACCTTTTTGGAATCATCCCATTTGGATCATTGGTTTGGGAGATGCACTCATCTAAAGTTGGCATCATAGACTGAATTTTTAGGCAGCATTTAGGCCAAACTGGCCCAACCATTTTGCAGTTATGGAACCTGAACTTTAAGGCCATTTTTCACCTCTTTCCATTCACCATTTTAATTTGTGTTCAACATGAAATATGTTAAGCTCCATGCCCTCTTCTTACTGTTTGCATTGCCTTGCCTTTTGGTCATGTATTCATCAAGATACTAAGTCTCAAAGTCACCCTGTTGGACTATTTTTATGCTGCAGCCAGACAACCAATAGTGCTGCACAAATGACCAGCCCTTGATTTTCCTCATTTGGCCATGTACTTTTGGTCTCACTCACTTAAGTTTTTCCACAATTAGAGTTCCCTTTCACACCTCACTTTTGGCACATGTTGCACATAAATCAAACAAACATTTCAAGCCCATTTAGAACACTTAAATCCAACATATATAAGAGCTTCTAAACCCTAATCTGAGGTAGAGGGTGGCTGCAAAACTTTAGAACAAGGCAAGTTGGCAAGTTCAAGATTCATTTCTCTCCTCTTTCATTGCACAAGCACTAAGAGCAACCTCATTCTTCCTTCCATTCCTCCAATACCAAGAGGCAGTGGACTGTTTTCCACTAGGTAAGCTCTCTAATCCAATCCCATAACTATGGCCTTGTTCATTTCATGCTTGTTCATTGTTATTTTTCTATGCTAACCATACTTGTTCACCATATTTACATTCCAACTTTATGTTGTTCCATGTTAATACCATGCCATGATTTATTTGTGAAGCCTTCACCATAAGGCATTGGCTTTAAGTTTGAGTTTATGTCATTAAATTTCTGTGGAATCCGAGTTCATGAGGGTGCCTTGCTGTTCACTTTTCTCTATGTTCAAGCCACTATTTTCAATGAAACAAAGCACCATTGTGTTATACTTATTTGACACTTGAGTTTTGCTTTTTACTTCATCTCATTTAGTGAACTGTAGCATGAGCTTTTTGTGGTTGAAAATGAACAAAATATTCTGCATTTTTGCGTATGCATGCATGTTACTAGGGTTTTCCATTGGTTGCATGAAAGAGAGGATACGTGTCTGTTTAATAACCGCCAGATCGCTCGCGTGGCTCTTAATCTTGCCCGTCCTTTTCGTTTTTTGTCTTCTTATGACTTAAATCAAGCTGACCGATCGATATAGGTCACATGCTTTTTAAATGAACGTTTTTTTTATGGTGTCACGCGCTGGAATAAATCCATGTGGACCGGGCCTTGGCGCTCCATTTTCTCTTCACACACCACCTGCCAGGCCCACTAACACACTTCCATCCTATTTTCATTTTCTCTTTTTAATTTCATTTTTATTTTCTGCCTTGTTTTTAATTAATAAAAAAAATTTATTTGTTCATAAAAATATCAAAAAATATTTTTCACATTCCTTAATGTCTTATTTAATTTATTTTAATTTTAATTTTCATATTTATTTAATGTTAATATTTTATTTTAATTGTTTATTCTAAATGGTTCATTTTGACACACATTTCTTTATTAATTTTATTTTCATGACTTAGAATTATTTTTAGGTTTTGATTTTTGAGATGAGGGTTGACCAATGTATCATGGTAAACCTGACCTTTTCTTGGAATTTTATTTCTCATTTTCAATTTATTTTGCATTTATTTTTGACCTAGTTTGCTTGGTTGACTTTTCCTTTGACTTCTGTTTTATTTCAATTAATTTATACACTAATTCTCATTATTTTAAAAATCGTTTTGGGGGATGATGATGTCCTGACCCCAACTTACTTTGTTTAATTTTTCATAATTTATTTGATTAATTTACTATTTATTTCATATTTTTCAAGTTGACTTTTCCATGATTGATGTTTTACATAGGGATTGCTTAGGGCAATTGAAGAGATCTTTTGATCCTCCCTTGTTCATCTCATATGCCATGTATTAGAGGCCTTTCACCATGATTTTATTTGATCCTTGCATCATTTCCCGTTTAAATTATTCAGTGATCCTTTGTGTGCATAGTTTCACCTGTCTGATTCATCTGATATTTTTTATACTTGTTTCTTTCATCCATGCTTCTATTGTTTGATTGTTTAACATGTTTATACTTCCCATGCGTTGTTTAATGCTCCTTCATTTCATTCTTTGATTATTTTATTTGATCATATACCTGTCTATTTATCTTACTGATTAAAACTATTGCCTACTTGTATGTTGTATGAGGCACATATTACTATTGTTTAATTTCCATGAACAACCCCCATTCATAACAAATGTACCCCTCTCCCATGAAGTGTATAATGTTTATTCTTTCATTCTTTATTCATCTGTTAATACAAGAGTTAAAACGAAAATCCGATAACCGTTTCAAAACAAGATCAAAGCCTCGATACAACAACAAGTAATCATTTCCAAAACTTAATAGAACCAGCACGTATTCATCCATCCTTTTGTAAGTAGATTGCTTCATGCATCACCATTTCTCTTGTAAGTTGATTGCTTCACGCATCACCATCTACCACCAATAAGTCGATTGCTTCGTGCATCGCCATCTACCCTTACCCATTGGTTCCACTCCTTGCTCCATCCGTCGATTCTTGTTCCGTTTAAGTAGCACCCATTAGGTAGAACCCTTTGTATGATAACATAGGTAGTATTCCCTTATTCCTTTGTATGATAACATAGGTAGTATTCCCTTATTCTCTTTGTATGATAATATAGGTAGAATTCCCTCTTTCTTTGCATGCTAACATTAGGTAGATGTTCCCATTTGTAAATCCTAACACATAGGTTCACATTGCATGACAACTCTAGGGAAGAGCTTCCCCATTTCTTTAGACCTTCCGTGCGTCTCCGATCTTGTGGCATGTCAGTCCGTCCTATTGCAAAGAGGTAACTGCCTAAGACTCGATTCAGCGAGTTGCGACACCTGCTGTTAGGACGTGAACACATCACCCACTTTCCTTTGACACAACTGGTGTCCTCTTTTGTAAGTCCATGTTCAGATGGCAATCCCTAACCCCTAGTTAGTCGAACTACGACAACTATGATTCTCATGTTCAGATGAGATACGTAGGCACGAGATGCGATGTCTTGCCGAGTTCTTTTTGACTGACAACTAACAACTAATCCTTATCTATTTTCGCCCTCGTTGCGATTCTTTTCTCTCGCCCTCGTTGCAATCGAAACTTTCCTTTTCTCTTGCCCTAGTTGCAATCGAGACCCTTTGTTCCCGTAGTTAGCTGAACTACGTTTTGCTCTGATTCTCATTCCAGATGAGATACATAGGCATAAGACGCGATGTCTTAGCGAGCACACTTCTCTTTTAGCCCATAGGTACCGAGCTACGAAGACTCTGATTCTCATATTCAGATGAGATACGTATGCAGTGGATGCAACATCCGTGCGAGTCATTTTCTTTTGACCCTTCTTTTAGTAAATAGTACATTAGATATACACACACCCTTTAGACAAGAACAACAAGAGCGGACCCCGTAGAGTACTACGGATGCGTAGGGGTGCTAATACCTTCCCTTCGCATAATCGACTCCCGAACCCAAGATTTGGTTGCGAGACCTTGTCTTTTACTTTCCTTTCTCCAGGTTTACTTGAGCGTTTCCTTTCCCTCCTTGGGATAAATAACGCACGGTGGCGACTCTTCTATCATTTCTTTTTCTCGCCGGTTGTTTCGTTTCGCATTTCGGTTATGACACAAGGGTCATACCAAAGCACTAGGTATGATATGGTAAGGATATGTGTTGAAACTAGGAAATGGGAATAGCCATGAAGGCGTCAACCCATGGAATAACCATGAAGGTGTCAGCCTTAAAAATAAATGATTGGAATGGTGTTTAAACCAGAAAGGAAAACTTGTAAAAGTCATATACTCACATGAAAAGGGTCTTACCAAAGCATTGAGGCTGATATGGTAAGGAGGGTGGTGTCAAAACCAAGAAAGTGAGAATGACCATGAGGTGTATCTCAAAATTGTGGTGTCATAACCAAGAAAAAGGGGAGTGACAGTGAAGGTGTATCCCAAGAGATAAGGAAATTACAATGGTGTTTAAACCAAAAGGATCTGAAAAGAGGAGCCACAGAGGCTAGGCGCAGACTTGGCAGTGATTTGGCTAGAATCGCACTAAAGTCTATGAATAGAAATGAATACTTTGAGCAGCTAGGGTCTATATCCTATGCATAGAGGTACTCTAGACAAGGGTATGGAAGATCCACTCTCATCATTTTCTACTGCTTAAGGCTCATGGCATGCAAGCCTAGTAAATGACTGACAAGTTGTTAAAACAGGGTCCCAAAGATGCTTACGGGGATGAGTCAGATGATTGACTATTTAGGAAAGTTGTAGTCCACTAAGGGTCTTGAACTTGTTGAAAAAATGAAGCTCCAAGGTGACAGAAAAAAGTTCCTATCAACTGACCAAGGGACTTATGATCACTTGAAAGTGACACATGGGAGTGAAACAAATGAAAGGGATCTAGTTGATCAAAGTGGAGTTTGATCAAGCCAAATCAAAGGGAATAGGATGGATGAACAAATAAGATGCATGATCATATAAAACTAGCCTAACGTCTCACTGTTAGGTAGCCCAAGATAAAGCCATGTGGGTGCAAAGTGTATTATCCTATTTCTCATTGTTCGGTAGCCCAAGAGAAAGCCATGTGTTTGGAAGAGTGTGCTAAGCCTAAGCAGATGAATGCAAGAGCAAGAGGCATAAAACATGAACCAAACTTTTGATCAAGCACTTTGTAGCATGCTTTGTCGTTTTGAGGTCCTAAGTTCATGATGCCATAATTGTTGATTCCCTCGTGCATTTTGAGCCAAACTTGGGCCAAATGATCACTTCATGGAGTAAAATAAGATGCAAAAAGAATAAATTCAAGAGGAGATTTGAGGTGAAAGTTACAAGCTTGTGAAGTTGAGGTCGTGACCTGGTTTTGTGGGCTAGGCAATTGGTCAAGCACTTTGCAACATGCTTGGCCATTTTGAGGTCCTATGTTCATGATTCCATAACTTTTGATTTCCTTGTGCATTTTGAGCCAGACTTGGGCCAAATGATCTTTTACATAAGCTTAACAAGATGCAAAAGGAATGAGGTCAAAAAAATGTTTGAACTGAAAATGGCAAGGGTGGAAAAGTAGGGGTCATGGCAAGGTTTTGTCAACTTGCTCCTTTGCACAAATGAGGTCCTTAATTAATGAATTGGTGTTTCTCCCTTGAGTCAAAGTTATAGAGGATCCCAAAAGGCACATTTGGATCAAAAAATCTTGGCATTTGGATGAAAGTTGAAGAAGTTGTGGAGTTTGGACCAAAGGCATGGCATTAGGTCAAACCACCTTGCACTCTTTTTGCCAATTTGATGTTTCTTTGCATTTCAAACCACGATGATGATGGAATAAGCATCCCTTAATGAAAGTTGATTAGGGATTGAGTAATACTAATGATATCTTGAAAATTGAGTGATGTGGCATGGAAATAAACACATGAACCACCTTTGAATCATCATGGACAATCTTGCATTCCCTTGATCAAAGACCTTGACTTTGCCTTGCTTTGAAGCATGATTACCTACATGAGTAACAAGAACAAACAAGTACAATATCTCCATGAAATTAGGCTTAAGTAAAACAAAGTGAAAATCTAGGGTTAAGATACAATACACAATGTGGTCATGCTTATGACTCCATGACCAAATGTAATGGTAATGCATGATAGGATTTGATGTATGCAAATGAGGTATGTTAAAAGTAAAAAGAGAGGGTACGTTTTTGGGGTATGACACTGTCAAACCGATGGTGCTCACATCCCAGGATCTAGGAGCTTACCCAAACATATTGGATACAAGAACAAGCATAAATAGAGTATCAATGATAGTAAGCAAATTATACATCTTCATAGAACTAGTAATAATAATGGAACATAAATTGACAATTAAAATGGTGAGATAAGATTAATAGCATATAAATTTGATAATTAAAATAGAAACTAAGTAAGGTTAAAGGCACTTTAGTCGAAATGGTATGTAAAAGCTGTGAGAGCAAATATGCCTAGTCCTTATCTTAATGATGTCAAACCTCTCTATTCGCCCACATCGTATCTTTGAATAATATCATCATAGCATAGAAAGCACTCATCCTTTAACATTTTCAAAATATAGGTTTCGTGAGTTCAAGCATATATGAGCATATCTTATATGTGAATCATGCATTTAATCATAGTAAACATCCTAGGTTCATAAGAGATAAGCTTAAATTAGTCATAATATGTTAGAAAACTCATTTTTGGAAGTTAAACCTCTGTGGGTCGACTCATGACTCGAAGCAAAACCTTCGGGTTCGAACAGGTCGACTCATTCCTGGAAAACCTGAAAGAGTTGACTCATGCACTCTTTAGGTCGACTCATTTACCAATCATATTGCCCCGGGTCCGAACAGGTCGACTCATAGGTCGACTCAACCATGTAATAAACTTTGTTTGAGTCGACTCATCCCCTATTTGAGTCGACTCGTCGCATGTTTCACCAAATTTTCTGTTGTGTAACTTTGTGAAATTTTTCTATTATGTTAGTTATTTGTCCATATATCATATAAATATTCTAGTATCTCTTTTTCATCACAACAACAAGAAAAGTGAAAGATATATACCAAAGTGCTCATCATCTTCATTGTTCATTGCATTTCTCAATAATCCATAATAATCTTTGTTGAGCATTGTGCATTGCAGCTGTGATAACGTTCAAATCAGATTGGATTATCTTAGTTTGGGTTGAGACTTTGTGTGGGTTTTTCTTGAATAAAACCCTTGAGGTTTTGTCCTTTAAGAATTGGGGTTTTTTGCATTAACCTTGTCTTCGCAAATTCAGCCGAGTGAAAAGTTTGAAGAACGAAAGGTTCGTTCAAACAAGTAGCGGTAAACGAAGGATTGTGAAGAAAGCTTAGGGTTCAAGCAACTTGCATTCGAAATCAGCCAAGCTGAAGTTTTGGAGGACGAGGCGTTCATCCAATAAGGTAGCGGTAAACGGAGGTTTTTTCGAAGTGCTTGAAGAACTTGGTTCAACTTGAATCAAGGGGGGAGAGTAGAATATGATCTGCAATAACTCTAGAAGTTAATCGCCAGTGATCATTTATTCTCTTGTATTGACTTTGCAACGTGTTAATAAGAACATCTCAATTCTATATTTAAAATTAAGGGTAGACGTACCCTCGGCGAGGACAAAAGGGGAACTGCCTCAACAAATTCGGTCTTGTTCTCTCTATCCCTTAACTCTTTAAATTCTACATAATTACTTTGTGTGTGAAATTGATTGTAAAATTAACATCGCTTGATTGGTGTGCATATCAACTGTTCAATAAATTGTTTGAGTAAAATTTTGCACATTCAACTTAAGTGAAATTGATACTTGGTGTGAAGTGCACACCAAGTGTTCGAAAAAACTAATTTTGCACAAACTTAGTAATATTTTCCTTGACCTCTTATTGTGTTGAGCATAATTAGAGGTTACGATATCAAGGATCATAGTAGTTAATTGATTGTATTAGATATGGGTTTATTTTCTCTATCTTAAGTAATTCCATTTGGTTCACGTATATCCGATATTTCCATTAACAAGATCGTTTAGACGATATCAATCTAGGGTGCTTTCACAAACGTTGAACAAGTGGTATCATGAGTGCCGGTTCATCTAGCGCTTCATATATAACTTTTTAGAAAATGAGTAACGATCCTAAAGGGGCGTACAATAGGGTGCCTATTTTTACCGGTGAAAACTATAGTTATTGGAAAGATTGTATAGGAAAGTATAGAAAGTCATCAAAGATGGTCCTATGGAAATAACCATGACCAATGTGGATGGCTTTGTTGTACCTAAACCGGAAGCACAATGGAACGAAGAAGATGAGAAAAAGTACAACTACGATTGGAAAGCTAGAAATATGCTAATTTCCGCTTTAGGATTTGATGAGTACTATAGGGTTTCCCATTGTACTAGTGCTAAAGCTATGTGGGACTCACTGCAAATTATCCATGAGGGAACCAATGATGTCAAACTAGCTAGAATCAACACCCTAACTCAAGAATTTGACCTTTTTCATATGGAAGATGGTGAAACCATTGCCCATATGCAAAAGAGATTTTCTCATCTAATCAATCGGTTAAATGCTCTTGGTAGAAATACCCCTAATGATGTTGCTACTAATAAAATCTTAGGACGTCTTAATAGGGATTGGCTACCAAAAGTCACCGTGATCAAGGAAGCGAATGATCTAAGAACATTGGACATGACAACATTGTTAGGAAAGCTTCAAGAGCATGAGCAAGAGCTCATGAATCTTGAGAAACATGAGAAGAATCAAAAGAATGAGAAGAAGGAGAAAGACAAGAACACCGAAAGGAATTCTATTGCGTTAAAGGCTTCAAGATACAAGTCATCCACCAATGATGTGTGTGAAAGTGAGTCAAGTGATGATGAAAAAGAATCGAATGAAGACATGAGGTTGTTCGTTAGGAGGTACAATTAATACCTTAGAAAAAACGGAAGACGATAAGGAATTTTGGTTTAGATGGGACGAATGTGAAACCTGTCATATTTGGCAAAGAGAGGTTAGATCTCTCCAAGCTAAATTAGACAATGCTTTACAACCCAAAGTTACCTTTGCTATTGATAAATCACACTTTAGAAGCAATATGAATAATCCTTATCAAAAATACACTTATGTGGTTAAGGATCAAGCGAGCAAAAGCAACTTTCATCCGAACTTGAATTGTCTATATTGTTGCAAAAAGGGACATACTATTGCTAAATGTCGATTTAGGAGATTTCTAGTTCCTAAATGCATTTTTTAATGGTTTTCCAAATGCAACCAAAGTTTCACTCACACACTAGGACCCAATGAAAATTGGGTACCTCCTTCCCTTGTTTAAATTTGTAGGTGGAATGTCTTGAGGATAGGGAGAGAACAAGGGTTCTCGATAGTGGATGCTCAAGACACATGACGGGTGACTATTCCTTATTCTTTGACTTTGTGGCTAAGAAGAAAGGGTTTGTGACCTATGGTGATAATAACAAGGGATCCATACTCGGAAAAGGTAGTGTAGGTAATCCCTCCTCTACTACTATCTCAGACATCCTATTAGTTAAAGGCCTTAAGCACAATCTCATTAACATTAGCCAATTATGTGATAAAGGATATAAAGTCTCATTTTCAAAAGACTGTTGTATGATTGAACATAATGAAAATAAGAACGATGTGCTTAAGGGCTGGAAGGAAAATAATGTATACATGCTCAACTTGAATGAAGTATCCTTGACAAGCGCTAAATGTCTCGTCTCCATGAGTGAAGACTCGTGGCTTTGGCATAGGCGATTAACGCATGTCAACTTTGACTTGCTTAACAAAGTCGTCTCAAAAGATCTAGTAGTTGGTCTACCCAAAATCAAAATTTCAAAAGATCACCTATGTGATGCGTGCCAAATGGGAAAGCAAACAAGGATCTCGTTTAAATCTAAAAATGTTATTTCCATAATGAGACCTCTTGAACTTCTCCATATGGACCTCTCTGGGCCATCTAGAATTAAAAGTCTAGGTGAAAACGACTATGGTTTTGTCATAGTGGACAACTACTCTAGATTTTGTTGGACTATCTTTTTAGCAAGTAAAAGCGACACTTTTTCCGCGTTTGAAAAATTTGCCAAGATGTCTCAAAACAAATTGAACACTAGCATAGTTACCATTCAAAGTGATCACGGAGGTGAATTTGAAAACCACCTCTTTGAGCAATTTTGTGAAACAAATGGCATTGATCATAATTTTTCTGCTCCAAGAACTCCACAACAAAATGGTGTTGTGGAACGTAAAAACCGAAATTTAGAAGAAGTTGGAAGAACTATGATAAAATGAAAGTAACCATCCTAAATATTTTTGGGCCGATGCCATAAACACGACATGCTATGTACTGAATAGGATACTCATTCGTCCTATTCTAAACAAAACCCCTTATGAATTGCTAAAGGGAAGGAAGCCAAATGTTTCACATCTTCATATCTTTGGATGTAAGTGTTTTGTGTTAAATAATGGTAAATAAAACCTTGGTAAATTCGACTCAAAAGCTGGTGAAGGTATCTTTCTAGGATACTCTCAATCTAGTAAAGCATATAAAGCATACAACAAATGATTACTTATTGTTGAAGAATCCGTGCATGTTTCCTTTAATGAGTCTTATCCGAAAATTGTCGGAGAAGATAGTTTTGTTAATGGTGTAGGTGTTCCTTTGAAAGACATCATAAAAGATCAAGAATAAAATCTTATTGGCACCCATTCGGAAAAAGCTGAGGAGGAGTCATATCTTAATTCCAAAAAGAAAGAGGAGGATCATTCCATCAATAACAATGACCTTCCTTTGGAATGTAAATCTTCAACGGATCATCCCATTGATAATATTCTAGGAGATATCTCAAAGGGAGTCACAACACGGTCTAAAATAAGTAAATTTTTTATCACTTTGATTTCGTCTCTCAAAATGAGCCTAAAAACTCCAAAGACGCATTACTCGATGAAAATTGGTTTCTAGCTATGCAAGAGGAACTTAATCAATTTAAAAGAAATGAGGTATGGGATATTGTTCCCCCTCTGCGAGACCATCGAGTAATCGATACTAAATGGGTGTTTAGGAACAAGTTAGACGAAAACGGAGTCATAACTCGCAATAAGGATCACGTTGTTGCTCAAGGGTATAACCAAGAGGAAGGCATAGACTATGAGGAAACTTATGCTCCAGTTTCTCAACTCGAGGCTATACGCCTTCTGCTTGCCTATGATTGTTCTCAAAATTTCAACCTATTTCAAATGGATGTCAAGAGCGCTTTCCTTAATGGCCACATAAATGAATAGGTCTATGTATCTCAACCTCCCAGATTTGAAAACCATGAGCATCCAAACTATGTTTATAAGCTCAAGCGGGATTTTTACGGCCTCAAACAAGCCCTAGGGCATGGTATGAGCGTCTTGGCAAATTCCTACTAGAGCAAGGATTCTCAAGAGGGAAGGTTGATACTACCCTTTTTACTAGGCGTCAAGGGAAACACTTCATCTTAGTTCAAGTCTATGTAGATGACATTATCTTTGGATCTACTAACATTAATTTTGTCAAGGAGTTCTCTAAGTTGATGCAGAGAGAATTCTAAATGAGCATGATGGGGGAGCTAAACTACTTCCTCGGACTTCAAATCAAGCAACTTGAAGAAGGAACCTTCGTAAGCCAAACCAAGTATTGTAATGAGCTACTTAAACGCTTCGATATGGAAAATTCCAAAGTGATCGACACTCCAATGCCTATCGCTGTCAACATGGATCGGGATGAAAATGGTAAGGCCATTGATATCAAAAGGTATAGAGGTATGATCAGATCTCTCCTCTATCTTAACGCATCGCGACCAGACATTATGTTTAGTGTATATATGTGTGCTAGGTATCAATCATGTCCCAAAGAATCACATTTAAAAGTCGTCAAGTGCATAATTAGATACCTGTGTGGTACTTCAAAGTATGGGCTTTGGTTCTCTAAGGGAAGTGATTACTATTTGGTTGGTTACACCGATTCCGACTTTGCCGGTTGAAAATCGGATAGGAAAAGCACCAGTGGAACTTGTCATTTTTATTCAAATTCCTCGATAAGTTGGCACAGCAAAAAGCAAGTTTTAGTTTCTTTGTTAACCGCCAAGATGGAATATGTTGTTGCGGGTAATTGTTGCGCTCAAAATATTGTGGCTCAAACAACAATTACTCAACTTCAATTTTCAACTTGAACGTATTCCCATCTTTTGTGACAACACAAGCGCCATAAGTTTAACCAAAAACCCTATACTACATTCGCGCACTAAACATATTGAAATTCGGCATCAGTTCCTTAGGGATCATGTTGAGAAAGGTGATGTTGTCTTCGAGCACGTTGATAGCAAAAATCAACTTGCCATATTTTTACAAAATCACTTGCGACAGAGCCTTTCTTACACATCCGTAGGGAACTTGGCATTCTCGATATCTCGGGTCGCGCTTATATATATATATATATATATATATATATATATATATATATATATATATATATATATATATATATATATATATATATATATCACGCCTATCCATTCCATGATTCATATGTGAGGGCTATATGAAGGCACTTGTCATCTATCATCATTGGAGGTAATATCGTTCCTTTTCATTTGACCCATATTAATGAATTCTGCATGTATACATACTTGCTAAACTTTGATATTCATGATTGATTGATTTGAACTAAGTATGATCCATGTCTAGACTTGAATTATAATTAAACTTGCTTAGGTATGTTATTTATCATGCATTCTGCGTTAAGAAAATAGGTTTAAGCCTCATATCATCAAACTAGTAACATAGGTCCCAACAGGTCGACTGAATGTGTCGACTCATCAACTTCTACGTTTCCTCGGATCCCAACAGGTCGACTTGTGTGTCGACTCATAAATCTAATAATTCTCCTCGGGTCCCAACAGGTCAACCAGTGTGTCGACTCATAAATCTCTGGGACCCAGAAGGTTGACCTATGCGTCGACTCATCTCTACCCATATCTACTTTTTGGGTTTTCAAATGTCAATGTGTCGACTCATCACACGTGTGAGCCGACTCTTCGCTGCCCAACACTAGGATTGCATTTACTTCGGGTCCGACTGCGTCAACCCATGAGTTGACTCTTCGCTGCTTAGGTCAGCCTATATCCTCTTGAAATCTGGTCGACTCAGTTTTTAAGAAAACTCTTTTCCCGCAAAATTGATTATCTTGGACACTCTATCTTATACTTCTCTTCACCACTCACCTTCACACAAAAAACCTAAAAGTCTCTCACCAACAATACCCCAATGGCATCAAGAGCTTCCGACAAGAGATCTGCTAGAGGACCCTCCTCTCACACCGGGAATGCTCCATCTCGATCACATGCTCCGGTAACCGCTTTATCTCTACTCTCTGATGATATGGCTGAAATCTATGATAAGAAGTTTAAAAATAGAACTGTCATAAAGCAATATGTCTGGTCACCTTTAGTGGATGGACGCATACGCATTCTAGATGTTGTTAAACGTATTAGTTTTTAAGGTATTGACTTATTCTTAAACTACATCACTGAGTACAATGAGGATTTAATCAAATTGTTCTATACCGGCGTAGCTGAAAAATTCGAGGGCTTTAGATTTTTCTCCATCATCGGTACTCATACTGTTGAAGTGAACGATGGCGTATGGAAATCCCTCTTTGAAATCTCTCCACTATTGTCTCCAACTGATCTCAAGATCACCGACAATGTATACGCACTCGACTATGATTTCAGGACTGCATTAAACAAAATGCTGAGGAAAGCGTTTGCTCCGGGAGTTGTTCAGAGCACTCTTTTTCCTACTAATATGACTATCGGGAAGTTGAAGCCTCTTGACAGAATTTTTCAATGGATTGTGACGCATATTCTGCGTCCTAAACAAGGCGGTTACTCCCGTGTCGACAAGGTCGAAGTCCACCTGGTGTATGTACTGAAACACAAAATAAAAGTCAATTGGCCATACTACATTGCACGTAGGATCTTTGCACTGAAAGAGTCAGGAAGAGGTATTGCTATATGTTATCCCTCATTCATTCAAAGTGTACTTCATAGAGAAAATGTTTATGTTCAAGGAATTCCTTACAAATCCATAACGGTACATCAAGAATTTTGTCAGAAGACCTTGAGTTTAATGAGTTACACATGGGATCGCTCTGCGCGTGTATACAAAACCCGTCAACCGGTCCCAGGCACCAATGCTAGGTATGTGGAAGATATTGAGGATGATGATGATGATGATGAAAATGATGATAGGTATGTGGAAGATAGGTCGACTCAACCATGTAATAAACTCTGTTTGAGTTGACTCATCCCTTGTTTGAGTCGACTCGTCGCTTGTTTCACCAAATTTTCTATTGTGTAACTTTGTGAATTTTTTTTGGTATGTTAGTTATTTGTCCATACATCATATAAATATAATAGTATCTCTTTTTCATCACTAACAATAAGAAAAGTGAAAGATATACACCAAAGTGCTCATCATCTTCATTGTTCATTGCATTTATCAATAATCACACATAATAATCTTTGTTGAGCATTGTGCATTGCAGTTGTGATAACGTTCAAATAAGATTGGATTATCTTAGTTTGGGTTGAGACTTTGTATGGGTTTTTCTTAAATAAAACCCTTGAGTTTTTGTCCTCCAAGAATTAGGGTTTTTTGCACTAACCTTGTCTTCGCAAATTCAGCCGAGTGAAAAGTTTGAAGAACAGAAGGTTCGTTCAAACAAGTAGTGGTAAACGGAGGATTGAGAAGAAAGCTTAGGGTTCAAGCAACTTGCGTTCGAAATTAGTCGAGATGATGTTTTGGAGAACGAGGCGTTCGTCCAATAAGGTAGCGGTAAACGGAGGTTTGTTCGAAGTGCTTGAAGAACTTGGTTCAGCTCGAATCAAGGGGAGAGAATAGAATAGGATCTACAACAACTCTAGAAGTTGATCGCCATTGATCATTTGTTCTCTTGTATCGACTTTGCAACTTGTTAATAAAAACATCTGAATTCTAGATTTAGAATTGAGGGCAGACGTACCCTAAGCAAGGACGATAGGGGAACTGCCTCAACAAATCCGGTCTTATTCTGTGTATCCCTTAATTCTTTAAATTATGCATAATTACTTTGTGTGAAATTGATTATAAAATCAATATCGCTTGATTGGTGTGCATATCAACTGTTCAATAAAGTGTTTGACTAAAATTCTGCACATTCAACTTAAGTGAAATTGATACTTGGTGTGAAGTGCACACTAAGTGTTCGGCAAAATTAATTTTGCACAAACTTAGTAATATTTTCCTTGATCTCTTATTGTGTTGAGAATCATTAGAGGTAACGATATCAAGGATCATAGTAGTTAATTGATTTTATTAGATAGGGGTTGATTTTTTTCTATCTTAAGTAATTCCATTCGGTTCACGTATATTCGATCTTTCCATTAACGGGATCGTGTAGACGATTTCAATCTAGGGTGTTTTCACAACCGTTGAAAATATTTTTAAAAAGCGCTTAATTTCAAAACTGATATATTCAACCCCCCCCCCCTTCTAGATCAGTATTATCTTCTAATAAAAGCTTCAAATAATAACAATAACAGTAATAAATAATTGTGAGAGAAAGTAAATTAAACTTGAAAATTAAACCGCAATTTGCTCCAAATGGAGTCTTTAATTCGTACAAGAAATAAAACCTTGCTGAAATATAAACTTGCTTCAAAATAAACACTAAGCCTAACACTATTTTTTACAACAATCCCTCTATGTGAGAAATTGAAGCTTTTAAGAACTGATATTTGTGCCTAACAATGCTTGGATGCTGAAAACTCAAAAGAAATAACTATTTATAGAGTGAAATCTTGGTAAAAAAATTATGAAATCATGTTGAAGAAGTGGAGAGAAATCAGGTAATGGGGAAAAATGCTTCCAACGTCTTGTTAATTCTAGGGTTCTGAAGCCCATGGCGGACGCCATGGCCTCGTGGCGGACGCCATGAGTGCATAACGGAGATCGTGGATGGTTTAAGGTCCATGGAGAATGCCATGGCCTCGTGGTGGACGCCATCAGTTCAGATCGTACATACTGCATTTTTTTTAACTTTTCTTGTGGGGCCCTTGGTGCAACGTCATGGCAAACGCCATCAGTTCAGAAATGCAGTTTTTCTTCATTTTTCTTCATTTTTGTCTCGTTTTCTCGCACGAACACTTTTACCTATTTAATACCTAAAATACATACAATATACAAATATAGCACAATAAAAAGGAATAAAACAGACTAAAATGATGTGCTTATCAAGTCGTAAACGTGATATGTTTCATGGTTATTAGTCTTTCCACCAGAGTCAAAATCAACCAGTCATTGATTGTTTCCAGTTAGGTGATTTGAGCAGCCGATGTCTATATACCATAAGTCTACCATTATTTAACCTATATTCCGAGATGCCATCAATATCACATGTTTATCCTCTAAATCTCTTTTGGATATATTGGCTTCTTCACCATTTCTGACCTTTTTTGATCAACAATCAACTGCAAAATAGCTAAACTTGTGGCAATTGTAGCACTAAACTTTTCTCTTATCAAACTTCTATTTTTCCTTCTGAACATTTTTATGTTTCTTCTCATATGGATTGGAGAGTTCTGACTTATGAGCACTACCACCATTCTTTTTCTTGTTCTCTATCCATGCTTGCTTCTTGTTCTTCTTGACAAAAGAATATTTTAGAGCATATTATGTTTCCCTTTCAGAGTTTGTTTCAGTCAGACGCGATTCTTTCGCCTCTAAACTACTCTAAAGCTCTTTAATTCTCATGGTTCTAGTGTCTTTTGAATATTCTATAGCTATAACTATGCAATCAAACTAAGGAATAAGTGATCTTAGTACCTTTCAATGATTACTTTTTTAGAGAGCATTTCTCCAAGACTTAATCTCATTCGTGACCACAATCACTCTAGAGATGTAATCAAGCATTTTCTCATTGTTCTTTATGGTGAGATTATAATATTTCTTTCATAGGGACTACAACTTTACTTTCTTCACTGATGCGTCTCCACCATAGCACCACACAACTGTATCCCATTCCGCCTTCACCATCGTCAAATCCATAATATTATCAAATACCTTTGTATCTACACATTGATGGATATATAACAACGTCTCTTGGTCCTTCTTCCTCGTTTCACGTTGCACATTTCTTTGCGCTTTTGTTTCATTTTCTACAACCGACGTATAACCATCATTGACGAGATCAAGAACATCTTGAGCGCAAAACAACACACGCATCTGAATCGACCATCGGCTCCAATTCTTTCGATCAAATGTTGGAAGCTTTGTATTCAAGCTATCGTTTCCTCCATTCATCTTCGTTCTAATGTAAATCACTCAATTCTCCCCAACACTTGTGTTTCCCGATTCCTGAGAATCAAGATTATGATTCTTTTCAATTTCGATCTTCAATTAAATGTTAATTTGAGGGATAAAATCAATCATACACCTTACATAGACTCGTGCTTCCGTGTGAATCTGGGGCCCTGGATACCAATTGTTGGAGTTAACAATGAAACTCAATTGATGCACACGAGGAAGAAGAAGATGAACTTTGAAATATATATATATATAATATAATATATATATATATATATATATATATATATAATATATATATTATAATATATATTTATATATATATATATATTATAGAGAGAGAGAGAGAGAGAGAGAGAGAGAGAGAGAATATCGTATAATTTTGATCTTAACAAAATCTTAATTGTCTTCACTTCTACGATCAATTGTAACTAACTTTGGAGATATATATATATATATATATATATATATATATATATATATATATATATATATATATATATATATATATATATATTAATTAACGCAAACTCAAACGCAAACCAAATACAAACTCAAATGAAACTAAGTAACTTGAATTTGAACTACATTTAACATTCCATGATACATAAGAAGACATATTATTTGAGCAACAAGAATGATTTATATATAATAGTCTCACTTTTCTTTCTAATGTTTTATTAAAAAAATTGAGAGATTCTCATACTTAAAATAGATAATACCTTGTAGCCTCGGTGGTCAAATGACATGAGGTTAAATATCATTGTTTTTAGTCCTATAAAATTTATTTATTGAAGCTATTAATCCTTTGAAAAAAACTAATGACATGGGTAAATGTTGTTCATCCAACATTTTTATAATTTTTAATTTTAAAATATCAAAATAAGATAAAAAGAAGATATAGGAATATTTAATATATTATTTAATACGTTTTATGTTATAAAGTAAACAATTATAGTGTAGTATTATAAATCTCTTTTTCAATTTCCATGCTCTTGCGTTTGAGGGAAGAGTTGAATATTTCAAGATTGCAAATCTCTTCTTTCAGAGTAGAGTTTTCTTTCTTCAACTCACTATGGGCTTTAGAGTTAGCTACATGAATTTATTTCAAATTCTTGTATCTGTTCTAAAGGATATGATATTTTTCCTTAATTTTAGTAAGATAAGAATCTACTTCATAGAGAGTTAGGTTAGAGAATACCTCATTGGGGTCTGATTCCAATTCTGATATAGATTCTGATCCTAATTCAGAGCTAAATGCTTCAGGGTTTGCCATCAGTGCCATGTTTGCTAGATCTTCTTCAGAATTACCTTTTGAAGACTTAGAGTTGTCCCATGTAGCCATCATAACCTTCTTCTTGTCTTTCTATACTTCTTCTTAGGTTTTTATTTCTTCAGTTTGGGACATCCATTTTTGTAGTGGTCTGGGTCCTTGCACTCGAAGTAGATGACATCTTTGTCAGCACAAGACTTCCTATGTCCAAATGTTGACTTAAAGCATCCACTTGTTCTTCTGTTTCCTCTGGGATGCTTAGGTCTCTTTCTCTAGAGTTGATTAACTCTTCAATATAGAAGAGATAAGAGAAAGCTTATCTTCTTCATTGGAATCTTCTTCAGATTTTTCTTCTTCTTCAGCTTGAAAGGCCTTCGCCTTTTTTGTCTTGCCTTTGAATTTCAGAGCCGCAAATTTCCCTTTTCTTTGAGGCTTAACTTCTTCCCACTTTATTCTATGACTTCTCAAAGAAATGACAAGTTCTTCCAGAGTTGTACTATTCTGATTTTTTGACACCTTAAGTTCAATCGCCATAAGCCTCCATTTCTTTGCTAAGCTTCTAGTGAAAATTTTCACATGATTTGCAGTAGTGTAGCCTTTGTTTAAAACTATTAAACCAACTATAAACGTTTGAAACCTTGAGAACATGTCCTCAATAGTTCATCATCTTCCATTTTGAAGGATTCATATTTTTTAATCAAGGCCAAGGCCTTGGTTCCTTTAACTTGTTCGTTTCCTTCACGAGTCATTCTAAGATAATCCAATATAGACTTTACAGAGTCTCTATTTGTTATCTTTTCATACTCAGTGTATGAGATAACATTTAACAAGATGGTTCTTGACCTATGATTATTTATATTATCTTTCTTTTTTTTGTTATTCATTTTGCTTATCTCTAACTTAGCAACATTTGTATCAAGGTGTCGTACCCCAAAATTTTCCCTCTCCTTTTCATCTTTTTACTCAACCTGCGACTTAAGATTCATTTGGACACATTCATCTGCATTCATGTGCATCACACATTCATTCAAACAAACATCATAGATTCAAAGCTTGTGAATAACAATTTGCTTTTGCTTGAACTTAAGGGATTGCATATTGACCTGTTATTCTTGCAAACCCTAGTTTGCTTGGCTGGCCCTTGGTGGACCATTTGGTCTTTGAAACCCTAACTTTGTGGGCCACCTTGATTTGAGTCTATTTGGTTACTCTATGTAACCATGGAAACCCTAATTGTTTGTGGGTCTTTTGTTTGAAGCATTGTTGCCTATGTTGTCAGCTTTGGACCATGTGGCTTGTAACCCTAGATCCTTGATTCATTATTGTCTGTCTGATTCTCTATTGTCTTTATGTTTTGACCAAAAACTTTGATGTCAGCTTGAGACCCTAGTTAAAGAGGTTAATCTGTCTAATCATTTCGTGGGTTGCATCATGCCTTGTGCTTGTTGATCCATTTGGTCTGAAACCTTGGGTGATTCGTGATAGTTCCATTAATTCATTGCATTTTTAATGTTTTCGTGTTGCATCTATCCAAGTGCATTATTTTCATTACGGCTCATGTTTCATTCAAACAAGATTCAATTTACAACTTTCATTCTACAACCTGCCCATTTACATTGCATTGTACTTTCAATTTCTTTTTTTACACCTAAGTTGACTTATAGTCAATATTTGACTTTTTGGTCAACCAGTTGACCAAAGTCAACTATTCAAATGATGATTAACTTGTGGCATTCTCATCTTCATTGTCAATTACCATTGATTTGCTTTAGGCCATGACATGAATCATGATTCATTAGTTTAAGTTTTTGTTTTCACTAATCTAGTGAGCATTAAGCCATGGAACACGTTGACTATGAGTTCTACTAAGGCCATTTCATACAAGCATTTCATACCAAAAGAGTGAAATCTAATTTGAATATTGAAGCACAATTTGAGTTGAAATCATAAGCATGTTTTGACATCACATAAGTATCGTTTCCATCATAATCATAAGTGAGTTCTCCATTCTCCCAAGCATTATATATTGCATCCTACCCTAATACATTCACATTCAATACAATTCAAATAAATTCCATCCAATATTCCAAATAACCTTTCTACTTCCAAATCCACCAATTCCATAATTTTCAATGCAAATTTGTTTTTTATTTCAACTTTCAAATTCAAATTCATTACAATATTCATTCAAATTACATCTTGACTTACAATATTTCCATTTAAGTTATGATTCAATTCCATTTACAAATACATACAAATACAATTATAGAAAAAAGTGGTACTTTGACCAAGATCAACCATGTAAGACTTAAGCCTACTTCTAATTTCTTCATCTCTCATCCTCATGCCAATGTTCTTCCATGCCACTTTCCTTTGCACACGAGAACCTGAAAAAACAAACTTCAATAGATAATCCATTCAAACCACCCTAACCAATCAACTCATTCATAACTCAACTTCGACTTAACTAATAACAAGCATTACATCCATCATTATGTCCATTATTCAATCCATACGAATAGTCGATAACTAATTCAACTAATTTCTAAATTCAAGATTCTTAACTACAAATTCTGCACTAACTTTTCCAAACAATTCATACAATAACTAGTTCTAACCTACTAACACATTAACCAACATGGCAATGGACATTGTGAACAAAACTGCAACAAAAACAGAGCAAAAGTCAACAAATAACCCCAATTATCCCTGACAGTTCCTAATAGCCATGGTCCATACATTCCCAAGCATACATCATTACCATAACAATTGCATCATCTAAAATGAATGCAAAATTCACTAATATTTACCAAAGCAACACAATAGATCAAGTAACATTCAGTTAGGTTTTCAAGTACATTTAGTTCATACATAACATCCAGATTAACTACAGGTTGCGCCCAAAATCTAACACAAATTCCATCTGCATTTCTAACAGAATTGGGAAGCAGATAAACTTATAAATATGACTCACTTTTATTCTGCAACTTGGCTTTTTAGGTTATGCATTTTGAGCTTTTGATTCTTCAACTTGAGATTTCCTTTCTGCAAATCGAGTTTTCTATTCTGCAACCTGAGAATTCAGTCTTCAACCTGAAATTTCAGTTTCTCCAACCTGAATATTTTCCACCTTGCATCACTATTAACCCTGCAATAATTGAATTCGCAAAGCAATAGGCTTTCGATTTGAAGGAGGAAGTGAAGAATACGTAAGCGATTATTTTGCAGAATAGATTTTCCAGTTCTTGGATCCAGTTTTTTTGTTGCTTTTTTGTTAATTAGTTAGTAATTAGATCTTAGGTTAATTAGATTAATTAGGATTGTTAGATCTTAATTAGTTTAGTTAGATTTTAGAATTAAGGTAATTATGATAAATCAATTTATATAGATTTTCAATTAGATTAATTAATGCTTTTTTAGGATAATTAAATTTAGGTAATATTTAGTTTTTATAATTTAATTGATCTTAAATCTTAATTACACCATACTAGAATATTTAGACTAATATAATTAGGGTTAATTAGTTCTAATTAAATATCGATTTTTTTAGTTTTTATTTTCCTAATTAACCCATTTTTGACATGATGACCATTTTTCCCTTAGGGTTTAGAATATTGATTTTTTTATGTTCTCTTAGCGTAGGGTTTTAATCAGATTTGTCAGATTTGATTTAGTTGATTACTTCAATAGTTTATTATTGTATATAGTTCAACTTTTCATTTCAATCCCTCTGATTAGTGTTGCCCAATGGCCACTTTGGTCAACAAAATCATTTGTAATTGTGATGTAAGCCTCAAGCCTATTCAACTAATCAAAAGACCCTTGATTAC
Organism: Lathyrus oleraceus; assembly: GCF_024323335.1. NCBI lineage: Eukaryota > Viridiplantae > Streptophyta > Magnoliopsida > Fabales > Fabaceae > Lathyrus > Lathyrus oleraceus. The sequence continues at coordinate 492,254,576 of NC_066583.1, forward strand.
TTGATAGAGAAAATTCATTGTGCTTAAGCTATTGTCGATATGCCGAATCTTAAGAGCTCAAGACCTCAAGGTTCAAATGCAATATCAAGACTTCAAGTCAACATCAGTCAAGCATAGCTAGCAACATGGACTACTTCTCAAGCACAACAAATGTATCAACACTTGACGATCATAATTCAGAGTGTGTGGCACGAGCCTTAAGAAATAGAGAAGGAATCAGATTGGAGAATTCCATTAACTCATTATGAATATCTTTGGGTACGGGATGCCTGACCTAGTTGCTCATTGGATTCCCCTCTATTCATAGACTTTAGCACGAAATCTTCTTCTACAATAAGTAGCATTGTATCAGTAAGATTAACACACATGATCTCCTATCAGCAACTTGTCAATTTTGATTCGATTTGCACGCTATGAGCCTTAAGAAACAAAGAATGATGAGAGTGGAGAATTCATATCCTTGTCTAGGGTATCCTCGGGTACGGGACGCATGACCCGGTTTCTCAAGGTATTCTCCTTTGTTCATAGACTTTAGTGCAATTTGAATCATACAATTGACAAGTATTCTTCTTCTTCAAGCAAGTATCAATATTTTAACACTTAAATAATTGAGCACTTTTTCTATTAGCAACTTGTGGTTGTACGCCTTCTTCTAGTTCAATTCTTTGCCTTGAGAGGTGGTAAACCTTGACACTTATTATTTGACTTGTAAGGTGGTAAACCTTAGCACTTGTTCCTTGACTTGAGAGGTGGTAAACCTTGGCAGTCCAATTCAGTTCCTTGCCTTGAGAGGTGGTAAACATTGGCAATTCAGTTCTCTTTTCCTAGAGAGGTGGTGAACCTTGGCAATTCAGTTCCTTGCCTTAAGAATTATAAACTCTGGTAGTGATACCTTTTCTAGAAGGTTGTGAACCTTGGCACTCCTTTTTCAGCCTTGAAGGATTGTGTACCCTGGAAAATCAATCTATCTTCTTTTATTTTAGCAGTAGTAGGCTGAACTACGATTGCTCTAATTTTCTCATTACACAATAAGAATACGTAGGCGCGAGGATTCAAATCCTTCGCGAGCATACTTATTTATTCCTCCTTCTGCCTTAGAGCACCACTCATATCTTTCATGATCCATTATCTACCTTCAATCATAAACCACTTATCCCAATGATGTATCATTTCTTTGAAACCGACATACAGTTTTCTTTGGAATTACATATACACCCTTTTAGGACCATATAGTGGCAATCCACATTTGTACCTAGAGTTGTTTGGCTCGTACCCAAACATTTTATTCCTTCTTTTTCAGCCGATAAGCCAGTTTCCCTCTATGGTACAAATTCCATTTCTCCTATGGATTCCAATGTATACCTTTGCCTTTGGTTTCAAACTATACATTTTTAGTCACTTGCTACCAAAACCCCCATTCTTTGACTTTGGTCATTCCTCTGTTCATCTCCAGGATGCATTCATATTCTACCTTCATTCTATTCATGTGATATATCAGTTATCTTTGAGGCAAATACAATATCTCTTTAAGCTCCATCTTGTGTCTCCTTGTGAACCAAAAGATGTTTTTGTTGTAAAACCAAACACTTAATTCCTTTGTTTTCGGTTATTCTAGTATCGTGACACCATGCCATAGGCCCCTCTTTTGTTGGTTCATACAAGTTTTTCTCTTGGGTTCAGATTTCATCCTTGTTGAAGTTCAAATCATACTAATACTTCAGTTCAGACCATACTTTGGTCACACTTCTTTTCATCTCCTACCACTAGTTCTATGAACAACAAAGCTCTGATTTTCTTATTGCACTATAAGGATACGTAGGCATGAATGCCCGAATCCTCATCGAGAACTTTATCTATTTCTCATATTTCCCTTATTCTTTTGTAAGTAATGTTTAGATATCACACTCATTCGAGAAAGAAAAATCAAAATGGTTCTGTAAGACCCCAATTTTGGGCCCTAAGATCCCTCATGGCCCATATCATATCATATCATGGCCTCAAGGATCATTGCATGCCTTAGTTTCCCTCCTAGTGGGTGGGTTACCTTGTGAGTTGTTTCTTGATCACCAAGCATACTTTGCATTTGTATATCTTTTGCTTTTCATATGTTTGCTAACCAAAAAGTACAAAAATATTGTCAGTCTAACCTTGTTGCTTGCAGTTGAAGCAGTCATCAGCAATTAGGTCAAAGTCAGTCAACAATCAGTCAAAGCAATGGATGGTGGCCATTCTTGCAGAATTTGGGCACCATGATCAAAAATCAAGAGTTCATATGACTTGAGACATCATTTGGAGTCAAGTTCTCAAGGAATTAGGGTTTGGAATGCATCAGAAGTTGCTTCAGTCATGCAAAACCCTAGAAAAGTCAACAGCAAGTCAACTTGGTCAACTGTGGATTTAATCAGTGTTTTGATGGATGGAATTGATTTGAAGGAGCTCATTCATGTCTATATAAGCCTCATCTATCATGTCAAACCTCATCATGGAAGAAAATCAAGTCAAACAGAAAATTTCCCAAAAATAGAAAGTGGACCTGTAATTTCAACTGCCAAAAATGGAAACTTCTTGATCCTCAACTTGCATCATTATACAAGCTCCAAATGAATTTTTTCCCAACATGAAAGTTGAAGATCTTGTTCTCCCATTTTCAAAAAGTCCAAGAACTCTCAAATCCCATGGATGGTTTGCAAGATATGATCAATTCAATTTCAAAAATTTGTGAACTTCAACAAGCCATATCTCATGAACCATAAGGCCAAATTTGGTGGGGTTTTTTCCTACAAACCACATTTCATCTCCTCTTTCCAAAAATATAAACATCATGTACCAAAACCTTGCCAATCAAAATGGCATTTTTTGACTTGTTTCATTTAAAATTCAAGTTTGACCAAAAGTTGACTTTTCAAATTAAAGGTTTTCAGCACATTTGGCCAATTGGGAATTGTTTGGAAGGCTATTTGCAACATGTTCCAAGCCCAAATTCGTGCTCATGCTACTATCATACCACCATTTTGGCCAAAGGTGCAAAATTAGCAATTGGTTGAAATAAGTAAAACAAGCTTAGCACTTCATGAGCAGACATAAAACAGCAAACATAAGGGTCATTTGCAGCCTGTTTTGAAGCCCAAATCGTGCAGACCACACCTCCATGCACCTTTGGTTCACACTTAGTAATTTTGGCAATTTGGTTCATTTAACATAATCAAGCTTACCACATTATTAAGCCATGCTAAACAGACCTATATAAGGAATTTTTCTGTCACAAACCAACCCTAGACACAACCTCCATTCACACAGAAAACTCATCTGCTCTCCAAATTTCTCACTTCTTGATTTGGAACTGTTGCTTAATTTTCTCAAAGAAATCGAGCTGGCTTTGTTTGCTACATTATATACCATCATTTTGGAGTTCATTGCAAGCCTAATTTCATGACTGTAAAGCCGTCTCCACTCTGTTTTCATTAAAGCTCAGCCATGGCAGATCTGGTTTGAAGACTTTCTAAAGGTTGTTGAGCTAGAGCAACTTAGTCATTCACCATTGCAAGCTGGAAAGAACAACTGTTTCGGACCAAAACCACCAAAACAACACTGTTTCATTGAGTTCTCCAAATCAAGTACCCTTTAGTTGCTTTATTTGCTTGCTTTGCTATTTAGCAATTTGCTTTTGAGGTATAATTACTCTCTCTTCATGTAGTCTGGAGACCCGGCTTGTTATTTGGCCGGGCAAACTGTCTGAAGTCCTCCTTAAGAGGCAATGCCTGTGTGTGTTTAAAATTGTCCCAAGCAGGAAAAGTCCTTCAAGTAAGGCAATTGGTAGATCAAAGGGATAAGTAGCCTATCCCCTACTATTCAGTGAGTCCTCTCCTTGCTCCCATTACATGGTTGTAGCATTGAGATAAAAACCCAAGATCTATCGAGTCAATAATGTGGAAAGAGCTCCATCTTTCTGAGCTCCCACACTTTCTGATATTTAAATGAGGCACACCCCTCATCTCCTATTCATCTGCTTCACCTTAGCCTCTCAATGGCAAGGTTAAGAGCGACATTTACCTATTACAGTGGACTTTCATAGTCAAACCCTCTTGTGTGAGCCCCCCCTTTTGTTTGGCTATAGAGTGTGCTGTCTGATATTCATTGATTGATTGATTGCTTCTTATACATGTTTGCTTGTATGTTATGCATTTATCATCATCAATTGCCTTTAGTGCATGATCATATCATTTGTCTGTGTGACTTTTATTATTGTTGTTTGCCCATTGAGGACAATTGTAAGTCCATTGCTTTGGCATTTGCTCCTATGATATGGAAGGATAGAGTGTAAGACCTCATTGGTCACTCATATCTTCTGTTGCTTTGATTGTATGTGAGGTTGCAGTTATAAGTCCCTGTAAGTTGGCATTTGCTTTCCTGTGATCATGTGTTGCTTTTGTTCTGGTATGTGAGGATCCATTGTAAGTCCCTGTAATGTGGCATTGGTTTTCCTATGATCATCTGTGGAGTTAACCTAAGTCCAGATAGATTGGCTGTTGACTTTCACGTTTCATTCTTGTTTTCTTTTGAGGAGATTAGTGTAAGTCCATTGAGTGGCTTCTGATATCCTGTTCTGTTTTAGGAGACTGGTGTAAATCCATCTATTGGTATCCGGTATCCGCTTTTTATTTCTTTGCCTGTGGAGATTAGTGTAAGACCATTGAGTGGCCTCTGATATCCCATTTTGTTTTAGGAGATTGGTATAAGACCAGTGATTGGCATCCGGTATCCGTCTTTCTTTTGCTTTGTTTGTTTGTTATTATTCATTGCCATTCCTAAGGACACACTTGAATCATCTTCTATATGATTTCAAGAAGTGAACCCTTCTAAGAAGTTTTACTTTCCATCTCCATCCACTCATCCCCATTATGTCTTAGAACCTTTTCACACTCTTAACTTTCAAATTTGACATAAGTGTTGTGCAAACTTCTTCATGTTTTCAAATTTAAAAACCTGGACTCAAGTCCTTGACTTTTTTTTCAAACTTCATTTCATAATACTTCTTTGAATCAATCTTAATCATACTTTGACTCTACTTTCATAATCACAATCAATTAACTTCACTCATTTACTTGTTTTGGCTCTGTCCATTGTTAATCTTTTCATGCATTAGCCATAGGTTTCAATTATCATTGTGGTTGATGTAAATCTTGCCTATCCTTAGTGAGTCGACTATAAGACTTCCGTACTGAAAACAGGGTTAACCCCTCTAGTGCGTCGAAGCTATCCTCACATGGTGGATGTTGTTCTTGGTCGAGTTTTCTCCCATTGATAATGAAAAGCCTCAGTGCTTGTGTTTAAAACTGAATCCACCAACTTTTTGGAAATCTTTTAGCCGAACTACGGCGTTTTGATCCTTACCTTTGATGGAAGGTACGTAGGCAGCGGGTTCATCCGTTCGAACACAAAAATAACTAACTTGTATATTCTTTTCCCATCATCCCAATCATGTTTGCACAATACTTATGTCATAACAAATAACAATCTTTTACAACAAGTGTGAAAAGGGCTCCCTAGGAGTACCTAGGACGTAGTGGGTGCCTAACACCTTCCCATTGCGTAATTTACCCCTTACCCAGACTCTCTGATCTTTTTATTAGTTTTCTATGTGTAAAACTTCTTAGGCTTTTGTTCGCTTTTTAGCCAGTCCTTTGGATAAATAAAAGTGCGGTGGCGACTCGAAATTTCATTGTATGCTTTGCTTATGGTTTAATCAATAAATCATATAGCGACGAATACACCGTCACAGAAAAAGTGGCGACTCTGCTGGGGAATAGATATCGATCCTTGGTGGTATTGCCTACTTTTCACCCTTGTTGTGCTATATTATTATTTGACATATTTTTGTACAATTTGGGATAACTGTATTGATTGTAATGTGTGAATTGCTTGATATACAATTGCTGTTTGCTTTGGTGATCTGTGAGATGAGTTCTGTACCCGAACTCGAGTGCACTCTAGGATAGGAGAATGGCATAGTCTTGTTGACTGGTGTGGAGTATTCCTTAGCCAGTTGACTTGCGAGTCCATTCACTTGGTGGAGGTCATGTTGGATTAATAATGTCACACAAGTTATTTGTGGTTAGGCATTATTCTTTCAATCATGGTCCGCAGAAGCCAAGGACCTTAGTTTACCAAACCCATCTTGGCCTATTTTTAGGACCGTAGTGCGGAGGTCGTTCAGATGTCAGTTCTGATACGATTGTTACGCGATACTACACTCATAAGAGTTTCTCTTGAGAATATTCTTGGAATACGAGTATTCGTTCCTCCGATAATATTCGAAAGATGGAACGATGATTATGGGAACCTCTGATAGAACATGTCTGGCAGGTTTAAACCCTAGTACACTCCCTTTGGGTGGTTCTTAACCGAAACTCCATGCTCGTGACTCTCAACAAACCCGTGATTCGTGGTTGAGTCGTTCAAACATTGTTAATATCAATGGATCCCGGATCAGGTGTAAAACCTAAAATCCACCAAAGCGGCTGGTTGATATTAAGAATGTTAGAACCGGTTCATGTACCGTTAATATCAATGGAACTTGGGTGTCGATAAGGTGAAAACCTAAATCCACCAAAATGGATGATTGATATTAGGGATACATAGAGCTTTCCCACGACCTTTGTTTGGCGTGCTTTGCTTGATCCTTGAGTGTGTTTGTTGCATTCATGCATTCACGCATTCATCCGCATTCATGTCATCAAAAAAAAAAGAAAAAGAAAATTTTCAAGGAACTTAAAGGTTTATTTGCAAAATTTTCAGACATGGAAAGACCAAAAAGGCATACAAAGAAGTACAGTTTCAAGCAGCCCGATGTAAAAGAGTTAAGGAATCTGACATTATATGTACTAGATCCCTTGGGTTTCAAAGCTCGCTATGGGAAGCTTCTACCTCTGCTCACTACTCAGGTTGACGAAGGATTGATGAGTACTCTGGCTCAGTTCTACGATCCGTTGCATCATTGCTTCTTATTTCCAGACTTCCAGCTATTGCCAACTTTGGAAGAATACTCTCATCTCATTGGGATTCCGATTCTGGATCAAGTGCCGTTCAGTGGCCTAGAGAGTATTCCATCTGTTCAAGAGATTGCAAGTCTGTTGCATATAGATGAAGATCTGATTAGAGCTAATCTGACTACCAAAGGCGGAATTCAGGGTTTTCCTTCCGAGTTCCTCATTGCCCAAGCTACCTTTTATGGGAAGGCCATGAGTGAGGATGCCTTTGAGGCTCTGTTTGTGCTGCTCATCTATGGATTGGTGCTGTTTCCCAACTTCGACAAGTTCGTGGACATGAACGCCATTAGGATCTTTTCAGTCCTTAATCCAGTTCCGACTTTGTTGGGTGATACATATGTCTCCATGCACCTAAGGAATATGAAGAATGGAGGAGTTATTGTCTGCTGTTTACCCCTGCTGTACAAGTGGTTTATTTCGCATTTGCCGCAGACAGTTGCTTTCAAGGAGAACAAGGGATGCCTACGGTGGTCTCAGAGACTCATGTCTCTCACCAATGATGATATCACCTGGTATGATCGCGTGTACGATACCGCCCAGATCATCGATTCTTGTGGTGAATTCCCCAATGTGCCTCTTCTTGGTACATGTGGTGGGATCAGCTACAACCCTATTCTTGCACGTCGTCAGCTTGGGTTCCCCCTAAAGGATAAACCTAATAGCATTCTGTTAGAAGGTGTGTTCTTTCAGGAGGGTAAAGATCCCCAAGGCCTGAAAGCCAGATTTGTCCGTGCATGGCGCAGTATCCGTAAGAAGAGTAGGAATGAGTTGGGTCCGAAGAACTGCATTGCTTTGGAGCCCTACACCTCTTGGGTCAGACAAAGAGCTGCCACCTACTTGATGCCGTATGATTATCCAAGACCTACACCGTTGGATGTGGCTGGGCCTTCAACCCTCCCTACCCAACGTGTAGAGGAGTTGAGAGAAGAAGACCTTTCGCGTGCTTGGATCCGTGAGAGGGAGGAATTGCTGCAGCAGCTCAAGGAGAAAGATGCTATGATTGAATTTCTCGAGCACCGAGTGATCGACGATCCGAACGAAGCTTGGACTTCTCTGCTTCCTCAGTCTTCCAAATTCTGGAAGAGGAAGTATGATCGACTTGCTAAAGAGAAAGCTGATATGGAGGCCGCCTATGAGAGAGAGATCAAGAAGTTGTGCACTTCTCGTCTTCCAGCATCCCGAGTTTCTAGGGATCCATAGGATGTCATTTACCTTCTCTCTTTGTAATAATTGAATTAAAACTGCTGTACTTCTTTGTTTTAATGCATTGAATGAAATATTTTCCATGAGCAATTAAAATGTTTAAATATTCAAAATATTGCAAACAACACCCTAAGGGTTCCTTGAAAAACAAGCATTTGCACAAGCATTTCATGCATCATTCTTGCATAAGCAGGTACCCTTTGTTTCTGGTCTTCTGGTTCTAACCTCTGTTCTTCATTTATTTTGAAGACAGGCTGACTCACCGGTATTATACAAGAGTCAACTCTGCCAGAATCATGGAACAACTGGAACAAGAGAACCGAGATCTGAGAGAAGAGGTCGCCAGACTTGGCGCTTTGATGGAGCAACTTCTTGCTGCCCAGAATCAGCCTGCTCCGCCGCAGCCAGCAACTCCGGTTCAACGGACAGTTATTTCTGAAATTTCTACTTCTACGGTGCCAGTCAGCGCCCCTGCGCCCAATGCCATGCCGCCCGGTTTTCCTTGGGGCATGCCTCCTGGTTTTATGCCAGATATTCCCGCGCCTACCTTTGCGCCTATGCCGGCATCTAGCCCGGTCCCTGTCGCTGCTCCGCCTGTCGTGCATACCATGCCTAGGGTAGACGACACCATTTATCACTCTGAGGCATCTGAGGGCTCAGATGTTCACGAGAAAATGGATGCAATGAACGATCAATTCCTTGAGCTGAGAAAGGAATTGAGGACTCTTAGAGGCAAAGATCTCTTCGGCAAGTCAGCAGCCGAACTCTGCCTAGTTCCCGGTGTGAAGATACCAGTTAAGTTTAAGGTCCCAGACTTTGAAAAATACAAGGGGAACACCTGTCCACTTGCTCACCTGGTTATGTACGCCAGGAAGATGTCAACGCAAACTGATAATGATCAACTCCTGATCCATTATTTTCAAGACAGTTTGTCTGGTGCCGCGCTCAGATGGTACATGGGCCTGGACAGTGCTAACATCCGGTCTTTCAACGACCTTGGCGAAGCTTTCGTCAAGCAATATAAATATAATGTTGATATGGCGCCTGACCGAGATCAACTCAGGGCCATGTCCCAGAAAGATAAAGAGTCGTTCAAGGAGTACGCCCAGAGATGGCGTGAGCTGGCAGCTCAAATCACTCCACCGCTAGAAGAGAAGGAAATGAACAAGATCTTTCTGAAGACTCTTGGTTCATTTTATTATGAAAGAATGGTGGCAAGCGCTCCCTCTGATTTCACCGAGATGGTGAACATGGGGATGCGTCTCGAAGAAGGTGTCCGCGAAGGACGGTTAGCTAAAGATGATGGTTCTTCCTCTAAACGATATGGAGCGTTTAAGAGGAAAGAAGGTGAAGCACATGCTGTGCAGTCTCAGCCAAAGCAAAGAAGACCCTCTGTTCAGAGGAAGCCTACACGTCGTGCCAGACATCAGCATCAGGTGGCTCATATAGCACCTGTATTCAAAGATAATGCTCCTCAGTATCAGCATCAGCAGCAATATCAACAACCGCAGTACCAACAACAGCAACGTCCACAGCAACAGGCTTACCAGCCTCGTGGAAGTACAACCAATCAAGCTAACATGAATTATGATAGGAAGAGGGTCAGCTTCGATCCGATTCCTATGTCATATGCAGAGCTTTATCCCTCCTTGTTGGAGAGGAAATTGGTTTCTCCCAGGGATCCTCCTGCTATTCCTGCAAACCCGCAATGGTGGTACAAACCAGACCAGCATTGTGTCTACCATTCCGGTGCTCCGGGCCACAATGTAGAGAACTGTTTCCCGCTGAAGACTAAGGTGCAAGACCTTATGAGAAGTGGAATTCTGAGTTTTGAAGACTCCAGCCCGAACGTCACCAAGAACCCATTGCCGTCGCATGGGAAATCTGTGAACATGATCCAGGAATACCTTGGGAAGTACAAGGTCAGATATGTCAGCCATATCAGGCAGTCGTTGGTTGATTTACATAAGATGCTGTGTCAGTACAGTTATTTGGAGCATAACCACGACAAGTGCCGCGTCTGTTCTGTTAACCGCTTGGGTTGCGACCAGGTCCGCCGTGAACTTCAGAAGTTGTTGAATGAGGGTATCATTGAGATTCTCCAGAATCGCAATGTTGATACAGTTGAACCTGAGGTGAATGTCATATCACCAGTGTTCAAGCTGCCTGAGCCCGTTGTTATTCGCTATAATAGCAACAAACCGAAGGCTTCCCCTGCTTTGATCATCAAACCAGCCGGCCCTGTGCCTTACTCATCTGATAAAGCTGTACCTTTCAGATATAGCCCTGTTGCTGTTCAGGATGGGGTCAAAACGCCTTTGCCTTCCACCACTGTAACTAATATTGATGATGTCAGTGGGTTGACCCGAAGTGGTCGTGTGTTTTCCGCACCTGCTAAAGCCCCTGTTGCTTCTGAATCTGTTGAGCGCCCTGTGGAAACCGCTGTGAATGTTCAGAATCCGGCACTCGCTGTTGCCCAACCCTCCTCCTCTGTACAAAAGACTCATGTTTCTTCAGGTGGCCCGAGTGGCATTGTTGATGAAGAATCTGATGAGATGCTGAGGCTCATCAGAAAGAGTGAGTACAATATTGTAGACCAGCTTCTACACACGCCATCCAAGATTTCTATTCTTTCTCTATTGCTGAACTCAGAACCCCATAGGGAGTCTCTGCAGAAAGTCTTGGATCTGGCGTATGTTGATCACGACGTCACCCTTGAGCAATTTGATAGCATTGTTGCAAACATTACCGCTTGCAACACTTTGAGCTTCTGTGACGCTGATCTCCCTGAGGAAGGAAGAGACCACAACATGGCCTTACATATCTCTATGAATTGCAAATCTGATGCAATGTCCAATGTGTTGGTGGACACTGGATCATCTCTGAATGTATTGCCAAAATCCACACTCTCTCGTCTGTCATATCAAGGTCCTCCTATGAGGCAGAGTGGGGTTGTTGTAAAAGCTTTTGATGGGTCGCGCAAGACCGTGATTGGGGAAGTTGATCTCCCAATCAAGATAGGACCAAGTGATTTCCAAGTTACTTTCTAAGTAATGGATATTCACCCATCTTACAGCTGTCTCTTAGGCAGACCATGGATTCACGAGGCTGGCGCCGTGACGTCCACCCTACACCAAAAGCTGGAGTTTGTCAAGAATAAGAAATTGGTTGTAGTAGGGGGAGAAAAGGCTCTCCTGGTTAACCATCTGTCTTCTTTCTCGTACATTGATGCTGAGGATGAAATTGGAACCCCGTTCCAAGCTTTATCTATTGATGAACCAATCGAGAAGAAGTCTCCTTCATTCACTTCCTACCGAGATGCAAAGCTGGCCATTGAATGTGGTGCAGTTGCTGGATTAGGGAAAGTGCTTGAACTTGAAGATAATCGATCCCGGGCTGGCATTGGCTATGGTTCTGGGGCATGCAATGAGCAAGGTTTGTTCAAGAGTGGAGGATTCATCCATGCTGATCAACCTGAAGAAGAAGAGGCTGCTGCTATCTTAGAAGAAGATACAGAAGATTTGAACAATTTCATCATTCCTGGTGGTGTCTGCCACAATTGGGTCGCTGTGGATGTTCCTACGGTCATTCATAAGTCAGCGTGAATTGTTCATTTTGTTTAAAACCCTTCTCCCATGCCAAAAGGAGAAGTGATGACATTGTTGGCAAAGCATATATACAATGATATTTTCATTCAAATTTTGCATTGTCAAACATTTGTTTTTCCATTTGTTTTCACTTTTTGCTTTTTGCATGAAATCAGTGATCACAAAAAACCCTGAAAAACAAAAACAGCTTTTTCATCTGCATAAATGATTTGCTTGTTTTAAAATACAAAAGCTTTTCATTATCCAGAATCATTATGCAGGGATTTCTAAACCCATTGAACATAATGATCCAACGCCATCTCCCAATCTTGAAGTCCTTGTATCTGGGGCAGAGGAAGATGATGTTGAAGGGGATTCCTGACGAGATTACCCGTCTTCTTGAGCGCAAAAGAGGCTCATTCAGCTGTATCATGAGAATCAGCAAACCAGTCAAACTGGGGCATTTTAAAAAAAAAAAAAAAAAAAAAAAGAAGAAGAGGGTGAAAAATAAGAAAAATCAAAAACCAGGAAAATTTTTTCAAAATTTTTCCAAGGAAAAAAGAAAAATTATACCCTCAAGTCCCTAGTTGACTGATGCTGAATGGACTCAGAGTCGTTATGACCAGTTGAATTTGATTGAAGAGAAGCGTTTAACTGCCATGTGTCATGGTCAGTTATATCAGCAGAGAATGAAGAAAACATTCGATAAGAAGGTCAAGCCTCGTGTGTTCCGAGAAGGTGACCTCCTGCTCAAGAAAGTTTTGTCTTTCGCGCCCGATTCCAGGGGCAAGTGGACTCCAAACTACGAGGGTCCATATGTTGTTAAGAGAGCCTTTTCAGGCGGTGCTTTAATGCTTACAACAATGGATGGGGAGGATTTCACTCGTCCTGTGAATTCAGATGCAGTTAAGAGATACTTTGCCTAGAAAAAAAAAGTATATGCAAATGAAAAAATGATGAATGAAAAAACAGAATAGCTCGCTAAGTTGAAAACCCGAAAGGGCAGCTTAGGCAAAAATGAGCGTCTCGGTGGAGAACCCGCAAGGGTAATCCAGGCAAAAATTAGAGACTTGAAAAAAAGAGAATATTTGCATCCCGCTAGATTGAGTACCTCACCCTGGGGCAATCTAGGCAAAAATTAGGGATTTGGCAAGTAACTGCATCCTGACAAGACTTTCTGGTTCATCAGTCGTCATTTCGTCAGAAGATTCTCGATTCGTCGTCAACTGAAGCTTCGGATACATCGAGATTCAAATTGGTAGAGAAAGGATCATTATGTTCAATGTAGCCCTCTTCCAATATATATCACTGATTTCAAATTTGTACAGATCTATGGAGTCTTGCCATTTGCAGGCTACCATTCCATCAAATCAATTTGAGCTTTTTATCCAATTATTTGCACTCTTATTTGTTTCAATTCAACAAATGTTTTGCATGTTTTAAATTGATAAAATGTCATTGTTTTAAACAAATCAATTTTTTCAAATTTATTGTTTTAAACAAAGTGAACATTCACAAGATTGAAAGGATACTCAAGAATATCTCAGTGCTCTCCCGAGGGTGGCATGATTCCCAACAGGTAAGACATTTGTTCATATTCCTGGTTTGGTGGTATCTTCTTTCTTCAGATCTTTGTTGGGGCTGTTCCTCAAAAGCAGGTTGTTGGTGGGGTTGTTCCCCAGTATAGTCGCAAGTAGAGTGTTGTTGAAGACTTTGTTTCTCCAGCAACGGTTTTTCCCAGCATGGGTATTTTCTTGTAGAAGTTTCGGCGGTTGATGGTTTATCATCTTGGTGCCCCGTCATTTTCTCCAGTGGGTCGTATGCCCCAGACTTTATTTGTCTCCTCAGCACAGTCATGAGTATAGCCATTGATTGATACTCCCCTTGGAGTCGCGAGTAGAGCTGTGATTGATATCCCCATCGGAGTCGCGAGCAGAGTTGTTATCACTCTTCCCAGTGCAGTTGCCAGCGGAGTTGTCTGTTTCCTCAGCACGATCGTTTTCTTTTGAAGACTCGGTAAGTCAGTGGTTTGATACCCGGTACTTTACCCCTTTCCCCGGCGAAGTCGTCTGTGGAATTGTTGCTATCTCTCCGTCAGAGTTTCTCTCTTCAGCAGAGCAGGATTTATTTTCCTATCCAGTGGTTGATTGGGTTGATATCCCAGTATTTTCAACCATCTTTTCCTCAGCATAGTCTGCAGAGTGCTTGTTGTGGCAGTTTCGCCCGTTGAATACTCCTTCAATCCCCTATATGGTCGGATGACGACTTTAGCGTCCAGAGAACGGATTGATTTCCTGACTGTTTGTGATCCTCAGTAGGATGGCTTATATTGCAGAATCTACTTGTTGTGATCAGTTTGCTATGCATTATTCTCCCCAAGTGGAGTGGTTCGTTGCAGAATCTACCTGTCTGATCGGTCCTCCCTCAGTGGGTTGTTCCCCAAGAGAGTAGCCGACAGTTTTCCCCAGTAGAGTTGCTTGTGCAGTTAGACTCTATTTGGATGATATCATTCTCCCTCAGTGGGTTGTTCCCCAGCGGAGTTATGTGGATTTGCTTCTACAGCAGTTCGTGCTTGTGCAACGCACTCTTTTGTTTCTCAGTTAACACTGGGATCCCCTGCAGATACTTTGGGATTTCTCTTGTTCCCTTACAGATTCGTCTTGGTGGCTGCTTTGCCCGTTGTGACTTTCTGTACCCTGATTGGGTTGTTTCCTGATATCTCCGACCTTCTGCTTCTTCAGCAGTACCTGCAGATCTTTGCTTCTCAGCATATAGATCTCCGCAGATTGGCTCTCCAGTTGGTTTTTCCCCTGGAAGTATAATACCGGACGTTTGGTTCCCGAACCTGTTTGTGTTAGAATTATCTGTTTTGTCAGCATTCATCAAACATAAATCACGCATATTCATGCATATTCATAAACATTCAGATATTCATGTTGCATTTTTCGCCATGTATCTTTTGTTTGTCGTGTCTCCTGCTATGGTGATATAGATCTCTTTATAGATCTCCCCAAGCAGATGTCGGGTGTTATAAAATCTCTCCATATAGAGTCAGCCCCATAAGCAGAAAATGTCTGTTGTCTTTCCTTCTGCAGTTCCCCACCGAGATATATCCTCGTGGATGACGGTTTCTTCCGTTTCCTCCCAACACATATATTGGGATGGATTTTCCTATTTGAGTTATATCCTCATTAGGACGTGTCTTGATTCAGTCTGTCTTTTCGGATTATTCCCGAATTGGCTATTCGTCAGATGTCTTGTGCTTCCCAGTGGGTTGTTCCCTAGTGGAATCTTTTGGGCCTCTACCCTCATACCGGTAGTTATAAGTCCTACTTTTCCTGGCTTTCCTGACAGAATTTGTGGTTATACACCTTTTATTCTCCAGCCAGAGTTTTGGTTTTCTACCCTCATATCGGTAGTTGTAAATCCTATCTTCCTGCTCTTCAGTAGTTTGTGGTTTGTCATAAACCCTATTTTGGTTTCCCGGGCGGATTTGTGATTTGTTCTATCCCCACGCGGAGTTGTTGGTCTTCTACCCCGTATTCGGTAGATGTAAACCCTAATTTCGTGGTTATCTTCATTCAATACTTGATGTTGATTTTCCTTTGCTTGTATAAGTTGCTCAGATCAGCACTTATACCCCTAGCAAGTTTTGTGGATAATTGCCGTATGCTAGCAATTTTATCCCCAGTGGGTCCATTCACCGTTTGCTAGTGATTTGTTCCCCGGATCATTGGTTGTATACCAATGCATCCCCAGCTAGTCCCTGTGGATAATTGCCGGATGCTTGCAATTTATCCTCAGCAGATCGCCTTTCATTTACCCTTTTTGTTGGTAATGTCTGTTGCTTCTTTTGATTGGTCATCATTATATACCTAATTTGGTATCCCGATGCCTTTCTTTTCGGTTGATTTATCCTTTATTAACCCAGTAACCGGTTGTGGATAATCTTCCATGCGAGTATATTATTCACGGTCTGCCGGTAATGAATAATATATCTCATGCACTCTTCAGTCGAAGCCTTTTGCGTTTCCCCAGTCGAGTAAGATTCGTTTTTCCCTTTGTGGAGTCGAATATTTCTTTGTTGTCGGATAATTGCCGGATGCTTGCAATTTATCCCTTTGAGTTGTCTTTCGTTTACCCGGATGCTTGGTATCGATTGTCTCTCTGTTTTGGATAGTCACCTATTATATACTTCGGTATCCCTGGTGTCTTTTCCTTTCGAGTATATTATTCACGGTCTGCCGGTAATGAATAATATGTCTCATGCGCTCTTTAGTTGGAATCCTTTGTTGATTTTCCCCAGCTGAGCAAGATTCGTATTCTTTGTAGAATCGAATATCCATCCTTTAACCAGTTTGTGTTTTGGATGATGAGTGTTTTGGCATATATACCAATTCACGTTTTCGGTAGATCACCTATTATATACCCAGTAACCGGTATCTCTGGTGTTTCTTACCATGCGAGTTTATTATCTACGTTCTGACGGTAATAGATAATATATCTCATGCGAGTATTCTTATCCACGGTCTGCCGGTAATGGATATTGTATCTCATGCACTCTTTGGGTTTGTGTCCCCAGTTGAGTAAGATTCGTTTTCCCGTTGTGGATTCGAATGTCCATCCTGTAAGTTGATTTGCTTTTTCAAGCCCTCCTTTCGGATGATGAGTGTTTTGGCATATACACCAATTCACGTCTTTGGTTAGTCACCTATTATATACCCAGTAACCGGTATCTCTGGTGTCTTTTCCTTTCGAGTATATTATTCACGGTCTGCCGGTAATGAATAATATGTCTCATGAGAGTATTCTATCCACGTTCTGACGGTAATGGATATTATATCTCGTGCGCTCTTGAGTCGATCTTTTGATTATTTTCCCCTCAGAGTAAGATTCATATTCCTTGTGGAATTGAATATCCATCCTATAAACAAGTCTGCTGTTCTAGCTTTCTTCAGGATGATGTGTGTCTTGGCATATATATACCAATTCACATTTTGTTCGGTCACCTATTATATACCCAGTAACCGGTATCCTTGGTGTTCCTTCCTGTTGTTTGTTACCCTTATACCGGTAACATCTCATTTCTTTGGTGCTTCCTCAGTGAAGTTTTCTTGTTGTTTCTCCCCAGGAGTCAGCTTGTGTCTCTCCAATGGATTTATTTTCTTTGGAATTCTTTTCCCCAGTGTGAGTCCTTCACTCCCCAGTGAGTTCTCCAGTCTGTTTTCTGTTTTTCCTAATCAGAGTCGTGTCTTGTTCACGCTGTGTCAGTTTTGTTTATCCCCAACTAGAGTCTTGTTAGAGTCTCTGTTCCTGGTGAGTGTATACTCCGATGGATCGTCTTTTCTTCTGTGTGAATCATATTCCCCACAGAGTTTGTGTCTTTTGCATACATACATTCGCATCATGAGGTCTCTTAGGGACCAAAATTTGTCTCATTACTGTTATTTAAGCCCATTCTACCGCGTCGAGATGAAGATTTCTAAACTTCACTTCTCCGGCTAGAATGACCTTAAATAGGGGCATCTGTAAGACCCCAATTTCGGGCCCTAAGATCCCTCATGGCCCATATCATATCATATCATGGCCTCAAGGATCATTGCATGCCTTAGTTTCCCTCCTAGTGGGTGGGTTACCTTGTGAGTTGTTTCTTGATCACCAAGCATACTTTGCATTTGTATATCTTTTGCTTTTCATATGTTTGCTAACCAAAAAGTACAAAAATATTGTCAGTCTAACCTTGTTGCTTGCAGTTGAAGCAGTCATCAGCAATTAGGTCAAAGTCAGTCAACAGTCAGTCAAAGCAATGGATGGTGGCCATTCTTGCAGAATTTGGGCACCATGATCAAAAATCAAGAGTTCATATGACTTGAGACATCATTTGGAGTCAAGTTCTCAAGGAATTAGGGTTTGGAATGCATCAGAAGTTGCTTCAGTCATGCAAAACCCTAGAAAAGTCAACTGCAAGTCAACTTGGTCAACTGTGGATTTAATCAGTGTTTTGATGGATGGAATTGATTTGAAGGAGCTCATTCATGTCTATATAAGCCACATCTATCATGTCAAACCTCATCATGGAAGAAAATCAAGTCAAACAGAAAATTTCCCAAAAATAGAAAGTGGACCTGTAATTTCAACTGCCAAAAATGGAAACTTCTTGATCCTCAACTTGCATCATGATACAAGCTCCAAATGAATTTTTTCCCAACATGAAAGTTGAAGATCTTGTTCTCCCATTTTCAAAAAGTCCAAGAACTCTCAAATCCCATGGATGGTTTGCAAGATATGATCAATTCAATTTCAAAAATATGTGAACTTCAACAAGCCATATCTCATGAACCATAAGGCCAAATTTGGTGGGGTTTTTTCCTACAAACCACATTTCATCTCCTCTTTCCAAAAATATAAACATCATGTACCAAAACCTTGCCAATAAAAATGGCATTTTTTGACTTGTTTCATTTAAAATTCAAGTTTGACCAAAAGTTGACTTTTCAAATTAAAGGTTTTCAGCACATTTGGCCAATTGGGAATTGTTTGGAAGGCTATTTGCAACATGTTCCAAGCCCAAATTCGTGCTCATGCTACTATCATACCACCATTTTGGCCAAAGGTGCAAAATTAGCAATTGGTTGAAATAAGTAAAACAAGCTTAGCACTTCATGAGCAGACATAAAACAGCAAACATAAGGGTCATTTGCAGCCTGTTTTGAAGCCCAAATCGTGCAGACCACACCTCCATGCACCTTTGGTTCACACTTAGTAATTTTGGCAATTTGGTTCATTTAACATAATCAAGCTTACCACATTATTAAGCCATGCTAAACAGACCTATATAAGGAATTTTTCTGTCACAAACCAACCCTAGACACAGCCTCCATTCACACAGAAAACTCATCTGCTCTCCAAATTTCTCACTTCTTGATTTGGAACTGTTGCTTAATTTTCTCAAAGAAATCGAGCTGGCTTTGTTTGCTACATTATATACCATCATTTTGGAGTTCATTGCAAGCCTAATTTCATGACTGTAAAGCCGTCTCCACTCTGTTTTCATTAAAGCTCAGCCATGGCAGATCTGGTTTGAAGACTTTCTAAAGGTTGTTGAGCTAGAGCAACTTAGTCATTCACCATTGCAAGCTGGAAAGAACAACTGTTTCGGACCAAAACCACCAAAACAACACTGTTTCATTGAGTTCTCCAAATCAAGTACCCTTTAGTTGCTTTATTTGCTTGCTTTGCTATTTAGCAATTTGCTTTTGAGGTATAATTACTCTCTCTTCATGTAGTCTGGAGACCCGGCTTGTTATTTGGCCGGGCAAACTGTCTGAAGTCCTCCTTAAGAGGCAATGCCTGTGTGTGTTTAAAATTGTCCCAAGCAGGAAAAGTCCTTCAAGTAAGGCAATTGGTAGATCAAAGGGATAAGTAGCCTATCCCCTACTATTCAGTGAGTCCTCTCCTTGCTCCCATTACATGGTTGTAGCATTGAGATAAAAACCCAAGATCTATCGAGTCAATAATGTGGAAAGAGCTCCATCTTTCTGAGATCCCACACTTTCTGATATTTAAATGAGGCACACCCCTCATCTCCTATTCATCTGCTTCACCTTAGCCTCTCAATGGCAAGGTTAAGAGCGACATTTACCTATTACAGTGGACTTTCATAGTCAAACCCTCTTGTGTGAGCCCCCCCTTTTGTTTGGCTATAGAGTGTGCTGTCTGATATTCATTGATTGATTGATTGCTTCTTATACATGTTTGCTTGTATGTTATGCATTTATCATCATCAATTGCCTTTAGTGCATGATCATATCATTTGTCTGTGTGACTTTTATTATTGTTGTTTGCCCATTGAGGACAATTGTAAGTCCATTGCTTTGGCATTTGCTCCTATGATATGGAAGGATAGAGTGTAAGACCTCATTGGTCACTCATATCTTCTGTTGCTTTGATTGTATGTGAGGTTGCAGTTATAAGTCCCTGTAAGTTGGCATTTGCTTTCCTGTGATCATGTGTTGCTTTTGTTCTGGTATGTGAGGATCCATTGTAAGTCCCTGTAATGTGGCATTGGTTTTCCTATGATCATCTGTGGAGTTAACCTAAGTCCAGATAGATTGGTAGTTGACTTTCACGTTTCATTCTTGTTTTCTTTTGAGGAGATTAGTGTAAGTCCATTGAGTGGCTTCTGATATCCTGTTCTGTTTTAGGAGACTGGTGTAAATCCATCTATTGGTATCCGGTATCCGCTTTTTATTTCTTTGCCTGTGGAGATTAGTGTAAGACCATTGAGTGGCCTCTGATATCCCATTTTGTTTTAGGAGATTGGTATAAGACCAGTGATTGGCATCCGGTATCCGTCTTTCTTTTGCTTTGTTTGTTTGTTATTATTCATTGCCATTCCTAAGGACACACTTGAATCATCTTCTATATGATTTCAAGAAGTGAACCCTTCTAAGAAGTTTTACTTTCCATCTCCATCCACTCATCCCCATTATGTCTTAGAACCTTTTCACACTCTTAACTTTCAAATTTGACATAAGTGTTGTGCAAACTTCTTCATGTTTTCAAATTTAAAAACCTGGACTCAAGTCCTTGACTTTTTTTTCAAACTTCATTTCATAATACTTCTTTGAATCAATCTTAATCATACTTTGACTCTACTTTCATAATCACAATCAATTAACTTCACTCATTTACTTGTTTTGGCTCTGTCCATTGTTAATCTTTTCATGCATTAGCCATAGGTTTCAATTATCATTGTGGTTGATGTAAATCTTGCCTATCCTTAGTGAGTCGACTATAAGACTTCCGTACTGAAAACAGGGTTAACCCCTCTAGTGCGTCGAAGCTATCCTCACATGGTGGATGTTGTTCTTGGTCGAGTTTTCTCCCATTGATAATGAAAAGCCTCAGTGCTTGTGTTTAAAACTGAATCCACCAACTTTTTGGAAATCTTTTAGCCGAACTACGGCGTTTTGATCCTTACCTTTGATGGAAGGTACGTAGGCAGCGGGTTCATCCGTTCGAACACAAAAATAACTAACTTGTATATTCTTTTCCCATCATCCCAATCATGTTTGCACAATACTTATGTCATAACAAATAACAATCTTTTACAACAAGTGTGAAAAGGGCTCCCTAGGAGTACCTAGGACGTAGTGGGTGCCTAACACCTTCCCATTGCGTAATTTACCCCTTACCCAGACTCTCTGATCTTTTTATTAGTTTTCTATGTGTAAAACTTCTTAGGCTTTTGTTCGCTTTTTAGCCAGTCCTTTGGATAAATAAAAGTGCGGTGGCGACTCGAAATTTCATTGTATGCTTTGCTTATGGTTTAATCAATAAATCATATAGCGACGAATACACCGTCACAGGTTCCCATGGAGTAGCATGGATGTAAGGGGTGCTAACACCTTCCCCTTGCATAACCGACTTCCTTACCCAACATATCTCTTTCCCCCGAGTTTTATCGATGTTTTCCCTTTCCTTCGGGAATAAATAAAGTTTTATGGCGTTTTTGTTGTGTGTTCGAGCATGCGATACATTCGAGTATATTTCCGCTAGCTTCATAAGGGGATGAGTATAGCCATAAATAACCATATCCCATAAGTCTACGTCATAAATAACCAAGGAAAAAACTTTTTAATTATATCCTTCCAATAATCAAACTTATCTCCATAAAAAATGGAGGTTTAGCAGAGTAGTGATCTTTATCATTGTTAATAGTTGCGATAATCTGTTTCAACAAAAATGGATCTTTTTACTGACACAGTTAAGTGTTTGATAAGAAATGATCAATTACATAACAGAAGTTATCATTCCAATTGAAGGTTCAAGAAACACAATAAATGGGGGTTTGGATTGGGTTTCTAGATTAAAAAAAATTTCTCAACCCAATAAACAAACAATAAATATTGAACAAAGATAAAGGACCTGATTATTTTTATCCTGGTTTGTTGTTAACTAAGCTACGTCCAGTCCATCCGCAAGAGTGATTTAGCCTTTAATAAGGACGTCATCCACTAATCAAATAATTGATTACAAACTCAAAAACAACCTATCTAAGACTTCTTGATGCATTTTTAAATTCTGAAAATTTTATTTTATGTCTCTTATTTTATTTTCAACCTTCCATAATTTTCTTGGCCATTTATTTAGTGTTTTAAAGGGATTTATGGATTTTATCTTTTATTTCCCTTTTAAAACTCATTTAAAAGACATTTCAAGATATTTTATTTTATTGTTTGAATTTTGTTGACTTCTGTTTGCCTTGGATCTTAGTTATTTTGATCATAGGTCTCATCAAACTCAATGGATCTTGGGTGATGATGGGGTGAAAACCCTAATCCACCAAAATGGATGATTGATTTTGATGATGACTTGATCAAGCCTTTGATCCAATTTGGATTTGGTTTCTCTTGTGTCCTTCTTATTTATCTCTTTCTCTTCATTTTTCCTTTGATCAATTGGATGGTTTATGTCCATCTTGTTCATGATGCGTGGATTGGTACTTGATGAACTTTCATCATTTCAAATCTACCTCTTAATTGATATGGATCATTTAAGGTACTTTGGATTGATGCATAAGTTTTTCCTAAGTATCAAGAAGTATTGATTAATGTAATTGACCACTCTCCTAACCCTTTTGCTTGATCAATCCTCTTTTTTTTGTGGCATAGCTTTAGGAAAATGATTTACATATCATTTCTCTAGCATGTATTAACACAAATATTAATATTGACCGGCCTCAGATAGTTGTGACTTCTACATAAGTCCGACTACAATTGCTTAACATACGGATAAGTTTGTCCTGAAAGTAAGTCATTTTCATAAGTGAGATTGTAAGTCTCCTACTCCCCATGGTATTGTGTGAAAAATATTGCTTCCTTTTCACTTAAGAGAGCTAGCGACATACTTGTTAATTTTATACAAATTGGAGCCCTTCTCATGCTGATGTAGAGGTCCATATTTTCATACTTGTGGGTGAATAGTTGAGTGTTCTCCCAAAAATGACAATTTATCTTTCTATTCTTGATTAATAACACAAATTACTAACATTTTATTATATTGATTTTACTTTAGTATCATTTATCTTATGTTCTTTATCTATTTTTCCATTTACTTTATGCTTTTATTTTAGTATCTCATATCATATTGTTTATGTTTATGCTCTTTTTCCTTTGTCCATGTGGACTTCTTTATCTTTCAAAGACATTAACAAAGGAAAAAAAACCTAAAAAAATGGTTCTCTTAATTCATGGACTTGAGATTACTATCATTGGCATTGTTTTGGAGTTATGGACTTAGAACTAGGATCTTTACCCTTTCTTTGGGAGTTTGTGATTTGAGACCTTGGGATGCATCTGGTACCTTTGACTTTGGGTTTCTTTTGAAGACTTGGCTTGGTTACTTTGGTTTTGTCTGACACATGGATTATTATTTGCCTATTTGGCTTATTGAGACTTAATCCAAATGAGGGAATTCTTCCTTGACTTATGTCATAAAGCTTGTTATATCATGGTTAGATTTTTCCTCCCTAGATTTTAATTTATGTTCTAGGATAGTCTCTTCATCTCCTCTTCTTCTTTAGTTTTCAAAATCTTCTCTCTATTTTTCAAAAAAAAACTTCTTGTTTTCAAACTTGAACCACTTTCTCAATAAACCTTGACTTTTTTCAAGTGATTTTCAAAATCTTTCCTTAATAAATGCTAACACATCTTAAGCATATTCAAACTAATTACAAAAGACTTTAAAAAACATAACTCATTCAAACTATTTTGTGCCCTTTGTTTTAAGACTTTTTCTCAAAGTTTAGACATGAGTCATTTCCATAGTTGAGATGTGATTCTCATATCCCTATAGTATTGATGATAATTACTTTCCACCTAAGAGAGCTAGTGGCATACTTGTTGGTCTTTATCCAAGTTGGAGCCCTTCTCCGTGGTGATGCAAAGTTCTCATACTTGTGGGTGGCAAGTTGAGTGTTCTCCTTAAAATGAGAAAATGTCTTTTCATTAAAAATGAATGAAAACAAACATCTTTGTCATTTTTACCATGAACTACGAGTTTTTGATCCTCCATTTTACTTTATGGGTACGTAGGCATGAGGCTCAAGAAGTCTTGGTAAACACAAAAATTATAAAAAATAACATTTCTCTTCTCATCTCCCCTATCTTTTGCAAACAACATCATTTTTAAGCCAAAGTGCACAGATTTTCAAAGAGGTTCCTATAGAGTACTATAGATGTTTAGGGTTCTAGTACCTTCCCTTTGCATAACCACCCTTATCTATGTTTTTATTAGTTTTGTTTTAAAACTTCTTTGGGTTTTGTTTGTTCTTTTTCCCCTTCCTTTGGAAATAATAAAAGCGCGGTGGCGAATCTTGATTTATGAGTTAAGTTAATCAATAGCTTAATCTCAAAAAATTTACCGCTATAGAAAAGTGGAGACTCAGCTAGGGAGTAGTCCTTAGTGAGTTTAACCTATCTTTGTTTATTTGTGTATATTATGTTTGATGTTGTTTGTTATTGTTTGTTCTATCTGGGTGCTTGGTGATCTCTATGTGCTGAGATAAGTCCTATACCCAGACTTGAGTGCTCTTATGATAGGAGGGTGGTATAGTCTTGTTTGGCTTACGTGGAGTTAATCCTTAATGAGTTGACTTGAGATCCCCTGCTCAGTGGAGGCCCATTTGGGACTATTGATGTCTTACAAGTAGTCGTAATTGGCATTACTTTTTCCGACCTGGGAGCCCAAGTAGCTGAGGACCTTAGAACCCTTAACCCATCTTGTCCTTTTAGAACGTAGTGTGGTGGCTATTCAGGTGTAGACTTGAATTAGTTGTTACACACTGCTATATTCAAACAAGTTTCTCTTGAGAATATTATTGGTTTGAGAGTAGTCGTTTAAGCCGGTAATATCCAAAAGATAGAATTATGACTCTGGGAAATTTTTTAGAACCTTGTTGTACAGGTGATTATACCCTTAGTACATACCATGTGGGTTGGTTCTTACCATTGGCTCCATGCTCGTGACTCCGAACCTTTGGACCTTGCTTGTGTGCTTTGTGTAATCTTGTTAGTGGTTGTCGCATCATGCACTCATTGAATTCATGAGCATTTTTCTCAGTTTTTAAGGAACTTATAGATTCTCTTTACAAACATCGCAAATATTTTGACCATGGATATTAGAAGAAGGAATACTCAGAAATACAGTTTCAAATGTCTTGATCTTAAGGAATTGAGAAAGTTAACATCTTTTGTCGATGATCCTAAGGATTTCAGAGACTGTTTTGGAAAACTTTTGTCTGTCCTATCTACTAATGTTGTAGATGGTCTTCTTTGTACTCTGGATCAGTTCTACGATCCCGTCTACAGGTGTTTCATTTTCCCTGATTATTAGTTGTTACCTACCATGGAAGAGTATGCTTATCTTTTCGGTATACCGAATTCTGATAGGGTTCCTTTTTATGGTTTGGAATGGATTTTGGAGTCTCATGTTATTGCTGAAGCTATTCACCTGAACAAATATGACGTAAATTCTAATCTCACTGTCAAAGGAGGTATCAGAGGGTTGACATCAAAATTTCTGATTGAGAGAGCCTCTTCTTTTGCTATTGTTGATAGCATGGTGGCCTTTGAAGTTATTCTTGCCTTACTCATCTATGGTTTGGTCTTGTTTCCCAATATTGACAATTTTGGTGATGTTAATGCTATTAGGATCTTTTTGGTTGGGAATCTTGTTCCAACTTTGCTTGATGACACCTATTTATCCATTCATCATAGGACTTCTAAGGTAAATGAAACTATTGTGTGTTATACACCATTGATGTACAAGTGGTTTATTTCACATTTTCCTCAGTCTCATATCTTCAAAGAAAACAAGGGTTGTTTAAGGTGGTGTCAAAGACTTATGTCTCTCACCAATGATGACATCACTTGGTATTCTTTTATTTACGATAATGTCAAGATTATTTATAGTTGTGGGAAGTTCTCTAATGTGCCTCTTCCTGGTACACAAGGAGGAATCAAATACAATTCGGCTTTGGCAAGACGTCAACTTGGGTTCGCTATGAAGGACAAAACTAATAACACTTTGTTAGAAGATTTATTTTTCCAAGAAGGGAAAGACGCTCAAGGATTGAACGCTAGGATGGTCCATGCTTGGCACAATATTCATATGAAACAAAAAAGTGAGCTTGGATTGAAGAATTGTGTAGCTTTGGAGCCTTACACTAGTTGTGTGAAGAGGAGAGCAAAAGAATTCAAGATGCCTTATGCTTATGAGAGGCCTATGTCTTTAGTAGTGGCCAAACCATCCATTATTCATATTAAAGGAATAAAGGAGTTGTAAGAAGATTTAGATAGGATGAAGCAAGAGAAGGATGCTTGGGAAGACAAGTTTCACGCTTCAAACCTCGAGAAGATAGAATTGCAGAAGCAGTTGAAGGAAAATGATGACTTGATAGAGTTGCTTGAGCAACGTGCTATGAAGAGGTAAAGGAACCAAGAGGATTTATTTTACTCTAACATTTCAGCATCTACTCATCTACCTATTTCAGGTGTTTGGAAAGGCATTGTAGACCAGCTTGTGATGGAGAAGGATGCCATGAAGAGCAACTATAAAAGAGAGATAAAAAGATTTCACAAGAAGTATCAACTAGGAATTGGGTCATCATCAGATATGATTTCATAGACCTAACTTCTTTCCTCTTACATTTTAGGATTGTTGAGATTGTATTTCAGATTATAATCCTTCCCATTATTAATGAAATGATATTTTTTAGTATTTCAAAATGTGTTATTTCCTTTATGATGCTTGTAGTTTGCTTTATATCTTGAAGTTCCTTGAAAACTTTAGCATTTGCATTTGTATATAAAGCATCATGTTGCATCTCGGTCTTGCTTTGTGTGAGTTTTATAGGTGTATTATTTCTTCTTTTTCTTGGTCTTCATTCAAACAAGTTATCTCACCAATACAACACTCGTGCTAATCAATAGAAGAAGATGGATCATTTAAAGCAGGAGAATCGTGAACTCCTCGAGGAAGTGACTACTTTGAGGGATAATATGGAAAGGCTCTATACTATGATGGAAACTTTGGTGGCTTCTCAGAATCAACCTCCTCCTCCTCGGACTCTGCTTCAGAGGACTGTGATTTCTGAAATCACTTATACGCTTGTTTCTGTGGGTTCAATCAGTGCTCCGTTGCACCAAATTCCCCCTGGTTTCCCTTGGGGTATGCCTCCTAACTTTGTTATAGAAGGATATCAACCTGCTGTTGAAGTTCCCATTGCTCAACCTGTTATGTTTGTACCACCTCTTGTGGTCCATGCTACTACTTATATGGAAGAACCTATTTTCTATGCTGATCAGAGTGAAAATATTAGGAACCTATTAAAGGATGGATGAATTTC
The DNA here is from genome assembly GCF_024323335.1 of Lathyrus oleraceus. Lineage (NCBI taxonomy): Eukaryota > Viridiplantae > Streptophyta > Magnoliopsida > Fabales > Fabaceae > Lathyrus > Lathyrus oleraceus. Next base: position 492,281,824 of record NC_066583.1, read on the forward strand.
AAGACCAACTTCAAGCAATATAAAAGGAGATTAATTCTATGAGGGGAAAAGAATTGTTCGGAAAGAATGCTCATGATCTTTGCTTAGTTCCTCATATAAAGATCCATCATAAGTTCAAAGTGCCAGATTTTGAGAAATATAAGGGCAACTCTTGTCCTTTGAGTCACTTGGTGATGTATGCTCGCAAGATGTCAACTTAAACTGCTAATTATCAACTGTTGATTCATTAATTTCAAGATATTTTGACTGATGCTGCTTTGAAGTGGTACATGGGACTTAATAGCACCAAGATCCTTACTTTCAACGATCTAGGAGAAGCTTTTGTTCGTCAATACAAGTATAATGGTGGCATGGCTCCGGACCGAGATAAACTCTGTTCTATGTCCCAAAAGGATAAGGAAACTTTCAAAGAGTATGCACAAAGATGGTGCGAGATTGTCGTGCAAGTCAGTCCTTCGTTCAAAGAGAAACAGATGACAAAGCTTTTCTTGAAGACTTTGAGTATGTTTTACTGTGACAGAATAATTGTAAGTGCTCCCAGTGATTTTACCAAGATGGTAAACATGGGGATGAGACTAGAAGAGGGCGTCCGTGAGGGAAGATTGGTGAAAGAGAGTGATTCATCTGGAAGGTCCAAGAAATATGGGAATGGTTTGTCCAAAAAGAAAGAACATGATGCTAATGTTATTTCGCAAGAAAATCATAGGAGGTCTCCGAGAAGCAATCAACGTCATCATCATGTGACATCAGTTACCCCGACTATTAGTCCTACCCTAGTTGTTCAAGTAGTACCAAATTATCAACCATGTTTTTAACAACGTACCCATCAACAGAATCATCAACATAATAGTGTCCAAAGACAAGCACAATTTGATCTAATTCCGATGTCCTATGCGGAATTATATCCTGCTTTGATACAAAAGAATTTGGTACAGGCTAGGACTCCACTGGCTACTCGAAAGGAACTTTCATGGTGGTGTAAATCTGATAATCATTGTGCATTTTATCAAGGTGCACCCGGTCATGACATTGAAAATTGTCTTACTTTGAAAGCTAAGGTGAAAAGACTAGTGCAAAGCGGTATTTTGTCTTTTGAAGACTCTGGTCCTAATGTGCAATCTAATATGTTTCCTAAACATGGTGGTGCAACTGTGAATAAGATTGAGGGATGTCCCGGAAATTATCGTGTCTTTGATGTCAATCTGATTAGAAGATCCTTGGTCGAGATGCATGCAACTTTGTGTGAGCTGAGTGATTACGAGCACTGTCATGTTTCTTACCATATCTGTTCAAGAAACCCTAAAGGGTATGATGTGGTAAAGATAGATTTACAAGAGATGTTGGATAAAAATCTTATTCAGATTACCAGAGATAGGGATGAAGATGAGCATAATGTGAATGTCATAGTTCCCCATTTCAATATCCCCGAACCAGTTGTGATTTCCTACAATAATCCAAAATATACCATTTCTCCTTTGGTTATTCGTCTGGCGGGTCCTACACCTTATGAATCTGACAGAGTTGTTCCTTACAAATACAATGCTACAATGTTGGAAGATGGAAACGAAGTCCTCATCCCTTCCCTTTCTTCTGTTGTGAATATTGCTGATGTAAGCGGTGTAACCCGAAGTGGTCGAGTATTTGCTTAAGTTCCCCCTAAAAGAATTAAAGATACTTTGGTGGGTAGGAAAGCTCGGGTGGAAACTCCTGTTGTGTAGTTTGGCTAGTCCAACAATGTAAACCAGAAATCAAATCATGATGAAGTACTTGTAGCGATAAATTCATGACCATTAAGCTATGGATAAACTTAACGTCAATAAAACCAGAGTCGCCACCACAATTTTATTGTTTCCAAAGGAAAAGGTGTAACACCCCAAAATTTGCCCTCCTCATTCATGCATTCATTTAGCATTTCATATTGCATTTCATCATGTCAATCAGAATTAGATCCAAGAAACTTTATTTAAAAAAAAAGAAAAAAAAGAAAAAAAAAGAAAAGAAAAAAGAAAAATAAATAAATAAATAAATAAAAATAATAATAAAAAATAAATAAAATATAATAGAAAAAAGTTGGACTTGGACCTCTCTCAAAAACCCACTAAGCTACCAATATTAGCCTATAAATACTAGAGTTATTGAAACAAAACAGGAAAAAGAAGGAAGGGAAGCAAAATACTTTGAGGTTTCCTTTGAACAAAACCCTGGACAAAACCTGAAGAGAAACCTAGACAGAGAGAGTGAGAATTAAGCTGCAGCAACCTCCAGGCAACTCTGAAAGGTTCATTCTGACTCACACACTTTCAGCTCAAGCAAACCCTAACATTGGTTTACAAATCCAGCCGTGCCATTTGATTTTTCTTCTCCAATCAGGTTTGCCCTTATTCCATTACCTTTATGCTCTTAATTTGGATCACCTGAATGTGTGAGGTAACATTAGGTTTTTGCCCACGGATTTATAATTATGTATGAATGTATAAACAATGCCTTGAATGCTTAACCGTTTAATTTCTGAAGTGTATGCCACAGGGTTTGAGGTTTCTGAAACCATACTGTTATCCATGAAAAAAATGCTTATCGTGTTTCACTAACCCTTTTGTTGAGTTTTTTGTGAGGGCTCACAGACTCTTGCAGAGATGGTTTGCGTGGTTTTCCCACTTTATTTGTGGGATACCCCCTGGAGGTTCATTCTGATTACCTGTACTGACTCACCTTTCTTTGATGGCATTAGCTTGGGAGATCTCTGGGTTTCTTACTCCTTTAATTGCTGTTACTTCGGATCTTTATCCGTGTGGTACTTTTACCTCTTTTCCGCATTTTATCGCTTTCTTAGCTGGAAGACCTCGATAGGAGGCATTTGCTTTCTTTTGTTTATTTACTTCTTAGCCCCTTGTTGGCATGTTTACTTTATACATGTTTGTTTTGTATGTGTTCGTATCCCCACATGTAGCGCGGTTCCTTCGTCGAGGACTGGCTTTTTGCCCTTGAGCATCCCAAACCCTAAAACCCAAAGCAACACGTTAACTCCTTCTACTACAGGCGAGTAAGTCTCCAAAGGTCGAGCATCCGGTAGATTGCGTAGTGACGTCGTTCGTCCAAAACCCAATCCATAACCCCGTAGTTAGCCGAACTACGGCTTGCTCTGATTCTCATTCCAGATGAGATACGTAGGCATACGACGCGATGTCTTAGTGAGCACACATCCCCCCAACCCATAGGTCAGCCGAGCTACGAAGACTCTGATTCTCATATTCAGATGAGATACGTATGCAGTGGATGCGACATCCGCGCGAGTCATTTTCATTTAACCCTTTTTTTTTCTTTTTTGGTAAACAGCACAAGATAAACTCACACCCTTTAGACAAGAACTAAAAAAGTGGATCTCGTAGAGTACTACGGATGCGTAGGGGTGCTAATACCTTCCCTTCGCATAACCGACTCCCGAACCCAAGATTTGGTTGCGAGGCCCCGTCTTGTCCTTTCCTTTTTCAGGTTTACTTCGAGCGTTTCCTTTCCCTCCTTTGGGATGAATAACGCACGGTGGCGACTCTTCTGTCATTTTCTTTCGCCGGTTGTTTTTTCGCACACTGTATTTTTCAGGTTTCTACAGCTGGCGACTCTGCTGGGGACACTAAGAAGTTGACCTCTTGCTGGTCCATCTTCCCTAAGCGAGTCCCTCCTAGCTTGTGTGATTTCTTGTTTATTGGGTGTTCATGCTTTTGTACATTTATTTGCTTACCTGCTTGCATGCATCTGTTGTATCTGTTGGATCTGTTTGTTGTTTGTTAGGGATGAGGTGCTCTATGAGAGATAAGCCCATTACCCAGGCTTGAGTGTACACACAGGTTTTAGAGTGGATAATCATGAGGCTTGCGTGGCATGTTGCTACGTTAAGTCGTTCGTGAAGAACCACTCCCAGACGAGGTTTCTTTTGGATATATTATGTCTTACGGGTGTTTCGTAACGGCAGGATGTTCCTCTAGAAATCGTCGACTCTGGTGACCATTTCCCGAGAACTCAGTCGAGGCCTCTCCTCCGAGACGTGATTATGTTAGCTCTGGTGGGCGCATTCTCGCTGCTCAATCCGAGGATCCCGAGACTGGGAACTTGCTATTAGGATGTCCTATTGAGGGGAGTCAATGGAGGTCTTTTGTCCCGTAATAATACCAAACCTTCAGTGGTAAACGTATTATTCGCGACTGAAGGGCTGAAGCTGACGAACTTCTGTTCTTAGAACCTACCAGTGAGGGGCGGGCTAAATTCAGGAAACCTTAACCTCCAACCAACCCGGTTTTCTGGAGCAGAGTTTTGGTCTTGTATTATATTCCTCAGTGAATTTCTCTTCAGACAGTGCAACCTGACAGATGTTCAAGCGGATCCATCAATTCTGATTGACATGCCATTGCATTACATAACATCATCTGCATATTTGCATCCAACATCTCATGCTATTTCATTTGCAGGGTATTCCCTTTCAAAACGGGGCTGCCTTAAAACTGAACAAGCAGTGCATCGCATACCATGCATATTAACCCTTGTCTGTTTTACAGGTGTCACCGCAGTGTCTAATATTTGTTCCCTGTATCAGGCAGTTATTGGTCCCAAGCGAGTCCACAGGTACCCGACAAAGGAAAATCGTCTGCAGCTAGCGATGGACCAAGTACAGAAAGAGCTGGCTGATATGCGTGAAAGGATGGATCAGTTCATGACATTGATGACTGGTATGGCAGAAGGCCAGGAAAAGCTGAGGGAACTGGTTGAGCAACCGAGACCCAATCCGGAGGTGGAGATACCAAATGATGAGGGAAACCCTGGTAACCCTAGGAATGCTGATAACCCTGTGAACACTGGTAACGCGGGTAACGCAAATGCTGATGGAAACCCGGGTAATGTTGGCAACATAGGGAATGTTGGAAATGGTATTGGCGGAAGGTATAATGTGAATCAAGGAATTCAGATTAACGGGCGCCCCGTTACTGAAGATTATCAGTATAATCAATTTTCTTTGCACGACGAGGCCCTCGAGACCACTCGCTGTATGGATGAGCTTGTTGAGAAGCTCAAATATTTGGAGTCTCAAAATTCCTTAGGCTTTGATGTCACAAATCTTGGTCTGGTTCAGGGAGTAAGGATTCCTCACAAGTTCAAACCCCCTACTTTTGAGAAATACAACGGGGCTTCTTGCCCACACACTCATCTCCAATCTTATCTGGGAAGGTTGGGAGCTCACACGGAAGATGAAAAGCTGTGGATGTACTATTTTGAAGACAGTCTAACTGGAGCTTCTCGAGAATGGTATTCTCATTTGTCTCGTACTACCATCAAGAGCTGGAAAGACTTGACAGAGGCTTTTGTCAAGCAATATCAATACAACCTGGACATGGCTCCAAATCGGACCTTGTTGCAAGGTATGTCTCAGACTGCCAAGGAAACCTTTAGAGAGTGTGCTCAGCGTTGGAGACAGATTGCTGCGTCCGTCCAACCCCCTATGTCTGAAAGGGAGATGGCGGACATGTCCATGAACACTCTTCAAGGCAATTATATTGAGAGATTGGCTGCTTGCCCGTCAATCAGCTTTGCAGAGATAGTAATTGCTGGAGAAAGAATCAAGAGTCTATTGAAGATGGGCCGAATTCAAGGCAATAGTGCTTCCTACTCATCAGATCCCAAGAGACCGTTTGCTGGTAACGGTCAGCAAAGAAAAGAAGGCGAGGCAAGCGTTGTGTATGCCGACAGAGGCAGGGGTAGAGGACGCCCTAATTACTATCAAGATCAAGTGGCCGTAGTCACTATTCCAACACTTGTTCCTCAACCGCAATATCATCCGCAACAACAACCTAGGTACAACAATCAACAACAAGGAGGTAATCCAGGTCAGCAGAGACACTATCAACAACGTCCAAGGCAGACGGACCGGGTCATCGAGCCAATCCCAATGCCTTATTCAGTATTACTTCCCAAGCTGATTGACATGAATCTGGTTACGTTGAGAACTCTGGCCCCACCAATCGATCCCAATAATTTGCCTAGAGGTTATGATGTCAACGCCAGATGTGCTTTTCACTCCAACACACCTGGCCATACTACAGATAATTGCAAGGCTCTCCAGTTAAAAGTACAAGATTTGAGAGATGCCCAGGCTATCAATTTTGCTCTGGTGCCTAATGTTATCCAGAACCCGATGCCGGCTCACGGCGGGCAGAGGATTAATGCTATTGATAGTGGGGAAACTTTGAATTTGGTTTCTGATGTGACTAAGGTGAAGACTTCGCTATCGGTGGTTAAAGACCGACTTCTGAAAGGACAAATTTTCCCGGGCTGTGGGGAAGAATGCAGAAATTATCAAGCTGCCGAAAACGGATGTGACAGTTTGAGAAGGGGTATTCAACAACTGATAGATGAAGGTTGTCTTCAGTTCGATCAGGCCCGTCCAGTGAAGAATGATGTATCGACGGTGACGTTTTATTTCACTCCTGAAGAAATATATGTTCCCGAGAGACTCGCTCCAACAACAATATATTTCCCAGAAAGTACAGAACCAGCAGCGGTGAACATCGAAAGTTCAGCACCAGTTGCAATTTACTCTGACAGCCCTCAACCGACTTTGGTTGGTCCGATCACCATCACAATACCAGGACCCGTTCCGTATGAGAAAGACAGTGTTATCCCGTGGCACTATGGGGATGATATCTACTGCCAGGGGCAGAAAGTTAACGAAGAAGACATTGACATTGGTAGCTCTGCTGTAGACAATGTTGGAGGGGTTGGTGGCTTCACTTGCAGTGGACGCCTATTTGCACCATCAACATTACGCGCGAATACTTAAGCCGAGGCAGCTGCCAAGGCTAAAGGGAAACAGATGGCCGCCGAAGAGGTTACTACTGAGGAAGATCCTCCTAAGACCGCATTCGAGAAGGAAGTGGATGAGTTTATAAGGATTATCAAGAAAAGTGACTACAAGGTAGTCGACCAGCTAAATCAGACACACTCAAAGATCTCCATTCTCTCACTATTGCTGTGCTCTGAGGCGCACAGAGCAGCCTTGTTGAAAGTACTGAATATGGCCTATGTTCCACCGGAGATAACTGTTAACCAGCTGGAGTCGGTAGTTTCCAATGTAAACGCTACCCGGGGGCTAGGTTTCACCGATAATGACCTGACATCTGAGGGCAGGAATCACAACAAAGCCTTGCATATCACAATGGAGTGCAAAGGGGTGATGCTTTCCCATGTTTTGGTTGATACAGGCTCTTCTCTGAATGTTCTTCCAAAGAAAGCCTTAATGAAGTTGGATTGCGATGACACCATCCTGAGGCCAAATAACTTAGTTGTTAGGGCTTTTGATGGCTCTAAGAGAGCTGTCTTTGGCGAAGTTGAGTTGCCAGTTAAGATTGGACCGCAGGTGTTCAAGAGCACCTTTTATGTGATGGATATCCAGCCTGCCTACAGCTGTCTGCTAGGTCGGCCTTGGATTCATGTTGCCGGTGCTGTTACTTCTATCCTCCACCAGAAGCTCAAATATGAGCTAGAAGGTCAGGTCGTCACTGTCTGTGGTGAAGAGGATATTTTTGTTAGCCACCTGTCTACATTTAAGTATGTAGAGATGGACGGCGAGAAGCACGAGATGCTGTGTCAGGGCTTCGAAGCCATAAACATCAATGAGGTCGCGCCCGAAGCTGTCTTTTCACCTGAGTTTGAGAAGGTCGGGACTTCTATCTCTTCATACAAGCAAGCTGTCGAAGTGGTTAAAGCTGGTAATGCCCAAGGCTGGGGCAAATTTGTGGAGCCAGTCATCAAAGAAGACAAGTTTGGATTGGGGTATGCTCCGGGATCTCAGAAGAATGAAACCGGTACTCTCTCCAGCGGGGGTTTGGTTCCTCCCCACATCGTCAATGCTGCAGATGAAGACAAGGCTGACAGCGACTGTGACTTAGATAGTTGGATTCGCCTGTGTGTCCCGGAAGAAAAGCTCGACAATTGGTCGTCTGAAAAAACCGTCTGGGTTACTCTACTGAAAGAGTGTTTTTTATTGTTTTCCTTTATTACATGCATAATAAAGTCTTACACTTTGCCCAAGGTGTAACGGCTCATTTGTAGGGCCATCCATTTAGTTACATTTCGCAATTATTTTTATCATCAATAAAGGACGGCTTTTGCAAACAATTTTGTGTTCTCTTTCTTTCAGTTTTTTTTACTTTTACAAAAAAAATGGCAATGTTTCTTTTTTCGTTTTTTCTTTCTTTCCAAAAAAAAATATCTCATTCTAAGGTAAAGCATGATCCTCCATCATGCAGAGCGGACCACCCGGATCTCACTACTAACGACACTGCTATGGCCAAGTATGACTTCGACAATCCTATCTATTAAGCCGAAGAAGGGGTTGAGGAAGATTGTGAATTGCCTGAAGGGTTAGCCAGATTGTTGAAACAGGAGGACCGAGCTATTACACCTTATCAGGAGGTGATTGAGACCGTCAACATCGGTACCGCAGACGACAGGAAAGAGATCAAGATCGGGGCAAGTCTACAGGCCGAGAGGAAATACCGTTGATCATGTACTTGACTGTGTTAGAAAGGTCAATGGGTTGTGTGCTCGGTCAGCATGACGAGTCAGGTCGAAAAGAGCATGCAATATACTACCTTAGCAAAAGTTTACCGACTGTGAACAAAGATACTCATTGCTCGAGAAAACTTGCCGCGCTTTGGCATGGGCTGCTCGCTGACTAAGACAGGATATGTTGACTCACACGACTCTATTGATATCAAAAATGGATCCAGTCAAGTATATTTTTGAAAAGCCAGCACTTACCGAAAAGGTTACTAGGTGACAAATGATACTGACAGAGTATGACATCCAATACACTTCACAAAAAGCCATCAAGGGAAGTGTCTTGTCAGACTATCTTGCAGAGCAACCGATTGATGATTACCAACCTATGAGGTTTGACTTTCCTGATGAGGACATCATGTTTCTCAAATCGAAAGATTGAGAGGAACCACTCCCGGAGGAGGGGCCTGACCCTGAATCCAAATGGGTTATGATGTTTGATGGGGCGGTCCATGTCAATGGTCGCAGAGTTAGTGTAGTGTTGATCACATCGGAAGGGGGTTCATATGCCATTTGGTGCCAGAATAACTATTCCCTGCACCAACAATGAAGCTGAATACGAAGCTTGTATCCTAAGACTTGAGGAAGCCGTCAATATACAGATTAAAACCCTGGATGTTACGGGGATTCAGCTTTGGTCATCAATCAAACCAACGGGAAATTGTATACACCTCAGCCTCATCTGGCTCCTTACAGAGACTACACGAGAAGATTGTTGATTTTCTTTTGAAGAAAACCAATTTGCTGATGCTTTGTTTACCTTGTCTTCGACGATTAAGGTGCTATGCTGGAACTACGTACCCAAAATTGACGTATCTCGGTCAGAGACGAATGAAGAAAGCATTTGGTCAGAAAGTGCGCCCTCGGGGGTATCAAGTCGGTGAATTGGTACTCAAAAGATTTCTTCCTCCCAACACAGATCACAGGGGCAAATGGACACCGAACTATGAGGGTCCGTACGTGGTTAAAAGGATTTTCTATGGCGGAGCTTTGATGCTAACAACCATGGATGGCGAAGGATTCCCGTCCCCTATTAACTCAGACGCAGTTAAAAAAAATACTTCGCATAAAATAGACCCGCTGGACGATAAAAAGAATAGTCCAGGCAAAAAAAGGGCATCCCGACGAACCAAAAAAAAAAGAATAAAGAGGTTCGGGAAAATATTAGGGATATAAAAAAGAGTACACCCGGTGAGTCGAAAACCCAAAAGCGCGGCTCAGGCAAAAATGGGTATCCCGGTGGATTGAAAACCCGAAAAGGGGGCGATCCAGGCAAAAGTTAGGGAATGAGCGAGTGACTGTGATCTGAGTTCATCAGTGTTATATCACCGTTTCATTCAATCCGGCAATCTTCGAAGGTTAAAGATCGACTAATCATCCACTTCAGAAAGCAAGATGAGCAGAGCGTCTTGAGGACATACGAGCCATAGCAGAGTCGATACTCGGTGGGACCCCGTATCCCCATTGCCATTAGGATAGTTCTCTTTTTATAGCGATCACCTCTTTTCAGGGATCAGCTTCCTGATACCCTCGTCTATTCCTGGCACAAATTTTCTCCCCAGTAAGAGTCGAATAATTCAGTTAAAGAGCCTCTTTATTTTTCATTTATCAGTTTGTTTGCAAAAATGTCTGAATTTTTGATAAAACATATTGCATATGAACATAATGGTGGCTTTTGCAGATGATTTGCACAGGAAAACATTTAAAATTGCTTTGAATGTGCTTAATCCCGGACGGTGAATTCAAACCGAGTAATTCCCCCGAGGAATACGTGTATTTTTGGTTGCAGGTCACAGGAACCGGATGCCAAGTCATGAATCCTCATCCCCAAGCGGTTGACAAAGTCTCTCCTCAACAGAGCATGTTCCCCAGCAGAGTTGACAGTATCCAGACTATATATCCCCAGCGGAGTTGATAGTGTCAGACTGTATCTTCCTAGCAACAGCGGAGTGGTTGCATAACCAACAGATGAGAGGGTGGTGTTCCCTGTGTTCATCTCATTCCCCAACAGATTATTTTTAACAGATTTGTTAATCCCCAGCTTGAGGGCGATTAGCAAGTTCATATCCCCAGCAAAGGTCGTTTCCTATGACATTTCCCCAGGAAGTGTTTTCCCCACAGACTCTCCTCACAGAGCGTCGCCGAACAAAGTTTTCATAGTTGGTACTCCCCCCCCGAAGTCAACTTTTTAAGCAGCCAATTTATTTTTGGTGGCTCATTGGTCCCGGCAGACGGATCATTCCCCACAGAGCATTCAAGGATTGATACAGCGATCTGTTCCCTAACGGAGTTTGCTTCCCCAAGCAGATTTCTTTTTACACCATGCATAACATTTGCATTTGCATGCATATCATATCAAGCATACACATAAGCTGATAAACAGGTTCTTCCAAGCAGACTGAAGAATTACTTTACGACCAAGGTCATGAGATCCAGCCAGAGGATCAAGCGTGAGTGATCCAGCCTAAGGGTCGTTTTGAAGATTCAGCCTAAGAATCGTTTTCCAGTGATCCGGCCTGAGGTTCATTTCGAAGATTCAGCCTGAGAATCGTGTTCCAGTGATCCGGCCTGAGGTTCATTTCGAAGATTCAGCCTGAGAATCGTGTTCCAGTGATCCGACCTGAGGGTCATTTCGAAGATTCAGCCTCAAAACCGTGTTCCAGTGATCCAGCCTGAGGGTCATTTCAAAGATTCAGCCTGAGAATCGTGTTCCAGTAAGCCAGCCTAAGGCTCAATTTGAAGATTCCCCAGTGAAGTCGCCTACAAGCTTTATTTCCCCAGCAAGCCCAAGTCTAATTGAGGAGTCGTTACAAAATGTTCTAGCCCGAAGAATATGTACGAAGCCCAAAAGTGGAATATTCTCGAAGCTGCATATCTAATATGAAGGTTGGGTGTAGATTTCAAAAGAGGGTTAACCAGCGCATGCCTCAGATGCGGGATCCTAATGATGGGAATTTATCATCAAAATAATCCAGATCTAGCCAGAAGATCGAAGTAGATTCAGCCAGAGAATCGACACAAAGAAGATCTAGCCAGAAGATCGAAAATCGAAATAATTCAGATCTAGCCAGAAGATCGAAGTAGATTCAGCCAGAGAATCAAAGGAAATAGATTCAGCCAGAGAATCGAAACAAAGGAGATCTAGCCAGAAGATCGAAGAAGATCTAGCCAGAAGATCAAAATCGTATCCAGCCCGAGGATCAAAATTAATATCCAATCAGATGACTAAATTGAGTATAGGTTCAGCTAGAGGATCGACACTCCAGATTAAGCCAGAAGACTGATTCAGATCCAACCAGAGGATCGGAAGAAAAATAAACAGCGCAGTGTATTTCCGCGTTTTTGTGGTGTTCTCGGAGCGCAAATTTTCGATCTGTCTTTGGTATTCAATCACAGCTCACCTCGTTTGTCTGATAAGCTGTTCGCTTTCATCCTACTCGGGTTAGCTGATGATTGAATATGGGCAGCTGTAACACCCCAAAATTTGCCCTCCTCATTCATGCATTCATTTAGCATTTCATATTGCATTTCATCATGTCAATCAGAATTAGATCCAAGAAACTTTATTTAAAAAAAAAAAGAAAAAAAAAGAAAAATAAATAAATAAATAAATAAATAAATAAATAAAAATAATAATAATAAAATAAAATATAATAGAAAAAACTTGGACTTGGACCTCTCTCAAAAACCCACTAAGCTACCAATATTAGCCTATAAATACTAGAGTTATTGAAACAAAACAGGAAAAAGAAGGAAGGGAAGCAAAATACTCTGAGGTTTCCTTGGAACAAAACCCTGGACAAAACCTGAAGAGAAACCTAGACAGAGAGAGTGAGAATTAAGCTGCAGCAACCTCCAGGCAACTCTGAAAGGTTCATTCTGACTCACACACTTTCAGTTCAAGCAAACCCTAACATTGGTTTACAAATCCAGCCATGCCATTTGATTTTTCTTCTCCAATCAGGTTTGCCCTTATTCCCATTACCTTTATGCTCTTAATTTGGATCACCTGAATGTGTGAGGTAACATTAGGTTTTTGCCCACGGGTTTATAATTATGTATGAATGTATAAACAATGCCTTGAATGCTTAACCGTTTAATTTCTGAAGTGTATGCCATAGGGTTTGAGGTTTCTGAAACCATACTGTTATCCATGAAAAAAATGCTTATTGTGTTTCACTAACCCTTTTGTTGAGTTTTTTGTGAGGGCTCACAGACTCTTGCAGAGATGGTTTGCATGGTTTTCCCACTTTATTTGTGGGATACCCCCTGGAGGTTCATTCTGATTACCTGTACTGACTCACCTTTCTTTGATGGCATTAGCTTGGGAGATCTCTGGGTTTCTTACTCCTTTAATTGTTGTTACTTCGGATCTTTATCCGTGTGGTACTTTTACCTCTTTTCCGCATTTTATCGCTTTCTTAGCTGGAAGACCTCGATAGGAGGCATTTTCTTTCTTTTGTTTATTTACTTCTTAGCCCCTTGTTGGCATGTTTACTTTATACATGTTTGTTTTGTATGTGTTCGTATCCCCACATGTAGCGCGGTTCCTTCGTCGAGGACTGGCTTTTTGCCCTTGAGCATCCCAAACCCTAAAGCCTAAAGCAACACGTTAACTCCTTCTACTACAGGAGAGTAAGTCTCTAAAGGACGAGCATCCGGTAGATTGCGTAGTGACGTCGTTCGTCCAAAACCCAATCCATAACTCCATAGTTAGCCGAACTACGACTTGCTCTGATTCTCATTCCAGATTAGATACATAGGCATAAGACGCGATGTCTTAGCGAGCACACATCCCCCTAACCCATAGGTCAGCCGAGCTACGAAGACTCTGATTCTCATATTCATATGAGATACGTATGCAGTGGATGCGACATCCGCGCGAGTCATTTTCATTTAACCCTTTTTTTTTCTTTTTTTGGTAAACAGCACAAGATAAACTCACACCCTTTAGACAAGAACTACAAAAGTGGATCCCGTAGAGTACTACGGATGCGTAGGGGTGCTAATACCTTCCCTTCGCATAACCGACTCCCGAACCCAAGATTTGGTTGCGAGGCCCCGTCTTGTCCTTTCCTTTTTCAGGTTTACTTCGAGCGTTTCCTTTCCCTCCTTTGGGATGAATAACGCACGGTGGCGACTCTTCTGTCATTTTCTTTCGCCGGTTGTTTTTTCGCACACTGTATTTTTCAGGTTGCTACAAAAGGGAAAAGTACAAACAAAACCCAAAGATAAGAAGTTTTCAAATCAAAACTAATAAAATGCCAGAGATTACAAGTAAGGGGGTTGGTTACACAGAGGGATGGTGTTAGCACCCAAAGTGTCCTAGGTACTCCTAGGGAGCCCTTTTTTTATGTGTGTATGTGTTTTGGTATAAAAGAAGTTAGGAATAAATATAGTGTGGGGATGAGAAAAGAATTCATTGTTTATATTTTTGTGTTTGACAAGACTTTCAGACTTGTGCCTACGTACCAACATAAAAATGAGGGATCAAAACCTCGTAGCTCATGGTATCAATTTCAAAATGAGTGGTTTGATTTTAACAACAGTTTAAGTTTAAATGAGGCACAAAAGGCCCAAAGGTTTGAGTGAGTGTTAGTTCTTTTTGTCTTTTAAAATTTTAATTCAATATAGTTAGGTCCATTTACAAGTTTGATTAAAAAGATTTTAAAGAAAAATGCAATGGCATAAGGCCAAAGTTTCTAATTTGCAAAAGAGTCTAAGTTTGAAATCACAAGAAAAGAAAGTTTTTGAAAAGGGGGAGAGACTTTGAAATTTAAGAAGTGGGAGGAGATGAAGAGACTAATCCTAAGCATAAAATTAAAAGTTAAGAGTTGAAAAGATCTGAAAAATGGGATGCAATCCAACATACAAGAATGTCATATAGAAAACCCATTTTTCCTTTGGACTTTGAATCAAGCAATATCAACAAGCAAATAGAAATATGAAGGGCAAGACATCAAATAAAGATAGCCACATCCAAGCAAGCAACTTCTTAGCTAAAAGTCTTCTTTGTCTTCTCATGTATCAGATGACCTACTCCTTGATTGGTCTAAAATAAGGCATTATACACAGGTTCAAAGTAACAGTTACATCAATGCCATGTAGCAGATGAACTCATGTAGATCCCAATACTTGCACCAGATGAAAGCTCAAATCATGATAAACATGGTATCAGAAAAGTTGCCATTGGCCAAATCCTTTTGCATAGGGAATGTTGCCTAATTCTAAGTCCAAAAGCTAAGATCAAATCCAATAGTCCTCACAAATATTTTTTAGGGTTTTTTGTTATTTATTATGTATTTTAAGGTCCTAAGACCACAAACACAAACAAATATATACAATCACAATATATGGCTCAAATGAGCAAAGTGAAAATGACATAAACATAAACAAGTTAAATGATATGTAAAATGACAAATGAAATGGTAAATGACTTGAATTTAAACAACATAAAGTAAATGACTTGGAAATAAAAGCAAGAAATTATAAAAGTTAGTCAAATGTTAATTGATTAGGAGATAGTGGAGTTTTACTTTTCAATTGATTAAGTCATTCTTTGGAGAACACTCAACCCTCTATTCACAAGCATGGATCCTTGAAACAAGACATCTCCCAAAAGAAGGAAAAAAGGCCAAGTTTCCACACAATACCATGAAAGGGGAGAGACTTACAATCTCACTTACTAGAATGCTATGCTTTTAGGGTCAAAATTTAGCGTTATGTTAAGCAATCGTAATTGGACTTATGTAGAAGTCACAACTATCTGAGGCCAGACAATTAATTTTTTGGTGTTAATGCATGTTAGAGATATGGTATAATGAACCATACTCCTAAAACATACCACACACAAAAAGAAAAAGATTTAGGGATGGATCTATCTCCTCCATACTTGTGTTGGTTCATCTAACACAAAGCTATTGATGAACCAATTAGCCTTAGGATATTGAGACTTTATTGGTCAATCGAAAGGATGAGAGAGAATGGGATTGAAGATGAAGAGGGAGGGGAAATGATAGAAACACAAATTGGTCATGGGAGGAATTTTATCAAATTAAAATCATTCATTCATTTTGGGAGATGAAATGTACATTTCATCAATCCCCTAACTCCAATGATTTTAATCCAACAAAAGTTAAATCAACCTTGACCAAGGCCCAAACACATAGTCAAACTTCACAAGTAAAAAAAAATGGCTCACCATAATTTCTACACAATTAATCAATTAAAAATCAAATTAAAAATGCATTTAAATTAAATTTAGTTTGGTTAAAACCTAAAACCTCTTCAAAACACCAAATAAATGACCAAGAGATTAATCCTAGGTCAAACAAGGTAAAGGGACCTTAGACAAAAAATTTCATAATTTTTGAAAAGTCAGAAGTATTTTTAAACAATTAAAAATATGCACAAAAACAATTAATTCATGAAAAATATCAAAATTAATCCAAAAAATAATATTAATTCATAAAATGTAAGAGAAAAATATTTAAAGATTTTTGGTGAAAGTCCCATATTTTTTGGATTAAAAATGAAATTAATATGAATTAACCAAAATAAATGGATTAAACACAAAAATAAAAAAATTAAAAAAAGGATGGCCATCAGATATCCCTCATTAATTAAGGTGGAAGATCTGATGGTCAAGCGTGCACGTTCTACAATGGTCCTTAGTCAATGCGCTGCAGGCTTGGTAATTAGATTGGACGCGTGAGATTAAAACATTTCAAACGGATCAGATGGCCTGGATTGATCCAGCGCACCACCGGAGCCCTATCTCCGGTCATCTTCTCCGGTGAGGACCACCAGACTGGTCCAACCAAAACCTTATGAAAAATGAAAAGTGAATACACTAATTTGAAGGAAAAATGCTCAGGAGCACGAATCTGGCCTCAATTTTCTCCAATTCCAAGTATATAAAAAGATATAGGGATTTAAATTTTGAGGATCATGAATTGAGTTGCTTCGATTTGACCTAAAAGCAACTCAATATTCTTGCCTACATTGATAGGACTTCAGATAACCAAAAATCACAAAGAATGGTGAATAATTGAGGGAGAATCAAAGAGAAGAAAATTATGAAAATCCACCTTTAATGGAGCTTCAAATTGGCACGATCTTGATTCCAATTGTGTTGGCCTTGCTTCAGATGCTTGTTGGAAGTGATTAAGATCAATAAAAGGTCTGGACTCTTGGAGTTTCAATCTGAAAACGGATGAAGATTTCAAACTCGATTTTCAAAGAAAACCATCAAGATTATCCTTCAATGGTGATGGTTTGGGATTACAAGTTCAAAGCTTGGGCATGAGGTCCTTAATTCTGAGCAATGGGGGTCTTATTTATAGGCCATGAGATTCATTTCCACACACTTCCAAATTTGGCAAAAATGTGAAATTCCTTTGAATGCTTGCATAAGCGTGTGCTAGGCCCATCAAGTGATGTAATCTGATCCAAAAATGAGTGAGAGTCATGCTGAATTCATGTTGGTAAGCCATGCAATCGTGTGTGAAAAGTGGAAGTGGAAATCATCCAAATGGTTCTTCATGTTGCACCCATGCACAAATCCTTCATACTTTGTCCAAAATAGATTATCTTGGACTTTTTGGAAAGGTGAGATCAAGGGGAACAACTTTCATGTTTAACACTTGTTCATTTGAAGCTTGGATAATGAAGAATTTCGAGGTGGAAGTTTGGGAAATCAAACATATTTGAAAATTTTCGAAGTCCCAAGTCAAATGTGTAGAACAATTTTTGTTCATTGTAAGAACAAAAATTGTTCTACAACAGATTCCAGGATTTTGATGATAACAAAGAATGAAACCAAAAATGGCACTCTAACGAAAAGTTTCTAAGTGTGCAGGATTCTAGACAAGAAGAAAGTAATCTGATTACGTCATCAGATACAGAATCAATCAGATACAAATTATCAGAAGATCAGAAGCATCTGAAGTAGAAACTTGCTCCAGAAGTTCTGACTCTGAGCAAAATAGCATACCAGAATTTCAGAAGCATCTGAAGAAGGAGTACGCTCTAGAAGTTCTGACTCTGAGCAACGGTACATCAAATTCCAGAAGTCTCAAGATCATCCGCAGTCAACACTGGAAATCTAAAAGATGATATCTATCAGAAGCTCTGAAGCTACATCTCAAGATCTCAGCCTTATTGATTAACGCAGACTTTGATAATGGAACCCCTTATTTAGAAAGAGTAACGGAAACCTCAAGCTTCAAATGGAAAGAAACTATATTTGGAAAGAAGTTATTCAGGGAGACAAATTTGTTCTGGAAAGAAACAACGAAGTTATGGCATTTAACTCTCATCAAGACTAAATATCTGCCATTACTACAAACCGTCGTCTTCACCTTTATATAAAGGACAACAAACAGCATTGAGAGACACACCTGAACACTCTAAAAATATTCTTTCTCTCTCAACCTTTCACGAGCTTTTGCTTAGAACGTGAAAATAGTCTATTTGTTCTTACTGCTGTAATATTTGCTTTATCCTAGAAGCACTCTAGATTATAAACTTTGTCTTTATCTAAGTTGTTTTATATTCCTCAAGTGACTCTGCGTAGTCTGTATACTTGAGAGGACTAAAAGATCCTTCTCTTAGACGTTGGTTGTAATAATCTTTCAAGATTAGTGGATTAAGTCCTTGTTGAAGGCGAAATCACCTTGGCCGGGTGGACTGGAGTAGCTTTGTGTTATAAGCGAACCAGTATAAATTCCTTGTGTGGTCTTTTTCTGAAAAAGCGCTTATTTTCCAAAACAATTCAAACCCTCCTTTCTTGTTTTTCTCACCTTCAATTGGTATCAGAGCTTCGGCTCTGTTATTGATTTTCTAATCAAACACTTAACAGTGTAGAGAGATCCAGAACGAGAAAAACCATGGCCCACACAAATGAAAGAGACAGTTACAATGCTAAGCCTCATGTCTTTGATGGAGAAAAATTCGACTACTGGAAAGATAGGATTGAGAGCTTCTTTCTAGGCTATGACGCTGATCTCTGGGACATTGTCACAGATGGATACAAACCCCCTGCAACAGATGCTAGAGTTGAAGTTCCCAAAAGTAAGATGTCAGATGATCAGAAGCGAGAATTCAAAAATCATCACAAAGCCAGAACGATACTTCTCAATGCCATATCTTACAACGAGTATGAGAAAATTACCAACAGAGAAACAGCTAAAGACATACTTGACTCTCTGAAGATGACTCATGAAGGAAACTCTCAGGTCAAAGAAACAAAGGCTCTGGCTCTAATCCAGAAATATGAATCCTTCAAAATGGAAGACGACGAAGCCATAGAGGTAATGTTCTCTAGATTCCAAACTCTTGTTGCAGGTCTCAAAGTTCTAGACAAAGGATATACAACTGCAGACCACATCAAAAAGATAGTCAGAAGCTTGCCAAAGAAGTGGAGACCTATGGTCACTGCCCTAAAGCTTTCAAAGGATCTGAACAACATCAGTTTGGAAGAGCTGGTCAGTTCTCTCAGAAGTCATGAGATAGAACTAGAGGAAGATGAGCCTCAGAAGAAGAACAAGTCCGTTGCATTAAAGTCCAGATCTGAAAGGCGTAAATCTGACAGGAACAAAGCCTTCCAGGCCGAGACAGAAGATGCAGATGACTCTGAATAAGAAGATTCTGATGAGGAAGAAGAATTGTCCCTCATGACCAGAAGAGTTAAACAACTCTGGAAAAAGAGGAACAACAACTTCAGAAGACCAAGACCCAGAGGGGATCGATCAGAATCAACCTTAAAAGGTAAAACTAACAAAGATATTACTTGTTATGAATGCAAAGAAACAGGTCACTACAGGAATGAATGCCCCAAGCTAAAGAAAGACAATTCCAGAAAAGAGAGCTTCAAGAAAAATCCCCTCAAAACCAAGAAGGGACTAATGGCTACCTGGGATGATAGTGAATTTGACTCATCAGAATCTGACTCTGATGAATAGGCCAATGTAGCATTCATGGCTACCACATCTAATAACAGTTCAGATGAAGAATCTGAAGAGGTATTTTCTGAACTCTCTCGATCTGATCTTGAATCATGCTTGTCTGAAACTCTTAGCTCATATCAGAAACTAAAACAAAAGTTTAAAGCAATAAAAGGCTGTCTTGAAGAAAAATTTGAAGAATGTGGCAAACTTGAGATGACAATTCTAGAGCTAAAAGATGAAAACAGATCCTTAACATTACAAAGAGATGCAGCAAAGAAAAATTGTTTAAAACTAGAAGACGCGTTATCTCAAGCCCCACAAACTTCAAATACGATAATTTATAAATACGAAAAAGCCTTTCAAAAGTTTCTGAAAAATGGGATAGGAAGGAGTGTAATGGCATCCATGATTTATGGAGTCAGTCAGAACAATAGAAAAGGAATTGGGTATGATCCTAAGGAAGATAAAACTTCTACTAGTGATCAACTTAAATCTCCATTTTCATATCACTATACACACACACAAGAACAAAAATTTGAAAATGCTAGAAAACCCAAAGTTATAAGAAACTCTGGGAAAACTAATCAGAAAGGACCCAAGAGACTCTGGGTACCAAAAGATAAGATGGTTTATGTTGCAGATATCCTATGCAGCAAAGTTCAAACACCAGTCATGGTACCTGGACTCTGGATGCTCGCGACACATGACGGGAAGAAAGTCTATGTTCCAAAGCCTGGAACTTAAAGATGCTGGGTTCGTAGGCTTCAGAGAAGATCAGAAAGGAAGGATTAGAGGCTCTGGAACTATTGGTAATGGTACTCTTCCCTCTATATCTGATGTCCTTTACGTAGAAGGATTAATGCATAATTTGTTATCCATAAGTCAATTAAGTGATAACGGTTATGATGTGATCTTTAATCAAAAAACATGTAAAGCCATAAATCAAAATAATGGTTCTGTCCTATTCACAGGCAAGAGGAAAAACAATATTTATAAAATTAATATTTCTGATTTAAAAGAACAAAATGTGAAATGTCTGATGTCTGTTCACGAAGAGCAATGGGTATGGCATAGACGCTTGGGCCACATTAGCATGAGGAAACTATCTCAGCTAAATAAACTCGAGTTAGTCAGAGGCCTACCTAAACTGAAGTTCTCTTCAGATGCTCTATGTGAAGCATGTCAGAAAGGAAAATTTTCAAAAACTTCTTTCAAAAAGAAAACTATTGTTACTACCTCTAAGCCTCTGGAACTTCTTCACATTGATTTATTCGGTCCTGTGAAAACAACATCTGTCAATGGAAAGAAGTACGGACTAGTCATTGTTGATGATTTTAGTCGCTGGACATGGGTGAAATTCCTTAAACACAAGAGTGAGTCTCACTCTGTATTCACTAGTTTCTGCTCCAAAGTGCAAAAAGAATTTGACTCTAAAATTATCAGAGTCAGAAGTGATCATGGTGGGGAATTCGAAAATAAATCCTTTGAGGAATTATTTGACTCTAATGGAATATCCCATGATTTCTCCTGCCCTAGAACTCCACAATAAAATGGAGTTGTAGAGAGGAAGAATAGGACACTCCAAGAGATGGCCAGAACTATGATCAATGAAACTTATGTGGCTAAGCACTTTTGGGCCGAAGCTGTAAATACAGCGTGTTACATTCAGAATAGAATCTCCATAAGACCTATTCTGGAAAAGACTCCCTATGAACTGTGTAAAGGAAGAAAACCAAACATTTCATACTTTCATCCATTTGGATGTTCTTGCTTTATTTTAAACACTAAAGAACATCTGAACAAGTTTGATTCCAAAGCACAGAAAGGTATTATGTTAGGATACTCAGAACGCTCTAAAGGCTATAGAGTATACAATACAGAAACCAAAATTGTGGAAGAATCAATTCATGTCAGATTTGACGATAAGCTTGACCCTGAAAAGTCAAAGCTAGTTGAAAATTTTGTAGATTTAGAAATCACTCTTGCAGGATCTGACAAAACTCCAGAAACAAATGCCACTCAGAACTCTGAGGAAATTAATCCTCCATTAATCCCAAAGAAAGCTAAAAGTCGCCTCAACGTATCTGAAGAATTGATTCTGGGCAATAAAGACGAACCTATCAGAACCAGATCTACTTTCAGGAATTCTGAAGAGACTCCTCTGGGACTAGTGTCTCTGATCGAGCCTACGTCCTGTGATGAAGCACTTCAAGATAACGACTGGGTTTCAGCCATGCAAGAAGAATTAGATCAATTCACAAAGAATGATGGCTGGGATCTTGTTCCCAAGCCCAGAGGCACTCACGTTATTGGAACCAGATGGGTATTCAGAAACAAGCTGAATGAGAAAGGAGAAGTCGTCAGAAACAAAGCTCGACTGGTAGCTCAAGGTTACAGTCAGCAAGAAGGTATTGACTACAATGAAACCTTTGCTCCAGTCGCAAGGTTAGAATCTATTCGTCTTCTTGTATCTTTTGCTATAAACCATTCTATTAAATTATATCAAATGGATGTCAAGAGCGCATTCCTTAATGGTTATATATCAGAAGAAGTGTATGTCAACCAACCTCCAGGTTTTGAAAATCCAAATTTTCCAGAACATGTCTTTAAACTTAAAAAATCTTTATATGGACTTAAACAAGCTCCCAGAGCTTGGTATGAACGTTTAAGTAATTTTCTTCTGGAACACAATTTTATCAGAGGGAAAGTTGACTCCACACTCTTCTGTAAGAACCTTAACAATGATCTCATGATATGTCAAATATATGTTGATGATATTATTTTTGGTTCTGCTAACGCCTCTATTTGTCAAGAATTCTTTGAGTTAATGCAGGCAGAATTTGAAATGAGCTTAATGCAAGAACTAAAGTTCTTTCTAGGAATTCAAATTAACCAAACTTCAGAGGTCACGTACGTTCATCAAAGCAAATACATAAAAGATGTTCTAAAGAAATTTGACATGACTGAATGCAACTTTGCAAAAACACCCATGCATCCAACATGCATTCTTGAAAAAGAAGAAGTCAGTAAAAAGGTTTGTCAGAAGCTCTATCGTGGTATGATAGGCTCCCTTCTCTATCTGACGGCTACTCGACCTGATATTCTCTTTAGTGTCTGTCTATGTGCCAGATTCCAATCAGATCCTAGAGAAACTCACTTAACAGCAGTTAAGAGAATTTTTAAATATCTGAAAGGAACTCCTAACCTGGGCCTGGTGTATGAGAAAACATCAGAGTATAGACTTTCGGGTTACTGTGATGCAGATTATGCAGGAGATAGATTGGAACGAAAAAGCACATCTGGAAATTGTTAGCTTCTAGGAAATAATCTGATATCCTGGGCCAGCAAAAGACAGTCAACTATCGCTCTATCAACTGCAGAAGCAGAATACATCTCAGCATCACTATTCACAACTCAGATGCTGTGGATGAAGAATCAGTTAGAAGATCTGCAAATCTTCGAGAGTAACATTCCTATCTTCTGTGATAATACTGCTGCCATTTGTCTAAGTAAGAATCCCATTTTACACTCCAGAGCTAAGCACATTGAAATAAAACATCATTTTATCAGAGACTATGTTCAGAAAGGAATAGTAACATTGAAGTTCATTGATACAGTTCATCAATGGGCAAATATTTTTACTAAGCCCTTAGCTGAAGATAGATTCCTCTTTATCTTAGAAAATCTGAACATTCAAAACTGCCCTGAATAAAAAAAAAAGTGCCTCTGAAGTTGTAAAAGAGACTCTGACATAAACAAATGGATTCTGCCTCTGACTCTGATACTTCTACCCAGTTAGAAGTTATTTGAGTTAGAAATCTCCAGGAACCAATCGTTTGGTATTCCTGAAGATCAGATACATCAACACGTGGAGTGACTTGCGTCCAACCTTGGAACTTCTAGACAGCTGTCCAGCAGTAATCAAGGAACAGACTCTTGAGATCTCCTCGAGCAGTGTGCGAACTGTTGGGATTAGACATCATTAATGAGCCTTAATCATTTCTCCCTCTAAGCGTGTTATCTTGATTGTTGTGCTAAACTCTGATTTATGTGTCGTTTTGCATGCGTTTCATTTAGGCATATAAACACCTCTCTCACATTGTGCACACACTTCACTCTCACTCACTTTCTCAAACCAGCTCTCTCAGGCATTTCTGCAAACACATCATCTTCATCCTTGTTCTTCATCATCAATGGACTCTCAACAATAATCCGTGTTCAACTACTCTCAACAAATGAACTCCAGCAACGCAGCTCAAAGCACAAGAATTTCTACTCCAACCGTTATAGGCGTAACTATAACACCAGTATACAAGGAGCCTCACATTCTTGACCGTGAGCCTCATATCAATCTTGCAACTCCTTTCGATAAACAGGATGTTTTGTGTGAATCACTGGTGGATTTTAACAACATGAAGAGGAATGGAGTAGATCTAACTGAAGAACTCCATCAACAAGGTTGGGAAAACTATTTTCAACGCCTCTATGGCCCTGTTTAACCAAACCTTATTAAGGAATTATGGAGGTTTGCTAATGCTGACGACCATTTCATCGTCTCCTACGTCTTGGGTGTAAAAATAGTGATAACTGAAAAGTCAATCGCTGCCTTGCTGAACATGGAAAAGGCTGGAGGAAGCAGAATTTACAACATAAATCCCAGAGCCAAATACATCGCTCATGAAATCAACCCAACAATCTTCAAACTCAACACAGAAGGAAACCCCTCAAAGAACAAGGAACTACATCAGAATCTTCGGGTGTGGCTCAAAATCATTCTGGGAACTATTCATCACCGCCCAGCATCCAACTCTTCAGATTACATCAACACAGATCAGAAGTGTATTATGTACTGTATTCATAAGGGTCTGAAGCTTTGCCTTCCAGCTCTCCTCTTCAAATATCTCAGAGACTCCGTATGGGAGACCAGGAACAACATGAAACCCAGAACCTACATCCCTTTGGGAAGACTTCTATCAGATGTACTGATAGAAAATGGGCTCGTAGACCATCTGGAAAAACACAACCTCATGGAAGATATGGCAATAGAAACTGGAAGGCCTCTGAATTCCAGAAATCTGAAGAGCATGGGAATTCTGGAGAAGATTCACGTTAAACCTACTCTGGACACCTCTTGGGAAGCCTTAAAAGATCAGAGGGATATGCCAAACGGTCTCTGTAGGTTCTACAAGAATGAACCCAAAGAGGCAATTCTCCACTATCTCCAACGTCTGAAGGATGAAGGAGTGGACATCTCAGACTTCAGATTAAGCGATCTGCCAGATTCAGAACCAGACTTCGTGAAGTTTAAAAGAGGACCATCTGAGAAGTCTTCAAAAGCGAAGAGAGCAAAACTAGGAGAAGCATCTGGATCAAGACCTTCAGCACCTCTGCACGAGTCTTCTGGTAAATCTACCTCTACTGCTCCCTCTGTACAGCATTTGGCTTCTTGTACTACTCTACCAACACCCATCTACACCACATCTGAAAACCCTCCTTCCACAACCAGAACACAACAACCTCTACCAAAATTCAATCTTGCGAATACTTCCTTACCACTATCCGAAGCTGAAGAATCGAATCAAACCACCTCCTCATCCTCAGCCCCAGAATCACCTCCTTACTTTATCCTTTCCTCTGACATAGAACCCTCTGACCGCGCCTCTCCCACTCTAGCCCAACTTCAATCTCTAAACCGTAATTCACAACAACCACAATAACCTCCACCTGAACCTGAATTAACTTCTCCACCCACAGAACAACCAACCATCACTCCATCTGAAGTTCAACCCTCTGACATCACCCCTCCAAACACTTCCGCTGAACCTCAAACACTCAACCTAAGTCCTCCAACCTCTCCACCTCAAACAGCTGAACCAGAACATTTCCTGCCTACCCTAGAGGAAGCCATTATGCTGTTCGCAGGGGCTTCAGTGGAAAAGGTCAAGTCTCTGACCATAAACTCTGGCATCAGTGATGATCCATCCTCTGTAAGGACACACTGGAACAGAGTCATTGGCTGGATGACTTCTGAGGCCTTCAAGCTGAAGCACATCTCTGAGCAAGTCAGAAACGACTTCATCAGAGACGCTGAGGCAAGACTACAGGAGCGCTTGGCCAGAGAAGCTGAAGAATAGGCCAGAAGGGAAGAAGAAGAAAGAGCCAAAGAAGAAGAAATCCAAAGGGTAAGGGAAGATGAAGCTAAAGCTCTAGCTGACGCTGCTGCTGCTGCTGCTGCTGAAGCTGAAGCAAAGGCTGCTGCTGAAGATGAAGCTAAAGCCACTGAAGAACAGCATGCTCTGACTCAGGGTGAGTCCTTTACTTTTTCCCCTCTGGTTCTCAAGACGCTTGAAGAACTCCAGAAAGAGAAGAAGGAAGTCCGAGCCAAATTGGATCAACAAGACACTGTCAACGCCAACATCCAGAACCTGCTGACTCAACTGCTTCAGAGAATGCCTCCTTCTCCCAACCCTTAGGCACTTAGGATTTTTTGCTTGTTGCCTTTCTAATCTGTGTTTCTGATGTTGTTTTTTTCTGGTCATTACCTCTGATGTTCTGCTATCTAAATATATTCTTTCTTTTGATTATTATTTCGTTTAAGTCTTTTTGATTCTGACAAAAAGGGGGAGAAATCAAATAGCTCTGATGAAAAATTGCCTAATACCTTAAGCACTCTGCAAACATACTATTCTCTAAAATAAATTCATCTAACCTGGACTTAAGAAAACTGCAGAAGGTATCGAGAAACTTCTTTTCTGAGAAGCTCTGGTAAGAACTTCTGAACTCCCTAGCCTATCTCAGGGGGAACTCATTTCTATCTGATCTGATAAACTCTAGTTTCTTTTTGTTTCATCTGTCATTTTTGAGCTTGTTTTGTCATCATCAAAAAGGGGGAGATTGTAAGAACAAAAATTGTTCTACAACAGATTCCAGGATTTTGATGATAACAAAGAATGAAACCAAAAATGGCACTCTAACGAAAAGTTTCTAAGTGTGCAGGATTCTAGACAAGAAGAAAGTAATCTGATTATGTCATCAGATACAGAATCAATCAGATACAAATTATCAGAAGATCAGAAGCATCTGAAGTAGAAACGTGCTCCAGAAGTTCTGACTCTGAGCAAAACAGCATACCAGAATTTCAGAAGCATCTGAAGAAGGAGTACGCTCTAGAAGTTCTGACTCTGAGCAACGATACATCAAATTCCAGAAGTCTCAAGATCATCCGCAGTCAACACTGGAAATCTAAAAGATGATATCTATCAGAAGCTCTGAAGCTACATCTCAAGATCTCAACCTTATTGATTAACGCAGACTCTGATAATGGAACTCCTTATTTAGAAAGAGTAACGGAAACCTCAAGCTTCAAATGGAAAGAAACTATATTTGGAAAGAAGTTATTCAGGGAGACAAATTTGTTCTGGAAAGAAACAACGAAGTTATGGCATTTAACTCTCATCAAGACTAAATATCTGCCATTACTACAAACGGTCGTCTTCACCTCTATATAAAGGACAGCAAACAGCATTGAGAGACACACCTGAACATTCTGAAATATTCTTTCTCTCTCAACCTTTCACGAGCTTTTGCTTAGAACGTGAAAACAGTCTATTTGTTCTTACTGCTGTAATATTTGCTTTATCCTAGAAGCACTCTAGATTACAAACTTTGTCTTTATCTAAGTTGTTTTATATTCCTCAAGTGACTCTGCGCAGTCTGTATACTTGAGAGGACTAAGAGATCCTTCTCTTAGACGTTGGTTGTAATAATCTTTCAAGATTAGTGGATTAAGTCCTTGTTGAAGGCGAAATCACCTTGGCCGGGTGGACTGGAGTAACTTTGTGTGATAAGCGAACCAGTATAAATTCCTTGTGTGGTCTTTTTCTGAAAAAGCGCTTATTTTCCAAAACAATTCAAACCGCCCTTTCTTGTTTTTCTCACCTTCAAAATGTTCACTTCGTCCACCTTGAATAAATTTTTCTGTTGCCTTCAAATGAGAAAAGTCCATTCATCAAAGTTGTAACACTTTCAATCCTTTTAAATTTGGTCACAAATTTACCTCATTTGTATTTGGCATGAAAGAGTTATGCATTTTAGAAATTGAGGAAAATTACTTGTTCAATGGTATTGGCCCAAAATGACCTATAATGTTTCCTCTTGGCACATGCATTTTAAAGTTGAATTTGAACTTACTCCAAACATCAAAGTTGAATTATAAATCTTGAATTTGATCATGGAATATTAATGGATTTCATCTCATAAAAATTGAGCAAGTTATGGTCTTGGGAAGTTGACCTCCAAACTAGGGTTCAAACAAAATGACCTATAATCTTTCACTATAAAAATGAATTTCAAAGCAAAACTAGCTCTTGAATTAAACATGAAAGTTGTTTGGAATGCCATTTTGATTAATGTTTCTCTTGGAATCATTTTCATATGACAAAAATTGTAGGAGATAGGGTCTAGAGAACCCTAGTTTTAACCAGTTGACTTTCTCTGGTCAACCACCATGAACCAACTTGCTAGCTTGATATTCTCTTGACTTTTGGGACTCATGGAGGATCATATATATGTAATATGATGTAATGTGAACTATCCCTTGAAATATTTGATCAATTGTTGAAGAAACCTGTTGAAGAAGTCACACAAGATACCCAGATGCATTAGGGTTTCCAAGGCAAACAAACTCCAAACTCTTGATGATTTCTTGATCAAAATAACATGTGAAAACCATGGGGATCCATATATGATGATTAGAACCAATGTAAACCAATTATTGATTGAAATTCTTGCATTAAGGGTCTTACACCCTATATGTGAGGTTGATGGAGAGCATAGGTGAGCATACACACTACCTACAAAAGCAACAAACTATACATTGACATATTTTTAGTATTTTGGTTAGTAAATAAAGAAAAAAGTATGATACAATCATATGTGCTTGGTGATCTCTCCTAATGCAAACCCAATGAATGGAGGGGTAAGGAGAATGCCAAGGTGTGATCCCAATGCATATGATGTGATAGCATGAGGGATCTTAGAGTCAAAATTAGGGTTTTACAGTACTAAAGTTGATTAATAGAAGCGAATATAATGTGATTGATCAATTATTGCATACCCCATCCAAAATATATGTCTTATCTTTGCCGATGAATTTGGAATATCATAGAGAGGCTTTGTAGAAGGTCTTGGAGCAAGCCTATTTAGATCATGATGTAAAAATTGGTCAATTCGATTGCATTATGGCCAACATTACTGCGTGTAACAGCCTGAGCTTTAGTGATGAGGAATTGCCTGAGCAAGGGAAAAACCATAATTTGGCTTTGCACATTTCCATGAATTGCCAAGAAGATTCTTTGTCCAATTTGGTTGTTGACATTGGCTCTTCTCTGAATGTTATACCAAAGTCTACTCTATCCAAGCTCTCTTATCAAGGTGCTCCGACGAGGTTTAGTGGGGTTGCTATGAAAGCCTTTGATGGCACGAGGAAAACTGTGATTGGAGAAGTTGATCTCCCGTTAAAGATATGTTCATTCTCATTTTAGATTATGTTTCAAGTGATGGACATTCATCCCACCTATAGTTGTCTCCTAGGTCATCCATGGATTCACGAAGATGGGGCAGTGATGTCAACCCTCGATTAGAATTTAAAACTTGTGAAAATCAGAAAGTTAGTCAATGTGGGTGGAGAACTGATCATGTTTGTAAGTCATCTTTATTCATTATCGTATATTGATGCTGACAAAGTTGTGGGAACTCCGCTCCAAGCTCTTTATGTCATTGATAATGCTGTTAAGAAGAATGGGGGCATCCATGACTTCTTTGAAAGATGCCCAACAAATTGTGGAGAATTATCAATCTGTTGGATTGGGTCAAGTTGTTGAACTTGCTGAAAACAAAAACAAATTTGGTTTAGGCTTCTCGCCTGGTTCAACCAGTAGAGATTTGAAGCATATTCAAGAAATTTTTCACAGTGCTAGTTTCATCCACTCCGAAGATCAATATGTTGCTGCAGTCCTGGAAGATGCTCAAGAACAAGAAGCGCCAAACTTTGTGATGCTGATTGATATGCCAGAATTGGAATGTTGTTGACGTTCCCTCTATTGTTCACTTGTTAAAGTAATATGTTTTTGTTATTTTCAAAATAAAATCCTTTCACTATGCCCAAGGTGAAAGCGAATCTATGTAGGATTTGTTTCAAGTTTTATCATCATTAATAAAATGTTATATTTTTATCCATATCATGTTTTCTCTTTTTGCTTTTTCTGAAACATGGTAACATAAAAAACCAAGATAATAATCATTTTCTATATATGCATCATACTTGTGCGCTTATTTGTTCATATTCTAAAATCAAGCATAAAATCATTGTGCAGATTGATTATTAATCCCATTGAAAACAATGATTGTATGCCCTCTCCCAAGTTTGAATTCCCTGTGTTTGAAACAGAAGAAGAGGATGTTGAAGAGATTCCGGATGAGATTTCCAGTTTGCTTGAGCACGAGGAAAAGACCACTCAGCCTCATAAAGAGACGTTGGAAGTGATTATTTTTGGTTTTGAAGAGAACAAGAAAGAAGTCAAGATTAGGGCACTGCTTTTTCGAGATGTTAATAAGAGGATGGTAGAGCTTCTTAAAAAAATATGCGGATGTGTTTTCTTGGTCTTATCAAGATATGCCAGGTCTTGATACTGATATTGTGGAACATAAATTACCATTGAAGCTAGAGTCTTCGCCAGTTAAATAGAAGTTGAGAAGAACTCATCTTGATATGGCTGTTAAGATCAAAGAGGAGGTCCAGAAGCAGATTGGTGTTGGTTTCCTTGTTACTTCTGAGTATCCTCAATGGATGGCCAACATTGTGCTTATTACAAAGAAGGATGGCAAAGTTCGGGTGTGTGTTGATTATAGAGATTTGAACAAAACTAGGAAAAATGATGAGTTTTCCCTGTCACACATTGACATGTTTGGTAGATAATACAACTAAGTTCACTGTCTTCTCCTTTATAGATGGTTTCTACGGTTATAATAAGATCAAGATGGCACCCGAGGACATGGAAAAGACAACATTTATTACACCTTGAGGAACATTTTTCTATAGAGTGATGCCTTTTAGTTTAAAGATGTTGGTGCAACGTACCAGAGATCCATGACTACTCTTTTCCATGGCATGATGCACAAAGAGATAGAGGTCTATGATGATGATATGATTGCTAAGTAGAAGACTTAAGAAGATCATGTTGAGTATTTGTTGAAGTTGTTTCAGCGTTTGAGAAAGTTTAAACTCCTCTTGAATCCTAATAAGTGTACTTTAGTTGTATGTTCAAGAAAGCTATTTAGCTTCAATGTCAGCTAGAAAGGTATTGAAGTAGATCCTGATAAAGTCAGAGCTATTCAAGAGATGCCTACACCAAAGATAGAAAAACAAGTCAAAGGATTCCTCGGGCGTCTAAATTACATCTCTAGGTTTATATCTCACATGACTGCCACATGTTGGCCAATCTTCAAGCTTCTCCGTAAAGATCAAGGTTGTGTTTGGACACAAGACTGCCTGAAAGCTTTTGACAATATCAAGGACTATCTTCTTGAGCCTCCTATCTTATCTCCTCCAGTGGAAGGAAGATCATTGATCATGTAATTAGCCGTGTTAGAAGAGTCTATGGGTTGTGTACTTGGATAACAAGATGAAACTAGTAGAAAGGAGCAAAAAAGTTTACAGACTGTGATTCTTGGTACTCCATGCTTAAGAAGACTTGTCGTGTTTTAGCCTGGGCTGCCAAATGTTTACGCTAGTATAAGATTAATCATACCACTTGGTTGATATCCAAAATGGATCCAATCAAGTATATTTTTGAAAAGCCTGCTTTGATTGAGAGGATTGCTCGTTGGCAGATGTTATTGTCTAAATACGATATTGAGTATCATACTCAGAAGGAGATTAAAGGAAGTATTCTTGAAGATCATTTGGCTCATCGACCAATTGATGATCATCAATCCATTGGCTTTGACTTCCCCGATGAAGATTTTATGTACTTAAAAGCTAAAGATTGTGATGAACCACTGCCTGAAGAAGGACCAGAGCCTGGATCCTAGTGAGGTTTAGTGTTTGATGGAGCTATTAATGCTTATGGTAATGGAATTCGGGCAATCATCATTACTCCCCAGGGTTATCATATCCCTTTCACTGCAAGATTGATGTTTGATTGTATGAACAACATTGCAGAATATGAAGCTTATATCATGGGATATCACTAATCCTCAATTACAAGCCAATTTACCACACGTTTTGGACCTAAATATGATTAATCAAGTCTCCAAAAGTTAAATGACTCATAAAATGCATGATTTGGCTGAGTTTTGATGGTTTTGCAAGTCACACTTTTTCCATATCACGAGAAAATTTGTTTTGCATGAATTGAGCTTCATTTGGCACGTATGAGATCACCAATCACTTCCCTATAAATAGAGCAACATATTTTCTTCATTCCCAAGCTTTGGAGAGCCAAAAAACCTATTTTCCACTCTCAAACTTTTCCATAAAATTGAGCTATCTTGTTTTGATTTCTAGCTTGTTTCAATTCAATTTCTTGATTCTGTTAGCACCTTCAATCTCCTCTGATGCTTTTGCAACAATTCCCAAGCTCTAAGACCATCAAAAATGCCCTGACCAGATCAAGCTTCTTCAACCTCCGATCATCATTTGGAGAATGTAGTTCTAAGCATCATTTGAACTCAAACAAGTTACCACAATGTAGTCATTCATTCTCTGATGCTTTTCCCTAACATATCTGGTATTGATTGATAGTGTTCATTATTTAAGTCTCCATGCTCAATTTAGATAAATGAATTTAGAGCATGAGGTTGAATTCGTGATGAGGAGACAGTCACATTAGTGGTAGTCTCATGTTCTTACTCTGCCAAATGATGAAGCTCTAGTGAGGGATCACCAGAGAAGATGATCGGATTTGTTTCGGGCCATCTAAGTTGGCTATCCATATTGACATTTTGAAATGTTTTGATTGGTCCATTTTGAATGTGATACCATATTTTATTCTGGATATTCTCCACCATGCTCCCTAGCCTGATAGTTGTTGGATCTGCCACGTCAATTAATGAGGCTAGATCCAACGCCTCTGTTTTTTCGGTCTTTTATTTCTTTTTCTTTTTTAATTTTAAATTGCATTTGCTTTAAAAATTCATAAAAAATCCCAAAATAATTTCTAAAATTTTCTTTTATTTTTCTTCATCTGATTTTTATTTTTCCATATTTTATTTTCTTGATTTTTTATTTTTCTTGGATTTCCTTATTTTTCCTTTGTTTTAGTTGGTTTAAAAGTACTTTTATGCATTTAAAAAATTCTGAAAAATTTATTTTATGTTTCTTATTTTATCTCCAACCTTCCATAATTTTCTTGGCCATTTATTTGTTATTTTGAAGGTCTTTATGGATTTTCTCTTTTATTTCCCTTTTAAAAATCATTTTTAAGAATATTTTTGATGCATTTTATTTTATTTTCTTGTATTTTATGCTTGTTTAACCTTTGTTGACTTTTGTTGGCCTTGGATCTTGGCTATTTTGATTATAGGTTTAATCAAATTCAACGGATCTTGGGTGTTGATCCAATTTAGATTTGGTTTCTCTTGCCTTCTTCTTCTTCATCTCTTTCTCTTACTTTTTTCTCTTGATCAATTGGATGGTTTGTGTGCGTCTTGTTCAGGGTGTCTGGATTGGTACTTGATAAACTTTCATAATTTCAAATCTACCTCTTAATTGATCATGGATAATTTAAGGTACTTTGGATTGATGCATAAGTTTGTCCTAAGTATCATGAAGTATTGATTGATGTAATGAACCACTCTCCTAGCCTTTGTGCTTGATACATCCTATTTTCTTTTGTGTGACATAACTTTAGGAGAATCATTTGCATATCATTTCTCTAGCATGTATTAACACAAATATTATTATTCATCGGCCTCAGATTTGTGACTTCTACATAAGTCCAATTATGATTACTTAATATAACGCTGAATTTGTCCCGAATCAGAAAGTAAGTCATTTTTCATAAGTGAGATTATAAGTCTCCTATTCCCCATGATATTGTGTGAAAAAATATTGTATTCT
This sequence comes from Lathyrus oleraceus, assembly GCF_024323335.1. Taxonomy (NCBI): domain Eukaryota; kingdom Viridiplantae; phylum Streptophyta; class Magnoliopsida; order Fabales; family Fabaceae; genus Lathyrus; species Lathyrus oleraceus. The sequence continues at coordinate 492,315,496 of NC_066583.1, forward strand.
TTTAACTTAAGAGAGCTAGTGGCATACTTGTTGATTTTATCCAAGTTGGAGCCCTTCTCATGGTGACGCAGAGGTCTATATTTTCATACTTGTGGGTGAATAGTTGAGTGTTCTCCCCAAAATGACAATTTGTCTTTCTATTTTTGATTACTAACACAACTTACTAACATATTATTGTATTAACTTTACTTTAATATCATTTATCTTATGCTCTTTATTTTTTGTCATTTCTTTCTTGATATTTACTTTATGCTTTTATTTTAGCATCCCATATCGTATTGTTTGTGCTTATGCTATTTACTATTTGTCCACTTGGACCTTTTGTTTATGTTTATGGTCTTTTTTCATTTGTCCATTTGGACTTCTTTTTCTTTTAAAGACATTAACAAAGGAAAAAAACCTAAAAAATTGGTTCTCTTAACTCATGGACTTGAGATTACTATCATTGACATTGTTGTGGAGTTATGGACTTAGAACTAGGATCTTGACCCTTGCTTTAAGAGTTTGTGGTTTGAGACCTTGGGATTCATCTGGTACCTCTGAGTTTGGGCTTCTTTTGAAGACTTGGCTTGGTTACTTTGGTTTCATCTGACACATGGATTATTCTTTGCTTATTTGGTTTGCTTGAGGCTTAATCCAAAGGAGGAAATTCTTATTTGACTTATGTTATAAAGCTTGTTATCTCTTGGTTAGATCTTTCCTCCCTAGATTTTACTTTATGTTCTAGGATAGTCTCTTCATCTTCTCCTCTTCTTTAATTTCAAAATCTTCTCTATTTTTTTCAAAAAAAAACCTTCTTACTTTCAAACTCGAACCATTTTCTCAATAAACCTTGACTTTCGTCAAGTGATTTTCAAAATCTTTCCTTAATAAATGCTAATACATCTTAAGCATATTCAAACCAATTTCAAAAGACTTAAAAAATACATAACTCATTCAAACTATTTTGTACCCTTTGTGCACTTTTTTTAAAAACTTTTTTCTCAAAGTTTAGACATGAGTCATTTCCATAGCTTAGATGTAATTCTCCTATCCCTATAGACTGATGATAATTATTTTCCACCTAATAGAGCTAGTGGAATACTTATTGATATTTTTCCAAGTTGGATCCCTTCTCCGTGGTGATGCAAAGTTCTCATACTTGTGGGTGGCTAGTTGAGTGCTCTCCTTAAAATGACGAAATGTATTTTCATTCAAAATGAATCAAAACAAACATCTTTTTTATTTTTACCACAAATTACAAGGTTTTGATCCTCTATTTCACTTTGTGGGTACGTAGGCACGAGGCTCATGAAGTCTTGGAAAACAAAAAAATTATAAAAAAAAACATTTATGTTCTCATCTCCCCAATCTTTTGCAAATAACACCATTTTTAAGCCAAAGTGCACAAATTTTCAAAGAGGTTCCTATAGAGTACAATAGATGTTTAAGGTTATAGTATCTTCCCTTTGCATAACCAACCCGGACCCTTATCTATGTTTTTATTAGTTTTTATTTTAAAACTTCTTTGGGTTTTGTTCGTTCTTTTTTCCTTTTCTTTGGAAATGATAAAATCACGGTGACGACTCTTGCTTTGTGAGTTAAGTTAATCAATAACTTATTTTTAAAAAATTTACCGTAACATACAACATTGAGAAACTAGGCTTAATTCATTGTCGGACTGGCCTTCTTCTGAAGTCGTCTTGTTTATCATTATGATAATCACTTCAACGCCTAAACTCAAAACTTCTTCCACAACATTGACCGATGGTCCGTCATGACTAAGTAAAGGATTCTTGTTGATACTAGGACCCAGAAGTGTAAATGTGATCGCTTTAGAGTCAACCAGACCTTGTATTCTATTTTTTAGCACCTTACAGTCTTCGGCTGAATGTCCCGGTGGTTTGGCATAGTAATCGCATCGGTCATTAACGTCAAATCCCGGTGGGTATGGAGGGACTATTAGCTTCAGGTCCATTGGTACTACCAACTCATTGTTGATTAGATATGGCAGTACTTGACTGTATGGCATAAGTAGCGGATCGAAATGCCTCTCTGGCCTTCTTGGCCTTTGTTGATCGTGTTGATACTACTGATATGGAGCATACTGCTATCGATACGTATGCTGTTGTGGATCTACTGTTGATATTGAACGGGCACACCGGCCACAACCTGATGATAAGGTAATGGTAGAGGATAATGGGATTTTTTCCTCCGTGAAGATCCCATTGTAACATTTTATTTCCCTTCATTCTTCTTATGAAAGTAAAATGGAGTTTCTTTTTGCCGCTCAAGGCGCCAGCAGTACTTAGCAGCTTTCCATTCTTTATGTTGCTCTCGACTATTTCACCAGTGGTGTCAATGTTTGATAAAGCTGAGAAGACACTTCCAACCATCTTTTCGAGATACTGGACATGTAGAGTTCCCATAACCATGTCCAATAGCTCTTTATCAAGAAGGGGTGGCTAAACTCTGGCAGTGAGCTCCCTCCATCTTTGCACGTATTCCTTAAAGGACTCATTATTCCTTTGGGACATATCTGGCAACTGAGTTAGGTTCGGCACCATATTCGTGTTGTATTGGTAGTGTTTGAGGAACGCCTCAGAAAGACTCCTCCATGACTGGAAATGGTTTCGTTCGAGTTGCATGTACCATTCCAAAGATGCCTCACTCAGGCTATCTTGGAAATAGAGAATTAAGAACTTGTCATCATCAGCATAGGTTGTCATCTTACGGATGTATGCCCTTAGGTGAGTTAGGGGACAACTGACCCCTTTTTATTTGTCAAACTCAGGTACTTTTAACTTTTGTGGTATGACCAAACCAGGAACCAAACACATGTCCACAACATCAAGACCTGGAGTGTTGTGTACCTCCATTGCTTTGAATTTTTCCTCGAGAGCACGAAGCCTCTCAACAGCAGGATTATGCAAAGGAACAATAACATGTACTATCTGAAGTGCATGAGGAGGCATGAAGTAAGCATGTCTGGGACCCTCTTCATCTTATATGAATCCTTGCCTTGCCGAGGCAGCACAATGATCCTGGGAAGCCAGATATACCACAAGAGTTCTAATAGGTGGATGAGCAGTTACACCCTCAAGGGGAGTATACCCAGGGCGTAATCCAAATTCAAGGTTAGTCACTTCTGGAATACAAAGTGATGTGAAGCCCAACTGAGATGCAATATTTTTGGCATCAATTATTATTTGGGGATTGCCCTCCTTTCTCACCATAACCATCATGGCTTCTAGCAACTGGTCCATCTTTCCTTTCATTACGTCCATTTCTTCCCTCATATAAGCCTGCTTTGCTTCAACTTGATCCATCATTCTTTGGTAGTTAATGCGAGTCTCATACCTGTGTCAAGAAGTCAGGATTGGTTCTTGATAAAAAGGGAGATGGGCATGAGATTTTTTGAAGCATGGAATGCATGAAGATTTGGGTTGATTCCGATACGTGCAAAATGTTATATTTATGTTCATTGATTTTATTTACAGGGAATCTTTGGACTCATCAGTTGTTAAGCATTTGAATGCTCACAATTTAAATACTTAGATTCCTTGGAAAATAAAAGTACATGCTAATTTTTGCGTGAATATTATATGAATGCAAGGAAGATACGATGCATGTATGATAGGTGTATGGATCTGGGTGGTTCCAATTGAGTCCAAGTACTAATTTCAGGACATTTCTCATTTCTTTTCACATAATGATCAAGGTGACTCTAAGGTTACAAGGTTCCCAGAGTCATAGGTCGTTTTTTGAAATGCGCCCCTCTTAGAAAAATTACTTGCTATATGGTAATACCCTTAAGAGGACCTCCTCTAGGTATGGTTCTCGTGTTACCCCAACAAGACAAGTACGTCTGGCATGTCAACATTATGCAACCACAACCTAGCTTACATTTTTCTAGAGAATTGGGTGGAGAGTCTATCTCACATATTGAATCAAGCAAATAGAACATCCTTCATAGTATCAGGGGAACCAATGACTGATAACAATAGCACAAGAAGATAAAGAAAACAAGATGGAAGAAAGAAAATATATAATATTAACATTCATCGCAAATCTAACTAAATTAGGCTTGATTCTCTCTTGCAGGAGCAATGCCCCCAATAGAGGCGCCAATTATCGCATCACGAAAAATGCGATCTATGAGCGCGTCACACGCTTGCAGATGATTTAACATATTTGCCACATAACTTTATTTATTCCAAAGAAGGGAAGGGAAAATATATAAATAAAACCCTTTAAAGAGACAGAAAATGATCGTCGCAACCAAATTCGGGTTTAGGAGTCGATTATGAAAGGGAAATGTATTAGAACCCCTCATATATGTTGTACTCAACGAGAACCATTTAGTTAGATATATGATTGGAATGTTAGCTTAATTTTATTTGCTTTCTTCGAGTGATAAATAATTAAAAGGAAAAAGAAAAGCGTCGTAAAAAGTTTTTTTTATCAGGGTGCTTAACAAGTTTACGACTCGCTCCTACGTATCCTCAGGTGCAATGAGGAATTCAAAGCAATGTAGTTCTTCATAGAAAACTACGTATTGGTTGGTTTATTTTATTTAACGAATGTTTAGATTGCATTCAAGCGGTTAAACTTTGCTTGTGCTTGCAATTGGAGACTTAAATTAAACAACGTTCTCTTGAAAATGTTTTTGATCACGTGGGGGTGAGAAAATAGTAAGTTTGATATGTTGAAAAAAATCGGGTGATTGACGAATGTTCGAACGGTAGGCTAATTACGGTCATCACACGAATATTCAGGGTTACAAGGGTCAGGTACGTCCAACACAACCTTTTTTAACCGAGTTATTTATGAAACTTGTGTGGTGAATTAAGTCGTGTCTCTTCAATGGAAGACGGGTATTCGTGCGGGAGGCTAATTATGACCATCACACAATTACTCGGGATTACGAGGGATAACTACGTCCAACTCAATCTTTTTTATCCACAAAAGAATAAACTCAACTCGGCTATTTCTTGTATTTTGAAGTGATTGACGAATGTTTGAACGACACGCTAATTACGACCATCACAAGAACATTTGGGGTTAAGAGTGACAAATACGTCTAATCCAACCTTTTTCAGTCGAGTGTTTATTGCAAAAATAAGTTTTAAGTAGATTTACTTTTGAAAAGGATTCAATGTGACCAAGTGGTTGATTCCACGTTTTAAAATTGTATTTTAATTTGATTTTCAAAAGATAGCTTGACATTGGATCAAGACTTTGAGACTATTAAAAATATTTATTTTATTATTATCAAAATATTATTTAAATAAAATGACAAATAAAATAATAATATAAAAAAAAATAAAGATGCAAATGGAGGTGAAAGAGAGATATGAGGACTATGGGGTTAATAAAATAAAATAAAAAAACAATAGCTCAAGGCCCAAAAAAATAATAATCTGAAAAAAACTATAATAAAAGAAAGAGGGAGTGCTTATAAAGAAAGGGCCCACAGAGAAGCCCAAATCACATGTCAAAGATGAGAAGGGAGTAAACTTTTGTTGACTTATCCTCTGCTGTAACACCCTAAACCCGACACATAAAATCATCATGAAATTTGATTAAACCTACTACAACCACTCAAGGTGTCTCACACAACAAACATATAACTTTTTCCGTAACACGGTTTATAATAGAATAGTTTAATATACACATTTGTACTTGGGATGTATACACGACATCCAACTCATCTGATCTGTTCCGGGAATGTTTACATGACATCCAACTCATTTGATCTATATCACGTAGTAATATAGAAGGCATTCAAAATCTATCATTGTATACTCATCCAAATATTTATGGTGTCATCCCAGCGGAATCCTTCATAAACAATTAACAATAATATTGTAACTCACAACATTTAGTCTCATAAACGTTAACTTCATAACATAAGCAAAAGAAGTTTGTAACAGTCAACTCAAACAAAACTTAGAAATCTCAACAACATAAATAGTCTGAAAGTCAAACATAACAACATAAAAATCAATTCAAGATTCTATCCTCAACCCGATGTTATATGATCAGAGCAAGACATAACTAGTCAAAGCGATAAACTAAAGAAGTAACTCCAAGAGTTATCTTCTACTTACTTCAGAAATGATATACTCTTGAGTATCTGCGCGAGGCCCGTGTAAAGGCAAGATTCAAACAGAATGGGTGAGAAATCACAATTAATAATAACAAGCATATACTACAAGGTAGGATATTAAACACATAGCATATTCTACACAATCTCAATCATAGTATATCAATTACATTACCACACCTAACTCATCAAATCAACCACAACTCAACAAATATATCTCCACAAATGCACATATGACTCGTTATGTAATGCAACTCATCTATGCAACTTTATGCGTATGCATGTGGTACCAACTCAATATTTGGTTCTCTCGTGAACCAGGTCCCCTCTTCTGAACCCTTGAGCCCCCTCTTCTGAGCTCCAAGCCCACTCTCTAAGCTTGGGATAAGCCACTAGCCCCCTTTTTTGAACTAGTAAACATTCCTTTTGACACAACTCGACATGAATGTATGGACATTCTAACAAAATTCAACGCGTTAAGATCCCTCTTCTAATCCTAACATATGCATTGATAAACTCACATAATCCTCTATCCTAGATTACCATAAGAAATCACACAATACTCAGCATACCAGCACAACTTCAACACATATAATAATTCAACTTAATAAAATTATCAACTCACATATATGTAATTCATCTTTAACTCAACGATACACAACAACATACTTATAAAATCAACAAGTATTCAAGAGAAAACATAGTAATCTGGCACAACATCATCAATTCGTCTATAAATAACCATCTCTCATAAAATTAATAAAATCAATTGAAAATTATTTTTAATTATTTAAGTCACGCCAAATATCCTCTAACACTACCCAACGGTAACCAACATGTACCGAAAATTCAAAAGAATCAAAAATATATTTTTATGAGTTCAAAACATCTCAATGGAGTATTTTTATTAATTTATTCTATACTCTTAACTCATAAAAGTTATAACAAAACACAATTATAAATCAACAAAGTTCTCAAGTAACTCTAAACAACTCTACAACAATTCTTACAACTCTAAAACAAATCTAAATTGCTCAAAAATGTTCTATTGACAACTCTTGCATATAAAAATAACTCTTATAAACTTAATTCGTCGATGGTCTAACTTAAGTAATAATAAAACAGCTCTAATGAGTCAAATACCTTTAATTTTAATTCTACTACTTCTTAGATTTAATTCTAAACGACTTGAAAGTAGCTCTGACAACTCTAAACATGTCAAAGTTAATCAAAACAAATAAAAATATAACTTTTAATAAGTAAAACCAACTATATTGAGAACTCTAACAAAATTTAAATTAACCAAATAATTCAAATGGTTATCTCTAACTCAAAACACCTAAAATAAATATTATATTAATAATATTAAATTATTATTATTACTACAAATTATTATTAACACATATCAAATCATAATCAGTTGATTCTGATTTGTCAAGATGCTTCAAAAGAGTGGTGTAAATAGAGTTATTATTTATTATTGTTATTTTTTTATTTAGGTAGTAGCAATTATAAGAAATTATTTCTCTGTTTATTAACAAATTAGGGTACAACTTTCAACCTATTGAATTCTATTTATACCTCACATGTAGAAGTTTCAAACATAATAAAATATACAACATATTTCTACATGGTGTCAGAGCTCAAGATCTGAACCATTCTTAAACATTGAGCACCACCCATGGCAGATACTAAAGTAGAAAATTCAACCAATAGTTTGGCTGAAGGACGTGCTTTTCGTATCATTGGTCACAAATTGAATGGCCAGAATTATAATTAATGGGTGTGCTCAGTCAAAATATACCTTCAAGGAAAAGGGAAGGAAGGTTATATCATAAGAGACTCCAAGTGTCCAAAAAAGGAGGATTTCAACCTCGGAAAATGGCAATTAGGAAATAGTCTAGTAATGTCATGGCTGCTAACCATGACAAGTGAAATTGGAGAAAATTTCATGTACTATGACACTGCCAAAGATATGTGGGATGTCGTAAAGGAAACCTACTCTAATATCGATAATACATCTACAATTTTTGAAATCAAGAGATACTCCATGATTTGCGTCAAGATGACCGCTCAGTCACATAGTATTTTGATACTCACAATCGTCATTGGCATCAACTGGATGTATATGATGAAAATGAATGGAGTTGCTCAGAGGATAAAAAGAAGTATAAAGAATTGGTGGAGAAAGATAGAGTCTACAAATTTCTATTAGGTTTGAATATAGAACTTGATGAAGTTCGTGGGATAATCCTTGGAACCAAACCTCTTCCAAAAATTCGAGAAGCTTTCTCGAAAATACAAAGAGAGGAGAAAAGTGATGCTTGGAAAATCCAGTGCATCCCCGTCTATAGAGGGATCTACAATGGCAACAAGGGGAGATCATCGTTCTTTCCAAAAGAAAACCCGACCTTGGTGTGACCACTACAAGAAACCGGGTCATACCAAGGAGACATGTTGGATCATTCATGGAAAGCCATCAGAGCTAAAATGGACCAAAAACTGGGACAAAAGAGGGAACACAACTGAGGTAAATTCCCACTCATCACCATTCAGCAAGGAGCAAATAGAAGCCTTACAAAAAATGATTCAACAAATAATTGGTACAGCTACTGTGGCACAAAAAGGTATTGTTTTGCATGCTCTAAACATTAGCAAGGGAAAACAAAATTCATGGATTATTGACTCAGGAGCATCTGATCACATGACTGGAGACTTGGCTGTCTTTGATAGCTATTCTCCATGCCAAAATAATTTGACTATTCGAATTGCTGATGGTACCCTGTCTAAGGTCATGGGTAAATGTTCTATCATTATTTCACAAAATATTACTCTTAGTTCAATACTCTATGTGCCTAAACTTGATTGCAACCTATTGTCCATCAGTAAACTTACAAAGGATTTGAAGTGCATCACTAAATTCTTCCCTAACCTGTGTGAATTTCACATTTTAGAGTCGGGGAGGATGATTGGCAATGCTAAAGAATATGCTAGCCTCTATATCCTTCAGGCTGAAACATCTAAACCAGAATCTGAGGCAACCTCTTGCGTTGTAGTTTTTGAATATAGTGAAAATTCTACAATGTTGTGGCACTATAGACTAGGCCACACAAATTTTATGTACTTGAAAGAAATGCTTCCTAAATTATTCAATAAAAATAAAAAGTTGTTTCAATGTGAAATTTGTCAATTTTCCAAACATACAGGCAGCCACCCCCCCACCCACCCACCCACACACACCCCTCAACCCTATAAACCTTCCCAACCATTTTTGTTATTCATAATGATGTATGGGGGCTATCGTGGGTCAAAAATGTAATTGAATCAAGATGGTTTGTCACCTTTATGGATGACGACACATGGATCACTTGGGTCTACCTTATGAAAGACAAATTGGAAGATGGTAGGATACTTGAATGTTTCCATACCATGGTGCAAACACAATTTCAAAGCAAAATTAGAGTGCTTAGGAGTGGTAATGGTCGTGAGTACCCTAATTCTGCACTAAGCTCATACTTTCAGCAACATGGACTAATACACCAAACCTCATGTGTGGATACACCTCAGCAGAACCAGGTTGCCGAGAGAAAGAATAAACACCTCTTATAAGTAACCTGGTCTCTCATGCTAGCTACAAATATATCTAATCAGTTTTGGGGAGAATATGTCCTTACCACAACCTATATTATAAACAGAACGCCTTCCCGGATCCTTAACTTTCATACACCCTACTCCACTCTCTAAACCTTATATCCAACCAATCATATCCTTACATCTATTCCTTTGAAAATATTTGGATGTACAACCTTTGTCCATAATCTTGATCCCTAACGCAGTAAACTTGACCCGAAATCCATTAAATGCATATTCCTCGGCTACCCTCCTCACCAAAAGGGATACAAATGTTATTCACCTCAAAATATAATATTCTACCACACCATGGATGTAACCTTTTTTTAAAATCAACCATATTACCCCAAAGTTGGAATTTAGGGGGAGAACACATATCCAATTGAAGTGATAGAATCTCAACTTTTGAAACTTGAGCTAACTATACCCAAAATCATCGCAGAGGCATCATAACCTACACCTGAACCAAATGAGAATGCAATAGAAAATGCATAACCTACTCATCGACCAAAAGATATTACGTCAAAAAATGTAGAAGATATTGCAGAAGAAAATGCAGAGGATATTGCAGTAGAAACTACAGCCCCTACAACAGAAACTACAACAAGAAACAACACGAAAGTGTACTCCAGGAAGAGAAAGAAGGGAGTAGAGTCCTGCACAACTCCAAGGCAAAACCAAGAAACCTCCAAGACTCTAGGAAATGGTGTTCTCTCAGGTAATACTGCTCCTAACTCTGTGAATGTTGATGATATTGATATTCCTATTACCTTGAGAAAAAATGTAAGATCATGTACTAAACATCCCATTGAAAGATTTGTATCTTATGGAAAATTGTCCCAGAGTTACAAAGCTTTTGTAACAGCTTTAGATAATACACACATTCCTAGAAACATCCATAAGGCACTCCAAAATTCTGAATGGGCAGCAGCCGTAACTGAAGAAGTTCAGGCCTTAATAAAGAATGACACTTGGGAGATCACAAGCTTACTTGCAGGGAAGAATTTGGTAGGATGCAAATGGATATTATGCATGAAGTATAATGCAGATGGGAGTATAAATAGGTACAAAGCTCAACTTGTAGCAAAGGGATTCACTCAATCATACGGAGTAGACTATGAAGAGACTTTTGCACCGGTGGCCAAACGAATTTCATTTAGAGTTATTCTCTCATTGGCTGAAAATTTAGATTGGCCACTCCATCAACTAGACATCAAGAATGCCTTCTTAAATGGTGACCTAGAAGAGGATGTTTATATGCATATTCCTTATGGATTTGAATCATCCAGCCCCACAAATATGGTGTGCAGGCTACGAAAATCCATTTATAGCCTCAACCAGTAGCCAAGAGTGTGGTTTGATAGATTGACTCGAGTTGTCAAGAAAGACGGGTTCAACCAACGTCAATCAGATCACACTATGTTTGTTAAACACTCTATGGAAGGAAAGGTAGTTTTGTTCATTGTTTATATCGATGACATCGTTATTACAGGAAATGATTATGATCAAATTGATCATTTAAAGGGAATCTTGGAAAATAAATTTGAAGTTAAGGATTTGGGACAACTTAAGTATTTTTTTAGGAATGGAAGTTGCACGAACAAAGAATGACATATATGTATCACAAAAGAAATACACCCTTGACTTACTTCAAGAAACTGGAATGCTTGGGTGCATGGCAGCTAATACACTAATAAAACAGATAAAAGGAAGAGAAGATGAACGTCCACCAGCTGACAAAGATAGATATCAAAGTCTAGTTGGGAAACTAATCTACCTATCTCACACAAGGCCCGACATTGGGTTCGTGGTAAGCTTGGCTAGTCGCTACATGACAACTCCAACTGAGTCTAACATGAAAATGGCGAATAGAATCCTCCAATACCTCAAAGGCACACCAGGCCGAGGTCTCCACTTGAAGAAGAATTCAAACAGAGGCATTGAAGTTTATACATACTCAGATTGGGCAGGGTGCTCCACAGACAAAAAATCGACTACAGGCTATTGTTCATTTGTGTGGGGGAATCTAATAACTTGGAGAAGCAAGAAACAATATGTAGTGGTGAGGAGTAGTGCAAAAGAAAAATTTAGAGTTATGGCCATAAGTATTTGTGAAGGAATGTGGCTTAAGAGCATGCTAGATGAAATCAAAATTCATGTGAACCCTACTGTGAAGTTACTATGTGATAACAAAGCTGTTATAAGTATTGCAAAGAACCAAGTCCAACATGATAGAACAAAACATGTGGAAATTGACCGACACTTCATTAAAGAAAAAATTGATCATAAGATTATTAGTATTGATCATGTCCCATCATGCAAGCAAACTGCAAATATCTTAACCAATGCGCTTCCAAGGAATACTTATGAAAATAGAAAATCAAATCTAGGTATGATAGACATCTACCACCCAAATTGAGGGGGAGTGTTGAAGATTAGCACACATCAAATCATAGTCAGTTAATTTTGATTTGTCAAGTTGTTACAAAATAGTGATGTAAATAGAGTTATTATCTATTATTGTTATTTCTTTATTTAGGTAGCAGCAATTATAGAAAATTATTTTATCTGTTTATTAACAAATTATGGTACAACTTTCAACCTATTGTATTCTATTTATACCTCATAGGTAAGAGTTCTAAACGCAGTGAAATATACAACACATTTCTACAAATATATATATATATATATATATATATATATATATATATATATATATATATATATATATATATATATATATATATATATATATATATATATATATATATATATATATATATATATATATATATATACTCTTGTTAGCTGCCTCTACAGCCCCGTTCATCTTTGGCCTATAAGGTGATGAGTTATGATGTTCAATGTTGAAATTCTCACACAAATCCTTCATCATCTTATTATTCATATTTGATCGATTATCAGTGGTAATCTTGCTAGGAGTTTTGTAGCGACAAATTATCTCTTTATTGATAAATCAAGTGACTACTTGATTCGTCACGTTGGCATAAGAAGCTGCTTCTACCCACTTAGTGAAGTAGTCAATGGCAACCAGGATGAACCGATGTCCATTTGCAGCGTTAGGCTTAATCATATCGATCATGTCTATTCCCCAAATTGAGAATGGCCATGGATCAGATAAAACATTCAGAGGAGTAGGTGGCACGTGCACCTTGTCAGCATAAATTTGACACTTGTGACATTTCTTGGCATAGTGGTAACAATCGGTTTCCGTTGTCAACCAATAGTGTAGCGGTGTATTCGTCGCTATATGATCTATCGATTAAACCATAAGCTAGGAGATACATTGAAATTTCGAGTCGCCACCGCACTTTTATTTATCCAAAGGACTGGCTAAAAAACGAACAAAAGCCTAAGAAGTTTTACACATAGAAAACTAATAAAAAGATCAGAGATTCTGGGTAAGGGGTAAATTACGCAATGGGAAGGTGTTAGGCACCCACTACGTCCTAGGTACTCCTAGGGAGCCCTTTTCACACTTGTTGTACTAAATTGTTATTTGTTATGACATAAGTATTGTGCAAACATGATTGGGATGATGAGAAAAGAATATACAATTTTTATTGGGTTTTATTTATTTTTGTGTTCGAACGGATGAACCCGCTGCCTACGTACCTTCCATCAAAGGTAAGGATCAAAACGCCGTAGTTCGGCTAAAAGATTTCCAAAAAGTGAGTTGGGTTCAATTTTAAACACAAACCCTAGGTCTTACGTTATCCACGGGAGAAAACTCAACCTTATACAAACAACAACGTCCACCATGTGAGAACAGCTTCAACTTGCCAGGGAGGGGTTAACCCTATAATAGGCAAGGAAGACTTACAATTCAATCACTAAAGACAGAAGGTGAGATTAACATCAACCACTAAGATAAATCAAACCTATAGCTCATGTATGAAAAGATTAACAATGGACAAAGCCAAAACAAGTGAATGAGTGAAGTTACTGATTATGATTATGAAAATGGAGTCAAAGTATGATTAAGATTGATTTGAAAGAAGTATTATGAAAATGGAGTTTGGAAAAAGTCAAGGACTTGAGTCCAGGTTTTTAGTTAGAAAACATGAAGAAGTTTGCACAACACTTATGTCAAGTTTGAAAGTCAAGAGTGTGAAAAGTCTAGGACATAATGAATGATGAATGGATGAGAATGGGATTGTAAAACTTCTTAGAAGGTTCACTTCTTGAAATCATATGGGAGATGATTCAAGTGTGTCCTTTGGAATAGCAATGGATAATAATAAACAAACAAAGCAAAGAAAGGCGGATATCGGATGCCAATCAATGGTCTTATACCAATCTCCTAAAACAGAACGGGATATCAGAGGCCACTCAATGGTCTTACACTAATCTCCACAGGCAAAGAAATAAAAAGCGGATACCGGATACCAATAGATGGGTTTACACCAGTCTCCTAAAACAGAATAGGATATCAGATGCCACTCAATGGTCTTATACTAATCTCCTCAGAAGAAAACAAAAATGAAAAATGGAAATTAACTGCCAATCTGTCTGGACTTAGGTTAACTCCACAGATGCTCATAGGAAAACCAATGCCACATTATAGGGACTTACAATGGATCCTCACATACAAGAACAAAAGCAACAATATGGTCATAGGAATGCAAATGCCAACTTACAGGGACTTATAATTGCAACCTCTCACACAAACAGATAAACAAACTATGATCACAGGAAAACAGGTGCCAACTTACAGGGACTTATAACTGTATCCTCACATACAATCAAACAGACCAAGTCATGATCATAGGACAACAGATGCCAACTTACAGGGACTTATAACTGCAACCTCACATACAACAGATAAACAAACTATGATCACAGGAAAGCAGATGCCAACTTACAGGGACTTATAACTGCAACCTCACATACAACATCAAACAGATCATATTATGATCACAGGATAACATATGCCAACTTACAGGGACTTATAACTGTATCCTCACATACAATCAAGTAAATGCATCAGGCAAAGATAAGATGAGTGGCCAAGGTGATGGTCTTATACTCACTTCCATATCCTAGGAGCAATGGCCAAAGAAATGGACTTACAATTGTCCTCAATGGGCAAACAACAATGATAATGTCACAAAGACAAATGAGATGATTATGTATTAATGGCAATTGATGATGATAAATGCATAACATACAAGCAAGCAAGTGCATATGAAGCAATCAGTCAATCAATGAATATCAAACAGCACACTCTATAGCCAAACAAGGAGGCTCACACAAGAGGGTTTGACTATGAAAGTCCACTGTAATTGGTAAAGGTCGCTCTTAACCTTGCCATTGAGAGGCTAAGGTGAAGCAGATGAAACGGAGATGAGGGGTGTGCCTCATTGCTTCTATCCCTGATCAGGGAGAGCATCAAAGACAGTGTGGGAGCTCAGAAAGTAGGAACTCTCTCCACATTATTGACTCGATTAGATCTTGGGTTTTTATCTCAATGCTTCAACCATGTAATGGGAGCAAAGAGAGGACACACTGAATAGTGGGGGATAGATTGCTTATCCCTACCTTCCACCAATTGCCTTACTTGAAGGACTTTTCCTGCTTGGGACAATTTTAAACACACACAGGCATTGCCTCTTAAGGAGGACTTCAGACAGTTTGCCCGGTCAAATAACAGACCGGGTCTCCAGACTACATGAAGAAGAAAGGTTTATACCTCAAAGCAAATGCTAAATAGCAAAGCAAGCAACTAAAGCAACTAAAGTGTACCTGAAAAAGTCAAACTTATTAGTAAACAAGTCAACAGTTCAAACCAAAAGAGATGGATAAACAACAGTCAACCATAAACAGAGGTGCCAAGGCACAAAGCCAAACTCATATGAGTCACACCTACAAAACAAGGGTTAGCACAATATATAATCCAACTCAATCAAATTTGAAAGGTCTTTGGGGCATTGATGCTTAACCTGAAACAATAGCTCAATTGTAAGCTCAAAAGACCACTAGGACTAGCCTAGGGTCAAAGATGAAAGAAAAAGTCAAAACAGCAAGGAAAAGTCAACCCAAGTCATGGTCAAACATTTAAGAAGCTATCCCAATTAGATTCACAATCAAATCAATGCATCAATGTCATTTTATGCACAAAAGAATGCAAAGCATGGCAATAAGAAGCACAAATAGGTCAACAGCAAGACTTCATTCAAAAGTCAACCCAAACAATCTCAAAAATTATCAAATAAATCACATTCAATCCTAACATCTAGCATGGCAAGCATGTCAAATTTCATTGCATTTGGATGAGAGGAAGGCAGTCAATTAAAATCATGAAGTCAACATAATTTCAAGTAAGCACAATGAAAGTCAACAAACATGGGTCAACTTCAAAAAATCATATCAAATTGAAAACAGAAGAGAAATGAATGAGATTAACACCAATGCAAAGTCCAAGGTGTCTAGCTATCACATATGAAATTTCATGGTCATACAATATGGTATGAGGATTTCCCAAAGGATATGGCAATGTGTAGCACAAAAAGTCAACATTTGACTAGGCAGGGAAGAAAATTCACAATCAAATGGAAAACAGCATGATTAAATCCCAGAAAATTCATACACAAACTAGACATGTAAGAGATCATTCATGCAAAATTTGGGGTCATTTGGAGGCCAGGAGACATGTGAACAAAAATCAAGAAAATGCACATCATTGGTGTGACACAAATTGTCACACCCTAGTTCAAAAAATCATAACTAGCAAACCACAAATGATAAATGCACAATCTTTATACCAAAATGAAGATGAATGAGTCTAGTTTCACCACAAACAATTTCAGGGCCAAAGGATGCATCATCAGTATTTCACAATTGAAATGGCAAAGGGTGTCAAATATGCATACTTGTTAGGAAACCAATTACCAATTAAAATCCAGCCAATGAAAAATTAATTAAAAATCATAATCAAATACTAGACATCCATGTGAAGATGATGCAAAAATTTTCATGATTTTTGGAGTTAATTTGAGAGAGAAATGAATTTTGCAAGTTGGATGAATAATTGGAGCAAGCATGATCAAATAACATGAACTAATAGTCAAAGGTTGGTCAGCGCATGGCATTTTGGTAAATAAGGGTGCCACTGATCAAAACGCACAGCTTTGGCAAACAAAATGAAATGTTCTCATTGGCTGTTGCCAATAGAACAGTAACTCGGCCAATGAGTTCAAAAACTGGGTTCTAAAACCCTAGGGTTTTAGCAGCCATGGCATTCAACCATCGATCATGAACAACAATCAACAAACAGCATCAACAATCAATCATGGCAAGGAAGTACTGTCATCATGCAACATCAAATGACAACAAGACAAGCATAAGTTCTGGCAAATTTTCTGAGCAGGACAAGATTTAACATGAACAGCATATCATCATCATCCACATGTTATCATCAGTCGAAATTCAAAAAAACATGGCAAACAGCAAGGTATTTAACAATGTTCATGCAACATTACACAAACAAAACTCAAACACGACTCGTGGAAAATTCTGGGCAGCTTAAGGTTTAATAGCAGGGCATTTGTTCATTGTGTTATTACCAACATCAAAACAACATTCAAATACCAACAGACAAGCAGCATGGCACTGATGGTGATGTTCACACAGCAAACAGACGACAGTAAGACCAAGCAAGTTTCTGGGCAGACTCGATAGAGTTCATGGACAACAGGGCATCATCTTCATGTTCATCAACAAATCGAAATCAAACAACAACATGGAAACCACATGGCAACACACTCATGATGCTCATATAACAAACAGCAACCAACACACATGAGCTGGATTTCTGGAAAAAGTATAAGGGTTTCAAAACAGCAGTATTCATCATCTTCATCAATTAATCATGAAATTTGGAAGAGCCCAGAACATAAAATTAGGCATGGCAGTCGACATAACAAACATCCAGCATGCTCACTCCACCGTTCATTTGCATTAAAACACACTAGGTATCATGAATCGAAGACAAATACATTTACACACCAGATTTCAGATCCAAATATCTTACAGCATACTCAACCATTTCACACCATTTAAAGTTCATTAAAATCAGCACAACACAAGCTATCTAAAACGTGGCATGGATTAGAGAATGAAGAAATCGAGATTTTACTTGGTTATGAAGAAAATCGTGAAACAGTGATGGTTTGGATGTTTCCAGCTCAAACAAAGATCCACAATGCTTGATAATGATGGATAGTTGGAGAAGCTCAGCTCAAAACCATCAAACCCAGCTCAAATCGAATTTCACCATGGACATGGCTTCATGTAGCAGTAGCATCAAATGGTATTACAGCAAGAGAATAGGGCTCCAAACAAGCTCCAAATGTTGGCCAAATGCTGAAGGAAACAAGGATGCTCGTGATTCTCTTGTGCTTCAAGCAGAAAAGTGCAAATCGAGCCAAATGGGAAATGAGAGAATGGGAATATTTCTGTGATGGCTGCTGTGTCTCTAGGGTTTATTCTGTCAGAAAATGAGCTTTTATATTTCTGTTTTACATTAGCTTAACAGATGCTAATCATGTTTTGCTAAATGAAGTGAAAATGGCCATTTGCTAATTTGTACAAAAGTGGATATGGAGGTGTAGGTTCTGCTCGAGTTGGGCCTGAAACAGGCTGCAAATCACCAACACATTGCTGTTTGACATATGCTTATGGATTGCTGTCCTTGATTTGCTTATATGAAGCCATTTGCCAAATTTGCATATTGGTCCAAAATGATGGTATAATGGTGGTATGTGCATGAGTTAGGGCTTGGAGCAAGTTTCAAATGACATACTAAACATATCCCAATTGGCCAAAGTGAGAAAAAATCAATGAGTCAAAAAGTCAACTATTGGTCAAACTTGATTTTTAAATGAAATAGGTCCAAAAATGCCATTTTGATTGGCAAGGTTTTGGTTCATGAAATTTATATTTTTGGAAAGAGGAGGAAAAATGTGGTTTGTAGGAAAAAACCCCACCAAATTTGGCCTTATGGTTCATGAGTTATGGCTCTTTGAAGTTCACAAATTTCTGAAATTGAATTGATCATATCTTGACAACCACACATGGGATTTGGGTGTTCTTGGACTTTTTGAAAATGGGAGAACAAGATCTTCAACTTTCATGTTGGGCAAAAATTCATTTGGAGCTTGTATCATGATGTAAGTTAAAGATCAAGAAGTTTCCATTTTTGGCAGTTGAAATTACAGGTCCACTTTCTATTTTGGGAAATTTCTGATTCTACTTCAAATTCTTCCATGATGAGGTTTGACATGATAGATGAGGCTTATACAGGCATGAATGAGCCCCTTCAAATCAATTCCATCCATCAAAACACTGATTAAATCCACAGTTGACCAAGTTTGACTTTTCTAGGGTTTTGAATGACTGATGCATTTCTGATGAATTCCAAACCCTAATTCCTTGAGACTTTGACTTCAAATGATGTCCCAAGATATATGAGCTCTTGATTAATGATCATGGTGCCCAAATTCTGCAAGAATGGCCACCATCCACTGCTTTGATTGACTGTTGACTGATTTTGACCTAATTACTGATGATTGCTTCCACTGCAAGCAACAAGGTTAGACTGACAATATTTTTGTACTTTTTGAATGATAAACATATGAAAAGCAAAGATATACAAATGCAAAGTATGCTTGGTGATCAAGAATCAACCCACAAGGCAACCTACCCACTAGGAGGGAAGCAAAGGCATGCAATGATCCTTGAGACAATGATATGATATGATATGGGCCATGAGGGATCTTAGGGCCCAAAATTGGGGTCTTACAGATGCCCCTATTTAAGGTCATTCTAGCCGGAGAAGTGAAGTTTAGAAATCTTCATCTCGACGCGGTAGAATGGGCTTAAATAACAGTAATGAGACAAATTTTGGTCCCTAGGAGACCTCATGATGCGAATGTATGTATGCAAAAGACACAAATTCTGTGGGGAATATGATTCACACAGAAGAAAAGACGATCCATCGGAGTAGTACACTCACCAGGAACAGAGACTCTAACAAGACTCTATGGGGATAAAAAAAAAACTGACACAACGTGAACAAGACACGACTCTGATTAGGGTAACAGAAAACAGACTGGAGAACTCACTGGGGAGTGAAGAACTCACACTGGGAAAAAGAAAATTCCAAAGGAAAATAAATCCATTGGAGAGACACAAGCTGACTCCTGGGGAAAAAGCAACAGAAAACTTCACTGAGGAAGCACCAAGGAAAATGAGTTGTTACCAGGCATAAGGGTAACAAAACAACAGGAAAATCTGACTCCACAGGGGGACCGAGGTCATAACAGGGAGCAGACAGGAGGGAACACCAAGGATACCGGTTACTGGGTATATAATAGGTGACCGACCAAAGCGTGAATTGGATTTCACTTCCAAAACACTCATCATCCTGAAGAGAGCTAGAAAAGCAAACTTGTTTATAGGATGGACATTCAATTCCACAAGGAAAATGAATCTTACTCTGAGGGGAAAAACAATCAAAAGATTGACTCAAGAGCGCACGAGATATAATATCCATTACCGTCAGAACGTGGATAGAATACTCAGATGAGACATATTATTCATTACCGGCGGACCGTGAATAATATACTCGAAAGGAAAATTATCCTGAACCGGTTACTGGGTTGTTTATAGGATAAGATCCGAAATCGTGAATTGGTTTTCACTTCCAAAACACTCATCACCCTGAAGAAAGCTAGAACAGCAGACTTGTTAAAAGGATGGACATTCGATTCCACAAGGAATACGAATCTTACTCGACTGGGGAAGATCAACAAAGGACTCCAACCAAAGAGCGCATGAGATATATTATTCATTACCGGCGGACCGTGAATAATAGACTCGCATGGCAAGAAACACCAGGGATACCGGTTACTGGGTATATAATAGGTGATCTACCGAAAACGTGAATTGGTTTTCACTTCCAAAACACTCATCATCCGAAAGGAGGGCTTGAAAAAGCAAATCGACTTACAGGATGGGCATTCGAATCCACGACGGGAAAACGAATCTTACTCAACTGGGGACACAAACCCAAAGAGTGCATGAGATATAATATCCATTACCGGCAGACCGTGGATAAGAATACTCGCATGAGATATATTATCTATTACCGTCAGAACGTAGATAATAAACTCGCATGGTAAGAAACACCAGAGATACCGGTTACTGGGTATATAATAGGCGATCTACCGAAACGTGGATTGGTTTTCACTTCCAAAACACTCATCATCCAAAACACAAACCGGTTAAAGGATGGATATTCGATTCTACAAAGAATACGAATCTTGCTCAGTTGGGGAAAATCAACAAAGGATTCCAACTAAAGAGCGCATGAGAAATATTATTCATTACCGGCAGACCGTGAATAATACACTCGCAAGGAAAAGACACCAGAGATACCGGTTACTGGGTATATAATAGGTGACTAACCAAAAACAGAGAGACGATCGATACCAAGCATCCGGGTAAACGAAAGACAACTCAAAGGGATAAATTGCAAGCATCCGGCAATTATCCAACAACAAGAATATTCGACTCCACAAAGGGAAATAACGAATCTTACTCGACCGGGGAAACACAAAAGGCTTCGACTGAAGAGTGCATGAGATATATTATTCATTACCGGCAGACCGTGAATAATATACTCGCATGGAAGATTATCCACAACCGGTTACTGGGTTAATAAAGGATAAATCAACCGAACAGAAAGGCATCGGGATACCAAATTAGGTATATAATGATGACCAATCAAAAGGAGCAACAGCCATTACCAACAAAAGGGTAAATGAATAGGCGATCTGCTGAGGATAAATTGCAAGCATCCGGCAATTATCCAAAGAAGACTAGCTGGGGATGCACTGGTAAACAACCAATGATCCGGGGAACAAATCACTAGCATACGGTGAAAAGGACCCACTGGGGATAAAATTGCTAGCATACGGCAATTATCCACAAAAGACTCGCTGGGGGTAAAAGTGCTGATCTGAGCAACTTATACAAGCAAAGGAAAATCATCATCAAAGACTGAATGAAGATAATCACAAAATTAGGGTTTACATCTACCGAATACGGGGTAGAAGACCAAAAACTCCGCGTGGGGATAGAACAAATCACAAATCCGCACGGGAAACCAAAATAGGGCTATAACAAACCACAAACTGCTGAAGAGCAGGAAAATAGGATTTACAACTACCGGGTGGTAGGTAGAAAACCAAAACTCTGGCTGGAGAATAAAAGGTGTATAACCACAAATTCTGTCAAGAAAGCCAGGAAAAGTAGGACTTACAACTACCGGTTATGAGGGTAGAGGCCCAAAAAACATTCCACTGGGGAACAACCCACTGAGAAGCACAAGATATTTGACAAATAGCCAATTCGGGAATGATCCGAAAAGACGGACTGAATCAAGACACGTCCTAATGAGGATGTAACTCAAATAGGAAAATTCATCCCAATATATGTGTTGGGAGGAAACGGAAGAAACCGTCATCCACGAGGATATATCTCAGTGGGGAACTGCAGAAGGAAAGACAACATTTTCTGCTTATGGGGTTGACTCTATATGGAGAGATTTATAACACCCGACATCTGCTTGGGGAGATCTGTAAAGAAGATCTGTATCACCATAGCAGGAGACACGACGAACAAAAGATATATGGCAAGAAATGCAACATGAATATCTGAATGTTTATGAATATGCATGAATATGCGTGATTTATGTTTGATGAATGCTGACAAAACAGACAATTCTAGCACAAACAGGTTCAGGAACTAAACGCCCGGTATTATACTTCCAGGGGAAAAACCAACTGGAGAGCCAATCTGCGGAGATCTATATGCTGTAAAGCAAAGATCTGCAAGTACTGCCGAAGAAGCAGAGGATCGGAGATATCAGGACACAACCCAATCAATGTACAGAAAGTCATAACGGGCAAGACAGCCACCAAGACAAATCTGTAGGGGAACAAGAGAAGTCCCAAAGTATCTGCAAGGGATTCCCAGTGTCAACTGAGAAACAAAGGGTGCATAAGCACGAATTGCTGAAGAAGCAAATCCACACAACTCCGCTGGGGGACAACCCACTGAGGGAGAATGATATCATCCAAGATAGAATCTAACTGCATAAGCAATTCTACTGGGGAAAACTGTCGGCTACACTCTTGGGGAACAACCCACTGAGGGAGGACAGATCACACAAGTAGATTCTGCAACGAACCACTCCACTTGGGGAGAATATATACAGCAAATTGATCACAACAAGTAGATTCTGCAATATAAGCCACTCTACTGGGGATCACAAACAGTCAGGAAATAAATCCGTTCACTAGAGGCTAAAGCCATCATTCGACCATACGGGGATTGAAGGAGTATTCAACAGGTGAAACTGCCACAACGAACATCCTGCAGACTGAGCTGAGGAAAAGATGATTGAAATACTGGGATACCAACCCAATCAACCACGGAGTAGGAAAATAAATCCTGCTCTGCTGAAGAGAACAAACTCTGATGGAGAGATAACAATAATTCCGCAGACGACTTCGCCGGGGGGAAGGTAAAGTACCGGGTATCAAACCACTGACTTACCGAGTCTTCAAAAAGAAAACGATCATGCTGAGGGAACAGACAATTCCGCTGGCACACTGCATGGGAAAAGCGGTAACAACTCCACTTGCAACTCTGATGAGGAGTATCAACAAACATCTCTACTCGTGACCCTGGTGGGGATGTTAATCACAGCTCTACTCGCGACTCCGAGGGGAGTATCAATCAATCAGTTATACTCAGGACTGCTGAGGAGACGTATAAAGTCTGGGGCTATCGACCCACTGGAGAAAGTGCCGGGGCACCAAGATGACAAACCATCAACCGCCGAAACTTCACAAGAAAACACCCATGCTGGGGAAACTGCTGCTGGAGGAAACGAAGTCTTCAACAACACTCTGTTAGCGACTATACTGGGGAACAACCCCGACAACAACTTTGTTTGAGGAACAACCCCAACAAAGATCTGAAGAAAGAAAATACCACCAAACCAGGAGTATGAACAAATGCCTTACCTGTTGGGAATCATGCCACCCTCGGGAGAGCACTGAGATATTCTTGAGTATCCTTTCAATCTTGTGAATGTTCACTTTGTTTAAAACAAAAATTTTGACAAATTTGATTTGTTTAAAACAATGACATTTTATCAATTTAAAACATGCAAAACATTTGTTGAATTGAAACAAATAAGAGTGCAAATAATTGGATGAAAAGCCCAAATTGATTTGATGGAATGGTAGTCTGCAAATGGCAAGACTCCATAGATCTGTACAAATTTGAAATCAGTGATATATATTGGAAGAGGGCTACATTGAACATAATGATCCTTTCTCTACCAATTTGAATCTCGATGTATCCGAAGCTTCGGTTGACGACGAATCGAGAATCTTCTGACGAAATGACGACTGATGAACCAGAAAGTCTTGTCAGGATGCAGTTACTTGCCAAATCCCTAATTTTTGCCTAGATTGCCCCAGGGTGAGGTACTCAATCTAGCGGGATGCAAATATTCTCTTTTCAAGTCTCTAATTTTTGCCTGGATTACCCTTGCGGGTTCTCCACCGAGACGCTCATTTTTTGCCTAAGCCGCCCTTTCGGGTTTTCAACTTAGCGAGCTATTCTGTTTTTTCATTCTTTTTCATTTGCATATACTTTTTTTTTTTAGGCAAAGTATCTCTTAACTGCATCTGAATTCACAGGACGAGTGAAATCCTCCCCATCCATTGTTGTAAGCATCAAAGCTCCGCCTGAAAAGGCTCTCTTAACAACATATGGACCCTCGTAGTTTGGAGTCCACTTGCCCCTGGAATCGGGCGCGAAAGACAAAACTTTCTTGAGCACAAGGTCACCTTCTCGGAACACGCGAGGCTTGACCTTCTTGTCGAATGCTTTCTTCATTCTCTGCTGATATAACTGACCATGGCACATGGCAGTTAAACGCTTCTCTTCAATCAAATTCAACTGGTCATAACGACTTTGAATCCATTCAGCATCAGTCAACTAGGGACTTGAGGGTGTAATCTTTCTTTTTTTCTTTTGAAGAAATCTTGAAAAAAATTTTTGCTGATTTTTGATTTTTCATCTTTTTTCACCCTCTCTTTTTTTTTTTTTTTTTTTTTTTTTTTTTTTTTTTGATTGATTTTTTTTTTTTTTTTTTTTGATTTTTTTTTTTCTTTTTTGATGCCCCAGTTTGACTGGTTTGCTGATTCTCATGACACAGCTGAATGAGCTTCTTTTGTGCTCAAGAAGGCGGGTAGTCTCATCAGGAATCCCCTTCAACATCATCTTCCTCTGCCTCAGATACAAGGACTTCAAGATTGGGAGATGGCGTTGGATCATTATGTTCGATGGGTTTAGAAGTCCCTGCATAATGATTCTGGATAATGAAAAGCTTTTGAATTTTAAACAAGCCAATCATTTATGCAGATGAAAAATGTTGTTTTATTGTTTTTCATGGTTTTTTGTGATCACTGATTTCATGCAAAAAGCAAAAAGTAAAAACAAATGGAAAAACAAATGTTTGAGCAATGCATTAATTGAATGAAAACATCATTG
This sequence comes from Lathyrus oleraceus, assembly GCF_024323335.1. Classification (NCBI taxonomy): domain Eukaryota; kingdom Viridiplantae; phylum Streptophyta; class Magnoliopsida; order Fabales; family Fabaceae; genus Lathyrus; species Lathyrus oleraceus. Next base: position 492,340,871 of record NC_066583.1, read on the forward strand.
TATTAAATGCTGCCAACAATGTCATCACTTCTCCTTTTGGCATGGGAGAAGGGTTTTAAGCAAAATGAACAAATCACGCTGACTTATGAATGACCGTAGGAACATCCACAGCGACCCAATTGTGGCAGACACCACCAGGAATGATGAGATTGTTCAGATCTTCTGCATCCTCTTCTAAGAAAGCAGCAGTTTCTTCTTCTTCAGGTTGATCGGCATGGATGAATCCTCCACTTGAATAAACCATGCTCCTTAAGTGCCCCAGAACAGTAGCCAATGCCAGCCCGGGATTGGTTAACCAGGAATAAATCCATCAACAAGAATAAATCCATTAAATGCACTTAGGCTGGCAAAATCCTTCTCGAAGTTCACAGCTCTCTTGCTCAGGATGATCCATCAATCTGGCAGAGTTGACTCTGGTATAATACCGGCAAAGTGCGTCTTCCAAATAAATGAAGATCGCAGGGTCAGACCACAGGACGGGAGACCGGAACAAAACACCTGCTTATGCAAATGATGCATGAAGTGTTTATGCACATGCTTGTTTTTTATTTCAAAGGAACTCGAGGGTTTTATTTGCAAACTTTGAAATATTTAAGCATTTTGATTATACATGAGAATATCTCATCAGATATATCAGGTGAAAAAAAAATTCCGGTTTTTTCATGTTTTGAAATTTTTTGCAAATAAACTCCTTTGAGTTCCTCGAAAATTTTCTTTTTCTGATGACATGAATGCGGATGAATGTATGGATGTATGAATGCAACAAACACACTCAAGGATCAAGCAAAGCACACCAAACAAAGGTCGTGGGAAAGCTCATTGTATCCCTAATATCAATCATCCATTTTGGTGGATTTAGGTTTTCACCTTATCGACACCCAAGTTCCATTGATATTAACGGTACATGAACCGGTTCAGACATTCTTAATATCAACCAGCCGCTTTGATGGATTTTAGGTTTTACACCTGATCCGGGATCCATTGATATTAACAATGTTTGAACGACTCAACCACGAATCACGGGTTTGTTGAGAGTCACGAGCATGGAGTCTTGGTTAAGAACCACCCAAAGGGAGTGTACTAGGGTTTAAACCTGCCAGACATGTTCTATCAGAGGTTCCCATAATCATCGTTCCATCTTTCGAATATTATCGGAGGAACGAATACTCGTATTCCAAGAATATTCTCAAGAGAAACTCTTATGAGTGTAGTATCGCGTAACAATCGTATCAGAACTGACATCTGAACGACCTCCGCACTACGGTCCTAAAAATAGGCCAAGATGGGTTTGGTAAACTAAGGTCCTTGGCTTCTGCGGAACATGATTGAAAGAATAATGCCTAACCACAAATAACTTGTGTGACATTATTAGTTCAACATGACCTCCACCAAGTGAATGGACTCGCAAGTCAACTGGCTAAGGAATACTCCACACCAGTCAACAAGACTATGCCATTCTCCTATCCTAGAGAGCACTCGAGTTCGGGTATAGAACTCATCTCACAGATCACCAAAGCAAACAGCAAATGTATATCAAGCAATTCACACATTACAATCAATACAGTTATCCCAAATTGTACAAAAATATGTCAAATGACAAATAATAATATAGCACAACAAGGGTGAAAAGTAGGCAATACCACCAGGGATTCTGGTGTGATCTCCCCAGCAGAGTCGCCACTTTTCTGTAGCGGTGTATTCGTCGCTATATGATCTATCGATTAAACCATAAGCTAGGAGATACATTGAAATTTCGAGTCGCCACCGCACTTTTATTTATCCAAAGGACTGGCTAAAAAACGAACAAAAGCCTAAGAAGTTTTACACATAGAAAACTAATAAAAAGATCAGAGATTCTGGGTAAGGGGTAAATTACGCAATGGGAAGGTGTTAGGCACCCACTACGTCCTAGGTACTCCTAGGGAGCCCTTTTCACACTTGTTGTACTAAATTGTTATTTGTTATGACATAAGTATTGTGCAAACATGATTGGGATGATGAGAAAAGAATATACAATTTTTATTGGGTTTTATTTATTTTGTGTTCGAACGGATGAACCCGCTGCCTACGTACCTTCCATCAAAGGTAAGGATCAAAACGCCGTAGTTCGGCTAAAAGATTTCCAAAAAGTGAGTTGGGTTCAATTTTAAACACAAACCCTAGGTCTTACGTTATCCACGGGAGAAAACTCAACCTTATACAAACAACAACGTCCACCATGTGAGAACAGCTTCAACTTGCCAGGGAGGGGTTAACCCTATAATAGGCAAGGAAGACTTACAATTCAATCACTAAAGACAGAAGGTGAGATTAACATCAACCACTAAGATAAATCAAACCTATAGCTCATGTATGAAAAGATTAACAATGGACAAAGCCAAAACAAGTGAATGAGTGAAGTTACTGATTATGATTATGAAAATGGAGTCAAAGTATGATTAAGATTGATTTGAAAGAAGTATTATGAAAATGGAGTTTGGAAAAAGTCAAGGACTTGAGTCCAGGTTTTTAGTTAGAAAACATGAAGAAGTTTGCACAACACTTATGTCAAGTTTGAAAGTCAAGAGTGTGAAAAGTCTAGGACATAATGAATGATGAATGGATGAGAATGGGATTGTAAAACTTCTTAGAAGGTTCACTTCTTGAAATCATATGGGAGATGATTCAAGTGTGTCCTTTGGAATAGCAATGGATAATAATAAACAAACAAAGCAAAGAAAGGCGGATATCGGATGCCAATCAATGGTCTTATACCAATCTCCTAAAACAGAACGGGATATCAGAGGCCACTCAATGGTCTTACACTAATCTCCACAGGCAAAGAAATAAAAAGCGGATACCGGATACCAATAGATGGGTTTACACCAGTCTCCTAAAACAGAATAGGATATCAGATGCCACTCAATGGTCTTACTTATACTAATCTCCTCAGAAGAAAACAAAAATGAAAAATGGAAATTAACTGCCAATCTGTCTGGACTTAGGTTAACTCCACAGATGCTCATAGGAAAACCAATGCCACATTATAGGGACTTACAATGGATCCTCACATACAAGAACAAAAGCAACAATATGGTCATAGGAATGCAAATGCCAACTTACAGGGACTTATAATTGCAACCTCTCACACAAACAGATAAACAAACTATGATCACAGGAAAACAGGTGCCAACTTACAGGGACTTATAACTGTATCCTCACATACAATCAAACAGACCAAGTCATGATCACAGGACAACAGATGCCAACTTACAGGGACTTATAACTGCAACCTCACATACAACAGATAAACAAACTATGATCACAGGAAAGCAGATGCCAACTTACAGGGACTTATAACTGCAACCTCACATACAACATCAAACAGATCATATTATGATCACAGGATAACAGATGCCAACTTACAGGGACTTATAACTGTATCCTCACATACAATCAAGTAAATGCATCAGGCAAAGATAAGATGAGTGGCCAAGGTGATGGTCTTATACTCACTTCCATATCCTAGGAGCAATGGCCAAAGAAATGGACTTACAATTGTCCTCAATGGGCAAACAACAATGATAATGTCACAAAGACAAATGAGATGATTATGTATTAATGGCAATTGATGATGATAAATGCATAACATACAAGCAAGCAAGTGCATATGAAGCAATCAGTCAATCAATGAATATCAAACAGCACACTCTATAGCCAAACAAGGAGGCTCACACAAGAGGGTTTGACTATGAAAGTCCACTGTAATTGGTAAAGGTCGCTCTTAACCTTGCCATTGAGAGGCTAAGGTGAAGCAGATAAAAAGGAGATGAGGGGTGTGCCTCATTGCTTCTATCCCTGATCAGGGAGAGCATCAAAGACAGTGTGGGAGCTCAGAAAGTAGGAACTCTCTCCACATTATTGACTCGATTAGATCTTGGGTTTTTATCTCAATGCTTCAACCATGTAATGGGAGCAAAGAGAGGACACACTGAATAGTGGGGGATAGATTGCTTATCCCTACCTTCCACCAATTGCCTTACTTGAAGGACTTTTCCTGCTTGGGACAATTTTAAACACACACAGGCATTGCCTCTTAAGGAGGACTTCAGACAGTTTGCCCAGTCAAATAACAGACCGGGTCTCCAGACTACATGAAGAAGAAAGGTTTATACCTCAAAGCAAATGCTAAATAGCAAAGCAAGCAACTAAAGCAACTAAAGTGTACCTGAAAAAGTCAAACTTATTAGTAAACAAGTCAACAGTTCAAACCAAAAGAGATGGATAAACAACAGTCAACCATAAACAGAGGTGCCAAGGCACAAAGCCAAACTCATATGAGTCACACCTACAAAACAAGGGTTAGCACAATATATAATCCAACTCAATCAAATTTGAAAGGTCTTTGGGGCATTGATGCTTAACCTGAAACAATAGCTCAATTGTAAGCTCAAAAGACCACTAGGACTAGCCTAGGGTCAAAGATGAAAGAAAAAGTCAAAACAGCAAGGAAAAGTCAACCCAAGTCATGGTCAAACATTTAAGAAGCTATCCCAATTGGATTCACAATCAAATCAATGCATCAATGTCATTTTATGCACAAAAGAATGCAAAGCATGGCAATAAGAAGCACAAATAGGTCAACAGCAAGACTTCATTTAAACGTCAACCCAAACAATCTCAAAAATTATCAAATAAATCACATTCAATCCTAACATCTAGCATGGCAAGCATGTCAAATTTCATTGCATTTGGATGAGAGGAAGGCAGTCAATTAAAATCATGAAGTCAACATAATTTCAAGTAAGCACAATGAAAGTCAACAAACATGGGTCAACTTCAAAAAATCATATCAAATTGAAAACAGAAGAGAAATGAATGAGATTAACACCAATGCAAAGTTCAAGGTGTCTAGCTATCACATATGAAATTTCATGGTCATACAATATGGTATGAGGATTTCCCAAAGGATATGGCAATGTGTAGCACAAAAAGTCAACATTTGACTAGGCAGGGAAGAAAATTCACAATCAAATGGAAAACAGCATGATTAAATCCCAAAAAATTCATACACAAACTAGACATGTAAGAGATCATTCATGCAAAATTTGGGGTCATTTGGAGGCCAGGAGACATGTGAACAAAAATCAAGAAAATGCACATCATTGGTGTGACACAAATTGTCACACCCTAGTTCAAAAAATCATAACTAGCAAACCACAAATGATAAATGCACAATCTTTATACCAAAATGAAGATGAATGAGTCTAGTTTCACCACAAAAAATTTCAGGGCCAAAGGATGCATCATCAGTATTTCACAATTGAAATGGCAAAGGGTGTCAAATATGCATACTTGTTAGGAAACCAATTACCAATTAAAATCCAGCCAATGAAAAATTAATTAAAAATCATAATCAAATACTAGACATCCATGTGAAGATGATGCAAAAATTTTCATGATTTTTGGAGTTAATTTGAGAGAGAAATGAATTTTGCAAGTTGGATGAATAATTGGAGCAAGCATGATCAAATAACATGAACTAATAGTCAAAGGTTGGTCAGCGCATGGCATTTTGGTAAATAAGGGTGCCACTGATCAAAACGCACAGCTTTGGCAAACAAAATGAAATGTTCTCATTGGCTGTTGCCAATAGAACAATAACTCGGCCAATGAGTTCAAAAACTGGGTTCTAAAACCCTAGGGTTTTAGCAGCCATGGCATTCAACCATCGATCATGAACAACAATCAACAAACAGCATCAACAATCAATCATGGCAAGGAAGTACTGTCATCATGCAACATCAAATGACAACAAGACAAGCATAAGTTCTGGCAAATTTTCTGAGCAGGACAAGATTTAACATGAACAGCATATCATCATCATCCACATGTTATCATCAGTCGAAATTCAAAAAAACATGGCAAACAGCAAGGTATTTAACAATGTTCATGCAACATTACACAAACAAAACTCAAACACGACTCATGGAAAATTCTGGGCAGCTTAAGGTTTAATAGCAGGGCATTTGTTCATTGTGTTATTACCAACATCAAAACAACATTCAAATACCAACAGACAAGCAGCATGGCACTGATGGTGATGTTCACACAGCAAACAGACGACAGTAAGACCAAGCAAGTTTCTGGGCAGACTCGATAGAGTTCATGGACAATAGGGCATCATCTTCATGTTCATCAACAAATCGAAATCAAACAACAACATGGAAACCACATGGCAACACACTCATGATGCTCATATAACAAACAGCAACCAACACACATGAGCTGGATTTCTGGAAAAAGTATAAGGGTTTCAAAACAGCAGTATTCATCATCTTCATCAATTAATCATGAAATTTGGAAGAGCCCAGAACATAAAATTAGGCATGGCAGTCGACATAACAAACATCCAGCATGCTCACTCCACCGTTCATTTGCATTAAAACACACTAGGTATCATGAATCGAAGACAAATACATTTACACACCAGATTTCAGATCCAAATATCTTACAGCATACTCAACCATTTCACACCATTTAAAGTTCATTAAAATCAGCACAACACAAGCTATCTAAAACGTGGCATGGATTAGAGAATGAAGAAATCGAGATTTTACTTGGTTATGAAGAAAATCGTGAAACAGTGATGGTTTGGATGTTTCCAGCTCAAACAAAGATCCACAATACTTGATAATGATGGATAGTTGGAGAAGCTCAGCTCAAAACCATCAAACCCAGCTCAAATCGAATTTCACCATGGACATGGCTTCATGTAGCAGTAGCATCAAATGGTATTACAGCAAGAGAATAGGGCTCCAAACAAGCTCCAAATGTTGGCCAAATGCTGAAGGAAACAAGGATGCTCGTGATTCTCTTGTGCTTCAAGCAGAAAAGTGCAAATCGAGCCAAATGGGAAATGAGAGAATGGGAATATTTCTGTGATGGCTGCTGTGTCTCTAGGGTTTATTCTGTCAGAAAATGAGCTTTTATATTTCTGTTTTACATTAGCTTAACAGATGCTAATCATGTTTTGCTAAATTAAGTGAAAATGGCCATTTGCTAATTTGTACAAAAGTGGATATGGAGGTGTAGGTTCTGCTCGAATTGGGCCTGAAACAGGCTACAAATCACCAACACATTGCTGTTTGACATATGCTTATGGATTGCTGTCCTTGATTTGCTTATATGAAGCCATTTGCCAAATTTGCATATTGGTCCAAAATGATGGTATAATGGTGGTATGTGCATGAGTTAGGGCTTGGAGCAAGTTTCAAATGACATACTAAACATATCCCAATTGGCCAAAGTGAGAAAAAATCAATGAGTCAAAAAGTCAACTATTGGTCAAACTTGATTTTTAAATGAAATAGGTCCAAAAATGCCATTTTGATTGGCAAGGTTTTGGTTCATGAAATTTATATTTTTGGAAAGAGGAGGAAAAATGTGGTTTGTAGGAAAAAACCCCACCAAATTTGGCCTTATGGTTCATGAGTTATGGCTCTTTGAAGTTCACAAATTTCTGAAATTGAATTGATCATATCTTGACAACCACACATGGGATTTGGGTGTTCTTGGACTTTTTGAAAATGGGAGAACAAGATCTTCAACTTTCATGTTGGGCAAAAATTCATTTGGATCTTGTATCATGATGTAAGTTAAAGATCAAGAAGTTTCCATTTTTGGCAGTTGAAATTACAGGTCCACTTTCTATTTTGGGAAATTTCTGATTCTACTTCAAATTCTTCCATGATGAGGTTTGACATGATAGATGAGGCTTATACAGGCATGAATGAGCTCCTTCAAATCAATTCCATCCATCAAAACACTGATTAAATCCACAGTTGACCAAGTTTGACTTTTCTAGGGTTTTGAATGACTGATGCATTTCTGATGAATTCCAAACCCTAATTCCTTGAGACTTTGACTTCAAATGATGTCCCAAGATATATGAGCTCTTGATTAATGATCATGGTGCCCAAATTCTGCAAGAATGGCCACCATCCACTGCTTTGATTGACTGTTGACTGATTTTGACCTAATTACTGATGATTGCTTCCACTGCAAGCAACAAGGTTAGACTGACAATATTTTTGTACTTTTTGAATGATAAACATATGAAAAGCAAAGATATACAAATGCAAAGTATGCTTGGTGATCAAGAATCAACCCACAAGGCAACCTACCCACTAGGAGGGAAGCAAAGGCATGCAATGATCCTTGAGACAATGATATGATATGATATGGGCCATGAGGGATCTTAGGGCCCAAAATTGGGATCTTACAAATAGTAACCAGCTCTAAGGATTTTCTTTGCCATTGCATGTCCGTTTGCATGAATGTTGAAAGAACCTTCGTGGATTTCTTTGATGAGTAGGTCGGCTTCGTGTCTATCCATGCATTCGAGTAGAACTAAATCAAAGTTTCTTTTGTATAGAACACCACCACTTAGGAAGATATTGGTTGATAACTTTCTCAAGGTCTTTTTGTCTGTGATGGATACATCATTTGGATAGTCTTGCTTCTCAAGATATTGTTTAATGTCATAAAACCAAGGCTTGCCATATGTTTCTGCTTCAACTGCCAAGCAATGTGTTGGCTCTTCTAAACATTGAATTGTAATAGCAGGTGATTCGTTAGCCCACATGACCTTGAACATAGATGACATAGTAGCCAATGCATCGGCTAACTGATTCTGCTCCCTAGGAATATGATGGAAATTAATCTCATCAAAGTAAGGGACTAGCTTCATGACATGCTCTCGGTATGGGATCAAATTGGATGTCGAGTCTCCCAATCTTCTTAGATTTGATAGATGACAAGTGCTGAGTCCCCATAAACTTCAAGAATCTTGATTCGTAGGTCAATAGCTGCTTCAATTCCCAAGATACATGGTTCATACTCCGCCATGTTATTGGTGCATTTGAAACATAACCTTGTCGTGAAGGGAAGATGAAAATCCGTTGGAGAGGTTATGACAACCCCAATTCCATTACCCAATGCATTTCAGGCGCCATCAAACACGAGCGTCCACTGCGAACCTAGTTCGGGTCCTTCTTCTGGACTGGAATCTCATAGTATCTTATGTACATGATATCTTCATCTGGGAAGTTAAGTCTCATCGATTGATAGTCCTCCACCAGCTGGTGCGCAAGGTACTCTGACAACACACTGCCCTTAATGGTCGTTTGAGTTACATACTGATTGTCATATTCCAATAACAACATCTGTTAGCGAGCAATTCTACAAGTTAATTCAGGTTTCTCGAAGATTTACTTGGTGGGATCCATCTTGGATATCAACATCGTTGTATGGCAGATCATGTACTGTCTCAGGCGACGAGCAGACCAAGCTAGTGCACAACAAGTCTTTTCTAGCATGGCGTACCTGATTTCACATTCTGTAAACTTCTTTCTCAGGTAGTAGATAGCATGCTCCTTTCTACCAGTCTCATCATGTTACCCCAGTACACATCCCATGGATTCATCGAGTACTGTCAAATACATAATTAGAGGCCTTCCTGGAACTGGTGGCACCAAGATTGGTAGTTCTTGCAGATACTGTTTGATTTTATCGAATGCACTCTGGAAATCATCATTCTGTTGGTGTAAGCCCTAGAGGCCAATACTTTTGGTACTTGTATCGAGTTATTTATTAATAATAAAAGGCATTTTTCTTTATTATGGTTGATTAATAAAGTCCCTGGAATAGATAGTCCGTTTAATGTATTAAGTGTGACTTAATCATGAGAACACATTAAACATAAGGACACTATTCTTAAAGTATTCGTAGTCGAGCTTTAGTGTGAAGTGGGATAACATTAAAGCATTAAGACTATTATGTTTGTAGACTGATGATCACATCTCATGGATCATGGATAAAGAGTTATCAAGTCTTAAACATAGGTATGAATATTAGGAGTAATATTTATACCGGATTGACCCGCTATGAGAATACTATATAGAAAGTTATGCAAAGTGTCATAAGTTATTCTCATGGTGATAATAGTGTATACCACTCTTCGACCTGAAACCACTATGGATCCTAGATGTAGAGTCGAGTGCTTTATTGCTGATCCAACGTTGTCCGTAATTGGATAACCATAAAGATAGTTGATGGGTACTCCACAAAGCATGTTGAGGGACATGAATGTCCTAGATGGAATTTGCCCATCCTGCGTAACAGGATAAATGTCTATGGGCCCAATATTGAACTGGACAAGGGTGACACGGTCTATAGCTTGTGTTCAATATAGACATAAGGGCAAAAGGGTAATTATACACATAATTATTATCACATGAGGTTTTGTCAGATCACATGACATTTTCGTGTCTTGGGTAGCAGTGATGTGTTGCTAGATACCGCTCACTATTTATTATGTTAAATGCGTGATTTAATATAATTGCCAACGTCGCGAAAACCTACAGGGTCACACACAAAGGACGGATTGATGAGAAATAGAGTAACTAAGGAACACCGTAAGGTACGGTGCACTTAAGTGGGAGACGAAATATGGTAAGGTACCAAATACTTAAGTGATTTTGGCATATTATGAGATTTGGGCCAAAATATACTTAAATGGGCTTTTTAGCTTGAAGCCCACACAAGTGGTTCTATAAATAGAACCTCTTGGGTAGAAGCATTGTCACTCCACTCAGAGAGACTCAACTCAAGTGAAGAGTTGGAATTTCATTTCTCTCTCTCTCTCTCTCTCACTCAAAGCCTTCATTCGTACCAGCTAGCACTGAGATTGAAGGAATCCGTTCGTGTGGACTGAGTAGAGACGTTGTCATCGTTCAACCTTCGTGATCGCCCCATGGATCTGTATCCAAAGGTTTTGATCGTTACAAGAGATCTGCACCAAAGTTTTGAATCGCCACAAGAGGTAACGATTCTATCACTGATCATGCCCATTCGTAAGGATCATTAAAGGAGAAAATTTTAAATTCCGCTGCCCCTTGGATGGCAATTCTCCTTCACGTTCCACCTAACAACTTGATCTTTTCTTAACAACTTGAATATTGGCTTGCAAGTAGTTGTCAGATGCAAGATGAATATGGAAATATAATTCAATCTGCCCAAGAAACGACAGACCCTCTTCTCTGTCTGAGGTGCTGGCATTTCTTGAATAGCTTTGACTTTGTCGGGATCAACTTTTATGCCTCTCTGGCTCACAATGAACCCTAGAAGCTTTCCAGATCTTACGCCAAAAGTGCATTTAGCAGGGTTTAAGCGCAATTTGTACTTCCTCAATCTTGCAAACAACTTCTTAAGATGAATAACATGCTCCTCTTATGTTTGAGACTTGGCAATCACGTCACCCACATAGACTTCAATCTCCTTATGTATCATACCATGGAAAAGAGTTACCATGGGCCTTTGATAGGTTGCCCCAACATTTTTCAGGCCGAAAGGCATTACCTTATAATAAAAAGTGCCCCATGGTGTAATGAAAATTGTTTTCTCCATATCTTCGATAGACATTTTAATCTGATTATATCCTGAGAATATGTCCATGAAGGAGAATGCAGAGAACTGAGTTGTGTTATCGACCAATACATCAATGTGAGGTAAAGGAAAATCATCTTTGGGACTAGCTTTATTAAGATCTATGTAGTGTATACACATTCGAACCTTGCCATCTTTTTTTGGAACTGGCACAATATTAGCAATCCAGTGTGGGTAAGTTGCAACAGCTAGAAAACCTACATCAAACTTCTTCTTGACCTCTTCTTTGATATTGACAACCATGTCTGGTCTTGTTGTTCTCAACTTCTGTTTGATGGGCGGGCATTTCGGCTTCAACGGTAGCTTGTGCATAACTATGTCAGTGTCGAGTCCTGGCATGTCCTGGTACGACCAAGCAAACACATGCACATACTCATGTAACAGCTTGACCATCTCCTCCTTCACATTTTGATCCAAGGAAGCTCCAACCTTGAATTCCTTTCAATCCTCCTTAGTCCCCAGATTGATCACATCCACTAGCTCCTGATGAGGCTGAATCATTTTTTCCTCTTGTTTCAAAAGTCTGGCCAACTCTTCTGGGAGTTCGTAGTCTTCCTTACCATCCTCTTCAGCTTGGTTAATCGGGAGGTCGAAGTCATAGGGAATTATAACATTGTCGTGTTCAATGGATTCAGTTATTAATAATTTGCATGACGACGATTTTTCATTTTAGAGGAAGATTTTGAAAAATGAAAGTGATGTGAAATAAAAAAAATTGTTTATTTATTTGTCAAAAAATTAAAGAGATGAAAGACAAAGATCTCAAAAATGTGCTTTGTATTGATGATAAGGCTTAAATATTAACACAAAATGGGCCCTATAAAGCTATCCATATGCCTTGGGCATGGCATTGGATGTTATTTTAGAAAACAATAAATTACTTTGAACAAGAAACTATCTCCGGAACATCTGTTGCCTTCCAGTTAGTGAGAGCAGCATCCGGAGGTCCACAAAACACCATCTTAGATAAATATGGATCTTCATCTTCAAGAGCATTTACTTGATCATCACTTCGGGAACCAACTTTGGAGAATATTTCTTGGATGCTAGGAACTTTCCCTTGATGTATCTTCTGATCTTTGAACAGTTCAATAGACGGCTGATATCCCAATCCACACTTGTCTTTCTTCTCTGGTAATTCAATCACTGTGCCCGAACTTCCAGGGCAACCAACTTCAATTGCAGCTTTCACACTCTTCCACGAGGACATGACCCCTTTGGGTTCTTCGACATGTTTCGACTTAGTTTGGACCACATTGACCATTTCAAGGGCCTGGAAAGAAGTTTCAACAATGTCTTCACCTACTTTAATGTATCTGAATGAAGTTAGATGGCTAACGAAAATATCTTCCTCTCCGGATACTGATACCAGCTTACCAGAAGTAACAAACTTCAGCTTCTGGTGGAGTGTCGAGATGACAGCTCCAACAACATGGATCCAAGGTCTACCTAATAGACAACTATAGGCATGCCTAATATCCATTACCTGGAAGGTAATACGGAAAGTTTGAGGGCTAATCAGGATTGGAAGGTCAATCTCCCTAGTAACCATTTGCTTAGAACCATAAAAAACTTTCACTATCAAAGCATTGGGTCTCATTTGCGCCCCTTCAATATTCAATTGTGCTAGGTTAGTCTTTGGAAACACGTTCAAGGATGAACCTGTATCTACCAATACTCGAGCCAAAGTAACATCTGTACACTTAATGGAGATATGAAGCGCCATATTATGTTCTCGCCCAATAGGGGGTAAATCATAATCAGTGAACATCAAACAACTACTAGCATTGGGATTAGCAACCAGTTCATCAAACTGATTAACACTGATGTCTTCTTCCATATAAGCTTCGTTCAAGAACTTCAATAGAGTTGTCCTATGAGCCTTAAAACTCATAAGTAGAGAAAGAATGGAGATTTTTAAAGGAGTCTGGTTGAGCTGATCTACGACCATGTAGTCACTCTTCTTGATGATTTTCAAGAAATCTCTATCCTCTTCAGCATTCACTGCTTTCTTAGATGAGCCTTCTCATGTTTATGAAGGATTGACCTATTTCCCCTTTGTTGGTTCAACTGTTGGTGCACTTTCCTGGATTGGGATCACTTCAGGAGCGAAAACCCTTCCACTTTGAGTCACACCACTAGCTCCAACAATGTTAGTCACATCTGGTTCTTTTAAGATTACTGGTTTGTTACCCACATAAACTACAGGCTCATAGTTCCAGGGTACTGCTTTGCTACTTACAAATGAGAATGGAGCGGGAACATAGATAACCATTGGTTCAATCTTCTTCAATGGCTCTAGGTCAACATTTCTCTGATAAGGGACCACAAAAGGCTTGGGATGCCTCTCTTGATCAAACACAGGCACAATCGCAACAACATCTTCATCAATCTTTTCTTTGGTGAGCTGAATAACCCGCTGATCCATTAAACATTGAAGACAAATTTTGAATTATCACACTGATCAGGGTTGGATGAACATACCATACAATTATCATGTACTCCCTTCATCAATTCTGCTTCTATCAATCTTGCATGGATCACTCTTAAAAGTGTCTTCAACTTGAACACATCTTTTATCAATCCATCACCAGTTGAACTTTCTATAGCATTGACACCTAAACCATCATGTTTAGGCAAGGGATTGTTCCCCACATTTGGAACATCAGCAAAAGACAATATTTTCTGATCTATCAACTCTTGTACCCGGAGCTTGAACACTTTGTAATTCTCTATTATATGACCCTCTGAATTAGCATGAAAGGAATATCTAGAATTCTCATCATACCAAGGCTTATGAGGCTTCAACATTTGAGGTAACGCCCTAGGCACGACAGTCCCATTTTGAATTAGATACGGTAGAAATTAAGTGTAAGTCATTGGGATAGGAATGGTATTTGCATTATTGTACTATTGATTTGACCTCTGTTGGTTTGGTCGTTGCTGCTGAACTGGATGTGGTTGATTATTCTGTTGATTTCTCTGTTTATATTGAGGTAAAGGAGCCTGTAACTGAGGTTGTGGAGCTTGATATTGAGGAACTAGAACTTGATACTGAGGTACCGGAGCTGGAATAGGAACAAGAGCAAGTGGATGATAAGGCATGGTTGGATATTGAGTAGCTTCTACGTAAGGGTACTGATAATAAGGCATAGAAGCAGGAGCCCTGGGTGGTGCCCTCCCCATTTGAGAAGAAATGGCACTAGTCTCGCCCTCCTTCCTCTTAAATCCATTGAAAGGCTTCTTCAAGATTGGTTGGCTGCTGGAACCTCCCTGGATTTTACCACTCTTCAGTCCTTCTTCTACTATTTCTCCCATGATCACCATGTCAGAAAATCCTGTGGGCACACTACTAATCAACCTTTCATAATATTGGCCCTGCAAGGTACCCATGAAAATGTCAATCAATTCAAGATCAACTAATGGCGGGTGCACCCTTGCAGCCAATTCTCTCTAGCATTATGTGTATTCTTTAAAAGATTCATTGTCTTTCTGGGCCATACTCTGAAGTTGAGTATGGTTTAGTGCCATGTCAGTATTATATTTGTATTGCTTTGCGAATGCTTCAGCCATCTCATCCCAAGTGTGGATGTTGCTATATTCCAACTGCATGTACCAGTCCAAAGATGCCCCAGTTAGACTATCCTGAAAGCAATGGATCATGAGCTTATCATCTCTGGCATAGGCAACCATTTTTCTACAGTACATTTTCAAATGTATGTTAGGACATGTGAGGCCTTTGTATTTTTCAAATTCCGGCGCTTTGAATTTTGGAGGAATCACCATGTCTAGGACTAGACACATCTCCAAGGCACTCAATCAGGTTGAGTTATGTCCTTCCAAGATTCTTAGCTTTTCGAACAAAGCACGACACATCAAGATAGCCTCAGAATCCTATGCATCAGTAGGGATGACCATTAGAGTAACTCCATTGTAATACTACACTTCAAATTCGTCTTGGAGCTCCTCATAGGTGCGAGGAATAACCACTTAATTGACCACTAGAGGTCCTTGCGTAGAGACTTCATCAGCTACTCAATAAGTATGCGCAGGTGGAGGCACATGAGTTCTTTCAGGTGGTGGAACAAAATCTGGAGGAAGATCGTAGATAACGGGATTTGGAATAGGAACTGAAGGTCCTAAATGGAGAGCAACCCCTTGAACTAGAGCATCGTTCCTTGCAGCAGCGGCAACACAAGCCTCTTCTTCCCTTTTAACCAGAGCTTGTATAGCCTCAAAGATCTGCTCAATTTTGCTTTTTACAGAGTCCATCTCCTCTCTGAAGGCAACTTGTTCTTCTCGAATTATATCCATGATTCTTCTTGTGTTGGAGCGAGTAGCGTATGCACGTTGAGGAGTCATATTGAAATACTGGAGACGAGTGTAATGGTAAATTCATGATCATCAAGCTATGGATAAGCAAGACATCAAATAACAAGAGTCACCACCGCGCTTTTATTGTTTCTAAGGGAAAAGGGAAAAGTACGAACAAAACCCATGAATAAGAAGTTTTCAAATCAAAACTAATAAAATGCCAGAGATTACAGGGAAGGGGGTTGGTTACACAGAGGGAAGGTGTTAGCACCCAAAGTGTCCTAGGTACTCCTAGGGAGCCCTTTTTTGTATGCATATGTGTTTTTGTACAAATGATGTTTGCAAACAAATAGAATGGGGGGATGAGAAAAGAACTCATTAATTATACTTTTGTGTTTGACAAGACCTTCGGACTTGTGCCTACGTACCAACATAAAATGAGAGATCAAAACCTCGTAGTTCGTGGTATAAATTTCAAAGTGGATGCATTGATTTTAACAAAAATTAAGTTTGAGAGGCACAAAGGCCTAAAATGGTTTGAATGAGTTAGTTCTTTTTGGCTTTTGAAAATTTGAAGTCAAGTATAGTTAAGTATATTTACAAATTTGATTAAGAAAAGATTTTGAAAATGCAATGGCATAAGGCAAAAGTTTCTAGTTTGCAATATGGTCCAAGTTTAGAAAAGCAGACACAAGAAAAGAAGATTTTTAAAAGGAGGGAGAGATTTTGAAATTAAAGAAGTGGGGAAGAGATGAAAAGACTAATCCTAAGCATAAAATTAAAAGTTGAGAGTTGAAAAGATCTGACCAATGGGATGCAATCCAGTAGACAAGAATGCCATATAGAAAACCAAATTCCCTTGGACATTAGAATCAAGTAACAAACAGGGCATAATATATCAACTTGAAGAGAAAGGCATCAAATAAAGATATCCACATCCAAGCTTAGAAACTCCATGATCTTCTTCAACTTTGCCCATGTAGCAGATGAATTCCACAATGCCACAAGTCCCAGGTTCAAAGTAACAGCTTTACAATGATCATGTTGTAGATGAACTCAAATGGATCTTCAATGATGTATCAGATGACGTTTCAGATTACAAGCACTTGGTTACATGAAAGTTGGCATTGGCCAAGTTCTTTTGCATAAGGAGTGTTGCCTAAATTCTAAGTCCAATTGTCTCATATTAACCAACAGTCAACATATAATATTTTTTAGGGGTTTTACTCTTATTATGTACATTAAGGGTCAAAGACAACACAAGAAATCACAATATGCACAAACAAAATATATCACAAAATATGGTCCAAGTGGACAAAGTGAAAATGACATTAACATAACCAATTAGAATGGTTTGAATAATGGCAAATGAATAAAGCTTAAAAATAAAGTGCATTAAAGTAAATGACTTGAAATTAAATGTTAGTCGTTAATGAGTTAGAAGTTAGTATTGCTTTTGCTTTTGCTTTAAGTCATTCTTTGGAGAACACCCAACCCACTTATCACAAGCATGAATCCTTGAACCAAGACATCTTCCAAAGGAAGGAAAACATGCCAAGTTTCCACATAATACCACGAACGAGGGGAGATTTACAATCTCACTAAATAGAATGTTATGCCTTTTGTGTAAAAAATTTAGCGTTATGTTAAGCAATCGTAGTTGTACTTATGTAGAAGTCACAACTATTTGAGGCCGGGCAATAGAATTTTGGTGTTAATGCATGTTAGAGACATAGTATAATGAACTATGCTCATGAAACATACCACACACAAAAAGAATATGCAAAAGTGGGGCCTAATCTCATCCATACTTATGTTGATTTTTCAATCAACTAGCCTTAGGATATATAGACATTATAGGTCCATGACATGAATGCATAAAGAAGGGGAATAAGATGAGGAGGGAGGGGAAATAAATCAAACTCAAATTTGACAAAGGAGGACTTTTACCAAATTAAGATCATTCATTCATTTTGGGAGATGGAATATACATTTCATCAATCCCCTAAATCCAATGATCTTAATCTAACAAAGTCAAATCAACCTTGACCAAGGCCCAACAACACAAGTCAAACTTACAAAGTCAATTAAAATGGCTCAACACAATTATTTGACAATTTTTCAATTTAAAAATACTAAAAATAGTGCATTAAATTAAATATGGTTGGTCAATTTCCTAAAACCTCATAAAAACACCAAAGAAATGGCCATGAGATTTATCATAGGTCAAACAAGGTCAAAGGACCTTGGAGAAATTTTTTCATAATTTTTGGAAACTTAAAAGTATTTTTAAACAATTAAAAATATTCACAAAATCAATTAAATCATGAAAAATACTAATAACGATCCAAAAAATAATTTTAATTCAAAATATGAAAGAGGATTTTATTTAATTTTTTTTGGTGAAACTCATATTTTTTGGATCAATATTAAAATTAATATGAATTAATGAAAATCAAAGGAATAAAATCAAAATCAGAAATTATAAAAAAATGCGGACCATTTGATCTCCCTCATTAATTGAGGTGGTAGATCAAATGGCCACAAACGCGCGTTCCATGATGGAACTGAGTCAGCGCGCCACATAAGTGGTAATCAAAACCAACACTTGTGATTAAAATATTTTGAAATGGATCAATGGTTCTGAACCGTAGTGTCAATTGAGTTGCTTCGATTTAACCTCAAAGCAACTCAATCTTCTTGCCTATATTCGTAGGACTTCAGATAACCAAAGATCCAATAGAATTGATAAGAATTGAGTGAGAATCAAAGAGAAGAAAAAATCTGGAAAATACCTTTAATGTTGTGCAGAACTTGATCTCTCTTGCTTCAATTCACGTTTGATCTTGCTCCAATAGCTTGCAGAAGTGGATTAGGATTAGTACAAAGCTTTGGATCCTGGAGTTTTTGAATCTCCAAACAGTAAGATTCAAACTCAATTTTTAAGTGAAAATTATCAGGTTTTCCTTTGAATTGTGGGGGTTTGAAGAGTGGAGGCAAAGCTGGCGCACAAGGGTCCTTTGAAATGAGCTCAGAGGGTCTCTATTTATAGAAAATTGAAGTGTTATTTGAACACTTGAAATTTCTTCCAAAATTGGCAATGCAATGTTCATGCTTGCATGGTGTGTGCAGGACCATGAAGCAACTCACTAAGGTCCAAATTCAACTGTGCTGAAGTCTGAATGAAGCTTGAATGGAAAGGCAAAGTGAAATGATCATTTGAAGTTTGATTTTGCCACCTGATGCAGGCCTGTTAACACCATGCGAAGCCCTAGCAAACCTCATCCAAAATGAATGAATTACGCCTCTTTGGAAATCTTAGATCAAGAGGAACAAATCTTATGTGGAACACTTTTCCATTTGGAACTTGGATCAAGGTGAATTTTGAGGTGGAAGTTTGGAAATTTCAACATGTTGAAAAATATTCGAAGTGTCAAGTCATATACTTCAATATTCCGTCTTGCTTAACTTTTTATGTGAGCTCCAAATGAGAAAAGTGTATTCATCAAAGTTGTATCTCTTTCAAAAACATTCAAAATAGTCACCAATTTGACATCATTTGGATTTAGAATGAGTGAGTTGTGCATTTTTGAAGTTGAGGAAAATCACTTGTTCAATGGTATTGGTCCAAAATGACCTATAGTGTATCCTCATATCACATGCTCATAAAAGTTGATTTAGATCTCACTCCAAACATAAAAGTTAAAGTAGACCCATTGAATTTTATTGTGCAACTTGGAAATCTTTTATCTCATAAAAATTGAGCAAGTTATGGCCTTGGGAAGTTGACTTTCAAATTAGGATATAGACAAAATGACCTATAATGTTTCAACATAGAAATTGATTTTCGAAACAAAATTAGCTCTAGACCTCAACATGAAATTTGTTTGGAATGCCGTTTAGAGTAACTTTTATCTTGGGAACATTTTCATATGATGAAAATTATAGGAGATAGGGTCTAGGGAGACCCAGTTTGGTGAGATGAATTCATCTGGCCAACCAACATCAACCAACTTGCTAACTTGCAATTCCCTTGTCTTTTTAGGCTCATGGTAGATCATATATTCATAAGATGATGAATTTTGAAGTATCCCCTAAGAAATTTGATCAATTGGTGAAGAAACTTGTTAAAGAAGTTACTCAAGATACCTAGACAAACTAGGGTTTCCAATGCAAACCAATTTTAAAACTCTTGAAGAATATTTGATAAAAATAACATGTAAAGATCATTGGGACTCATATATGATGCTTATATCCATTGTGGATCATTCCTTGGTTGTGCTCTTAGCCATGAGGGTCTTAAACCCTAGATGTAAACTTGATAGATCAAGGGTGATCATGTTGGTGTAAGCCCTAGAGGCCAATACTTTTGGTACTTGTATCGAATTATTTAAGGCTTTCTCTTTATTATGGTTGTTTAATAAAGTCCCTAGAATATCTAGTCCGTTTAATGTATCAAGTATGACTTAATCATGAGATCACATTAAACATAAGGACACTATTCTTAAAGTATTCGTAGTCGAGCTTTATTGTGAAGTGGGATAACATTAAAGCATTGAGACTATTATGTTTGTAGACTGATGATCACATCACATGGATCATGGATAAAGAGTTATCAAGTATTAAACATATGTATGAATATTAAGAGTAATATTTATACCGGATTGACCCGCTATGGGAATACTATATAGAAAGTTATGCAAAGTGTCATAAGTTATTCTCATGGTGATAATGGTGTATACCACTCTTCGACTTGAAACCACTATGGATCCTATATGTAGAGTCGAGTGGTTTATTACTGATCCAACCGTAACTGGATAACCATAAAGACAGTTGATGGATACTCCATAAAGCATGCTGAGGGACATGAGTGTCCTAGATGGAATTTGCCCATCCTGCGTAACAGGATAAATGTCTATGGGACCAATATTGAACTGGACAAGGATGACACGGTCTATACCTTGTGTTCAATATAGACATAAGGGCAAAGGGGTAATTATACACATAATTATTATCACAGGAGGTTTTGTCAGATCACATGACATTTTCGTGTCTTGGGTAGCAGTGATGTGTTTCTAGATACCGCTCACTGTTTATTATATTAAATGCGTGATTTAATATAATTACCAACGTCGCGAAAACCTACAGGGTCACACACAAAGGACGGATTGATGAGAGATAGAGCAACTAAGGAACATCGTAAGGTACGGTGTACTTAAGTAGAATACGAAGTATGGTAAGGTACCAAATGCTTAAGTGATTTTGGCATATTATGAGATATGGGCCAGAATACACTTAAGTGGGCATTTTGGCTTGAAGCCCACACAAGTGGTTCTATAAATAGAACTCTTGTGCAGATGCATTGTATGGGAATACAACACAACTGAAGAGTTGGAATTTCGTATCTCTCTTTCTCTCACTCAAAGCCTTCATTCATAACAGCTAGCACTGCGATTGAAGGAACTCGTTCGTGTGGATTGAGTAGAGACATTGTCATCGTTCAACGTTCGTGATCGCTCCATGGATTTGTATCCAAGGTTTTGATCGTTACAAGGGATCTGCAACAAAGGTTTGAATCGCCACAAGAGGTAACGATTCTATCATTGATCATGCCCATTTGTAAGGATCACTAAATGGAGAAATTTTTAAATTCCGCTGCGCCTTGGATGGCAATTCTCCTTCAGATCATGCCCTACCTACAAAAGAGTTAGGCTAATACAAAAACATATTTTTGGTATTTTAGTTGGTAAATGATAAAATACAAAGTATGATACAATCACATGGTGCTTGGTGATCTCTCCCAAAACAAACCCAATTTAAGAGGGGTAAGGAGGATGCCAAGGTATGATCCCAATGCTAATGCATATGGTGAAATTACATGAGGGATCTTAGGGTCAAAGTTGGGGTCTTACAGCTGTCCCTATTTAAGGAAATTCTAACTGAGGAGGCGAAGGTTAAAATCTTCATATTGACTCAGTAGAATGGGCTTAAATAACAACATATAGAAACAAATTTTGGTCCCTAAGAGACCTCATGATTCATATGATATGAATGTAAAACGAATTCTCTGTGGGGAAATATCGCCATAAAGGAAAAGAAATCCAAGAGACTGAATGTCCGCATGAGCATAATGCATTCCGTAACGAAAGCTCACTAGGGAGACAGAGACTCTAAGGGGATAAAAGGGTTAAGTGTAGGCCAAACTACAACTTAAAAACTGTTGGGGGACTAGATGAATTCCATAAAAATGGAAAGACTCAGCCGGGGAAACAAAAACATCTGCAGCGGGAAGCGAGTAGATCAGGATAAAACTGAAGCACTTGAATAATGCAGGAAAGGAGATTTCACTAAGGAAACACGCACTAAACTCAACCGGGGAAGAAGTAAACTTCAACACAGGAGGAGCAAAAATTTATTATCCATTACCTGTTACTGGGTAAGGAGATAATAAAGATCTGACAGAGAGGACACCCATCATCAGTTAGGATGAACATATCAAGGATGACTCACTGGGAATTGCTAGGAGGTTGTATTTATTACCGGTTGCTGGGTAAGAATAGCCTTGCTGGGGAAAAATGCATAAATAAGATTTACAACTACCACTTACTGGGCAGAAGACCAAATATGAGAATATCTGTTACCGATTAAAGTGAACATATCAAGGATAGACTCAAAAGAAAGAAAATCCGTCATCGATTAAGATTAGTGTAATACCCCAAAATTTACCCTTCATTTTTCCTAAAAGCAAACGCTTTACACCTCATGCATGCATTCATTTTTAGGTCATTTAACATTAGATACATTGCATTTCATCATGTCAATCAGAATTAGATCCAAGAAACTTAAAAAAAAAAATTAATTAAATAAATAAATAAAATATAACAAATTTTTTTGGACTTGGGTCTCCCTCATTTGAGCCCACTACCCACGAAAATCAGTCTATAAATACTGAAGTTTCAGTAGAGGAAAACACACTTGGAGTTACACTGGGAGATTCACTGGAGAAAGATTTTGAGAGAAGGAAACCTAGGAACTACTCTGCAGCGACCTTCAGGCAGCCCTGAGAAGTTCACTCCGCCTCACACAAACCCTAGTATTACTTTGCAGATCCGGCCGTACCATTCAATCTTAATCAATCTCTCCAATCAGGTTTGCCATATATCCATCATCTTTATGCCTTTAATTTGAATGCTCTAAATGTATGAGGTATTATGGGTGAATTTGATACCCTTTTGATGCATGTGTTTGACAAGAGGTTTAGGCCTCCTACCCTTGACTGCTTTTTGTGAGCTTTTTTTGTGAATTTTGATGGAATTATTCATGTGGTTACATTTTGATTTAGGGGCAACTCTTGGTTACCCTATTTTGTTTCTCTAACCTGTCTTTGTGTTGCCATGGCATTGTTTTCCCTGGATTTCACCTTGTTTGTCTAACCTTTCTGTTGAGTTTTCGGGAGGGCTCACATACTCTTGCAGGGATACCATCCGGAGGTTTATCCTGATTAATCGTATTGATTGATTTTCTTTGATGGTCTAGCTGGAGAGATCTCAGGGTTGCTAATCCTTTAATTGCTGTAACTTCGGATCTTTATCCGTGTGGTAATTTTTTCCTTTTCTCGTACTTTATCGCTTTCTTAGCTGGAAGACCTCGATAGGAGGCAATGTTTGAGCCCCTTGGTGGAATTTTACTTTGAGATACATGTTTTGTGTTTTGTATTCATATCCCCACATGTAGCGCGGTTCCTTCGTCAAGGGCTGCCTGTTTGCCCACGAGCATCCCAAACCCTAAAACCCAAAGCAACACGTGTACTCCTTCTACTACAGGCGAGTAAGTCTCCAAAGGTCGAGCATCCGGTAGATTGCATAGTGACGTCGTTCGTCCAAAACCCAATCCACAACCCCGTAGTTAGCCGAACTACGACTTGCTCTGATTCTCATTCCAGATGAGATACGTAGGCATAAGACGCGATGTCTTAGAGAGCACACATCCCCCAACCCATAGGTCAGCGGAGCTACGAAGACTCTGATTCTCGTATTCATATGAGATACGTATGCAGTGGATGCG
This sequence comes from Lathyrus oleraceus, assembly GCF_024323335.1. Lineage (NCBI taxonomy): Eukaryota > Viridiplantae > Streptophyta > Magnoliopsida > Fabales > Fabaceae > Lathyrus > Lathyrus oleraceus. The sequence continues at coordinate 492,364,736 of NC_066583.1, forward strand.
ACATCCGCGCGAGTCATTTCTCTTAAACCTTTTTAGTAAATAAACACATTAGGTAAACCCACACCCTTTAGACAAAAACCACAAAAGTGGATCCCGTAGAGTACTATGGATGCGTAGGGGTGCTAATACCTTTCCTTCGCATAACCGACTCCCGAACCCAAGATTTGGTTGCGAGACCCCGTCTTGTCCTTTCCTTTTTCAGGTTTACTTCGAGCGTTTCCTTTCCCTCCTTTGGGATGAATAACGCACGGTGGCGACTCTTCTGTCATTTTCTTTCGCCGGTTGTTTTTTCGCGCATAGTATTTTTCAGGTTGCGACAGCTGGCGACTCTGCTGGGGAGTAACAAGTTGACCTCTTGCTGGTCCATCTTCCCTAAGCGAGTCCCTCCTAGGTTTTGTGATTTCTTGTTCATTGGGTGTTCATGCTTTTGTACATTTATTTACTTACTTGCTTGCATTCATCTACTGTATCTGTTGGAGCTGTTTTTTGTTTGTTGGGATGGGATGTTCTACGAGAGATAAGCCCATTACCCAGGCTTGAGTGTACACACAGGTTTTAGAGTGGATGATCATGAGGCTTGCGTGGCATGTTGCTACGTTAAGTCGTTCGTGAAGAACCACACCCAGAAGAGGTTTCTTTTGGATATATTATGTCCTACGGATGTTCCGTAACAACATGATGTTCCTTTAGGAATCGTCGACTCTGGTGACCATTTCCCGAGAACTCAGTCGAGGCCTCTCCTCCGAGACATGATTATGTTAGCTCTGGTGGGCGCATTCTCACTGATCAATCAGAGGACCCCGAGACTGGGAACTTGCTTTAGGATGTCCTATTGAGGGGAGTCAGTGGAGGTCTTTTGTCCCGTAATAATGCCAAACCTTCAGTGGTAAACGTATTATTCGCGACTGAAGGGCTGAAGTTGACGAACTTCTGTTCTTAGAACCTACCAGTGAGGGGCGGGCTAAATTCAGGAAACCTTAACCTCCAACCAACCCGGTTTTCTTGAGCAGAGCTTTGATCTTATATTATATTCTTCAGTGGGTTTTCTCTTCAGATAGTGTAACCTGACAGATGTTCAAGCAGATACAACAATCCTGATTTCCATGCCACTGCATTGCATTCACATCATTGCATCACATCATTCGGCATTCATATCATTCACACATGTTTATCCATTTCTGTGGGGTTTATATCTTCTACTTGATTCTAGTCGGAACTTTCTTGGTTCTCATCAACGGCTTAGTCTTTTTTTACATCGTTTATCTATTGAGAGACTGGAATCAAGGGGGTAGAATACCTTTGGAATTGATAAACATGTCATTGCATTTACATATCCATTAGCGTGTCTTGCATAACAGGTACTGCCACAGTGTTCTCAGTTTGTTTGGTGTTCAATCAGTGTGTGGATAGCTGACTCAGGCATTCACCGATACGGTACCCGAAGGAATCAACAGAGAGCGATGGAGAGCCTACAAGCAGAGCTCGCCGAGATGAAGATTCGCATGAATCAATTCATGGATTTGGTTCAAGGGGTGGCTCAAGGACAGCAGGAGCTTAGATTGTTGGTACAGAGGGATCCCTCTATTACTCAACCAGAGACGTTGGCTGATCCTCCAGCTGGAGAGGCTAATGGTCCCAACGGACCGGGGCCTATCCCGATCCCGCATGTCAACCTAGATCAACAACCCATTCAGGATGGTCAGGATGATCAGTTCCCCTTGCTTCAGGAAGACTTTGGCATGGACCCCATGTTTAGAAGATTGGAAGAGAGGTTGAAAGCAGTGGAAGGACATAATCTTCTTGGAGTAGATGTTGCTGACTTGGGGCTGGTCCCAGGTGTGAGAGTGCCACCGAAATTCAAGGTCCCGATATTTGACAAATACCATGGCAGCTCTTGCCCCAAAACTCACGTGCAAGCCTATTTCCGTAAAATGGTTGCATACGCTGATGACGAGAAGCTACTTATGTACTTCTTCCAGGATAGCCTAGCTGGGGCATCCTTGGAATGGTATAGGAGGCTGGACAGAGCCCACATCCGTTGCTGGAGGGATTTGGTAGAGGCTTTCGTGAAGCAGTATCAGTATAATGCAGACATGGCTCTGGACAGAACTCAACTTCAGAATCTGTCTCTTAAAAGCAATGAGTGCTTCAGGGAATACGCTCAACGCTGGAGGGATACATCTTCCCGTGTTCAGCCTCCTATGTTGGAAAAGGAAATGGCCAACATGTTCATGAATACGCTGCCTGGACCTTATCTGGAGCGTCTGGTGGGGTGCAATGCTTCCAACTTTGCTGATGTGGTCTCTACTGGAGAAAGGGTGGAGAATTACCTAAAGACCTATAAGAGCCAGAGTGGAGGTGGATCCTCATCAGGGGTGAAGAAGCCGTTCATTCAGGGACAGAAGAGGGGAGAAGGGGATGCAAATGCCATATCTTCTTATCAGAACAGGGATAACCGGAAGAATAACTTTCAGAACTATCATCAACAACCATATGTTACGGCTGTGACCATTCCAGCTGCAGCACCACTACAACAACAACAACCACAACTTCAACCAGCTCAGTACCAACGACAGCAACAACCGGGTAACATACCCGCTTATCAACAGAGGCAAAGGATGATGGACCGATGTTTCGACACCCTTCCAATGTCGTACGCTCAGTTGCTTTCTAGTCTTCAACAACTACAACTTATGCAACTGCGCACTCTGGCTCCTCCTGTTGGTAGACTTCCGGTGGGTTACGACGCCAACGCTAGGTGTAGCTTCCACTCTGGGGCACCTGGCCACAACATTGAGAACTGCAAAGCTTTTAAGCACGTAGTTCAGGACCTCATAGATTCAAAGGCCATCGACCTTGCACCGGCTCCGAATGTCGTTAACAATCCCATGCCCCAGCATGGTGGTGCGAACGTTAACATGATAGAAGGAAAAGCCAAGTCCATTAAGGATGTGTTGAAGTTGAAGACTCCATTATTGGATATCAAAGGATGCTTGCTGAAGGCCGATGTTTTCCCCGGTTGTGGGAAGGGTTGTTTGGATTGTGCCACTCAGAGTGGAGGTTGTTTGAAGCTACAGCAGGGTATCCAGGCCTTGCTCGACAAAGGTATCCTCCAGGTTGAAGATTTATCTGTCCAAGAGTCTATGGAAGAGGTTAAAGCGGGTGCCTCTATCTCATCCTTTAAGCAGGCACGGGCCGTGGTGGAGTCAGGTGTTGCTCCCGGTTGGGGGCGTCTGTTGGAATTACCAGTGAAAGAAGATAAGTTCGGGATTGGGTATCAGCCAGTTTTGACTTCTACAACACTTCAGGGGCCGATCACTTTCTCCAATGCTGGCATCATTCAGTATGGTCAAGTCTCTGCGGTCAACAATGAAGATGGGGATAGTGATTGCGACATCGACAACTGGGTGCGTCCGAGGATCCCGGGTGAAGTCATCAACAATTGGTCTTCTGAAGAGATTATCCAAGTCACTCTTCTTGAAGAGTAATTTTCTTTGTTTATTCATGCATATCCAAGTCTTACGTTCCGCCCGGGGCGTAATGACTCATTGTAGGGCCCGTCTATGTGACACTTGCATTTTTATCATAAATAAAGGACGTATTTTTGCATTCAAATATTTCGTTCCCTGTCTTTCTATTTTTGCAGTTTTTCAAAATAAAAAAAATGGCAATGTTTTGTTTAGTTTCCACTTTTTTTTCACACTCATAAGCACATACCATCACTCATGTAGATGCACATCACCGGATCCTATTGATAACGGTTCTGCTATGGCTCGCTTCGACTTTGAAAATCCAATCTTTCAAGCTGAAAAAGAGGGTGATGAAGACTGTGAACTCCCTGAAGAACTTGCCAGGTTCTTAAAACAGGAAGAAAGGGTCATTCAACCGCATCAAGAGTTTGTTGAAGTGATTAATCTCGGCACCGAGGACGCCAAGAGAGAAATCAAGATAGGGGCTGCTTTAGAAGACAATGTGAAGAAAAGGGCTGATTGAATTGCTGCAAGAATACGTTGACATCTTCGCCTGGTCTTATCAGGACATGCCTGGGCTGGACACAGACATCGTGGTACACCGCTTGCCTCTCAAAGAAGGTTGTCCTCCGGTCAAGCAGAAGCTCAGAAGAACAAGACCAGAGATGGCTGTCAAGATAAAGGAAGAAGTACAAAAGCAGTTGGATGCAGGGTTTCTAGCAGTCACCAATTATCCGCCATGGGTTGCAAACATCGTCCCAGTACCTAAGAAGGATGGAAAGGTACGGATGTGTGTCGACTACCGGGATCTGAACAGAGCTAGCCCTAAAGATGATTTCCCATTACCTCACATCGACGTTTTGGTGGATAATACAGCTCAGTTCTCGGTATTCTCCTTCATGGATGGCTTTTCTGGCTATAACCAAATCAAGATGGCACCAGAAGACATGGAAAAGACAACTTTCATAACCCCATGGGGCACCTTCTGCTACAAGGTGATGCCGTTTGGTCTGAAAAAAGCCGGAGCAACATATCAACGAGCTATGGTAACTCTGTTCCATGATATGATTCATCATGAAATCGAGGTTTATGTGGATGATATGATTGCCAAATCTCAGATAGAAGAAGAACATTTGGTGAATTTGCAGAAACTGTTTGAGCATTTGAGGAAATTCAAACTAAGACTTAACCCGAACAAGTGCACTTTCGGGGTGAGATCGGGAAAATTGCTGGGTTTTATCGTTAGCGGAAAAGGGATTGAGGTGGATCCCGACAAAGTAAAAGCGATACAGGAAATGCCAGAGCCAAGAACAGAGAAGCAAGTCCGTAGTTTCTTAGGGAGGTTGAACTACATTGCAAGGTTCATCTCTCACCTAACAACCACGTGTGAGCCAATTTTCAAATTGCTGAGGAAAGATCAGGCTATCAGGTGGAATGAAGATTGTCAAAGGGCTTTCGAGAAGATAAAAGAGTACCTACAGAAACCTCCGATCCTTATACCTCCAGTTCCTGGGAGACCTCTGATAATGTACCTATCAGTGACTGAGAACTCGATGGGGTGTGTATTGGGACAGCATGACGAGTCTGGTCGAAAAGAGCATGCCATATACTACCTTAGCAAAAAGTTTACCGACTGTGAAGTCAAATATTCGCAGCTTGAGAAAACTTGCTATGCTTTGGCCTGGGTTGCTCGCCGACTGAGGCAATATATGTTGAACCATACTACCTTGTTGATTTCTAAGATGGATCTAGTGAAATACATATTCGAGAAGCCAGCTCTCACCGGAAGGGTTGCCCGTTGGCAGATGATTTTAACAGAATATGATATCCAGTATACGTCGCAGAAAGCCATCAAAGGTAGTATTCTGCCAGACTACCTTGCCGAGCAGCCGATTGATGATTATGAGCCGATGAAGTTTGAGTTTCCAGATGAAGACATCATGTTCCTCAAGATGAAAGACTGTGAAGAGCCAGTTGTTGAGGAAGGACCTGATCCAAACGAAAAGTGGACTTTGTTGTTTGATGGGGCTTTCAATGCTAGAGGAAGCGGAATTAGCGTTGTCATTACTACTCCGAAAGGTGCCCACATGCCTTTCACCGCTTGTTTGACTTTTGAGTGCATAAATAATGAAGCTGAGTACGAGGCCTGTATTGTGCGTATTGAGCAAGCCATTGATATGAGAATCAAGACTCTGGACATCTTCGGAGATTCAACTCTGGTGATCAATCAAGTAAATGGTGATTGGAATACTCTCCAACCCACTCTGGTCCCCTACAGAGATTACACAAGAAGACTGTTGACTTTCTTCACAACAGTAAAATTGTATCATATACCTCGTGATGAGAACCAGATGGCAGACGCACTTGCTACTCTATCCTCCATGATCAAGGTAATTCGTTGGAACCATGCTCCTATGATCGATGTGATGCGCCTTGACAGGGCCGCGTATGTGTTTGCTGTTGAACTGGTAGTCGATGACAAGCCCTGGTATCACGATATCAAGTGCTTTCTGAAGAATCAAGAGTACCCTACAGGGGCATCCAGGAATGACAGAAAGACTTTGAGAAGATTGGCAGGTAGTTTCTTCTTGAACAAAGACGATGTGCTGTATAAGAGGAACTTCGACATGGTTTTGCTCAGATGCGTGGACAGACACGAGGCGGACATGTTAATGTAGGAAGTTCATGAAGGTTCCTTCGGTACTCATGCCGGTGGACATGCAATGGCTAAGAAATTGTTGAGAGCGGGTTATTATTGGATGACCATGGAATCAGATTGCTTCAAATATGCTCGGAAGTGTCATAAATGCCAGATTTATGCTGATAAGGTGCATGTGCCGCCAAATCCTCTGAATGTGATGAATTCGCCGTGGCCGTTTGCTATGTGGGGCATTGACATGATTGGAAAGATTGAGCTGACTGCTTCCAATGGGCATCGCTTCATCCTTGTTGCCATCGACTATTTCACCAAGTGGGTCGAAGCAGCGTCGTTCGCGAATGTCACTAGACATATGGTTGCCCGTTTCATCAAGAAAGAAATCATTTGTCGCTATGGGATTCCCGAAAGAATCATTACTGATAATGGTTCTAATCTCAACAACAAAATGATGAAGGAGTTGTGTCGGAACTTCAACATTCAGCATCACAATTCTTCCCCTTACCGCCCTAAGATGAACGGCGCGGTTGAGGCGGCAAATAAGAATATAAAGAAGATTGGGCAGAAGATGGTCGTCACGTACAGAGATTGGCATGAGATGCTACCCTTCGCCTTGCATGGGTACCGTACTTCAGTACGTACGTCGACCGGGGCAACCCCTTACTCCCTGGTGTATGGTATGGAAGCAGTCCTACCTGTTGAAGTGGAGATTCCTTCTCTAAGAGTCCTGTTGGATGTCAAGTTAGACGAAGCCGAATGGATTCAGACAAGGTTCAATGAGTTGAGTCTTATCGAAGAGAAGCGAATGGCAGCCATTTGTCATGGGCAGTTGTATCAGAGTCGGATGAAGAGAGCCTTTGATCAGAAAGTGCGTCCTCGTTGTTTCCAAGCCCGAGATTTAGTGTTGAAAAGGATCCTTCCTCCTCAGACAGATCACAGGGGCAAGTGGACTCCTAACTATGATGGACCGTATATTGTCACCAAGGTTTTTGATGGTGGGGCCTTAATGCTTGCAACTATGGATGGTGAAAACTTCACTTCCCCTGTGAACTCAGACGCAGTTAAAAAATACTTCGCATAAAATAGACCCGCTGGACAGTAAAAAGAACAGTCCAGGCAAAAATGGGCATCCTGACGAACCAAGAAAATGAAAAGGTTCGGGAAAAAATTAGGGATTAAAAATGAAAAGATCGTACACCCGGTAAGTTGAAAACCTGAAAAGGCAACTTAGGCAAAAATGGGTATCCCGGTGGATTGAAAACCCGAAAAGGGCGATCCAGGCAAAAGTTAGGGATTAAGCGAATGACTGCGTTCTGAGTTAATTCTGAATCTCATCTCATGTCGATGACTGGAAATTTTCGAAAGGTAGGAAACAGTCCAATCACCTTTTCAGAAGGCTGATTATCTGGAGGATCTTAAACACGGGCAAGTCATAGCAGAATTGGAACCCAATAGAAATCCATTTCACATTGCCATTAGATTAATTTCTGTTTTTATCTTTTGTGCGATTACCTCTTTCCAGGGATTGCTTCCTGATGTAAATGCCTATTCAGAGGCCATTCAATCAATAAAATCATGTTGTTCAGTATATCTCTGTTTTCATTTTCATTGTACTGTTTTGTTTGCAAAAATGACGTCCGAATTTTTGATAAACATTGCATCATGACACATAAGGGCTTTACAGGTACATGCTTAATAAACATTTAAAATTGCTGTAAATTTTAAGTGCTTTGGATCGCCTATTCAGAACAGATACCCTCGGGGCATTTCCTTAAAATCCCCTGCAGATGACCGTGAATATCTTCCCCAGTGAAGTCACCAACAGACGAATTCGGTATCTTATCCCTGCAGAGCTGATTAGAGTGTTGTATTCTTCAATCCCCAGCAGGTTCTCACCACCGTACTTCCCCAAGCAGTTGTTTCAGAATATACACTCCCCAGTAGAGTTGACAGTGCCAGATTGTATACCCCCAGCGGAGTTGACAGTGCCATACTGTATCTTCCCAGCAGAAGTGGTTGCTCCTTAGAGTTCGAGGCCAGATCGATAATCCCAATGCCAGATCCATGGTTTCTTTCCTTGAAGCAGAACCTTGGTACCGTATCAGTGTTTGCTTCCCTTGCTGAGTCATCTCTCGCAAATCGTGGTTGCCAGAACCACTATCGCTTTCCCCAACAGCAGGTTTTCAGTGTCGTTCTCTCCCCAGTCAGAATCTCGGTATTTCGTCATTGCTAGAACACCGTGTGGTGGGTCATTTCCCCACATAATTCTTTGCGCTGTGCATCTCCTGCAGCCTTGCCAAGGTCCAGAAGATGGTGATCATTTCCCCAGCAGATCCCCTTGCCTCAGCTTGGCATTCTACCCAGCATTTCGCATCCCTGCATGTAGAATCATATTGCATTGCATCCTCCCAAATCGCGTAGCATTTCCATTTTAATGGAGCATTACGCCATTGAAAAATTCAAACATACGCATGTAAGCATAAAACATTCTCGGTATCCCAGGTGATAAGCTAGAAGTTGTTTCCAGTACTCAGACTGAAGATTGTTCATGACTTACCGTTGTTATCCCCAGCAAGTGTCATTGGCCCATGCGCCGCCTCTATTATCTTTCCCTATTTCTGCCGATGCTGACAAGCATGAAGTTTTTCCGGTATTCAGACCGAAGTGGCATTCAGGCCAGTTTTCCGGTATCCAGACCGAAGTGGCATTCAGGCCAGTTTTCCGGTATCCAGACCGAAGTGGCATTCAAGCCAGTTTTCCGGTATCCAGACCGAAGTGGCATTCAGGCCAATGTTCCGATGTTCAGATCGAAGAAGTTTCCGACGTTCAGGTCGATGCGACTTGTGGCATTCAGGTCAGTGTTCCGATATTCAGATCGAAGTGGCATTCAGGCCAGTTTTCCCGATATTCAGATTGAAGTGGCATTCAGGCCAAGTCTTTCCGATGTTCAGATCGAAGAAGTTTCCGACGTTCAGGTCGATGCGACTTGTGGCATTCAGGCCAATTTTCCGATGTTCAGATCGAAGTCATTTCCAGTATTCAGACTGATGAGCGGCATTCAGGCCATGGTTATTTCTGTGTTACCATTTATTTTGGTATCCAAGTTAACATTCTTTTTCGGTATTCAGACTGACTCTCACCGTACAAGACGGATTCTTCTTTCAAGACCACCTCTTTGCCGATTCTGACAGACATTGTTACTTCACTTCACTTCAGTGCAAATTTTTGGGCTTTTATTGTATTCAATCCCTTGATACCTCGAAAGTACGAAAGCAGCTGCCCTCTTCTTTTCGGGTCTCTAGTTGATTGAATAGGGGCAGCTGTAATACCCCAAAATTTACCCTTCATTTTTCCTGGAAGCATACGCTTTACACCTCATGCATGCATTCATTTTTAGGTCATTTAACATTAGATACATTGCATTTCATCATGTCAATCAGAGTTAGATCCAAGAAACTTAAAAAAAAAATAAAAAAAATAAAAAAATAAAAAAAAACGAAAAAAGAAAAAAAAATAAAAAATAAAAAATAAATTAATTAAATAAATAAATAAAATATAAAAAAAAATTTGGACTTGGGTCTCCCTCATTTGAGCCCACTACCCACGAAAATCAGTCTATAAATACTGAAGTTTCAGTAGAGGAAAACACACTTGGAGTTACACTGGGAGATTCACTGGAGAAAGATTTTGAGAGAAAGAAACCTAGGAACTACTCTGCAGCGACCTTCAGGCAGCCCTGAGAAGTTCACTCCGCCTCACACAAACCCTAGTATTACTTTGCAGATCCGGCCGTACCATTCAATCTTAATCAATCTCTCCAATCAGGTTTGCCATATATCCATCATCTTTATGCCTTTAATTTGAATGCTCTAAATGTATGAGGTATTATGGGTGAATTTGATACCCTTTTGATGCATGTGTTTGACAAGAGGTTTAGGCCTCCTACCCTTGACTGCTTTTTGTGAGCTTTTTTTGTGAATTTTGATGGAATTATTCATGTGGTTACATTTTGATTTAGGGGAAACTCTTGGTTACCCTATTTTGTTTCTCTAACCTGTCTTTGTGTTGCCATGGCATTGTTTTCCCTGGATTTCACCTTGTTTGTCTAACCTTTCTGTTGAGTTTTCGGGAGGGCTCATATACTCTTGCAGGGATACCATCCGGAGGTTTATCCTGATTAATCGTATTGACTGATTTTCTTTGATGGTCTAGCTGGAGAGATCTCAGGGTTGCTAATCCTTTAATTGCTGTAACTTCGGATCTTTATCCGTGTGGTAATTTTTTCCTTTTCTCGTACTTTATCGCTTTCTTAGCTGGAAGACCTCGATAGGAGGCAATGTTTGAGCCCCTTGGTGGCATTTTACTTTGAGATACATGTTTTGTGTTTTGTATTCATATCCCCACATGTAGCGCGGTTCCTTCGTCAAGGGCTGCCTGTTTGCCCTCGAGCATCCCAAAACCTAAAACCCAAAGCAACACGTGTACTCCTTCTACTACACGCGAGTAAGTCTCCAAAGGTCGAGCATCCGGTAGATTGCGTAGTGACGTCGTTCGTCCAAAACCCAATCCACAACCCCGTAGTTAGCCGAACTACGGCTTGCTCTGATTCTCATTCCAGGTGAGATACGTAGGCATAAGACGCGATGTCTTAGCGAGCACACATCCCCCAACCCATAGGTCAGCCGAGCTACGAAGACTCTGATTCTCGTATTCAGATGAGATACGTATGCAGTGGATGCGATATCCGCGCGAGTCATTTCTCTTAAACCTTTTTAGTAAATAAACACATTAGGTAAACCCACACCCTTTAGACAAAAACCACAAAAGTGGATCCCGTAGAGTACTATGGATGCGTAGGGGTGCTAATACCTTCCCTTCGCATAACCGACTCCCGAACCCAAGATTTGGTTGCGAGACCCCGTCTTGTCCTTTCCTTTTTCAAGTTTACTTCGAGCGTTTCCTTTCCCTCCTTTGGGATGAATAACGCACGGTGGCGACTCTTCTGTCATTTTCTTTCGCCGGTTGTTTTTTCGCGCACTGTATTTTTCAGGTTGCGACAATCAGCATATCAAGGATAGACTTGCCTGGGGATGTTAAGGAGGATATTTGTCATAGGTTAGGATGAACATATCAAGGATAAACCAACTGAACAAAAAGTAGGAATTACATCTATCGAATGCTGGATAGAATACCACCAAAGAGAAAATCCACCATCGGTTAGGATGAACATATCAAGGATAAACTCAAACAAGGGAAAAGATAGGAATTATATCTATCAATTACTGGATAGAATACCACCAAAGAGAATATCCGTCACCGGTTAAGATGAACATATCAAGGGTAAGCTCTGAAAGGGGAAAGAAAAGTATGATTTACAGCTACCGGTTACTGCGCAGAAGACCGCAAAGAGAAGAAAACCTATCATCGGTTAGGATGAACATATCAAGGATTAACTCTCTGGGGAACAGAATAGGGATTACAACTACCTTTTTACTGGGTAGAATACCAAAGATGAGAGTATCCGTCATTGGTTAGGATGAACATATCAAGGATAAAATCAAACAGGGGAAGAAAATATCCGTCATCGGTTAGGATGAACATATCAAGGATATACTTCCTGGGGAGACATAAAATGAATCCGCTGGGGAGAAAACAGGGGTATTTTTGTCGGGTATTGGGAAAGAAGTAACAAACTGTAAACAAAGAAGAATATTACCAGTTACTGGGTAATAAACACTTAGGGGGCCGAAAGCATCTATCTAGGTAAGACCTAGAAAGAAACGGTCAATCAAGACTCAACCTAATGAGGATATAACTCAAGGGGAATGGTTCCATCCAGATAAATAACTGTGAAGGAAACTGAAACAATGATCGTCCATGAGGAAGTAACTCAGTGGGGAAAGGAGAAAGGTTAAAGTCTTTCTGCTTAAGGGGTTGACACTCTACAATTGAGGGAGGACAGACATTAAACTTGTATGGGGATAAAGTACCTCCAGAACAGAGAACAAAAATTGCAGGAGTGAATCAACAATTGTGATGATGCAATAATGAAATCATATGAGTATATGTATATGTATATATGATGATTATGCTGACAAAACAATCGTAAAGGATACAAAGGTGTCGCAAATTTGAATCATCGATACAATTCTCAGGCAATCCGCACAAAAGGGAAACAACTGCTGGAGAAAAGAGAAATCGACATCCCAAAGGCTCAACCCTAGATGGGGAAGGAGGAGATCTGCTGAGAAAAACCGTTATCGAGTCTGTAGGGAATTTTAGGTCATCGCCATATTAAATGGGAGACAACCATGCAGAGGATAAACACACATAGCTGCTCAGAAACCAGGAGGAAACTCTGACTGGGGGTGCATCTAATGGCAATTGGTGGGGGAAACCAAAGTTCTGCGGAAACCATACAAACTGCCGTAACGAAATGTCCACACTCAGCTGGGGAATAATTATAAATCCGCTGGGGAAATGATCACCAACTTGGCTGGGAATAACGGAGAATTAATCATCTGGGGAAATTAACAAACACCGGGCACAAACATGCTACTAAGGATGAAAGAGGCATCGTGCCTACTGCTTTGGGGAGAACCAATAACGCTCCACATTTAGGGCTTACTGCTTTCGAACCACTGTCGATATTCCTTTTAAATGAAACTGATTGCTTAAAATTACTGCTTTTATATGTTTAAGAAAACATGTTTTGATTAAAAAATTAATTTCCAAAAATGATCATAATAAAATATTAAAACTATTTGGCTGAATTAAATAAGAGTAGAAATAATTGGATAAAAGCTAAACTTTTATTTAATAGAATGGTAGACTGTAAATGACAAGACTCCATAGATATTTACAAAGTTGAAAATGATAATTTACATGGAAAAAGGGTTACATTGAATACAATGATCACTAATCCTTCTACCAGCTCTTAATATCCATTGTGCTCTTGGCAACTTTATTGGGGATGATGAATCAAAACCGACCGTTGTGCTCAAGAACGTCTTCAAAACCGAAGATCAGCAAGATGCATAAATTTCCCCAATGTGGGAGACTCAATTTATCGGGATAATTCTCTTTCTATTTTATGTCTCTAACTTTTTCCTGGATTGCCCTTTCGGGTTTTCAATCCACCGAGACGCTCATTTATTCCTAAGTCGCCCTTTCGGGTTTTCAACTTAGCGAGTTGTTCTTTTATTTTTTTAGGCGAAGTATTTCTTGACTGCATCTGCGTTCACAAGACGAGTGAACTCTTCACCATTCATAGTTGTAAGAATCAAAGCACCGCCTGAAAAAGGCTCTCTTAACAACATATGAGCCTTCATAATTAGAAGTCCATTTGCCCCTAGAATCTAGTTTGAAAGATAGATTTTTCTTGAGCACAAGGTCACCTTCTCTGAATACACGAGGACCGACCTTCTTATCAAAAGCTTTCTTCATTCTTTGCTGATATAACTGACCATGACACATGGCAGCCAATCTCTTCTCTTCTATCAAATTCAGTTGATCATACCTGGTCTTACACCATTCAGCCTCGGTCAACTTGGCTTCCATGAGCACAAGTAATGATGGAATCTCAACCTCTATGGGGAGCACTGCTTCCATGCCATAAAAAAGTGAGAAAGGGGTTTCCCTGTTGAAGTGAGGATGGATGTATGATACCCGTGCAAAGAAAATGGGAGCATCTCATGCCAATCCTCATACGTCATAACAATCTTTTGAATAATCTTTTTGATGTTCTTGTTTGCAGCTTCAACAACCCCATTCATCTTGGGTCTGTAGGGAGAAGAATTATGATGTGCAATCTTGAAGTCTTTACAAAGAGCTTCCACCATATTGTTGTTCAAGTTCGATCCATTATCAGTAATGATCTTCCTTGGCACACCATAACGACATATAATTTGATTTTTGATAAACCTTACAACAACTTGCTTGGTTACATTCACATACGATGCCGCTTCAACCCATTTTATGAATTAGTCAATTGCCACTAAAATGAAACGATGTTCGTTCTAAGCTTTGGGCTCAATCATACCAATCATATCAATTCCCCACATGGAGAAGGGCCATGGGGAAGAAATAACGTTCAATAGTGTCGGAGGAACATGAATCTTATCCGCATATATTTGACACTTGTGGCATCTCTTGACAAACTTGCAACCGTCAGATTCCCTTGTCAGCCAATAGTAACCTGCTCGCAACATCTTCTTCGCCATTGCATGTCCATTGGAATCAGTACCAAAGGAACCTTCATGGACTTCAGTCATCAACAAGTTTGCTTCGTGTCTATCCATGCATCTAAGCAAAACCATGTCAAAGTTTCTCTTGTACAAAACATCACCATTTAGGTAGAAATTGTCGGCTAATCTTCGCAAAGTCTTCTTATCTTTTAAAGATGCCCCAGACGGGTAGATCTGACTTTGGAGGAAATATTGGATATCATAGTACCACGGCTTTTCGTCTTTGACCTCTTCAATAACAAACACATGAGCTGGCCTATCAAGACGCATCACAGTAAAATTGGAAACTTCATTCCAATACTTTACTATAATCATTAATTCCAACTGTAGTGGTAAATTCATGATCATCAAGCTATGGATAAGCAAGACATCAATAAAACCAGAGTCGCCGCCACACTTTTATAGTTTCCAAGGGAAAAGGGAAAAGTACGAACAAAACCCATAAATAAGAAGTTTTCAAATCAAAACTAATAAAATGCCAGAGATTACAGGTAAGGGGGTTGGTTACACAGAGGGAAGGTGTTAGCACCCAAAGTATCCTAGGTACTCCTAGGGAGCCCTTTCTTGTGTGCATATGTAATTTGTACAAAATGATGTTTACAAACAAATAGAATGGGGGGATGAGAAAAGAATTCATTAATTATATTTTTGTGTTTGACAAGACTTTTGGACTTGTGCCTACGTACCAACATAAAAAGAGGCATCAAAATCTCGTAGTTTGTGGTATAAATTTCAAAGTAGATGCATTGCTTTTAACAAGAATTAAGTTTGAAAGGCACAAAGGCCTAAAATGGTTTGAATGAGTTAGTTCTTTTTAGATTTTTGAAAGTTTTAAGTCAAGTATAGTTAAGTATATTTACAAGTTTGATTTAAGAAAAGAAGTTTGAAAATGCAATGGCATAAGGCCAAAGTTTCTAGTTTGCAAGATAGTCAAAGTTTAGAAAACCAGACACAAGCAAAGAAGATTTTTAAAAGGAGGGAGAGATTTTGAAATTAAAGAAGTGGGGAGAAGATGAAGAGATTAATCCTAAGCATAAAATTAAAAGTTAAGAGTTGAAAAGATCTGACCAATGGGCTGCAATCCAATAGACAAGAATGTCATATAGAAACCTAAATTCCCCTGGACATTAGAATCAAGCAACAAACAATGCACAATATATAAACTTGAAGAGAAAGGCATCAAATAAAGATATCCACATCCAAGCTTAGCAACTCCATGATCTTCTTCAAATTTGCCCATGTAACAAATGAATTCCACAAGTCACAGGTTCAAAGTAACAACTTCAAAATGATCATGTTGCAGATGAACTCAAATGGATCTTCAATGATATATCAGATGAAGTTTCAAATTGCAAGCACTTGGTTTCATAAAAAGTTGGCATTGGCCAAGTCCTTTTCATACGGAGGGTTGCCTAACTTCTAAGTCCAATTGTCTTAGATCAAACCAACAGTCCACACAAGATATTTTTTAGGGTTTTTGTTCTTATTATGTACATTAATGGTCCAAGATCACACAAGCAAACACGATATACACACACAAGATATATCACAAAATATGGTCCAAATGGACAAAGTGAAAATAACATTAACATAAACAATTAGAATGGTATCATTAATGGAAAATGAATAAGGCTTGAAAATAAAGTGCATTAAAGTAAATAACTTGAAATTAAATGTTAGTTGTTAATGAGTTAGAATTTAGTATTGCTTTTGCTTTTGTTTTTTTATTTTAAGTCATTCTTTAGAGAACACTCAACCCACTTATCACAAGCATAGATCCTTGAACCAAGACATCTTCCAAAGGAAGGAAAAAAAGCCAAGTTTCCACACAATACCATGAAAGAGGGGAGACTTACAATCTCACTAACTAGAATGCTATGCCTTTTGTGTCAAAATTTAGCGCTATGTTAAGCAATCGTAATTGGACTTATGTAGAAGTCACAACTATTTGAGGTTGGGCAATAGAATTTTGGTGTTAATGCATGTTAGAGACATTGTATAATGGACTATGCTCATGAAACATACCAAACACAAAAAGAATATGCAAAAGTGGTGGCCTAATCTCATCCATACTTATGTTGATTTTGCAATCAACTAGCCTTAGGATATAGAGATATCATAGGTCCATGACATGAATGCATAAATAAAGGGAATGAGATGAAGAGGGAGGGGAAGTGGATCAACTCCAATTGGACAAAGGAGGAATTTTACCAATTTAAGATCATTCATTCATTTTGGGAGATGGAATGTACATTCCATCAAACCCCTAAATCCAATGATCTTAACCTAACAAAGTCAAATCAACCTTGACCAAGGCCCAATAACACAAGTCAAACTTACAAAGTCAATCAAAATGGCTCCACACAATTATTTGGCATTTATTCAATTTAAAAATACTAAAAATAATGAATTAAATTAAATATGGTTTATCAAATTCCTAAAATCTCATTAAAACACCAAACAAATGGTCATGAGATTTATCATAGGTCAAACAAGGTCAAAGGACCTTGGAGAAAAATTTTCAGAATTTTTAGAAACATAAAAGTATTTTTAAATAATTAAAAATATTCACAAAATCAATTAAATCATGAAAAATATTAATAATGATCCAAAAAAATAATTTTAATTTAAAATATGAAAGAGGATTTTATTTAAATTTTTTTGGTGAAACTCTCATATTTTTTGGATTAATATTATAATTAATATGAATTATTGAAAATCAAAGGAATAAAATGAACATCAGAAAATACAAAAAACGTGGACCACTTGATCTCCCTCATTATTTGAGGTGGCAAATCAAGTGGTCCTCAGAGCGTGTTTCACAATGGACACTAGTCAATGCGCTGCAGGGATGGTAATCAAAACCAACACATAAGATTAAAACATTTTAAACAAGATCAATGGCTTAGAACCTTGCCACCTTACTGCTGGAGCAGAAGGCCAGTCACCTTCTCAGGCGAACCTTGTTGGACTAGTTCAATCATCACCATGACAAAAATGAAAAAGGAGGACATGATCTGAAAGAAAAAATGGCATAGAGCATGAATCTGACCTTAATTTCAACTAACTCCAAATAAATATAAAGATATGATGAGTTGAATTTTGAGGTGTGTCAACTGAGTTGCTTCGATTTAACCTCAAAGCAACTCAATCTTCTTGCCCGCATTGGTAGGACTTCAAACAACCAAAGATCCAAGAGAATTGATGAGAATTGAGTGAGAATCGAAGAGAAGAAAAAATCTGGAAAATACCTCCAATGATGTGTGGAACTTGCTCTTCTTTGCTTCAATTCTTGTTTGATCTTGCTCCAATGACTTGCATAAGTGGATTAGGAATGGTAAGAAGCTTTGGATCCTAGAATTTTTGAATCTCCAAATAGTGAGATTCAAACTCAATTTTCAAGTAAAAATTATCAGGTTTTCCTTTGAATTGTGAGGGTTTGAAGAGATGGGGCAAAGATGGTATGCAAGGATCCTCTCAAATGAGCTCAGAGGGTCCCTATTTATAGCAAATTTAAGTGTTATTTGCACACTTGAAATTTCTTCCTAAATTGGCAATGTCATGTGCAAGCTTGCATGGGTATGTACAGGCCCATGAAGCAACTCACTAAGGTCCAAATGCAATTGTTCTGAAGTTTGAATGAAGCTTAAATGGCAAGGCAATGTGAAATGGTCATTTGAACTTTTGATTTTATCAATTGATGTAGACCTATTAGCACCATGCGCATCCCTAACAATCTTTGTCCAAAATGAATGAATTAGGACTCTTTGGAAAGATTAGATCAAGAGGAACAACTATTATGTTGAACAATTTCCCATTTGGAACTTGGATCAAGGTTAATTTTGAGGTGGAAGTTTGGAAATTTCAACATGTTGAAATTTTTCCTAAGTGTCAAGTCATATACTTCAATATTCCACCTTGCTTAACTTTTTATGTGAGCTCCAAATGAGAAATGTGTATTCATAAAAGTTGTAGCTCTTTCAAACAACTTTAAAATAGTCACAAATTTGACATCATTTGGATTTAGAATGAGAGAGTTATGCATTTTTGAAGTTGAGGAAAATCACTTGTTCAATGGTATTGGTCCAAAATGACCTATAATGTATCCTCATATAACATGCTCATAAAAGTTGATTTAGCTTTCACTTACAACACCAAAGTTGAGGTAGACATCTTGAATTGGATTTTGAAACTTGTAAATATTTCATCTCATAAAAATTGAGCAAGTTATGGCCTTGGGAAGTTGACTTTCAAATTATGGTTTAGACAAAATGACCTATAATGTTTCAACATATAAGATGACTTACCCAGAAAAATAAGCTCTAGACCTTAACACGAAAGTTGTTTGTAATGTTATTTAGAGTAACATTTATCTTCGAATATTTTTCATATGGTGAAAATTGTAGGAGATACGGTCTAGGGAGACCCAATTTTGATCAGATGAATTCATCTGGCCAACCACTATCAACCAACTTGCTAACTTGCAATTCTATTGACTTTTTATGATCATGGTAGATCATATATGCATAATATGATGAATTTTGAAGTGTCCCTTGAGAAATTTGATCAATTGGTGAGAAAGCTTGTTGAAGAAGTTACTTAAGATACCCGGATAAACTAGGGTTTCCAAGGCAACCCAACTCCAAACTCTTGAAGAAACTTTGATCAAAATAATATGTAGAGATCATTGGGACTCATATATGATGCTTAGAGACATTGTGGATCAATCCTTGTTTGTGCTCTTAGCCACGAGGGTCTTAAACCCTAGATCTTAACTTGATAGATATATGGTGATCATGCCCTACCTACAAAAGAGTTAGGCAAATGCAAAGACATATTTTTGGTCTTTTGGTTAGTAAAATGATAATATACAAGTATGATATAATCACATAGTGCTTGGCGATCTCTCCCAAAACAAACCCAATGAAAGAGGGGTAAGGAGGATGCCAAGGTATGATCCAAATGCTAATGCATATGATGAGATAGCATGAGAGATCTTAGGGTCAAAGTTGGGGTCTTACAGCTGCCCCTATTTAAGGACACTCTAATTGAGGAGGTGAAGGTTAAAATCTTCGTATCGACTCAGTAGAATGGGCTTAAATAACAACATATAGAAACAAATTTTGGTCCCTAAGAGACCTCATAATGTATATGATATGAATGTAAAAGAAAATTCTCTGTGGGGAAATGTTGCCATAAAGGAAAAGAAATCAGAGAGACCGAAAGTCTGCAAGAGTATACTGCATTTCGTAGGGAAAGCTCAATAGGGAGATAGAGACTCTGAGGGGATAAAAGGGTTATGCGTAGGCCAAACTACGACTTAAAACTGTTGGGGGACTAGAGGAATTCCATAAAAAATGGAAAGACTCGGCTGAGGAAACAAAAACATATGCAGGGGAAACAAGTAGATCATGATAAAACTGACGTACTTGAATCATGCAGGAAAAGAGAATTCACTAAGGAAATACACACTCAACTCAAATAGGGAAGAAAATAAACTTCAACGCAGGAGGAGCAGAAGTCTACTATCTACTACCTGTTACTGGGTAAGGAGATAATAAAGATCTGACATAGAGGACATCCATCATTGGTTAGGATGAACATCTCAAGGATGACTCGTTGGGAACCTCCAGGAGGGTATATTCATTACCAGTTACTGGGTAGAAATAGCCTTGCTGGGGAAAACTACAGAAATAGGATTTACAACTACTAGTTACTGGGTAGAAGACCAAAGATGAGAATATCTGTCACCGGTTAGAGTGAACATATCAAGGATAGACTCAAAGAAGAGAAAATCCATCATCGGTTAAGATGAACATATCAAGGATAGACTTGCCTAGGATGTCAAGGAGGATATCCGTCACCGGTTAAGATGAACATATCAAGGATAAACCAACTAAACAAAAAGTAGGAATTACATCTATCGAATGCTGGATAGAATACCATCAAAGAGAAAATCCGTCACCGCTTAGGATGAACATATCAAGGATAGACTCTGTGAGGATAGTAATAGGAATTACATCTTGGATAGAATACCATTGAAGAGAAATTTCGTCACCGGTTAAGATGAACATATCAAGGATAGACTCCACAAGGGGAATGAAAAGCAGGATTTACAACTATCGGTTACTGGGCAGAAGACCGCAAAGAGAAGGAAACCCGTCATAAGTTAGGATGAACATATCAAGGATTAACTCTCTGGGGAACAAAATAGGGATTACAACTACCTTTTTACTGGGTAGAATACCAAAGATGAGAGTATCCGTCATCGGTTAGGATGAACATATCAAGGATAAACTCAAACAGGGGAAGAAAATATCTGTCGCCGGTTAGGATGAACATATCAAGGATATACTTCCTAGGAAAACATAAAAATGAATCCACTGGGGACTCCACTAAGGAGAAAGCAAGGGTACTTTTGTCGGGTATTGAGCAAAAAGTAACAAATTACAAAATAAGAAGAATATTACCAGTTACGGGGTAATAAACTCTTAGGGGACTCAAAGCATCTATCTAGGTAAGATCTAGAAAGAAGTGGTCAATCAAGACTCAACCCAATGAGGATATAACTCAAAAGGAGTGATTCCATCCAAACAATCAACTGGGAATGACACTGAAATAATAATCATCCACGAGGAAATAACTCAGTGGGGAAAGGGGAAAGGTTAAAGTATTTCTGCTTAAGGGGCAGACACTCTACAATTGAGGGAGGAAAGACACCAGACTTGCATGGGGATAAAGTACCGACATAACAGAGAATAAGAATCACAAGAGTGAGTCAACAAGTGCGATGATGCAATTATGAAATTATATGTGTGTGTGTGTGTATATATATATATATATATATATATATATATATATATATATATATATATATATATATATATAATTATGCTGACAAAACGATGTAAATGATACCAAGGTGTCGCAAATTTGAATCATCGATACAATTCTCGGTCAATCCACAAAAAAGGGAGACATATGCTAGAGAAAAGAGAGATCAACATCCCAAAGGCTCAACCCTAGCTGGGGAAGCGAGGAGATCTGCTGAGGAAAACTATTATCGAGTCTGCGGGGAATTTTAGGTCAACACCATATCAAATGGGAGACAACCATGCAGAGGATAAACATAAATAGCTGCTTAGAAACCAGGAGAAAACTCTAACTGGGAGCGAATCTTATGGTGATTGGTAGGGAAACTAAAGTTCTATCGCAACCACGCGAACTGCTGAGGAAACCGTTCTTGCTCCGCTAGGGACCGAATATAAACTTGGTTGGGGAATAAACACTCCGCAGGGGAATAATCAACCAACTCAGCTGGCTATCTTACTGGGGAATAGCGAGCAAACATCATCTGGAGAGATCAACAAACACCGAGTGCTGAATAATGCTATCAGGGATGAAAGAGAAATTGCGCCTACTGCTTGGGGAGAACCAATAACGCTCCACACTTAGGGCTTATTGCTTTCGAACCACTGTTGATATTCCTTTTAAATGAAATCGATTGCTTAAAATTCATGCTTTTATATGTTTAAGAAAAAAAATGATTTTGATTAAAAAAATTAATTTCAAAAATGATCATAATAAAATTTTAAACTATTTGGCTGAAATAAACAAGAGTAGAAACAAATGGATGAAAACTCAACTTTATTTAATAGAATGGTAGTCTCTAAATGACAAGACTCAATAGATCTTTACAAAGTTGAAAATGGTAATTTACATTGAAAAGAGTTACATTGAATACAAATGACCACTAATCCTTCCACTAACTCTTGATATCCACTGTGCTCTTGGCCGCTATTAGGGATGAAGAATCACCGCTGACCATTGCGCTCAACAAAGTCTTCAAAATATGAAGATCAGCAGGATGCAGTTATTTGCCATAATCCCTTATTTTTGCATAAATTTCCCCAGGGTGGGTACTCAATTTATCGGGATAATTCTTTCTGTTTTATGTCTCTAAGTTTTGCCTGGATCGCCCTTTCGGGTTTTCAATCCACCGAGACGCTCATTTTTGCCTAAGCTGCCTTTTCGGGTTTTCAACTTAGCGAGTTGTTCTTTTCTTTTTAGGCAAAGTATTTCTTGATTGCATCTGCGTTCATAGGACGAGTGAACTCTTCACCATCCATAGTTGAAAGAATCAAAGCACCGCCTGAAAAGGCTCTCCTAACAACATATGAGCCTTCATAATTAGGAGTCCATTTTCCCCTAGAATATGGCTTGAAAGATAAAATCTTCTTGAGTACAAGGTCACATTCTCTGAACACATGAGGTCTGACCTTCTTATCAAATTCTTTCTTCATTCTCTGCTGATATAACTGACCATGACACATGGCA
Source organism: Lathyrus oleraceus (assembly GCF_024323335.1). NCBI lineage: Eukaryota > Viridiplantae > Streptophyta > Magnoliopsida > Fabales > Fabaceae > Lathyrus > Lathyrus oleraceus. The sequence continues at coordinate 492,387,445 of NC_066583.1, forward strand.
GTTAATCTCTTCTCTTTAATCGAATTCAGTTGGTCATACCTGGTTTGACACCATTAAGCCTCAGTCAACTTGGCTTCCATGAGCACACGCAATGACGGAATCTCAACCTCTATGGGGAGCACTGCTTCCATACCATATACAAGAGAGAAAGGGGTTGCCCTTGTTGAAGTGCAGATGGATATACGATACCTGTGAAAAGCAAATGGGAGCATCTCATGCTAATCCTTATATGTTACCACCATCTTCTGAATGATCTTCTTGATGTTCTTGTTTATATCTTCAACAGCCCCATTCATCTCGGGTCTGTAGGGAGAAGAATTATGATGTGCAATCTTGATATCTTTGCAAAGAGCTTCCACCATATTATTATTCAAGTTCGATCTATTATCAGTAATGATCTTGCTTGACACACCATAACAACATATAATATGATTCTTGATAAACCTTACAACAACTTTCTTGATTACATTTGCATATGATGCCACTTCAACCCATTTTGTGAGGTAATCAATTGCCACCAAAATGAAACGATGTCCATTTGAAGCTATGGGCTTAATCATGCTAATCATATCAATTCCCCACATGGAGAAGGGCCATGGGGAGGAAATGACGTTCAATAGTGTCGGAGGAACATGAATCTTATCCGCATAAATTTGACACTTGTGGCATTTCTTCACAAACTTGCAATAGTCAGATTCCATTGTCAGCCAATAGTAACCTGCTCGCAACATCTTCTTTGTCATTTCATGTCCATTGGAATGAGTACCAAAGGAACCTTCGTGGACTTCAGTCATCAACAAGTCTGCTTCGTGTCTATCCACGCATCTGAGCAAAACCATGTTGAAGTTTCTCTTGTACAATACACCACCATTCACGTAGAAGTTGTCGGCTAATCTTCTCAAAGTCTTCTTATCTTTCAAAGATGCCCCAGGCGGGTAAATCTGACTTTGGAGGAAACACTTGATGTCATAATACCACGGCTTTTCGTCTTTGATATCTTCAATAGAAAACACATGAGCTGGTCTATCAAGACGCATCACAGTCAAATTAGGAAACTCATTCCAAAACTTCATTACAATCATTGACACCAACGTTGCAAGAGCATCTACCATCCGATTTTCATCTCGAGGGATATGATCAAACTCAACCTTTCTAAAGAAAGTTGAAATCCTCCTCGCATAATCTCTATATGGTATCAAAACGGGTTGATTCGTCTCCAATTCACCTTTGATCTTATTCACAACCAAAGCTAAATATCCAAAGACATCTAAATGCTTGATTCTAAGATCAATGGCCTCTTTAAGCCCCATAATGCAAGCTTCATATTCTACCAGATTATTTGTATACTTGAAAGTCAATCTAGCTGTAAATGGAAAATGTGTGCCTTGAGGAGTAATAATCACTTCCCCAATGCCATTACCATACTGATTAACAGCTTCATCAAATACCATACCCCAATGGGAACCAGGTTCTGGCCCTTCTTCAAGCAATGGTTCATCACAATCTTTCATTTTCAAGTACAAGATCTCTTCATCAGGAAAATCATACTGCACTGACTGGTAATCTTCAATTGGTTGATGGGCCAAATGGTCAGCTAAGATACTACCTTTGATCGCTTTTTAAGATCGGTATTCGATATCATACTCTGATAACAACATCTGCCAACAGGAAATCCTCCCAGTTAAAGCAGGCTTCTCAAAAATATACTTGATTGGATCCATTTTGGATATCAACCAAGTGGTATGATTCAACATATATTGACGCAGACATTTAGCAGCCTAAGCCAATGCGTAACAAGTCTTCTCTAACATGGAATACCGAGTCTCACAGTCGGTGAACTTCTTACTGAGGTAGTAAATTGAAAATTCTATCTTTCCAGTCCCATCTAGCTGACCAAGAACACAACCCATACTATCTTCAAGCACAACCAAATACATGATCAACGGTCTTCCTCCAATAGGTGGAGACAAAATTGGAGACTCAAGCAGATATTCCTTGATACTGTCAAAAGCTTTCTGGCAATCTTCAGTCCAATCACAAGACTGGTCTTTCCGAAGAAGCTTGAATATGTGCACATGTGGCAGTCATGTGTGAAATGAATCTTGAGATATAATTCTAGCGACCGAGAAAACCTCTGACTTGTTTCTCAGTTTTGGGCGCAGGCATCTCTTGTATTGCTTTGACCTTGGTAAGATCAACTTCAATACCCTTCTCGCTGACAATAAAGCCTAACAACTTACCAGAACGAACACCAAAAGTACACTTATTGGGATTCAAACGGAGTTTATACTTCCTCAATCGCTGGAATAGCTTCAACAAATGCTCAACATGTTCCTCTTCATCAATTAATTTAGCAATCATGTCATCAACATATACTTCAATCTCTTTATGCATAATATCATGAAAAAGAGTAGTCATTGCTCTTTGGTAAGTTGCACCAGCATTCTTTAAACCTAAAGGCATCACTCTATAACAAAATGTTCCCCAAGGTATAATGAATATGGTCTTCTCCATATCTTCAGACTAGCTTTATTCAAATCACTATAGTCGACACACATGCGGACTTTTCCATCTTTCTTCGGCACAGGCACAATATTGGCCACCCATTACATATACTCAGCGGTAACGAGGAAACCACATCAATCTGCTTTTGCATTTCTTCTTTAATCTTTAATGCCATATCAAGACGCGTTCTTCTCAACTTCAGCTTGACTGGCGGGCATTCTGGCTTCAACGACAATCTATGCTCCACAATCTCAGAATCCAAACCAGGCATGTGTTGATAGGACCAAGCAAACACATCTGAATACTTTCGAAGAAGATCAATCAACCCCTTCTTAACATCTGGACACAGCCGAGACCCAATCTTGACTTCCTTCACATCATCTTCGGAACCCAAGTTGACTAACTCAATCTGCTCTTCTAATGGCTGAATGGCTTTTCCTTCATGCTCAAGAAGACGAGACAACTCATCACTCACTTCTTCATTACTTTCCTCCTCAGCCTCAAACACAGGGAATTCAAAATTTGGAGAAGGAGAAGGATCATTGTATTCAATAGGGTTAGAAACCAACCTACATAATGATTTGATATTTTTATTTTAGAGAAGTGAATTTGTGACCAAATATTATGCAGATGGGCAATTATATTATTTATTTATGTTTTTTGTGATTACCATTTTCAGAATAAAGCAAAAAGTAAAAACAAAACATCATAGATGTGGATGAATATAATTAATTTTATTAATGATCAATTTGAAATTCCCAAACAATGTTCACTTCTCCCTTAGGCATAGGAGAAGGATTTTCAAAAACAAATAAAAGAAATTACTTAGATCGATGCAAAATAACAGGAATATCAACAGCAATTCAATTATTGCAAGCCTTTCCATGCGTCACAAAATTGGTGCAGTCTTCCTCTTCGTCATCCTCTAACACAACACCTAAGTGTTGTTCATTGCCATGAACGAACCCTCCTCTATAGAAGCTAAGTTGCATATACTCTAATGTAGCAGATGACAGACCTTGCTAAAAACCCAGACCGGTTTTATTCTTGTTGTTGGAGACGTCTACCATTCGCCCCCACTGATCAACATTTCCTTCCTCGACAATCTTCCTTGCATCTTTCAATGAGGACATAGGTGCCCCAACTCTCTTCTCAGCAGCAATAGATAAGGTTTGGAACAGAGTTCCAACCTCATCCTCAGCTTCAACATAAGATAAATATGACAGGTGGCTAACCAACATCGCCTTTTCCCTGCCAACAATGATTAATTTCCCGTTCTTTACAAATTTGAGCTTCTGATGCAATATGGAGGTAACAGCTCCCGCCTCATAGATCCATGGCCTTCCCAACAGACAACTGTAGACCAGGTAGATATCCATTACTTGAAAAGTAATCTGGAAGTCACTCAGACCTATCTTCACTGGAAGGTCCACTTCACCTATCACTGTTTTGCATGAACTGTCAAAAGCTTTGACGATTACGCCACTATACCTCATAGGCACTCCTTGATATGACAACTTTGATAATGTTGAATTCGGAAGCACATTCAACAAAGATTTATGTCAACAAGTACATTGGACAAAGCATCATCTTTATAATTCATGGAGATATGCAAATCCAAGTTATGATTCCTACCCTCCTCAGGGAGTTCTTCATCACAAAAACTGAGATTATTGCAGGAAGTGATGTTAGCCACAATATGATCAAATTGATCCACCGTAACATCCTGTTCCACAAAAGCTTGCTCAAGAACTCTTTGTAGTGCTTCTCTGCATGTTTCTGAATTCATAAGTAGAGATAGTACTGTAAGACCCTAATTTTGACCCTAAGATCCCTCATGGCATCATAACATTGCTCATTTGCATTTGCCTAGAGGACATAACATCTTGGCTCCTTTACCCTAGGGTTGGGACTTGTGTGAGTTGGTTTGAGACCACAAAGCATGCTTGAATTGTATATTATTGCTTTTCTTATTTTGTTTACCAACCAAAAGCACAAAAATATGTCACTAACATCTTTTGTTTTGAAGCTTGAGCAGTCATGTGATCCAAGGCTCCTAGGAGGCCCTATGTCTATTGAAGTGGCCAGATGAAGATGAAAGCAAGCATGAAAATGGTTCCCAAAGCTCTCAATCATCATGTATGCCTCCCAAGTATCTCAATTTGTCAATTTGTTTAAGATAAACCAAAGGGCTTGAGGATTGTTTCCCAAGGAAACCCTAATTCATCTGTGCATTGAATGTGCCTTGCTCATGAAGCAACCTCAACCTATGATCAAATAAAATCAAGGGAAGTTATTTAATTCATCATTGTATGCATATATGAGCTTATGTGAGTGTCCTCAATCATCCATTCATCAAGATTTGATGTTTGGTTTGAGAAGTTGATCAGTCAAATCATCTGACTATTTTGAAATCCACTGAGACCTAACTTTTGATATGTTTGTCAAATGAAGATTAAACCAAGAGAAAAAGTGTTCTTAAGAACCATATGAAAAATGTTCATGTTCATAAACATTTAATTTGAAACTTGGAAAGTCATCATTCATTTCAAAACATTATAGGTCATTTTGACCGAAACCCTAATTTTGGGTCAACTTCCCAAGGACCTAACTCCTTCATTTTTTATGATTTTGAGGTGAGACTAAGTGAATTAGAAATTTTAAGATGTCTACTTCAATTTTTATGTTGGAAAAAATTTCATAACCCCAAAAGAAGTACATTTGATAATACAAAACATTATAGGTCACTTTGGACCAAAGTCATTGAAATGTGAAAAAGTCCAACTTCAAGTGCCCATAACTTTCTCATTAAAAATCCAAATGATGCAAACTTTAAGTCCAAATTGATTGTATTGAAAATATCTATAACTTCGGTGTTGGAGATATTTCCATTTGAGTCTTGAATCACTGAAACAGAAAGGCTTGAAGTTGGTCCATTTTGGCAAATTTCTCAAATGTATGTCTTGTACCTTGAACTTCATGGCTAGTTTTCAATATTTTCCAAACTCCAAATGAATTTTTTGTTAAACATAACATTTGTTCCTTATGTCAAGACATTTCCAACCATTACCAACATGCTTATGTTTGGATTTTCCAAATGGGATTTTCGAAGAGATGAACAATTATGATCAATTATGCACTTCATGTTAAATTTCCATACACAAGCTAATGACTTGCAATCAGCACGTCCAATTCACTTTGGTTGATGTTCAACACTTATTTGCAATTGCTTCTGGGTCTCACATGCACCTGTACAGGCCCTTTCATGGAGGACCCAAGTTCATGCACACACGAGTTTGATCACACTTTGCATCAGTTGTGGCTATAAATAGAAGGCATGGCTTCACTCAAATCTCAACCTGAAGGCACCTGAACCTCTGCTGAATTGCTTCCCTAACCTCTCACCCAAAGGAATTCTGAAATTTCACTTCACTTTTCAAGCTTAAATTTCAACTTCCCCGGTTGATCTTTAGCTTCTAATTCCTTAGCCTTGCTTCATTGTCACTTCAAGATCAAGCTGCAATCAAAGATTGGATTGGATCAAGCTCACAAAAGCTGCACTTCAAAGGTTTATACCATAATTGTTTTGCTTCAAATCTCTCTAAATATTGTGCATTGCTTGTGTTGGTTTGCATTTCTGAAGTCCTCATGTGAGAGGCAAGCCAATGGTGGCTTTAATTTTGTGAATTGGTTAACTTCAGATTTAACACCTTGTTTTTCAACCTCATATTTCTTCTTCCATAAGAATCTTGAGCAAAAACTAAGGCCATAGGGGGGATGTACATCACCCCAACTTTCATTTGGTATATGGATCGCGTGTTTTAGTTGAGGTTTCAAAACCTGCAACTGGTGGCCGGATTATGGCTTCTCACCGGAGAAGACGGTGGTTTCCACCACCGTCCCCACGCGTCCAAACCCTGGCCATTGGATGATGAGTCTCAGATCTAATCCTGGCCTTGGAATGTTATGACTTTATTTAATACATGATGCCACGTTGTTGACTAATGTGTACAATGAGCGTAGCTTCCCAGCCATGTGATCAGCCACGTCAATTAATGAAGTTGGATCTGATGCTTGTTGTTTTTTCTATTTTATTAATTTCTGTTTTAATTTCTTTTATTCCATTTTATTTTAAAAATTCATAACTTCTTTATTTGGAATCACAAAAATATGGGACCAATTGCAAATATTTTCTCTTAAATTCTAGTTTCATAAAATGATTTTTAATTATTTTTGTGATTCCATTTAATATTTTTTGTGAATTATTTCATTTCTGATTGTTTTTAATTCATTTAAAATACTTTTTGATATTCTAAAATGCCAAAAAAAAATCTTAACATCTTTGGATGATGATGAATTTATGAAAAATATTCTCATCAATTTATTAATTGATTTGAGATTTATTTGAGATTTTAGTCCAATTATGTTATTTTTTTTCATTTTTAATTGTTTAAAATTAGTTTCTGTTTTCAAAAAATGTTGAGAAAATTTGTCAAACCTTGTTTGACCATGTTAGACTTATGATGATCCATTTGGACTTATCCAAGTTGATTTGAATTGGATTTGAAGTTTGACCTTTATTTGTTCATTTTATTTTATGTATTATTTTAATTCCAAAAAAATACCAAAAATATGTTTGACCTTTCTTGACTTCTAATTTTCATTTCACTTCTGTTTACCATTGGTTGATGTTGATTCCATTCTTATTTTCTTTTAGCATGGCAAGTTGTAGGAGCTTGGCTTACTAGTCATGATCTCTAACTTGTGTTTATTTGCCTATAATTTTATTGACCGACCTCAGATAGGTGTGACTACTATATTAGTCCACTTACGATTTCTTAACATAGCGCTAAATTGCCTTATGGCACACTAACACTAACTACTAATAACTAACTTTTAATTCAAGCATTTAATTCTTGCAATTTACTTTAAGGCAATTTAATTTCTTGCTCATTTACTCATATTATCTTTTTCTCTTTGCTCACTTGAGCTCATGTTTATGTTTATGCCATTTTCCTTTTGCTCGTTGTAGCACCTCAAATTTGCACCTCCCATTTGTACATTCATTTCATTTTTAGGTCATTAACATTGCATTCACATTGCATAGTCCATTGCATATCATCAGGCAAGACTGGTATCAGGAGAAGTCAACTGTGCAAGAGAGCAAGGGTTTTTCCATGAGATAAAGGACCTATGGTTGTTCTAGAGGGTTTGTATGAATCAAGGATCATTTTGAAGCAATTTGACCAAAGACTAGAGGCTCAAAAGTCCACAGTGCATGTTCAAGTCATCTGAGGCCCATAAAAGTCATCTGCAAGTCAACTGAGGGCTAGGAGGTGGAGAAATGGTCTGAGACACTTCATTCATGTCCCAAAGAAGGTTATTCAACATATCAAACATCTACCTTGAAGATTTTGAAGCCAGATCAAAAGTTTCCAAAAATGGAAAGTGACCTGTAATTGAAAGTTTCCAAAAATGGCAAGTTTTTGGACCAACTTCAACTCAACTTTCCAACATTAATGAAGCTTCAAATGAAATTTTGTCCAACATGAAAGTTGAATATCTTTCTCTCTCATTTCCAAAAAGTCCAAGATCATGAATTTCTAATGAATGGTTAAAGAGTTATGATCAAATCATTGCAAAGTGTGTTTGGAACTTCAAATGACCATATCTTTTAAACCAAGACTCCAAATTTGGTGGTTCTTTTTGCACAATTCTCCTCATGACATGAATTTTCCAAATACCTCATCACATTGCATGAAATTTGGAACATATGATCACTTGCTTATTCATGAAGTATTTGAAGGAAATTTGTCAAAATCAAAATTGGTTGATCACATGCATGTAATTCCAATTCCAATGTGTGCATGGAGTAATTTTGAGTGAATTTGGGCCTTGGTGTGTACTGTTCACGTGTGCATCTCATGCATGAGGTGAAAATGCAAATTTGTGCATGCACCTTATTTCTTTCTAATCCCAATTAACCATGGCTTAAGTTTGATTTCAGATTAATTAGCAAGGCATATATAAGCTTAATCACAACTGAATTGGGGGGAACAAACATTTTCAGATCTAGATTTGGATTTTTGATCAAAATTTTCTCTCACAAAGAATTTCCAAATTCCTCACACAAACACTCATTTCCTTGCATAATTGTGGATCCTGGTGAAGTTTTGAGTGAGATTGGACGTGCCATTGGTGGATTTTTGCTCAAAATCGTGCATGCTTGAAGCTTGAAGGTGTTCATGGAGATTTCGAATTGAGCTGGATCTACAAGTTTCTGAGCTTCAATTTCTTCATCAATCATCTCTACAAGCATCCTGGAACTGATCTGGATCGTTACAAGTGCTGGATCATGCAAAACCATAACCTGCTCTTCAAGAGGTGAGTTTTTTGACCTTCACAATTCTCAAATCCATGTGTATATTTGTGTAGATCTCTGTTTGCTGAGAATTCTGAGCTAAAAATCGTGTGAAATGGTGTGGTATTCACTGAGTTATGAGTGATTTAAGTTTTGCATCCAAAAATGTTCATGCTCGATCCTCACTTGTTATGATGAATTAAGATTAGATGTTGATTGATCTGTGTTCTACATTGCATAAGCTTTGATTTGGTATGCTTCTTGTTGAATCCTGGACATTTCTGGAATTTTCTGGAAATTGATGCATGAAGTTCATCATCTTCATCTTCATCTTCATGAAGAAGATGAAGATCATATTTAACGACGGATTTTACATGATTAGCGACGGATCCTGGATTTTTACATGCTGGCTTAGGGTTCCTTTCCCATTGGTCCACGCATTGCTTCGCTTGCATTTCCATTGGCCTCAATTGGTTTGACTTGGCCACGCAGCGCTTGACTGATGACTGTACAGTCCAGTCATTAATGAAACACAACGTTTCATTGGCAAGGCGCGCGCTCACTTTTGAATCCAAACATGGTTCGATCCTGGCCGAGTGTATTATTTCAAATGTCCAGCATTTTCATGTTTTCCCTCCACTTGCCATGCCATGTTCATTTTTGATTTTCATTTTTTTATCCAGCTTCTAAAATTCATAACTAATTGAAAAATGCATCAAATCACTCCCAATTTTTTGCACAATGATCCTCTGTTTGTCTATTATTTTTTGATGATAATTTCAAAAGTTGTGCATGGCTGGAATTTTATTTTCTCTAGGTTGATTGATCATAGGTGCATTTGTGACCTTGCCTTGCTTTTTCTATCATGAAATGCTTGATTTTAATCCAATGGAAATGAAATTTTACATGATGATTCTAGACATGTTAATGGATGTTTTAGGTGTGGTTTGGTATTTTTCCCATTCACCATTTCTATTGTATGCCTATGTTTGCATGGTGTGACAATTTGTGTCACACATTTGGTTGTTCAACTTTTGCAATTTGATTTCCATGCCAAATGACCTCTAATGCTTCTGATTTTTTGTTTGATGGATGTTTTGGCTGCGGTGAATGCTTATGAATTTTTCCAGAATTATTTGAATCATTTCTGTTTTGATTGGGAATTTTCATTCATGATGTTCAAATGTATGCTTTGAATTGGTCATTGACTTCTCTTGCCTATTACATGAACTTGCCTATTGATTTTGCTTTGGCCCTTTTTAGGAATTGTTCTTGATTGGTTAATTATGATCCATGTTGAATATCAAGTTCTGTTTTGGGTTTTTGATTCACTTTTGACCCTAGACTTTGACCTAGTGGTTTGTTACTTACATTTGAGTTGTGAATTTCAGGTTCAAGTATGCATCTTCATGATTGATGTTGCTCCTTCATTTGAGCTTGATCATTTGTTATTGTTGGCTAACACTTGCTGTTTTGTAGGCCTTGATGATGGTTAACTTGTGTTTATGGCTCATGTGTTGCATATTGGGTTGTCTGTTGAATATTGACTGTTGACTGGTTGTCTGGATTTTGTACTGATTGGTTTAGCTGTTTCCATAGGTACCTAAGTTGCTTTAAATTCATTTGAACTTTGCTTTGCTTGCTTGTGGTTGGCATACCACTGAGGTATAATTCCTTGATCTTCATGTAGTCTGGAAGACCTGTCATGTTACTTTGGCAGGCACCTGTCTGAAGCCGTCCTTAAGAGGCAATGTTTGTGGTTGTTTAATTTTGTGCCAAGCAGGTAAAGACCTCTTAAGAGGCAATTGGCAGATAAAAGGGATGTGCAATCCATCCCCTGCTATTCAGTTGTGTCTTTCACTTTGCTCACACACCATGTGTTGATGCATCTTGAATAAGAACCCAAGATCTTGTTGTGTCAGTCACGTGGAGAAGAGTTCCTTCATTCTGAACTCCCACACTTTCTATTTGAGTCAAACTCTCCCAGGCCAGGGATAAGAGCTATGAGGCATAACCCTCATCATCATTTCATTTGCTTCACCCTAACTCTCAATGTTAGGGTTAAGAGCTAAAAACACCCCATTCCAGTTGGCTTGTTTCTACAGCCTAGCCTTGTGTGAGCCAATTGTTTGCATATAGTGTGTGTGCTTGCTCTCTTGTGCTTGTGTTTGATATTGTGCTGTTTAGGCTAGTTTGCTTCCTGTGCAAGTTAGGATAGAGACCTCAACATAGGGATCATATGCATGATAACTTCTAGGCTCGAGTCGTAGTCTCCCTAGTAGCTTGTTATCTTCCCTTGTCTCTGGTTAGGTTAGAAGTTCTTTCCCTGTTAAGGGGAACTACGTCGCCCTGATCCTCATACCAGATGAGGTACGTAGGCAGGAGATGAGCTGATCTCTCCGGGCGCCCTTTTTCTTTTTCAACCCCTTTATTTGTGTTGGAGTCTGACGTAAGTCCAGCGATTGGCAGTTGGTTTCCTGTGTCTTGTTTGCTTGTTGGAGTCTGACTTAAGTCCAGCGATTGGCAGTTGGTTTCCTGTGTGTGTTTGTTGGTTCGGAGTCTGATGTAAGTCCGGCGATTGGCATTCGGTTGCCATGTTTGCCTGTTTGTGTGGAGTCTGACGTAAGTCCAGCGATTGGCAGTCGGTTTCCAGTGTGGGTTTTGTTTGGCATGCGTTAGCCGAGCTACGAGTACTCTGATTCTTCTCTGGTTAGAGAAGATACGTATGCATAGGATGCGACATCCTAGCGAGCACGTTTCCCCCTGTCCCCGAACTACGTCGACTCTGATGTCTGTGTCTGACAGACTACGTAGGCCCAGGATGCGATATCCTGCCGAGTCCCATTTCTTCCGTCTTTCATCTGTGTTTGTTTCCAGCGTGTGTGCAGTGTTTGAGCAGTCTTTAGCAACCTTTCTTCTATTCTTTTGTGCGTGGATCCCGTCGAGTACGACGGATGCGTAGGGGTGCTATTACCTTCCCTTCACATAACCGACTCCCGATCCCATCGATCTCTGGTCGCGAGACCATTCCTTTCCAGGTTTACTTCGAGCGTTTCCTTTCCCTCCTTTGGGATAAATAACGCACGGTGGCGGCTCTGTTGTTTCTTTTCCCGCCGGTTTTTCGCGTAATGCGACAACTAGCGACTCTGCTGGGGACTAACCCGAGAAGTTGACCTCTTGCTGGTCCATCTTCCCTAAGCGAGTCAGTCCTAGCGCTTTTTAGAATAGGTTTGGTTGCTTTTACTGCTTTATTTATTGCATTTATGATCATGATGTGTTTGTTTATGTTTGCATTTATGTCTGCATTTATGTTTGCATGCATCATACTTTCATTGTGTTGGTTGTCTGTTTCTCTGTTGGGGTGGGAGTTACAAGAGGTAAAAGGCCCAATACCCAGGCTATGAGTGAACTCTAGGACACCTAGGAATAGAGTGATTCATGGGAAGCGGGTGGTATTGCGCCACTTAGCGGAACATGATATCACGAGCAGTTCAGATCCTGATGGAGTATTATCGGTGCATACATCTAGTGTGTACATGATGATATTCCTTGAAAGGGTTGTTTATCCTGCATTTCTCTTGACCTTACCCTGACCTAGATGACACCCATGAGTGGGGAGGGAATGAATCATTACAGGTACCGTTGGTGACTCTTGATTTGTTGGTGACTGTATCTGTTGGTGACTCTTGGTTCCTGTTGGTGACTTGGTTCAGAAGTGTGGATCTCAGATGACTATGGGTTCCAGATGACTTTGGGTTCCAGATGACTTGATTTGTGCTCTCCGGTTCCGAATTCAGGCCGAATCTTTGAACCTGTGCTCCGAGATACACAGCCAACCAGTCGTGTTTGCATCATTTGCATCATAGCATGTTTATTTTCAAAAAAATAATGCAATAAAAAAAAGAAATGAATGAAAAAAGAAAAGAGAAAAGAAAAAAGCTAATCTCCTCATGCATATCATTTCTCAGGTTCATTCAGGAGTCTATTCACTGTGAGAGATGGAAGCCGTTCCAGAGTTGAAGAGGAAGACTTGCACCTACAGTTTTCATCGTGAGCCATTGACATCTTTGATAGAGTTGAGCAACCTTGTGACCGGCGTTAATCAGAAGGTGTTTGTTGATCAGTATGGGGATTTGTTGACACTGTTGAAGATGGTGGTAGATCCAGTACCGTTGCAGACTCTCCTACAGTTCTATGACCCAGAGCTCCGTTGCTTCACCTTCCAGGATTATCAGTTAGCTCCCACTCTTGAAGAGTATTCCATTCTGATGAATGTCCCGATCAGATATCAGGCGCCCTTCTTAGATGTGCCAAAGGAGGTGGATTTCAGGGTTGTTGCCAGAGCTCTTTATTTGAGTATCAAGGAAGTGAGTGACAATTGGAAGTCAAGTGGTGATGTTGTGGGTTTGCCTTTGAAGTTCCTGGTGAGGATGGCTAGAGAAGAAGCAAAGAAGGGAAATTGGGGAGCTTTCAATGCTCAGTTGGCTATCTTGATCTATGGGATTGTGCTGTTCCCGAGTATGCCCAATTTTGTGGACTTTGCTACTATCACTATTTTCATCGGAGGAAACCCGGTTCCTACCTTGTTAGCTGACACTTACTATGCTGTGCACAGCAGGCATGGTAAGAGTGGAGCTATCAGGTGTTGTCTCCCGTTGCTACTCAGATGGTTCTTGTCCTTGCTGCCAACCAGTGGACCTTTTGTGGATGCTCAGAACACTCATAAGTGGACTCAGAGGATCATGTCTCTCACATCCTATGATATCAAGTGGCAAGCTTGTAGGATGAATGTGCGTAATATCATCATGAGTTGTGGAGCGTTTCGTAATCTGCCACTCATAGGGACTAAGGGTTGCATCAATTATAATCCGGTTCTTTCTCTTCATCAGTTGGGGTTTGTTATGAATGGAAGACCACTAGAGGCTGAGATAGCTGAGAGTGTGTATTTTGAGAAGCGGAGTGACCCTGCTAGATTGGAGCAAGTGGGAAGAGCTTGGAAGACTATTGGTGTCAAAGATGGAGCTGTATTAGGGAAGAAGTTTGCCATTGCTATGCCTGCCTACATTGATTGGGTCAAGAATAGAGTTGAGACCTTGTTGTTGCCCTATGATAGGATGGAGCCATTGCAAGAGCAACCACCTTTGATCCTTTCTGAGAATGTGCCTGCTGAGCATTACAAGCGAGCTTTAATGGAGAATCGCCTATTGAAAGAGAAGGAACGAGATACCCAGATGGAGCTTTACAAAGCCAAAGCTGATAAGTTGAACTTGGCTCATCAACTCAAAGGCATGCAAGGTGAGGATGCTAGCAGATTGAAGAGCAAGAAGAGGTCCTATGATGAGATAGAGATATTGTTGAATGAAGAACACCGCGAGTGCTTGAGGTTGCAGAAAGCTGAAGCTAATTACCAGAAGAAGATACGAGATTTGGAAAAACAGCTTAGGGACAAAGACATCCAATTGAAGAAGGAGGTAGACCTAAGACATGCATCAGAGAGCCAGCTTGGAGGAGAAGTTGTGGAGCTCAGAAGACAACTGAAGGAGAAGCTCACTCCTCTGCGTGAGTGTTCAGAATGTGACCTGTTGATAGACCAGTGCCAGTATCTGAAGACTCTCATTCCTGAAGGGCATCTTTCTTAGTTTGTCTGTGATGTTTATGTTGAGAATCACCTCCAGGATTGTTGGATGGGATTCATTGTTGTACTCTGATGATTTGGATCTTTGCTCTGAACTATTGTTGTATGATCCTTGTTGCTCATGTCTATAGATGAGATTGTTGATGTTTCACCTTGTGCTCATTATCCTGTGTAGGTTGCTTCTTTGTTGTTTGTTGCAGGTTGCCATTTCTTGAAAGACGAATTAGGCTCTTGAATGCCTGAGGAATGAACATATCATGTGCATCATACGCATCATAAGCATCATACACATATCATTTTGCATTACAGGTGTTCTTGAACGAGACTTCTCACTCTGGTTCCTGTTTGAGGCAGGATTGCTGATCAACGTCCGCACCGCTACGCTACCCGACTGAATCAACAAAGGAATATGGATCAAGTTCAAGCTGAGTTGGCTGAGATGAGGGCTAACATGGCCCAATTCATGACAATGATGCAAGGAGTTGTTCAAGGGCAAGAGGAGTTGCGTGCCTTAGCCCAGAGACAGGAAGTTGTGATTCCACCTGCCAGCCGTGCTTCGCCAGTGGGTGTTCCTATGAATGATAATGCTACTGTTGCCACCGTCCCTGTCAATGATTATGCTGTGGGTGATGAATTGAGGGGTATTCGAATCAATGGACAGCCTCTTTCTGTAGAGACTGTTAATGCAAGAGTGACCCGTGCTCCAGTGCGCCATCCTGCTCCGTTGGTCGACAGGCAGGAAGATATGTTCACCCTGCTCAGCGATGAAGACGATGTGGGAAGAGTTGAAGAGAGGGACAAAAAAGTTGATGCCCTAGCTGAGAAGATCAGAGCCATCGAGTGTCAGAACTCTCTGGGGTTTGACGTGACAAATATGGGATTGGTTGATGGACTAAGGATCCCTTACAAATTCAAGGCGCCATCTTTTGACAAGTATAACGACACTTCTTGTCCTCGCACCCATGTGCAGGCTTACTACAGGAAAATCTCCGCCTACACTGACGACGAGAAGATGTGGATGTACTTTTTCCAGGACAGCTTGTCTGGAGCTTCCTTGGATTGGTACATGGAGCTGAAAAGAGAATCCATTAGAAGTTGGAGGGATCTGGGTGAAGCCTTCTTGAGGCAATATAAACATAACATGGATATGGCTCCGAGCCGAACTCAGTTACAGAGCTTGTGTCAGAAGTCTGGGGAAAGTTTCAAGGAGTACGCCCAGAGATGGTGTGAATTAGCTGCAAGGGTGCAACCTCCGATGCTGGAGAGGGAGTTGACCGATATGTTCATCGGGACTTTGCAAGGAGTGTTTATGGACCGAATGGGAAGCTGCCCGTTCGGTAGTTTCTCTGATGTAGTGATCTGTGGAGAGAGGACAGAGAGCCTTATTAAAGCCGGAAAGATTCAGGATGCTGGTTCTTCGTCTTCGAAGAAGCCATTTTCTGGGGCACCTCGAAGGAGAGAGGGTGAGACTAATTCCGTACACGGCCGAAGAAATGTGAACAGAGGCCAATATCGCCAGGTTGCTGTTGTAACTATCCCAGCACCTCAACCACGACAACAGCAACAACAAAGAGGACCACCACGACCACCACAACAACAACAACAGCAACGTCCATTTCAGCCGAGACAGAGAATGCCGGATCGTCGTTTCGACCCGTTACCTATGACATATGCTGAGTTGCTGCCCGAATTGCTCAGATTGGGGTTTGTTGAATTACGTACTATGGCTCCGTTGACGAAGATACCTGGTGGGTATGATGCCAATGTTCGTTGTGAATTCCACTCCGGTGCTCCGGGGCACCATATTGAATATTATCGGGCTTTCCATCATAAGGTCCAGGATCTGATTGACGCCAAAACAATCAATTTTGCTCATGTTCCGAATGTTGTGAATAATCCTATGCCTCAGCATGATGCGCATAGGGTGAATAATATGGAAGATGGAGAAGCTGTGGACCTGGTAGTGGATGTTGATGAGGTTCAGACGTCGCTGTTTGTTGTGAAAGAGCGTCTGCTAGAAGGGGGAGTGTTCCCGGGTTGTGGTAAGGGCTGTGCAGATTGTGTTAATTCAGAGAATGGTTGTATGCAGTTGAAGAATGGTATCCAGGGTTTGATTGATGAGGGATGTTTGCAGTTTGCTCGGGCCGTGAAAGATCGTGGGGTGGTGTCAACTGTCACCATTTATTTCAAACCGTCTGAGGGTCCTGGACGTGGCCATAGAAATGTTAATGCACCTGCAACTGTTGGTACTCCTGTTACCATATCTGCTCCAGTAATTGTCAGTGCTCCCTCTACTATTGTTGCTTCTAATAGAAGACCGGTTGAGAATAATAGAGCAATGTCGTGGAAGTATGATAACGCTTACCGCAACAACAGAAGGTCAGAAAGTCAGATCAGACCAGTGAATCAGTCTGCCGTGACAATTGGTTTGCCGAGTAGAGCTCTTGTGATTGTGGGTCCAGTTGTGGATAATGTAGGAGGACCTGGAGGGTTTACAAGGAGTGGTCGTCTGTGTGCACCGCAGCCTTTGAGAGACAATAATGCTGAGGCTCTTGCCAAAGCAAAGGGTAAACAAGCTGCTGTTGAGGAAGAACCTGTGCAGAAGGAGGCGCCTGAGGGTTCGTTTGAGAAAGATGTGGAGGATTTTATGAAGATTATTAAGAAGAGTGACTACAAGATTGTAGATCAGCTGAATCAAACTCCGTCCAAGATTTCGATACTCTCATTGCTATTGTGCTCTGAGGCACACCGTAATGCCTTGCTGAAAATGTTGAATCTGGCTTATGTGCCTCAGGAGATTTCTGTCAACCAGTTGGAGGGTGTTATTGCTAATGTGAGCACAAGGCATGGTTTGGGGTTCACAGACTTGGATCGGACGCCTGAAGGTCGCAATCATAACAAAGCCCTGCATATCACTATGGAGTGTAAAGGCGCCGTATTGTCACATGTGTTACATGATACTGGCTCCTCGTTGAATGTGTTGCCCTAGAAGATTCTGAGCAAGATAGATGTTGAAGGGGTTGTCCTCACTCCGAGTGATCTCATTGTTCGTGCGTTTGATGGATCCAAACAGTCTGTTTTTGGTGAAATTACGTTGCCAGTGAAGATTGGCCCAAAGGTATTTGATGTTATCTTCTATGTGATGGATATCCAGCCAGCATATAGTTGCTTATTGGGGCGTCCCTGGATACATGGGGCTGGGGCAGTTTCATCAACTCTCCATCAGAAGCTGAAGTATGTTTGGAATGGTCAGATCGTAACTGTGTGCGGCGAGGAAGACATTCTGGTGAGTCATTTATCATCTTTCAAGTATGTGGAGGTGGATGGTGAGATCCATGAAACTCTGTGCCAGGCGTTTGAGACCGTTGCTATTGAGAAGGTGGCTTTTGCTGAGCAGAAGAAGCCAAGTGCCTCAATTGCATCCTACAAGCAGGCCGTGGAGGTTGTCAACTCGGGAAATGCAGAAGGCTGGGGCAAGATGGTTGACCTGCCCATCAAAGAAGACAAGTTCGGTATTGGTTATCAACCTCTGTAGGCAGAGCAGGGTGAGCAGAAAGGGCCGAGTACCTTCACCAGCGCTGGGCTGATGAATCATGGTGATGTCTTTGCAGCCGGTAGTGAAGACGGGGAGAGTGACTATGATGTGGACAACTGGGTGCGCCCGTGTGCTCCAGGAGAGATGGTGAACAACTGGACAGCCGAAGAAGTGGTCCAAGTTACTCTTCAAACAGAGTATTTTTTTTTCATTTTGCATAAAACCCTACGTTCTGCCCAAGGCGTAGTGGTTCATTGTAGGGCCTCATCATGTTTTTCAATGATATCATTAATCAAGGACGTTTTGCAAACAATTTTGTGATCCCTGTCTTTCTGTTTTTGTTTTTCATTTTTCAAAAAAATAAAAAAATGGCAATGTTTTTGTTTTTGTGACTTTCTTGAACTCTTTTTTCTAAAATAAAGCATTAAACATGCAGAATTGATCTTACGGACTCCACTATAAACAGTTCTGTTATGGCTCAGTATGATTTCAATAATCCCATCTACCAAGCTGAAGAGGGGAGTGAGGAAGATTGTGAACTCCCCAAAGAACTGGTCAGATTATTGAAGCAGGAGGAAAGGGTCATCCAACCTCATCAGGAGGAGTTGGAGATTATTAACCTTGGTACTGAGGACGCCAGAAGAGAGATCAAGATTGGGGCTGCTTTGAAGGAAGATGTCAAGAGAGGGCTGATTGAGATGCTGAGAGAATATGTGGAGATATTCGCCTGGTCGTATCAAGATATGCCTGGGTTGGATACAGATATTGTGGTGCATAGGCTACCTCTCAGAGAAGATTGTCCTTCGGTAAAGCAGAAGCTGCGCAGAACTAGTCCTGATATGGCTGTCAAGATCAAGGAAGAGGTTCATAAGCAGTTGGATGCGGGTTTCCTGGCAGTGACCAATTATCCCCCGTGGGTGGCCAACATCGTTCCCGTGCCTAAGAAGGATGGTAAAGTCAGAATGTGTGTCGATTACCGAGATCTAAATAGAGTCAGTCCAAAGGATGATTTCCCATTACCTCACATTGATGTATTGGTTGATAATACTGCTCAATCCTCAGTTTTCTCTTTCATGGACGGTTTTTCTGGCTATAATCAGATTAAGATGGCGCCAGAGGACATGGAAAAGACGACATTCATTTAACCTTAGAGCACGTTCTGCTATAAGGTGATGCCATTTGGGCTGAAGAATGCCGGTGCTACCTATCAGAAGGCTATGACGACTCTCTTTCATGACATGATGCACAAAGAGATTGAAGTGTACGTGGATGATATGATTGCGAAGTCTCAGACAGAAGAGGAGCACCTGGTAAATTTGCAGAAGTTGTTTGAAAGGCTGAGAAAATTCAAATTGAGGCTGAATCCGAACAAGTGTACGTTTGGGGTGAGATCTGGTAAGCTGTTAGGCTTCATTGTCAATGAGAAAGGGATTGAGGTTGATCCAGCAAAAGTAAAAGCTATACAAGAGATGCCTGAACCAAAAACTGAAAAGCAGGTTCGTGGGTTCTTAGGGAGATTGAACTACATTGCACGGTTTGTATCTCACCTAACTGCCACGTGTGAACCGATATTCAAATTGCTAAGGAAAAATCAAGCAATCAGGTGGAATGATGATTGTCAGAAAGCTTTTGATAAAATAAAAGAGTATTTACAGAAACCTCCAATCCTTATACCTCCAGTTCCTGGGAGGCCTCTGATAATGTACCTGTCAGTGACTGAGAATTCGATGGGGTGTGTATTGGGACAACATGACGAGTCTGGTCGAAAAGAGCATGCCATATACTACCTTAGCAAAAAGTTTACCGACTGTGAAATAAGATATTCGCAGCTCGAGAAAACTTGCTGTGCTTTGGCCTGGGCTGCTCGCCGACTGAGGCAGTATATGTTGAACCATACTACCTTATTGATTTCTAAGATGGATCCAGTGAAGTACATCTTTGAGAAGCCGGCTCTCACCGGACGTGTTGCTCGTTGGTGTAGCACCTCAAATTTGCACCTATCATTGTACATACATTCTCATATTAGGTCATAACATTAACATAGTCCACTGCATAACATTGCATTGTCCCTTTTGCCCAAGTGCAAGCCATTCAGAAGAATTAGGTCAAACTGGTCAGGAGATTAGTCAGTCAAGCAGGTCAGTGCAATTTTCATTGAGCCAAGGCCCTAGGGTTGGTCCAACATGTTCACATGACCTAGGGGTCCTTTTGAAGTGATTTGGTCAAGGATTGGATGCTCAGAAGTCATCAGTCAATGCACAGTCCATCAGAAACCCTAAAAAGTCAATTGTTGGTCAACTGTGCCTGATTTTATGGTTTTGATGGTGGGAATTGGTTTGAGAGGGTTCCTTCATGTCCATATAGGCCTCATATAACATGTCAAACATCATCATGGAAGAATTTGAAGCCAGACAAGAAATTTCCAAAAATAGAAAGTTGACCTGTAATTGGAATTTGCCAAAAATGGAAAGTCTTGATCCTCAAACTTACATCATGATACAAGCTTCAAATGAATTTTTGCCCAACATGAAAGTTGAAGATCTTGTTCTCCCATTTCCAAAAAGTCCGAGAACACTCAATTCCCATGTATGGTTGGCAAGTTATGATCAAATCATTTTCAGAAATTTTTGAACTTCAAAAGGCCATATCTCTCAAACCATTTGGCCAAATTGGGTGGGGTTTTTTGCTACAAGTCACATTTGATGCCCTCTTTCCAAATATGTCATCATCATTCACCAGAAGTTCACCAATCAAAATGGCATTTTTGAACTAGCATGAATTATTTTCAAGTGAAGTAAAAAATTGACTTTCAAAATCAAACAATTCCAACAACTTTTGCCAATTGAGAATGTTCAGGAAACTCATTTGGAACATGTTCAAGGCCCAATTTCGTGCAGCCTCTTACACCCCATACAAACTTGAGTTGGTTTAGCAAATTTCCAAAATATGTCATTATGCAAAGTGTGATTAACTTTTCCATTAGCCAACTAATGCAAACACTAAACAGCATACATATATTGCATTTTCACTCTGAAAAAGCCCTAGCAGCCACCATTCACAAACAGAAAATCTCATATTCTCTAAAACCTTCATTTTGCATTTTAGAACTTTCTGCCAAAAACCTTCAAGAACTCGAGCTAGGGTTTAGTGGCTTCATCACTCATCACTATTTTGAGATCATTATAAGTGGTATTCTTCAACTGTAAAGCCTTGCTTTCCACTGTTGCAACAAGAACACATCCCATGGCAGTTCAAGTTCTGAGTCATTCCAAGCATTGCTGAACTAAAATCTTTCAACCATTCATCATTTGGGAGCTTGTTGAGCATCTGTTTCGAGCATTTGAAGCCAAACAACACTTGAATCACGACTGCACTTCAATTTTGGTAAGAACTCGATTCTCTCATTTCTTAAAACCATGCTATGCCTTGTATAGATCCTTTCTTGCTGGTCATTTTGAGCTTTAAAGCATTGAAAATAGTTGAGTAATTATGAAGTTATGCTGTAATCAAAGTTGATGTTCAAATGAGTTTTTGTTTGATGCTTGCTGTGTAGCTCGATTCCATGAAAATGAATGTTGGTTTCTTGATGTGTGTTGTTTGGTGATTCTAATGATGTATTCAGTTTACATTTCTGAGCAAAATGAATTTTCACGATTGGATGATGAAGATGAATGTTGCTGCTGTTCATAAACCCTAGCCATATTTTCCAGATTTCATGTTTTGTTCGTTTTGCATGGGAAAGACACTGTTTCATTCGCCTTGGCCAATCAGAAGGCAGCGTTCATTTGTCCCATACGCTGCGTTTCACTAACTCTTCCCCATATTTACAAAATTGCCACGCCTTGTTTTATTTAATTGATTTAATCACATTATTTCTTCAATAATTATTTCATTTTGTGCTCATCTTACAAAATTCACAAGTCATCCAATTTTAATCCAAAATTAATGAGACTTTTTGCTAATTGTTCATCATAATCTCTAGTTTTTTATCATATATTTTCCAGATTTTTTGGATGAATGGTTTTTAAATGGTGCTAGGGTTTGTGACATGTGCTCATTTTTTGTACACTTGGCTAAAACATTTGTGAAATGATAATGCTTTATCCAATGGCTTTGAAAGTTTTTGTGCTTAAACTAGACACATCCATGGTGATTTTGGTGTAGAGTTTGTGAATTTATCATTCTTGGTTTGAGAGTTTTGTTTTTTTTGAATTAGGGTGTGACAATTTGTGTCACACCATTGATGTCCAACTTCATGATTTTTTCTACCTTGCCTAATGAACTCAATTTGGTCTGATTTTTTGCATGAACATACTCATGGATGCTTAGTTCACATGTGATTTTTTATGGAATTATTTGTGGCATTTCCTAATTGTTTGAGATTTTTCTCCCCTGTTTGGTCATATGTTGACTTCTTGTGACACATGTTCCCATGTCATTTGTGAAATTCGCATGCTTAATTGGATGAACTTGAAATTTGACATGTGAATAGTAGACATCTTAAGCTTTGTCATGGTGTTAGTCCCATTCATTTATCATTTGCTATCACTGATTTAGGATTTATTCAAGTTGGTGCATGTTTGGTTGACTTCTTTGAGCATGTTTGAACTTGCCTTGCCTTCCTGATTTTCATCGACCACCTTCCCTTTGTCCAAATGAGCTGAAATTTTATATGCTTACCATGCTATGGGTTATGTTTGATCATGATTTATTTGATGATTTTTTGGAATGTTTATGATTGGTTTTGACTTAAGTCTTGCTGTTGACTTCTATGAGCTTCCATATGCCATGCTTTGACCTAAATTGTTCATGAAATGATGATGATGGATGATATGATTGTGGAACCAATTGAATGTGTTTCTTGATTGTTTGAATTTGATTTTGGTCACTTGTCACTTGCTGTTTTGACTTTCTCATCCCCCTTTGACCCTAGGCTTGTCCTAGTGGTCCTGTTGCTCATGTTTGAGTTCATTTTTTCAGGATAAGAAGCAGTTGCCTTAGAGAGATCAATACAAATTGATTAATGCTTGATTAATTACCATGACAAACTTGTTGGTTTTGTAGGTTGCTTGGCTCATATGCTTGAGCCTTGTGCATTGCACAGTTAAATTGATTGTGTAGACTGTTGCTCTCTATCTCTTTCTGTTTTAACTTTGACTTGTATACTGATGTTGTCTGACTGGTTTCAGGTACCTTTAGTTGCTTTTAGTTCCTTGTGAACTTTTCTTTGCTTTGCTTAAGAGCAATTTGCATTGAGGTATAACTTCTTTACTTCATGTAGTCTGGAAGACCTGGCCTGTTACTTGGCCAGGCAACTGTCTGAAGTCCTCCTTAAGAGGCAATATTTGTGATTGTTTACAATTTGTCCTTGTACATATTCAAAGACCTCCTAAGTGAAGAGGCAATTGGCAGAACCCAAGGGATATGCAATCTATCCCCTGCTAGTCTGTGTGTCACTCACCTTGCTCACACTACCTGTGTTGATGCATAGTGAGTAAAAACCCAAGATCTATAGAGTCTAACTTGTGGAGAGAGTTCCCACTTTCTGAACTCCCACACCTTCTGATATTCAAATGCTCTCCCTGACCAGGGATAAGAGCAATGAGGCACACCCCTCATCTCCTTTCATCTGCTTCACCTTAGCCCCTCAATGGCAAGGTTAAGAGCACCATTAACCCTATTCCAGTTGTCTTCAATGCCTAACCCTTGTATGAGCCCATTGCTTGTGTATAGTGTGTGCTACTTGTGCTTGTGTGTTGTTTGACTTGCTTCCTGTGCAAGTTAGGTTTTGCTTGGCTTGCTTCCTGTGCAAGTTAGGTTAGGTGTGGCTTGCTTCCTGTGCAAGTCATGTTTAGGATAGGCTTGCTTCCTGTGCAAGTTAGCTAGAAACCTTAACTTAGGGATGATTTTGCATGATAACATCTAGGCTCGAGTCGTAGTCTCCCTAGTGTTGTGTCTCCCTCTGTTATCTGGTTAGGCTAGTCCTTTATCCCTGCGTAGGGGAACTACGTCGCCCTGATCCTCATACCAGATGAGGTACGTAGGCAGGAGATGAGCTGATCTCTCCGGGCGCCCTTTTTTCTTTTTCAACCCTTTGTGTCTTAACCACCCTTTGTGTGTGTTTTGGTTCGGATGCTGATGTAAGTCCAGTGATTGGCATTCGGGCTCCATGTTTGCCTTCTTGTGTGTGTTTTGGTTCGGATGCTGATGTAAGTCCAGTGATTGGCATTCAGGCTCCACGTTTGCCTTTGCCTGTGTTTGTTTGTGTGCGTGTCAGCCGAGCTACGAATGCTCTGATTCTCTTTCGTCCAAGGAGATACGTATGCATAGGATACGATATCCTAGCGAGCATGTGTCGTTTCCCCAGTCCGAACTACTTCGACTCTGATGTCTATGCCTGATAGACTAAGTAGGCCCAGGATGCGGTATCCTGCCGAGTCAGTTTCAGTCTGTTTTCTTGTGTCTCTTTCAGCCAGTGTTTGTGTGTGTTTGAGCAGTGTTTTAGCAACCATCTTCCTTCCTATTGTGCATGGATCCCGTCGAGTACGACGAATGCGTAGGGGTGCTAATACCTTCCCTTCGCAT
This sequence comes from Lathyrus oleraceus, assembly GCF_024323335.1. Classification (NCBI taxonomy): domain Eukaryota; kingdom Viridiplantae; phylum Streptophyta; class Magnoliopsida; order Fabales; family Fabaceae; genus Lathyrus; species Lathyrus oleraceus. The sequence continues at coordinate 492,412,066 of NC_066583.1, forward strand.
AACCGACTCCCAAACCCATTCTCTTTGGTCGCGAGACCATGTTCTTTCCAGGTTTACTCTGAGCGTTTCCTTTCCCTCTTTTGGGATAAATAACGCACGGTGGCGGCTGTGTTGTTCTTGTTTTCCCGCCGGTTTTTCTTGTAATGCGACAGCTGGCGACTCTGCTAGGGATAATAGAGAAGTTGACCTGTGCTGGTCCATCTTCCCTGAGCGAGTCTCTCCTAGCGCTCTCTAGGTTAGGTTTTTGGTTGCTTTGTGCTGTGTTGTTATTGCATTCATTATTTATTGTTTGCATTTATGTTTGTAATTATGTTTGCATTCATTCATTATTCATCTGCCTGGCTAGTTGTCTTTTTTTCTTTGTGGGGGTGGGAGTCACTTGAGGTAAAAGGTCCAATACCCAGACCATGAGTGAAATCTAGGATGCTTAGGAATAGAGTGATTCATGGGAAGCGGGTGGTATTGCGCCACTTAGCGGAACATTGATATCACGAACAGTTCAGACCCTGGTGGGATATTGTCGTTGCATACTTCAGGTGTGTATATGATGGTATTATGCGAAAGGTTATTTATGATGTGTTTCTCTCGACCTTACCCTGGCCTAGACGACACCCGTGAGTGGGGAAGGGTTCATTATTACAGGTACCGTTGGTGACTTTTGGTTCTGTTGGTGACTTTGGGTTCAGACAACAGTTATCTCAGTTGACTTTGGTTTTCAAGTTGGATTTGGGTTCCGAGTTTAGACTGAAGCTTCGACCTAGTGATCAGAGATTGCACAACCAGCCAGTCCAGTCTGCATCATGTGCATCATAGCATATTTATTTCCAAAAGATACGCAATCAAAAAATTGAAAAAAAATTGAAAAAAAAAGGAAAAGAAAAAAAAAGGAAAAAAACTAATCTCTGCATGCATATCATTTCTCAGGTACATTCCAGAGCTTGGTTCACTGATAAAGATGGCAACGGTCCCAGAGCCGAAGCGGAAGACCTGTTCCTACAGCTTTCATCGTGAGCCGTTGACTTCATTGATCGAGTTGGGTAGTCTTGTGACTAGTGACCAGCTGAAGGGTTTTGTTGGGCAGTTTGGAGATATCCTGACATTGTTGAAGACGGTAGTTGATCCGGTGCCGCTGCAGACACTTCTTCAGTTCCACGACCCGGAGCTTAGATGTTTTACCTTTCAAGACTATCAGCTGGCACCTACTCTCGAGGAGTATTCTATCCTGTTGGGTGTCCCTATTCAGCATCAGGTTCCTTTCCTGGACGTGCCCAAGGAGGTTGACTTCAGAATTATTGCCAGAGCTCTCCGGTTGAGTGTCAAGGAAGTTTGTGATAATTGGAAGCCCAGTGGGGGAGTTGCGGGTCTGCCGTTGAAATTTCTCTTGAGGATTGCTAGAGATGAAGCAGAGAAGGAGAATTGGGAAGTCTTTCACGCCCAGCTTGCTGCCATGATTTATGGGATCGTCCTATTCCCAAGCATGCCTAATTTCATCGACCATGCAGCTATCAGTATCTTCATCGGAGGGAATCCAGTCCCCACTCTGTTAGTTGACACTTACTATGCTATTCATAGTAGGCATGGTAAGGGTGGAGCTATCAGATGCTGTCTACCTCTTCTGCTCAGATGGTTCATCTCCCTTCTGCCAGCTAGTGGACCCTTTATGGATACTCAGAGCACTCTTAAGTGGACTCAGAGGGTCATGTCACTTACTTCTTATGACATCAGATGGCAGTCGTACCGGATGGACGTGCGGAATGTTATTATGAGCTGTGGAGAATTCCGGAACGTGCCACTCGTGGGGACCAAAGGTTGTATAAATTATAATCCAGTTTTGTCTCTCCGTCAGTTAGGGTTTGTAATAAAGGGAAGACCGCTTGAAGCTGAGGTAGCCGAAAGTGTGTATTTTGAGAAGCAGAGTGACCTGACTAGATTGGAGCAGATAGGAACAGCTTGGAGGTCTGTTGGAGTGAAGGATGGATCCGTCTTAGGGAAGAAGTTTGCCATTGCAATGCCCAATTACACTGATTGGGTAAAGAAGAGAGTGGAAACTTTGTTGCTACCCTACGATAGGATGGAACCGTTGCAGGAGCAACCACCTTTGGTCCTTGCTGATAGTGTGCCTGCTGAGCACTACAAGCAAGCTCTAATGGAGAGTCGCCGTTTGAGAGAGAAGGAGCAAGATACCCAGATGGAGCTCTACAAAGCCAAAGCTGATAGGTTGCACTTGGCCCATCAACTCAGGGAAGTGCAAGGAGAGGATGCTAGCAGAGCAAGGAGCAAGAAGAGATCTTACGAAGAGATGGAATCTATGTTAGATGCAGAACATAGGGAGTGTTCGAGGCTGCAGAAAGCAGAAGCCAACTATCAGAAGAAGATCAGAGACCTAGAGAAGAAACTCAGAGACAAAGACATTCAGTTGAAGAAAGAGATTGATTTGAGACAGACATCAGAGGACTATCTTGGAGGAGAAGTCTTGGAGCTTAGAAGACAGCTGAAGGAGAAGATCACCCCTCTACCAGAATGTTCAGAATGTACACTGTTGATAGACCAGTGCCATTACCTGAAGACCCTCATTCCGGAAGACCGTCTGTCTTAGATATATTTGTTGAGAATCACCTCCAGGCTTGTTGGATGGGATTCATTTGTTTGTACTCCGTTTTTTGGATCTTTGTTGTTGAGAATCACCTCCAGGCTTGTTGGATGGGATTCATTTTGTTTGTACTCTGTTTGTCGAATATTTGTTGACTTGGTTGTAAGATCTTATTGCCCTTATTTGTAGATAAGGTTGTTGGTATTTCCCTGTTGTTCTCATTTTCCTTGTATCTGTCGTTCCTTTGTTGCTGCAGGTTGCCATCTTTTGAGGATGGATCAGGCTCTTTGAATGCCTGAGAAATGAGCATATCATGTGCATCATACACATCATTAACATCATACTCATCTCATTTGCATAACAGGTGTTCTTGTGCCGACTTCTCACTTTGGTTCCTGTTTTAAGGCAGGATAGCTGATCAAAGACCGCACCGCTACTCAACGAGACTCAACCATCAACGGAATATGGATCAAGTACAAGCTGAGTTAGCAGAGATGAGGGCTAACATGGCCCAGTTCATACACATGATGCAAGGAGTTGCGCAAGGACAAGAAGAACTCCGAGCTCTGGTTCAGAGGCAAGAAGCTGCACTGCCACCAGTCAATCCACCTCTGCAAGAAGGAAACCCAGTTCATGACACTCCTGCTGCTGCTATTCCCATCAACAACTATGCTATAGGTGAAGAGTTGAGGGGTATTCGAGTTGATGGTCAACCTATTGCTCCAGATGCTGCTAATGCCAGAGTCATCCATGCTCCGGCCCGTAACCGAATTCCAATTGTTGACAGACAAGAGGATATGTTTACTTTGCTCAGCGAAGATGAAGATATTTTGGGAAGAAATGATGCGAGAGATCGTAAAGTTGAGGCCCTTGCTGAGAAGATCCGGGCAATGGAATGTCAAAACTCCCTCGGTTTTGATGTTACTAATATGGGATTGGTTGAAGGCTTGAGAATCCCGCACAAGTTTAAGGCACCATCTTTTGATAAGTACAACGGCACCTCCTGTCCTCGCACTCATGTGCAAGCATATTATCGAAAGATCTCGGCGTATACTGACGACGAGAAGATGTGGATGTATTTTTTCCAAGATAGCCTATCTGGGGCGTCTTTGGACTGGTACATGGAGTTGAAGAGGGATTCGATCAAATGCTGGAGGGATTTGGGTGAAGCATTCCTCAGACAGTATAAGCATAATATGGATATGGCGCCGACCCGGACTCAGCTGCAGAGTCTGTGTTAGAAAAACAATGAGAGCTTTAAAGAGTACGCCCAGAGATGGCGCGAGCTTGCTGCAAGAGTTCAACCCCCTATGCTGGAAAGGGAGTTGACAGACATGTTTATCAGCACTCTTCAAGGTGTGTTTATGGACCGGATGGGAAGCTGCCCATTCGGAAGTTTTTCTGATGTCGTCATTTGTGGCGAGAGAACCGAAAGTCTAATTAAGGCCAGTAGGATTCATGATGTGGGTTCTTCTTCGTCATCGAAGAAACCTTTCTCTGGGGCACCTCGCCGTAGAGAAGGAGAGACCAATGCTGTCCACCGAGGGAATGTGTACAGAGGAGGTGTGAATAGAGAACAGTATCGTCTGGTTGCTGCAGTGACCATTCCTGCACCTCAGCCTCGTCAACAACAACCACAAAGGGTTCAAAAACCACAACAACAACAACAACAACAACAACAACAACGTCCCTATCAGCCGAGGCAGAGGTTGCAGCCTGATAGAAGATTTGACCCGTTGCCCATGACGTATGCTGAGCTTCTGCCTGAGTTGCTCAGATTGGGTTTCGTGGAGTTGCGTACCATGACTCCACCAACAGTATTGGCGCCTGGGTATGATTCGAACGTCCGCTGTGACTTTCATTCTGGGGCACCAGGCCATCATACTGAGAGATGGCTGGCTTTGCAGCACAAGGTTCAAGACTTGATCGATGCCAAGGCGATCAATTTTGCTCCGGTACCCAATGTAGTGAACAATCCTATGCCTCAGCATGGTGGGCATAGGGTGAACAGTATTGAAGGGGGAGAAGCTGAAGATTTGGTGGATAATGTTGAAGATGTTCAAACTTCTCTGCTAGTTGTGAAGGGCCGTCTGTTGAAGGGGGGTGTCTACCCGGGCTGTAATGAGGATTTTTTGGGCTGTGTTGAGGCTGCTAATGGTTGTGACCAGTTGAGGGCTGGTATTCAAAGGATGATTGATGAAGGTTGTCTCCAGTTCAGTCGGGCTGCTAAAGATAATGGGTCGGTGTCGACTGTCACCATCTACTTCAAACCGTCTAAAGGACGAGGACAAGGGGTCGTAAGTTCATCTGCAGCAAATGGTACTCCAGTTACCATTTCCACTCCAGTAACCATCAATGCTCCAACTACTATCGTTGCGTCTGGAAGAAGACCGGTTGAGAATAGTAGGGTTGTGCCTTGGAGGTACGATAATGCCTATCGCAGCAATAGAAGGGCTGATAATCAGGCGAGGCCGATCAATCAAGCACCAGTAACTATTATGGCACCTAGTAGAGCTCCGGCAGTTGTGAATCCAGTTGTGGATAATGTTGGTAGTCCGAGTGGTTTTACTAGGAGTGGACGACTGTTTGCTCCTCAGCCGTTGAGGGATGCTAATGCTGAGGCATCCGCTAGGGCGAAAGGCAAACAAGTTGCTGTTGACGAGGAACCGGCTCAGAAGGAGGCTGAGGGTTCATTTGAAAAGGACATTGAGGAATTCATGAAGATCATCAAGAAGAGTGACTACAAGATCGTAGATCAGCTCAACCAGACTCCGTCCAAGATTTCAATACTCTCTTTGCTGTTGTGCTCTGAGGCACATTGTGATGCCTTGTTGAAAATGTTGAACATGGCATACGTACCGCAAGAGATCTCCGTCAACCAGCTGGAGGGTGTGCTAGCCAACGTGAGTACCAGGCATGGTGTACGTTTCACTGACCTAGACTTAACGCCTGAAGGTCGTAATCATAACAAAGCCTTGCACATCACTATGGAGTGCAAGGGTGCTGTTTTGTCTCACGTGTTGGTAGACACCGGGTCGTCCCTGAATGTCCTACCAAAACAGATTTTGAAGAAGATTGATGTTGAGGGAGTTGTGCTCACTCCCAGTGACCTTATTGTGCGCGCTTTTGACGGATCCAAACGTTCTGTGTTTGGTGAAGTTACCTTGCCGGTGAAGATAGGTCTGGAGGTTTTCGACATCATATTCTATGTGATGGACATTCAACCCGCCTATAGCTGTTTGTTGGGGCGTCCGTGGATACACGCAGCAGGGGCAGTCTCGTCGACTCTCCACCAAAAGCTCAAGTATGTCTAGAACGGCCAAATTGTGACCGTGTGTGGCGAAGAAGAGATTCTGGTGAGTCATTTATCCTCATTTAAGTATGTCGAAGTAGATGGCGAGATCCACGAAACCTTATGCCAGGCATTTGAGACCGTGGCGCTTGAGAAGGTGGCCTATGCTGAGCAGAGGAAGCCATATGCTTCGATTGCATCCTACAAGCAAGCCAAGGAGGTTGTGGATTCTGGCAAAGCTGAGGGCTGGAGCAAGATGGTAGACTTGCCGGTTAAGGAAGACAAGTTCGGTATCGGTTATGAGCCTCTCCAAGCAGAGCAGAGTGTGGGTCCAAGTACCTTTACCAGCGCCGGGCTGATGAATCATGGGGATGTCTTTGCAACCGGTGGTGAAGACTATGACAGCGATTGTGATTTGGACATCTGGGTCCGCCCTTGTACACCAGGGGAGTCTATCAATAATTGGACGACTGAAGAAGTGGTTCAAGTTACTCTTCAGACAGAGTAATTTTCTTTTGTTTTTATCATTTTGCATGAAAAACCCTACGTTCTGCCCAAGACGTAGTGGTTCATTGTAGGGCCTCATCATGTTTTAATGATTATCATAAATAAAGGACGTTTTGCAATCAAATTTTGAGATCTTTGTCTTTCTATTTTTGTTTTCACTTTTTCTAAAAAAACAATAAAATGGCAATGTTTTTGTTTTTTGTGACTTTATTGAAATCTTTTTCTAAAAACAAAACATTAAACATGCAGAAGTGATCTTTTGGCATCCACTGTGAACAATCCTGTTATGGCTCAGTATGATTTTGATAATCCCATCTACCAAGCTGAAGACGAGAGTGAGGAAGACTGTGAACTCCCCGCAGAATTGGTCAGATTGCTGAAGCAAGAGGTAAGGGTCATCCAACCTCATCAGGAGGAGTTGGAAATTGTTAATCTGGGTACTGAGGACGCCAGAAGAGAGATCACGATTGGGGCTGCTTTAGAAGACTCTGTCAAGAAGAGGCTGATTGAGATGCTAAGAGAATATGTGGAAATATTCGCCTGGACATATCAAGATATGCCTGGGTTGGATACAAACATTGTGGTGCATCGTTTACCTCTTAGAGAAGAGTGTCCGTCGGTCAAGCAGAAGCTTCGCAGAACAAGTCCTGATATGGCTGTCAAGATCAAGGAAGAGGTTCAGAAGCAGTGGGATGCAGGTTTTCTGGCTGTTACCAGATATCCACCGTGGGTTGCCAACATTGTTCCTGTGCCGAAGAAGGATGGCAAAGTCAGAATGTGTGTCGACTACCGGGATTTGAACAGAGCGAGTCCGAAAGATGATTTCCCATTACCTCACATCGATGTATTGGTGGATAATACGGCTCAATCTTCGGTATTCTCTTTCATGGACGGTTTCTCGGGCTATAATCAGATTAAGATGGCGCCAGAGGACATGGAAAAGACGACATTCATTACACCTTGGGGTACATTCTGCTACAAAGTGATGCCATTTGGGCTGAAGAATGCCGGTGCTACCTATCAGAGGGAAATGACGACTCTCTTTCATGACATGATGCACAGAGAAATTGAAGTGTACGTGGATGATATGATTGCGAAGTCGCAGACAGAAGAGGAGCATCTGGTTAACTTGGAAAAGTTGTTTGACAGATTGGTCAAGTTCAAACTGAGGCTGAATCCGAACAAGTGTACGTTTGGGGTGAGATCAGGGAAGCTTTTAGGCTTCATTGTCAGTGAGAAAGGGATTGAGGTTGATCCAGCTAAAGTCAAAGCTATTCAAGAGATGCCTGAACCGAAAACGGAAAAGCAAGTCCGTGGGTTTTTAGTGAGGTTGAACTACATTGCAAGGTTCATATCTCACCTAACTGCCACATGTGAACCAATTTTCAAGCTACTCAGAAAGAATCAGGCGATCAAGTGGAATGATGACTATCAGAAAGCTTTTGACAAGATTAAAGAGTATTTACAGAAACCTCCAATCCTGATTCCTCCAGTTCCAGGGAGACCATTGATAATGTACCTATCAGTTACTGAGACTTCGATGGGGTGTGTATTGGGGCAGCATGACGAGTCTGGTCGAAAAGAGCATGCCATATACTACCTTAGCAAAAAGTTTACCAACTGTGAAACAAGATATTCACTGCTCGAGAAAACTTACTGTGCTTTGGCCTGGGCTGCTCGCCGACTAAGGCAGTATATGTTGAACCATACTACTCTGTTGATTTCTAAGATGGATCCAGTGAAGTACATCTTTGAGAAGCCGGCTCTCACCGGGTGTGTTGCTCGATGGCAGATGATCTTAACAGAGTATGACATTCAGTACACGTCACAGAAGGCCATCAAGGGTAGTATTCTGTCGGACTATCTTGCCGAGCAACCAATTGATGATTATCAGCCGATGATGTTTGAGTTCCCTGATGAAGACATCATGTATTTGAAGATGAAAGATTGTGAAGAGCCGCTTGTCGAGGAAGGACCGGATCCTGATGACAAGTGGACACTGATGTTTGATGGGGCTGTGAATATGAACGGTAATGGTGTTGGGGCAGTGCTGATCAATCCCAAAGGTGCTCATATGCCTTTTTCTGCCAGATTGACTTTTGACGTCACCAACAACGAAGCTGAGTATGAGGCTTGTATCATGGGGATAGAAGAAGCCATTGATCTGAGGATTAAAACACTTGACATTTTTGGAGATTCCGCTCTAGTGATCAATCAGGTCAATGGAGATTGGAATACAAACCAGCCGCATTTGATTCCGTATAGAGATTACACCAGAAGAATACTGACGTTCTTCAAGAAGGTGAAGTTGTATCATGTCCCCCGGGATGAGAATCAGATGGCTGATGCCTTGGCTACTTTATCGTCCATGATAAAGGTTCATTGGTGGAATCATGTACCACATGTTGTGGTGAATCATCTCGAGAGGCCTGCGTATGTGTTTGCAGCCGAGTCTGTTGTTGCGATTGATGAGAAACCGTGGTACTATGACATCAAGAACTTCCTCAAGACTCAAGAGTATCCTGAAGGTTCATCGAAGAATGATAAGAAGACCCTGAGAAGGCTAGCTGGAAGCTTTTATTTGAATCAGGATGATGTGTTGTACAAGAGGAACTTTGACATGGTCTTGCTCAGATGCGTGGATAGACATGAAGCAGACATGTTGATGCAAGAAGTGCACGAAGGTTCGTTTGGTACCCACGCTGGTGGTCATGCAATGTCAAAGAAACTGTTGAGAGCCGGTTATTACTGGATGACTATGGAATCCGATTGTTTCAAGTATGCTCGGAAGTGCCATAAGTGCCAGATCTATGCTGATAAGGTGCATGTACCACCAAGCCCGTTGAATGTCATGAACTCGCCTTGGCCGTTTGCCATGTGGGGCATTGACATGATTGGGAAGATTGAGCCTACTGCTTCGAATGGACATCGCTTCATCTTGGTTGCGATTGACTACTTCACCAAATGGGTGGAAGCAGCTTCCTTTGCTAACGTTACCAAACAAGTGGTTGCCCGGTTCATCAAGAAAGAAATCATCTGTCGTTATGGAATCCCTGAGAGAATCATCACTGACAATGGTTCGAATCTCAACAACAAGATGATGAAAGAGCTGTGCAGAGATTTCAGGATCGAACATCACAATTCTTCTCCTTACAGACCGAAGATGAATGGTGTTGTAGAGGCGGCAAACAAAAATATCAAGAAGATTGTGTAGAAAATGGTCGTAACGTACAAGGATTGGCACGAGATGTTGCCTTTTGCTTTGCATGGGTACCGTACCTCAGTACGTACGTCGACCGGGGCAACCCCCTACTCCCTTGTGTATGGTATGGAAGCAGTCCTGCCTGTTGAAGTGGAGATCCCTTCTCTGAGGGTATTATTAGATGTCAAGCTGGACGAAGCCGAGTGGATTCGGACAAGGTTTAATGAGTTAAGCCTTATCGAAGAAAGACGGTTAGCAGCTGTGTGCCACGGGCAGTTATATCAGAGAAGGATGAAGCGAGCCTTTGATCAGAAAGTGCGTCCTCGGACATTTTTAATTGGTGATCTAGTTTTGAAGAGGATCCTTCCTCCCGGTACAGATAACAGGGGCAAGTGGACTCCTAATTACGAAGGTCCATATGTTGTGAAGAAGGTCTTCTCCGGTGGAGCCTTAATGCTTACAACAATGGATGGTGAAGATTCCCCGTCCCCTGTTAACTCAGATGTAGTCAAAAAATACTTCGCATAAATTGACCCGCTGGACAAAAAGAATAAAAGAGTCCAGGCAAAAAAGGGCATCCCGGCGAACCAAAAAAACAGAAAGAAAAGCTTCGGGCAAAAATTAGGGATAAAAATGAAAAATTGTACACCCGGTAAGTCGAAAACCCGCAAGGGCGGCTTAGGCAAAAATGGGTATCCCGATGGATTGAAAACCCGAAAGGGCGATCCAGCCAAAAGAGGGATTAAAGCGAAGACTACAGTCTGAGTTATCTGTACTTCATCGCGCTTCGTCAGCTGCCATCTCGAAAGATGTGATCGGTCCAGTCGGTCTTCTCAGAAAGCAAGGGAGTGGGAGGAAAACTGATGATCTATGAGTTATAACAGAGTTGGGAAACAGTGGATGCCGTGTTCACATTGCCATTAGGATAGTTTATTTTCCTTTTATGCGCAATTACCTCTTTCTAGGAATTGCTTCCCCATGTATTTGCCTTTTCAGGCGCATTTTCAATCAATAAAAGTCGTTATTCAGATAAATTGCTCCCTTGTTTTTACTTTTACTGTTTTGTTTGCAAAAACGTCCGATTTTTTTTTATAAACATTGCATTTAAAAACATGAAGGCTGAACAATAACGTGCAAAAGATTAAAACATTTGAAAATCATTTTGGATGTTGAGGACACTTAAGCGTATCTTATCCACGTACCCCCTGGGGCATCTGTTATTCCGTTTTGCAGGTCGTCACTTGTGAGCATTCTCCAGCAGTTATTCCCCAGAACAAAGTTTTTCTCCTAGCTACGGATTGGTTAGGTCGTCCCCGAGTGGAGTGGGTTTCGTGAAATATTTCTCCAGCAGAGTTCATCCTACCAGTGGATTGGACATGTTTCAGTATCAGATCGGTGTGTGCATCCCCAGCTTGAATCTGTTCTACTTGTGGATTGTGTGGGTCATCCCCGGCAGAGTAACAGATATTCCCCGAGGCAGAGTTCGTCTTACCTGAGGTTTGTTTGAGCCTTATTCCCAGAGAGTTGCCTGGTTTATCTTCCCCAGCGGAGCCGTTATTTCCCCAAGCGGAGTTTATCCTACTGGTGGATTGGTCGGGACGTCCCCAACAAGTTGCCGGTTTGTCCATAGCAAGTTGCTTTATTACTCCCCAGCAAGTTGCCTTATCTCCCCCTAGCGGAGTTGTATCGATGGTTCCCCTGCAGTTTCCTCGTTTTCCCCCAGCGAAATTGTATTGAAGGTTTCTCAGCACAGTCGTCCGATGTATCCCCAGCGGAGTTTCCATCATTTTGCATTTTTGCATGTAGTAATCATTGCATCCTCAAACTGCGTAGCATTTCCATTCCATATGGAGCATTACGCCAGAGAAAAATTCAAACATATGCATTCATATGTTCGAAAACCCATCAGACTGTATCCCCGGCAGAGGCGGATCATTTTTTTTCAACATTGGCACAAGCACGTCTGCTATAGTTGCTTCGACAGCATTCAGAACTGATATCCCCACAAAGGTTTATTTTCTCACCTGTTGGTGACAGAAAGTTTGTTTCTCCTCAGTGAGACCCCCAGCAAGTGATCAGCCTTGCCTTGACATATCTTAAGATGTCGTTCTTGTGATACCGGTAAGTGTCATGTCAACACCCGCGTGTGTTTCTTTGTTTGGTGTCGGTAAACACCATTCTTTCGGTGTCGGTAAACATCGAGTCTTCACCCCAGTCATCGGTAAATGTCTGGTCATTTTTTGATATCGGTAAACATCATCTTTCGATGTCGGTAAACGTCGAGTCTCACCCCAGTCATCGGTAAATGTCTGGTCATTTTTGGATATCGGTAAACATCATCTTTCGATGTCGGTAAACATCGAGTCTTTCCCTCAGTCATCGGTAAATGTCTGATAATCCCCCAGCTAGATCCCCAGTAGAGTCATCGGTAAATGTCCTATCTGGTTTCCGGTTATGAATATTTGTTTTTCTCTTCCCAGTAATTTTTCCCCCAGTCATCGGTAAATATCTGGTCATTTTTGGATGTCGGTAAACATCATCTTTCGATGTCGGTAAACATCGAGTCTCATCCCAGTCATCGGTAAATGTTTGGTCGTGCTTTGTTTCCTGGTTAACAAAATCAAGATCCTCAGAAGTCGTCGGTAAACGTCTTGTCTGATTCCACCACAAAGATTTTGTTCCTCCCCAAGCAGAGATGCCATCGGTAAATGGCCCCGTTTTCTTCGATATCGGTAAATATCGAATTCCCAGTGGCAGCAGCCATCGATAAATGGTCTTGTTGAAGTTGATATCGGTAAATATCAAATTGCTTTGAAGCCACCATCGGTAAATGGTCTTGCTTCCTTTTTTACATCAAGTTGTTTCCCAGCAGCCATCGGTAAATGGTCTCGCTGAAGTTGATATCGGTAAATATCAAGTTTCCAGTTTCTAACCATCGGTAAATGGTTTTGCTTTTCTGAAGTTGTTTCCCAGCAGCCATCGATAAATGGCCCGCTGAAGTTGATATCGGTAAATATCAAGTTTCCAATTTTTTAACCATCGGTAAATGGTTTCGCTTTTTCTGAAGTTGTCAAGTAGTCATCGGTAAATGACGTGGTTCTTCTTGTATTATATCCAGCAGGGTGCAAATTTCTACGGTTCTTTGGTATTCAATCCCTGTTTACCCTGAAAGTCTGACAACCGTTGCTATCATCCGTTCGGGTTCCCAGCTGATTGAATAGGGGCAGCTGTAGCACCTCAAATTTGCACCTATCATTGTACATACATTCTCATATTAGGTCATAACATTAACATAGTCCACTGCATAACATTGCATTGTCCCTTTTGCCCAAGTGCAAGCCATTCAGAAGAATTAGGTCAAACTGGTCAGGAGATCAGTCAGTCAAGCAGGTCAGTGCAATTTTCATTGAGCCAAGGCCCTAGGGTTGGTCCAACATGTTCACATGACCTAGGGGTCCTTTTGAAGTGATTTGGTCAAGGATTGGAGGCTCCAAAGTCATCAGTCAATGCACAGTCCATCAGAAACCCTAAAAAGTCAATTGTTGGTCAATTGTGCCTGATTTTATGGTTTTGATGGTGGGAATTGGTTTGAGAGGGTTCCTTCATGTCCATATAGGCCTCATATAACATGTCAAACATCATCATGGAAGAATTTGAAGTCAGACAAGAAATTTCCAAAAATAGAAAGTTGACCTGTAATTGGAATTTGCCAAAAATGGAAAGTCTTGATCCTAAAACTTACATCATGATACAAGCTTCAAATTAATTTTTGCCCAACATGAAAGTTGAAGATCTTGTTCTCCCATTTCCAAAAAGTCCAAGAACACTCAATTCCCATGTATGGTTGGCAAGTTATGATCAAATCATTTTCAGAAATTTTTGAACTTCAAAAGGCCATATCTCTCAAACCATTTGGCCAAATTGGGTGGGGTTTTTTGCTACAAGTCACATTTGATGCCCTCTTTCCAAATATGTCATCATCATTCACCAGAAGTTAACCAATCAAAATGGCATTTTTGAACTAGCATGAATTATTTTCAAGTGAAGTAAAAAATTGACTTTCAAAATTAAACAATTCCAACAACTTTTGCCAATTGAGAATGTTCAGGAAACTCATTTGGAACATGTTCAAGGCCCAATTTCGTGCAGCCTCTTACACCCCATACAAACTTGAGTTGGTTTAGCAAATTTCCAAAATATGTCATTATGCAAAGTGTGATTAACTTTTCCATTAGCCAACTAATGCAAACACTAAACAACATACATATATTGCATTTTCACTCTGAAAAAGCCCTAGCAGCCACCATTCACAAACAGAAAATCTCATATTCTCTAAAACCTTCATTTTGCATTTTAGAACTTTCTGCCAAAAACCTTCAAGAACTCGAGCTAGGGTTTAGTGGCTTCATCACTCATCACTATTTTGAGATCATTACAAGTGGTATTCTTCAACTGTAAAGCCTTGCTTTCCACTGTTGCAACAAGAACACATCCCATGGCAGTTCAAGTTCTGAGCCATTCCAAGCATTGCTGAACTAAAATCTTTTAACCATTCATCATTTGGGAGCTTGTTGAGCATCTATTTCGAGCATTTGAAGCCAAACAACACTTGAATCACGACTGCACTTCAATTTTGGTAAGAACTCGATTCTCTCATTTCTTAAAACCATGCTATGCCTTGTATAGATCCTTTCTTGCTGGTCATTTTGAGCTTTAAAGCATTGAAAATAGTTGAGTAATTATGAAGTTATGCTGTAATCAAAGTTGATGTTCAAATGAGTTTTTGTTTGATGCTTGCTGTGTAGCTCGATTCCATGAAAATGAATGTTGGTTTCTTGATGTGTGTTGTTTGGTGATTCTAATGATGTATTCAATTTACATTTCTGAGCAAAATGAATTTTCACGATTGGATGATGAAGATGAATGTTGCTGCTGTTCATAAACCCTAGCCATATTTTCCAGATTTCATGTTTTGTTCGGTTTGCATGGGAAAGACACTGTTTCATTCGCCTTGGCCAATCAGAAGGCAGCGTTCATTTGTCCCATACACTGCGTTTCACTAACTCTTCCCCATATTTACAAAATTGCCACGCCTTGTTTTATTTAATTGATTTAATCACATTATTTCTTCAATAATTATTTCATTTTGTGCTCATCTTACAAAAATCACAAGTCATCCAATTTTAATCCAAAATTAATGAGACTTTTTGCTAATTGTTCATCATAATCTCTAGTTTTTTATCATATATTTTCCAGATTTTTTGGATGAATGGTTTTTAAATGGTGCTAGGGTTTGTGACATGTGCTCATTTTTTGTACACTTGGCTAAAACATTTGTGAAATGATAATGCTTTATCCAATGGCTTTGAAAGTTTTTGTGCTTAAACTAGACACATCCATGGTGATTTTGGTGTAGAGTTTGTGAATTTATCATTCTTGGTTTGAGAGTTTTGTTTTTTTTGAATTAGGGTGTGACAATTTGTGTCACACCATTGATGTCCAACTTCATGATTTTTTCTACCTTGCCTAATGAACTCAATTTGGTCTGATTTTTTGTATGAACATACTCATGGATGCTTAGTTCACATGTGATTTTTTATGGAATTATTTGTGGCATTTCCTAATTGTTTGAGATTTTTCTCCCCTGTTTGGTCATATGTTGACTTCTTGTGACACATGTTCCCATTTCTTTTGTGAAATTCTCATGCTTAATTGGATGAACTTGAAATTTGACATGTGAATAGTAGACATCTTAAGCTTTGTCATGGTGTTAGTCCCATTCATTTATCATTTGCTATCACTGATTTAGGATTTATTCAAGTTGGTGCATGTTTGGTTGACTTCTTTGAGCATGTTTGAACTTGCCTTGCCTTTCTGATTTTCATCGACCACCTTCCCTTTGTCCAAATGAGCTGAAATTTAATATGCTTACCATGCTATGGGTTATGTTTGATCATGATTTATTTGATGATTTTTTGGAATGTTTATGATTGGTTTTGACTTAAGTCTTGCTGTTGACTTCTATGAGCTTCCATATGCCATGCTTTGACCTAAATTGTTCATGAAATGATGATGATGGATGATATGATTGTGGAACCAATTCAATGTGTTTCTTGATTGTTTGAATTTGATTTTGGTCACTTGTCACTTGCTGTTTTGACTTTCTCATCCCCCTTTGACCCTAGGCTTGTCCTAGTGGTCCTGTTGCTCATGTTTGAGTTCATTTTTTCAGGATAAGAAGCAGTTGCCTTAGAGAGATCAATACAAATTGATTAATGCTAGATTAATTACCATGAATAACTTGTTGGTTTTGTAGGTTGCTTGGCTCATATGCTTGAGCCTTGTGCATTGCACAGTTAAATTGATTGTGTAGACTGTTGCTCTCTATCTCTTTCTGTTTTAACTTTGACTTGTATACTGATGTTGTCTGACTGGTTTCAGGTACCTTTAGTTGCTTTTAGTTCCTTGTGAACTTTGCTTTGCTTTGCTTAAGAGCAATTTGCATTGAGGTATAACTTCTTTACTTCATGTAGCCTGGAAGACCTGGCCTGTTACTTGGCCAGGCAACTGTCTGAAGTCCTCCTTAAGAGGCAATGTTTGTGATTGTTTACAATTTGTCCTTGTACATATTCAAAGACCTCCTAAGTGAAGAGGCAATTGGCAGAACCCAAGGGATATGCAATCTATCCCCTGCTAGTTTGTGTGTCACTCACCTTGCTCACACTACCTGTGTTGATGCATAGTGAGTAAAAACCCAAGATCTATAGAGTCTAACTTGTGGAGAGAGTTCCCACTTTCTGAACTCCCACACCTTCTGATATTCAAATGCTCTCCCTGACCAGGGATAAGAGCAATGAGGCACACCCCTCATCTCCTTTCATCTGCTTCACCTTAGCCCCTCAATGGCAAGGTTAAGAGCACCATTAACCCTATTCCAGTTGTCTTCAATGCCTAACCCTTGTATGAGCCCATTGCTTGTGTATAGTGTGTGCTACTTGTGCTTGTGTGTTGTTTGACTTGCTTCCTGTGCAAGTTAGGTTTTGCTTGGCTTGCTTCCTGTGCAAGTTAGGTTAGGTGTGGCTTGCTTCCTGTGCAAGTCATGTTTAGGATAGGCTTGCTTCCTGTGCAAGTTAGCTAGAAACCTTAACTTAGGGATGATTTTGCATGATAACATCTAGGCTCGAGTCGTAGTCTCCCTAGTGTTGTGTCTCCCTCTGTTATCTGGTTAGGCTAGTCCTTTATCCCTGCGTAGGGGAACTACGTCGCCCTGATCCTCATACCAGATGAGGTACGTAGGCAGGAGATGAGCTGATCTCTCCGGGCGCCCTTTTTTCTTTTTCAACCCTTTGTGTCTTAACCACCCTTTGTGTGTGTTTTGGTTCGGATGCTGATGTAAGTCCAGTGATTGGCATTCGGGCTCCATGTTTGTCTTCTTGTGTGTGTTTTGGTTCGGATGCTGATGTAAGTCCAGTGATTGGCATTCAGGCTCCACGTTTGCCTTTGCCTGTGTTTGTTTGTGTGCGTGTCAGCCGAGCTACGAATGCTCTGATTCTCTTTCGTCCAAGGAGATACGTATGCATAGGATGCGATATCCTAGCGAGCATGTGTCGTTTCCCCAGTCCGAACTACTTCGACTCTGATGTCTATGCCTGATAGACTAAGTAGGCCCAGGATGCGGTATCCTGCCGAGTCAGTTTCAGTCTGTTTTCTTGTGTCTCTTTCAGCCAGTGTTTGTGTGTGTTTGAGCAGTGTTTTAGCAACCATCTTCCTTCCTATTGTGCGTGGATCTCGTCGAGTACGACGGATGCGTAGGGGTGCTAATACCTTCCCTTCGCATAACCGACTCCCGAACCCATTCTCTTTGGTCGCGAGACCATGTTCTTTCTAGGTTTACTCTGAGCGTTTCCTTTCCCTCTTTTGGGATAAATAACGCACGGTGGCGGCTCTGTTGTTCTTGTTTTCCCGCCGGTTTTTCGCGTAATGCGACAGTTGGCAGATGATTTTAACTGAGTATGATATCCAGTACACGTCGCAGAAGGCCATCAAAGGTAGTATTCTGTCTGACTACCTCGCCGAGCAACCGATTGATGATTATCAGCCGATGATGTTTGAATTCCCTGATGAAGACATCATGTATCTGAAGATGAAAGATTGTGAAGAGCCTCTTGTCGAGGAAGGACCGGATCCTGATGACAAGTGGACCTTGATGTTTGATGGGGCTGTGAATGTGAATGGCAACGGTGTCGGGGCTGTGCTTATCAATCCAAAAGGGGCTCATATACCTTTTTCTGCCAGATTGACTTTTGATGTAACCAACAACGAGGCTGAGTATGAGGCTTGTATCATGGGGATAGAAGAAGCCATTGATCTAAGGATCAAAACTCTGGACATTTATGGAGATTCCGCTCTAGTGATTAACCAGGTCAATGGAGATTGGAATACCCATCAGCCACATTTGATTCCTTATCGAGATTATACCAGAAGGATCCTGACTTTCTTTAAGAAAGTGAAGTTGTATCATGTCCCCCGAGATGAAAATCAGATGGCTGATGCCTTGGCTACTTTGTCTTCTATGATCAAAGTTCATTGGTGGAATCATGTGCCACATGTTGCGGTGAATAGACTCGAGAGGCCTGCGTATGTGTTTGCAGCCGATTCTGTTGTGGATGAGAAGCCGTGGTACTATGATATCAAGAATTTCCTTAAGAGCCAGGAGTATCCTGAAGGTGCGTCAAAGAATGACAAGAAAACCCTGAGAAGGCTAGTTGGAAGCTTTTATTTGAATCAGGATGATGTGCTGTACTAGAGGAACTTTGATATGGTTCTGCTCAGATGCGTGGATAGACACGAAGCAGACATGTTGATGCAAGAAGTGCACGAAGGATCTTTTGGTACCCATGTTGGTGGTCATGCAATGTCCAAAAAGTTGTTGAGAGCCGGTTATTACTGGATGACTATGGAATCCGATTGTTTCAAGTACGTTCGGAAGTGCCATAAATGTCAGATTTATGCTGATAAGGTGCATGTACCACCAAGCCCTCTGAATGTTATGAATTCGCCTTGGCCATTCACGATGTGGGGCATCGATATGATTGGGAAGATTGAGCCTACTGCTTCCAATGGACATCGCTTCATCCTGGTTGCGATTGATTACTTCACAAAGTGGGTAGAAGCAGCTTCCTATGCCAGCGTTACCAAGCAAGTGGTTGCCCGGTTCATTAAGAAGGAAATCATCTGTCGTTATGGGGTTCCTGAGAGAATCATTACTAATAATGGTTTGAATCTCAATAACAAGATGATGAAAGAGCTTTGCAAAGATTTCAAGATTGAACATCACAATTCTTCTCCTTACAGACCAAAGATGAATGGTGTTGTAGAGGCAACAAACAAGAATATCAAGAAGATTGTGTAGAAGATGGTCGTGACGTACAAGGATTGGCATGAGATGTTGCCTTTTGCTTTGCATGGGTACCGTACCTCAGTACGTATGTCGACCGGGGCAACCCCTTACTCCCTTGTGTATGGTATGGAAGCTGTCCTACCTGTTGAAGTGGAGATTCCCTCTCTGAGAGTCTTGTTGGATGTCAAGCTGGACGAAGCTGAATGGATTCGAACAAAGTTTAATGAGTTAAGCCTTATCGAAGAGAGGCGGTTAGCAGCTGTATGCCATGGGCAGTTATATCAGAGAAGGATGAAGAAGGCCTTTGATCAGAAAGTGCGTCCTCGAAGCTATCAGACTGGTGATTTAGTTTTGAAGAGGATTCTTCCTCCCGGTACAGATAACAGGGGCAAATGGACTCCTAATTACGAAGGTCCATATGTTGTTAAAAAGGGTTTCTCTGGTGGAGCCTTGATGCTTACAACTATGGATGGTGAAGATTTTCCGTCCCCTGTTAACTCAGATGTAGTCAAAAAATACTTCGCATAAATTGACCCGCTGGACAAAAAGAATAAGATAGTCCAGGAAAAAAAGGGCATCCCGGCGAACCGAAAAAAAAGAAAAAAGTTTGGGCAAAAGTTAGGGATAAAGAATGAAAAATATGTACACCCGATAAGTCGAA
The DNA here is from genome assembly GCF_024323335.1 of Lathyrus oleraceus. NCBI lineage: Eukaryota > Viridiplantae > Streptophyta > Magnoliopsida > Fabales > Fabaceae > Lathyrus > Lathyrus oleraceus. Next base: position 492,431,718 of record NC_066583.1, read on the forward strand.
AACCCGCAAGGGAGGCTTAGGCAAAAATGGGTATCCCGGTGGATTGAAAACCCGAAAGGGCGATCCAGGCAAAAGAGGGATTAAAGCGAAGACTACAGTCTGAGTTATCTGTACTTCATCGTGCGTCAGTGTCTACCATCTCGAAGGATAGGATCGGTCCAGCCATTCTTCTCAGAAAGCAAGGAACTTGGGAGAAAATTGAGGATTTGTGAGTCATAACAGAATTGGGAAATAGTGGATGTCGTGTTCACATTGCCATTACGATAGATTTTCCTCTTGTGCGCAATTACCTCTTCCTAGGAATTGCTTCCTGATGTATTTGCCTTTTCGGGCCCATTTTCAATCAATAAAAGTCATTATTTAGATAAATTGCTCTCTTGTTTTTATTTTACTGTTTTGTTTGCAAAAACGTCCGAATTTTTTATAAACATTGCATATAAAAACATGAAGGCCATACAATAACATGCAGAAAGATAAAACATTTGAAAATCATTTTGAATGTTGAGTACACTTGGGGGTATCTTGTCCATGCAATCCCCTGGGGCACGTATGTCTTGTTGTTTCGCAGGTTATCACCTTTGATTCCTGGCTGAAGCAGGTAAGCCACGGTTTGTTCAGTGACGTTTCAACACTGTCCGGTAGTGTGAAAGGTTGGGTTGTCTGAAGCAGGTTCAGGACTTGTCTCCCTAGCATATTCAAGATCAGGGATTCCTCAGCAGGGTTGAGGATGTTTCCCCAGCAGGCTTGAAAGTGGCCGTTTCCCCCAAGCAAGTCTGAAAGCTTTTTAGAACTGTTTCTCCCTGGCAGAGGCATCTGTGGGTAGTGTGTCCTCAGCAGCAGGCTTGAAAGTTGCTCTATCCCCAGCTAGTCTGAAGACTGTTGGTCCCCACTGAGTCTGAAGGCTGTTGTATCCCCAGCGGAGGTATCAGTGAGTAGTTTGTTCCTCAGCAGTCGGGTTCGAAGTACTGTAATCCCTAGCATGGTCGTGAATGCCTTTCCCCAGCAGGGTTGTGAATATTCTCCCCAGCAATTTCGAAGTGGTTAGTTTTCCCAGCAGAGGTTTGCATTGATGGTTTTCCCCAGTGAAGTCCCCAAGCGGATCATGTTCGGTGAAAATTGTTCCCAGTATAGTTTATCTTCCCCGTGGGTTGGTGAGTTATCCCTAGTAGAGGTGGGCATTGGTTGTTTCCCCTAGCGAAGTCCCCCCAGTAGAGTGGGTTCAGTGAAAGTTGTCCCCGGTGGGATTTACCCTTTCTCCAACAGCAATGCTATTCCTCAGCACGTTTGAGAAGTTGGTGTGTTCCCCAGCCAGGGTCTCCCCATTTAGCTGGTTCCTCTGCCGTCCCCAGAGTATCCAATCAGCGAAGCACCCCCAGCAGTGCGTCTCCCCACAGAGTTGGAGATCTAATCAGATTGTGCGCTCAGCGAAACGATCATTTCCTCCCCAGCAGGAGTTTTCCTCATTTGCATTTTGCATGTAGTAATCATTGCATCCTCAAATAGCGTAGCATTTCCATTCAATATGGAGCATTACGCCATAGAAAAATTCAAACATATGCATTCATGTGTTAAACCTAACTGGGCCATATCTCCAGCAGAGGCGGATCATTGTTCAACATCTGTACGGCACATTTGCTACAGTTGCTCTCCTGACGGCATTCAGGATTGGTATTCCCCATAGAGGTTTATTTCCTCACCCATCAGTGGAGAGAAAGCTTGATTCCCCAGTGTAGTCCCCGGCAAGTGCTTGGCCTTGTCCTGACATATGCAAATGTCATTCTTGCGATACCCTTGAGTGTCGTGGTTATCCCCGCGTGGATCCTTTCTTTTGGTGTCCGTAGACATCATCTTTCGATGTTCGTAACATCTTTTCTTCCCAGTCATCCGTTGATGTCTGGTCACCTCTCCGTTGGTGTCGATAAACGTCGAGCTTCTCCCATTCGTCCGTTGACGTATGGTTCGAGTCTTCCCAGTTCATCAGTTGATGTCTGGTCACCTCTCCGTTGGTGTCGGTAAACGTTTAGTTTTTCCCGTTCGTCCGTTGACGTCTGGTCGAGTCTTCCCATTCATCCATTGATGTCTGGTCACCTCTCCGTTGGTGTCGGTAAATGTCGAGTTTCTCCCATTCATCTGTTGATGTATGGTTTGAGTCTTCCCAGTTCATCTGATGATGTCTGGTCACCTCTCCGTTGGTGTCGGTAAACGTCGAGTTTTTCCATTTCATTCGTTGATGTATAGTTTGAGTTTTTCAGTCATCCGTTGATGTCTGGTCACCTCTCCGTTGGTGTCGGTAAATGTCGAGTTTTTCCCATTCGTCCGTTGACGTATTGTTCGAGTCTTCCCAGTCATTCGTTAATGTCTGGTCACCTCTCCGTTGGTGTCGATAAACGTCGAGCTCCTCCAATTCATCCATTGATGTATGGTTTGAGTCTTTCCAGTTTATTCGTTGATGTCTGGTCACCTCTCCGTTGGTGTCGATAAACGTCGAGCTCCTCCCATTCATCCGTTGATGTATGGTTTGAGTCTTCCCAGTTCATCCGTTGATGTCTGGTCACCTCTCCGTTGGTGTCGGTAAACGTCGAGTTTCTCCCTTTCATCCTTTGATGTTTGGTTTGAGTTTTTCAGTCATCTGTTGATGTCTGGTCACCTCTCCGTTGGTGTCGGTAAACGTCGAGTTTTTCCCATTCGTCCGTTGACGTATGGTTCGAGTCTTCCCAGTCATTCGTTAATGTCTGGTCACCTCTCCGTTGGTGTCGATAAACGTCGAGCTCCTCCCATTCATCCGTTGATGTATGGTTTGAGCCTTCCCAGTTCATCCGTTGATGTCTGGTCACCTCTCCGTTGGTGTCGATAAACGTCGAGCTCCTCCCATTCATCCGTTGATGTATGGGTTTAGTCTTCCCAGTCATTCGTTAATGTCTGGTCACCTCTCTGTTGGTGTCGATAAACGTCGAGCTCCCTCCATTCATCCGTTGATGTATGGGATGAGTCTTCCCAGTTCATTCGTTGATGTCTGGTCACATCTCCGTTGGTGTCGGTAAACGTCGAGTTTCTCCCATTCATCTGTTGATGTATGGTTTGAGTCTTCCCAGTTCAACCGTTGATGTCTGGTCACCTCTCCGTTGGTGTCGGTAAACGTCGAGTTTCTCCCTTTCATCCGTTGATGTTTGGTTTAAGTTTTTCAGTCATCCGTTAATGTCTGGTCACCTCTCCGTTGGTGTCGGTAAACGTCGAGCTTCTCCCGTTCGTTCGTTGACGTCTGGTTCAGTCTTCCTAGTTCATCCGTTGATGTCTGGTCACCTCTCTGTTGGTGTCGGTAAACGTTGAGTTTTTCCCATTCGTCCGTTGACGTCTGGTTGTATTTTTTTCTTCCCATTCATCCGTTGATGTCTGGTCACCTCTCCGTTGGTGTCGATAAACGTTGAGTTTTTCGCATTCGTCCGTCGACGTCTGGTTGTATATTTGTTCCCAGTTCATCCGTTGATGTCTGGTCACCTCTCCATTGGTGTCGGTAAACGTCGAGCTTCTCCCATTCATCCGTTGATGCATGGGTTGAGTCTTCCCAGTCATTCGTTAATGTCTGGTCACCTCTCTGTTGGTGTCGATAAACGTTGAGCTCCTCCCATTCATCCGTTGATGTATGGTTTGAGTCTTCCCAGTTCATCCGTTGATGTCTGGTCACCTCTCCGTTGGTGTCGGTAAATGTAGAGTTTTTCCCATTCGTCCGTTGACGTCTGGTTGTATCTCTTCCTCCCATTCATCCGTTGATGTCTTGTCAAGCCTGTCCTAGTCGTCCTTTGGCGTCTAGTCATGATTTCTATTCCCATTCATCATCTTTCGAGTTCTGGTTTTGGTTCCTTTTTCTGATAACAATCAAAATCCCCAGTGGAGTCGTTGGTAAATGTCTTGTCTAGTTCAGTGATAAATATCAGATCCCAATGGAAGTTGCCATTGGTGAACAGTCTTTTCTTGGATCCTCGCAGAGTGCAAATTTCTACGATTCTTTGGTATTCAATCCCTGTGTACCTTGAAGGTATGACAGTCGTTGCTCTCATCCGTTCAGGTTCCCAGTTGATTGAATAGGGGCAGCTGTAGCACCTCAACTTTGCACCTCCCATTTGTACATTCATTTCATTTTTAGGTCATTAACATTGCATTCACATTGCATAGTCCATTGCATATCATCAGGCAAGACTGGTATCAGGAGAAGTCAATTGTGCAAGAGAGCAAGGGTTTTCCATGAGATAAAGGCCATATGGTTGTTCTAGAGGGTTTGTATGAATCAAGGATCATTTTGAAGCAATTTGACCAAAGACTAGAGGCTCAAAAGTCCACAGTGCATGTTCAAGTCATCTGAGGCCCATAAAAGTCAACTGCAAGTCAACTGAGGGCTAGGAGGTGGAGAAATGGTCTGAGACACTTCATTCATGTCCCAAAGAAGGTTATTCAACATATAAAACATCTACCTTGAAGATTTTGAAGCCAGATCAAAAGTTTCCAAAAATGGAAAGTGACCTGTAATTGAAAGTTTCCAAAAATGGCAAGTTTTTGGACCAACTTCAACTCAACTTTCTAACATTAGTGAAGCTTCAAATGAAGTTTGTCCAACATGAAAGTTGAATATCTTTCTCTCCCATTTCCAAAAAGTCCAAGATCATGAATTTCTAATGAATGGTTAAAGAGTTATGATCAAATCATTGCAAAGTGTGTTTGGAACTTCAAATGACCATATCTTTTGAACCAAGACTCCAAATTTGGTGGTTCTTTTTGCACAATTCTCCTCATGACATGAATTTTCCAAATACCTCATCACATTTCATGAAATTTGGAACATATGATCACTTGCTTATTCATGAAGTATTTGAAGGAAATTTGTCAAAATCAAAATTGGTTGATCACATGCATGTAATTCCAATTCTAATGTGTGCATGGAGTAATTTTGAGTGAATTTGGGCCTTGGTGTGTACTGTTCACGTGTGCATCTCATGCATGAGGTGAAAATGCAAATTTGTGCATGCACCTTATTTATTTCTAATCCCAATTAACCATGGCTTAAGTTTGATTTCAGATTAATTAGCAAGGCATATATAAGCTTAATCACAACTGAATTGGGGGGAACAGACATTTTCAGATCTAGATTTGGAATTTTGATCAAAATTTTCTCTCACAAAGAATTTCCAAATTCCTCACACAAACACTCATTTCCTTGCATAATTGTGGATCCTGGTGAAGTTTTGAGTGAGATTGGACGTGCCATTGGTGGATTTCTGCTCAAAATCGTGCATGCTTGAAGCCTGAAGGTGTTCATGGAGATTTCAAATTGAGCTGGATCTACACATTTCTGAGCTTCAATTTCTTCATCAATCATCTCTACAAGCATCCTGGAACTGATCTGGATCGTTACAAGTGCTGGATCGTGCAAAACCATAACCTGCTCTTCAAGAGGTGAGTTTTTTTACCTTCACAATTATCAAATCCATGTGTATATTTGTGTAGATCTCAGTTTGTTGAGAATTCTGAGCTAAAAATCATGTGAAATGGTGTAGTATTCACTGAGTTATGAGTGATTTAAGTTTTGCATCCAAAAATGTTCATGCTCGATTCTCACTTGTTATGATGAATTAAGATTAGATGTTGATTGATCTGCATTCTACATTGCATAAGCTTTGATTTGGTATGCTTCTTGTTGAATTCTGGACATTTCTGGAATTTTCTGGAAATTGATGCATGAAGTTCATCATCTTCATCTTCATCTTCATGAAGAAGATGAAGATCATCTTTAGCGACAGATTTTACATGATTAGGGACGGATCCTGGATTTTTACACGCTGGCTTAGGGTTCCTTTCCCATTGGTCCACGCATTGCTTCGCTTGCATTTCCATTGGCCTCAATTGGTTTGACTTGGCCACGCAGCGCTTGACTGATGACTGTACAGTCCAGTCATTAATGAAACGCAGTGTTTCATTGGCAAGGCGCGCGCTCACTTTTGAATCCAAACATGGTTCGATCCTGGCCGAGTATATTATTTCAAATGTCCAGCATTTTCATGTTTTCCCTCCACTTGCCATGCCATGTTCATTTTTGATTTCCATTTTTTATCCAATTTCTAAAATTCATAACTAATTGAAAAATGCATCAAATCACTCCCAATTTTTTGCACAATGATCCTCTGTTTGTCTATTATTTTTTTATGATAATTTCAAAAGTTGTGCATGGCTGGAATTTTATTTACTCTAGGTTGATTGATCATAGGTGCATTTGTGACCTTGCCTTGCTTTTTCTATCATGAAATGCTTGATTTTAATCCAATGGACATTAAATTTTACATGATGATTCTAGACATGTTAATGGATGTTTTAGGCTTGGTTTGGTATTTTTCCCATTCACCATTTCTGTTTTATGCCTATGTTTTCATGGTGTGACAATTTGTGTCACACATTTGGTTGTTCAACTTGTGCAATTTGATTTCCATGCCAAATGACCTCTAATGCTTCTGATTTTTTTTATGATGGATGTTTTGGCTGTGCTGAATGCTCATGAATGTTTTCAGAATTATTTGAATCATTTCTGTTTTGATTGGGAATTTTCATTCATGATGCTCAAATGTATGCTTTGAATTGGTCATTGACTTCTCTTGCCTATTACATGAACTTGCCTACTGATTTTGCTTTGGACATTTTTAGGACTTGTTCTTGATTGGTTAAATATGATCCATGTTGAATATCAAGTTCTGTTTTGGGTTTTTGATTCACTTTTGACCCTAGGCTTTGACCTAATGGTTTGTTACTTACATTTGAGTTGTGAATTTCAGGTTCAAGTATGCATCTTCATGATTGATGTTGCTCCTTCATTTGAGCTTGATGATTTGTTATTGTTGGCTAACACTTGCTGTTTTGTAGGCCTTGATGATGGTTCACATGTGTTTATGGCTCATTTGTTGCATATTGGGTTGTCTGTTGAATATTGACTGTTGACTGCTTGTCTGGATTTTGTACTGATTGGTTTAGCTATTTCCACAGGTACCTAAGTTGCTTTAAGTTCATTTGAACTTTGCTTTGCTTGCTTGTGGTTGGCATACCACTGAGGTATAATTCCTTGATCTTCATGTAGTCTGGAAGACCTGTCATGTTACTTTGGCAGGCACCTGTCTGAAGCCCTCCTTAAGAGGCAATGTTTGTGGTTGTTTAATTTTGTGCCAAGCAGGTAAAGACCTCTTAAGAGGCAATTGGCAGATAAAAGGGATGTGCAATCCATCCCCTGCTATTCAGTTGTGTCTTTCACTTTTCTCACACACCATGTGTTGATGCATCTTGAATAAGAACCCAAGATCTTGTTGTGTCAGTCATGTGGAGAAGAGTTCCTTCATTATGAACTCCCACACTTTCTATTTGAGTCAAGCTCTCCCAGGCCAGGGATAAGAGCTATGAGGCATAACCCTCATCTCCATTTCATCTGCTTCACCCTAACTCTCAATGTTAGGGTTAAGAGCTAAAAACACCCCATTCCAGTTGGCTTGTTTCTACAGCCTAGCCTTGTGAGAGCCAATTGTTTGCATATAGTGTGTGTGCTTGCTCTCTTGTGCTTGTGTTTGATATTGTGCTGTTTAGGCTAGTTTGCTTCCTGTGCAAGTTAGGATAGAGACCTCAACATAGGGATCGTATGCATGACAACTTCTAGGCTCGAGTCGTAGTCTCCCTAGTAGCTTGTTATCTTCCCTTGTCTCTGGTTAGGTTAGAAGTTCTTTCCCTGTTAAGGGGAACTACGTCGCCCTGATCCTCACACCAGATGAGGTACGTAGGCAGGAGATGAGCTGATCTCTCCGGGCGCCCTTTTTCTTTTTCAACCCCTTTGTTTGTGTTGGAGTCTGACGTAAGTCCAGCGATTGGCAGTTGGTTTCCCGTGTCTTGTTTGCTTGTTGGAGTCTGACTTAAGTCCAACGATTGGAAGTTGGTTTCCTGTGTGTGTTTGTTTGTTCGGAGTCTGATGTAAGTCCGGCGATTGGTATTCGGTTGCCATGTTTTCCTGTTTGTGTGGAGTCTGACGTAAGTCCAGCGATTGGCAGTCGGTTTCCAGTGTGGGTTTTGTTTGGCATGCGTTAGCCGAGCTACAAGTGCTCTGATTCTTCTCTGGTTAGAGAAGATACGTATGCATATGATGCGACATCCTAGCGAGCACGTTTCCCCTGTCCCCGAACTACGTCGACTCTGATGTCTATGTCTGAGAGACTACGTAGGCCCAGGATGCGATATCCTGCCGAGTCCCGTTTCTTCCGTCTTTCATCTGTGTTTGTTTCCAGCGTGTGTGCAGTGTTTGAGCAGTCTTTAGCAACCTTTCTTCTATTCTTTTGTGCGTGGATCCCGTCGAGTACGACAGATGCGTAGGGGTGCTAATACCTTCCCTTCGCATAACCGACTCCCGATCCCATCGATCTCTGGTCGCGAGCCCATTCCTTTCTAGGTTTACTTCGAGCGTTTCCTTTCCCTCCTTTGGGATAAATAACGCACGGTGGCGGCTCTGTTGTTTCTTTTCCCGCCGGTTTTTCGCGTAATGCGACACTCACTTGAGCACATTATTGCGTATATACTATTTCCTTGTGCTTCTTTTGTTTTTGTTTGTGTGAACCAATACAAAAAAGGAGAAAGGACTTAGATTTAGGACCTTACCTATGCTTAATGGAGTTTCAAGAGAAAATAGGCCTCATGCCTTTAGAATGCTAAAATTGTTGAAGAGCAACTAGGCCTCATGCCTTTAGAATGCTTAATCTTGAAAGTTGAATTGAAAGGACCCCTATTCTAAACTCACTCTTGTCCATTATTTTTATTGCATTGTGGAACTTTTTGATTTGTTTGTTCTTGTGTGATAGGGACCCTAAACTTGAGCTATTTAGAAGGACCATTGTCATGACCATCCAAGATAAGAAAGACAAGTTTAAATTGGAAGATCATAGGAGCTTGATTGAATATTTGCTTGATTGCTTGAGTTAATTGCTTATTGCTTGCTAAATCCAAAGGAAAGGAGCAACTTAGATCATCTTTATGATCTCAAGAAAGGAACTCCAAGGGTTTTATTTCTCTTCCCTCATCTTTGCATGTTTAGGACCTAGCCCTTCTCTTCTTCTCTCCTCTCTAACCCAAGCCAAACTTATTTTGTGCAAACATTGACATTGTTTTCAAAACTAGAAACCTAGGCCATATGCCTTTGATTGTTTCAAACTTTTTTCATAACACTTATTTTGAATTGAATCTTAAGTCAACTTTGACTTCCTTTTGTGAATACTTCTAATTGGTAAATCCAACTCACTTCAAATTCTTTTGTGGTTCCAATGGCCACCTTTGCCAAAGCTTTTCATAAACATTAGCTATTAGGTTTGAGTTATCATAGTGGTTGATGTAAACCTCACCTTATCCTTAGTGATTGGACTATAAGTCTTCCATACTTATTATAGGGTGGATCCCTCACTAGTATGTTGAAGCTCTCCTCACATGGTGGATTGTGGTTTAGGTTGAGTTTTCTCCCTTTGATAACAAAAGACCTTAAGGCTTTTGTCAAACCAATTCACCAACTTATTTTTAGATTTTTACCCCGAACTACGAGGTTTTGATCCTACCTTTGTGATGGTACGTAGGCAATGGGTTTATCCATTCAAACAACAAAAATTATAAATAATTTGTATATTCTTTTCTCATCTCCCCAATCATGTTTGCACAAATATTTTTCACAAATACCAACCTACCATACAACATTTACAAAAAGGGCTCCCTTAGAGTACTAAGGATGTTTTGGGTGCTTAAAACCTTCCCATTGCATAACCAACCCCCTTACCCAGATCTCTGACATTTTTATTAGTTTTTGATTTGATAAAACTTCTCGGTTTTTGTTCGCTTTTTAACCTTTCCTTTGGAGAAATAGAAGTACGGTGGCGACTCGAATTGTATGATTTACTTTTGATTTAGTCAATAAATCTAAAGGTAACGAATACCCCACTACAGAAAAGTGGCGACTCTGCTGGGGGAGTTTATCTCCAGTGGGTTTAGCCTACTTTTTTCCTTTGTTGTATTGTATGTTTATATTATTTGTGACATATTTTTGTGCAAATTTGGGATGACTGTATTGTTTGTAATGTATGAATTGCTTGATATATCAATTGCTTGTGTGCTTGGTGGTCTCTTGTGAGATGAGTTCTATACCTGAACTTGAGTGCACTTATGATAGGAGAATGTCATAGTCTTGTTGGCTTGTGTGGAGTTATTCCTTAGCAAGTTGACTTGCAAGCCCATTCACTTGGTGGAGGTTTTGTTGGGATCAATAATGTCACACGAGTAGTCGTGGTTAGGCATTACTCTTTCCAATATATGCCTTAGAAGCCAATGACCTTAGATTACCTAGCCCATCTTGGCCTATTTTAGGACGTAGTGCGAAGGTCGTTCAAGTGTAAGATTTGATACGATTGTTACGCGATACTACACTCATAAGAGTCTCTCTTGAGAATATTTTTGAAATACGAGTATATTCGTAATATCAATGGAACTTGGGTGTTGATAAGGTGTAAACCATAATCCACCAAAATGGATGATTGATATTAAGGACGACTTGATCCATCCTATGACCTTTGTGTGGTGTGATTTGCTTGATCCTTGAGTGTGATTGTTGCATCCATGCATTCATGCATTCATACACATCCATATCATCAACAATGAGAAACTTTTCAAGGAACTTAAGCGGTCTATTTGCAAATTTTCAGACATGGATAAGAAAAGAAGGAATACGAAGAAGTACAGTTTCAGACAACCCGACTTGAAAGAGTTAAGGAGTTTGACATCCTATGTATTAGATCCCTTGGAGTTCAAAGCTCACCATGGGAAGCTTCTGTCTATTCTTGCTACTCAGGTGGATGAAGGTCTGATGAGTGTGTTGGTGCAGTTCTATGATCCTCTGTACCGTTGCTTCACTTTTCCGGATTTCCAGCTCTTGCCTACACTTGAGGAGTATGCCTATCTTGTGGGTATACCTATCCTAGATCAGTTGTCGTTCAGTGGCTTGGAGAGAGTTCCTTCTTCCCAAGAGATTGCTGATCTGTTGCATTTAGATGAATCTATTATTAGTGCTTATATGACTACCAAAGGTGGAATTCAAGGTCTCCCATCTGATTTCCTCATTGCTCAAGCTACTTTGTTTGGGAAGGCCATGAGTGAGGACGCCTTTAAAGCCATATTTGTACTTCTCATCTATGGGCTAGTGTTATTCCCCAACATCAATAATTTTGTGGATGTGAACGCTATTAGGATTTTCTCTACTCTTAATCCCGTTCTGACTCTGTTGGATGACACTTATTTCTCTTTTCATATGAGGAATGCAAAGGGTGGTGGTACCATTGTGTGTTGTTTACCTCTATTGTGCAAGTGGTTTATTTCGCACTTGCCACAGACGCTCTCCTTCAAGGAGAACAAAGGATGTCTATGGTGGTCCACGAGACTTATGTCTCTCACTAATGATGATATCTTTTGGTATAACCGTGTATATGATGGTGTGCAGATTATTGATTCTTGTGGTAAATTCTCCAATGTGCCTCTTCTTGGTACATGTGGTGGAATTAACTACAACCCTATTTTGGCTCGCCGTTAGCTTGGGTTCCCCTTAAAGGATAAACCTAATAACATTTTGTTAGAAGGTGTGTTCTTTCAAGAGGGTAAAGATCCCCAAAACTTGAAGGGCAGGATGGTTCGCACTTGGCGCAAGATCCATAGGAAGGGAAGGAAATAGCTTGGTTTGAAGAATTGTATTGCTTTGGAACCCTACACCTCGTGGGTGAGGAAGAGAGCTTCTAAGTACCGCATGCGCTATGACTATCCAAGACCTACACCTATGGTTATGGTTGGGCCTTCAACCCTCCCTGACCAAGGAGTAGAGGAGTTGAGAGATGAAGACCGTTCGCGTGCTTGGGTCCATGAGCGAGAGGAGCTACTTCAGCAACTCAGAGATAAGGATGCTTTAATAGAATTTATGGAGCATCAGGTTATCGACGAGCCTGATGATGTGGTTACTTCTCTTCTTCCTCGGTCATCCAGGTTTTGGAAGAGGAAGTACAATCGACTCGCCAAGGAGAAGGCAGATATGAAAGCAGCCTATGAGAGAGAGGTGAAGAGGCTTCGTGCAACTCATCTTCCGGTCTCGAGAGCTTTGGACGATTGCTTCTAGGGTTCCATAGGATGTTCATTTTCCTTCTCTCTTGTATTGTATTTGGTTACCAAGATTGTACTTCTTTGGTGTAAAATTTTTTCCAGATATTATTGATATGAATATTCCATTATATGTCTTAAAAGATTAATATTTCCAAATATTTGCAAATAGATCTCTAAAAGTTCCTCTATTTAAAAAATAAATCATATGCACAAGCATTGCATGCATCATGTGCATAAGCAGGTTTTGTTTAGGGCTTCTTGATCAGTGGTCTAACTCTGTGTTCTTAATTTATTTTGAAGACAAGATGACGCACCGGTACAACACCAGAGCTAACTGTTCAAAGCTAATGGATCACCTCGAGCAAGAAAACAGGGAACTTAAGGAGGAAGTGGCTAGGTTGACTGCCCTGATGAAGTCATTCCTGGCCGCCCAAAGTCAGTCTTCTCCAACGCCTTCAACTCCTCCCTAGAGGACGGTCATCTCAGAGGTAACTTCCTCTACTGTGCCAGCCGCCAATGCTCATTTCACTTCGTCTTCTATGCCAGACGGGTTTCCCTGGGGGATGCCCGCGAATTTTATTCCAGAGGGTCTCGCCCCTACCTTTGCTTCTCTGCCGGCATCTAGCCCGGTCCTTGTTGTGCCACCTCCAGTTGTGCATACTTTGCCGAGAGTTGATGACACCATTTATCATTCTGAGCCATCTGAGGGCCGAGATGTCTACGAGAAAATGGATGCTATGAATGACCAATTCCTTGAGCTGCGCAAGGAACTGAAAACTCTAAGAGGGAAAGACCTCTTTGGTAAATCTGCTGCTGAGCTGTGCCTCGTGCCAAACGTCAAGATTCTCATCAAGTTCAAAGCACCTGAATTTGAAAAGTATAAGGGAAACACTTACCCTCTCAGCCATCTTATGATGTATGCATGCAAGATGTTAACTCAGACAGACAACGATCAACTCCTCATCCACTATTTCCAGGACAACATGTCTGGTGCTGCATTAAGATGGTATATGGGCTTGGATAGTGCGAACATTCGCTCCTTCAACGACCTTGGTGAAGCTTTCGTCAAGCAGTATAAGTACAATGTTGATATGGCTCCCGATAGGGACCAACTGAGGGCTATGTCCTAGAAGGAGAAGGAAACGTTTAAGGAGTACACCCAGAGGTGGCGTGAATTGGCCGCACAGATTGTGCCCCCGCTCGAAGAGAAAGAAATGACGAAGATCTTTCTAAAGAATTTAAGCTCTTTCTACTACGAGCGGATGATTGCTAGTGCTCCCTCTGACTTCACCGAGATGGTGAACATGGGGATGCGACTAGAGGAAGGAGTCAGGGAAGGATGCCTGACCAGAGATGAAGGCTCTTCTGCCAAACATTACGGGGCGTTTTCCAAGAAGAAAGAGGGAGAGGCACATACCGTGTCTTCCCATCCTAAAAGAAGACCCTTTGTGAATAGGAAGAATGTGCGCCCTGCCAGTAACCAGTATTAGGTGGCTCATGTAGCACCTGCCTTCAGGGAAAATCAACATTATCAGCATCAGAACCAGCAACAACAACATCAACAATATCAACAACAACAACATCGTCCGTGTAAGACCCCATTTTTGGCCCTAAGATCCCTCATGGCATCATAACATTGCACTTGCAAAGCCTCAAGGATCATAAGCATCTTGGTTCCTTTTGCCTTTGGGTGGGATCTCTTGTGAGCTGGTTTGAGATCACCAAGCATGCTTGAATTGTATATTATTGCTTTTCTCATCTTTATTCACTAACCAAAATCACAAAAAATATGTCACTAACATCTTTTGTTTGTAGCTTGAGCAATCAGAAGGTCCAAAGCTTATAGGAGATCATGGGTGCAAAGATATGGCCAAGAGAAGATAAAGGCTCATGGAAATGGTTCCTAAAGCTCTCATCCATCAAATATGACTCCCTAGTTTCTCAATTCATCATTTTGATAAAAGCAAGTCAAAGGGTTTGAGGTTTGTTCCTCAAGGAAACCCTAATTCATCTGATCACCCACAATGCCTTGCTAATGAAGCAACCTCAGCCCATGGTCAAATACAATCAAGAGAAGTTCTTTAATTCATCATTTCATGCATATTTGAGCTTATTTGAGTGTCCTCAATCATCAATTCATCAGGATATGAGTTGTGGACTTGAGAAGTTGATCAGTCAATTCATCTGACTATTTTGAAGTGCACTGAGACATAATGTTTTATGTCTTGGTCAAATGGAGATGATCCCAAAAGCAAAAATGTTCTTAAGGACAATATGAACAACTCCCATGTTCATCAAAAATCTATTTTAAGCTTGGAAGGTCATCTCCCATTCCAAGACATTATAGGTCATTTTGACTGAAACCCTAATTTTGGGTCAACTTCCCAGGAACATAACTCATTCATTTTTTATGATTTTGAGGTGGGATCAAATGAATTGGAAAGATTATTGTATCTAATTAAAATTTTATGTTGAACAAAATTTCAAAATCTCAAAATAAATACATGTGATAATGCAAAACATTATAGGTCACTTTAGACCAAATGCATTGAAAGGCAAAAATGTCCAACTTCAAGTGCCCATAACTTCTTCATCAATAATACAAATGATGCATAATTTAAGTCCAACTTGATTGTATTGAAACTATCTATAACTTTGATGTTTGAATTTTTCTCATTTGAGGCATGCGTCATCAAAACAAAAGGGCTTGAAGTTGGTCTATTTTGACTAAATTCTCTAAGACATGGTTTGCATCATGAACTTCATGGCCTGTTTTCATAAATTTCCACACTTCAAATGAGTTTTTGTCCAACATAACATTGATTCCTTATGTCAATACCTTTCCAACCATTACCCACATGCTTATGTTTGGATTTTCTAATTGGCATTTTAGAAGAGGTGAAGTTTTAGGCACAATTATGAAATTCATGATGAAACTTCATGCACAAGCCATTGCCTTGCAAATTACACGTCCAAACCTTCTCCAAACAAGCTCAGCATCCATTTGCACCAGGTTTTGGGCCTCACATGCGCCTGTACAGGCCCATGCATGGAGGACCCAATTCTCATGCACACGAATTCTTCATGACTTTGCATCAGCTCCATCTATAAATAGAAGGCATTAACTTTAAAACTCAACCTAAGGGTGCCTGAAATGCTGCAAGAGTGAATTCCCAACCATACCAAAGGTACTAAATCCATTTTCTTCAAAAAATTCAGATCTGAAATTCGATTGAATTTGGTTGAATCTTCAGATCTAAAGTTCCTAAACCTTCATCATCTGATACATTGAGGTTCTGTTTTGCAAAAGGAGCTAAGGAAAGGGACTCAAAGCTTCACAATTCAAAGGTGTGCATCAATTGGTTTTTTTTTCGAAACTCCTTATTCTTTGATCTGTTGGCCTTGATATTATATTGTCTGAAGCCCTCTCTATAGAGGCATCATGGTTATATGCTCAATTTTTGAAATCCATGAAGTTCAGCATGAACACCATATTTTTTCTCCTTCTGATTTCTCTTACTATGGGGATCTAGAAGAGAAACTAATGGTACAGGGGTGATGTACATCACCCCAGCTTTAATTTGGTATATGGATCGTGAGTTTTGGTTAACTTTTGCAAACCTGCAACTCTGGCTGGAGTTGGTGTGCTCGCCGGAGAAGACGGTGGTGTACACCACCGTCCACCATGCCAGATTGAATCTGGACCATTGGATGTGTTTCCCACGATCTAATCCTGGCCCTTGTTATGTTTGACTCCATTTAATGCATGGTACCACGCGCTTGACTCATGTACATGGTAAGCGCGCACTTGAGAGCCTTCTGATCAGCCACGTCAATTAATGAGGCTTGATCAGACGCTCGTGGTTTTTCCTGATTTTTATAATTTCCATTTTATTTCTTTTATTTCTTTTAAATAGTTTTTGATATTCAAAAAATACAAAAATATTTTCTCAACCTATTTGAATGATGATGGATCTATGAAAAATATTCTCATCAATTTATTAATTGATTTGAGATTTATTTGAGATTTTAGTTCAATTAGGTTATTTTTATTCATTTTTAATGGATTAAAAATAGTTTTTGACTTTTAAAAATGCTGAATTTTTTTGTCAAACTTTGTTTGACCTTGTTAAACTTGGGATAAATCACTTGGACTTTTCAAAGTTAATTTGAAGTGATTTTGAAGTTTGACCTCTCTTTAATATTTTAATTCAAGTTTATTTTCAAATATTAAAAATGCCAAAAATATTTTGTTTATTTCTTGACTTCCAATCTTCATCCCACTTCTGTTTTTGATAGTTTAACCATGACCTTAAATGTCATTGGTCAACACTTGTTGATTGGTATATTCCATTTTATTCTAATGCACTTTATTCTTTTCATTTTCCTTATCCATCATCCATCTTCTTCTTCTTCTTTTTCTTCTTCTTCTTCTTTCCTCTTGATCAATGAGTTAAAGGTTGATAAGTTAGCATTGATTAGGGAGGTTTAATCTTCCTTGATTCAAATCTAATTCATCTTGATCAAATGGTCAAGTGAATGGATTTGCATTAAGGATAGGTTGTCTTCTAAATCATGTAAAGGCTTAAACCAATACAATATCATTTCTCTACTTATTTTTGGCATGGCAAGTTGTTGGAACTTGGTTCACTAATCAAGACTTCTAACATGTGTTGTTGCCTACATTATTATTGACCGACATCAGATAGTTGTGACTTCTACATAAGTCCAATTACGATTGCTTAACATAGCGCTAAATTTTCCTTATGGCACACTAACTACTAACACTAATCATTAACCATTAACATTTACTTTTGGCCCTTTACATTTATGCAATTTACTATTCTTGTACATATTATTCATTTTCTTTTGCCCTTTGCTCACTTGAGCGCATGTTTATGATAATGCAATTTGCTTTTTGCTCACTTGAGCATATAACTGTGTATATACTATTGTGCTTGTGTTTTGTTTTGATTGTTCTGAACCAAATGCAAATGGACAAAAGGACTTAGACTTTAGGACATTCCCTATGCAAAATGGAGTCAAAGAGCAACTAGACCTCACGCCTTTAGAGTGTTATAAATGTCAAAGAGCAACTAGGCCTCATGCCTTTAGAATGCTTAATATTGAAAGATGACCTTGAAAGGACCAACTTCTAAACTCTTCTTGTCCATTCCTTGTTTGTTTTGCTAGAATCTTTTAATGTCTGTGTTCTTGTGCTAGGGATTCCAACTTGAGCCAAATTGAGGGACCATTGTCATGAGTTTCTAAGAGAGAGGGACCTAAGATACATTGAGGATCTTTCCAAGAGTTCATTTGATTGTTGATTGCTTGAGTTTATGCTTATGTGATTGCTTATTCCAAAGGATGGGAGCTACTTGGATCATCAATATGATCTCAAGAGAGGAACTCCATTTGTGGTTTTACTCCTTATCCCTTACCTCTTGTATGCTTAGGACTTTAGCCATTCTTCTTCTTCTCTCCACTCTAACCTAAGCCAAAACCTTTGTGCAAACATTTAACACTTGTTTTCAACATTAGAAACCTAAGCCTTATGCTTCTGATTTTCAAATTTTCATTTCATAACACTTATTTTGAATTGAGCTTCTAAGCCAACTTTGACCATATTTTGTATATACTTTTCATTGGTAAATATAACCCATTCAAATGTTCTTTTTGTGGTTTCAATGGCCACTTCCTTAATCAAATTTTTTCACAACCTTTAGCTATTAGGATTGAGTTATCCTTGAGGTAGATGTAATACTCACCTATATCCTTAGTGATGGACAATGAGTCTTCCATGCTTATTATAGGGTTAACCCCTCACTAGCATGTTGAAGCTATCCTCACATGGTGGATTTATGGTTTTAGGTTGAGTTTTCTCCCTTTGATAACAAAAGATCTTAAGGCTTTTGGACCAATCAATTCACCAATTCATTTTTTGAGATTTTTACCCCGAACTACGAGGTTTTGATCCTAATCTTTTTTAAGATGGTACGTAGACAATGGGTTTATTCATCCAAACACAAAATGTAAATAAACTTGTATATTCTCTTCTCATCTCCTCAATCCTGTTTGCACAAACAATTTTTCACAAAATACCAACCTTACAACCAATGTGAAAAGGGCTCCCTAGGAGTACCTAGGATGTTTTAGGTGCTTAAAACCTTCCCATTGCATAACCAACCCCCTTACCTAGATCTCTGACATTTTTACTAGTTTTTGATTCGATAAAACTTTTAGGTTTTTGTTTGCTTTCTAACCATTTCTTTGGATAGATAGAAGTGCGGTGGCGACTCGACTTGTATGGTTTACCTTGGATTTAGTCAATATCTCTAATGGTAACGAATACCCCGCCAAGAAAAGTGGCGACTCTGCTGGGGATACTTTGCCTAGTGGGTTTTGCCTAGTTTTCATATTTGTTATATTGTTGTTTTGTGACATATTTTTGTGCAATTTGGGATTACTATATTGTATGTAATGATTGAATTGCTTGAATATTAACTCCCTTTGTATGCTTGGTGATCTTTGTGAGATGAGTTCTATACCCGAACTCGAGTGCACTTAGGATAGGAGAATGGCATAGCCTTGTTGACTTGTGTGGAGTTATTCCTTAGCAAGTTGACTTGCAAGTCCATTCACTTGGTGGAGGTCATATTGGGATCAATAATGTCACACAAGTAGTTGTGGTTAGACATTACTCTTTCCAATATAGACCTTAGAAGCCAAGGACCTTAGTTTACCAAGCCCGTCTTGGCCTATTCTTAGGATGTAATGGGAAAGTCATTCAAGTGTAAGATTTGATACGATTGTTACGCGATACTATGCTCATAAGAGTCTCTCTTGAGAATATTTTTAGAATACAAGTAGTCGTTTCTCCGATAATATCCGAAAGATGGGATGATGACTATGGGAACCTCTTGTAGAACATGTTTGGCAGGTTAAACCCTAGTACACTCCCTTTGGGTGGTTCTTAACCGAGACTCCATGCTCGTGACTTGTAACAAACCCTTGATTCATGGTTGATCCGGTCATATATCCTTAATATCAATGGAACTTGGGTGTTGATAAGGTGTAAACCATAATCCACCAAAATGGATGATTGATATTAAGGATAATATGATCCATCCCATGACCTTTGTTTGGTGTGCTTTGCTTGATCCTTGAGTGTGATTGTTGCATTCATCCATTCATGCACCCATTTGCGTCCATATCATCAAAATAATAAGAAAATTTTCAAGAAACTTAAGAGGTCTATTTGCAAATTTTCAGACATGGAAAGACAAAGAAAGAATACAAAGAAGTACAACTTCAGACAACATGATTTGAAAGAACTAAGGAATTTGACATCCTATGTATTAGATCCCTTGGGTTTCAAGGCTCGTTTTGGGAAGCTTCTTCCTCTTCTGACTACTCAGGTGGATAAAGGGTTGATGAGTGTATTGGTGCAGTTTTATGATCCCTTGTATCGTTGCTTCACATTTCCAGATTTTCAGCTTTTGCCTACACTTGAGGAGTATGCCTACCTTGTGGGTATACCTATTCTAGACCAGTTGTCGTTCAGTGGCTTGGAGAGTATTCCTAACTCTCGAGAGATTGCTAATCTGTTGCATATAGATGAATCTCTAGTTGGTGCTCATATGACTACCAAAGGTGGAATTCAAGGTCTCCCATTTGAGTTCCTCGTTGCTCAAGCTACCATGTATGGGAAGGCCATGAGTGAGGATGCCTTTGAATCCATATTTGTACTTCTCATCTATAGGTTAGTGTTGTTCCCCAACATCGACAAGTTTGTGGATGTGAACGTTATTAGGATTTTCTCTGCTCTTAATCCCGTTCCGACTCTATTGGGTGACACTTATTTTTCTTTGCATATGAGGAATGTAAAGGGTGGTGGTGCCATTGTGTGCTATTTGCCTCTGTTGTATAAGTGGTTTATTTCTCACTTACCACAGACGGTCGCCTTCAAGGAGAACTAGGGATGTCTACGGTGGTCCACGAGACTTATGTCTCTCACTAATGATGATATCTCTTGGTACAACCGTGTGTATGATGGGGTGCAGATTATCGAGTCTTGTGGTGAATTCTCCAATGTACCTCTTCTTGGTACATATGGTGGGATTAACTACAACCCTGTTTTGGCACGTCGTCAGCTCGGGTTTCCCCTAAAGGATAAACCCAATAACATTCTGTTAGAGGGTGTGTTCTTTCAAGAGGGTAAAGATCCCCAAGGCTTGAAGGGCAGGATGGTCCGCGCTTGGCGCAAGATTCATAGGAAAGGAAGGAAGGAGTTAGGTCCTAAGAATTGTGTCACTTTGGAGCCTTACACTGCTTGGGTTAGGAAGAGAGCTTCTGAGTATCTCATGCCGTATGAGTATCCGAGACCTACACCCATGGTTATGGATGGGCCTTCAACCCTCCCTGACCAAGGAGTAGAGGAGTTGAGAGACGAAGACCATTCACGTGCTTAGATCCGTGAACGAGAATAGTTGCTTCAGCAGATTAAGGAGAAGGATGCTTTGATTGAGTTTCTCGAGCATCAGGTCATTGATGATCCTAATGATGCATGGACTTCTCTGCTTACTCAGTCTTCCAGATTTTGGAAGAGGAAGTACAATCGACTCGCAAGGAGAAGGCAGATATGGAGGCAGCCTATGAGGAGGAGGTGAAGAGGCTTCATGCATCTTATCTTCCCGTGTCCCGAGCTTTAGATGATTGTTTTTACGGATCCATAGGATGATTATTTTCCTTTTTCTCTTGTATTTGGTTACCAATGTTGTACTCCTTTGGTGTAAAAAATATATATTCCAGATATTATTGATGAGATGTTTCCACAAAAGAATGTAATATTTCCCAAATTTGCAAATAGAACTTTAAAGTTCCTCTGAAATAAAAATAAATCATATGCATTGCATGCATCATGTGCATAAGCAGGTTTTGCTCCAGGCTTCTTGTCCTATGGTCTAACTCTGTGTTCTTCATTTATTTTGAAGACAAGCTTGTAAGACCCCAATTTTGGGCCCTAAGATCCCTCATGGCCCATATCATATCATATCATGGCCTCAAGGATCACTGCATGCCCTAGCTTCTCTCCTAGTGGGTAGGTTGCTTTGTGAGTGTGGTTCTTGATCACCAAGCATGTCTTGCATTTGTATATTCTTGCTTTTCATATGTTTACTAACCAAAAAGTACCAAAATATTGTCAGTTTAACCTTGTTGATTGCAGATGAAGTAATTAGGTCAAAGACAGTCAACAGTCAGTCAAAGCAGTGGATGGTGGCCATTCTTGCAGAATTTGGGCACCATGATCAATAATCAAGAGTTCATACATCTTGAGACATCATTTGAAGTCAAGGTCTCAAGGAATTAGGGTTTGGAATCCATCAGAAGTGGTTCAATCATCCAAAACCCTAGAAAAGTCAAACTTGGTCAACTGTGGATTTAATCAGTGATTTGATGGGTAGAATTGATTTGAAGGAGCTCATTCATGCTCATACAAGCCTCATATATCATGTCAAACCTCATCATGGAAGAATTTGAAGTAAAATCAGAAATTTCCCAAAATAGAAAGTGGACCTGTAATTTCAACTGCCAAAAATGGAAACTTCTTGATCTTAAACTTACATCATGATACAAGCTTCAAATGAATTTTTGCCCAACATGAAAGTTGAAGATCTTGTTCTCCCATTTTCAAAAAGTCCAAGAACTCTCAAATCCCATGTATGGTTGGCAAGATATGATCATTTCATTTTCACAAATTTGTGAACTTCAACAAGCCATATCTCATGAACCATAAGGCCAAATTTGGTGGGGTTTTTTCCTACAAACCACATTTTTCCTCCTCTTTCCAAAAATATAAATTTCATTCACCAAAACCTTGCCAATCAAAATGGAATTTTTTGACCTATTTCATTTAAAAATCAAGTTTGACCAACCATTGACTTTTTGATTTATTGACTTTTTCTCACTTTGGCCAATTGGGATTTGTTTCATATGCTATTTGCAACATGTTCCAAGTCCAATTCATGCTCATGCCATTACCATACTACTATTTTGACCAAAGGTACAAAATTGGAAATTTTTGCAAATAGCTTCATTAAAACAAAACAAGGTGTAGCATTTCATGTGCAGACTTCAAACAGCAAATAACTTGGTCATTTGCAGCCTGTCCAAAGGCCCATTCGTGCAGCCATACACCCTCCATATGCCTTGTGTCAAAATTAGCAACTTTTGCAAATCACTTCATTTAGCATAAACAAGTTTACCACTTGATTAAGCCTTGCTAAACAGTCACATATAAGCAACTTTTCTGACATTTCAGAACCCTAGAATCACAGCAGCCATAACCAGAATTCTCTCACTCTTACATTTTGCATTTTTGGCCAAAAGTGAATTTCTGCACAAAACTTCAAAAACCCTCGAGCAAGCTTGCATTTCTTCATCATCCATCATCATTGTGAGCAGCTTCCAAGTGTGAAATCCCAGCTGAAACTCCATTTTCGAACTCTGTTTTTCTCATGGACCTGAAATGGTGAATAGAGGTTTAAAGGGTTATAAGCTTTGCTGAGCTCACCTACTTCAAGTGTTCAACATCTCCAAGCATCGTGGACACCTGTTTGTGCCTGCAACATCAAAAGAACCACTGCATCACGATTTTCTTCACAACCAAGTAAAAACTCGACTCCCTTTTTTCTCTTATCCATGCTTTGTTTTTGATAGTTCCTATCATGCTGAACACATTGCAAGTTGAATCTCTTGAAATGATTATGCTATGGCTGAGAAATCTAGATTTCATTTTTTGTGCATGAAGTTGTTTTTAATCGATTTGTTTAGATGTTGTTGATTCAGTGAAAATTATTGTTGGATTTATGCTGTCTGATGTTTGATGATGCCATTAGTGTGTTCATATTTTATTTCTGGGCATTTCGAAATTTCAAGTTGCATGATGATGATGAATGCTTGCAGTTGTTTTGTAACCCTAGAACTCTGCCCAGAAATTCCCATGATTGTTTTGGTTTGTTGTTCATGATGTGGTTGCATGAAGGAAATGCTGTTTGCTATGCTGTGTGATTAATGCTATTCGAATTTGTTTGATGATGATGAACATGAGTGTGAACCATGCTGTTAAACCAAGTGCATAAACCCTAGCCTTTGTTTTTCCAGAACCTTGAAGCTCCATTGGCCCGTGTACTGTTTCATTGGGCAACAGCCAATCACAACATTTCGTTGTGTGAACCAAAACGCATCGTTTGAGTTAGTGACTGCGCTAATTACAGAAATGCCATGCGCTGACCATTGTTTGACCACTTTGCCATGCTATTTTGCTCATGTTGCTACAATTTGTTACCCATCTTGCAAAATTCATTTCTCCTTCAATTTAAATCCAAAAATTCTGAAATTTTCTGCATAATGTTCACAAGGATGTCTAGTATTTTATTATGATTTTTAATTAATTTTTGGTTGGCTGGATTTTAAATGGTATGAGTTTTCTTGACATGTATGCCTAATTGATACCTTGTGCCAAAACTTTTGTGAAATGATGAGAATGTATCCAATGCCCCTGAATTTTTTTTGTGGTGAAACTAGACTCATTCATCTTTGTTTTGGTGTAGAGTTTGTGCATTTATCATTTGTGATGTGTGAGATATGAATTTTGGAAGTAGGGTGTGACAATTTGTGTCACACCAATGTTATGCAACTTCTTGATTTTTGTTCACATGCTTCCTGGCCTTCAAATAATGTGAAATTTTGCATGAATGTTCTCTTATATGTCTAGTTGGTGTATGAATTTTCCTGGAATTAATTATGCCATTTCCAATTTGTTTGAGAATTTTCTTCCCTGCCTAGTCAATGGTTGACTTTATGTGATACATGATGCCAAATCCTTTGTGAAATTCTCATACCATATTGTATGACCATAAAATTTCATATGTGATAACTAGACATCTTGAGCTTTGCATTGGTGTTAATCTCATTCATTTCTCATCTGTTTTCAATTTGATATGATTTTTTGAAGTTGACCCATGTTTGTTGACCTTCATTGTGCATGCTTGAATTTGGTTTGACTTCTTGATTTTAATTGACCATCTTCCCATGATCCAATTGAGCTGAAATTTAATATGCATGCTATGTTATGGATTGTGATTGAGTGTGAATTATTTCATAATTTTTGGAATTGATTATGCTTGGTTTTGAATGAGGTCTTGCTGTTGACCTTTTGTATGCTTCCTTTGCCATGCTTTGCATTCTTTTGTGTATGAAATGACATTGATGCATGATATGAGTGTGGATCCAATTGAGATAGCTTCTTAAATGTTTGAACATGAATTGGGTTGACTTTTCTTTGCTGTTTTGACCTTTTCTTTCATCTTTGACCCTAGGCTAGTCCTAGTGGTCTTTTGAGCTTACAATTGAGTTAATGTTTCAGGTTAAGCACCAATGCCTCAAAGATCATTCAAATTTGATTGAGTTGGATTATATATCATGTGCTAACCCTTGTTTTGTAGGTGTGACTCATATAGTTGAGTCTTGTGCTTTGCACATTGGTCCCTCTGTGGTTGACTGTTGTTTATCCATTCCTTTTGTTTTGAACTGTTGACTTGTTTACTAATGAGTTTGACTTTTTCAGGTACACTTTAGTTGCTTTAGTTGCTTGCTTTGCTTTTTAGCAATTGCTTTTGAGGTATAATTACTTCTTCTTCATGTAGTCTGGAGACCCGGTCTGTTATTTGACCGGGCAAACTGTCTGAAGTCCTCCTTAAGAGGCAATGCCTGTGTGTGTTTAAAATTGTCCCAAGCAGGAAAAGTCCTTCAAGTAAGGCAATTGGTGGAAGGTAGGGATAAGTAATCTATCCCCCACTATTCAGTGTGTCCTCTCTTTGCTCCCATTACATGGTTGAAGCATTGAGATAAAAACCCAAGATCTAATCGAGTCAATAATGGGGAAAGAGGTCCATCTTTCTGAACTCCCCCACTTTCTATTATTTGATGCTCTCCCTGATCAGGGATAGAAGGAATGAGGCACACCCCTCATCTCCTTTTCATCTGCTTCACCTTAGCCTCTCAATGGCAAGGTTAAGAGCGACATATACCTATTACAGTGGACTTTCATAGTCAAACCCTCTTGTATGAGCCTCCTTGTTTGGCTATAGAGTGTGCTGTTTGATATTCATTGATTGATTGATCGCTTCATATGCACATGTTTGCTTGTATGTTATGCATTTATCATCATCAATTGCCATTAATGCACAATCATCTCATTTGTCTCTGTGATATTGTCATTGTTGTTTGCCCATTGAGGACAATTGTAAGTCCATTGCTTTGGCATTTGCTCCTATGATATGGAAGGATAGAGTGTAAGACCTCGTTGGTCACTCATATCTTCTGTTGTTTGTTTGTTTGATTGTGAGGAAACAACTGTAAGTCCCTGCAAGTTGGCATTTGTTTTCCTAGGATCATACTGTGTATGTTAGAGTAAGTCCAGACAGATTGGCATCTGACATCCATGTTTTGCTTTCTCTGTTTATGTGAGGTTGCAACTATAAGTCCCAGCAAGTTGGCATTTGCATTCCTATGACCATATTGTTGCTTTTATTCTTGTATGTGAGGATCCATTGTAAGTCCCTGCAATGTGGCATTGGATTTCCTAGGACCATACTGTGGAGTTAACCTAAGTCCAGATAGATTGGCAGTTAACTTCCATTTCTCATCTTTGTTTTTCTTTCGAGGAGATTAGTGTAAGTCCATTGAGTGGCATCTGATATCCATTTCTGTTTTAGGAGACTGGTGTAAATCCATCTATTGGTATCCGGTATCCGCCTTTATTTCTTTGCCTGTGGAGATTAGTGTAAGTCCATAGAGTGGTCTCTGATATCCCGTTTTGTTTTAGGAGATTGGTATAAGACCATTGATTGGCATCCGGTATCCGCCTTTCTTTGCTTTGTTTGTTTATTATTATCCCTTGCTATTTCAAAGGACACACTTGAATCATCTGCTATATGATTTCAAGAAGTGAACCTTCTAAGAAGTTTTACAATTCCATCCTCATCCATTCATCATTCATTATGTCCTAAACCTTTTCACACTTTGAATTCAAACTTGACATAGATATTGTGCAAACATCTTCATGTTTTCTAACTAAAAACCTGGACCCAAGTCCTTGACTTTTTTCAAACTCCTTTTCATAATACTTCTTTTGAATCAATCTTAATCATACTTTGACTTCACTTTCATAATCACAATCAATTAACTTCACTCATTCACTTGTTTTGGCTCTGTCCATTAATCTTTTCACACATTAGCCATAGGTTTCAATTATCATTGTGGTTGATTTAAATCTTGCCTATCCTTAGTGAGTCGACAGTAAGACTTCCGTACTGAAAACAGGGCTAACCCCTCTAGTACGTCGAAGCTATCCTCGCATGGTGGATGTTGTTTTTGGTCGAGTGTTCTCCCATTGATAATGAAAAGCCTCAGTGCTTGTGTTTAAAATTGAACCTAACTCACTTTTGGAAATCTTTTAGCCGAACTACGGCGTTTTGATCCTTACCTTTGATGGAAGGTACGTAGGCAGCGGGTTCATCCGTTCGAACACAAAATAAAAAATGTATATTCTTTTCTCATCATCCCAATCATGTTTGCACAATACTTATGCCATAACAAATAACAATTTAGTACAACAAGTGTGAAAAGGGCTCCCTAGGAGTACCTAGGACGTAGTGGGTGCCTAACACCTTCCCATTGCGTAATTTACCCCTTACCCAGAATCTCTGATCTTTTTATTAGTTTTCTACGTGTAAAACTTCTTAGGCTTTTGTTCGCTTTTTAGCCAGTCCTTTGGATAAATAAAAGTGCGGTGGCGACTCGAAATTTCAATGTATCTCTTAGCTTATGATTTAATCGATAACTCATATAGCGACGAATACACCGCTACAGAAAAGTGGCGACTCTGCTGGGAAAATCAACATGAATCCCTGGTTGTATTGCCTACTTTTCACCCTTGTTGTGCTATATTATTATCTGTTATTTGACATATTTTTGTACAATTTGGGATAACTGTATTGATTGTAATGTTTGAATTGCTTGATATACATTGCTGTTTGCTTTGGTGATCTGTGAGATGAGTTCTGTACCCGAACTCGAGTGCACTCTAGGATAGGAGAATGGCATAGTCTTGTTGACTGGTGTGGAGTAGTCCTTAGCCAGTTGACTTGCGAGCCCATTCACTTGGTGGAGGTCATGTTGGATTAATAATGTCACACAAGTTATTTGTGGTTAGGCATTATTCTTTCAATCATGTGCCGCAGAAGCCAAGGACCGTAGTTTACCAAACCCATCTTGGCCTATTATTAGGACCGTAGTGCGGAGGTCGTTCAGATGTCAGTTCTGATACGATTGTTACGCGATACTACACTCATAAGAGTTTCTCTTGAGAATATTCTTGGAATACGAGTATTCGTTCCTCCGATAATATTCGAAAGATGGAACGATGATTATGGGAACCTCTGATAGAACATGTCTGGCAGGTTTAAACCCTAGTACACTCCCTTTGGGTGGTTCTTAACCGAGACTCCATGCTCGTGACTCTCAACAAACCCGTGATTCGTGGTTGAGTCGTTCAAACATTGTTAATATCAATGGATCCCGGATCAGGTGTAAAACCTAAAATCCACCAAAGCGGCTGGTTGATATTAGGGATGTTTGAACCGGTTCACGTACCGTTAATATCAATGGAACTTGGGTGTCGATAAGGTGAAAACCTAAATCCACCAAAATGGATGATTGATATTAGGGATACATAGAGCTTTCCCACGACCTTTGTTTGGTGTGCTTTGCTTGATCCTTGAGTGTGTTTGTTGCATTCATGCATTCACGCATTCATCCGCATTCATGTCATCAGAAAATAAAAAAAGAAAATTTTCAAGGAACTTAAAGGGTTTATTTGCAAAATTTTCAGACATGGAAAGACCAAAAAGGCATACAAAGAAGTACAGCTTCAAACAGCCCGATGTAAAAGAGTTAAGGAATCTGACATCATATGTATTAGATCCCTTGGGTTTCAAAGCTCGCTATGGGAAGCTTCTACCTCTGCTCACCACTCAAGTTGATGAAGGATTGATGAGTACTCTGGCTCAGTTCTACGATCCGTTGCATCATTGCTTCTTATTTCCGGATTTCTAGTTGTTGCCGACTTTGGAAGAATACTCTTACCTTATTGGGATTCCGATTCTGGATCAAGTGCCGTTCAGTGGCCTAGAGAGTATTCCATCTGCTCGAGAGATTGCTAGCTTGTTGCATATAGATGAAGATCTGATTAGAGCTAATCTGACTACCAAAGGCGGAATTCAGGGTTTTCCTTCCGAGTTCCTCATTGCCCAAGCTACCTTTTATGGGAAGGCCATGAGTGAGGATGCCTTTGAGGCTCTATTTGTGCTGCTCATCTATGGATTAGTGCTATTTCCCAACTTCGACAAGTTCGTGGATATGAACGCCATTAGGATCTTTTCAGTCCTTAATCCAGTTCCGACCTTGTTGGGTGATGCATATGTCTCCATGCACCTGAGGAATATGAAGAATGGAGGAGTCATTGTCTGTTGTTTACCCCTGCTGTACAAGTGGTTTATTTCGCACCTGCCGCAGACAGTTGCTTTCAAGGAGAACAAGGGATGTCTACGGTGGTCTCAGAGACTCATGTCTCTCACCAATGATGATATCACCTGGTATGATCGCGTGTATGATACCGTTCAGATCATCGATTATTGTGGCGAATTCCCTAATGTGCCTCTTCTTGGTACATGTGGTGGGATTACCTACAATCCTATTCTTGCACGTCGTCAGCTTGGGTTCCCCCTGAAGGGTAAACCTAATAACATTCTGTTAGAGGGTGTGTTCTTCCAGGAGGGTAAAGATCCCCAAGGCCTGAAAGCCAGATTTGTCCGTGCTTGGCGCAGTATTCACAAGAAGAGTAGGAATGAGTTGGGTCCAAAGAACTGCATTGCTTTGGAGCCCTATACCTCTTGGGTCAGACAGAGGGCTGCCACCTACCTGATGCCGTACGATCATCCAAGACCTACACTGTTGGATGTGGCTGGGCCTTCAACCCTCCCTACCCAACGTGTAGAGGAGTTGAGAGAAGAAGACCTTTCGCGTGCCTGGATCCGTGAAAGAGAGGAATTGCTGCAGCAGCTCAAGGAGAAGGATGCTATGATTGAATTTCTCGAGCACCGAGTGATCGACGATCCGAACGACACTTGGACTTCTCTGCTTCCTCAGTCATCCAAATTCTGGAAGAGGAAGTATGATCGACTTGCTAAGGAGAAAGCTGATATGGAGGCTGCCTATGAGAGAGAGATCAAGAAGTTGTGCACTTCTCGTCTCCCAGCATCCCGAGCTAATAGGGATCCATAGGATGTCATTTACCTTTTCCCTTTGTAATAATCAAAAACGCTGTATTTCTTTGTCTTAATATTTTGAATGAAATTTTTTCCATGAGCAATTAAAATGTTTAATATTCAAAATATTGCAAACAATACCCTAAGGGATCCTTGAAAACAAAGCATTTGCACAAGCATTTCATGCATCATTCTTGCATAAACAGGTACCCTTTGTTTCTGGTCTTCTGGTTCTAACCTTTGTTCTTCATTTATTTTGAAGACAAGCTGACTCACCGGTATTATACAAGAGTCAACTCTGCCAGAATCATGGAGCAGTTGGAGCAAGAGAACCAGAGTCTGAGAGATGAGGTCGCCAGACTTGGCGCTTTAATGGAGCAACTTCTCGCTGCCCAGAATCAGCCTGCTCCACAGCCAGCAACTCCTGTTCAGCGGACGGTTATTTCCGAAGTGGCTACTTCAACGGTGCCAGTCAGTGCCCATAAGCCCAATGCCATGCCTCCCGGTTTTCCTTGGGGGATGCCTCCAGGCTTCATGCCTGACCTGCCAGCTCCAACATTTGCTCAAATGCCGGCATCTAGCCCGGTCCCTGTTCCCGCTCCTCCTGTCGTGCATACCATGCCTAGGGTAGACGACACCATCTATCACTCTGAAGCTTCTGAGGGCTCAGATGTTCACGAGAAAATGGATGCAATGAACGATCAATTCCTCGAGCTGAGAAAGGAATTGAGGACTCTCCGTGGCAAAGATCTCTTCGGCAAGTCTGCAGCCGAACTCTGCCTAGTTCCCGGTGTCAAAATACCGATCAAGTTCAAGGTCCCAGACTTTGAAAAGTACAAGGGGAACACTTGTCCACTTGCTCACCTGGTCATGTACGCCAGGAAGATGTCAACACAAATGGATAATGATCAACTCTTGATCCATTATTTTCAAGACAGTTTGTCTGGTGCCGCGCTCAGGTGGTACATGAGCCTGGACAGTGTAAACATCCGGTCTTTCAACGACCTTGGCGAAGCTTTCGTCAAGCAATACAAGTATAATGTTGATATGGCGCCTGACCGAGATCAACTCAGGTCCATGTCTCAGAAAGACAAAGAGTCGTTCAAGGAGTACGCCCAGAGATGGCGTGAGCTGGCAGCTCAAATCACTCCACCGTTGGAAGAGAAAGAGATGACCAAGATTTTTCTGAAAACTCTTGGTTCATTTTATTATGAACGAATGGTGGCTAGCGCTCCCTCTGATTTCACCGAGATGGTGAACATGGGGATGCGTCTTGAAGAAGGTGTCCGCGAAGGACGGTTGGCGAAAGATGATGGTTCTTCCTCTAAACGATATGGGGCGTTTAAGAGGAAAGAAGGTGAAGCGCATGCTGTGCAATCTCAGCCGAAACATAGAAGACCCTCTGTTCAGAGGAAGCCTGCACGACATTCCAGTCATCAGCACCAGGTGGCTCACGTAGCACCTGTTTTCAAGGACAATACTCCTCAACGTCAGCAATATCAACCTCAACAGTATCAGCATCAGCAACAATATCAACAACCGCAGTATCAACAATAATCTCGTCCACAGCAACAGGCTTACCAGCCTCGTGGGAGTACGAGTAATCAAGCAAACATGGGTTATGAAAGGAAGAAGATCAGCTTTGATCCGATTCCTATGTCGTATGCGGAGTTATATCCCTCTCTAGTAGAGCGGAAGTTGGTTTCTCCGAGAGATCCTCCAGCTATACCTGTCAACCCGCAATGGTGGTACAAACCTGACCTGCATTGTGTCTATCACTCTGGCGCTCCGGGCCATGACATTGAAAATTGCCTCCAGCTGAAGACTAAGGTTCAAGACCTTATGAGAAGCGGAATTCTGAGTTTTGAAGACTCAAACCCGAACGTCACCAGGAACCCATTGCCTTCGCATGGGAAATCTGTGAACATGATTCAGGAGGACCTTGGGAAGTACAAGGTTAAGTACGTCAGCCACATCAGGCAGTCGTTGGTTGATTTGCATAAGATGCTGTGTCAGCACAGTTATTTGGAGCATAACCACGACAAGTGCCGCGTCTGCTCGGTTAATCGCTTGGGTTGCGACCAGGTCCGCCGTGAACTTCAGAAGATGTTGAACGAAGGTACCATTGAGATTCTCCAGAATCGCAATGTTGATACAGTTGAACCCGAGGTGAATGTCATATCACCGGTGTTCAAGCTACCAGAACCGGTTGTTATTCGCTATAATAGCAACAAGCCTAAGGCTTCACCTGCTTTGATTATCAAACCAGCCGGCCCTGTGCCTTATTCATCTGATCGAGTTGTGCCATTCCGGTACAATCCTGTCGCTGTTCAGGATGGGGTCGAAGTGCCTTTGCCTTCAACTTCTGTGACCACTATTGCTGATGTTAGTGGGTTGACCCGCAGTGGTCGTATATTTTCTGCGCCTCCAAAGGCTACTGTTTCTGATACTGTTGAGCGCCCTGTGGGGACCGCTGTGAATATCCAGAATCCGGCACTTGATGTTGCCAAACCCTCCTCGTCTGTACAAAAGACTCCTGTTTCTTCAGGTGGCCCGAGCGGCATTGTTGATGAAGAATCTGATGAGATGCTGAGGCTCATCAGAAAGAGTGAGTACAACATTGTAGACCAGCTTCTACACACGCCCTCCAAGATTTCTATTCTTTCTCTATTGCTGAATTCAGAACCTCATCGGGAGTCTCTGCAGAAGGTCTTAGATCTGGCGTACGTTGATCACGACGTCACCCTGGAACAATTTGATAGCATTGTTGCAAACATCACCGCCTGCAACACTTTGAGCTTTTGTGACGCTGATCTCCCTGAGGAGGGAAGAGACCACAACATGGCTTTACATATCTCCATGAATTGCAAATCTGATGCAATGTCCAATGTGTTGGTGGACACTGGATCTTCTCTTAATGTATTGCCAAAATCCACACTCTCCCGATTGTCATATCAAGGGCCTCCTATGAGGCAGAGTGGGGTTGTTGTGAAAGCTTTTGATGGGTCGCGCAAGACCGTGATTGGAGAAGTTGATCTCCCAATCAAGATAGGACCAAGTGATTTCCAAGTTACTTTCCAAGTAATGGATATCCACCCATCTTACAGCTGTCTCTTAGGCAGACCATGGATTCACGAGGCTGGCGCCGTGACATCCACCCTACACCAGAAGCTGAAGTTTGTGAAAAACAAGAAATTGGTCGTAGTAGGGGGAGAAAAGGCTCTCCTGGTTAGCCATTTATCTTCTTTCTCGTACATTGATGCTGAGGATGAAGTTGGAACCCAATTCCAAGCTTTATCTATTGATGAACCAATCGAGAAGAAGTCTCCTTCATTCACTTCCTACCGAGATGCGAAGCTGGCCATTGAATGTGGTGTAGTTGCTGGATTAGGGAAAGTGCTTGAACTTGAAGACAATCGATCCCGGGCTGGCATTGGCTATGGTTCTGGGGCATGCAATGAGCAAGGCTTGTTCACAAGTGGAGGATTCATCCATGCTGATCAACCTGCAGAAGAGGAAGCTGCTGCTATCATTGAAGAAGAAGATGCAGAAGACTTGAACAATTTTGTTATTCCTGGTGGTGTCTGCCACAATTGGGTCGCTGTGGATGTTCCTACGGTCATCCATAGATCAGAGTAATTGTTCATTTTGTTTAAAACCCTTCTCCCATGCCAAAAGGAGAAGTGATGATATTGTTGGCAAAGCATATATCACTACAACAAACAAGACCTTAGACAGCGCTTTTTTTAGCCTTAGACAGCGCTTTAAAGCGCTGTCTAAACCTCCGCTGCTAAAGGTTTAGACAGCGCTTTTTTAAATCTTAAAAGCGCTGTCTAAGCCCCCCCCCCCCCCCTTACACAGCGCTTTGGCCAAAAGCGCTTTATAAGACCCTCTTATTTTAAATTTTTTAGGTATACCTTAGACAGCGCTTTTGAAAAGCGCTGTCTAAGCCCCACCCCCTTAGACAGCGCTTTGGCCAAAAGCGCTTTCTAAGACCCTCCTATTTTAATTTTTTTAGGTATACCTTAGACAGCGCTTTTCAAAAAGCGCTGTCTAAGCCCCCCCCTTAGACAGCGCTTTTTACAAAAGCGCTGTCTAAGCCCCCCCCTTAGACAGCGCTTTTTACAAAAGCGCTGTCTAAGGTATACGAAAATTTTTGAAGCTAACCATCATATGCATCTCTAACCATCTGATAGCTGACAAATCCTGAGAAAAGGGTTAGCTGCGAAACAGAGAAACCGTAGAATTAGAATGTCTAAAAAGGGTCATTTAAGAACTTCTGCTCTAGAGTACCATTGTTGATGTACTCATCAAGAAAATACTTAGATTATTAAGATATATCATACATCAGAGAGAAATTATCAAAGGAACTCTAGAGTCATCCATTAGAAAATATTAACAATAACAATAACTCCGTTAACATGATGCATTATCAGGCACAATGACAGATAAAAAATTCACTGACTTTTCTATTTATGGGTTGACAGAAAGCTTGTCAAGAAAAGCCATACCAGTATATGAAAATCATTCGGAACTAACATGGATTTAAGTTACTTTCTATTCTTCTGAATTAAGTTGTTTCTCTTCTAACAAAATTGTTTTTAATTAGCAAAACTTCATCTGATAAGAAAAGAAGTTTCTCTTGCCCTTGAGTTTTAAATTTCTTAAAAGATATCTACTAATATAGTAAGAACAGTTTCAACCCATGAAAATAGCAAGTACAAAACACTATCTGATCACTTCCAAGTGCATAAGTGACAATTTCTTCGGCTGCGTATTTCATTATGCAAGTACACAGAAGCAAAGAATATACAGTTATACAGTGTATACAGAGTAGCATATAGTTAAACAGGCAAATGAGGTATGGAGAACAATTAATCAACTAAATATTCTAGAGAAGAAAACAATGATCATAATTTCAAAAAACCTAAAAGAAAATGAATTTCAGTATAATAAGTAAGACTTATTAAACCTTAGTATCTTTTTTCGTAGTCGTACTGATACAAATTTCCGGCGAGGAGTTATCACTTGTACTGCAATCGTTTGACACCTTTTCACTGGGAAATGCTACCCCATCATGTGCATTAAGAACTACACAATAGCAATGATCTTTTTCAGTCAAAACCTGTAGGAAAATGAAATAACAAAGGCTTATTTTTTGAAGTGAGCAGAGCCAGAATGCAAAAAATATTTAATAATGTGTTACTTAATGAGACAAGATTCACAAACAATGAAAAAGGAGAAAGGCTTCTGCAACTATATTAAACAAAATTGTTTGCTTTTAACATCACAGTGTAAGCATTAGCAATTAACCAGGACACCCTTTATATGCATTAAACTTTTTACCAGAACATATACTCTTTAATGGAAGTTA
The DNA here is from genome assembly GCF_024323335.1 of Lathyrus oleraceus. NCBI lineage: Eukaryota > Viridiplantae > Streptophyta > Magnoliopsida > Fabales > Fabaceae > Lathyrus > Lathyrus oleraceus. Next base: position 492,466,662 of record NC_066583.1, read on the forward strand.
CGATACACGTAAATACAAATGCGGGGCATTTCAAGCTAACATATTAGAAACATGAAACCAACAAGATAAAGCATATATATTTTCAAGTGATATTCCTATCTTAGTTAATTCAAAAATGTGATCCACAGAGGATATTGGATACTTAAACGTTCAATGCATAAAATATGATTGAAAATCTAAAATAACTTGCTAAAGTAGTATATTACCACAGCATCAAAAGTGGAGTCAAAATCATCAATTGCAAAACATATATCTGGATAAGCAGGTGTTGTTTCCACTTCCTATAGACATGTCCACGAAGGTGTTATTGTCAATAAAATGATAAGAATGTATAAGAAAAACTATTTTATTTCTCCCTAATGATATATAACAAAGAAATCTACACTTCATAACCATACCATATGATATGCACGAATAACCATGAGTCCGGCATATTCTCCGGCAGCACCGGCAAGTTGTTGAACATTTCCTGGAAACAAATTTGCTTGTTTAGACACAGAAAACACAGAACTATCCTATATTTTAAGGCATTATTACATATATATATAAGAATATCTTTCTTGCACATTACTTTACAAGATAGTTATATGAGACAGAGGCAGTACCTGATACCCTTGAGCCTGTTCAGTTGGTGCGAAAGGGTGCAAATCGGTAAAGCTAGGCCATGTCACGGGCATCATTTCAGTTGTTGCATTCAGCTTCATTGTACAAGATCCAAGCGGGATCATACTGTGGCAAAGTGAGAGATCTTTTGATTGTAACCTATGAATGTATCTCAGCAACTCATGCTCAGTATGGTACCTATAAAGGAAAAATCAAATGAAATAAAATTGTAGTATCCTTACGAAATTCAACAATATAAATCAAATTTTTTGAGAAAAGGAATATACGTGTTAAAGATAGGGTGTGTCAAATAGGGACTCTCCCTAACTAATCCATAAGGAATTGCATTTTGAAACTCTGGTGCAAGAGATGCCGCTGTGAATGAGACCAGCAACTCATGCTCAGTTTGGTACCTATAAAGGAAAAATCAAATGAAATAAAATTGTAGTATCCTTACGAAATTCAACAATATAAATCAAATTTTTTGAGAAAAGGAATATACGTGTTAAAGATAGGGTGTGTCAAATAGGGACTCTCCCTAACTAATCCAGAAGGAATTGCATTTTGAAACTCTGGTGCAAGAGATGCCGCTGTGAATGAGACCAGCAACTCATGCTCAGTTTGGTACCTATAAAGGAAAAATCAAATGAAATAAAATTGTAGTATCCTTACGAAATTCAACAATATAAATCAAATTTTTTGAGAAAAGGAATATACGTGTTAAAGATAGGGTGTGTCAAATAGGGACTCTCCCTAACTAATCCAGAAGGAATTGCATTTTGAAACTCTGGTGCAAGAGATGCCGCTGTGAATGAGACCTGTAGACAAATGAAAAATTAGACGCAATAATGATATCATGATAATTGTGAAAAACAAATACAAAATGGATAAATGATTAAAACGTACAGGCTTGCCACCAACAAAAACTTTGAAAAGCTTATCAACATCCTCTAACGTGGTTGTTTCGTCAAAAGCAGCGGTGATCTGAAAAGCAAACAAGCTCCGTCACAATTCAATAACATCGTCAAGAGAAATGTTACCGTTATGCTTGATGTTCTTCGTCTTCTTCCTGTCACGCTCTGGTTCCTTCAAGGCCTTGATAACCAGCGCCGCCGCAGATGGAACAACAGCTACCTTGGCTTGACGATTCTGAACGGTGAGCTTGACGGTAACCCTAAGACCCTTCCAGTCCTTGGCGGTTTCCTTAGCGATGTCTTCTCCGATCTTTTTCGGGGAGAGACCGAGGGGACCGATCTTGGGAGCGAGGGAACTCGCCGCTCCGACATCACCTCCGGTGACGCGGACGTAAACTTCGACGACTTGGGATGGGTCGAGCTTGGGAGGCATTGTGGAGAGGTTTTAGGGGAAATATGGTTTCACACGGCGAAATGAAGAAGCAGCCGCAACTAAATGAAGAAATGAACAGATTTTTTTAATTGAAAGACTTTAAACAGCGCTTTCTCAAAAGCGCTGACTAAGGTCTATATTTAAAAGCGCTTTCTAAAAGCGCTCTCTAAGGGGGGGTCTTAGACAGCGCTTTCTAAAAGCGCTGTCTCAGACCCCCTCTTAGACAGCGCTTTCATTATTTTTTTAGAACATTTTCCGTGTTTTATTTTTATTTTAACCTTAGACAGCGCTTTCTTTTAAAAGCGCTGTCTAAGATGCGCTGTTAAAAAAACTTTTTGGCGTAGTGTATACAATGATGTTTTCATTCAATTAATGCATTGTTAAACATTTGTTTTTCCTTTGTTTTCACTTTTTGCTTTTGCATGAAATCAGTGATCACAAAAAAAAACCTGAAAAACAAAAACAACATTTTTTTCATCTGCATAAATGATTTGCTTGTTTAAAATATCAAAAGCTTTTCATTATCCAGAATCATTATGCAAGGATTTCTAAACCCATTGAACATAATGATCCGACCCCATCTCCTAATCTTGAAGTTCTTATATCTGAGGCAGAGGAAGATGATGTTGAAGGGGATTCCTAACGAGATTACCCGCCTTCTTGAGCACCAAAAGAAGCTCATTCAGCTGTATCACGAGAATCAGCTAAACAGTCAAACTGGGGCATTATAAAAAAAAAAAAAAAAAAAAAAAAAAAAAAAAAAGAAAAAAGAGGGTGAAAAATAAAAAAATCAAAAAATCAAAAACCAGGAAAAATTTTTCAAAAAGAAAAAAGAAAAGTATACCCTCAAGTCCCTAGTTGACTGATGCTGAATGGATTCAGAGTCGTTATGACCAGTTGAATTTAATTGAAAAGAAGCGATTGACTGCCATGTGCCATGGTCAGTTATATCAGCAGAGAATGAAGAAAGCATTCGATAAGAAGGTCAAGCCTCGCGTGTTCCGAGAAGGCGACCTTGTGCTCAAGAAAGTTTTGTCTTTCGCGCCCGATTCCAGGGGCAAGTGGACTCCAAACTACGAGGGTCCATATGTTGTTAAGAAAGCCTTTTCAGGCGGTGCTTTGATGCTTACAACAATGGATGGGGAGGATTTCACTCGTCCTGTGAATTCAGATGCAGTCAAGAGATACTTTGCCTAGAAAAAAAGTATATGCAAAAAAAAAAAAAACAAATGAAAAAACAGAATAGCTCGCTAAGTTGAAAACCCGAAAGGGCGGCTTAGGCAAAAATGAGCGTCTCGGTGGAAAACCCGCAAGGGTAATCCAGGCAAAAATTAGAGACTTGAAAAAAGAGATATATTTGCATCCCGCTAGATTGAGTACCTCACTCTGGGGCAATCTAGGCAAAAATTAGGGATTTGGCAAGTAACTGCATCTTGACAAGACTTTCTGGTTCATCAGTCGTCATTTCGTCAGAAGATTCTCGATTCGTCGTCAACTGAAGCTTCGGATACATCGAGATTCAAATTGGTAGAGAAAGGATCATTATGTTCAATGTAGCCCTCTTCCAATATATATCACTGATTTCAAATTTGTACAGATCTATGGAGTCTTGCCATTTGCAGACTACCATTCTATCAAATCAATTTGAGCTTTTATCCAATTATTTGCACTCTTATTTGTTTCAATTCAACAAATGTTTTGCATGTTTTAAATTGATAAAATGTCATTGTTTTAAACAAATCAAATTTTTCAAAATTTTTGTTTTAAACAAAGTGAACATTCACAATATTGAAAGGATACTCAAGAATATCTCAGTGCTCTCCCGAGGGTGGCATGATTTCCAACAGGTAAGACATTCGGTCATATTCCTGGTTTGGTGGTATCTTCTTTCTTCAGATATTTGTTGGGGTTGTTCCTCAAACAAAGTTGTTGGTGGGGTTTGTTCCCCAGTATAGTCGCTAGCAGAGTGTTGTTGAGGACTTCGTTTTCTCCAGCAGCATTTTCTCCCTAGCATGGGTGTTTTCTTGTGAAGTTTCGGCGGTTGATGGTTTGTCATCTTGGTGCCCCGTCACTTTCTCCAGTGGGTCATATCCCCAGACTTTATTTGTATCCTCAGCACAACCATGAGTAGAGCTGTTATTGATACTCCCCTCTGAGTCGCGAGTAGAGCTGTTATTGATATCCCCACCAGAGTTGCAAGCAGAGTTGTTATCACTCTTCCCAATGCAGTGTTGCCAGCGGAACTGTCTGTTTCCTCAGCATGATCGCTTTCTTTTTGAAGACTCGGTAAGTCAGTGGTTTGATACCCGGTACTTTACCCTTTCCCTGGCGAAGTCGTCTGCGGAATTGTTGCTATCTCTCCATCAGAATTATTCTCTTCAGCAGAGCAGGATTTATTTCCCTACTCAGTGATTGTTCGGGTTGACATCCTAGTATTGCAACCATCCTTTCCTCAGCATAGTCTGCAGAATGTTTGTTGTGGCAGTTTTGCCTGTTGATTGCTCCTTCAATCCCCAATATGGTCGGATGATGGCTTTTGCCTCCAGTGAACGGATTTGATTTCCTGACTGTTTGTGATCCCCAGTAGAGTGGCTCCTATTGCAGAATCTACTTGTTGTGATCAGTTTGCTGTGTATATTCTCCCCAAGTGGAGTGGTTCGTTGCAGAATCTACTTGTTTGATCTGTCCTCCCTCAGTGGTTTGTTCCCAAGAGAGTAGCCGACAGTTTTCCCCAGTAGAGTTGCTTATGCAGTCAGATTCTGTTTGGATGATATCATTCTCCCTCAGCGGGTTGTTTCCCAGTGGAGTTGTGTGGATTTGCTTCTACAGCGGTTCGTGCTTATGCACTTTTTGTTTCTCAGTTGACACTGGGATCCCCTGCAGATATACTTTGGGACCTCTCTTGTTCCCCTACAGATTCGTCTTGGTGGCTGTCTTGCCCGTTGTGACTTTTTGTACCTTGATTGGGTTGTTTCCTGATATCTCTGATCCTCTGCTTCTTCAGCAGTACCCGCAGATCTTTGCTTTACAGCATGTAGATCTCCGCAGATTGGCTCTCCAGCTGGTTTTTCCCCTGGAAGTATAATACCGGACGTTTGGTTCCTGAACCTGTTTGTGTTAGAATTGTCTGTTTTGTCAGCATTCATCAAACATCAATCACGCATATTCATGCATATTCATAAACATTCAGATATTCATGTTGCATTTCTTGCCATATATCTTTTGTTTGTCGTGTCTCCTGCTATGGTGATATAGATCTCATTACAGATCTCCCCAAGCAGATGTCGGGTGTTATAAATCTCTCCATATAGAGTCAACCCCATAAGCAGAAAATGAGTCTGTCTTTCCTTCTGCAGTTCCCCACTGAGATATACCCTCGTGGATGACGGTTCCTTCCGTTTCCTCCCAACACATATATTGGGATGGATTTTCCTATTTGAGTTACATCCTCATTAGGACGTGTCTTTATTCAGTCTGTCTTTTCGGATTATTCCCGAATCGGTTATTTGTCAAATGTCTTGTGCTTCCCAGTGGGTCGTTCCCCAGCGGAATGTTTTTGGGCCTCTACCCTCATAATTGGTAGTTATAAGTCCTACTTTTTCCTGGCTTTCGTGACAGAATTTGTGGTTATGCACCTTTTATTCTCCAGCCAGAGTTTTTGGTTTGCTACCTACTACCCGGTAGTTGTAAATCCTATTTTCCTGCTTTTCAGCAGTTTGCGGTTTGTTATAAACCCTATTTTGGTTTCCCGTGCGGATTTGTGATTTGCTCTATCCCCACGCGGAGTCTTTGGTCTTCTACCCCGTATTCGGTAGATATAAACCCTAATTTTGTGGTTATCTTCATCTAGTCTTTGATGTTGATTTTCCTTTGCTTGTATAAGTTGCTCAGATCAGCACTTATATCCCTAGCAAGTCTTTTGTGGATAATTGCTGTATGCTAGCAATTTTATCCCCAGTGGGTCTTTTCACCGTATGCTAGTGATTTGTTCCCCGGATCATTGGTTGTTTACCAGTGCATCCCCAGCTAGTCTTCTGTCGATAATCGCCAGATGCTTGCAAATTATCCTCAGCAGTTCGCCTTTCATTTACCCTTCTGTTGGTAATGTCTGTTGCTCCTTTTGATTGGTCATCATTATATACCTATTCTGGTATCCCGATGCTTTTCTTTTCGGATTTTATCCTATAAACAACCCAGTAACCGGTTCAGGATAATCTTCCTTGCGAGGTTATTATTCACGTTTTGACGGCTATGAATAATATATCTCATGCGCTCTTTAGTTGGAATCCTTTGTTGATTTTCCCCAGCTGAGCAAGATTCGTATTCTCTGTAGAATCGAATATCCATCCTTTAACCAGTTTGCGTTTTGGATGATGAGTGTTTTGGAACACACACCAATTCACGTTTTTTGACCATCCTTTAAACAAGTCTGCTGTTCTACCTTTCTTTCGGATGATGAGTGTCTTGGAACACACACCAATTCACGTTTTTTGTCCATCCTTTAAACAAGTCTGCTGTTCTAGCTTTCTTTCGGATGATGAGTGCCTTGGAACACACACCAATTCACGTTTTTTGACCATCCTTTAAACAAGTCTGCTGTTCTAGCTTTCTTTCGGATGATGAGTGTCTTGGAACACACACCAATTCACGTTTTTTGTCCATCCTTTAAACAAGTCTGCTGTTCTAGCTTTCTTTCGGATGATGAGTGTTTTGGAACACACACCAATTCACGTTTTTTGACCATCCTTTAAACAAGTCTGCTGTTCTAGCTTTCTTTCGGATGATGAGTGTCTTGGAACACACACCAATTCACGTTTTTTGTCCATCCTTTAAACAAGTCTGCTGTTCTAGCTTTCTTTCGGATGATGAGTGTCTTGGAACACACACCAATTCACGTTTTTTTTGTCCATCCTTAAACAAGTTTTCTTTCGCTCTCTTCAGGGTGATGAGTGTTTTGGAACACACACCAATTCACGTTCTTTTTATCCATCCTTTAACCAGTTTGCGTTTTGGATGATGAGTGTTTTGGAACACACACCAATTCACGTTTTTTGTCCATCCTTTAAACAAGTCTGCTGTTCTAGCTTTCTTTCGGATGATGAGTGTTTTGGAACACACACCAATTCACGTTTTTTTTTACCATCCTTTAAACAAGTCTGCTGTTCTGGATTTCTTTCGGATGATGAGTGTTTTGGAACACACACCAATTTACGCTTTTTTGCCCATCCTTTAACCAGTTTGCGTTTTGGATGATGAGTGTCTTGGAACACAAACCAATTCACGATTCCGGATCTTATCCTATAAACAACCCACAACCCGGTTCAGGATAACTTTCCATGCGAGTACGTTATTCACGTTTTGACGGCTATGAATAATATATCTCATGCACTCTCTTGTCGAACACTTTGTTTGTTTCCCCAACTGAGTAAGATTTGCATTCTTTACAGAATCAAATATCCATCCTATAAACAAGTTTGCTTTCGCTCTCTTCAGGATGATGAGTGTTTTGGAACACACACCAATTCACGTCTTTGGTCGGTCACCTGTTACATACCTACAACCCGGTATCCTTGGTGTTCCTTCCTGAGTTTGTTACCCTTATGCCGGTAACATCTCATTTGTTTGGTGCTTCCTCAGTGAAGTTTTCCTTTTGCTTCTCCCCAGGAGTCAGCTTGTTTCTTTCCAATGGATTTATTTTCCTTTGGGAATTCTTTTCCCAGTGTGAGTCCTTCACTCCTCAGTGAGTTCTCCAGTCTGTTTTCTGTATTTCTCTAATCAGAGTCGTGTCTTGTTCACGTTGTGTCAGTTTTGTTTATCCCCAACTAGAGTCCTGTCAGAGTCTCTGTTCCTGGTGAGTGTATTACTCCGATGGATCGTCTTTTCTTCTGTGTGAATCATATTCCCCACAGAGTTTGTGTCTTTTGCATACATACATTTGCATCATGAGATCTCTTAGGGACTAAAATTTGTCTCATTATTGTTATTTAAGCCCATTCTACCGCGTCGAGATGAAGATTTCTAAACTTCACTTCTCCGGCTAGAATGACCTTAAATAGGGGCATCTGTAAGACCCCAATTTTGGGCCCTAAGATCCCTCATGGCCCATATCATATCATATCATGGCCTCAAGGATCACTGCATGCCCTAGCTTCTCTCCTAGTGGGTAGGTTGCTTTGTGAGTGTGGTTCTTGATCACCAAGCATGTCTTGCATTTGTATATTCTTGCTTTTCATATGTTTACTAACCAAAAAGTACCAAAATATTGTCAGTTTAACCTTGTTGATTGCAGATGAAGTAATTAGGTCAAAGACAGTCAACAGTCAGTCAAAGCAGTGGATGGTGGCCATTCTTGCAGAATTTGGGCACCATGATCAATAATCAAGAGTTCATACATCTTGAGACATCATTTGAAGTCAAGGTCTCAAGGAATTAGGGTTTGGAATCCATCAGAAGTGGTTCAATCATCCAAAACCCTAGAAAAGTCAAACTTGGTCAACTATGGATTTAATCAGTGATTTGATGGGTAGAATTGATTTGAAGGAGCTCATTCATGCTCATACAAGCCTCATATATCATGTCAAACCTCATCATGGAAGAATTTGAAGTAAAATCAGAAATTTCCCAAATAGAAAGTGGACCTGTAATTTCAACTGCCAAAAATGGAAACTTCTTGATCTTAAACTTACATCATGATACAAGCTTCAAATGAATTTTTGCCCAACATGAAAGTTGAAGATCTTGTTCTCCCATTTTCAAAAAGTCCAAGAACTCTCAAATCCCATGTATGGTTGGCAAGATATGATCATTTCATTTTCACAAATTTGTGAACTTCAACAAGCCATATCTCATGAACCATAAGGCCAAATTGGTGGGGTTTTTTCCTACAAACCACATTTTTCCTCCTCTTTCCAAAAATATAAATTTCATTCACCAAAACCTTGCCAATCAAAATGGCATTTTTTGACCTATTTCATTTAAAAATCAAGTTTGACCAACCATTGACTTTTTGATTTATTGACTTTTTCTCACTTTGGCCAATTGGGATTTGTTTCATATGCTATTTGCAACATGTTCCAAGTCCAATTCATGCTCATGCCATTACCATACTACTATTTTGACCAAAGGTACAAAATTGGAAATTTTTGCAAATAGCTTCATTAAAACAAAACAAGGTGTAGCATTTCATGTGCAGACTTCAAACAGCAAATAACTTGGTCATTTGCAGCCTGTCCAAAGGCCCATTCGTGCAGCCATACACCCTCCATATGCCTTGTGTCAAAATTAGCAACTTTTGCAAATCACTTCATTTAGCATAAACAAGTTTACCACTTGATTAAGCCTTGCTAAACAGTCACATATAAGCAACTTTTCTGACATTTCAGAACCCTAGAATCACAGCAGCCATAACCAGAATTCTCTCACTCTTACATTTTGCATTTTTGGCCAAAAGTGAATTTCTGCACAAAACTTCAAAAACCCTCGAGCAAGCTTGCATTTCTTCATCATCCATCATCATTGTGAGCAGCTTCCAAGTGTGAAATCCCAGCTGAAACTCCATTTTCGAACTCTGTTTTTCTCATGGACCTGAAATGGTGAATAGAGGTTTAAAGGGTTATAAGCTTTGCTGAGCTCACCTACTTCAAGTGTTCAACATCTCCAAGCATCGTGGACACCTGTTTGTGCCTGCAACATCAAAAGAACCACTGCATCACGATTTTCTTCACAACCAAGTAAAAACTCGACTCCCTTTTTTCTCTTATCCATGCTTTGTTTTTGATAGTTCCTATCATGCTGAACACATTGCAAGTTGAATCTCTTGAAATGATTATGCTATGGCTGAGAAATCTAGATTTCATTTTTTGTGCATGAAGTTGTTTTTAATCGATTTGTTTAGATGTTGTTGATTCAGTGAAAATTATTGTTGGATTTATGCTGTCTGATGTTTGATGATGCCATTAGTGTGTTCATATTTTATTTCTGGGCATTTCGAAATTTCAAGTTGCATGATGATGATGAATGCTTGCAGTTGTTTTGTAACCCTAGAACTCTGCCCAGAAATTCCCATGATTGTTTTGGTTTGTTGTTCATGATGTGGTTGCATGAAGGAAATGCTGTTTGCTATGCTGTGTGATTAATGCTATTCGAATTTGTTTGATGATGATGAACATGAGTGTGAACCATGCTGTTAAACCAAGTGCATAAACCCTAGCCTTTGTTTTTCCAGAACCTTGAAGCTCCATTGGCCCGTGTACTGTTTCATTGGGCAACAGCCAATCACAACATTTCGTTGTGTGAACCAAAACGCATCGTTTGAGTTAGTGACTGCGCTAATTACAGAAATGCCATGCGCTGACCATTGTTTGACCACTTTGCCATGCTATTTTGCTCATGTTGCTACAATTTGTTACCCATCTTGCAAAATTCATTTCTCCTTCAATTTAAATCCAAAAATTCTGAAATTTTTTGCATAATGTTCACAAGGATGTCTAGTATTTTATTATGATTTTTAATTAATTTTTGGTTGGCTGGATTTTAAATGGTATGAGTTTTCTTGACATGTATGCCTAATTGATACCTTGTGCCAAAACTTTTGTGAAATGATGAGAATGTATCCAATGCCCCTGAATTTTTTTTGTGGTGAAACTAGACTCATTCATCTTTGTTTTGGTGTAGAGTTTGTGCATTTATCATTTGTGATGTGTGAGATATGAATTTTGGAAGTAGGGTGTGACAATTTGTGTCACACCAATGTTATGCAACTTCTTGATTTTTGTTCACATGCTTCCTGGCCTTCAAATAATGTGAAATTTTGCATGAATGTTCTCTCATATGTCTAGTTGGTGTATGAATTTTCCTGGAATTAATTATGCCATTTCCAATTTGTTTGAGAATTTTCTTCCCTGCCTAGTCAATGGTTGACTTTATGTGATACATGATGCCAAATCCTTTGTGAAATTCTCATACCATATTGTATGACCATAAAATTTCATATGTGATAACTAGACATCTTGAGCTTTGCATTGGTGTTAATCTCATTCATTTCTCATCTGTTTTCAATTTGATATGATTTTTTGAAGTTGACCCATGTTTGTTGACCTTCATTGTGCATGCTTGAATTTGGTTTGACTTCTTGATTTTAATTGACCATCTTCCCATGATCCAATTGAGCTGAAATTTAATATGCATGCTATGTTATGGATTGTGATTGAGTGTGAATTATTTCATAATTTTTGGAATTGATTATGCTTGGTTTTGAATGAGGTCTTGCTGTTGACCTTTTGTATGCTTCCTTTGCCATGCTTTGCATTCTTTTGTGTATGAAATGACATTGATGCATGATATGAGTGTGGATCCAATTGAGATAGCTTCTTAAATGTTTGGACATGAATTGGGTTGACTTTTCTTTGCTGTTTTGACCTTTTCTTTCATCTTTGACCCTAGGCTAGTCCTAGTGGTCTTTTGAGCTTACAATTGAGTTAATGTTTCAGGTTAAGCACCAATGCCTCAAAGATCATTCAAATTTGATTGAGTTGGATTATATATCATGTGCTAACCCTTGTTTTGTAGGTGTGACTCATATAGTTGAGTCTTGTGCTTTGCACATTGGTCCCTCTGTGGTTGACTGTTGTTTATCCATTCCTTTTGTTTTGAATTGTTGACTTGTTTACTAATGAGTTTGACTTTTTCAGGTACACTTTAGTTGCTTTAGTTGCTTGCTTTGCTTTTTAGCAATTGCTTTTGAGGTATAATTACTTCTTCTTCATGTAGTCTGGAGACCCGGTCTGTTATTTGACCGGGCAAACTGTCTGAAGTCCTCCTTAAGAGGCAATGCCTGTGTGTGTTTAAAATTGTCCCAAGCAGGAAAAGTCCTTCAAGTAAGGCAATTGGTGGAAGGTAGGGATAAGTAATCTATCCCCCACTATTCAGTGTGTCCTCTCTTTGCTCCCATTACATGGTTGAAGCATTGAGATAAAAACCCAAGATCTAATCGAGTCAATAATGGGGAAAGAGGTCCATCTTTCTGAACTCCCCCACTTTCTATTATTTGATGCTCTCCCTGATCAGGGATAGAAGCAATGAGGCACACCCCTCATCTCCTTTTCATCTGCTTCACCTTAGCCTCTCAATGGCAAGGTTAAGAGCGACATATACCTATTACAGTGGACTTTCATAGTCAAACCCTCTTGTATGAGCCTCCTTGTTTGGCTATAGAGTGTGCTGTTTGATATTCATTGATTGATTGATCGCTTCATATGCACATGTTTGCTTGTATGTTATGCATTTATCATCATCAATTGCCATTAATGCACAATCATCTCATTTGTCTCTGTGATATTGTCATTGTTGTTTGCCCATTGAGGACAATTGTAAGTCCGTTGCTTTGGCATTTGCTCCTATGATATGGAAGGATAGAGTGTAAGACCTCATTGGTCACTCATATCTTCTGTTGTTTGTTTGTTTGATTGTGAGGAAACAACTGTAAGTCCCTGCAAGTTGGCATTTGTTTTCCTAGGATCATACTGTGTATGTTAGAGTAAGTCCAGACAGATTGGCATCTGACATCCATGTTTTGCTTTCTCTGTTTATGTGAGGTTGCAACTATAAGTCCCAGCAAGTTGGCATTTGCATTCCTATGACCATATTGTTGCTTTTGTTCTTGTATGTGAGGATCCATTGTAAGTCCCTGCAATGTGGCATTGGATTTCCTAGGACCATACTGTGGAGTTAACCTAAGTCCAGATAGATTGGCAGTTAACTTCCATTTCTCATCTTTGTTTTTCTTTCGAGGAGATTAGTGTAAGTCCATTGAGTGGCATCTGATATCCATTTCTGTTTTAGGAGACTGGTGTAAATCCATCTATTGGTATCCGGTATCCGCCTTTATTTCTTTGCCTGTGGAGATTAGTGTAAGTCCATAGAGTGGCCTCTGATATCCCGTTTTGTTTTAGGAGATTGGTATAAGACCATTGATTGGCATCCGGTATCCGCCTTTCTTTGCTTTGTTTGTTTATTATTATCCCTTGCTATTCCAAAGGACACACTTGAATCATCTGCTATATGATTTCAAGAAGTGAACCTTCTAAGAAGTTTTACAATTCCATCCTCATCCATTCATCATTCATTATGTCCTAAACCTTTTCACACTTTGAATTCAAACTTGACATAGATATTGTGCAAACATCTTCATGTTTTCTAACTAAAAACCTGGACCCAAGTCCTTGACTTTTTTCAAACTCCTTTTCATAATACTTCTTTTGAATCAATCTTAATCATACTTTGACTTCACTTTCATAATCACAATCAATTAACTTCACTCATTCACTTGTTTTGGCTCTGTCCATTAATCTTTTCACACATTAGCCATAGGTTTCAATTATCATTGTGGTTGATTTAAATCTTGCCTATCCTTAGTGAGTCGACAGTAAGACTTCCGTACTGAAAACAGGGCTAACCCCTCTAGTACGTCGAAGCTATCCTCGCATGGTGGATGTTGTTTTTGGTCGAGTGTTCTCCCATTGATAATGAAAAGCCTCAGTGCTTGTGTTTAAAATTGAACCTAACTCACTTTTGGAAATCTTTTAGCCGAACTACGGCGTTTTGATCCTTACCTTTGATGGAAGGTACGTAGGCAGCGGGTTCATCCGTTCGAACACAAAAATAAAAAATGTATATTCTTTTCTCATCATCCCAATCATGTTTGCACAATACTTATGCCATAACAAATAACAATTTAGTACAACAAGTGTGAAAAGGGCTCCCTAGGAGTACCTAGGACGTAGTGGGTGCCTAACACCTTCCCATTGCGTAATTTACCCCTTACCCAGAATCTCTGATCTTTTTATTAGTTTTCTACGTGTAAAACTTCTTAGGCTTTTGTTCGCTTTTTAGCCAGTCCTTTGGATAAATAAAAGTGCGGTGGCGACTCGAAATTTCAATGTATCTCTTAGCTTATGATTTAATCGATAACTCATATAGCGACGAATACACCGCTACAGAAAAGTGGCGACTCTGCTGGGGAAAATCAACATGAATCCCTGGTTGTATTGCCTACTTTTCACCCTTGTTGTGCTATATTATTATCTGTTATTTGACATATTTTTGTACAATTTGGGATAACTGTATTGATTGTAATGTTTGAATTGCTTGATATACATTGCTGTTTGCTTTGGTGATCTGTGAGATGAGTTCTGTACCCGAACTCGAGTGCACTCTAGGATAGGAGAATGGCATAGTCTTGTTGACTGGTGTGGAGTAGTCCTTAGCCAGTTGACTTGCGAGCCCATTCACTTGGTGGAGGTCATGTTGGATTAATAATGTCACACAAGTTATTTGTGGTTAGGCATTATTCTTTCAATCATGTGCCGCAGAAGCCAAGGACCGTAGTTTACCAAACCCATCTTGGCCTATTATTAGGACCGTAGTGCAGAGGTCGTTCAGATGTCAGTTCTGATACGATTGTTACGCGATACTACACTCATAAGAGTTTCTCTTGAGAATATTCTTGGAATACGAGTATTCGTTCCTCCGATAATATTCGAAAGATGGAACGATGATTATGGAAACCTCTGATAGAACATGTCTGGCAGGTTTAAACCCTAGTACACTCCCTTTGGGTGGTTCTTAACCGAGACTCCATGATCGTGACTCTCAACAAACCCGTGATTCTTCGAGACTGATGGATCATTTGGAACAAGAGAACCGCGAGCTGAAAGAGGATGTAGCCAGATTGACTGCCCTGATGGAGTCATTCTTAGCCGCTCAGAGCCAGTCTTCTCCGACACCCTCAACTCCTCCCCAGAGGACAGTCATTTCTGAGGTCGTAACTTCTACTGTACCTACTGCAACAACTCACTTTGCACCATCTATGTCAGCCGGATTCCCTTGGGGAATGCCCGCCAACTTTGTGCCAGAGGGTTTTGCCCCTACTCTTGCTTCTTTGCCGGCATCTAGCCCGGTCCTTTCAGTGCCACCTCCTGTCGTGCACACTTTACCAAGGGTTGAAGATACCATCTATCATTCTGAGCCATCTGAGGACCCAGACGTTTATGAGAAGATGGATGACATGAAAGACCAATTCCTTGAGCTTCGCAAGGAACTGGAGACTTTGAGGGGGAAGGACCTCTTTGGTAAAAGTGATGTTGAGTTGTTCCTTGTGCCCAACGTGAAGATCCCCATTAAATTCAAAGTGCCTGACTTTGAGAATTATAAGGGAAACACATGCCCTCTCAGTCATCTTGTGATGTATGCTCGTAAGATGTCGACACAAACTGATAATGATCAATTGCTCATCCATTATTTCCAGGACAGTTTGTCC
This sequence comes from Lathyrus oleraceus, assembly GCF_024323335.1. Classification (NCBI taxonomy): domain Eukaryota; kingdom Viridiplantae; phylum Streptophyta; class Magnoliopsida; order Fabales; family Fabaceae; genus Lathyrus; species Lathyrus oleraceus. Next base: position 492,481,927 of record NC_066583.1, read on the forward strand.
GGTGCCGCTCTCCGGTGGTACATGGGTCGGGAAAGTTCGAACATCCGCTCTTTCAACGATCTTGGCGAGGCCTTCATCAAGCAATATAAATATAATATGGATATGGCTCCTGATAGGGACCAATTGAGGTCGATGTCCCAAAAAGAGAAAGAGACTTTCAAAGAATACGCCCAGAGGTGGCGCGAATTGGCAGCTCAGATAGTGCCACCCCTAGAGGAGAAAGAGATGACCAAGATCTTCTTGAAGACCTTGAGCTCGTTCTATTACGAGAGAATGATAGCCAGTTCTCCCTCAGACTTCACCGAGATGGTGAATATGGAGATGAGATTGGAAGAGGGGGTCCGTGAAGGACGCTTAACTCGAAATGAAGGCTCTTCAGCAAAGAGATATGGAAGCTTTACAAAGAAGAAGGAGGGAGAGGCACACGATGTGTCTTCCCATGTCAAGAGAAGACCCTCTATGAAGAGGAAGATCACTCGCCCAGTCAATAATCAGCATCAGGTGGCTCATATAACACCTGTTTTCAGGGAAGCTCAACATTATCAACAACCGCAAACTCAGCAATATCAGCAACAACAACGTTCACAACAGAAGGCCTACCAGTCTCAAAATAAAAACAACAATGCCAGCACCAGCTATGAGAGGAAGAGGGCCACATTCGATCCAATTCCGATGACTTATGATGAACTCTATCCATCTCTGATTGATAGAAAGTTAATCACTCCGCGAGACCCTCCCGCTGTACCTACTAACCCCTAGTGGTGGTACAAGCCTGAGCTTCATTGTGTGTATCATTCCGGTGCTCCCGGACACGACGTAGAGAACTGTTATCCCCTGAAGACCAAGGTGCAAGACCTTGTGAGGAGCGGGATTTTGTTTTTCAAGGGCGTAGGTCCGAATGTGAAGAAGAACCCATTGCCCGAGCATGGGAAGTCTGTTAATATGGTCCAGGGCTGTCCTGGCAAGTACAAAGTTAAATACGTCAGTCATATCCGGCAATCGCTGGTCGAGATGCATCACTTGCTGTGTGATTATAGCCATTATGAGCATGACCACGATAGATGTCGAGTCTGTTCTATTAATCAGAGAGGTTGTCGCCAGGTGCGCAAGGATGTTCAAGAGATGTTGGATGAAGGAGTCATTGAGATCCTTCAAAACAGAAACGTTGACGAAGATGCTCTCGAAGTCAGCGTAATTTCTCCAGTATTCTGGATACCTGAGCCTATTGTCATCATGTATGATGGTAGCAAGCAGAAGGTTTCTCCAGCTCTGACTATCAAGCCAGCCGGACCTATACCGTACTCCTCCGAGAAGGCGGTTCCTTATCGCTACAATGCTGTAGCAGTGGAAAATGGGAAAGAGGTGTCCATGCCTTCTTCATATGTCGTAAACATTGTTGATGTCAGCGGTTTGACCCGCAACGGTCGTGTATTTTCGGCTCCGTTGAAGCCTCAAGCTGATGCTCGAGGAAGTGTTGGTGCTGATTTTGTTGAACGCCCGATTGAGAATGCTGTGAGCGCTCCGAATCCGGCACTTGTTGCTAAGCCCTCCTCTATGTTGAAAACTCCTGCTTCTGCTGGCCCGAGTGGCAATACGAAAGAAGATTGTGATAAGATGCTGAGGCTCATCAAAAGAAGCGAGTACAATGTTGTAGACCAGCTTCTACAAACGCCATCCAAAATATTTGTGTTATCATTGCTATTAAATTCATAACCGCACCGAGAGGCTCTCCAAAAGGTGTTGGACGTGGCGTACGTAGACCACGATGTCACGATCGAGCAATTTGACAGTATTGTTGCAAACATCACTGCTTGTAACAATTTGAGTTTTTGTGACGCTGATCTCCCCGAGGAGGGAAGAGACCACAACTTGGCATTACATATATCTATGAGCTGCAAGGATGACGCCATGTCCAATGTGTTGGTAGACACTGGGTCATCATTGAATGTATTGCCGAAGACCACTCTCGCTAAGTTATCATATCAGGGGCCTCCCATGAGGCAGAGTGGAGTAGTTGTGAAGGCTTTCGATGGGTCTCCCAAAACTGTGATTGGTGAGGTTGATCTCCCAGTCAAAATCGGACCAAGTGATTTCCAGATTTCCTTCCAGGTTATGGACATTCACCCATCGTATAGCTGTCTCTTAGGTAGACCATGGATTCACGAGGCTGGCACCGTGACATCCACCCTACATCAGAAACTGAAATTTGTAAAGAATAAGAAGCTGGTGGTGGTAGGGGAGAAAAGGCTCTCCTGGTAAGCCATTTGTATTCCTTCTCCTATATAGATGCTAAGGATGAAGTTGGAACTCCGTTCCAGGCTTTATCTATTGTTGAACCTATTGAGAAGAGAACTTCTTCATTTACTTCCTACAAAGATGCAATGTTGGCCATTGAGCATGGTGTAACTGCTGGATTGGGGCAAATGATAAAGCTAGAAGACAACAAGTCCCGGGCTGGCATATGCTGTTCTTATGGGGTCTTCAACAAGCAAGGTTTGTTCAAGAGTGGAGGTTTCATCCACACTGGTCAAGACGAAGAGGCTGCTGCCATTTTGGAAGAGGACGAAGAGGATTCTGGCAATTTCATAATCCCTGGAGGGATCTGCAATAATTGGGTCGCTGTGGATATTCCAACAGTTATCCATAAGTCAATGTAATGTTCATTGTGTTTGAAAACCCTTCTCCCATGCCAAAAGGAGAAGTGATGACATTGTTGGCGCATAAATACAATGGTGTTTTCATTCAATAAATTCATGTTAAATGTTTGTTTTTCCAATTATTTTCCCTTTTCGCTTTTTGCATGAAATTGGTGATCACATAAAACCCATTAAAAATAAAATAAAATCAATCTTTTCATCTGCATAATGATTTGCCTCGCTTGAATTCTAAAAGCTCTTTATAACCAAAATCATTATGCAGGTTAATCAAACCCATTGAACATAATGATCCAACACCATCTCCCAACTTTGAATTCCCTGTATTTGAGGCGGAAGAAGATGATGTTGAAGAGATTCCTGACGAGATTACCCGTCTGCTTGAGCATGAAGAGAAGATCATTCAACCGCATCTTGAGAATCTGAAAACAGTCAATTTGGGGTCTGAAGGTTGTGTGCGAGAAGTGAAGATTGGGGCACTCCTGGAAGAATCTGTTAAGAAGGGGTTGATTGAGTTGCTACGAGAATATGTTGACGTCTTTGCCTCGTCATATGAAGACATGCCTGGTCTAGATACAGATATCGTGCAACACTTCCTGCCTTTGAAGCCTGAGTGTGTGCCTGTGAAGTAGAAGCTCAGAAGAACTCATCCCGATATGGCAGTAAAGATCAAGGAGGAAGTTCATAAGCAAATTGATGCGGGGTTTCTGGTGACTTCTACATATCCTCAATGGGTGGCCAATATTGTGCCCGTGCCTAAGAAAGATGGAAAATTATGGATGTGTGTGGACTATAGAGACTTGAATAAAGCTAGTCCGAAAGATGATTTTCTACTACCACATATTGATATGTTGGTAGATAATACAGCTAAATTCAAGGTCTTCTCATTTATGGACGGATTTTCCGGATATAATCAGATTAAAATGGCACCTGAGGATATGGAGAAGACAACATTCATCACACCTTGGGGAACATTCTGTTATCGAGTGATGCCCTTCGGTTTGAAGAACGTCGGAGCCATGTATCAACGAGCTATGACTACCTTGTTTCATGATATGATGCATAAGGAGATCGAGGTATATGTTGATGATATGATTGCTAAGTCAAGAACGGAAGTTGAGCATGCAGAACACCTGTTGAAACTTTTTCAGCGTTTGAGGAAGTACAAGCTTCGTCTGAATCCCAACAAGTGTACATTTGGAGTCCATTCCGGCAAGCTATTGGGCTTTCTCGTTAGTGAAAGAGGTATTGAGGTTGATCCTGCAAAGGTTAGAGCGATACAAGAGATGCCTGCGCCCAAAACTGAGAAGCAAGTTCGAGGTTTTCTTGGCCGTTTGAATTACATTTCCAGATTCATATCCCACATGACTGCCACATGTGCACCGATATTCAAGCTCCTCCTGAAAGATCAATCCCATGACTGGACCGATAATTTCCAGAAAGCTTTTGACAGTATGAAAGAGTATTTGTCTGAACCTCTGATCTTGTCTCCGCCTGTGGAAGGAAGACCATTGATTATGTATCTGACAGTTCTTGACGACTCAATGGGTTGTGTCCTTGGTCAGCAGGACGAATCAGGAAAGAAAGAGCATCCCATCTACTATTTGAGTAAGAAGTTTACTGATTGTGAGTCTCGATACTCAATGCTTGAGAAAACATGTTGTGCTTTGGCTTGGGCTGCTAAGCGCTTACGCCAGTATATGTTGAATCATACGACTTGGTTGATATCCAAAATGGATCCAATCAAGTATATCTTCGAGAAGCCTGCTTTAATAGGGAGGATTGCCCGTTGGCAGATGTTGTTATCTGAGTATGATATTAAGTATCGAGCTCAGAAGGTTATTAAAGGTAGTATCTTGGCTGACCACTTGGCACATCAGCCGATTGAGGATTATTAGTCAGTCTAGTATGACTTCCCAGATGAGGAGATTCTGTATTTGAAGATGAAAGATTGTGATGAGCCTACGCTCGATGAAGGGCCAGAGCCTGGTTCCAGATGGAGTATGGTATTTGATAGCACTGTAAATCAATATGGAAATGGTATAGGGGCAGTGATTATTACTCCTCAGGGCACACATTTTCCTTTTACAGCAAGGCTAACTTTCAAATGCACGAATAATATGGCTGAGTATGAGGCCTGTATTATGGGATTGGAGGAGTGCATTGATCTTAGGATCAAGCATCTGGATGTTTATGGTGATTCGGCCTTCGTTGTTAATCAGATTAAGGGAGAATGGGAAACGAATCAGCCTGGCCTCATTCCATATAGGGATTATGCGAGGAGGATTTCAACATTCTTTACTGAGGTTGACTTCCATCATATTCCTCGAGATGAGAATCAGATGGCAGATGCTCTTGCTACACTTACTTCAATGATTGTGGTAAGACTTTGGAATGAAGTTTCCAATATCACTGTGATGCGCTTGGACAAACCAGCTCATGTATTTGCAGTAGAAGAAGTGCAAGATGATAAACCATGGTATTATGATATCAAGTGTTTTCTTCAGAGCCAGATTTACCCACCTGGGGCATCTATGGAAGATAGAAAGACTTTGAGGAGATTGTCAGGCAGTTTCTACCTCAATGGCGATGTGCTTTATAAGAGAAACTTTGACATGGTTCTGCTCAGATGCGTGGATAGACACGAATCAAACCTGTTAATGATTGAGGTCCATGAGGGTTCATTTGGTACTCATTCCAATGGACATGCCATGGCTAGAAAGATGTTGATAGCAGGCTACTATTGGCTGGCAATGGAGTCTGACTGCTGCAAATATGTGAAGAAATGCCATAAGTGTCAAATTTATGCGGATAAGATTCATATTCCTCCGACACTTCTGAATGTGATTTCGTCACCATGGCCCTTCTCCATGTGGGGAATCGACATGATTGCCATGATTGAACCGAAAGCGTCCAATGGACACAGATTTATTCTCGTAGCAATTGATTACTTCACTAAGTGGGTTGAAGCGGCATCGTACACAAATATGACCAGGCAGGTGGTCGTGAAATTTATCAAGAATCAACTCATATGCCAGTATGGTATGACAGATAAGATCATTACTGATAATGGATCTAATCTGAACAACAAGATGATGAAAGAGCTGTGTAGCGAGTTCAAGATTGCACATCATAATTCTTCTCCTTACAGGCCCAAGATGAATGGGGTTGTTGAAGCTGCTAATAAGAATATCAAGAAAATTATACAGAAGATGGTTGTCGCGTATAAAGATTGGCATGAGATGCTGCCATTTGCTTTACATGGATATCGTACATCTGTCCGTACTTCAACAAGGGAAACCCCTTTCTCTCTCGTTTATGGCATGGAGGTTGTGCTCCCAGTAGAGGTGGAGATCCCATCGATGAGAGTCTTGATGGAGGCCAAGTTGACTGATGCTGAATGGGTTCAGAGTCGTTATGACCAGTTGAATTTGATCGAAGAGAAGAGATTGACTACCATGTGCCATGGTCAGTTATATCAGCAAAGGATGAAGAAAGCCTTTGATAAGAAGGTCAAACCTCGTGTGTTCCGAGAAGGTGACCTTGTGCTCAAGAAATTCTTGTCTTTCGCGCCTGATTCCAGGGGCAAGTGGACTCCAAACTATGAAGGTCCATACGTTGTTAAGAGAGCCTTTTCAAGCGGTGCATTGATACTTACAACTATGGATGGGGAGGATTTCACTCGTCCTTTGAATTCAGATGCAGTCAAGAAATACTTCGCCTAAAATAAAAAAAAAACAGAAGAGCTCGCTAAGTTGAAAACCCGAAAGGGCGACTTAGGCAAAAATGAGCGTCTCGGTGGATTGAAAACCCGAAAGGGCGATCCAGGCAAAAGATAGAGACATAAAAAATGAATATATGTATCCTGCTTGATTGAGTACCCCATTCGGGGGCAATCTAGGCAAAAAAAAAGGAAGAAGAGAAATAGGGATTTGGCAAGTAACTGCATCCTGACAAGACTTTGTTCTACAACTGTCATCTGTCAGAGATTCTCGCTCATTCATCATCAACCAAAGCTTCAAATACATCGAATTCAGAATTGGTGGAGAAATGGTCATTATGTTCAACGTAGCCCTTTTCCAATATATATCACCCATTTCAAATTTGTAAAGATCTATGGAGTCTTGCCATTTGCAGACTACCATTCCATCAAATAAATTTGAGCCTTTATCCAATTATTTGCACTCTTATTTGTTTCTATTCAACAAATGTTTTGCATGTTTTAAATTGAAAAAAATATCATTGTTTTAAATAATCAAATTTTTCATAATTTGTTTTTAAACAAAGTGAACATTCACAATGACATAAGGGATACTGGGAATGCCTGCAGTGCTCTCCCAAGGATGGTAAGACTCTCGACAGGGTAAGGCGTTTGTTCATATTCCTGGCATGCTCATGTCCTCTTCCTCCGGAGCCTCTTGTGGTTCTTCCTCTCAAGCAGAGTGTTGGGTAAGATTATTCATCTCTCCCTCCTCAACAGATATGATCTCATTGGTAAGACAGTATCTGGCGATCTTTGGAAGCTTCTGGTTTATGGTTGTTCCTTCCAGAGATCCATCCTCCTTTTTGATAATTTTCCCGGTAGAGTTGCTTCTACGTCGGAGTTCATCTATGCAACGACTTTGCCCCAGTTGGAATAACGGATGCTCATTCCCCTGAAGAAATCTTTGTTTCCTGGTATCTCTTGCCCCTCATCAGATTGGATATCTTTCCACTGGGTCTGGCTTTCTCTCCTGAGATGTAGTACCGGATGCTTGTGTACTTATTCTTTGGACCTGTTTGTGTTAGAAATGTCTGTTTGTCAGCATTCATCATACATAAACCACGCATATGTGCATATAATTCTTAAACATTCAGATATTCATGTTTCATTCTTTGCCATATATCTTTGTTTGTTATCCCCTGCTAGTTGGTAATACATTTCTCCAAGCAGATGGCTGTGTCTGATCCCTCAATATAGAGTCAGCCCCTTAAGCAGGAAGTGTCTATCCTTCCTTCCATATTCCCTACCGAGTTATGTCCTCGTAGATGATGGTTGTTCCTGCTAGGGGTGTTCGCGGTGCGGTTTGGGCGGTTTTTGCGATAAAAATCACCCGAACCGCAAGAGAAAAAAGCATGCGGTTTGGTTTGGTTCGGTTGACTTTTAGAAATAAAACCAAACCAAACCAAACCAAATCAATGCGGTTTGGGTTGGTTCGGTTGGTTCGGTTTTTTATAATATTTTTATTGAGCCATATATACTCCTATAAATAACGACATAACTTTGTGTTTAGTCATTCATACATTACTAAATAACATCAAAATTCATCATATTTAGACAAAAACGTTTCATTCAATATACAAAAAACCAGATTAGACAAAAGTGAAATAAAAGACAAATAGTAGCACAAAATAATATCAAAGACATTATAATAAAATATAAAAAAAACATATGAGATGAGAGATTAGAGAAGATGAAAAAAGAACATAATAGATGCGAGATTGAGAAGAAAAGTACAATAAAAACGTAATTGGAAGAGAAAATAGTAAGATAAAAGATAAAAAAGAAAGAACATAATACGTAATTGGAAGAGAAAATAGTAACATAAAAGATAAAAAAGAAAGAACATAATAGAGGACTTATTAGAGTAGAATAGGCGAGACCTACATGGAAAAGAAGATGAGAAGAATGTGTGATACTACTATGAGAGATTTAAGAAGGTTGAAATTGAAATCATAAGTGTGATTAAGAGAAAATCGTTTGTAATTGTAAGGTTAAGGCATATTAGGTTTGAGGTTTGGGTTGGATGTGGGATAAGTGAACTTTGGGTTGTAACATAATGCAGTTTGGTTTGATTTAGTTCGGTTTGAAAAATACAAACCGCAAACCAAACCAAACCGTGCGGTTTTATTAAAAAATGACCCAAACGAATCCCAACCAAATGCGGTTTTTTGCGGTTTCGGTTTGGTTTGGTTTGGTTTGCGGTTTTCTATTGGGTTGGTTTGGTTTTGAACACTCCTAGTTCCTGCTTCTTCCCAACACATATATTGGGATGGAATTCCCTATTGAGTTATATCCTCATAGGGACAAGCTTTGTTTCATCATGCCTATCTAGTTTGATCCTAGACTGGCCTCTTATGACTTGTTTCCTGCATTCCCCTGTGGTACAGATGAACATCTGCTCAGTAACTAGTAGTTATCCATCTTTGCTCCGGCGGAGTCTGTGATTTTCTACCTTTATACCGGTAGTTGTAAACCCTATTTCATCCCCTTGCAGAGCTAACCTTTTGGTTCATCCTAATCGATGACGGTTACTCTCCCGTGGTTTTCTACCCAGTATCTGGTAGATGTAATCCCCTCCTTGACGTTTATCTTTATCCAATATTCGATACTGATATTCCTTCACCTTTTGAGTATATCTCCCAGTAACCGGTGATATATCTCCCGGATCATTGCTTTTGTCAATGTATCCCCAGCAGGTCATCTTTCATTTTCCGATTGTCGGTAATGATCGTTTCTCCCTTGTGATCGGTCATCATTTTATACCTAGTGTTTGGTATCCCGATGCCCTTTTTCCTTACTTTTCGGTCGATTTATCCTTTATTAACCCAGTAACCGGTTGCGGATAATCTTCCATGCGAGTATATTATCTACGTTCTGACGGTAATAGATAATATATCTCATGCACTCTCTAGTCGAAGTCCTTTGCTCTTCCCCAGTCGAGTAAGATTCGTATCCCTTTTATTGGAATCGAATGTCCATCCTATAATCTAGTTTTGCTTTTGGCCCTTATTTGGATGATGAGTGTTTTGGGAATATTCCCCAATTCATGCTTTGGTTGGTCACCTATTATATGCCCAGTAATCGGTATCCCTGGTGTTCCTTCCCCTCTGCTCCCTATTATGACTTTTTGTCCCCTTGCGGAATCAGTTTCTCCTGAGCTGAAGTTTACCTTTTTTAGGTCTTCCTTAGATGATTTTCGGATGTTTGATATCTCTCACCTTTATACCGGTCTTAGATATTCATTCTTCCCGAGCATGTTGTTCTCTCACCCTTATATCGGTGTTCAAATCACATGCCTCTTTGAGCTTATTACCCAGTAACTGGTAATACCTCATCCCGTTGCTTCCCAAGAGGAATTTTGTTTGGGTGTTTCCCCAGCGAGGTCCCTTAGTGGATTCTCTCAACCTGAGACCGGGTTTTTATCCAAAGTATCCGTTACGGATAAGTTTCTGCTGTATTGGCATATTCCCCAACACATGCATCTTTGAGTCAGCTCGAGTCTTTCTATGGATTTATTTCATGGATTTCCTTCGTGTCTCTCAGTAAGTTTCAAGTCGTGACCTGCTCACGCGTTTTTATCCCTTTACTCCTCAATAGAATCCCTAGAGTCTAAGTCCCATTCGTGAATCTGTTACTCCAGTGGATTTTCAGTTGTTCATGTTCCTTTCCTTCCTATATGAATACATATCCCCATAGAGTATTACCTTTGGCATACATACATTTGCATCATGAGGTCTCTTAGGGACCAAAATTCGTCTCTTTGTTATTATTTAAGCCCATTATACCTCGTCGAGACGAAGATTTTAACCTTCACTTCTCCGGCTAGAATGACCTTAAATAGGGGCATCTGTAAGACCCCAATTTTGGCCCTAAGATCCCTCATGGCATCATAACATTGCACTTACAAAGCCTCAAGGATCATAAGCATCTTGGTTCCTTTTGCCTTTGGGTGGGATCTCTTGTGAGCTGGTTTGAGATCACCAAGCATGCTTGAACTGTATATTATTGCTTTTCTCATCTTTATTCACTAACCAAAAGCACAAAAAATATGTCACTAACATCTTTTATTTATAGCTTGAGCAATCACAAGGTCCAAAGCTTCTAGGAGATCATGGGTGCAAAGATATGGCCAAGAAAAGATAAAGGCTCATGGCAATGGTTCCCAAAGCTCTCATCCATCAAATATGCCTCCCTAGTATCTCAATTCATCATTTTGATCATAGTAAGTCAAAGGGTTTGAGGTTTGTTCCTTAAGGAAACCCTAATTCATCTGATCACCCACAATGCCTTGCTAATGAAGCAACCTCAGCCCATGGTCAAATACAATCAAGGTAAGTTCTTTAATTCATCATTTCATGCATATTTGAGATTATTTGAGTGTCCTCAATCATCAATTCATCAGGATATGAGTTGTGGACTTGAGAAGTTGATCAGTCAATTCATCTGACTATTTTGAAATGCACTAAGACATAACTTTTTATGTGTTGGTCAAATGGAGATGATCCCAAAAGCAAAAATGTTCTTAAGGACAATATGAACAACTCCCATGTTCATAAAAAATTGATTTTAAGCTTGGAAGGTTATCTCCTATTCCAAGACATTATAGGTCATTTTGACTAAAACCCTAATTTTGGGTCAACTTCCCAAGAACATAACTCATTCATTTTTTTATGATTTTGAGGTGGGATCAAATGCATTGGAAATCTTATTGTGTCTACTTAAAATGTTATGTTGAACAAAATTTCAAAATCTCAAAATAAATACATGTGATAATGCAAAACATTATAGGTCACTTTGGACCAAATGCATTTAAAGGCAAAAATGTCCAACTTCAAGTGCCCATAACTGCTTCATCAAAAATACAAATGATAAAAAAATTTAAGTCCAGCTTGATTGTCTTGAAAATATCTACAACTTTGATGTTGAAAGTTTTTTCATTTGAGGCCTGCATCATCAAAACAAAAGGGCTTGAAGTTGGTCCATTTTGACTAAATTCTCAAAGACATGGTTTGCACCATGAACTTCATGGCCTGTTTTCATAAATTTCCACACTTCAAATGAGTTTTTGTCCAATATAACATTGATTCCTTATGTCAATACCTTTCCAACAATTACCCACATGCTTATGTTTGGATTTTCTAATTGGCATTTTAGAAGAGGTGAAGTTTTAGGCACAATTATGCAATTCATGATGAAACTTCATGCACAAGCCATTGCCTTGCAAATTACACGTCCAAACCTTCTCCAAACAAGCTCAGCATCCATTTGCACCAGGTTTTGGGCCTCACATGCGCCTGTACAAGCCCATGCATGGAGGACCCAATTCTCATGCACACGAATTCTTCATGACTTCGCATCAGCTCCATCTATAAATAGAAGGCATTGCTCACTTCAAATTTGAACCTAAGGGCGCCTGAAATGCTGCAAGAGTGAATTCCCAACCATACCAAAGGAACTAAATCCATTTTCTTCAAAAAAAATCAGATCTGAAATTCGATTAAATTTGGTTGAATCTTCAGATCTAAAGTTCCTAAACCTTCATCATCTGATACATTGAGGTTCTGTTTTGCAAAAGGAGCTAAGGAAAGGGACTCAAAGCTTCACAATTCAAAGGTGTGCATCAACTGGTTTTTTCTTCGAAACTCCTTATTCTTTGATCTGTTGGCCTTGATATTGTGTTGTCTGAAGCCCTCTCTATAGAGGCATCATTGCTATATGCTCAATTTTTTAAGTCCATGAAGTTCAGCATGAACACCATATTTTTCTCCTTCTGATTTCTCTTACTATGGGGATCTAGAAGAGAAACTAATGGTACAGGGGTGATGTACATCACCCCAACTTTAATTTGGTATATGGATCGTGAGTTTTGGTTAACTTTTGCAAACCTGCAACTCTGGCTGGAGCCGGTGTGCTCGCCGGAGAAGACGGTGGTGTACACCACCGTCCACCATGCCAGATTGAATCTGGACCATTGGATGTGATTCCCACGATCTAACCCTGGCCCTTGTTATGTTTGACTCCATTTAATGCATGGTACCACGCGCTTGACTCATGTACATGGTAAGCGCGCACTTGAGAGCCTTCTGATCAGCCACATCAATTAATGAGGGTTGATCAGACGCTCGTGGTTTTTCCTGATTTTTATAATTTCCATTTTATTTCTTTTATTTCATTTAACTTCAAAATTTCATAACTCTCTCATTTTTAATGCAAAATATATGGGACCAATTGCATTATTTCTCTTTTTACTTCTAGTTTCTAAAAATGATTTTTAATTTTTTTTATTTTATCATTTGATATTTTTTGTGAATTTTCTCTTTTCTGGTTATTTTTAATTCATTTTAAATAGTTTTTGATATTCAAAAAATACAAAAATATTCTCTCAACCTATTTGAATGATGATGGATCTATGAAAAATATTCTCATCAATTTATTAATTGATTTGAGATTTATTTGAGATTTTAGTTCAATTAGGTTATTTTTATTCATTTTTAATGGATTAAAAATAGTTTCTGACTTTTAAATATGCTGAATTTTTTTGTCAAACTTTGTTTGACCTTGTTAAACCTGGGATAAATCACTTGGACTTTTCAAAGTTGATTTAAAGTGATTTTGAAGTTTGACCTCTCTTTAATATTTTAATTCAAGTTTAGTTTTCAAATATTAAAAATGCCAAAAATATTTTGTTTATTTCTTGACTTCCATTCTTCATCCCACTTCTGTTTTTGATAGTTTAACCATGACCTTAAATGTCATTGGTCAACATTTGTTGATTGGTATATTCCATTTTATTCTAATGCACTTTATTCTTTTCATTTTCCTTATCCATCATCCATTTTCTTCTTCTTCTTCTTCTTCTTCTTCTTCTTCTTCTTCTTTCCTTTTGATCAATGAGTTAAAGGTTGATAAGTTAGCATTGATTAGGGAGGTTTAATCTTCCTTGATTCAAATCTAATTCATCTTGATCAAATGGTCAACTGAATGGCTTTGCATTAAGGATACGTTGTCTTCTAAATCATGTAAAGGCTTAAACCAATACAAGATCATTTCTCTTCTTCTTTTTGGCATGGCAAGTTGTTAGAACTTGGTTCACTAATCAAGACTTCTAACTTGTGTTGTTGCCTACATTATTATTGACCGGCCTCAGATAGTTGTGACTTCTACATAAGTCCAATTATGATTGCTTAACATAGCGCTAAATTTTCCTTATGGCACACTAACTACTTACACTAATCACTAACCATTAACATTTACTTTTTTCACTTTACATTCATGCAATTTACTATTCTTATACATATTATTCATTTGCTTTTCCCCTTTGCTCACTTGAGCACATGTTTATGATAATCCAATTTGCTTTTTGCTCACTTGAGCATATAATTGTGTATATACTATTATGCTTGTGTTTTGTTTTGATTATTGTGAACCAAATGCAAATGGACAAAAGGACTTAGACTTTAGGACATTCCCTATGCAAAATGGAGTCAAAGAGCAACTAGGCCTCATGCCTTTAGAGTGCTATAAATGTCAAAGAGCAACTAGGCCTCATGCCTTTAGAATGCTTAATATTGAAAGATGACCTTGGAAGGACCAACTTCTAAACTCTTCTTGTCCATTCCTTGTTCGTTTTGCTAGAATCTTTTAATGTGTGTGTTCTTGTGCTAGGGATTCCAACTTGAGCCAAATTGAGGGACCATTGCCATGAGCTTCTAAGAGAGAGGGACCTAAGATACATTGAGGATCTTTCCAAGAGTTCATTTGATTGTCGATTGCTTGAGTTTATGCTTATGTGATTGCTTATTCCAAAGGATGGGAGCTACTTGGATCATCAATATGATCTCAAGAGAGGAACTCCATTTGTGGTTTTACTCCCTATCCCTTACCTCTTGTATGCTTAGGACTTTAGCCATTCTTCTTCTTCTCTCCACTCTAACCCAAGCCAAAACCTTTTGCAAACATTTAACACTTGTTTTCAACATTAGAAACCTAAGCCTTATGCTTCTGATTTTCAAATTTTCATTTCATAACACTTATTTTAAATTGAGCTTCTAAGCCAACTTTGACCATATTTTATATATACTTTTCATTGGTATATATAACCCATTCAAATGTTCTTTTTGTGGTTTCAATGGCCACTTCCTTAATCAAATTTTTTCACAACCTTTAGCTATTAGGTTTAAGTTATCCTTGAGGTAGATGTAATACTCACCTATATCCTTAGTGATGGACAATGAGTCTTCCATGCTTATTATAGGGTTAACCCCTCACTAGCATGTTGAAGCTATCCTCACATGGTGGATTTGTGGTTTTAGGTTGTGTTTTCTTCCTTTGATAACAAAAGACCTTAAGGCTTTTGGACCAATCAATTCACCAATTCATTTTTTGAGATTTTTACCCCGAACTACGAGGTTTTGATCCTAATCTTTTTTAAGATGGTACGTAGGCAATGGGTTTATCCATCCAAACACAAAATGTAAATAAACTTATATATTCTCTTCTCATCTCTTCAATCCTGTTTGCACAAACAAATTTTCACAAAATACTAACCTTACAACCAATGTGAAAAGGGCTCCTTAGGAGTACCTAGGATGTTTTGGGTGCTTAAAACCTTCCCATTGCATAACCAACCCCCTTACCCAGATCTCTGACATTTTTACTAGTTTTTGATTCGATAAAACTTTTAGGTTTTTGTTCGCTTTCTAACCATTCCTTTGGATAAATAGAAGTGCGGTGGCGACTCGACTTGTATGATTTACCTTGGATTTAGTCAATATCTCTAATGGTAACGAATACCCCGCTACAGTCCACAACAGCAGGCCTACCAGCCTCGAAATAACAACAATACCAGCACTAGCTATGATAGGAAGAGGGTCACTTTTGATCCAATTCAGATGACCTATGAAGAGATATATCCTTCATTGATTGAACGGAAGTTGATTACTCCATGTTGTCGCATTACGCGAAAAACCGGCGGGAAAACAAAACAACAGAGCCGTCACCGTGCGTTATTTATCCCAAAAGAGGGAAAGGAAACGCTCGAAGTAAACCTGGAAAAGACATGGTCTCGCGACCAGAGAGAGATGGGATCGATAGTCGGTTATGCGAAGGGAAGGTATTAGCACCCCTACGCATCCGTCGTACTCGACAGGATCCACGCTCAAAAGGAAGGATAAAGGTTGCTAAACACTGAACACAAACTGCACACACTGGCTGAAAGAGACACAGGAAAGACAAAAGAAACTAACTCGGAAGGATATCGCATCCTGGGCCTACGTAGTCTGTCAGGCACAGACATCAGAGTCGACGTATTTCGGGACAGGAGAAAACGTGCTCGCTAGGATGTCGCATCCTATGCATACGTATCTTCTTTGACTGAAGAAGAATCAGAGCACTCGTGGCTCGACTAACACACGCCAAACAAAACAAAACACAAACACAGGAAACCGACTACCAATCGATGGACTTATGTCAGACTCCACACAAACAGGCAAACAACCCACACTGGAAACCAAATGCCAATCGCTGGACTTATATCGGACTCCAAGCACACAACAAACACACACCCACAGGAAACCAATTGCCAATCGCTGGACTTATGTCAGACTCCAACACACACAAAGGGACAAAAGCAAAAGGTTGCCTGGAGAGATCTGCTCATCTCCTGCCTACGTACCTCATCTGGTATGAGGATCAGGGCGACGTAGTTCCCCTACACAGGGAAAAAGGACCAGCCTAACCAGATACAAAGGGAGACACAAACTACTAGGGAGACTACGACTCGAGCCTAGAAGTTGTCATGCATACGATCCCTATGTTAAGGTTTCTATCTAACTTGCACAGGGAGCAAGCTATCCTAAACAGCACCAACAGTCATAAGCACAAAAGCAAGTACACACACTATATACAAACAGAGGGGCTCAATCAAGGCTGGGCTTTAGTCAAGGGGTCATGTCAACCTCGACAAACAAGCCACTGTATCGGGGTGATGTTATCTCTTAACCCTAACATTGAGAGTTAGGGTGAAGCAGATGAAATGGGAAGTGAGGGTAAGACCTCACAGCTCTTATCCCTGGCCTGGGAGAGCTTCAGACAAATGAAAGTGTGGGAGTCCAGAATGTGGGACTCTACTCCACATGACTGACACAACTGGATCTTGGGTTAGTATCCACAATGCATCAACACAGTGGTGTGAGCAAGGTGGATAACACACTGAATAGCAGGGGATGGGATGCACATCCCTTGTATCTGCCAATGCCTCTTCACTTAGGAGGTCTTTTGATATGTACAGGGACAAAGATAAACAAACACAAGCATTGCCTCTTAAGGAGGACTTCAGACAGGTGCCTGCCCACATAATAGGACAGGTCTTCTAGACTACATGAAGTCAGAGAATTATACCTAGGTTAAGAAACCCACAAGCTAGCAAAGCAAGTTCAAAAGAACTCTAAGCAACTTAGCTACCTGAAAAAATCTAACCCAGTCAGTTTACAACTCAAAAAGTTAAACAGACAGTCAATAGTCAACAGTCAACAGTACACAGTCAAACAATGCAAGGCAACAATGTGCAACAAGGTGCAAGCCACAAGCTCAACTCAAATGAGCTAATGTCCACCTACAAAACAACTCAAGGTTATACAATCAAGCAAACATCATCAACTCAAGAGAAGAAGCACCCTCAACTATGGACTTGGATGTGTAACCCTGAAATCAAAACTCAACTGTTAGTCACAAACCACTAGGGCAAGGCCTAGGGTCAAAGAGGGAGAAAAAATCCAAAACAGAACATGGAATTCAACATGAATCAATCTAAATCAATTAAGAACACATTCCAAAAAGTTCCACATCAAAATCATGCACCAAATTCATTTCATGAACCAAACATGGCAAGGCATGCAAGTTGTGATCACATTGTGACATCAGAATGAACAAATGCACATTAATTCAAAAAAGCTTCAAATAATCTTGGCAAAATTCATGGGTAAACAGAACA
This sequence comes from Lathyrus oleraceus, assembly GCF_024323335.1. NCBI lineage: Eukaryota > Viridiplantae > Streptophyta > Magnoliopsida > Fabales > Fabaceae > Lathyrus > Lathyrus oleraceus. Next base: position 492,499,334 of record NC_066583.1, read on the forward strand.
TACAAAATTATCATCACACAAAAAATTAGAGGCATTGGACAACATTAGGCATGGTAGTCAAAATGCATAAGCTAAGGCAAACAAAACAAGCACATATGTGACACCAAATGTCACACCAACTTAGCATAGGCCTAAAACAGAAATGATAATTGGTAAAGACTTCAAACCAAAGCCAAAACAACCTTTAACGTGTCTATAAAGAGTGTGCAAAGTTTCACATCCATAGGATAACCCACAAGCATTTCACAAATGAATGAAGTTCAAGACAATTCAAAAGCTCACAAATGACCATTCAGCATGAAAAATCTCAATTAAATCAGTAATCAATCCAAAAAATTCCACCAAAATTCATGATCAATCACAACATGCATAGAAAGCATCATATAAATAATCAAGGCATTTGGAATTCATTTGGCATGGCACACAAATTAATCAAGTTGGACATCACAAGGTGTGACACACATTGTCACACCTACATTCACATGATCATAAATCAGCAACCACAAATGGTAAAAATACCAATCCAACACCAAAATGTCAAGAAAAGAGTCTACTTATAACATGTAAAGTTTCATGAGCATTGGATAAACAACCATCATTTCACAAATGAAATAGCAAGGCAAGGTCAAGAAAACATGCATGTACACAAACCCTAGGCAAAATTATTTTCCAGCCATGCACAATTTATGAAAAAATGATGATAAAATACTAGAAACAGTAAGGAACATGATGCAAAAATCCTCATATTTTTTGGATCATTATTTAATGATTTATGAATTTTTAAAGTGAAAGAAAAAATAAAAAATAAACATGAAGCAAGGCATATGAACATGAATGGAAGGGAAAGGAATAATGTGAATGGCATTTGCAAATATGTAACACGCTGGATTCGAACTGCAGCGCTATTCAAATGTGGCGCGCTCAACCAAATGAAACGCTGCCGTTTCATTAATGTGCTGGGAGTCAAAGCACAGTCAGCATGAAGCCACCCAATGGGAGCGCGCACATGGAAACAACATGCACCAATCAGAAACGAGTTTCTCACAAACACATGCAACACGCGAGGAAAGGATTTTGGAAGATCAAAACGAATTCTAGAAACGCAAGTTCATCAGCTTCATAGTGTTCATCATGGCTCAAGAACAAAAGTTTTCAGAAATCAAAAATAAGCACATCAATGGATAGATCCTTCATCACACATCACGAATCCAAGCATGGTTAAGGTTAATTCATCAAGGCAAGATCAAATCGAACAAAACAAATTTCATCATCAAAACTTTAATCCACCATATCTAACACAATAATGCATGGAAATTAATGATTCGAAGCTCAGATTAATCAGTGTTCAAAGATCTACAGCAATAGCATAACAATTTTAGGAATTAGAGAGGTTGATTTTGTGACCTCTTGAAGATGCAGAACTGGAATTGACGGATTTAGGCCTTGAAAAGCTCAAACAGATCTTCTAAAGCACTTGTATGGATGAATGGATGAAGAACTGAGGTTCAAATGTGCATGATTCCACAAAAATCTGAATCCACCATTGATGTATGCAAGCTTCGAGCATTAGCAATAGTGCATTGTTTTCTTCGATTCTTCCTGCAAACCTACTCAAGAACTCTTCCAGATGAAGAATTGATCAAGAGAATGTGAAGTTATGTGAAGAAAATTGAAGAAAATTTTGAGAGGAAACTTTGTGATTTTTTCTAGATCTGAGAATTCTGATTGTGTCCCTGCAGAAACAGTTATGCTTAGTCCTTTATACTCCCTCCTAATCATGCTACTAATCATGTTTAATCATTTGGTTAAGTGTATTAGGGAAATGAGAGTGTAAGTGCAAATTTGATAATGCACCTCTATGCATGAAATGATAATGAACAGTGCACGAAATGGTGTTCAAATTCACTCAAAAGGTCATTTTAGAACCAATGGAAGTGTTAGAATGTGTGAACAATGCACCAATTTCAAACTTGAAAATTTCCCTCCAAAATTCAAGTGAAATTCCAAATGATTATGTGATGAGAATGCATGGCATGTGATGTATGATTTGGATAGTACATGTCAAGACATGAACAATGCAAAAAGAACCACTCCATTTGGACATTTGGTTTGAAAGTTATGCATGTTTGAAGTTCAAAGTTCACTTGGACATGATTGATCCATATCATTTCAACCATGCATGAGAAATCCATGATCTTGGACTTTTTGGAAATGGGAGAGAAAGATCTTCAACTTTCATGTTGGACAAAATTTCATTTGAAGCTTTCTTGATGATGTAATCTTGAGTTGAAAACCTTTCCATTTTTGGCAATTTCAAATTACAGGTCACTTACTATTTTTGGAATGTTTTGATCTGACCTCAAATTCTTCATTGTTGATGTTTGAAATGTCAAATGAGACTTGTATGGACATGAATGAGGCATCTCTAACCATCTCCCACCTCCAAATCCACAGTTAAACTCACAGTTGACTTCTGCTGACTTTTTAGGGTTTCAGATGAATTGCACCTTGACTGATGAGCTTTGAGCTTTCAATGCTTGGCCAATCCACTTCAAAATGATCCTTGAATCATATGAACTCAATGTATCAACCCTAGGGCTTTTATTCCATAGAAAATGCACTTGCTTGCTTGCACAACTGAATCTCCTGACCAGTCTTGCCTGATGACTTGATGAACTATGCAATGGACAATGCAAATGTTAATGTGATGTTAATGACCTAAAAAATGAAATGTATGTACAAATGGGAGGTGCAAATTTGAGGTGCTACAGCTGCCCCTATTCAATCAACTGGGAACCTGAACGGATGAGAGCAACGGCTGTCAGACTTTCAGGGTAAACAGGGATTGAATACCAAAGAACCGTAGAAATTTGCACTTCGCAGGGATCCAACAGTAACTTCAGCTGGGATCTGATACTTATTACTGGGGATTTTGATTTTTCTCTCTCAAAGGTACAGCCACATCCAGACATCGGAAGACGATGAATGGGAATAGAAATCACAACTAGACGCCAACGGACGACCAGGAAAAACTCGACGTTTATCGAAACCAACGGAGAGGTAACCAGACATCAACGGATGAATGGGAAAGAGATACAACTAAACGTCAACGGACGAATAGGAAAAACTCAACGTTTATCGAAACCAACGGAGAGGTGACCAGACATTAATGAATGAATTGGGAAAGACTCGACCAGACTTCAACGGACGACCGGGAGAAGCTCGACGTTTATCGACACCAACGGAGAGGTAACCAGACATTAACGAATGACTGGGAAGAAAGAGGTACAACCATACGTCAACGGACGAATGGGAAAAACTCAACATTTATCGAAACCAACGGAGAGGTAACCAGACATCAACGGATGAACTGGGAAGACTCGACCAGACGTCAACGGACGAAAGGGAGAAGCTCGACGTTTATCGACACCAACGGAGAGGTAACCAGACATTAACGAATGACTGGGAAGAAAGACCAGACGTCAACAGACGAACGGGAGAAGCTCGACGTTTATCGACACCAATGGAGAGAGGTGACCAGACATCAACGGATGAACTGGGAAGACTCGACCAGACGTCAACAGACGAACGGGAGAAGCTCGTCGTTTATCGAAACCAACAGAGAGGTAACCAGACATCAACGGATGAATGGGAAGACTCGACCAGACGTCAACGGACGAACGGGAGAAGCTCGATGTTTATCGACACCAACGGAGAGAGGTGACCAGACATCAACGGATGAACTGGAGAAAGACTGAAATACAACCATACGGCAACGGACGTAATGGGAAAAACTCAACGTTTATCGAAACCAACAGAGAGGTAAACAGGAATCAACAGATGACCTGTGGGGAAAGACCGGAATACAACCATACGTCAACGGACGTAACGGGAAAAACTTATTGTTTATCAAAACCAACGGAGAGGTGACCAGACATCAACAGATGAATGGGAAGGCTCGACCAGACGTCAACGGACGAACGGGAGAAACTCATCGTTTATCGACACCAACGGAGAGATGTGACCGGACATTAATGAATGACTGGGAAGGACTGAGAGAGGATATTACGAACATCGAAAGATGATGTTTACGGACACCAAAAAGAAAGGATCCACGCGGGGATAACCACGACACTCAAGGGTATCACAAGGATGACATCTACATATGTCTAGGCAAGGCTAAACACTTGCTGGGGATCTCACTGGGGAGTCAAACTTTCCTTTCACCGGGGGTGAGGAAATAAACCTCTAGGGGGAATTATCAATCTTGAATGCTGTCAGGAGCAACTGTAGCAAATGTGTCGTACAGATATTGAACGATGATCCACCTCTGTCGGGGGTATGGTCTGATTAGGTTTAACGCGTGAATGCATATGTTTGAATTTTTCTATGGCGTAATGCTCCATAATAAAATGGAAATGCTACGCTTTTTGAGGATGCAATGATTACTACATGCAAGATGCAAAATGATGAAAAACTCCTGCTGGGGGGCACACTGATCAGATACTCCAATTCTGTGGGGAGACTCTGTCTGAGAAATACTCTACGGGGGTAGCACCGACTTCTCACTCATGCTGGAGAATGGCATTGCTGCTGGGGAAAGGATAGACTCCGCTGGGGACATCCTTCATGGGATCCAACCCACTCGAGGACTCTGCTTGGGAAGCAAACAATAACTCACTGGGGACGACCCATCCACAGGTAGGATAAACTCTACTGGAAATAATTTCATCGAACCTGATCCACTCGGGGAACCTGCTGGGGAAACTCCTCAACACCAACCTCTACTCGGGGGATCTGCTAGGGGAACACTTTCACAACCCTGATGGGAACAGGCACACACGACCCTGTTGGGGAAAGGCCTACACCACTCTGCTGAGGAGAGCACAACTCTGTTGGGGGTATAATAGACCACGCTGGAGATAGACTTCCATAACCCTACCAAGGAAAAGCGTTCGCGACCACGTTGGGGGTAGCAGTACTTCAAACCAGACTGCTGGGGAATAAGACTACTCGACTGACACCTCCGCTGGGGATACCACATCCTTCCAACTCGGCGGGGATTAACAATCTTCAGACTCGGCTGGGAATTTGATAGCTTTCAGACTAGCTGGGGAAGAATAGTTATAATAGTTCTCAAACTTGCTTGAGGAAACAGGCATTTCCAAGCCTACCGGGGAAACATCCTCAACCCTTAGGAACAATCTACCCACCGATATTTCTACTGGGGACGTGGCAACCTTCGGGCTTGCTGAGGAGACACCGATCTCGAATCTGCCAGGGAGATAACACTCTCACACCCACTGGGGAGATACGGCTTATTTGACACGGAACACCTGTCGATTCGTCGAACATTGGCATTCATCATCCAACCACAGTGTCGACTTTCCACTTTTGAGAACTCCCAGACTCGTCTGGACTTTTCTGATTCATAACCTTGTATTCCCGACTTCTCCGTACTCCACGGAGATCGAACTCCTGGGATTCATACAAACTTTCCAGTCCTTAAACTTTGAAGAGTCTTCTTGATTATCCCCCTAGGATCGTTGTCGTGATTCTTCCACCGTCTTTTCACCGTTCGTCTAGCCCTTGCCCCTGATTGGACCCTGCGGGAATCTTTTGTCAGAAAACTTCACGTCACGACCTGTCAGTGAATGAAGATATCTAACAGTACCTGCACAAGAGATCATTAGATAAAAGCGTGCCCCAGGCGTGCCAACATTTCAACACCTAGGTCACTCAAACTTTCGAATAAGATTTCCAGATTTCAATCTCATAAGCATGCATCGGAAGGGACCTCTATGTTTCAAAATGCAAATATTCTTTATCAAATTAAACAAATGTTTTTGCAATCAGAGCGGTTATGACAACAAAAACAAAATTATTTGACTGAACATGCATTTTATTGACTGAAAACAAAAAAGGTGGCTCAGAACCGAGCAACACACCAGAAGCAAACCCTGAAAAAGAGGTGATTGCGCACAAAAGGAAAAATCTATCCTAATGGCAATGTGAAACCGTGATCTCATCGGGTTCCAACTCGGTTACACCCCATTTGTCCTCAAGACTTTCCGCATTTTCTGTTTTCTGAACAAGACGCTTCCGATCGATCTCTGTCAGAGATTATCCAAGTCATATCCAAAGCACAGACGATCATGCTAGACGCAGTTGTTCGTTTCATTCCCTCTTTTGCTTGGACCGCCCTTTCGGGTCTTTAGTCCACCGGGATACCCTTTTTTGCCCAAGTCGCCCTTGTGGGTCTTCGACTCGCCGGGTGTTTCATTTATTATCCCTAACTTTTGCCCGAACCTTTTCTCTTTTTTCTTGGTTCACCGGGATGCCCATTTTTTGCCTGGACTCTTTTATTCTTTTCGTCCAGCGGGTCTCTTTTACGAAGTATCTTGTAACTGCGTCCGTACTCACAGGGGATGGAAAATCCTCACCATCCATGGTCGTTGACAACAAGGCTCGGTCAGAGAAAACCTTCTTGACCACGAATGGACCTTCATAACTGTTTACCCATTTGCCCCACAATCGTCTTGAGAAGGAAGGATCCTTTTCAACACCAACTCTCCCACGTGGTACGCACGAGGTCGCACTTCTTGGTTAACAACACACTTCATTCACTGGGTACAACTGCCCCACAATAAATAACTGTCAGCCCTTTTCCTCATTCAGGCTCAACGCGTCATACCGAGTCCTTATCCACTCAGCCTTCTCTAATTTCTCATCCATCAGGACTCTCTACAATGGGATCTAACCTTCAGTAGGTAACACCACTTCTATCCCATACACGAGCGAGCGCGGCGTTGCCTAGTAGACGTACGCACCGAAGATCGATACCCAGGATACAAGCTTTGTACTTAGCCACCATCGTTGGTGCATTCAAAGGTTATCCGGGAAGCACTAACTCATTCACCTTAACCTCCCCATCAGACATCAGAATCCGTTCGGATTCAGGGTCAGGCCCCTCCTCCGGGATCGGTTACTCTCAATCTTTCGATTTGAGCACCTCGAGATGTCCTCATCAGGGAACTCAAACTTCCTTAGTTGATAATCCTCAATGGGCTGATGAGCGAAATAATCAGACAGTACCCTCCCCTTGATTGCTTTCTGAGAGGTATACTGAATATCGTATTCAGTCAACATCATTTGCTCTCTCGCAACCCGTCCGGTCAATGCCGACTTCTTCAACACATACTTAATCGGATGCCTCTTGGACATCCACAAAGTGGCATGAACCAGCATATACTGTCTCAGTTGGCGAGCAGCCTATGCCAAAGTACAGCAAGTTTTCTCGAGCAGTGAATGTATTGTTTCACAGTCGATAAACTTTTTGCTGAGGTAAATTGCATGCTCTTTTCGACCAGACCCGTCATGCTGACCCAATACACACCTCATAGACCCTTTGAGGGCTGTCAAGTACCTGAATTAACGACCATCCCCATGGGAGGCATCAGAATCAGAGGTTCCTGCAACTTATTCTTCTATCTTTCAAATGCCCCTTGGCAATCAGTATTCTACCTGACTGACCTGACTGTTTGATCTCTTTTTATTTTTGGTTCGGGTATTTCTTGTATTGCTTTTTCTTTTTCCTTTCTTTTTCTTTTCTTTTTTTTTTTAGCAGGATCAACCTTGATTCCTCTTTCATTCACAATGAGCCTCAACATTTTACCGGACAGCACTCCACCAGTGCACTGATTCGGACTCAACCTCAGTCTGAGTTGTCTTAACCGGACAATCAACTTGCCCCGGCCTACCGGATTCCCCTCTTCTGCTTGGAACTGTGCTAACATGTCATCATCATAGTACTCGATTCCACGATGAATCATATCATGAAACAAAGTCACCATGGCTCTCTGATAAGTAGCACCGGCGTTCTTGAGACCGAATGGCATCACCTTATAACAAGAAGGTGCCCTTTGGTGTGATGAACATTGTTTGCTCCATATCATCTGGCCACAATTCAATTTGATTTTGGCCCAAAAAAGCCATCCATGGAGGAAAACACCGAGAACTGAGAAGTATTATTATCCAACACATCAATGTGATCATCTTTCAGACTGGCTCTGCTCACCCCTCAGTAGTCCATACACATTCTCACCTTCTCATCCTTTGTCGGCACCGACTTCTGCTTCACTGGAGGACAGTCTTCTTTTAATGGTAGCTTGTGCCCCACCACATGGGTATTCCACCCTGGTGTATCTTGATACAACCAGGCGAAGATATCAACATGCTCTTTCAACAGGGCTACCATTCTGTTCTCGACTCACCTCTGAAGTGGCCCTACCTTTCACTTCCTTTCTGACCTTGGCGGTGCCTGGAATAACAATCTTGAATCGCTCCTCGTGCGGTTACATCACCTTCTCCTTTTGTTTCAACAACCTGGCTAATTCCAGCAGATCACGATCTTCTTTGCCTTATTCTTAGGCATGTTAGGTCGGATTGTCGAAGTCATACAAAGGTGTAACCGAATTGTTATCAATTATATCAAGATGATAATCACTTTTGAGATTGGAACGAGACAAATCCAAAAGGAAAGAAAAATGAAAATAAACATTGCCATTTTTATTTTTAAAAAACCGTAAAAATAAATGAAGAACAAGGAGCACCGCTTTTAATCACAAAAACATCCATTTATTAATGGTGCAAAATGTTGCAAAATGAAACACATGAGGTGGCCCTTACAATAGACCATTACGTTTCGGGCAAAACGTATGGCTTTCATGCAAACAAAACTGAAAAACAGAAATACTATACTTCGGGATGAGTGACAGTGATGATCTTGGAGGCCTTCTAGTTTCCTGGTACGCACGATTTTATCCACGACTCCAGCTCGCGGTCACAGTCAGTCTCTTCACCCACTGCATAGGCGTGGCCAGGATCCAGCATTCCTGCACTGACAAAGGTGTACGGTGGACGACGTCCTCTGTTTTGTCTAGACGACACTTGATCTGGCTGATAGCCGACCCCGAACATGTCTGCTTTCACCATGATGTCAATGATCCTTCCCCAGCCTTGGGCCTCTCTGTTCTTCACCACTTCTAGGGCTTGTTTATAAGAAGAAATGGACAGCTTCTTTTCTTGCTCAATAACAATGGCATTTTCCACCTTGACGGTTTCAACTGCCCGACTTAGTGTTTCAAATTTTTCACTGTCCGTTTCTACTTCCTTCATTCTCTGGATCTTGTCCCCCATCACTACACACCCCTTTGTGGCGACGGCCGCACAACAATTATCAACACTAGGGAGAACTCCATCCTTCATCAGATGTTTTGGGACCACAAACATTGGAGTTTTTAATTGATCTCCATCAATCACCTTTATCCCTCTCTTGTCCTTTGACATCATTTTCAATTTTACAGAACCCTGCCTGAGTACGGGGTTAACATTATCATTCAGTATCTGTGCCAAGCTGATAGCCTTAGAGTCCACCATATCTTGGACGACATGCTTAAAAGCTCTACAACCCTCAATGTTGTGTCCGGGTGCCCCAGAATGGAACTCGTACTTAGCATTTTCGTCGTAGTTTGGAGGCCTCCGCTGCTGTTCTACAGGAATCAATATCCTCAGTCGAATTAACCCAAGATCCCTCAACCTTTTGAACAAAAGGGTGTAAGTCACGGGTGGCTTATCAAACTGACGATCCGTCCCCTTCTTCACTTGGCTCTTAGCTTTCGGTGCTTTCTATTGAGGCGGTGGTTGTTGCTGTTGTACAGATGGATTACCAACAGGAGTGGTTACAGTGGCAGCATAAGGGTGGTAACGATCCTGACCGCGTTCCTTTTTTGCCGGCACACCACTTGACTCAACCTCCTTCTTGAGCTGACCATTGCCAGAAGGCTTCCTTACTACAGTGCCAGAGGAGTTGTTTACTTCGGATGACAGAGCCTTTCCCTGAACTTTCTCCTTGATCATCCAGCCTTCAATCCTTTCCAATCTCTCGGCCATTGCTTTCTGCCCCAAGGCAAGCCCTTGCACGACCTTGAACAACTCCCTCATCATCTCTTTCAGTTCGAGAATGTCGGCGTTGGGTGGATCCATCAGCTTGGATTTGTTGAGTCTGGCAGGATGTCTGAACGGAAGAGCTATGCGCACCGGTTAGATATTGACACCTACAAAACAGCAAACAGGTTAGTATGACTCACCCATGCAAGGTCTATCCGTATGAGGAGTATTTTATCCTTTGATTCTGGTTTCATTGAGACGGATAATATTTCATCAATAACATTCGGACATCTGGATGCCTCTCAACCAGAATCTTAATCAAAAAAATGGACCCTGAGTATGGATAGACATGAGTTTAATGCAAATGAATGCGAAATGGGACTGATGCAAATGCATGAATGCAGGTCACTGTGCCACCAAGTCATCTGAAGACCCATTAAATCTCTGAACCAGTCACAGTCATCTGAGGGACTAATTCACCATAAATCCAACTTGAGGAGTTCCGCAATAAACGAAACCGGAGATTATATCACTATCATCACAGGAACATCCACTGAATGGATGACAACCAGATCCTTTGACCAAGTATCCTCAAATTCAACCCGGGGATCCGAAATAAACGGAACCCGCTGATAAGTGTCGCGGACAGAATTCCGGCGTCTTAGAGATAAATATCCACAAATCCATCTAAACCATAGTCACCATCTGTACCTGCAAATGATTCAATCTCTCCCCACTCACGGGTGAATTCTAGGTCAGGGTAAGGTCGAGAGAAACGCAACATAAATAACCCTTTCCTGGAATATCATCATATACACACCCGAAGTATGTAATGATGATACCCCATCAGAGTCTGAACTGCTCGTGATATCAATGTTCCGCTAAGTGGCGCAATACCACCCGCTTCCCATGAATCACTCTATTCCTAGGTGTCCTAGATTTCACTCATAGCCTGGGTTTTGGGCCTTTTACCTCGAGTAACTCCCATCCCAACAGAGAGACAACACAGCACAGCCAGCACAGATGAATATGAATGAATGCAAACATAACTGCAAACAATAAATGCAAACAAATAAATGCACATATATACAAATAAATGCAATAAAAGAAATAGCAAAAGAAACCAAACCCTAACCTAGAGAACGCTAGGAGAGACTCGCTTAGGGAAGATGGACCAGCAAAAGGTCAACTTCAGAAATCCCCAGCAGAGTCGCCAGCTGTCGCATTACGCGAAAAACCGGCGGGAAAACAAAACAACAGAGCCGCCACCGTGCGTTATTTACCCCAAAAGATGGAAAGGAAACGCTCGAAGTAAACCTGGAAAAGACATGGTCTCGTGACCAGAGAGAGATGGGACCGGGAGTCGGTTATGCGAAGGAAAGGTATTAGCACCCCTACGCATCCGTCGTACTCGACGGGATCCACGCTCAAAAGGAAGGATAAAGGTTGCTAAACACTGAACACAAACTACACACACTGGTTGAAAGAGACACATGAAAGACAAAAGAAACTAACTCGGCAGGATATCGCATCCTGGGCCTACGTAGTCTGTCAGGCACAGACATCAGAGTCGATGTAGTTCGGGACAGAAGAAAACATGCTCGCTAGGATGTCGCATCCTATGCATACGTATCTTCTTTAACTGAAGAAGAATTAGAGCACTCGTGGCTCGGCTAACACACGCCAAACAAAACAAAACACAAACACAGGAAACCGACTACCAATCGCTGGACTTATGTCAGACTCCACACAAATAGGCAAACAACCCACACTGGAAACCAAATGCCAATCGTTGGACTTATATCGGACTCCAAGCACACAACAAACACACACCCACAGGAAACTAACTGCCAATCGCTGGACTTATGTCAGACTCTAACACACACAAAGGGACAAAAGCAAAAGGTTGCCCAGAGAGATCTGCTCATCTCCTGCCTACGTACCTCATCTGATATGAGGATCAGGGAGACGTAGTTCCCCTACACAGGGAAAAAGGACCAGCCTAACCAGATACAAAGGGAGACACAAACTACTATGGAGACTACGACTCGAGCCTAGAAGTTGTCATGCATACGATCCCTATCTTAAGGTTTCTATCTAACTTGCACAGGGAGCAAGCTATCCTAAACAGCACCAACAGTCATAAGCACAAAAGCAAGTACACACACTATATACAAACAGAGGGGCTCAAACAAGGTTGGGCTTTAGTCAAGGGGTCATGTCAACCTCGACAAACAAGCCACTGTATCGGGGTGATGTTAGCTCTTAACCCTAACATTGAGAGTTAGGGTGAAGCAAATGAAATGGGAAGTGAGGGTAAGACCTCACAGCTCTTATCCCTGGCCTAGGAGAGCTTCAGACAAATGAAAGTGTAGGAGTCCAGAATGTGGGACTCTACTCCACATGACTGACACAACTGGATCTTGGGTTAGTATCCACAATGCATCAACACAGTGGTGTGAGCAAGGTGGATAACACACTGAATAGCAGGGGATGGGTTGCACATCCCTTGTATCTGCCAATGCATCTTCACTTAGGAGGTCTTTTGATATGTACAGGGACAAAGATAAACAATCACAAGCATTGCCTCTTAAGGAGGACTTCAGACAGGTGTCTGCCCACATAACAGGACAGGTCTTCCAGACTACATGAAGTCAGAGAATTATACCTAGGTTAAGCAACCCACAAGCTAGCAAAGCAAGTTCAAAAGAACTCTAAGCAACTTAGGTACCTGAAAAAATCTAACCCGGTCAGTTTACAACTCAAAAAGTCAAACAGACAGTCAATAGTCAACAGTCAACAGTACACAGTCAAACAATGCAAGGCAACAATGTGCAACAAGGTGCAAGCCACAAGCTCAACTCAAATGAGCTAATGTCCACCTACAAAACAACTCAAGGTTAACCAATCAAGCAAACATCATCAACTCAAGAGAAGAAGCACCCTCAACTATGGACTTGGATGTGTAACCCTGAAATCAAAACTCAACTGTGAGTCACAAACCACTAGGGCAAGGCCTAAGGTCAAAGAGGGAGAAAAAATCCAAAACAGAACATGGAATTCAACATGAATCAATCTCAATCAATTAAGAACACATTCCAAAACGTTCCACATCAAAATCATGCACCAAATTCATTTCATGAACCAAACATGGCAAGGCATGCAAGTTGTGATCACATTGTGACATCAGAATGAACAAATGCACATTAATTCAAAACTGCTTCAAATAATCTTGGCAAAATTCATGGGTAAACAGAACATACAACATTATCATCACACAAAAAATTAGAGGCATTGGACAACATTAGGCATGGTAATCAAAATGCATAAGCTAAGGCAAACAAAACAAGCACATATGTGACACCAAATGTCACACCAACTTAGCATAGGCCTAAAACAGAAATGATAATTGGTAAAGACTTCAAACCAAAGCCAAAACAACCTTTAACGTGTCTAGAAACAGTGTGCAAAGTTTCACATCCATAGGATAACCCACAAGCATTTCACAAATGAATGAAGTTCAAGACAATTCAAAAGCTCACAAATGACCATTCAGCATGAAAAATCTCAATTAAATCAGAAATCAATCCAAAAAATTCCACCAAAATTCATGATCAATCACAACATGCATAGAAAGCATCATATAAATAATCAAGGCATTTGGAATTCATTTGGCATGGCAAACAAATTAATCAAGTTGGACATCACAAGGTGTGACACACATTGTCACACCTACATTCACATGATCATAAATCAGCAACCACAAATGGTAAAAATACCATTCCAACACCAAAACGTCAAGAAAAGAGTCTACATATAACATGTAAAATTTCATGAGCATTGGATAAACAACCAACATTTCACAGATGATATAGCAAGGCAAGGTCAAGAAAACATGCATGTACACAAACCCTAGGCAAAAGTATTTTCCAGCCATGCACAATTTGTCAAAAAATGATGATAAAATACTAGAAACAATAAGGAACATGATGCAAAATTCCTCATATTTTTTGGATCATTATTTAATGATTTATGAATTTTTGAAGTGAAAGAAAAAATAAAAAAAACATGAAGCAAGGCATATGAACATGAATGGAAGGGAAAGGAATAATGTGAATGGCATTTGCAAATACGTAACACGCTGGATTCGAACTGCAGCGCTATTCAAATGTGGCGCGCTCAACCAAATGAAACGCTGCCATTTGTCGCATTACGCGAAAAACCGGCGGGAAAACGAAACAACAGAGCCGCCACCGTGCGTTATTTATCCCAAAAGAGGGAAAGGAAACGCTCGAAGTAAACCTGGAAAAGACATGGTCTTGCGACCAAAGAGAATGGGATCGGGAGTCGGTTATACGAAGGGAAGGTATTAGCACCCCTACGCATCCGTCGTACTCTACAGGATCCACGCACAAAAGGAAGGAATAAGGTTGCTAAACACTGATCAAAAACACATCAAACACTGGCTGAAAGAGACACAGGAAAACAAAAGAAACTAACTCGGCAGGATATCGCATCCTGGGCCTACGTAGTCCGTCAGGCACGGACATCAGAGTCGACGTAGTTCGGGACAGGGGGAAACGTGCTCGCTAGGATGTCGCATCCTATGCATACGTATCTTCTCGGACTAAAGAAGAATCAGAGCACTCGTAGCTCGGCTCACGCACGCCAAACAAAACACACACAGGAAACCGACTGCCAATCGCTGGACTTATGTCAGACTCCACACAAAATAGGCAAACATGGAAACCGAATGCCAATCGCTAGGCTTACATCAGACTCCGAACCAACAAACCCATACTGGAAACCAAATGCCAATCGTTGGACTTACATCAGACTCCAAGCACACAACAAACACACACAGACAAAAAAGCAAAAGATTGCCCGGAGAGATCAGCTCAATCTCCTGCCTACGTACCTCATCTGGTATGAGGATCAGGGCGACGTAGTTCCCCTACGCAGGGAAAAAAGGATTAGCCTAACCAGATAACAAAGGGAGACACAAACTACCAGGGAGACTACGACTCGAGCCTAGAAGTTGTCATGCATACGATCCCTATGTTAAGGTTTCTAGCTAACTTGCACAGGGAGCAAGCTATCCTAAACAGCACAGGCAAAGCAAACATTCACACAAATAGCACACACTATATACAAACAAAGTGGGCTCACACATGGTTAGGCTTTAGTCAAGTGGTCATGTCAACCTCGACAAACAAACCACTGGAATGGGGTGTGATTTGCTCTTAACCCTAACATTGAGAGTTAGGGTGAAGCAGATGAAAGGAAAGTGAGGATTAGACCTCACAGCTCTTATCCCTGGCCTGGGAGAGCTTCAAACAGATGAAAGTGTGGGAGTCCAGAAAGTGGGACTCTACTCCACGTGACTGACACAACTGTACAAGGATCTTGGGTTAATATCCACAATGCATCAACACAGTGGTGTGAGCAAGGCAGATGACACACTGAATAGTAGGGGATGGATTGCACATCCCTTGTATCTGCCAATGCCTCTTCACTTAGGAGGTCTTTGAATATGTACAGGGACAAAGATAAACAAACACAAACATTGCCTCTTAAGGAGGGCTTCAGACAGGTGCCTGCCCAAGTAACAGGACAGGTCTTCCAGACTACATGAAGTCAGTGAGTTATACCTCAATGCTCAAGCTATCAAGCAAAGAAAAAGCAAGTTCACAATGAACTATAGCGACTAAGGTACCTGAAAACAATCCAACTCAATCAGTACAAGTCAAAAAAGAAAGTCAACAGACAGTTACAAGTCAACAGTCCACACTGCACAAACAGACAGACAAGCATCAATGCACAAAGGTGCAAGCCACAAGGCCTAGCCTTAGGTCTCAAAGCCTACAAAACAAACTCAAGATTAGTCATCAACAAGGAAGGGATCAACTCCAAATGAGTGAACATCATCAAGTATGGCAATTGTGTCCTTTAACCTGAAAACAAAGCTCAAACATAAGCACAAACCACTAGGACAAGGCCTAGGGTCAAAGAGGGAGAAATAATCCAAAACAGAACTTGAAAATTGACATGAATCAAGCTTAATCAATTAAGAAAAATATACAAGTGGTATCATATCAATAGCATCAACCAAATTCATTTCACAAAACATATAAGGCAAGGCATGCAAGTTGAAAGCTCATTGAAGCAACACAATGATCCAATTCACATCAACTCAAAAATGATTCAATAAATCTCAAGAAAAATCATGGCTAAACAGCACACATCACATGATCATAACACCTAAAATCAAGGCATTTGGACAAGTATAAGCATGGAAATTAAATTCCATAAGGCAAGGCAAGCAAAATAAACTCAAATAGGGCACAACTAGATGCATCAACTTAGCACAAGCCTAAAACAGAATCCAAACATGATAAAGGCCTCAAACCAAAGCCACAATAAACTTCAAAGTGTCTAGAAACAATGTGCAAAATTTCAAGTCCATATGATAAACATCAAGCATTTCACAAATCATTGAAGTTCATGACTATTCAAAAGTCCACAAATGACAAGCCAGAAAGGAAAATCCCAAACAAATCAAAGATGAATCCAAAAATTCCACAATAATCCATGATCAATCCTAACATCCTCAAGTAGCAACATGCAAAAAATCTCATCAATTGGCATTTATTTGGCATGGTAAAGAAAATCAACAAGTTGAGCAAGCAAAGGTGTGACACACATTATCACACCTACATTAACCAGATCATATCTCAACAACCAAAAATGCTAAAAATGCAAACTCTATACCAAAATGTCCATTAAGATGTCTAGTTTAAGCATGCAAAGTTTCAAGAGCATTGGAGCAAAATCCATCATTTCACAAAGCAAATGGCATGGAAGGTACAAGATAGCACACATGTGAACATTCCCTAAGCAAAATTAAGTTCCAACCGTGCACAATTTCTAGAAAAAATCTCATAAAATAGTAGAAATCATGAGGAACAACATGCAAAAAACCACATTTCATTTGGATCATTATTCATGGACTTATGAATTTTTGAAATGGATGATAAATTAAAAAAACATGGATGAAGGCTACATGAACATGGATGAGTAAAAGGCAAAGGCACATGTGAAACTGTCCAAGCCAGGGCTCGAACCGTGCAGCCATTTGAAAGTGGCGCCTTAACAAAGGAAACTATGCGTTTCATTAAAGTGATGTGGCAACGTGAAGCACCCTGGACCAATCATAACGCCACGCTGGACTCGGTACAACCAATGCATGGCAATTAACATGAAAAAACATGCACAGCGCGCTAATGAAGATCAAACATAGATCTGGAAAAGAAACCCTAAGTGTTCTTCATGTTCATCGTGATTTTTCCAGGTCAAGAACAATTGTACCAGAAATAACAAACGATTACACCATTGCACTCATCTTTCCACGCACATCACTAATCTACACTTGGATTACTCTAATTCTACACACATGCGAAAATTCGAGCAAAGGAAAGTTCATGCATCAAACTTAGATCTAGCATATCTTGTTCATTTCTTGATGAAATTTAATGACACAAAGCTCAGTGTTCTCCACGTTCAAAGTTCTACCAAAAGCACACAACTATTTCATGAATTGTGATAGTCGAATTCTAACCTTCAAGAAGCAACAGAAGTGGAATCGTAGCTTTCAGGCCTTGTAATGTCCAAACAGGTGATCTAACACTCTTGTACAATGGAATGGATGAAGGTTGATAGCTCAATTGCACTAGATCTTGCTTGAATCTTCAACTGCCATGGATGGAGGTGAGCTTCAACAGTTCCAAATCTGCACAAAATCCTTGAAACCTTGCTTCAATCCAGCTCAATTATGCTTGTGGATGATGATTCAATCAAGGAAATAGCAATGTGTATGAAGAAAATAGAAGAAAAAGTTTGAGAGCACAATGGAGAAAATGGTGAAAATAGATCTAGATCTGAGCAAAATGAAATGTTAATCCAATTTCTGTTATGATTATGCTATATATATGGTCTGTTAATGATGCTTGCTAATCATGATTAAGCAATGCAATTGGAATTAGTGAAATCCAAGTGTTTTGGCAAATTTGCACATGCACCCTACATGCATGAAATGGATGGAACAGTGCATGATTTCTGTATTAATTCACTTGAAAAACCACTTTAGAACCAAAGGCAAGTGTTTGAATGCATGGACAATGCTTAATTTTTGAATTTGACTTTTCCCTCCAAAATTCAAATGGAAAGTCAAATATTTTTGTAATGGAAATGCATGGCTTATGATGCATGAATTGGATAGTACATGTCAAAATATGAATGTTGCAAAAATAACCACTTCAATTGGCCTAAAAGTTATGCACTTGTGAAGTTCAAATTTGCTTGACCATGATTGATCCATATCTCTTCAACCACACATGGGAAATTCATGTTCTTGGACTTTTTGGAAAGGTGAGAGCAATATCTTCAACTTTCATGCTGGAAAAAATTTCATTTGAAGCTTTCTTGGACATGTAATCTTGAGGAGAAAACCTTTCCATTTTTGGCAATTTCAAATTACAGGTCACTTACTATTTTTGGAAAGTTTTCATCTGACCTCAAATCCTTCAATGTTGATGTTTGAAATGTCAAATGAGACTTGTATGGACATGAATGAGGCCTTTCTAACCATCTCCCACCTTCAAATCCATGATTGCATTGACAGTTGACTTTGGTTGACTTTCTAGGGTTTCAGATGAATTGCATCTTGACTGATAATCTCTGAACATCCAACCTTTGGCCAAACCACTTCAAAATGATCCCTAGGTCACATGAACTCATTGGACCAACCCTAGGGCTTTGCTTCCACGGGAAATGCACTTTCTTGCTTGCACAACTGGATCTCCTGACCAGTCTTGACTGATGATTTGCACTAGGCAATGGACAATGCAATGCTATGCAGTGGACAATGTAATGCTAATGACCTAAACATGAAAATGTATATACAAAATGGGAGGTGGAAATTTGAGGTTCTACACTGTTTCATTAATGTGTTGGCAGTCAAAGCACAGTCAGTATGAAGCCAGCCAATGGGAGCGCGCGCATGGAAACAACATGCACCAATCAGAAACGAGTTTCTGACAAACACATGCAACACGCGAGGAAAGGATTTTGGAAGATCAAAACGAATTCTGGAAATGCAAGTTCATCAGCTTCATAGTGTTCATCATGGCTCAAGAACAAAAGTTTTCAGAAATAAAAAATAAGCACATCAATGGATAGATCCTTCATCACACATCACGAATCCAGGCATGGTTAAGGTTAATTCATCAAGGCAAGATCAAATCGAGCAAAACAAATTTCGTCATCAAAACTTTAATCCACCATATCTAACACAATAATGCATGGAAATTAATGATTCGAAGCTCAGATTAATCAGTGTTCAAAGATCTACAGCAATAGCATAACAATTTTAGGAATTAGAGAGGTTGATTTTGTGACCTCTTGAAGCTGCAGAACTGGAATTGACGGATTTAGGCCTTGAAAAGCTCAAACAGATCTTCTAAAGCACTTGTATGGATGAATGGATGAAGAACTGAGGTTCAAATGTGCATGATTCCACAAAAATCTGAATCCACCATTGATGTATGCAAGCTTCGAGCATGAGCAATAGTGCACTGTTTTCTTCGATTCTTCCTGCAAACCTACTCAAGAACTCTTCCAGATGAAGAATTGATCAAGAGAATGTGAAGTTATGTGAAGAAAATTGAAGAAAATTTTGAGAGGAAACTTTGTGATTTTTTCTAGATCTGAGAATTCTGATTGTGTCCCTGCAGAAACAATTATGCTTAGTCCTTTATATTCCCTCCTAATCATGCTGCTAATCATGTTTAATCATTTGGTTAAGTGTATTAGGGAAATGAGAGTGTAAGTGCAAATTTGATAATGCACCTCTATGCATGAAATAATAATGAACAGTGCACGAAATGGTGTTCAAATTCACTCAAAAAGTCATTTTAGAGCCAATGGAAGTGTTAGAATGTGTGAACAATGCACCAATTTCAAACTTGAAAATTTCCCTCCAAAATTCAAGTGAAATTCCAAATGATTATGTGATGAGAATGCATGGCATGTGATGTATGATTTGGATAGTACATGTCAAGACATGAACAATGCAAAAAGAACCACTCCATTTGGACATTTGGTTTGAAAGTTATGCATGTTTGAAGTTCAAAGTTCACTTGGCCATGATTGATCCATATCTTTTCAACCATACATGAGAAATCCATGATCTTGAACTTTTTGGAAATGGGAGAGAAATATATTCAATTTTCATGTTGGACAAAATTTAATTTGAAGCTTTCTTGATGATGTAATCTTGAGTTGAAAACCTTTCCATTTTTGGCAATTTCAAATTACAGGTCACTTACTATTTTTGGAAAGTTTTGATCTGACCTCAAATTCTTCATTGTTGATGTTTGAAATGTCAAATGAGACTTGTATGGACATGAATGAGGCATCTCTAACCATCTCCCACCTCCAAATCCATAGTTAAACTCACAGTTGACTTCTGTTGACTTTCTAGGGTTTCAGATGAATTGCACCTTGACTGATGAGCTTTGAGCCTTCAATGCTTGGCCAATCCACTTCAAAATGGTCCTTGAATCATATGAACTTAATGTATCAACCCTAGGGCTTTGATTCCATAGAAAATGCAATTGCTTGCTTGCACAACTGAATCTCCTGACCAGTCTTGCCTGATGACTTGAAGAACTATGCAATGGACAATGCAAATGTTAATGTGATGTTAATGACCTAAAAAATGAAATGTATGTACAAATGGGAGGTGAAAATTTGAGGTGCTACACACGTCACCCTCCTGCTATACCGACCAACCCTCAGTGGTGGTACAAGCCCGAGCTTCACTATATTTATCATTCTGGTGCTCCCAGACATGATGTGGAGAGCTGTTATCCTCTCAAGACCAAAGTTCAAGACCTTGTTAGAAGTGGGATCTTGTTTTTCGAGGACGTAGGTCCTAATGTTAAGAAGAACCCATTGCCGAGCATGCGAAATCTGTTGTTAACATGGTTCAGGGTTGCCCTGGCAAGTATAAGGTCCGATATGTCAGCCATATCAGATAATCTTTGGTCGAGATGCATAGACTATTGTGTGGATACAGTCACTATGAGCATGACCATGACAGCTGTAGTGTATGCACTGTCAACGAGAGGGGATGTCGCCAAGTCAGGAAAGATATCCAAGAAATGCTGGATCAGGGTGTGATCGAGATACTTCAGAATCGTGATGAGGATGAAGTTAATGTTATATCACCTGTTTTTAGAATCCCCGAACCTATTGTTGTCAGATATGATGGCAACAAGAAGAAGGTTTCCCCTACTCTTGTTATCAAGCCAGCAAGCCTAGTTCCATACTCTTCTGACAGAGTTGTTCTCTACAGGTATAACGTTGTTGCGTTGGAACATGGGAAGGAGGTTCCTTTGCCCTCCACCTCTGTTACAAGTATATCTGACGTTAGTGGTGTGACCCGCAGTGGTCGTGTTTTTTCGGCACCGCCGAAACCCCATGAAGACGTGTTGAGGAGAAGAGCTGATGTTGTTGATAATTCTGCCAGTCCTGTGGGGACTTCTTCTTCTTCTCCGAATCCGGCACTTGTTGTTGATAGACCTGCCGTTGTTGCTAAAACTCCTGTCCCTATTGGCCAGAATGACATATTGAAAGAGGACTGTGATGAGATGCTGAGACTCATCAAGAGGAGCGAGTATAATGTTGTAGATCAGCTGCTTCAAACTCCGTCAAAGATATTTGTATTATCTTTGCTGATGAACTCTGAGCCACACCGCGAAGCTTTGCAGAGGGTGTTGGATATGGCATACGTGGACCACGATGTCACAATAGAATAGTTTGATAGCATTATTGCAAACATAACTGCTTGTAACAACTTAAGCTTTTCCGATGCTGATCTTCCCGAGGAAGGAAAAGACCACAATTTGGCTCTATAAAATTCAATGAAATGCAAGGATGATGCCTTGTCTAATGTGTTGGTAGACACAGGATCATCACTAAATGTGTTGCCAAAATCCACTCTGGCGAAAGTTTCATACCAGGGGCCTCCCATGAGGTAGAGTGGAGTGGTAGTTAAGGCTTTTGATGGATCCAGGAAGACTGTGATTGGCGAGGTTGAGCTCCCACTCAAGATAGGACCTAGTGATTTCCATATCACTTTCCAAGTCATGGATATTCACCCATCATATAGTTCCTTGCTTGACAGACCATGGATTCACGAGGCAGGCGCCGTGACATCCACCCTACACCAAAAGTTGAAGTTCGTCAAGAACAAGAAGTTGGTGGTAGTAGGGGGAGAGAAGGCTCTCTTGATAAGCCATTTGTCTTTCTTTTCTTACATAGATGCTGAGGATGAGGTTGGGACGCCGTTCCAAACCTTATCTATTGCTGAGCCTTTAAAGAAAGGAACTTCTTCATTTGCATCCTACAATGATGTGAAGTTGGCCATTGAGTATGGCGCAACTACTGGTTTAGGACAAATGATTAAGCTGGAAGACAATAAATCCTGGGCTGGCATAGGGTATTCTTCAGGAACTTTCAATGAGCGTCGCTTATTCCAGAGTGGAGGTTTCATCCATATGGTCGAAGACCAGGAGGCTGCTGCTATAGTGGATGATGATGCAAAGGAAGATTCTGGCAACTTTGTCATCCCTGAAGGAGTCTGCAATAATTGGATCGTTGTTGATATTCCAACAGTTATCCATAAGTCCATGTAATGTGTTCACTTTTGTTTGAAAACCCTTCTCCCATGCCAAAAGGAGAAGTGATGACATTGTTGGCACATTAATACAATGATATTCATCAATAATTACATGTTAAATGTTTGTTTTTTCCAAATTATTTTCCCTTTTTGCTTTTTGCATGAAATTGGTGATCACATAAAACCCTAAAAAAGAGAATAAAATCAATCTTTTCATCTGCATAATGATTTGCCTTCTTTGAATTCTAAAATCTCTTTTATATCCCAAATTATTATGCAGGTTGATCAAACCCATTGAACATAATGATCCAACACCATCTCCCAACTTTGAGTTTCCTGTATTAGAGGTAGAAGAAGATGATGTTGAAGAGATTCCTGATGAGATTACCCGTTTGCTTGAGCACGAAGAGAAGATCATTCAGCCACATCTTGAGAATCTGGAAACAGTCAACTTGGGGTCTGAAGATTGTGTTCGAGAAGTGAAGATTGGGGCACTCCTTGAAGAATCTATGAAGAAGGGGTTGATTGAATTGCTACGGGAATATGTCGATGTCTTTGCCTGGTCGTATGAAGACATGCCTAGTCTAGATACTGATATCGTGCAACATTTCCTGCTTTTGAAGCCTGAGTGTGTGCTTGTGAAGCAGAAGCTCAGAAGAACTCATCATGATATGGCAGTGAAGATCAAAGAAGAAGTTCAGAAGCAAATTGATTCAGGGTTTCTGGTGACTTCTACATATCCTCAGTGGGTGGCCAATATTGTGCCTATGCCTAAGAAAGATGGAAAAGTCTGAATGTGTGTGGACTATCGAGACTTGAATAAAGCTAGTCCGAAAGATGACTTCCCTCTACCACAGATTGATATGTTGGTAGATAATACAGTTAAATTCAATGTCTTCTCATTTATGGACGGATTTTCCGGTTATAACCAGATTAAAATGGCACCCGAGGATATGGAGAAGACAGCATTCATCACACCTTGGGGAACATTCTGTTATCGAGTGATGCCCTTCGGTTTGAAAAACTCCGAAGCCACGTATCAACGAGCTATGACTACCTTGTTTCATGATATGATGCACAAGGAGATCGAGGTGTATGTTGACAATATGATTGCGAAGTCGAGAACAGAAGTTGAACATGTAGAGCACTTGTTGAAGCTTTTTCAGCGTTTGAGGAAGTACAAACTCCGTCTGAATTCGAACAAGTGTACATTTGGAGTCCGTTCCGGCAAGTTATTGGGCTTTATTGTTAGAGAGAGAGGTATTGAAGTTGATCCTTCCAAGGTCAAAGCAATACAAGAGATGCATGCGCCCAAAACTGAGAAGCAATTCCGAGGTTCTCTTGGCCGCTTGAATTATATTTCTAGATTTATATCCCACATTACTGCCACATGTGCGCCAATATTCAAGATCCTCTAGAAAGATTAGCATCATGATTGGACTGGGGATTGCCAAAAGGCCTTTGACAGTATCAAAGAGTATCTGTCCGAGCCTTCGATTCTGTCTCCGCCTGTTGAAGGGAGGCCCTTGATTATGTACTTGATTGTTCTTGAAAACTCTATGGGTTGTGTATTGGGTCAGCAAGATGAATCGGGGAAGAAAGAGTACGCTATATACTATCTGAGTAAGAAGTTCACCAATTGTGAGTCTCGGTACTCGATGCTTGAGAAAACATGATGTGCTTTGGCTTGGGCTGCTAAACGCTTACGCCAGTATATGTTAAATCATACGACTTGGTTGATATACAAAATGGATCCAATCAAGTATATCTTTGAGAAGTCTGCTTTAACTTGGAGGATTGCCCGTTGACATATGTTGTTATCTGAGTATGACATTGAGTATCGAGCTCAGAAAGCTATTAAAGGTAGTATCTTGGCTGACTACTTGGCACATCAACCAATTGAGGACTATCAGTCAGCTCAGTACGACTTCCCTGATGAGGAGATTCTGTATTTGAAAATGAAAGATTGCGATGAGCCTACGCTCGATAAAGGGCCAGAGCCTGGTTCCCGATGGAGCATGGTGTTTGGTGGCGCTGTAAATCAATATGGAAATGGTATTGGGGCAGTGATTATTACTCCTCATGGCACACATTTTCCTTTTACAGCAAGGCTAAATTTCAAATGCACGAATAATATGGCAGAGTATGAGGCCTGTATTATGGGTTTAGAAGAGTGTATTGATCTTAGGATCAAACATCTTGATGTTTATGGTGATTCGGCCCTTGTTGTTAATCAGATTAAGGGTGAATGGGAGACGAATCAGCCTGGCCTCATCCCATACAGAGATTATGTGAGGAGGATTTCAACTTTCTTTACTGAAGTTGACTTCCATCATATTCCTCGAGATGAGAATCAGATGGCATATGCTCTTGCTACACTTGCTTCGATGATTGTGGTGAAATTATGGAATGAAGTCCCCAATATCACTGTGATGCGCTTGGATAGACCAGCTCACGTATTTGCAGTTGAAGAAGTGAAAGATGATAAGCCATGGTATTATGATATCAAATGCTTTCTCCAAAGTCAGATTTACCCGCATGGGGCGTCTGTTAAAGATAAGAAGACTTTGAGAAGATTATCTGGTAGTTTCTACCTCAATGGTGATGTGCTTTATAAAAGGAATTTTGACATGGTTCAGCTCAGATGCATGGATAGACACAAAGTAGGCCTGTTGATGACTGAAGTCCATGGGGATTCATTTAGTACTCATTCCAGTGGACATGCCATGGCAAAGAAGATGTTGAGAGCAGGCTACTATTGGATGACGATGGAGTCTGACTACTGCAAGTATGTGAAGAAATGCCACAAGTGTCAGATTTATGCGGATAAGATTCATATTCCTCCGACACTTCTGAATGTTATTTCATCACCATGGCCTTTCTCCATATGGGGAATTGACATGATTGGCATGATAGAGTCAAAGGCATCGAACGGTCATCGTTTTATTCTCGTAGCAATTGATTACTTCACCAAGTGGGTTGAAGCGGCATCATATGCAAATATGACCAGGAAGGTGGTTGTGAAGTTCATAAAGAATCAACTTATATGCCGTTATGGTGTGCCAGACAAGACCATTACTGATAATGGATCTAACTTGAACAATAAGATGATGAAAAAGCTGTGTAACGAGTTCAAGATTGCGCATCATAATTCTTCTCCTTATATACCCAAGATGAATGGGGTTGTTGAAGCCGCTAACAAGAACATCAAGAAGATTATTCAGAAGATGGTTGTTACGTACAAAGATTGGCATGAGATGTTGCCATTTGCTTTGCATGGTTATCGTACATTTGTCCGTACTTCAACAGGGGCAACCCCTTTCTCCCTTGTTTATGGTATGGAGCCTGTGCTCCCCGTGGAGGTTGAGATCCCATCAATGAGAGTCTTGATGGAAGCCAAGTTGACTGAGGCTGAATGGGTTCAGAGTCGTTATGACCAGCTGAATTTGATTGAAGAGAAGAGATTAACTTCCATGTGCCATGGTCAGTTGTATCAGTAAAGGATGAAGAAAGCCTTTTATAATAAGGTCAAGCCTCGTGTGTTCCGAGAAGGTGACCTTGTGCTCAAGAAAGTTTTGTCTTTCGCGCCCGATTCCAGGGGCAAGTGGACTCCAAACTATGAAGGTCCATATGTTGTTAAGAGAGCCTTTTCAGGCGGTGCTTTGATACTTATAACTATGGATGGGGAGCATTTCACTCGTCTTGTGAATTCAGATGCAGTCAAGAAATACTTTGCCTAAAATAAAAACAGAATAGCTCGCTAAGTTGAAAACTCGAAAGGGCGACTTAGGCAAAAATGAGCGTCTTGGTGGATTGAAAACCCGAAAGGGCGGTCCAGGCAAAATTTAGAGACATGAAATGAATATGTATCCCGCTAGATTAAGTACCTCACCTTGGGGAAATCTAGGCAAAAAATAGGGATTTGGAAAGTAACTGCATCCTGACAAGACTTTGTTCTACAACTGTCATCTGTCAAAGAATTTCGCTCAGTCATCGTCAACTGAAGCTTCAGATACATTGGATTCAGAGTTGGTGGAGAAATGGTCATTATGTTCAACGTAGCCCTTTTTCCAATATATATCACCAATTTCAAATTTGTAAAGATCTATGGATTTTGCCATTTGCAGACTACCATTCTATCAAATAAATTTGAGCCTTTATCCATTTCTTTGCACTCTTATTTGTTTCTGATCAACAAATGTTTGCATGTTTTAATTGATAAATATCATTGTTTTAAACAAATAAAGTTTTTATAAAATTGTTTTTAAACAAAGTGAACATTCACAATGACTGAAAGGATGAATGGAATGTCCTCGGTGCTCTCCCAAGGATGGTATGATCTCCAAAAGGGTAAGACATTTGCTCATATTCCTAGCATATTTGTATCCTCTTCATCATCTTTCAGGTTGTCACCTCAGCGAGCGCAGAGAGAGGTGATACACCACCAAATTCCCTAGAGAGTCTGGAGTTTTGGTCCTGATTTTTGTAGAGATGTATACCTCTAACATCCTCAGATCCTTAGAGAGTCTGAATCTAGCATCTGTGTTTTATCAAATATATGGTTGTCACCCCTTGTATGGACTGACCTAAAATCCCTTATAGATTGATAAAAATTGATATGCTATCTTTTTCCAAGGAAGTTGGTCTTTTCCTCAGCATGAGTGGAAATCTCCCGCAGATGAGCAGGAATTCCAAGCATGAGTGGAAATTTTTAGTAGGTTAGTTTGTAGCTTATCCCAGCGGATTCGCATACATATTTCCCTCAGCAAGTTTGCTTACCACTCCTCCTCAGTAGGGTTTCTCATATTAGACTTCCCCCAGTTGGTTCGCCAGCAGATTATCTCCAGCGTAATCGCCTGTAGGTTATCCCCAGTCTGATCGCCATCAGTCTTTCCCCAAGGGAGTTTCCTGATCGGAGCCTGATTATTTGTTCTTCCTCCTTCTTGGATAGTTTCCTCATAGCAGGGCTGGTGTTGAAGATGTTTATTTCCTTTCCCCAG
The DNA here is from genome assembly GCF_024323335.1 of Lathyrus oleraceus. Classification (NCBI taxonomy): domain Eukaryota; kingdom Viridiplantae; phylum Streptophyta; class Magnoliopsida; order Fabales; family Fabaceae; genus Lathyrus; species Lathyrus oleraceus. Next base: position 492,527,024 of record NC_066583.1, read on the forward strand.
GGGAGCAGTTGTCTCCTTCTCCTCGACAGAGATTGTTTCTCCAGCAGATATAAGGAAATATGATGATTATTGAAAAATTCTGTTCGGTGGTTGTTCCCCACAGAGTTTCATATTTTCCCCTGATAAGTTCCCAAGTAGAATCTCTTCTACAATGGATCTTATCCATGTTGAATTCCCCGATAGAGTTCCCTCTACTTCGGATCTTTTGTCTGTTCAGCAGATCTCTGGCGATGGCTCTGTAACTTCCCCAGCTGAGACTTTACCTGATCCTGGTTTGGCATTGGAACTTCGAGGAGGCGTGTTGTTTCCTTCCCCCAGTAGAGTGATTCTGTTTCTTTGTCTCTGCAACAGAGATGTTCCTTCAGTGGTTAGAAGTGAATGTTTGATTGATGTGTTTCTGTTTGGTGGTTGTTCCCCACAGAATTTCACATCACCCCTGATAAGATCCCCAGTAGAGTTCTTATTTGACTGATCTTATCCATATCTCTGCGTATTGTTGGAAGATCCCCAACTTTGGTGGTTGTGATCTTTTGCTGATCCCAATAGCGGTCTCTGATCCCCAACGACTCTGCTTGTTCCCTAGCAGTAGTCTTGATCCCCGACAGTGACTCTGCTCGATCCTCAATGGTCATTGGTGTTTCCCGGTCTTTGCGGCTCCCCACCAGATGGATTTTCCCCTGTGGGCCTGGCCTTCTCTTTTGAGATGTTGTACCGGATGTCTGTCCATTGATCTTGGACCTGTTTGTGTTAGATATGTTTGTTTGTCAGCATTAATCATACATAAACCACGCATATACATGCATAATTATAGCATTCAGATATTCATGTTGCATTCTTTGCCATATATCTTTGCTTGTTATCTCCTGCTATTGGTGAAATGCTCTTCCCCAAGCAGATGTTTGTGTCTGATCTCTCCATATAGAGTCATCCCATAGGCAGAAAGTGTCTATATTTCTTTCTATATTCCCCACTGAGTTATGTCCTCGTGGATGGTTATTGCTTTGGTTTCCTCCCAAAATATGTATTGGGATGGAATTACTCCCCTGAGTTATATCCTCATTGGGTTGATTTTTATTTCGTTGTGTCTCTCTAGTTTGTTCCTAGATTGACTCCTTTCTTGTTATTTCCCCTACAGTTCCCTGTGGCTCAGGTGACCAGTTGCTCAGTAAACAGTAATTGTTCATTCTCTCCCAGTGGATCTTTTGTTGGCCTTCTACCCAGTAACCGGTAGTTGTAAGTCCTATTTCCGTGGTTTTCTACCCAGTAACCGGTAGTTGTAAACCCCATTTTTTCCTCTTACAGAGTTAACCCCTGATATTGTTCATCCTAACCAATGACGGGTGCTCTCACCTTTGGTTTTCTACCCAGTAACCGGTAGATGCAATCCCCTCTTTGTGGGTTATCTTTATCCAATATTCGGTATTGATATTCCTTCAGTTTTGTATATCTCCCAGTAGCCGGTGATATATCTCTTGGATAATTGCTTTGATCAAGCAATTTATCCCCAATGAGTCATCTTTCATTTACCCTTGTTTGGTAATGATTGTTTCTCCCCTAGATTGGTCATCATTTTATACCCAGTAGCCGGTATCCTGATGTCCTTTCTTTTCGGTTGATTTATCATTTATTAACCCAGTAACCGGTTGTGGGTAATCTGCCATGCGAGTATGTTATCTATGTTCTGACGGTAATAGATAATATATCTCATGTGCTCTTAAGTCGAAGTCTCTTTCTTCCTCAGTCGAGTAAGATTCATATTTCCTTATGGAATCAAATGCCCATCCTATGAACCGAGTTTGCTTTTTCAGCCCTCCTTTTCGGAATGATGAGTGTATTGGGAATATTCCCCCAATTCATGCCTGGTTGGTCACCTATTATATGCCCAGTAACCGGTATCCCTGGTGTTCCTTCCTTCTGCTCCCTATTATGACTTTTGTCCCCTATGGAGTCGGATTTTTTCTGAGTTGAAGCATACCTTTTAGGTCTTCCTCAGATGATTGGATGATTGATATCTCTCACCCTTATACCGGTCTATGATATTCTTTCTTCCTGAGCGTGTTGTTCTCTCACCCTTATATCGGTGTTTTGATCACATGTCTCTTTGAGCTTATTGCCTAGTAACCGGTAATACCTCACTTGTTGTTTCCGCAGCTGGGTCCTTTTTGGACATCCCCACCTGAGTCCGGATTTTTTTATCCAAAGTATCCTTTGTGGACAGTTTTGTTGTATTGGCATATTCCCTAATACATGCATCTTTGCGTCAGCTCGAGTCTTTCCATTGATTTATTTTCATGGAACCCCTTCGTGTCTCCCAGCAAGTTTCAAGTCGTGACCTGCTCACGCATTTTTACCCTTATTTCTCCCCCCAGAGTCTTTGTCACCCTAGCGAGTGTATTACTCCTTTAGATTTTCAGTTTCTCCTGGTTTCTTTTTCCTTTGTGGACATATATCCCCATAGAGTATTAACTTTTGCATGCATACATTTGCATCATGAGGTCTCTTAGGAACCAAAATTCATTTCTTTGTTATTATTTAAGCCTATTCTACCTCATCGAGACGAAGATTTTAACCTTCATATCTCCGGATAGAATGACCTTAAATAGGGGCATCTGTAAGACCCTAATTTTGACCCTAAGATCCCTCATGGCATCATAACATTGCTCATTTGCATTTGCCTCAAGGATCATAGCATCTTGGCTCCTTTACCCTAGGGTTGGGACTTGTGTGAGTTGGTTTGAGACCACCAAGCATGATTAAATTGTATATTATTGTTTTTCTTATTTTGTTTACCAACCAAAAGCATAAAAATATGTCACTAACATCTTTTTTTTTAAGCTTTAGCAGTCATGTGATCCAAGGCTCCTAGGAAGGCCCTATGCCCATTGAAGTGGCCAGATGAAGATGAAAGCAAGCATGAAAATGGTTCCCAAAGCTCTCAATGATCATGTATGCCTCCCAAGTATCTCAATTTGTCAATTTGGTGAAGATAAACCAAAGGGCATGAGGATTGTTTCCCAAGGAAACCCTAATTCATCTGTGCATTGATTATGCCTTGCTCATGAAACAACCTCAACCTATGATCAAATACAATCAAGAGAAGTTATTTAGTTCATACTTTTATGCATATATGAGCTTATGTGAGTGTCTTCAATCATCCATTCGTCGAGATTTGAAGTTTGGCTTTGAGAAGTTGATCAGTCAAAGCATCTAACTATTTTGAAATCCACTGAGACCTAACCTTTGATGTGTTTGTCAAATGAAGATGATCCCAAGAGAAACAATTTTCTTAAGAACCATATGAACAACTTTCATGTTCATCACAATTTCATTTGAAACTTGGAAAGTCATCATTCATTTCAAAACATTATAGGTCATTTTGACTAAAACCCTAATTTTGGGTCAACTTCCCAAGGACCTAACTCCTTAATGTTTTATTATTTTGAGGTTAGACCAAGTGAATTGGAAAGTTTAAGATGTTTAATTAAATTGGCATGTTGGACAAAATTTCATAATCCCAAAATAAGTACATGTGATAATACAAAACATTATAGGTCACTTTGGACCAAAGCCATTGAAATGTGAAAAAGTCCAACTTTAAGTGCAAATAACTTTCTCATTAAAAATCCAAATGATGAATAATTTAAGTCCAAATTGATTGTCTTGAAAAGATATACAACTTTGATGTTGGAGGTTTTTCCATTTGAGGCTTGCATCATTGAAACATAAAGGCTTGAAGTTGGTCCATTTTGGCAAATTTCTCAAATGTATGTTTTGTACCTTGAACTTCATGGCTAGTTTTCAATATTTTCCACACTCCAAATTAATTTTTCTTCAACATAACATTTGTTCGTTATGTCAAGACCTTTCCAACCATTACCCACATGCTTATGTTTGGATTTTCCAAATGGGATTTTCGAAGAGATGAACAATTATGATCAATTATGCACTTCATGTTAAATATCCATACACAAGCTAATGCCTTGCAATCTGCACGTCCAATTCACTTTGGTTGATGTTCAGCACTCATTTGAAATTGCTTTTGGGCCTCACATGCGCCTGTACAGGCCCATGCATGGAGGACCCAAGTTCATGCATACACGAGTTTGATCACACTTTGCATCAGTTATGGCTATAAATAGAAGGCATGGCTTCACTCAAATCTCAACCTGAAGGTGCCTGAACCTCTGCTGAATTGCTTCCCTAACCTCTCACCCAAAGGAATTCTGAAATTTCACTTCACTTTTCAAGCTTAAATTTCAACTTCCCTGGTTGATCTTTAGCTTCTAATTCCTTAGCCTTGCTTCATTGTCACTTCAAGATCAAGCTGCAATCAAGGATTGGATTAGATCAAGCTCACAAAAGCTGCACTTCAAAGGTTTATACCATAACTGTTTTGCTTCGAATCTCTCTGAATATTGTGCATTGTTTGTGTTGGTTTGCATTTTTGAAGTCCTCGTGTGAGAGGCAAGCCAATGGTGGCTTTAATTTTGTGAATTGGTTAACTTCAGATTGAAGACCTTGTTTTTCAACCTCAGATTTCTTCTTCCATAAGAATCTTGAGCAAAAACTAAGGTCACAGGGGTGATGTACATCACCCCAACTTTCATTTGGTATATGGATCACATGTTTTAGTTGAGGTTTCAAAACCTGCAACTGGTGGCCGGATTATGGCTTCTCACCGGAGAAGACGGTGGTTTCCACCACCGTCCCCATGCGTCCAAACCCTGGCCATTGGATGATGAGTCTCCGATCTAATCCTGGCCTTGGAATGTTATGACTTTATTTAATACATGATGCCACGCTGTTGACTAATGTGTACAATGAGCGCACGCTTCCCAGCCATGTGATCAGCCACGTCAATTAATGAAGTTGGATCTGACGCTTGTGGTTTTTTCTATTTTATTAATTTCTGTTTTAATTTCTTTTATTCCATTTTATTTTAAAAATTCATAACTTCTTTATTTGGAATCACAAAAATATGGGACCAATTGCAAAACATTTCTCTTAAATTCTAGTTTCATAAAATGATTTTTAATTATTTTTGTGATTCCATTTAATATTTTTTGTGAATTATTTCATTTTTGATTGTTTTTAATTCATTTAAAATACTTTTTGATATTCAAAAATGCCAAAAATATTTTATTAACATCTTTGGATGATGATGAATCTATGAAAAATATTCTTATCAATTTCTTAATTGATTTGAGATTTATTTGAGATTTTAGTCCAATTATGTTATTTTTCTTCATTTTTAATTGTTTAAAATTAGTTTGTGTTTTCAAAAAATGTTGAGAAAATTTTTCAAACCTTGTTTGACCATGTTAGACTTATGATGATCCAATTGGACTTATCCAAGTTGATTTGAATTGGATTTGAAGTTTGACCTTTATTTGTTCATTTTATTTTATGTATTATTTTAATTCCAAAAAAATACCAAAAATATGTTTGACCTTTCTTGACTTCTAATCTTCATTACACTTTTGTTTACCATTGATTGATGTTGATTCCATTAATGATTGATCAATGTGTTTTGGTTATGTCATTTGAATTTCAACTTTGTACATTTCATTTCCATCTTCATCTTATTCTTTTTCTTTTGACCAATGAGTTAATGATTTGTGGTTAGCCTTGACATATGAGAGGCTTAACCTTCTTTGATCCAAATCAAATTCATCTTGATCAAAGATCAAGTGAATTGCTTTGTGTCAAAGATAGGTTGCTTCTTGGTCAAGCAAAAAACCTAAAATCCATACAAGGTCATTCTTCTTTTCTTTTGGCATGGCAAGTTGTAGGAGCTTGGCTTACTAGTCATGATCTCTAACTTGTGTTTATTTGCCTATAGTTTTATTGACTGGCCTCAGATAGGTGTGACTACTAAATTAGTCCATTTACGATTGCTTAACATAGCGCTAAATTGCCTTATGGCACACTAACACTAACTACTAATTACTAACTTTTAATTCAAGCATTTAATTCTTGCAATTTACTTTAAGGCAATTTAATTTCTTGCTCATTTATTCATATTGTCTTTTTCTCTTTGCTCACTTGAGATCATGTTTATGTTTATGCAATTTTCCTTTTTCTCACTTGAGCACATTATTGCGTATATACTATTGCCTTGTGCTTGTTTTGTTTTTGTTTGTGTGAACCAATACAAAAAAGGAGAAAGGACTTAGATTTAGGACCTTACATATGCTTAATGGAGTTTCAAGAGGAAATAGGCCTCATGCCTTTAGAATTCTAAAATTGTTGAAGAGCAACTAGGCCTCATGCCTTTAGAATGCTTAATCTTGAAAGTTGAATTGAAATGACTCATATTATAAACTCACTCTTGTCCATTCTTTTTATTGCATTGTGGAACTTTTTGATTTGTTTGTTCTTGTGTGATAGGGATCCTAAACTTGAGCTATTTAGAAGGACCATTGTCATGAGCATCAAAGATAAGAGAGACAAGTTCAAATTGGAAGATCCTAGAAGCTTGATTGAATATTTGCTTGATTGCTTGAGTTAATTGCTTATTGCTTGCTAAATCCAAAGGAAAGGAGCAACTTGGATCATCTTTATGATCTCAAGAAAGGAACTCCAAGGGTTTTATTTCTCTTCCCTCATCTTTGCATGTTTAGGACCTAGCCCTTCTCTTCTTCTCTCCACTCTAACCCAAGCCAAACTTATTTTGTGCAAACATGGACATTGTTTTCAAAACTAGAAACCTAGGCCATATGCCTTTGATTGTTTCAAACTTTTTTCATAACACTTATTTTGAATTGAATCTTAAGTCAACTTTGAATTCCTTTTATGAATACTTCTAATTGGTAAATCCAACTCACTTCAAATTCTTTTGTGGTTCCAATGGCCACCTTTGCCAAAGCTTTTCATAAACATTAGCTATTAGGTTTGAGTTATCACAGTGGTTGATGTAAACCTCACCTTATCCTTAGTGATTGGACTATAAGTCTTCCATACTTATTATAGGATGGATCCCTCACTAGTATGTTGAAGCTCTCCTCACATGGTGGATTGTGGTTTAGGTTGAGTTTTCTCCCTTTGATAACAAAATACCTTAAGGCTTTTGTCAAACCAATTCACCAACTTATTTTTAGATTTTTACCCCGAACTACGAGGTTTTGATCCTACCTTTGTGATGGTACGTAGGCAATGGGTTTATCCATTCAAACAACAAAAATTGTAAATAATTTGTATATTCTTTTCTCATCTCCCCAATCATGTTTGCACAAATATTTTTCACAAATACCAACCTACCATACAACATTTGCAAAAAGGGCTCCCTTAGAGTACTAAGGATGTTTTGGGTGCTTAAAACCTTCCCATTGCATAACCAACCCCCTTACCCAGATCTCTGACATTTTTATCAGTTTTTGATTTGATAAAACTTCTCGGTTTTTGTTCGCTTTCTAACCTTTCCTTTGGATAAATAGAAGTGCGATGGCGACTCGAATCTGGGCAACTAGTTCTCTCCACCTCTGCACATACTCCTTAAACGTCTCTTTGTCCTTCTGAGATAGTGATCTCAATTGATCTCAGTCAGGAGCCATATCCATATTGTACTTGTATTGCTTTACAAACGCTTCACCCAAATCATTGAAAGTGCGGATGCTCTCACTATCCAACCCCATATACCATCTTAATGCAGCACCGGTCAGACTGTCTTGAAAGTAGTGGATTAACAGTTGATCGTTATCTGTTTGGGTAGACATTTTACGGGCATACATCACCAAATGATTGAGCGAACATGTGTTCCCTTTGTACTTTTCAAAGTCAGGCACTTTGAATTTCACCGAAATCTTCACATTTGGCACCAAGCACAGTTCAGCAGCACTCTTTCCAAATAGGTCCTTACCTCTCAAAGTTTTCAACTCCTTGCGCAGCTGAAAAAATTGATTTTTCATTTCATCCATTTTCTCATACACATTCGGGCCCTCAGATGGCTCAGAATGATAAATGGTGTCTTCCACACGAGGCAAGGTATGCACGACAGGCGGTGGCACAGACATGACCGGGCTAGATGTCGGCATAGAAGAAAATGTAGGCGCAAAGCCTTCAGGCACGAAATTGGGAGGAATTCCCCACGTGAATCCGGTAGGCATGTTGGGTGCGAAATGAGCAGTAACAGCAGGCATGGTGGAGGTAGCCACCTCTGAGATGACATTCCTTTGAGGAGGTGGAGTTATAGGTGTTGGAGAAGATTGGCTTTGTGCAGCTAGAACTGATTCCATCATGGCAGTCAGGCGGGCATCTCCTTTTAAATCTCTATTCTCTTGCTAAAGATGTTCCATGATTCGGGAGTGATTGGCGCGAGTATTATATTGATGAGCCAGCTTGGCTGAAGTACAGAAGAAACACCAATGACACATCTGACGAAAGAAAAACCTGCTTATGCAAATGATGCATGAAATGCAATGCTTGATTGTTTTTATTTTCAAGGAACTTACTATATTATTTGCAAATATATATATATATATATATATATATATATATATATATATATATATATATATATATATATATATATATATATATATATATATATATATATATATATATATATATATATATATATATATATATATATATATATATATATATATATATATATATATATATATATATATATATATATATAACAACAATTGCAACGATTTGATATGACCATAAAAAATCTCTTTTATTTATATAATTGGAAGGATTACACTGAGTACAATTTTAGAAACCAAATGAAAAATACAAGAGAAAAGGAGACTAGTCATCCTAAGGATCCCTAACAACAATGTCATAAGATCTGGCTGTAGGCGCGTACTTCCTTCGAATGCATCGAATCTCGGTCTCAAAAGAAGCCTTCATCTGAGTCTTCTCGAGGACAAGCTGGTCAACAATCTTCTTCCAAGCAACGGAAGGCTGAGGCATGCTAGAGGAAGATGAAACCTCTGGATCTCTCTGTCTCTTTGTCACTCGGTCTTCAAGTAGCTCAATAAGCGCATCTTTGTCCTTAGACTCAAGCTGCAACTCCTCATGCTTTTTGCTCAAAGCATGGAAACGCTCTTCCCACATATCCTTCTCTTGCTTCATCTTGGCGAGTGCATATTCCAACTCCTCTACATCTCGGTTAGGGAGAGTTATGGCTCAACCACAACCATAGACATAGGTCTCTCACAAGGATAAGGCATCTTCAATTCCAAAGCTCTCTTATTCACCCAAAATGTGTAAGCCTCCAAAGCTACACAATTGCGCGGACCATGCTCGGATCTTCCTTTCCTATGCCCCTTATGCCAAGCATGCACAATCTTCTGCTTCAAATGTTGGGGATCCTTACCCTCTTGATAAAAAAGAACTTCTAACAAAGTGTTATTAGGTTTGTCTCTCAAGGGGAACCCAAGTTGACGACGAGCCAAAGCAGGGTTGTAGTTAACTCCTCCTTGTGCACCAATGAGAGGCACATTATAAAATTCACCATAACTGTCAATAATCTCGAAACTGCTCAAAGAAAGATCATACCAAACTATATCATCATTAGTGAGAGACATTAGTCTCTGAGACCACTGTAGACATTGTTTGTTCTCCATAAAAGCAGGTTTCTGAGGAAAGTGCGAAATAAACCACTTGAACAGAAGAGGAATGAAACAGATAATAGTTCCACCACCCTTAGAATTATTTAGATGCAAATAGAAGTACATATCACCTAACAAAGTAGGCACAGTATTCCCAATCAAGAAAATTCTGATGGCGTTAACATCAACAAAACCGTCAATATTAGGGAACAAAGCTAATCCATAAATGAGCAACACAAAGATAGCTTCAAAAGCATCCACACTACCGGCTTGAGCAAAGGCAGTAGCTTCCTTGATGAGGAAATCAGATTGCAACCCAAAAAATCCTCCTTTCTTCATCCAACGGCCTCTATCTCAGACTTCTTCAAGTGAAGAGCGTCAACTATAAGATGAGATCTGAGAATCTCTTCCAATCCACTAAAAGGCACTTTGTTAGAAACATGTATTCTTAAGAGATGGGCATACTACTCTAACATAGGCACAAGCTGATAATCCGGAAAAGTGAAGCAACGGTAGAGAGGATCATAGAAATGCACTAACTCACTTAAAAGTCCTTCAACCACATTAGCAGACAAGATAGACAAAAGCTTCTCATTATGTTGTTTGAAGTCCAAGGGATCTAATACAAAAGATGATATCTTCCTTAATTCTTTCAAGTCGGGACATCTGAAACTGTACTTCTTAGTGTTCCTTCGTCCACAATCCATGGTCTGAAAATATTTGCAAATAACACCTCAGTTCCTTGAATTTTTTGTGTGATGAATGTTATGATACGCATGAATGCATGAATGCAACAATCACAGATAAGGGATCACACACAAGGCAAACAAACAAAGGTCAAGGGATGAATCAATTCATTGTCAAGATCAATCATCCATTTTGGTGGATTATGGTTTACACCTTATCAACACCCAAGTTCCAATGATATTGACAAGACTTGAATGTATCAACCAAGAATCAAGGGTTTGTTGTAAGTTACGAGCATGGAGTCTGGGTAAGAACCATCCCAAAGGAGTGAATTAAGGATAAAAACCTGTAGATCATGTTCTAAAAAGTTCCCAGTGTCTTAATTCCATCTATCAGATATTACAAGTTAGGATGACTGACTCATCAACCCATAATATTCTCAAGAGAAACTCGTCTGAGTGTAGTATCGCGTAACAACTGTTATCAAGTCTACACTTGAACAATATCCGCACTACATCCTAAATAGGCCAAGAGGGGTTAAATGTTCTACGGTCCTCAGCTTCTCGGACCCCAAATTAGAGATAGTAATGCCTAACCACAAATACTTGTGTGACATTTCCAAATCCAAAAGGGTTTCCACTGAGCAGATGGGTCTCAAGACAACTTGTTAAGGACTACTCCGCACAAGTCGAACATGACTATACCATCCTCCTATCTCAATTGCACTCAAGTCCGGATTAGAACTTATCTCACCACTCAGAGATTACCAAGCACAACAAGCAGATTATATCATACAAACAAATATACATACATAAAATATACAATTATATTCACACAAAAAAGTAGGCTAAACCCACTGGAGACTACTCCCCAGCAGAGTCACCACTTAATTTCTGTAGCGGTAAATTCATGATCATCAAGCTATGGATAAGCAAGACATCAAATAACAAGAGTCGCCACCGCGCTTTTATTGTTTCCAAGGGAAAAGGGAAAAATACGAACAAAACCCATGAATAAGAAGTTTTCAAATCAAAACTCTTAAAATGCCAGAGATTACAGGTAAGGGGGTTGGTTACACAGAGGGAAGGTATTAGCCCCAAAAGTGTCCTAGGTACTCCTAGGGAGCCCTTTTTTATGTGCATATGTGTTTTTGTAAAAATGATGTTTGCAAACAAATAGAATGGGGGTATGAGAAAGAATTCATTAATTATATTTTTATGTTTGACAAGACCTTCGGACTTTTGCCTACATACCAACATAAAATGAGGGATCAAAACCTCGTAGTTCGTGGTATAAATTTCAAAGCGGATGCATTGATTTTAACAAAAATTAAGTTTGAGAGGCACAAAGGCCTAAAATAGTTTGAGTGAGTTAGTTCTTTTTGGCTTTTGAAATTTTGAAGTCAATTATAGTTAAGTATATTTACAAATTTGATTAAGAAAAGATTTTGAAAATGCAATGGAATAAGGACAAAGTTTCTAGTTTACAATATGGTCCAAGTTTAGAAAAGCAGATACAAGCAAAGAAGATTTTTAAAAGGAGGGAGAGATTTTGAAATTAAAGAAGTGGGGAAGAGATGAAGAGACTAATTCTAAGCATAAATTTAAAAGTTGAGAGTTTAAAAGATCTGGCCAATGGGCTGCAATCCAATAGACAAGAATGTCATATAGAAACCCAAATTCCCTTGGACATTAGAATCAAGCAACAAACAAGGAACAATATATCAACTTGAAGAGCAAGGCATCAAATAAATATAACCACATTCAAGCTTAACAACTCCATGATCTTCTTCAACTTTGCCCATGTAGAAGATGAATTCCACAATGCCATAAGTCACAGGTTCAAAGTAACAGCTTCACAATGATCATGTTGCAGATTAACTCAAATGGATCTCCAATGATGTATCAGATGAAGTTTCAGATTACAAGCACTTGCTTACATGAAAGTTGGCATTGGTCAAGTTCTTTTGCATAGGGAGTGTTGCCTAAATTCTAAGTCCAATTGTCTCAGATCAACCATCAGTCCACAAAAAATGTTTTTAAGGTTTTTTGTTCTTATTATGTACATTAATGGTCAAAGACCACACAAGCAATCACAATATGCACAAACAAAATATATCACAAAATATGGTCCAAGTGGACAAAGTGAAAATGACATAAACATAAATGTCGCACCTCGAAAAAATGGGGATACGACTTCAAAGCGATGTGCAATCGCACGCTCGCACTGATGGACTGGACAGAGTTGCCACCGAACTTTATTTATTCCTAAAAAGGAAAGGGGAAATATCGATAAAACCCAAGACAAAAGAAAGGATAAGATATGGTCATCGCAACCAATATCAGGGTTCGGGAGTCGATTACGCAAGGGGAAGGTATTAGCACCCCTCATGTCCTTTGTACTCAACGGGAACCATTAGGTCAGTTGTGTGCGTTAATGTTAGTTGAAATGTTAGGCTTTTCAAGTTATTGGGTGGGAAAGAAAGAATAGAAGAGAGAAGAAATGTTTTTGGATTTTAACGAAGGACTAAACCTAAGTTTTTTATTAGTGGGCCTGACAAGATTTAAAAATCCTGCTCCTACGTATCTCAAAAGAGAAATCAAGGCTTACGTAGTTCTGGGTAGAAAAATGTTTGTTTGTTGGTCGATTTTAGCGAAAGCTATATTGTGTTAATCGACGGAAACATAGTTTTACCCAAAACAGATGAGGAGTAGACGCATACCACACATCGAACGGATTTATAAATCTACATTCGGAAAAGCGTCACTTATCTCGACTCAACAATTGTGGCCGAAACATTGTTTTGTATCACCTTAAGACAATATATCTTTCATTTATGAAAAGGGTTCTTTGCTTAGTCGCACGACGGCGAAAAAGAGTTTGATTGGTTGGAGGTATTTTAAGTGATGGCGAGAGCTTAGATGAGCGAGATATACATCTCGAATCCTAGCCTCAGGAGTGCACGGTATACACCATGTTCCATTTCCATCTTTATTGAAAGAGGTTAAGATAGGAATTAAGTATTTTGGAGTTTGAAAGACGAATACTTGTGACTTGCAAGCTCTTACAGCTTGGGTCTAGTACTCGGGACTACGTCTGGACATTCCACCCAGGCAGTCTGTTTCTTTCCAATATTGCTAAGAAAATGATTCGAATATTTACGAATTTTTTGAAAGGAAGACGAATATTTATGGCTTGCAAGCTCTTACAGCTTGAGCCTAATATTCGGGATTATAACTGGATATTCCCTCCAGGATAATCTTTTTCTTCACGCTTTATTTAGAAAACGATTTGAATATTAGAGTGTTAAAGAGAAGACGAATATTAACGGCTTGCAAGCTCTTACAGCTTAAGCCTAATATTCGGGATTATGACTGGATATTCCCTCCAGGATAATCTTTTTCTTCCAACTTTGTTAAGAAGATGGTTTGAGATACTTACAAGTGTTTTGGAGAGAAGACGAATATTTATGGCTTACAAGCTCTTACAGCTTGAGCCTAATATTCGGGATTACGACTGGATATTCCCTCCAGGTAATCTTTTTCTTCCAACTTTATTAAGAAGAGGTTCTGAATATTAGAGTATTAAAAGGAAGACAAATATTTATGGCTTGCAAGCTCTTACAGCTTGAGCCTAATATTCAGGATTATGACTGGATATTCCCTCCAGGATAATCTTTTTCTTTACGTTTTAGAAAAGGGTTTGAATATTAGAGTGTAGAAGGGAAGACGAATATTTATGACTTGCAAGCTCTTACAGCTTGAGCCTAATATTCGGGATTATAACTGGATATTCCCTCCAGGATAATCTTTTTCTTCACGCTTTATTAAAAAAAAGATTTGAATATTGCACTTGGTTTAAGAGAGGTCAATTGGTACCTGATCAAGGTTTAATTTAAATAAATTGAGACAAGATTTTAACTGAAATTGGAATGGTTTAAAATGAATTGAATTTAGACATGATTTAAATTGAAATTGAAGTGGTTTTAAAATGATTTGAATTTTAAAATAAATTAAAGTTTGAAAGAATAATTGAATTTATGATAAGTATTTTTTTTAAATGAATTGAATTTTAAAATAAAAAAGTAATTTAATTTTTGATAAGTATTTTTTAAAATGAATTGAATTTTAAAATAAAAAAAATAATTTAATTTGTGATAAGTATTTTTTAAAATGAATTGAATTTTAAAATAATAAAAAAAAATAACTTAATTTATGATCAAAATGAAATCCAGTTCATAGTTCTTTCTACTACCACCATATTAATCAACACTCCAATCATATCTCTTTCCTCTAAATGTTGGTATTACAGAACAAAATCCTAAATCAATCCAATTTTGATTTTCTCCTTAAACCGTTATTAACTCGACATCGAGAAACAAGGACAACCTGTAAAGAACAAAACTTGAAACAAGAGGTCAACATTCGTCTACAGTTTATTTGTGGATAACATACTCAAACTTTCTATTTCACATGATAACGTAAACAAAACTAATAAGCACGAATCGGTCTCAATCTCAGTGGTTTCCAAACAAACATCATAACCACAATGATAAACTTCATTCGGAAGTGAACACGGTCAAATTTACAGCAAAGAAAATGGACTGTTTGAAAGAGCCAAAACGCAATATCATTGTACTTTTAGTGCATGAAATCATATATGGAAATCTATCCACACCGACTCGAACAGAGAAACGAATGCGCAATAATGGAATAATGGAGATGCAATATAATCAATCAACATTTTCGGACTCAAATCCAACATAAGTACGACATTTTCGGACTCCAATCCAACATAAGTACGAAAGAACATGAGCAATCTTAACAGAAAGTAAACACAACAGCTTTATAATTCAAATACAACAGCAAAGTAAACACATGAGCAATCTCGATTCGTTACCGTCAGTGGGAAACTGCTAGTGTAGCGTTGATCTAGCCACTGCTGTGTGTCGGTAACTTCCATCAACTATGGAACCTGTAACCTCAATCCTTCAACCTGCATCTGAGATGGATCACAACCTTCAATCTGCATTTGAGATTCACCAGTTTACAACCTTAAATATTCACTCTTCAAATTCTCTCAATCTTTCTCTAATCCTTGAAATCCTCTGCATCGCCATCATGTCCATCGGACGAATAAAGATCTAATGCAACATCTGTGTAAATAATAAGATCAGGGTACTTATCCTTGAGCAACCGTATAGACCGAGGCACTAAACCACCTTCATTATATGCTTCATCTCCTGTGGGGGTCTTCAAAGCATCTGGAATTTTGGGGAAGAGCACAACACTGTTAACACCAACATCCCGTGCTTTTGCAACCTCTTCCAAGAGTCTGTGTCTCCAACCAAACCTGTAGCATCTGGACATAGCCCTAATAGGGGTATCCTCCTTACCTTCATGTATAAACAGTGGATGTACAAAATTCGTAGGTGATAGAGTTGTTTCCTGAAATGCCGATCTAAGCACAGGCGATCCTCTATTACGGCGGGGACACCTTTGAATTGGAAGTGAAGGAACGACTGGGGTTCCAGCCGGTGTAGGCGGTGTAGGCGGAAAAGGAAAGAGTTCGTCGGTGAGATTATGGAGGATTTGTGAGCGGAGGGTTTGGTTTAGGAGGAGATTGTTATGTAAACGGTGGTTTAGGGTGAGTGGAGAAGATTGAAGGGTGGCGGCGGAGAGTGAGTGTGTGGAAGATTATGAAGCGAGGAAGATGAATGTGGCGGCGGGTTAGGGTTTTTTTTAGTGAAGAAGAGTATGAAGTTGAGTGTGCGGAAGATGGGTGGCGGGTTGAGGTTTAGTGGCGTGGAAGATGATGAAGTGAAGAAAATCAAGGGGTGAAGGAGGCGGCGGATTTAAGGTTTCGTGGAGTGAAGAGGTTTTCTCACGTTTTCAGAAAGAGAGATATCTTAATGAGAGAGAGGATTAGGTGGTAGATTGTATGGAGGCGGGTAGAGGTAGGTTGAGAGAGGACGAAGGTTTGTGGCTTCGTGAGGAAGATGATGAAGGGTGGCGGCTAGGGTTTCGACCCGTCAAGAAGAGGAAAGATTGTTTCACTTTTATTTTTATTTTCTTTTTTTTTCCTTTTCAGAAAAAGATCTCTCTTCATCAGAGAGTCAAAAGAGACGTTGAGACTGCCCCTTTTGTCTCCTAAGCATCTGTTTTTTTTACTATGTGCTTCATTAACTTTTGTTTTTTTTGGGTGATGTGTCAAAGGGTCATTGGCTGAGGAGGATAATTGAGGATAGGGATCCATGTGTTTTTCAATTGGGATCACTGATTAATTTGAATTAAAGGCTACGATTGGACCAAAGAAACACAACATTGTTAACCAAATTAAAAAATGCCTAAAATATCCCTTCTAGAAGCTTTAATCAATTTAAATCACTTAAATTAAATAAATTTCACATTTTTATATAAACATGATAAAATTAAAATGAGAGCATGATTATACCTATTTAATTTTTTTGATTTTTCTGACACAAGAATGAAAATAAACGGATTTAACTTGAATAAAAATCAGGTGCGAAATCGCTCGAAAAATTAAACTGAATGTACCAAAATAATCAGTGTGAAATAAACTTATTGGAAAAATTCAGCGTTTCTTTTAATTTGGAAATAAATTTTGACCGATTAAACAGACTTGAGCTGATCAGAAAGGGGCCGAGAAATTAGCTGAAAAATAAATCGAGCATACCAGATTAAACTACGTAAAATGTAGATTAATAAAATTGATGTCTAGAAGCTTGATTTTGAAATTTCTCGTCCACTGATTTGACGCACATCCGTTGATTAATTCAACCGGTTTGTCTGTAGATCCGAAAAAATTATTTCGACTGATATTTTAGGCACTATGCGGTATGGAATGTATGGTATGCTATGTAGACATGCAATAGCTATGAGGAATGTATTGAATTGGCGATTCAGGGTTAAAATTGGGGTATGACAATAAACAATTAGAATGGTATGAATAATGGCAAATGAATAAAGCTTAAAAATAAAGTGCATTAAAGTAAATCACTTGAAATTAAATGTTAGTTGTTAATGGGTTAGAAGTTAGTATTGCTTTTGCTTTTGCTTTAAGTCATTCTTTGGAGAACACTCAACCCACTTATCACAAGCATGAATCCTTGAACCAAGACATCTTCCAAAGGAAGGAAAAAAGGTCAAGTTGCCACACAATACCATGAAAGAGGGGAGACTTACAATCTCACTAGCTAAAATGTTATGCCTTTTGTGTCAAAAATTTAGCGCTATGTTAAGCAATCGTATTTGGACTTATATAAAAATCACAACTATTTGAGGTCGGGCAATAGAATTTTGGTGTTAATGCATGTTAGAGACATAGTATAATGAACTATGCTCATGAAACCTACCACACACAAAAAGAATATGCAAAAGTGGGAACCTAATCTCATCCATACTTATGTTGATTTTGCAATTAACTAGCCTTAGGATATAGAGACATTATAGGTCCATGACATGAATGCATAAAGAAAAGGAATAAGATGAAGAGGGAGGGGAAATAGATCAAACTCAAATTGGACAAAGGAGGACTTTTACCAAATTAAGATCATTCATTCATTTTGGGAGATGGAATGTGCATTTCATCAATCCCCTAAATCCAATGATCTTAATTTAACAAAGTCAGATCAACCTTGACCAAGACCCAGCAACACAAGTCAAACTTACAAAGTCAATTAAAATGGCTCAACATAATTATTTGGCATTTATTCAATTTTAAAATACTAAAAATAGTGCATTAAATTAAATATGGTTGGTCACTTTCCTAAAACCTCATCAAAACACCAAAAAAAATGGCCATGAGATTTATCATAGGTCAAACAAGGTCAAAGGACCTTGGAGAATAAATTTCAGAATTTTTGGAAACTTAAAAGTATTTTTAAATAATTAAAAATATTCATAAAATCAATTAAACCATGAAAAATATTAATAATGATCCAAAAAATAATTTTAATTCAAAATATGAAAGAGGATTTTATTTAAATTTTTTTGGTGAAATCTCATATATTTTGGATCAATATTAAAATTAATATGAATTAATGAAAATCAAAGGAATAAAATGAAAATCAAAAATTACAAAAAAAACGTGGACCACTTGATCTCCCTCATTAATTGAGGTGGCAGATCAAGTGGCCACAAACGCGCGTTCCATGATGGAACTGAGTTAGCGCGCCACACAAGTGGTAATCAAAACCAACGCTTGTGATTAAAACATTTTGAAATGGATCAATGGTTCTGAACCGTGCCACCTCACTGCCGGAGCCAAAGGTCGGTCACCTTCTCAGGAGAACCTCGTCGGACTAGTTCAATCATCACCATGACTAAAATAAAAAAATAGGACATGATCTAAAAGAGAAAATGGCGTAGAGCACGAATTTGACCTCAATTTTAACTAACTCCAAATATATAGAAAGATATGAGGAGTTGAATTTTGAGGTGTGTTAACTGAGTTGCTTCGATTTGATCTCAAAGCAACTCAATCTTCTTGCCTACATTGGTATGACTTCAGACAACCAAAGATCCAAGAGAGTTGATGGGAATTGAGTGAGAATCGAAAAGAAGAAAAAATCTAGAAAATACCTTCAATGTTGTGTAGAACTTGATCTCTCTTGCTTCAATTCACGTTTAATCTTGCTCCAATAGCTTGCAGAAGTGGATTAGGATTGGTACAAAGCTTTGGATCCTGGAGTTTTTGAATCTCCGAACAGTGAGATTCAAACTCAATTTTCAAGTGAAAATTATCAGGTTTTCCTTTGAATTGTGAGGGTTTGAAGAGTGGAGGAAAATCTGGCGCGCAAGGGTCCTTTGAAATGAGCTTAGAGGGTCTCTATTTATAGCAAATTGAAGTCTTATTTGCACACTTGAAATTTCTTCCAAAATTGGCAATGCAATCTTCATGCTTGCATGGGCGTGCACAGGCCCATGAAGTAACTCACTAAGGTCAAAATTCAACTATGATGAAGTCTGAATGAAGCTTGAATGACAAGACAAAGTGAAATGATCATTTGAAGTTTTATTTTTCCAACTGATGCAGGCTTGTTAACACCATGTGCAGCCCTAGCAAACCTCATCCAAAATGAAAGAATTAGGACTCTTTGGAAAGCTTAGATCAAGAGGAATAACTCTTATGTTAAACACGTTTCCATTTGGAACTTGGATCAAGGTGAATTTTGAGGTGGAAGTTTGGAAATTTCAACATGTTGAAAAAATTTCAAAGTGTCAAGTCATATACTTCAATATTCCACATTTCTTAACTCTTTATGTGAGCTCCAAATGAGAAACCTGTATTCATAAAAGTTGTAGCTATTTCAAAAACCTTAAAAATGGTCACCAAATTGACATCATTTGGATTTATAATGAGAGCGTTATGCATTTTTGAAGTTGAGGAAAATCACTTGTTCAATGGTATTGGTCCAAAATGACCTATAATGTATCCTCATATCACATGCTCATAAAATTTGATTTATCTTTCTCTCCAAACATAAACGTTTAAGTGGACATCTCGAACTTTATTGTGAAACATGGAAATCTTTCATCTCATAAAAATTGAGCAAGTTATGGCCTTGGGAAGTTGACTTTCAAATTAGGGTTTAGACAAAATGACCTATAATGTTTCAACATAGAAAATGACTTTCCAAGCAAAATTAGCTCTAGACCTAAACATTAAATTTGTTTGGAATGTCATTTAGAGTAACTTTTCTCTTGGGAACATTTTCATATGATGCAAATTGTAGGAGATAGGGTCTAGGGAGACCCAATTTTGATTAGATGAATTCATCTGGCCAACCACCATAAACCAACTTGCTAACTTGCAATTCCCTGTCTTTTTAGGCTCATGGTAGATCATATATGCATAAGATGATGGCTTTTTAAGTATCCCCTGATAAATTTTATCAATTGGTGAAGAATCTTGTTGAATAAGTTACTCAAGATACCCAGACAAACTAGGGTTTCCAATGCAAACCCATTCCAAACTCTTGAAGAATATTTGATCAAAATAACATGTAAAGATCATTGGTACTCATATATGATGCTTAGAGCCATTGTGGGAAATTCCTTGGTTGTGCTCTTAGTCATGAGGGTCTTAAACCCTAAATGTGAACTTGATAGATCAAGGGTGATCATGCCCTACCTACAAAAGAGTTAGGCTAATACAAAGACATATTTTTGGTATTTTAGTTGGTAAATGATAAAATACAAAGCATGATACAATCATATGGTGCTTGGGGTGATCTCTCCTAAAAAACCCAATGAAAGAGGGGTAAGGAGGATGCCAAGGTATGATCCCAAAGCTAATGCATATGATGAAATTACATGAGGGATCTTAGGGTCAAAATTCGGATCTTACAACGAGGAAAAATGGAATGAGTTTTTGTGTTAAGAAATGAAATGCACGAGGATTAAAAAATGTCTTTTATGCTTTTGTTCAATTTTATTTTCAAGGAACTGTGTTAGATTCCTTGTTATTTAGCAAGCATTCAAAGAGATCACGGGGAATAAAACAAGAATGGAACCAAACTTTTTGTACAAAAGATCTCAAAATCCTTCATTCATTTAATTCACAACAGAGTACAAGGATTGAGTACAAATTCTTTCAAACATAAAGGAAAGTACAACATAAAAAAAAGGTCAAACTGCAGGCTTCTGTTTGTTGAGATCTTCCAACTCTCCCTTGAACCTTTTCATCATGTCTTCACAAAGATAAATAAAGTCGTCCACTGAAGGAAGGATGTTGTCATCGTCTAGGTCTTCCAGAGCACATCTTAGCATCAAAGGCACATCCTTGGCCATGCCATTGCAGAAGTCTATCAAACTAGAAAACTTGTCTTGATACTCATTTCTTTGTTCATGTAAAAAGTGGATGGTTTCCTTGCAGGCTGCCAAACTAGCATTCACATTTCCCTTGCATTCATCCAATCTTCACCTTCTCGTAGTAAAGAGTCATATCGGCCTCTCCAGTATCACTCCCACTCATTAGCATTCTCAACCTCTTGGCACTTTCTATTCCACATATCAGGTGTAATCTAAGCAGCAGCCAGAGCACTGTCTTTACTGCGACATTCTCATTCTACCCTTTCTTTTGATTCACGGGATGAAGCACTAAGTTCTTCTATCTCAGCCTCAAGTATCTCTCTTATCTCCTTCTTTTGTTTTGTGGCGAGCCTCCACCATTTCTCTTTTTCACGATAATCCCTCTCAGCCTCTTTCAGTTGGCTTTTGACGGTATTCAAGCAACTGTCAGCCTGATCCAACCCATGCTTGACTCTTTTTCTCTTATACTCTTCCTTATCCAATTTTTCCATATTTACCTGAAGCTGTGTTTTTTTCCTCTTGAGTTTCCATTTAAACTAATTCTTTTCATTAGTGACCAGGTGTAGGTTATTCAGTAGCTCTTCATTTTCCTTTGTAAGTTTCTCTAAAGAAGCTCGGAGTCCTTCTGCCTCCTCAATTGGGAGATGAATAGGTTTAGGCTCGGGAAGAGGACCATACGTCTCTATTTTGAAAGGCATCTTGATTGATCTTACTCTTTCTTTTATCCATTGAAAGTATGGCTCTTTGGTGATGCAATTATTCTTTCCTAGGTCTACCATACCTTTCCTGTTGACCTTTTCCCATGCCTTCTTGATTCTTGCAAACAAAGTCGGATTCTCAACTCCCAGGTCATGCAGCAAAAAGGCTTCCAAAAACTTCTCCTCAGGGGGTTCCTCCATTGGGTACCCAAGTTGTCTCATGGATAAGACTGGATTAGCATTAATACAACCTCGAGTACCAATAAGTGGTATGTTGGGGAAGCCCCCACAACTGGATATGGTTTCTGTACCATCATACTCCCTAGAGTACCAGGAAATATCGCTGAAGCGAAGTGATCCCAACCTCTGGGGCCAACTAGCATCCTTCTGATCCACAAAAGGACCCCTATTTGGAAGATGGGTTTAATACCATGTGTACAATAGAGGGTGCAACAAGAAACCATTCCTCCCTTCCTTGCATTCCTCCAAGTCAGATAATAGAACACATCAGCAAGAAGGCTAGACACTAGATTCTTCGTGAGTAAGATGCCAATGGAAGTCATGTCTACGAAATCATCGAAATTTAGGAACAAAACGATTCCATAAATAGCCAAGGAAATAGTAGCGTAGAAAGCCTCCCAGCTTTGGGCTTCCAACAAGGTGTAAGCTCTCTCTATAAGAAAATTTAGTGGAAACCCTTTGGTATTTCCTTTCACTCCCATGTTCACAATAACCTCCTTCTTATGCATGTGAAGGGCAGCGACTATAACTTCATGTTCCAAGGTCCCTTCGACACCCATAAATGGCAGTTTGTTTTTTATGGGAATACCAGCAAGATGTTTAAATTCCTCCAACATTGGTGCTATTTGAAAATCCTGGAAGGTGAAACATCTCATTGGCGAATCATAAAACTGGGCCAAGGTCAAAAGTACCAGTGGGCCTGCTTCTTTGTTCAAGAGACTGAGCAGATTGCCATAATCCTTCCCAAAGTTGATCTTGTAGACTGGATGAAGCTGAGAAACCAATTCTTGTAGACTGTCTAATTTAGGATCTTTGAACTTGTACGAGTACATGCTCCTCTTGTTCGATCCCATACCCTCAAAATGGTCTCTTCTAGGTGAGGTCTTCGTATTGTCCCAATGAGGAAGGCTCCTCGTGGGCCAATACTACACAACCATCGATTCCAAGGTTCTAAAAAGGTCCCTAGAGTCACCGATTCAACATGAAAACGTTATCGCCATGACGAAGGCTCGTCGGACAATAACATCTCCAAGAGAATCTACTCTAGGCGGGATCTTCGTATTGTCCCAATGAGGAAGGCTCCTTGTGGGCCAATACTACACAACCACCATCTTAATTCTATGTTTTTTTCTCAAACTCGGGTAGAGAGCATATCTCACAAAGTACGAATAATTAGATATCCCCATAAATGCCAATGAGAACCAATAATAAATTACATATAACAAATATAATGATATGTCAGCAAGAAGAAGACAAATAAATCAAACAAAGCTAACACTAAACACAAATAAATCTAAGTTAGGCCTGACTCTCTCTAGCCTGGAGCTAGCAGTCATCCCCAACAGAGTCGCCAACTATCGTATCTCAAAAAACGCGACCTTTCGCGAGGCGCCCGCATGCTCGCGAAAAAGTTGTTCGAACAGAGTCTCCACCGAACTTTATTTATTCCAAAAGAGGAAAGGGAAAATATCTATAAAACCCATAAAAAATAACAAAAAAGAAAATGGTCATCGCAACCAAATTGGGTTCGGGAGTCGATTATGCAAGGGAAAGATATTAGCATCCCTCACATTTGTTGTACTCAACGGGAACCACTTAGTTAGATTTATGATAGAGTGTTAGATAATGTTAATTGCTATCTTCTACTTACTGAGTGAGAAAAAGAAAGGAAGAAAAGAGAGACTTAGGGTTTTTAATATTAATGTGCCTAACAAGATTTCGCAATCCTGCTCCTACGTATCTTCAGGTGCTATGAAGAACTCAAGGCATACGTAGTTCTGCCCAAAGAGAACTACTGGGTGGATTGCTTTTAAAGAGAGTGATGCTTGGATCATATTTGAGCGATTAAACCTTTACTTGTTGCTCGCTCTTGGAGGCTTAAGTCTTTGTTAGTTTCTCATCAAAATAGATGTTGCATATTCTTTTAGGAAAATGTTTTTGGGGTCGCACAAGGGCGGAAAACAAGTTTGATGAGTTGAGTGTTTTGTTGGATAACAATTACTCGAATGGCCGAGTAAGACTACTCGTATCCAAGTACTCGAGAAGAGCAATAGAAGGCTCTAGACCATCTCCCTTTTCATCCTTAATTGTAAAAGGATTTAAATAATCTTTAAGTGTTTTGGACGGGCGACAAATACTAGAATGTCCGAGTAAGGCTACTCGTATCCAAGTACTCGGGGAAGGGAATGGAAGGCTCCAGACCACCTCCTTTTTCGTCCAAGTTTATTATGAAAATGAGTTTAACTTAAAGTTTAATTATGAAAATAATTTGGATGTGGCGGGGGTTATAATTTTTTAATAGATGATAATTGCTTGAATGACCGAGTAAGGCTACTCGTATCAAGTAATTGGGAAGAGGAATCGAAGGCTCAAGACCATCTCCCTTTTCATCTTTAATGAAATGGTGTTTAATTGTGATTAATTATTTTAGATTTGATTTGGGAAAAGACACTCGATGTTGGATCACAGTTTTTACTCTTTGCGTTTGAATCGAAATAGAATGGGATGTGTTAGTTGAGTAGCGCCTAAGAGGGGGGTGAATTAGGATCTTTGAACACTTTTTCCGGTTTATGAAAAACTTTGTTCTTTCTTTTCTGGTTATGTTAAGCGATGAACGGTAAAGTGCGGAAAGATAAAGAACACGAAGAAATATCCTGGTTCCCCTCACAGATCGAGAGTACTCCAGTCCCCTTTCAACATGAAAGAGATTTCACTATCTGTTATGACTTGTACACGACATACACAATCACCAAGAACAACATCTTGTGATTCTCCAAGTTGATATGAGAACAATCCTCTCAAACTCAACTCTCTTGCTTCCAACAATTCTGGACAGCAAAGTGTTTACAAAACACACAATCTTATTTTTTAACAACTCTAAAAAATAAGATATGGATTACAACAATGGTTTGAATGTAAAGTTTGTAGTATAATGATCACTCAAAGTGATATATCAATATGCTTGATCTTCTCTTCCAATGAAAATAATTCACAACACAAAGATATTAGATTGCTCAAGAGTTTTCTGTTTTGAATGATATGAAAATATGCAGAAAATATCTTGAATGAAGGTTTAAAACAATAAGTGTGAATTCTGAAAATTCTAAGAGATTGATTGAAAGAGGTGAAATTTGAATTTGAAAGATCATGTATTTATATGCACATAACACCTCAAATGAAACATGGTAATATAAGAATCATGAACAATTGTCAAAGATGAAATGAAAAGATTCCATGAAATGGTGCATGAAGAGGTGTATGAACAACCACTGATTTTTCAGAAACGCACAGTGGTAAATCGATTTACATAATGGGTAAATCGATTACCCTGTTGCAACATTTAAAAAATTTCAAAATCTTCCAGTAATAAATCGATTTTCCTAAGAGGTAAATCGATTTACCTAGTTAAAAAACTTAAAATTTCGCTTCTGGAAATGTAATGCTCCAGTGGTAAATCGATTTCCCTAAGTGGTAAATCGATTTACCTAAGTGAAAAAATTAATTTTTGCTTTTAAAAAATATGTAAGCTTCAGTGGTAAATCGATTTCCCTTATAGGTAAATCGATTTACCCGGTTTGAAAATGAAAAATATGATTCTAAGACATTTTCCATGCACTATGAAAAGTTATGCAATAGCCATATAAATACTTGAGCATCTAAGACTTTAGTGTAGGAAAGTATTCTCATTATACCTTCTTGAAGTGAAAAGCTTAACTTCTTGAATCAAGATGCTTTATCATAGAATAAAATCTTTGCCTTCTTGTTGCTTGGAATTTTATCTTCATCAAAAACATTCATCACAGAGAAGCTTGACTTCACATTCTCCCCTTTTTTGATGATGACAAATAATCCTCTTTGATGCGTGCAATTTCCGGAAACAAAAACTTCTCCCCCTGAGATGTATAACTCCCCCTAAATTTGATAAGCTTATGATCATGTTGACTTGATCATCTTGAAGGATATTTGTATTATTTGTACCTTAGGAAATTCACAAGCATACAAGCATAATTCATAACACATTTCTCCCCCTTTGACATTATCAAAAAGAAGGGAAAGATGGGTGAAAGATAATCACATGACAAATATAAAATAGAATATATGGCATAACTTGTAAAACAAGCACAAAAAGAGAAAAGTTTCAGGGGTAAATCGATTTACATCATGGGTAAACCGATTTACCTAGTTCAAAATATGCCAAACACGAAGAAAAAAAACAATGTTACTGTTTTATGTTGAAATCGATTTACAGCATGGGTAAATCGATTTACTCAGTGCCAAAAATGCCAAATACAAAAACCAGTGCTACTTTTTTATGTGTAAATCGATTTACATCATGAGTAAATCGATTTACTCAGTGGAAAAAGATAAAAAAAACACATACTTTTAACAAAGATTCATGCAAGAGACGCCCAATGAATCATGTAAAAGAAAGGAGTAGAAGTGGAGATCCATGAAATAAATTGCAAATGTAAATAGATGAGTTGGAAATGTATGTGCACGTTTGATTATTGATATGTTTTTTTCCAAATTATATGGCACATTCATCTAGAATCCCAATTTCCCTTCAAATTTTGTAAAATGGTTCTCGCGCCAAAGGTTTTGTGATGATGTCGGCAAGTTGATTATGAGTATCCACAAATGTGACTTCGACATCTCCTTGAAGCACGTGGTCACGAAGAAAGTGATGCCGAATGTCAATATGTTTGGTTCTTGAGTGCATGACCGGATTATTTGTAATGTTTATCACACTTGTGTTGTCACAACAAAGAGGAATGCATCCAAGATCGAGTTCGTAGTCACGAAGTTGTTTCTTAAGCCAAGGTATTTGAGCGCAACAACTACTCGCGGCTATGTATTCTGCTTCAGCAGTGCTTATACCAACACATGCTTGTTTCTTGCAAGCCCACGAAACTAATGCATTTCCAAGGATGTGACATGTACCACTAGTACTTTTTCGGTCAGTTTTACATCCTGCATAGTCAGCGTCAGAATAACCAACTAAATTGCAAATACTACCTTTAAGATACCATAGGCCGACATTTGTTGTTCCCTTGAGATATTTCATGATTCTCTTAACAGCGGTGAGATGTGATTCTTTTGGATTGGCTTGAAAACGAGCACAAAGACACACACTGAACATAATATCAGGACGGCTTGTCGTCAAACAAAGTAAGGAACCAATCATACCTCGATACTATGTTATATCAATCGAAACACCTGCTTCATCTTGATCAACATAAGATCTGGATCCCATCGGAGTAGACATTGCCTTGCAACTATCCATGTCGAATCTTTTTAATAACTCTTTGCAGTACTTTGATTGGTTGATGAAGATGCCATCTTTCAGTTGCTTAATTTGAAGTCCAAGAAAATAATTCATATTACCCATCATGGACATATCCAATTATCCTTACATCATTGATGAAAATTCTTCACACATTTGTTTGTTTGTTGAGACGAATATGATGTCGTCAACGTAGACTTGAACCAATAAAGTGTTATCTTTTATTTTCTTAATAAACAAGGTTTTGTCAATTTTACCTTTTTCAAATCCCTTTTCACAAAGAAAGTTGCTGAGACGATCATACCATGCTCTAGGTGCTTACTTTAGGCCATAAAGAGCTTTCCTCAACTTGAAAACATGTGAAGGATTTTTGAAGTCTTCAAAGCCCGGAGGTTGTTTGACATAGACTTCTTCATTGATGTATCCATTCAAGAATGCGCTCTTGACATCCATTTGAAATAATTGAAAATTTAATGAACATGCATAAACAAGCAATAAACTAATAACTCCTAACCTTGCAACCGAAGCGAATGTTTCTTCAAAGTCAATGCCTTCCTCTTGATTGTATCCTTGGGCCACCAATCTAGCTTTGTTTCAAAAAATTATACCATTCTCATCAAGCTTGTTCTTAAACACCCATCTGGTACCTATGATGTGTTTATCACTTGGCCTAGGGACAAGTTCCCAAACTTGATTCCTTTCGAATTGGTTTAACTCTTCTTGCATAACAATTATCCATTGATCGTCACCTAAGGCTTCATCAACTTTGGAAGGTTCAATTTGTGAGACAAAAGCCATATTTAAGCATGCATCTTTCAGATTTAATCTTGTTGCAATGCCTTGACTAATATCACCAATGACTTTATCAATTGGATGATCCCGATGAGTTCTCCATTCCTTAGGTAGATCATTATTATTATTATTTTTCTCATCTTGATGTTTTGGTTGATCACCATTGTTTCCACTTGAAGTATCTATTTGAGGAACTTCTACAATATCATCATCATCATCACACAAAACAATATCCTCCTTTGAGGGGTTAGATTCATCGAAAGTAACATGCATAGATTCTTCAAATTTTAAAGTTATTTTATTATATATTCTAAAAGATTTACTAGTAAGAGAGTATCCAAGAAATATACCTTTGTCAGACTTCTCGTCGAACTTACCTAAATTGTCTTTGTCATTGTTGAGGACAAAGCATTTGCACCCAAAAATGTGAAAGTAAGATATGTTTGGTTTCCTTCCTTTGAAGAGTTCATAGGGAGTCTTTTTCAAGATAGGTCTAATTATAATTCTATTACTTACATAGCATGTCGTGCTTACCGCATCCGCCCAAAAATACTTTGGAAGATTTGAGTCGCTTAGCATCGTTCGTGCAAGTTACACAAGTGACCTATTCTTTCTTTCCACCACTCCATTTTGTTGAGGAGTCCTTGGTGCCGAGAAATTATGATAGATTCCATGTTCTTCGCAAAACTCTTCGAAGGAGGCATTTTGAAATTCTCCACCATGGTCGCTTCTTATGGAGGCAATAGTTAGAGATTTCTCATTCTGCATTTGCTTCGCATATTTCTTGAATGCCTTGAATGCATCATTTTTCTACACTAAGAAGAAAGTCCAAGTGTATCTAGAGAAATCATCAACAATAACTAAAGCATATACATTACCTCTGAAGATTCTTGTTCTTGATGGACCAAATAAGTCCATATGCAACAATTGTAGTGGCCTTGTAGTGGAAACCACATTATTTGATATGAAAGTTGATTTGGTTTGTTTCCCTTTTTGACATGCATCACAAAGTCTATCTTTGACGAATTTTATCTTAGGCAAACCAATGACAAGATCATGCTTTATAAGTTTATTCAAATGTTCCATATGAATATGTGCGAATCTTTTATGCCACAACCATGACTCATTATTGTTTACCATAAGACATTTTACCTTCAAAGATAAATCATCAAGGGAAATCATAAAAATATTATTAGTTCTTGTACCTTTGAGTTTTACCTCATGAGAGACTTCATCTTCAATCAAGCATTCATCTTTGGTGAACTTGATTTTGAATCCTTTGCCGCAAAGTTGGCTAATGCTTAGAAGATTATGCTTTAGTCCTTCGACATAAAGGACATCTTCAATGGATGTGAAAGGTGGTGCTCCAACTTTGCCTATGCCAAGAATTATCCCTTTGTTGTTATCACCATATGTGACATAACCCTTGGCCTTCAATACTAGATTTGAAAATTTGTTTATGTCTCCCGTCATATGCTTGGAACACCCACTATCAAGATACCAAAGATTTGATGTGGTTTTCAAGCATACCTACAAAACAAAGTTACGTTTTTTAGGTACCCAAATTGCTTTGGGTCCTTCATAATTAGTGCCTTTCTTTACTCATACGTAATGCCCACTTGCTACGCTAAAGTTTCTAACATAGCATGTATTAGGTGTATCGCCAATTATTCCGGAATAAAAACAAGTAGGTTCAAAATTGCTTCTATATCTAGGAACATAAGATTTATTTTTAGAAAATCTTTTTATTTTAGGATAGTGATGAACATTTTTTTGCCTTGTTCACTTTCTCTTTGGTTGGTTGGTCATTAGCGTTAACAAAGACAGTTTTGTTCGAACTTGGCTTGGAAAATTTTGAATAACCAAGTCCACTTTTGTCATTGGAATATCTTTGTTGGCTAAGGACACCTTCCAACCCAATTTGTCATTTTTCATACCTTTCAATAAATCTTTTTAATTGGACAATTTGGAAAGAAAGTGATTCACAATTTTTACATACAAAATTCTATTTTTCACTAATCATCTTTTGTTTTTCATCGTTGACATCTTTTTCAATTATCACGATTTTTTCTTCTAAAGACAAAATTGTTTTCTTTTGAGATAATATAGTTTTATACAGAATTTTGCATTCTTCAAGAAGTTCATTTATAGCACCTTGTGCATCACTATTGAAAAGATAAAACTCATTACTAACCTCATCTTCTTCATCGTCGGAATGGTGCGAGGCCATTAATGCTAGATTTGCACATTCGTCGGTTTCTGATTCAGATGAAGAACTTATCTCATTATCTTCCCATGCAACATATGCCTTTTTATTCTTGAAATCCTTCTTGCCTTTAAAGCCACCTTTCTTTGAGAGTTTCGGACAATCTGGCTTTATGTGACCTTGCTTTCCACATTCATAACATGTGACTTCTTGCGTAGATGTGGAAGCCTCCCTTTTCCTGAAATGTTTATTTCTTTTTGCATAAAAGGGTTTGTCAGTTTTACTAAAAAACTTACCAAGCCTTTTAACAAGGAGCATGAAATTTTCATCTTCCTCCGATACGCCATCATTTCTATCTTCCTTTGAATCTACTTTTAAAGCAGTTCCTTTGGATTTCTTCTCTTGATTTTCATGCTTTTTGAGTCTTCCAAGTTCAAGTTCATGTTCTTGGAGTTTTCCAAATAATGATGCGGACGTCATAGTGGAAAGACTTTTCTTCTCCGATATGGCCGTTACTTTTGGTTGCCATTCTCTAGTCAAGGATCTAAGCACTTTAAGGTTGAGATCATCATTTGTGAAGGTCTTTCCAAGAGCGATTAAGTGATTAGTTAAGTGAACAAATATTTTCTGTAAAGCAACGATGGATTCTCCGGGCTGCATTCTGAACATTTTGTATTCTTGACTCAATGTATTTAATCTGGATCTTTTGACTTCAGTGGTTCCTTCGTGAGTCTCCACCAAGGTATCCCATATTTCTTTCGCAGATTTGCATTGAGATATGCGGAAGAACTCGTCCATACTTAATGCACTTTGAAGAATGTTGATGGCCTTCTTCTCATTAAGTATTTTCTTCTTATCGTATTCATCATACGAACTTTTGATCTTTAGGGTGCCAACACCATTGATCACACTTGTTGGATTATGCGGACCATTTTCAACGGTTTCCCAGATACCAACTCCTTGTGCTTCTAAATGTGCTTTCATGTGGATTTTCCAGAAATCGAAATATTCTCCAGAAAATAGAGGTGGTTTGTTGCTACTACCTCCATCTTTAAAAATCGGGTTTACGCTTGCGAAAGCCATTGTCTGGATATGTGGAGAAAGTTACCAAAACCTGTTCTAATACCAATTGTTAGTTGAGTAGCGCCTAAGAGGGGGGGGGGTGAATTAGGATCTTTGAACACTTTTTTCGGTTTATGAAAAACTTTGTTATTTCTTTTCTGGTTATGTTAAGCGATGAACGGTAAAGTGCGGAAAGATAAAGAACACGAAGAAATATCCTGGTTCCCCTCACAGATCGAGAGTACTTCAGTCCCCTTTCAACATGAAAGAGATTTCACTATCTGTTATGACTTGTACACGACAGACACAATCACCAAGAACAACCTCTTGTGATTCACCAAGTTGATATGAGAATAATCCTCTCAAACTCAACTCTCTTGCTTCCAACAATCCTGGACAACAAAGTGTTTACAAAACATACAATCTTATTTTTTAACAAAAAATAAGATATGGATTACAACAATGGTTTGAATGTAAAGTTTGTAGTATAATGATCACTCAAAGTGATATATCAATATGCTTGATCTTCTCTTCTAATGAAAATAATTCACAACACAAAGATATTAGATTGCTCAAGAATTTTCTGTTTTGAATGATATGAAAATATGCAAAAAAATATCTTGAATGAAGGTTTAAAACAATAAGTGTGAATTCTGAAAATTCTAAGAGATTGAATGGAAGAGGTGAAATTTGAATTTGAAAGATCATGTATTTATATGCACATAACACCTCAAATGAAACATGGTAATGTTCTGAAAGAATCATGAACAATTGTCAAAGATGAAATGATGCATGAAGAGGTGTATGAACAACCACTGATTTTTTAGAAATGCGCAGTGGTAAATCGATTTACATCATGGGTAAATCGATTACCCTATTACAACATTTAAATTTTTTCAAAATCTTTCAGTGGTAAATTGATTTCCCTAAGAGGTAAATCGATTTACCTAGTTAAAAAACTTAAAATTTCGCTTCTGGAAATGTAATGCTCCAGTGGTAAATCGATTTCCCTAAGTGGTAAATCGATTTACCTAAGTGAAAAAGTTAATTTTTTCTTTTTAAAAATATGTAACATTCAGTGGTAAATCGATTTCCCTTATAGGTAAATCGATTTACCCAGTTTGAAAATGAAAAATATGATTCTAAGACATTTTCCATGCACTATGAAATGTTATGCAATAGCCATATGAATACTTGAGCATCTAAGACTTTAGTGAAGGTAAGTATTCTCATTATACCTTCTTGAAGTGAAAAGCTTAACTTCTTGAATCAAGATGCTTTATCATAGAATAAAATCTTTGCCTTCTTGTTGCTTGGAGTTTTGTCTTCATCAAAAACATTCATCATAGAGAAGCTTGACTTCACAGAATGATTTGAAAGTTTTAAAAATGACGGAGAAGTGGATATGAAAATGGTTCTAATTTTTGTGTGTGAAAGTTTCTCGACGTTGGATCGAGTATTTTTTTTGTTCTTTTCTGAAAAAGGTTGATTTTAATCTTGGAATTAACAATCAGCTAATATAGTAAAGTAAATGAAAGAGATAAATTTATTATATACTTACGGGAATGGGGGTACAATTTATCGAATGGGGATACAACACAATAATAAATTATACAAGCTTTGAAAGATAGTTGTAAAAATAAAGAATGTCGTTGTAAGAAGACCCAAGAGAAAACCAAGGGACTCGAAGTAAAAAACCCAAATTTAAACTAAGAAATTTAGTGATATGTTAAACAATCGTAAAGCGATTCATGTATGAATCACCCTATCTGAGGCTAGCCAATAAAACTCTATGCGTGTAAGCAATTTCCGAAGTTAAATTGAATTTTTAACTTCAAAATAGCTACGCATATGTGAAAAATCGATCGGACAAATAAATCAATTTTTTTTAACAATTTAAAATAAAAAATTTAATCAATAAATAAATACAACAATAATAAATAAACAACAATACTAATCAAATAATAATTATAACAATAGTGATGATGATAAATAATAAAACTAAATAATAATAACAATAGTAATAAATAATAATAATTATTATTATTATTATTATTATTATTATGATAATAATAATTAATAATAGTACATAAAAATACATAATAATCAATAATAAAATCAATAATATTAATAGACAAAAAATAATAATAATAAATAATAAACAACAATAATAACCAACAATAATGATAATAATAATAATAATAATTATAAATATGATAATAATAATGATGATAAACAATAATAATAATAATAATAAATAGTATATAAAAAATTAAATAATAAGTAAGTATACTAATTAATGATAATATAGTAATAATTATAGTAAAACACAAGAAAAAAAAAGAAGAAAAAAAAAGAAATGTAAATATAACACAGTTAGATGAAAAGAAACACTGCTCTCACTCGTTGACCTTTTCTCACTTCTTATTTTATTTTATTTTATTTTATTTAAAAAAATCTCTAATAGTCATTCCCATTGTGACACTTGTCACAAGAATTAAAGATTATATATATATAATATATATATATATATATATATATATATATATATATATATATATATATATATATATATATATATATATATATATATATATATATATATATATATATATATATATATATATATATATATATATATATATATATAAGAAAAAGAAATGTAAAAAAAGGAAAGAGAGAAAACGTCTTCACATTCAGTCACAACATATTTCTTTCTCTTTCACTATTCATCCAAATTCAATAAAAAAAGTTTCTCACAATACAAACTTTCAACTAACCAAAGAACAAACACATTAAAAGCAACAAATCTGAGGATGGTGAGGTTACTGATTTGGAAATGAAATGAAAAGGAGGAAGTTCCGACGAGTTTGAAGTGATGCGGCTCTACGATGATTTGCAACGACGGTTTTGAGGCGGTTCACGAGATCGTTACGGTTTATGTTGAACGTGGTTGTTTGGTTGTGTGGTCGGATTATGGAGCTGGTCGGAGGTGGTTTTATGGAAACGAGTTGATGTAAGGTTTCTCGGTGGTTGTCGAAAGCAGGGGGAATGGTCGGATCTCCATTTCCTTTCTCTTTTGATTTGCTCTATTTCTGGTTTTGTGTTGTTAGAGTAAAGTGTGAGCTTTGAGTGGTTGTGGTGTTAAGGAATTGTTGCGTTTCTGACAAGAGGTTGGGTTGAATATCCCGATGATGAAATGAAGGGAGTAATGGGACGGTTGTTGGGTGGTGCTTGGGATGGGGTGGTGTTTGAGATGAGAGCAAGTGAGTTTTTCTTGAGAGAGAGAGAGGTGGATTATGAAGTTCTTTTTGTAGAAGAGGAAAAATGAAAGGAGTATATGTGGAGAGTGATGAAGATGATGAATTTGACGTTTTATGATGTTGAGCTGAGGAAGTGGAGTTGCAACATGTAGAAAGAGATGAGTCTTCTTCTTCATGCAAGAGTGAGTTGACTTTTTTCTCTTGAAAAGTTTCTTTCAGTGATCATTATATGTACTATACTGAAAAAAAATTATGTGCAAATGGTGGGGGGCTCACGTGTGCATGAAGAAAATATTTATTGGACTGTGTTTAGAATTTCCTAGTAAGTAAAAACACATTTTTTTCAACTCCCAAGATGAGCTGTCCATGTGGTTCAAAGGGTGGATGAAATATACTTGTTTGATTTTTTTTAATAATTGAATAATATCAATAAAAATAAATAAAATAAAATTTAAAAATACAATTAATTCTGCTAATTAAATTGGCTAAAAAAAATAATCGGATAAAAATGAATAAAAATTTGACGAAAAGAAAAAAAAAAGTCATAAAAAATAAACTGAATGCACCAAAATTATCAGCGCGAAATAAACTTCTCGGAAATATACAAGTATTCATCAAATTTTGAAATAAAAATCGACCGGTAAAGACTCAGGCGGATAAAAAACGCGACAAAATATGTAGTCGAACAAATCAAAGGAGCACGCCAGAATAAACTACGCGGATCATAGATTAATAAAATTGATGTTTGCAAGCTCAGTTTTGAAATTTTTCGCCCGCTAATTTGACGTTCAGTTGAGAAACGGTGCGACCGGTTTGTCTGTAGATCCGAAAAATTAACCTGGCTGAAATTCCAAGCATTATGCGAAACTAAATGCATATAATGACAACTATAAAATGCAAACATATGGTGAATGCACTGATTCACTGACTGAATAAATACGAGCGACAATCAGACGCAAATGAGTCGCCCTTGGACCATTTGCTTCTCATTCTCAAACACAAACAAAACCCTATACATATTCAGACAATGACAACACTCTTGATTATCACCCTCTAGACCTCTGAAATAATATGCAACAAAATAAATTATGCACTGGGATTCGAGAAATCAAGTCTTTTGACTTCTCAATCAACATATGACTGAATGAATTTTATTAAGATCAGATAAAATGCTAGAACTCTTGACTTTTAATCTAAACTTTGATAAATGATTTTAATTGATGAAACACACGACAAAATGGATTGATTGATGCTATACTGATGTAGGAAAAACTCAGGGTAAAATTTAGGGTATGACACCATTGGTGTAAGAATCGATACTAAAATTGTCATCAGTGTAACAACTAATGTTAAAACTCTGCCATCGGTGTAAGAACCGATGCTAAAACCGACATTAGTTTAAGAACCGATGTTAAAACGACAATGCTTTAAGAACCAAAATAAAATGGAAGCAGTGTAAGAACCAAAACAAAAAAGTCATCAGTGTAAGAACCAAAATAAAATGGCAGCGGTGTAAGAACCTAAATAAAATAGTCATCGGTGTAAGAATAGAAATAAAATGGAAACAATGTAAGAACCCAAATAAAATAGTTACGGTGTAAGAACCGAAATAAAATAGTCATCAGTGTAAGAACCAAAATAAAAAAGTCATCGGTGCAAGAACTAAAATAAAGCTTTCATCATTGTAAGAACCGATTTAAAACTATCATTATTGTAAGAACAAATTTAAAATTGTCATCGGTGTAAGAACCGGTATAAATATTGAGATATAATCTAACCTGACTGGTGATAAATTTTGATGAACTATAAGGAGCCTAGATCTACATGGGCCCACCAGGGGAAAAGATTGAGGATATCCTATGAAGATAGTACACTGAGGAAACTCCTTCGAAAAGTCTTACTGAGGACCTCCACTGAGGAAATTGGCTTGAGAAAAGCGACTTGCAGAAGATACGATGTGAAATAAGATGAAATGTGGCTTGGGAGAGATGCCTTTATTGGTGAATGGAAATACAAAGTGGACTCATTGGGGATAGAAATGATCAACTAATCTAGTAGCTTGCACTGGTAGGCTAGTCAACAAGTGATGTCTGTTCTTTGAGAATAATCTTCTAAAGAAACTCCACCGAGGAAGACTACTGGCGAGATTCCTTATGGAAGATTCAAAAGAAACTCACTAAGGAGTCTACTGCCGAGACTTGCTAGGAGATACCTATTGTCGAGGTTTACGTAGAAAATACCTTATGCCGAGTTTTAACTAGAAAATCTACTGCCGAGATTTGTTAGGGAATCTACTGCTGATATTTAATAATGAAAATATCTTCTACCAAAGTTTAATAGGAAATCTTCTGCCAAGATTTTCTAGGGAATCTACTGTCGAGATTCAATGATGAATATATCTTTTGTCGAGGTGTACTAGAAAATATTAGGCCAATATTTAACTAGGGAATCTACTGTCGAGATTGAATGATGAATATACCTTCTTTCGAGGTTTACTAATCTTCTACCAAGATTTACTAGGGAATCTACTATCGAGATTCAATGATGAATATACCTTCTATCGAGGTTTACCAGGAAATATTCTTTCAAGATTTAACCAGGGACTCTATTGTCGAGATTTAATGATGAATATACCTTATGCCAAGGTTTAGATGGAAATCTTCTGCCGAAATTTAACCAGGGAACCTACTGCCGAGATTCAAGGATGAATATACCTTTTGTCGAGGTTTAATGGGAAATCTTCTATCGATATTTAGCCAAGGAATCTACTATCGAGATTCAATGATGAATATACCTTCTGCCAAGGTTTACTGGGAAATCTTCTGCCGAGATTTAACCAGGGAATCTACTATTGACATTCAATGATGAATATACCTTCTGCCAAGGTTTACTAGGAAATATTATGCCGATATTTTCCCGGGAATATACTGTCGAGATTCAAAGATGAATATACCTTCTGCCAAGATTTAATGGGAAATCTTATGCCAATATTTTCTCGGGAATCTACTTCTGAGGTTCACTTTGAAAAGCATGGAGTGGGTGACTATGCCAATAACGATTGTCTTCATATGCGCATGAAACATGGTTCATGATGTGTTTATGATTGAATATGCTTCACTATGAATTTTGTTTGATGCATGAAATGCTATGGTTACTTGGTGTATTACTTCACACTTGTGGGTATACTACATATACAATGATGTGTAAAATGTAATGATTGATCAATGCAGGTATGCATTAGAAATGCATGAAGTGTGATGACTAATCAATGCAGGTATGTGTTAGAACTACATGAACTATGACGACTGATAAATGCATGTATATGTTATAAAATGAATGAAGTGTGATGACTGAAGTGTTATCAATGAAGATTGAGTTTTAGGATAAGTTCCAAGTGGGACTGGTCTTTTGTGAGATTCTGAGCAATGTTGGGTTTTTGTAAGGTGTCAAGCAATGTTGGGCTTTTGAGAGGTGCCAAACAAGGACGAGCTTTGGGATTTTAAGGCGCTGAGTGAGGTCGAACTCTTTGATTGTAAATACTTTTTTACTATACAATATTATCCTTTTTTAAAATGCTAAGTGAGGTTGGGCTTTTTGTAGGTATTCGGTGAATGCCAAGTGAGGTTGGGCTTTTTGAGATAAATGCTAAGTGAGGTTGGGCTTTTTGTAGACGGTTATGTTACAAGACTTTTTATGATGCTAGATTTATACTATGGGAATATGCCATATGAATGAGATGATATGCATTGTTTAACGCTAGAGAAATGTGAACATGATTGATGCAAGATGATGATTTATACGGTGACTTGAATTCTTCCAACAATGCCCCTATGGTGGGTAATGGATGAAATGGTTTCTTTGTAGCAAGGTTTCTTCGTCGAGGGATGTTTGATGAGAGATAATTTCCAGCATGATTTCTCAACAGTTGTTTCAGACTCAAGGTTTCTTCATAATAAAACATGCACACATGACATAACATAAGGGTAAGGTTACCTAAAAAATCCAAAACCAATCCCTAGCTAAGTCGGTGACAGCTCTCCGACTAGGCTTATGCCTTTCTTACCATTCATCTCAGTGAGTCTATCTTACAAGCATTCCCCAACTAAACTAGTTATAATCTACAAGTAAGCTTATTTCAGTGAGTAGGCTTATTAACTTCCCTAGTAGACTTCCCCCACAAAGTCTCATTTGCAAGATGCTCCCCGACAATTCTTTCTTCTGAGGAATTATGCTAGAACCTTCCCCAACGAAGAATCATTCTAAAGATTAACACTAATACGACTGTAAGCAACCTTGCATATCCCTAGGAAATCATTTTTCTGCGTACTAATCCCCACATTAGTAACAACCCATCTATTTCAATCCCCGCATTGGTTTTTCTTACTCCAGCCCCGAGTTGGTCGTATCTCTTTTTCAACTAAGGTATTGATCCACATGTTGGTAAGAACCTTGTTTCTCCCTGGCCTCGTCCAGAACATCCATATATCTCTAGTCCTTCTGGAAATTTTCCCATTATCTGGTCTGTTTTGATATTTCTCCATTATCTCGTCCTTTTGGAAATTTTCACATTATATGGTATGTTCGGAAATTTCTCCACTATCTGGTCCGTCTGGAACTTTCTCCATTATTTGGTCAGTCCAAAAATTTCTCTGTATCTGGTCTATTAAAAAATTTCTTCATTATCTGGTCCGTCCGAAAATTTCTCCATTATCTGGTCCTTGTGGAAATTTTTCCATTATTTGGTTCGTCCATAAACTTCTCCATTATTTGTTCCGTCCATAAATTTCTCCATTATCAGGTTCGTCCGAAAAATTCTCCATTATCAGGTCCTTTCGGAAATTTCTCTATTATCTTGTTCATTCAGAAATTTCTCCATTATCAGGGCCTTTTGTAAATTTCTCTATTATTTGGTCAGTCCATAAATTTCTCCATTATCTGGTCCATCCGGAAATTTCCCCATTATCGGGTCTGTCCGAAAATTTCTCCATTATCTAGTCCGTCCTGAAATTTCTCCTTTATCTGGTTCATTTGGAAATTTCTCCATTTATCTGGGTCGTCCAGAAATTTCCCTATTATCTAGTCCGTCCGAAAGTTTCTCCATTATCT
This sequence comes from Lathyrus oleraceus, assembly GCF_024323335.1. Lineage (NCBI taxonomy): Eukaryota > Viridiplantae > Streptophyta > Magnoliopsida > Fabales > Fabaceae > Lathyrus > Lathyrus oleraceus. The sequence goes on from NC_066583.1 coordinate 492,566,760, forward strand.
TGTCCGTCCGAAATTTTTCCATACATTTGGTCCGTTCGGAATTTTTCCATTATCTAGTCCGTTCAGAATTTTTCCATTATCTGGTCCATATGGAATTTTTCCGTACATCTGGTTTGTCCGAAATTTTACCATCATATCTGGTCCGTCCGAATTTTTTTTCATTTATCTTTGGCCCGTTCGAAACTTCTTCATAATGTTTGGTTCGTCCAGAACCCTTTTCAGTATCTGGTCCGTCGGAAATTCCTCTACTATATCTAGTCCATCTGGAGTTTTTTTCATCATTTCTGGTCCGTCCAGAATATTTCATTATCTCTGGTTTGTCTGGAATCTTTTAATTATATATGGTTTGTATGGAATCTTTCCATTATATATGGTCAGTCCAGAAACATTTCATCATATTTGGTCCATCCAAAAACTTTTCATCATATCTGATTCATCCAGAAACATCTCTGGTCCGTACTGAATCCTTTCACTTCTATCTGGTCCGTCTGAAAATCATTTCATTATCTGGTATGTCCTAAAATCTTCCCATTTAATCTAGTCTGTCCAAAAATAATTCCATTACCTGGTTCGTTTGGAAATCTTTCCATTTAATCTGGTCCACCAGGAAATTTTCTATTAAATATGGTACGACCGGAAACCTTTCCACTAAATTCGGTCCCACCAGAAATCTTTCTTCATTACCTCTGGTTCATCCAAAACCCTTCGATTATATATGGCCTCGTCCAGAACCGTTTGAATTACCTCTGGTCTGTCCAAAACCCTTCGATTATATCTGGCCTCATACAGAATCATTTCAATTACCTTTGGTTCGTCCGAAATATGTCAATCATCTATGGTTCGTCTAGAACCTATCAATCATCTCTTGTCTATCCGAATCATTTCAATCATCTTTGGTCCATCCAAGCATCTCAGATCCGTTCGGAACACTTCGATCTTCTCTAGCCCCGTCCAGATTTCTTCATTCTCTCTATGACACTTGTCCATCCCGTTCTTTTTGGCGTCCTCGCTACATCCAAGCAGAAGACCCGTTTCATTTTGTGTCCTACCAAAGGATCATTAGGTCAAAATCAAGATTTAAAGGTACAACATTAGCCTGTGGATGGGTGTCTGCCCATAAATCCTCAGCGAAATTAGTCCTTCATACAGTTTTTTCTCCTAAAGGACAAAATAAGGGTATTTCGGTATTTAATTATCCTTCACCACAAACGTGCAAAGACTTCGTCTTTTCATACTCCCGAGTTAAAGGGTAATTATAGGTTTTAATCATATTATATTTCAAATAAAGGAGATAGCCCATTTGGTAGTGAAGTGAGAATTCAAGGAGGTAAAACATAAGGCCCCGAGTTTGAATCTCACCTTTTACGTTTTTGTGCATTTTTTCTTTTTTATTAGTTCTAACTTTATTTATATTATTGTTTGCAAAATCACAAAAAACCAACAATTATATTTTTAATTTTAATATTACCTTTTTTAAATAATATTTTGTTTATTTATTATTGTGCACTTTTATTCTTAAAAAAACGAGTCATTAGTTTTTGTTCCATTTTATCTTGAATAATTGAAATAATCCATTTGATAAAGACTAGTGTGTAAGGCGTGGCAAGCATGAGGTCTCGTGTTTGAATTTTGTTGGGACTTTTTATGTCATTTTTTAGTTTTTTCTCACTTTTTTAGTTTTGTTTTATTTTCTTTTTCCTTTTCTCTTTTTATAATTATTATAGTTATTATTATTATTATTATATTTTATTTTTGTTACTATTTTAATTATAATTATTATTATAAAAAAACTATAAAAAACTTTTATTATTTATTAAATTAATTATTATTAAGTGCAGTGATTATTATAAAAGAAACTAAAAATATTGTTATTATTACTTTCACTATAAGTCCCATACCATATCCCAATTACCCTCAATCATAAAAAGTTTATGAAGCTTGAAGTTATTCTAACTTATATCAGCTAAGTTCTTGGGCTTTTTAATAAGCACTATAATGTAATCAAAATTTATAGTCAGAGGTCTCAAGACTTTCTCAATCTTTTGCAAATTATTGATTAATTTACCATATACCTTTATTTGGTTCGTGAGTAACACTAATCTTGAGAAGAAGTCAACATTTGATTCATCTTTATTCATTTGTGTTATCTCAAACTGATTTCTCAGCGTCTGCAACTTCACCCCATTCAGTTTTTCATCTCTTTCGTACATGTTCTTTAACTTGTCTCACACTCCTTTAGACATCTCTTATTCAATAATTTTCTCGAACACGTTAGGATTCACACATTGATGAATCAAGAACAAAGCTTTTACATCTTTCTTTATTTGTTCCTTTTGTGCAGACTTCTTAACATCATTTTCATTCTCTTATAGTGTAGGTACTCCATCACTCACGATTTCAGCCACATCTTGAAATTTGAAGATAACCTTCATTTACGCAATTCACCTCTCGCAGTTCTCACCTTTGAAAATCGGTAGATTCGCTATAAATTGTGTTGATGTTGTGTTACTGTTTGCCATTACAGATTCTCTCTAAATCACAATCGGGCTCACTGATACCATTTTTTTTGGAACAATTAGGATTTTCAAGAAGAATGAAGAAGAAAGGGAGAGATAAGAAAGAGACAAGTATATTGTAAAAAAGGAATTTGTTGAAGTAAAAGTCATAGTTTTAATTTGATTTACAAATTCGCCTATATATAGGAAACAAAATATATAATTTACAAACTGTAGTATTTGACTTTGTCGAATACTTACTTACAGACTTTAATACTTACATGTTGTATTCGACTCTATCGAATACAACCATGTTGAGTACATCTTGCCTACTAAAAGACTGAATTATATCTTCTAACAATGGGCACGAGTTGGATAGCTTAATGGATATCAACAAATACAACAAAAAGATATTTAGTTACCTGTTTCTATACGAGCACAAATATGGATTTGATGATACTCATATCCGTGGATATCTATTTCTGTTAATAATTAGCAAAATTACTTAAATATTAATTTGTTTAATCTAAAATTATTATTACTATGTTAAATATGAAATTATTATTATTAAAATGAATGTGATTAATTTTTGTTATTATTATTATGTGTTCAACTTGAAACTATTTATTTGTATTTAAAAGATGATAACTTTACTTGTTAAAATAACAATTAAGGTGAAGCAGAGTCAGGAACAACAAATCCCTCTATGATAAGCAAATTCTTTTTGCAAATTGGTTATTAGGGGTAGTAGTTCCTACAAAGGATCAGACTAATGACGTATACAATACTTGAATTATCGATGTAGATGCTACATAGTTGGTTCTCATCCTTCAGAGACTACGAGTATAATAGGAGCATCTGTCAACAAAAGGATCACCCTAAGATGATCATCTCATGGCTATTGAGAACGAATGAAATCAGATGGTTCCATTTCTCAATCTTTTCGACCTAGGTCCCTTCCGTAGGAGCAGGTCATAAAGGTTGAGAAAAATACATAATTCACAACCACTGATGAAGGATTCCTCGAAAAATTCAGGATTACTAGTCCTTTTGAAAAGTCCAAATCGAACGCATTCGGTCTTATGCATACGCGAGGAAGGAAATACTAAAAGAAAGAGGAAGATATATATATATATATATATATATATATATATATATATATATATATATATATATATATATATATATATATATATATATATATATATATATATATATATATATATATATATATATATATATATATATATATATATATATATATATATATATATATATATATATATATATATATATATATATATATATATATATATATATATATATATATATTATGATTTAACAAAGATTTTATAAGGGTCATATTTTTTTCGACCATTTAAATAAACAAGAAAGATTGTTTGTGAATGACATGAAGAAGTATATGACGACACCAAAGTTTACATTAGAAGCATTGAAAGACCAAAATACAAATAATCTCACATGTGAATATAAAGCATATGATATATGTCGTACCCCAATTTTGTCCGGGCATAATTTCTTTTCAAAATTAATTTCAGTTTCATTTTTGCATCATACACATAACATGACACACATTTGCATCATGAATAAATGCCGGAAATATCAATCAGAGGAAATATTTTTGAGAATAAAAAATCGATTGAAGTGTCAAAATTTGAAGAAAAGACTGTGATTTATTTAATTTTTCGAATAAATTGTACTCAATTTTTAATTGGTAATTTTCCTTTTTTTTTTTTTTAAATTAAAATAATTAATTAGTTTTTTTTTTTTTTATATTAGTTAGATTTTTTTAAAATAGTAGTTTTTAAATAATAGTTAGTTTGTTTATAAATATTAGTTAGATTTTTTCTTTTTTATTTTAAAATATTAGTTAGATTTTGTTTATACTAATAAGTTAATTTTAGTTTTTAAATATTAATTAGTTTTTTATGTTAGTTAGATTTTTCTAGAAATATTACTAAATTTTTGTTTATAATATTAGTTAATTTTCTTTTTTTATATATTAGATAGAATTTTTGTAATAATAATAATATATACTCTACATTGGATTCCCTTAACACAAAAAACAAAAAAACAAAAAATAAATAGATTCAAATTCCCCAACGTCTCTCTCCATCCACTACTAACAAACCTGCCCCACTAAAATCCCACTACCTCTGCTCTCTCGTACCAAGAAAAAGACAAAAAGAAAAAATAATAAAGTCCCTCTTCTCTCTCTCACACTCGGACAATTCCCACTGAGAAAACGTTTCCCCTCTCACACAATTCCCCAAGCCTCTCACACACGCTCAGACTTTTCCTCTTCACTCTCACGCTAACTAGACTCTCCTCTCTCACGCTGCTTCCACGCTCTCAACCTAGCAACCTCTCTCACAAAAAAGCACTCTCTCACTCTCAGACTCATATCTCACAAGAAAATCCCTAAAAACCCTCTTCCTCGCCATTACCATTCTTCTCCACTAACCCACAACACCTTTCATCACTTCATCCGCCGAAACCCAAATCCGTCTCCTTCATCTCTCAAAATCACCTCCCTCCGCCTTCAAAACCCTTATCGCCGCCGCCACCATCTTCAACCCCTTCGCCCTCACCGGAAATCACCATCCACCTTCAAAATCCCAACATTCACCTTCCATCAAACCGACCGCCATCACGATAAATCCCTTCCGCCTCCACCGTTAACTCTCAAACCACCACCGCGATTCCACCCAAATCCGGTAACCCACTCCACCGGCGAAAACCCCACAACCTTCTCCTGGCCGCCGATTCCAACCTTCAAAACCCTTTCGCTCAAACCATCCCAAAACCCTCATCGGCGACTTCCACCTTCCACCCTTCGCCACCGTCGAATCTGTCTTCAAACCCTCACCATCAACCTCCCTCTTCAAACAACCCACGAAACCCATTTCGCACTACCATTCCCGTCAAAAAATAATTCTTGTTTAAAACTGCTAATTAAAGTTGGTTGCTGTTAAGTGTTGGGAGTTTTGCAGGGAACTTCGGAGTAATAGCGATTTCAGAGCCAAATAGAGGGAGAATCCGGAAGGCAGCAAGTTTATTATTCATTTTAAGACGATGTTGCAAGCAGCTCGTGAATAGCGTTGGTTCGGTTTCGGCGTCATCTACTCTCTAGCTCAGTGCCAGCAATAATCACGCTATAATGTCGGTTTGGTCCTCTTCTTTTCGATTATGAACCTGGGTTGAATGTCTGTTCATCTTTTTCTTATGTTTAAGCTATTTTAAATATTGCTATGTTATGTTTTAGCATGCTGATTTTGTTCCAATTTGGTGTTTAATGTACATATGCCTATAATGTTAAGCATAACCATTACATTCTATATTATTGTGAATAGCTTGTGTTGTTATTATTGTTGATATGCCGATATCGAAATCGGATTTATGATGATGGATATTCGGTGTTGATGACCAGGTCGCAGGTGTAAAGTTTTAGACCTGTACGTTGATTTTAGCACTTTTAATTAGTTGTTGGGGCTGTTAGATCTCGTTTCATTTTTTTCTTCCATACTGTTACCAGAGCACAACATGAGACCAGGGCCCATAAGATAGAAATGCATGTTTGGGGCTTAAAACCTCAAGTGAAATTCAGTGTTCAAAAAATCTATTTCCATCTAAAATCATTCTTTGTTTGGTAAAGCTTAATTTTTATCCATTAACTAGTTTTGGTTAAGCAAGTTTAAGTGATGCGATAATGATTGATAAAATGTACATGCATTGAGTAACTCTGATAATTGATTACTTGAGTGAGCTAATTTTTTTTTTATATAAAAAAATTTAGTTAGATCGCTTAATTATCAACTAAATAACAAAATAACTCAAATTCATTTTTTTTCTTCAATAAACTGAAATTTGATCCAATTCCAAACCATCACCTCATAAACCATTTCCAATTCAATTTCAATTCTTCATCATCAAACCATTTTTTTTTTCTTTCATAAACCACTTTCAATTTGACTAATTTTATTAATAATCGATTTCTATTCCACCATCTTTTCATAAATAAATTCAATTTCAATTCATCATCCAACACCAAAAAAAAATCTTTTATTTCAAAATAAACACAAATTATTTTCTCCAAAAAAAAACATTCAATTTCAAAACAAATTCATTTCATTTACAACTTCAAATCACTTTTTCAAACAACTCAATTTCAAAACCATTTTTCTATTTTAATAAAAACTTGGGATGAAAAGGAGATAATAAGCGTACGCTTCACTATTTCTCAAGAACTCGAATAATTGGCGTACGCCATATTGCACGAGTTTTTGTCATCCGATTAAAAATAATCATACATTTTCAAATCATTTCTAAAACTTCAACCTTCACTTCAAAATTATACCATTCAAATTATTCAAACCATTTTTCCAAACCATCTAATTTCAAAAGAATTTTCTCCTTCAAAAATAAAATTTGGGTTGAAAAGGAGATAGGAAGCGTACGCTTCTCTATTTCTCAAGCACTCGAATAATTGGCGTACGCCATATTGCGCGAGTTCTTGTCATCCGATCAAATCTTAAAACTAACACAAATTCAAATCATTTTCCAATCAACTCAATTTCTAAAGTTTTTCTTCTCTTTCAAATATAAATTTGGGACGAAAAGGAGATAGAAGGCGTACGCCTTACTATTTCTCAATTACTCGAATAATTGGCGTACGCCATATTGCGCGAGTTCTTGTCATCCGACTAAACCTTAACCTTACACATTCAAATCATACTATTTCAAATCATTTCTACAAATTCAAAATCCTTCTTATTCCATATTCCAGATGAAAAGAGGATAGGAGGCGTACGCCTCACTATCTTTCGATTATTCGAATAATTGGCGAACGCCACATTGCTCGAATCTTCGTCATCAAATTAAAACCTTAATCCTACACATTCAAACCTCATTTTCTAAGTCAATTCCAAATCCTTTTTTCCACATTTCAGATGAAAAGGAGAATAGTGAGCATCCGCTTCATTATCTCTCGATTATTCGAATAATTGGCGTACGCCATATTGCTCGAATCTTCGTCATCAATTCAAAACCACGATCGAATAAACTCAAATCACACCAAATCCAAACCTACCAAATTCAAATCCAAACTATTTTCCAAAGCAAATACCAACATCTAAACATATCTTTTTACAATTTAAACCTCGGATGATAAGAGATGGGAGGCGTACGCCTCACCATCTCTCGATTATTTGAATAATTGGCGAACGCCATATTGCACAAATTATCGACTTCCGACTAAAACACGCTAAATAAACTTGGATAAAGGAATAGGTGGCGTACGCCTCGTTATTCCTTGAATAAGCAAGTAGGAGGCGTACGCCTCACTACCGTGCGTATTCAACATCCGCAAACACAACTTTCAAAATAATTCGAATGAAAAAGGAATAGAAGGCGGACGCCTTATTATTCCTCGAAAGAATTGGACGATTGGCGTACACCACATTGCTCAACCTTTCGTCGTTCTCCAAAAAACATCTCCAACAAATCAAACTAACTTCTCGCCCCCGAGCGATCGAAACCAAACACCCAAACACATCAATTCAACATGTCACCCCCGCGTGACCAAAACCTCTTCAAAAGAACACTGTCAATCCTTTCTAATGCGCATAACAAACCAGTGCTAGAGCCTCCCCCGAGAGTAGACAACGCCAGCGTTTAGCCGTTAGAACGCCGACCTACACAGTCGTTCATCAAAACAAAACCCACCAAATATTCGTAGTAGCCCGAACTACGAATGCTCTGATTTCCTTATTGCACTATAAGGATACGTAGGCAGGAGATTGCTGTATCTTCGCGAGCACACTAATAAAAAACCTCCCATTTCCCCCCTCCTGAGGTCTTCATCCATATCTATCATCAATTCTAATCACTCGAACAATCAGATAAACAGTCAATTAAACAGTCAAATAGCAAAATCAGACTAAGAGGTTCCCGTTGAGTACAACGGACGTAAGGGGTGCTAATACCTTCCCCTTACGTAATCGACTCCCGAACCCGAATATGGTTGCGACGACCATTGTTCTTATTTCTAAAGGTTTTCTCGATATTTTCCTATTCCTTCATTGGAATGAATAAAGTTCGGTGGCGACTCTGTTTCGAACATTTTTTTTCCGCGTCCTATCGCGAGGGATCGCATTATCACTCATTTTTTGAGGTGCGACAGACTGGCGACTCTGCTGGGGAACCTGCTCCAAGCAAGAGAGAGTCTAGCCTAACTTAGTCTAATTTTGCTACGACTGTTGGAAGATTTTCTTTCTTTCCATGTTTATCTCTCTGTATTTTATATTGCTTATGTTGTATATAATTTGCCTTGATACTTTGATTTGGGATTTGGTGTATGCTGTGAGATAAGCTCCATACCCGAGCTTCGAGAAAAAACTTAGAACCCGGAGTTGTGTAGTATTGAACCGAGGGGCGTACGCCTATTGGGACAATACGAAGACTCCACCTAGAGTAGATCTGTTTGGAGTTCCTATCACAATATGGCTAGCCCATCATTGCGGTGGAGGTTCTAAACACGATCCGTGACTCTAGGGACCTCGCCTTAAACCAAGTTTTGTTTTCATAATCGGTGATTATGTAGTGTTGAGCCGAAGGGTGTACACCTTGTTCGTGCAATACGAGAATCCCACTTAGATTAGATCATTTCAGAACTCCCATCACGATGTGGCTAGCCCACCATTGCGAGGAAGTTTTGAACTTGATCAGTGAGTCTAAGTTCCTTCCTTGAAAACATAACTTTAAAACCTACCTTGGGAATTTCTAGTAATCAGAAAAAACCGTATTTCTTCCTGTTATCCTGACGTACCCGACGTGTGAATAATTTTGAGTCTGTATTCCTCTGTGAAAAATCCTGGCAAAACTTCATGCATTTGCATATCATAAACATGCATTGCATTTCATCTTCCAGAAATAAAAGCTTACACCATATTCTACCCTTTGTCCAGTAGAACGCTGACTACTCGACACCGGTACGAGACACGCCGCAATTACAAGATGACGCTTGAACAGCTTGAAGCCAACCAGGTTTCAATGAGAACCGACATTGACTCCATGCAGGCAAAGATGGATCGCTTGTTGGAAACCATGTTACTCTTGGCCCAGAAAGAGAAGGATGCTGAGACTAACGCTGAAGCTAGGAAAGTTGCTGCCGAGTTTGGATCGCCATCACTTAGCATCCCTGGAGTAACTAACCTTGATGGTAATCCCGCCCAGCCTAGAGGAGGACCGACCCCTATTCCGATCCCAATGGACAATATAAAACCCCACGAGCATTCTACTGTATCTGCTCGCCATGGATCCATGATGGGTGATGAAGATCCATATGACGCTTTCTTCATGCCACAGCCCGTCCAGCCTGCTGTTGGAGGTCTCCCAGACCCAGCTGTTGACAGACTCCATGCGTTGGAGGAAAGGTTTAAGTCCTTGGAGGTTCACACTACTCCCGGTTTGGACGCCGTCGATATGTGCTTGGTGCCAGGCCTTGTGATTCCGCAGAAGTTCAAGGTCCCGGACTTTGATAAATACAAGGGAATCAGCTGCCCAAGAACACACCTCAGAGCCTACTGTCGCAAAATGGCCGCCCACATCAGTAATGATCAACTCCTGATCCATTACTTCCAAGATAGCCTCAGTGGGGCATCTTTGGAGTGGTACATGCAACTAGAGAGAGGCCAGGTCCAATCATGGAGAGACCTTGCTGAAGCTTTCCTCAGGCATTATCAGTACAACACTGATCTAGCACCCAATCGCACACAGCTGCAAGACATGACTCAACGCAACAATGAGTCATTCAAGGAATACGCACAACGGTGGAGAGAGCTTGCAGCTCGTGTCCAACCTCCTCTCCTTGACAAAGAGCTAATTGACATGTTTATGGGAACTCTGCATACCCAATACATGGAGAAGATGGTAGGATCCAGCTTCCCAACTTTTGCTGAGGTTGTCTCCGTGGGAGAACGAATCGAGAGCCAAATCAAGAAGGGAAAACTACCCTGCGCTGCCAATGCTTCAGGTGGGATGAAGAAACCTTATCCCAATCTCCCAAAGAAGCCAGAAGGTCAGACCAATGCCATAATGGGAGGGGGAGGATATAGGGCAACTTCATATGCTCCTATGCCTTATGATCAGGTTTCTGCGGTCATCCCGACACCATATCAGCAACCATATCAACAACGTTATCAACAGCCGGCTTACCAGCAGCCGCATCAGAATCAACAGCAACGTGCTCCACAACGTCAGCCCAACCAGCAGAGGGCAAGGAGGCCTGAAAGGCATTTCGATCCGTTGCCGGTATCATATAGTAAGATCCTCCCCTACCTGCTAAAGGATGGATCGGTTGTTCTAAAGGAGATAACACCTGCAACTCCACCTTACCCTCCAGGCTACGACGCCAATGCTCACTGTGAGTATCACATGGGTGCCCCAGGGCACACAATAGAGAACTGTAAGGCTTTCAAGCACAAGGTCCAGGACTTGGTTGATAGTAAGGCACTTACATTCACGCCAGTGAGGCCAAATGTCGCAACAAATCCCATGCCCGCGCATGCAGAACCGAGTGAAGCTCGAAGATAATGTCCCCCACCGGCCTGAACAAGTAGAGAAAATTCTGACGAAGAATCAAGAGATGAAGTCTGTTGCTTTGAATGAAGGCAATCATTATGCCATTTTTACCATTTTTGCATTCTTGTAATTTGTTCTTGATTGTTTAAGTACTGTATGCTTTAAACATTGTTATTTGTATTTGGTCTTGTTAATGGGATGATTATGCATGCTTTGAATCAATCTTTCATATTCACTTATCTATCACATTTGCAAATCACAAACACATACTTTTTCACTTCACCTTCTTTATCACGCTATTGTTAGTAAATGTTGGAAGGAGGATGACGAAAACAAAATACTCATAATTGCTGATTGAATGCTTTCGGATAAAATCCTGCTAATGATGTACAGGCATTGTTTCAAATCCCCAAACACTGGAGAAATAAGGAGTTAATCCCTAGTCAACCACTTCGAGCCTAGAAGTAGGAGTTTCTTTCAGATCTAAAAAAACCCTTACGTTTAACCTGGGGCAGGATAGTGTTCAGTTAATCTGATTACACATTCAAATTACAAGATGAAATATCCCATGCGAGGATCAACCACACGATATTCTTCACACACATCCTGAAGTGTCGAAGGAACCATACAAATCCAAATTTTATGTCGGTTGTTCTTCGATGACCAATGACTTGGCAGTCACAATTTCAAAAAAAAAGGGTCAAAAAAAAGAGCCCGCTAAGTCCAACACCCTGAAAGGAGACTTAGGCAAAAACAGGGGCAATCCCGATGGATTAAGAGCTTCAAACAAAGCGGTCCATGCAAAAGTTAGGGATCAAAACAAAAATCGAAAGAGACAATGAAAGTCTCCAACAAAACACAAAACAAGATTCAGTGACCACCATACCAAAATCAAAGGGTCACCAACATCCAAAAAAAACGAAATAAGGTGGCTGCCATTCCAAGAAACCTTGAATCACCATCTTTATCCTTACACCTTCAAAAAACGAATGTGTGTGAATTAACTGAACGTAGGATTGGAGATCATCATGAAGAAGGGGTGGGTTAAAATAAACTTTGAGCCTTATATCCTGTTGTTTCAATAACCATGAACCAAGCCACGTTACAACCTTCAAAAGACCTAATTGAAGTAAGGTTTGTTCTGAAAGCATATTATAGCAAGGTTGAGTAAACTGACTCCTAAATATTTGCTAATATTCTATTCTCACTACATCATTCACACGCTAGCTAAATCAAGCACCGCGACTGGACTCATGGTCCACTCGCCACACACTACCACAACACTTCCAAAATGAATGATTGTTTTTCAAAACTTGCATAACTGTTGCATTAAAATCACCATTTCTCGGATAGCAATTCTTAATTGTCAGTCAGTACTTGACATCAAAGAAATTCCAACAAGGGGCAATTCAAGAGGCACTTGATCGTTGGTGCTGACACGAATCACAACCATTTCATAATCCTGTGAATCAGGGGCATGGCATCTTTTGATTATATTGACATAAGAAATAGTCAGTATAAGACAAATCTTCAAGCATCAGTCGATCAGGGAGGAAAAAACGCTTCAATACTCAATCCGTCTGAGGCAGGTCCCTCAAAGGCTAATCAGGGGCAGACCATTGCAAGATTCAGGAGCTGGGGAAAACAGACTCATACCACGTCATCGGACAATCACTCCTAAGGTTTTCTTTCAAAGAGAATTCTTTTGAACACCCTACAATCAGGGGCAATACAAGTTGCAAGGGGCAGATTCCCTTCATATCTTCAAGACAGTCAAGCAGATTGCATCAGACAGCAGTGACTGCTTGAATTCACGACAAAAATGTCAAAAGTTCATACCAGTACAACATCATACCTTGACAAGAATCCTTAGGGCGCGTCAAAAGCATAACCAACATGGGTTGATCACGTCGCTATGCTCAGTCACAGGCTGGCCAAACACTTCAAAAGAAGAACTGAGATCTTCTCAAAGACAAATACACAATATATCAGCAAGAGATCAAACTTGGGGCACCAAGAGTATCCGCATCTATTGCGTGTTCATCACATCATCAACTACCGGGTGTCGGGAAGTCAGATCCTTTCACCCACCAACAGTCCGATCCACCATTGACAATCACCAAAAAAACCAAAGCCCACCTTGCTGGCATCCGCACAAAATCGAATACAACCATCATTGGTTTCTAGAAGATACATTGCCTTTTAAAAAGGGGGGCCAATCCCTATCAAACCAATAATCCTTGCATTCAAACATGCATCACATGCATCACATGCATCACCTCATACATAACGCATACATAACATTTATGCATATAACACAAATCAAAATCCAAGGTTTAGTCGTAGGCATCCAGGCCAACCCTCAGTCGAGTCGCTGTCACTTCCTCTGAGTGAGTCCCTACCTTGTATTATTGGGCGTTCCCCATCGAGTTACATCTTTCAACCTTTTGTTGATAAGATATTATCCTCAGCTAAGTCAAACATTGTTTCTCTAAACACTTACCTTGTTTCGCGTTGAGCGTCCCTCAATGAGTCGTTTCCTATAACCTTTTGTTGACAGAAACTACATCTCCCCAGAGAATATTGGTTTTGCAACCTTTTGTTGTCAACACCCCAAGCAAATCTTACCCAGCAATGTTCCAACATTACCCAGCAAATCAGGTTTACTGAACTTTGACAGTATCCTTATCTTTCCAATATTTTTTCTCACTATCATCCTTTTGGTGAAAGTCCATTGAGGAATAATACTAATCATCACCCTGTTTATGATCACCGTTATCCTTTTGGTAATGGTAAATCCTTGACATTTGTGATCTTACCGTCATCCTTTTGGTGTCAAAGATCCTTGAAGTTGTGGCCTAACCTTCATCCTTTTGGTGAATGGTGACCTCTGCAATTATTACAGTCTACCGTCATCCTTTTGGTGTCGGCGATCCTTATGGTGATAAGCAATCCTTGTCATTTTGGTTCAATCATCATCCTTTTGGTGATGACGTCCAGTTCAATCTAAAATCATCCTTCTGGTGATAGAGACTATGGAATTCAATTTAAGTTATCATCCTTTTGGTGATAGTGACATATCGAAAGTCCAACCCCTACTGTCATCCTTTTGGTGTCAGTAATATTTGAAGTTATTATAACTTATTATCATCCTTTTGGTGGTAACGAGTTTTGAAGTTATGATCTCACCTTCATCCTTTTGGTGATGGTGATTGTGGATTCATTATCATCCTTTTGGTGATAACGAGTTCTGTTGTGTTGTAGTGCCTTCATCCTTTTGGTGATGGTGACTATCGACTTATTATCATCCTTTTGGTGGTAACAAGTTTTGTCGTTTGACAATACCTTCATCCTTTTGGTGATGGTGATTGTTGACTTCTTATCATCCTTTTGGTGATAACAAGTTTGTGTCTTGATCCTACCTTCATCCTTTTGGTGATGGCGATCATTAAGTTTGTGTGCTTATTATCATCCTTTTGGTGGTAACTAAGTTTTGTCGTTTAACAATACCTTCATCCTTTTGGTGATGGTGATTGTTGACTTCTTATCATCCTTTTGGTGATAACAAGTTGGTGTCTTGATCCCACCTTCATCCTTTTGGTGATGGTGATCAATTGCGTGTGTGCTTCTTATCATCCTTTTGGTGGTAACAAGTTTGTGTCTTGATTATACCTTCATCCTTTTGGTGATGGTGGTTATCATCCTTTTGGTGATAACCAGTTTGTGTCTTAATTATACCTTCATCCTTTTGGTGATGGTGGTTATCATCCTTTTGGTGATAACCAGTTTGTGTCTTGATTATACCTTCATCCTTTTGGTGATGGTGGTTATCATCCTTTTGGTGATAACAAGTTTGCGTCTTGATTATACCTTCATCCTTTTGGTGATGGTGGTTATCATCCTTTTGGTGATAACGAGTTTTGTTGTGATCTTACCCTCATCCTTTTGGTGATGGTGATCAGTTGCGTGTGTGCTTATTATCATCCTTTTGGTGACAACAAGTTTTTGTTGTTGGATCTTACCTTCATCCTTTTGGTGACAGGTGATCTCTGAAGTTGATGAGTCAACTATCATCCTTTTGGTGATAGTATTGATACTATACTCTCTGTACTGGGAAATCTTATCAGAATACCATCATCCTTTTGGTGATGGACATCATCCTTTTGGTGATGACTACCTTTGAAGCTCAGCTTATCCATCATCCTTTTGGTGATGACAACCCTCAAAATCATGGTGACTCTCTGTCATCCTTTTGGTGTCAGAAAACCAGTCCCACATTTGTCTTCACATCAGAAACGACCGTTGCTAGATTTGAATGTTGACTCGAGGGTTGGCATTGATCGAACATCATACCCCCATTACCTTGGCATCCATTGCATCTTCATCTGCATCTCTCCATTGCATTTCAAAGGACAAAATTCGGATCCTTTAGTATTTAATTACCTTCTACCACGAACGTATGATGACCATTGTCATTCTTACCTTCTGATTCAAGATAATTAAATAGGGGCAGCTGTCGTACCCCAATTTTGTCCGGGCATAATTTCTTTTCAAAATTAATTTCAGTTTCATTTTTGCATCATACACATAACATGACACACATTTGCATCATGAATAAATGCCGGAAATATCAATCAGAGGAAATATTTTTGAGAATAAAAAATCGATTGAAGTGTCAAAATTTGAAGAAAAGACTGTGATTTATTTAATTTTTCGAATAAATTGTACTCAATTTTTAATTGGTAATTTTCCTTTTTTTTTTTTTTAAATTAAAATAATTAATTAGTTTTTTTTTTTTTTTTATATTAGTTAGATTTTTTTAAAATAGTAGTTTTTAAATAATAGTTAGTTTGTTTATAAATATTAGTTAGATTTTTTCTTTTTTATTTTAAAATATTAGTTAGATTTTGTTTATACTAATAAGTTAATTTTAGTTTTTAAATATTAATTAGTTTTTTATGTTAGTTAGATTTTTCTAGAAATATTACTAAATTTTTGTTTATAATATTAGTTAATTTTCTTTTTTTATATATTAGATAGAATTTTTTGTAATAATAATAATATATACTCTACATTGGATTCCCTTAACACAAAAAAAAAAAAACAAAAAATAAATAGATTCAAATTCCCCAACGTCTCTCTCCATCCACTACTAACAAACCTGCCCCACTAAAATCCCACTACCTCTGCTCTCTCGTACCAAGAAAAAGACAAAAAGAAAAAATAATAAAGTCCCTCTTCTCTCTCTCACACTCGGACAATTCCCACTGAGAAAACGTTTCCCCTCTCACACAATTCCCCAAGCCTCTCACACACGCTCAGACTTTTCCTCTTCACTCTCACGCTAACTAGACTCTCCTCTCTCACGCTGCTTCCACGCTCTCAACCTAGCAACCTCTCTCACAAAAAAGCACTCTCTCACTCTCAGACTCATATCTCACAAGAAAATCCCTAAAAACCCTCTTCCTCGCCATTACCATTCTTCTCCACTAACCCACAACACCTTTCATCACTTCATCCGCCGAAACCCAAATCCGTCTCCTTCATCTCTCAAAATCACCTCCCTCCGCCTTCAAAACCCTTATCGCCGCCGCCACCATCTTCAACCCCTTCGCCCTCACCGGAAATCACCATCCACCTTCAAAATCCCAACATTCACCTTCCATCAAACCGACCGCCATCACGATAAATCCCTTCCGCCTCCACCGTTAACTCTCAAACCACCACCGCGATTCCACCCAAATCCGGTAACCCACTCCACCGGCGAAAACCCCACAACCTTCTCCTGGCCGCCGATTCCAACCTTCAAAACCCTTTCGCTCAAACCATCCCAAAACCCTCATCGGCGACTTCCACCTTCCACCCTTCGCCACCGTCGAATCTGTCTTCAAACCCTCACCATCAACCTCCCTCTTCAAACAACCCACGAAACCCATTTCGCACTACCATTCCCGTCAAAAAATAATTCTTGTTTAAAACTGCTAATTAAAGTTGGTTGCTGTTAAGTGTTGGGAGTTTTGCAGGGAACTTCGGAGTAATAGCGATTTCAGAGCCAAATAGAGGGAGAATCCGGAAGGCAGCAAGTTTATTATTCATTTTAAGACGATGTTGCAAGCAGCTCGTGAATAGCGTTGGTTCGGTTTCGGCGTCATCTACTCTCTAGCTCAGTGCCAGCAATAATCACGCTATAATGTCGGTTTGGTCCTCTTCTTTTCGATTATGAACCTGGGTTGAATGTCTGTTCATCTTTTTCTTATGTTTAAGCTATTTTAAATATTGTTATGTTATGTTTTAGCATGCTGATTTTGTTCCAATTTGGTGTTTAATGTACATATGCCTATAATGTTAAGCATAACCATTACATTCTATATTATTGTGAATAGCTTGTGTTGTTATTATTGTTGATATGCCGATATCGAAATCGGATTTATGATGATGGATATTCGGTGTTGATGACCAGGTCGCAGGTGTAAAGTTTTAGACCTGTACGTTGATTTTAGCACTTTTAATTAGTTGTTGGGGCTGTTAGATCTCGTTTCATTTTTTTCTTCCATACTGTTACCAGAGCACAACATGAGACCAGGGCCCATAAGATAGAAATGCATGTTTGGGGCTTAAAACCTCAAGTGAAATTCAGTGTTCAAAAAATCTATTTCCATCTAAAATCATTCTTTGTTTGGTAAAGCTTAATTTTTATCCATTAACTAGTTTTGGTTAAGCAAGTTTAAGTGATGCGATAATGATTGATAAAATGTACATGCATTGAGTAACTCTGATAATTGATTACTTGAGTGAGCTAATTTTTTTTTTATATAAAAAATTTAGTTAGATCGCTTAATTATCAACTAAATAACAAAATAACTCAAATTCATTTTTTTTCTTCAATAAACTGAAATTTGATCCAATTCCAAACCATCACCTCATAAACCATTTCCAATTCAATTTCAATTCTTCATCATCAAACCATTTTTTTTTCTTTCATAAACCACTTTCAATTTGACTAATTTTATTAATAATCGATTTCTATTCCACCATCTTTTCATAAATAAATTCAATTTCAATTCATCATCCAACACCAAAAAAAAATCTTTTATTTCAAAATAAACACAAATTATTTTCTCCAAAAAAAAACATTCAATTTCAAAACAAATTCATTTCATTTACAACTTCAAATCACTTTTTCAAACAACTCAATTTCAAAACCATTTTTCTATTTTAATAAAAACTTGGGATGAAAAGGAGATAATAAGCGTACGCTTCACTATTTCTCAAGAACTCGAATAATTGGCGTACGCCATATTGCACGAGTTTTTGTCATCCGATTAAAAATAATCATACATTTTCAAATCATTTCTAAAACTTCAACCTTCACTTCAAAATTATACCATTCAAATTATTCAAACCATTTTTCCAAACCATCTAATTTCAAAAGAATTTTCTCCTTCAAAAATAAAATTTGGGTTGAAAAGGAGATAGGAAGCGTACGCTTCTCTATTTCTCAAGCACTCGAATAATTGGCGTACGCCATATTGCGCGAGTTCTTGTCATCCGATCAAATCTTAAAACTAACACAAATTCAAATCATTTTCCAATCAACTCAATTTCTAAAGTTTTTCTTCTCTTTCAAATATAAATTTGGGACGAAAAGGAGATAGAAGGCGTACGCCTTACTATTTCTCAATTACTCGAATAATTGGCGTACGCCATATTGCGCGAGTTCTTGTCATCCGACTAAACCTTAACCTTACACATTCAAATCATACTATTTCAAATCATTTCTACAAATTCAAAATCCTTCTTATTCCATATTCCAGATGAAAAGAGGATAGGAGGCGTACGCCTCACTATCTTTCGATTATTCGAATAATTGGCGAACGCCACATTGCTCGAATCTTCGTCATCAAATTAAAACCTTAATCCTACACATTCAAACCTCATTTTCTAAGTCAATTCCAAATCCTTTTTTCCACATTTCAGATGAAAAGGAGAATAGTGAGCATCCGCTTCATTATCTCTCGATTATTCGAATAATTGGCGTACGCCATATTGCTCGAATCTTCGTCATCAATTCAAAACCACGATCGAATAAACTCAAATCACACCAAATCCAAACCTACCAAATTCAAATCCAAACTATTTTCCAAAGCAAATACCAACATCTAAACATATCTTTTTACAATTTAAACCTCGGATGATAAGAGATGGGAGGCGTACGCCTCACCATCTCTCGATTATTTGAATAATTGGCGAACGCCATATTGCACAAATTATCGACTTCCGACTAAAACACGCTAAATAAACTTGGATAAAGGAATAGGTGGCGTACGCCTCGTTATTCCTTGAATAAGCAAGTAGGAGGCGTACGCCTCACTACCGTGCGTATTCAACATCCGCAAACACAACTTTCAAAATAATTCGAATGAAAAAGGAATAGAAGGCGGACGCCTTATTATTCCTCGAAAGAATTGGACGATTGGCGTACACCACATTGCTCAACCTTTCGTCGTTCTCCAAAAAACATCTCCAACAAATCAAACTAACTTCTCGCCCCCGAGCGATCGAAACCAAACACCCAAACACATCAATTCAACATGTCACCCCCGCGTGACCAAAACCTCTTCAAAAGAACACTGTCAATCCTTTCTAATGCGCATAACAAACCAGTGCTAGAGCCTCCCCGAGAGTAGACAACGCCAGCGTTTAGCCGTTAGAACGCCGACCTACACAGTCGTTCATCAAAACAAAACCCACCAAATATTCGTAGTAGCCCGAACTACGAATGCTCTGATTTCCTTATTGCACTATAAGGATACGTAGGCAGGAGATTGCTGTATCTTCGCGAGCACACTAATAAAAAACCTCCCATTTCCCCCCTCCTGAGGTCTTCATCCATATCTATCATCAATTCTAATCACTCGAACAATCAGATAAACAGTCAATTAAACAGTCAAATAGCAAAATCAGACTAAGAGGTTCCCGTTGAGTACAACGGACGTAAGGGGTGCTAATACCTTCCCCTTACGTAATCGACTCCCGAACCCGAATATGGTTGCGACGACCATTGTTCTTATTTCTAAAGGTTTTCTCGATATTTTCCTATTCCTTCATTGGAATGAATAAAGTTCGGTGGCGACTCTGTTTCGAACATTTTTTTTCCGCGTCCTATCGCGAGGGATCGCATTATCACTCATTTTTTGAGGTGCGACAGACTCAGCTGTCGTACCCCAATTTTGTCCGGGCATAATTTCTTTTCAAAATTAATTTCAGTTTCATTTTTGCATCATACACATAACATGACACACATTTGCATCATGAATAAATGCCGGAAATATCAATCAGAGGAAATATTTTTGAGAATAAAAAATCGATTGAAGTGTCAAAATTTGAAGAAAAGACTGTGATTTATTTAATTTTTCGAATAAATTGTACTCAATTTTTAATTGGTAATTTTCCTTTTTTTTTTTTTAAATTAAAATAATTAATTAGTTTTTTTTTTTTTTATATTAGTTAGATTTTTTTAAAATAGTAGTTTTTAAATAATAGTTAGTTTGTTTATAAATATTAGTTAGATTTTTTCTTTTTTATTTTAAAATATTAGTTAGATTTTGTTTATACTAATAAGTTAATTTTAGTTTTTAAATATTAATTAGTTTTTTATGTTAGTTAGATTTTTCTAGAAATATTACTAAATTTTTGTTTATAATATTAGTTAATTTTCTTTTTTTATATATTAGATAGAATTTTTTGTAATAATAATAATATATACTCTACATTGGATTCCCTTAACACAAAAAACAAAAAAACAAAAAATAAATAGATTCAAATTCCCCAACGTCTCTCTCCATCCACTACTAACAAACCTGCCCCACTAAAATCCCACTACCTCTGCTCTCTCGTACCAAGAAAAAGACAAAAAGAAAAAATAATAAAGTCCCTCTTCTCTCTCTCACACTCGGACAATTCCCACTGAGAAAACGTTTCCCCTCTCACACAATTCCCCAAGCCTCTCACACACGCTCAGACTTTTCCTCTTCACTCTCACGCTAACTAGACTCTCCTCTCTCACGCTGCTTCCACGCTCTCAACCTAGCAACCTCTCTCACAAAAAAGCACTCTCTCACTCTCAGACTCATATCTCACAAGAAAATCCCTAAAAACCCTCTTCCTCGCCATTACCATTCTTCTCCACTAACCCACAACACCTTTCATCACTTCATCCGCCGAAACCCAAATCCGTCTCCTTCATCTCTCAAAATCACCTCCCTCCGCCTTCAAAACCCTTATCGCCGCCGCCACCATCTTCAACCCCTTCGCCCTCACCGGAAATCACCATCCACCTTCAAAATCCCAACATTCACCTTCCATCAAACCGACCGCCATCACGATAAATCCCTTCCGCCTCCACCGTTAACTCTCAAACCACCACCGCGATTCCACCCAAATCCGGTAACCCACTCCACCGGCGAAAACCCCACAACCTTCTCCTGGCCGCCGATTCCAACCTTCAAAACCCTTTCGCTCAAACCATCCCAAAACCCTCATCGGCGACTTCCACCTTCCACCCTTCGCCACCGTCGAATCTCTCTTCAAACCCTCACCATCAACCTCCCTCTTCAAACAACCCACGAAACCCATTTCGCACTACCATTCCCGTCAAAAAATAATTCTTGTTTAAAACTGCTAATTAAAGTTGGTTGCTGTTAAGTGTTGGGAGTTTTGCAGGGAACTTCGGAGTAATAGCGATTTCAGAGCCAAATAGAGGGAGAATCCGGAAGGCAGCAAGTTTATTATTCATTTTAAGACGATGTTGCAAGCAGCTCGTGAATAGCGTTGGTTCGGTTTCGGCGTCATCTACTCTCTAGCTCAGTGCCAGCAATAATCACGCTATAATGTCGGTTTGGTCCTCTTCTTTTCGATTATGAACCTGGGTTGAATGTCTGTTCATCTTTTTCTTATGTTTAAGCTATTTTAAATATTGCTATGTTATGTTTTAGCATGCTGATTTTGTTCCAATTTGGTGTTTAATGTACATATGCCTATAATGTTAAGCATAACCATTACATTCTATATTATTGTGAATAGCTTGTGTTGTTATTATTGTTGATATGCCGATATCGAAATCGGATTTATGATGATGGATATTCGGTGTTGATGACCAGGTCGCAGGTGTAAAGTTTTAGACCTGTACGTTGATTTTAGCACTTTTAATTAGTTGTTGGGGCTGTTAGATCTCGTTTCATTTTTTTCTTCCATACTGTTACCAGAGCACAACATGAGACCAAGGCCCATAAGATAGAAATGCATGTTTGGGGCTTAAAACCTCAAGTGAAATTCAGTGTTCAAAAAATCTATTTCCATCTAAAATCATTCTTTGTTTGGTAAAGCTTAATTTTTATCCATTAACTAGTTTTGGTTAAGCAAGTTTAAGTGATGCGATAATGATTGATAAAATGTACATGCATTGAGTAACTCTGATAATTGATTACTTGAGTGAGCTAATTTTTTTTTTATATAAAAAAATTTAGTTAGATCGCTTAATTATCAACTAAATAACAAAATAACTCAAATTCATTTTTTTTCTTCAATAAACTGAAATTTGATCCAATTCCAAACCATCACCTCATAAACCATTTCCAATTCAATTTCAATTCTTCATCATCAAACCATTTTTTTTTCTTTCATAAACCACTTTCAATTTGACTAATTTTATTAATAATCGATTTCTATTCCACCATCTTTTCATAAATAAATTCAATTTCAATTCATCATCCAACACCAAAAAAAAATCTTTTATTTCAAAATAAACACAAATTATTTTCTCCAAAAAAAAACATTCAATTTCAAAACAAATTCATTTCATTTACAACTTCAAATCACTTTTTCAAACAACTCAATTTCAAAACCATTTTTCTATTTTAATAAAAACTTGGGATGAAAAGGAGATAATAAGCGTACGCTTCACTATTTCTCAAGAACTCGAATAATTGGCGTACGCCATATTGCACGAGTTTTTGTCATCCGATTAAAAATAATCATACATTTTCAAATCATTTCTAAAACTTCAACCTTCACTTCAAAATTATACCATTCAAATTATTCAAACCATTTTTCCAAACCATCTAATTTCAAAAGAATTTTCTCCTTCAAAAATAAAATTTGGGTTGAAAAGGAGATAGGAAGCGTACGCTTCTCTATTTCTCAAGCACTCGAATAATTGGCGTACGCCATATTGCGCGAGTTCTTGTCATCCGATCAAATCTTAAAACTAACACAAATTCAAATCATTTTCCAATCAACTCAATTTCTAAAGTTTTTCTTCTCTTTCAAATATAAATTTGGGACGAAAAGGAGATAGAAGGCGTACGCCTTACTATTTCTCAATTACTCGAATAATTGGCGTACGCCATATTGCGCGAGTTCTTGTCATCCGACTAAACCTTAACCTTACACATTAAAATCATACTATTTCAAATCATTTCTACAAATTCAAAATCCTTCTTATTCCATATTCCAGATGAAAAGAGGATAGGAGGCGTACGCCTCACTATCTTTCGATTATTCGAATAATTGGCGAACGCCACATTGCTCGAATCTTCGTCATCAAATTAAAACCTTAATCCTACACATTCAAACCTCATTTTCTAAGTCAATTCCAAATCCTTTTTTCCACATTTCAGATGAAAAGGAGAATAGTGAGCATCCGCTTCATTATCTCTCGATTATTCGAATAATTGGCGTACGCCATATTGCTCGAATCTTCGTCATCAATTCAAAACCACGATCGAATAAACTCAAATCACACCAAATCCAAACCTACCAAATTCAAATCCAAACTATTTTCCAAAGCAAATACCAACATCTAAACATATCTTTTTACAATTTAAACCTCGGATGATAAGAGATGGGAGGCGTACGCCTCACCATCTCTCGATTATTTGAATAATTGGCGAACGCCATATTGCACAAATTATCGACTTCCGACTAAAACACGCTAAATAAACTTGGATAAAGGAATAGGTGGCGTACGCCTCGTTATTCCTTGAATAAGCAAGTAGGAGGCGTACGCCTCACTACCGTGCGTATTCAACATCCGCAAACACAACTTTCAAAATAATTCGAATGAAAAAGGAATAGAAGGCGGACGCCTTATTATTCCTCGAAAGAATTGGACGATTGGCGTACACCACATTGCTCAACCTTTCGTCGTTCTCCAAAAAACATTTTCCGACAAATCAAATCAAACTTCTCGCCCCCGAGCGATCGAAACCAAACACCCAAACACATCAATTCAACATGTCACCCCCGCGTGACCAAAACCTCTTCAAAAGAACACTGTCAATCCTTTCTAATGCGCATAACAAACCAGTGCTAGAGCCTCCCCCGAGAGTAGACAACGCCAGCGTTTAGCCGTTAGAACGCCGACCTACACAGTCGTTCATCAAAACAAAACCCACCAAATATTCGTAGTAGCCCGAACTACGAATGCTCTGATTTCCTTATTGCACTATAAGGATACGTAGGCAGGAGATTGCTGTATCTTCGCGAGCACACTAATAAAAAACCTCCCATTTCCCCCCTCCTGAGGTCTTCATCCATATCTATCATCAATTCTAATCACTCGAACAATCAGATAAACAGTCAATTAAACAGTCAAATAGCAAAATCAGACTAAGAGGTTCCCGTTGAGTACAACGGACGTAAGGGGTGCTAATACCTTCCCCTTACGTAATCGACTCCCGAACCCGAATATGGTTGCGACGACCATTGTTCTTATTTCTAAAGGTTTTCTCGATATTTTCCTATTCCTTCATTGGAATGAATAAAGTTCGGTGGCGACTCTGTTTCGAACATTTTTTTTCCGCGTCCTATCGCGAGGGATCGCATTATCACTCATTTTTTGAGGTGCGACAGACTGGCGACTCTGCTGGGGACAACAATTTTTTCCGCGTCCTATCGCGAGGGATCGCATTATCATCATTTTTTTGAGGTGCGACAATATATATTAATCTTATTTGAGAGGTTCCTCCACAAAAATACAAAATTTGTTGAACTTGATTTAAAACGAAAATCAATTATATTGGACAAGAAAGAGGGAAGATTGTGATTTTGTCATCCACATATTTTGTGAACATCTTTTATTTGGTGTTCATCCTCCATAACACATATGCAACAAATATGGTATTAATTTTCACTTATCGAAGTTGTTGATATAACGTCAACTGAGTTATTATTTTTGGTAGTTTTTTTTTCTTATTTGGAACATGAATGTGAGTTCAATTTCATATGGGCGTTTGATAAGGTTAGGTAGTTGTTCGCATATAAAAAGTTGATTTTTAAATTTGCAGGTACTAGGTAAGAGATTGCGTCCTACCTCCAAGATCAAATATAAATTTCTATCTAGGTAAGACAATGAGTCATACTTCCAAGATCATTATTTAAAAGTTCCTAAAACCATGTCCATATATCCTTTCTCCCCCTTTAACAACTGTAAAAACTATTTTCATTGTTTGGTCATTAGTATCTCTTCACATTGATGTCAATATTTGTCCTTCATAAAGACATTTTAAAAAATGTCCATCTAGTCCAATCACGGATCTGCAGGTCTTGCAATTCTCCTTGCATACATGTTGCATAACATATGTATAATCTCTGAAAATGAGACATCTTATCTTGAGTCGGTTGAACATTGATCTTGACTGTTGAAACAAGATTTGTTCTTAGAATTTTATGCCAAAAGTCATAAATTTTGTGGTATTATTCTAAGAATGAACCATCTACCATGTCTCTAATTACTCACGTTACCCCTGATTTTCTTTGTCTTGTTTACACATACATTCCACTTCCTTTTAGATTTTTCCTTCATCTTAAGATTACCTTTCAAAGAATTTTGAATCCTTTTACTTTTTAACACTTCGTAGTCATCATCTTAACACTATAAGATATGCTAAAGTTGTGAATGACCCTGACTTTCTTCAGGTCTCAAGAATTCTCATTCGATAATTTGGCACAATAAGCATTCCACTCACATCCTTATTCACAACTAACCATAATTATTTGTTTGTCCTTTTTCATAAACTTTAGGGTTTTGCCAGACTGGGTTGCATAATTTGTGATTACTTCCTTATAATCAAACTTGGTAGAAAAATAGGTTCCTAATTCTCATTTATAATCTACCATGTTTTCTACAATTTGAAGATTGGGTATTTCTTCCTATTTGTCTCACCTTCCTCGTCAGTTTTATACTCATTTTCCGAGTCTTTATTATCATTTTCACTCTTATTAAAATCCTCTTTGTGCTTGTGTTTTTAGTAGTAGCTTATGTATCATGAAAATATTCTAACACATTTTCCATATCCTCTTACATAAAATCATTACTACATTAAATGCACCATCATAATTAAAAATCACATCATCATTACTTTCAACACAAACAATCTCACATTCATTCACTCCACCTTTATTCATTCCACCTTCATTCACTCCACCTTCATTCACTTTATATTCACTAACCCTAGTTTCATCACCTATTGCGCCTTTGACAACTTCTTCATACAATTTGGAAATCTCATCTTCTCTGTCATGGTTTACAACATCCATAAGGTTTATATCTTCTTCCTCTACATGACCATCATAGTACTCAAAATGAGATAATGAATGTTATACAAAACCATCAACACTAAAGTGAACCTTAGATAAATCAGTAATATCTTGGTCTCCTTTGTCATCACCCTATATAGGCATATCAAATATTGGATCCTTGTACTATATAGTTCTAAATTCCATTTATCAACATCACATTTCAACTCTAAAATAGTACCTTCATACTTTTACAATTCATCCTCTATAAAGGAACCAGTGTGATGAATAAAGACATGAACAAATTCATTCATTTTTTTACTTAATAACAACACAATACTTCTTAACACAAAATCATATTAACAAGCATCAATTGGCATTAACAAGCCTAATATAGAGAAAAACCTACAACCCCATATATAGATTAAAACCTAAAATCTAGCATTCTACATTCCAAACATATTACACGAACATATGTGCTTGTCTTCTTCCTTCGTCATTGATTCTTTATTTGCATACATCTTCGTTCGCATACAAACTTGTCTTCTTCATTTGTCATTGATTTCATTCGTATACCTCTTCGTTCAATCAATTACCTAAGTTTTTCAAACTTTCTCTTGATTTTGAGACATCTCATATCTGACTCAGCAAACAATAAAAAATGCATTAAGTGAAATTTATTTTCCACTCATTATTTTATTTCCACATTGTCATACCCTAAAATTTCCCCTACCCTTCACATTGATCATATAGGTCACTAACCATAAACATTTGCATATCATCACGAGCATTCATTTCATTTGAATAAGCATGGTTTGACACAAGGCGACACGTGACTTGAATTCATGTGTTTCTGGCGCATGGGTGGTTCGATTTTTACATTCATTTAATTATGGTTCAATTCCATTTACAGGTCGCATCAGTTGGATTCACCAATCCATTGCAAATACGGTCATCGTTTCGTCGTCATGTCAATAATTGTTCTGATTAATTCTAACGTCGTATTAATTTCAACTTCAAATTAATTTTTGAAGTTTAAGTTGATTTCGTGGTTAGAGTTGATCTTTGAAATAAATTTGGTTTTAGAAGTCATTTCGTTCTTTTTCGAATTAATTTTGGAAATTCAAGTTGAGTTGGACGATCCGAGTTGATTATTGAAAAGTTGAATTGGTTTTAGGAAATTTAATCGCGTTTTGCATTGAGCCCATTCATTTCTTTTTGTGAAGCCCATTTGTCCACATATCCATTGTTAATTCAAATTAAAATCCAAATATCCATACCCGTTTTTGGCCAAGTATCCATTAACCTTTTTTGTTATCCATTTTTTCACAACTTTGAAATCCAATTATCCAAACTATCCATTCATTACCCATTTAAAATAAAAATCCATTTTTTACAAGTTTATCCAAAGTTGTAGCCCATGTCCATATCTAACCAAATTCAATTACAATGAACCATTATTAACCCACACCAAATGCCAAGTCAAATTCATTATTTTCTAACCTTATCAGCACAAAACGACGGCACAAGCCAACACGTGAGCCAAAAGTTACAAAATCCAAACTACTTCCAACAGCCGCAGTGAAACAGAAACGTGAGTCGCGAGCAAGTTGTCGCTACGCGAAAAATACATAGTCGTCATCGGTTTTTATTTATTCCAAAGGAAAGGGAAAATATCGAGAAAACCCCAAAGAATGGTCATCGCAACCACGAACAGGTTCGAAAGCCGGTTATCCAAGGGGAAGGTATTAGCACCCCTCACATCCATGGTACTCCATGGGAACCATCTAGGATGTTTGCGCTTACGTGGATGTTGTTTATCGAATGTTTGCTTGCCAAAGGTTTACGGAGTGGAGGTAGATTTTAAATTAGTGTGCTCGCCAAGGATTGGGTCCTTGTGCCTACGTATGCCCACTTGTTGAAAGTGGGAAATCAGAGCCCCGTAGTTCGTGGGTTTTAAAATGTTTGTTTGTTTGGTTGATTTTATTACCTTGAAGAAAGGTTTTGACGGTGTCGCCCTAATGCTCAAACAAAAGGTTTGAATGCATTGAATTTTTTTTTTAGGTTTTGAGAAAGTGTTATTGATTTCAAATTTCACTAAAGACTATGGATAAAGGAAAATACCTTGAACTACCAAGCCAAACGTCTTGAGTTCGAAGCATTTAGAATGAGTGTAGGAAAGCTTCAGTCTCATCCCTTCTTTACCACTTAAGTCTCGTGACGTATAATCCTAATCGCCATTTATTGTGTTTTTGAATTTGATTTAGAAAGGTCACTTGACGTTGGATCAAGGGTTTGTTATTGAGTTTGATTTGAAAAAGAGACTGCTTGACGTTGGATCAAGGGTTTAATTATTGATTACGAAATGGTCAGCGCTCCTAATGCCTAAGGAGCAGCTATAAAGCAATAAAAGAAAGCAAGTACAAGCATACATGAGAAAGAGGAGGGGGTACATGTAAAGTACAAGGGAGTACAGGAAATAAAATGTCTCATTGTCAGGTAGCCCAAGAGAAAGCTGTGTGTGTGCAATTGTGTCATAAACTAGAAAGCACATAAAAGATTACAATTCTTCTTGAATCTTGAATGCTCCATCCATGTTCGGGTTGAATATTTGTCCAAGGCCTTTTGCAAGGGTCCTAACAACAATCTCTAAGTCTTTTCCCAATGTCCTTTCCATGCATAGGAATTATCTTCTTTTTGTATTTTTTAAGTCTTTACCAATTTTAAGTTGATTTTAGAATGAAGGTGAAGAATGTACAATATGGAATATTAAGCAAAATAAAAGCAAATAAAGTAAATGACAAAAAATAAATGTTAGGGACGGAAATTTAAAAGTTAGAAATTAGAATGCGGAAATTAAAAGTTAGATGCGAAAATTAAAGAGTTAGAAGATTTTTAATTGACTTTGACTTTTTAATTGAGTTTGACTAACATATTATCCAAAAAAAATCAAACATAAGTCGGTTGAAGAAACTGTAGACTAAAATGAACTTTTTTAGACGGAAAATAGTATTATGCTAAAATAAAATTATAAAGGAAGAAAGTGTCCGAGTAAAAATATTATTCATCCTTAAACAAAGAAAAAAAAGTTAATAAAAAGTTTTTAATTTTAAATAAAAAATAACATATAAAACAGAACAACTGCTTTTCAAAATAACAAGTACAATGTCAACATATTGCAATTGTGTATCCAGAATAGTCTAAATTTTTTAGTTTTTTCCATTTAGTTTTCTCTTCATGTGTCTATTTTTAAAACAACTAAAAACTAGAATGTCGACATATTGCGACTTTTTAACTTCTCCCACCCACATTCTCAACTAAAAACTAGACATTTTGCACACTCATCACACAAAATCTGAACTCAAACACAAACCTTTGAATTTGAGCAACATATAGAGTTTTTTTGGAATTTTCTATTACCATGATGTTCTTATAATCTAACAATCTAGAAGCTACTTTATAAACCATCATGATTCATGCTGCCACCAAAAGCCAGGTAAATTATTCAACTCTCTAGTCTCTAATTTTCTATTATATATATGAATGAATATTTAGACTCTTTCAAATGATTCTTGATGAATTATTCTTCTGGTATAATGCTATTATTATTATTATTCTCTCTTCCCTATCATCTTAGTATTTTTATTTTAGATAAAGTTTTTTCCTTTATGCTAAATTCTGTATTATCAAGATGAGAATCCAACTGGGTAGTTTTTAGTTTGGTCAATTAAGCTGGTTTGAGAATCACTTTTACCCCTTCAACATCTAAATTGCAATTGCTTATTTGATTTCTTTATATATTTCTTGATCATGACTACTCAAATGAATTATTTCTGGATATTTTTGTTCTATGTATAGGCTTCTTTGCATATATTCTATACCAAGTCATTGCGAGGATTTTAAATTGGGTTCATCGTCTTTGAGGAATTGCAAGACGGGTTACGGCATATGACCCCAAATTTTCTTCGGTTAAATAAGGTCGTATAGTAGCTTTGAGCTTTGATACAGTTAAACCATGACTAGATAGGGTCCATAGTTGTTTTGTCAGACATGACTTGTATAGAATCTACGTAAGGTCTTCAAAAACTTAAGACGTCTGTAATTTGAATTGCGACATAACTGAGTATGCATCCGTCGTATTTGACTACAATTCTCTTGATATCGATCACGACGAGACCCGAGTTGTTATCGTGATCGCTATTTGAAACCTTGTCATAGCATATGTTTGGCATAAAGTTTGATTTGTTATTGGTTTGGTCTTTAGTATTGTCAATTAAGCTGGTTTGAGAATCACTTTACCTTTCATGATCAAAATTGCAATTTTTTAACCATTTATTTATATATTCCCCCTTATCAGAACTACTCAAATAAATTTTCTTACTAGTTTTTGCCTAGGTATATGCTTCTTTGGATATATTCTACAACAATTTGGAGTTTTAAATAAAGTCCACAAGTGTGATTTGAACCACTACATATCTAGTTTTGATGTTGAAACTTCAAAGTTACTATAATTGATACTGCATTGGCGGTATTCGTATTCGACTGCGATTCTCTAAATATCAAAGTTCGTGACACGGCCACAACTTTTATCTCGACCGCTATTTATACCGGGTCGTTACATCTGTTTGGTATATGATATAATCTGATATGAGTATTTGATTTATTATTTGTTTAGCCTTTTTTTCCATTTGATAGTTAATTTGAAATTTCCGATGGATGTTGCAGATATGTTCTTCTGTTGAAAGTTTGAAGCTAAGTTTCAATCAAGCTAAGAAAGAAAAAATGGATGATGGAAATTCGGAGGTTTCTGATAAACTTTCAGATAATGTTCTATTTTCGAATCCAGAATCATGTAGCAATTTTCAAGCTTCAACATCTATGAACATGGATACTGAATTATCTAAGAGCACTACCAAAACATGCACTCACACTCACACATGCAATCCACCTGGTTTCGATTTCGATGATTCTATTCATACACACACGTGTTATCACACGCACACTCGAGTTTTTGCATCCGAAGATGACACGAATTCGAGGCCAAAAAGGAGTTTTGGCAATAGAGAAGCTGTTAAGAAGTATAGGGAGAAGAAGAAGGCACAGACAGCTTATTTGGAGGATGAAGTTAAGAAGTTGAAACTTGTGAATCAACAACTTGTGAGGAAGTTGCAAGGGCAGGCGCTACTTGAAGCGGAGTTGCTGAGGTTGAGGAAGATTTTGGTTCAACTTAAGGGGAAAGTTGACTGTGAATTAGGTTCTTTCCCTTTTCAAAAGAAGTGTTTCTCTTCTAGTAACAACGATGCTTCTGATTGAAGGTGTGTCTATTATTCGATACGTGTTAGAATCCAACACTAAAAACACAAGTGTTGTGTCTCTATTTGTGTCAATGTTTTATAGATGTTTGGTGTTTATAAAACTTGTCATTTTCCATCCACTTGCAGGATCGTCGTCGGCATCATCTAAGGTTAACACTTGTGCGTGCGAAAACAACATGGACGCATGTCATCTGCATATCAAATTAGATAACTATACCGACAAATATCTTTTGTGAGTTTTTGATCTGTTGTTATCTATCTATATCTACCGATACATAGTGATAATATATCAGTGTCGTGTCTAGTGTCTCTGGCTGAGTTGTGACAATGTTGTATAGATTGTTGTTAGAGATTAGATTTGTGGTTGCGAGATCATACATAACCTTACCTAATGAAGCAATGAAGCTTGATTTGTATAATGTATAGAGTATGTATACAAGGATGAGTTTTTTTATGTTTTTTGAAATTTGTACAGTATACTAGCATGTAAGAAGTGTTTTGCTTTTAGGTGAATGAACAAAGTTCCTTGTATGCCAAGTGTGTTCTAATGAAGTCCATGTTGGATTGCACACATGTTTCATATCATATATGATATGTCTGATTCTGCATTCATTGCAAATAAAGTTCTCAGAACAGTAGGTTATATAAACTATCATTTTAAGATGTATGGATGATGAATCATAAGATATTTCTATGTTTCAATTTATTTTTTCGGTCTATGAGCTAGATAGTCGGAATTTTATCTTTTAAAAATGAATAAATGAAATATCGCGAGTTCGAATTAACAATCTCATGTCTTTCACTATTATTAAGTGAATTGAATAGACGAGATTTTACGTTCCACATCTGAGTACTAAATAATACGATAAAACTTGTAACTATTAATATAATTTTCATTTTTATTGAGATAATGTCTGAGAATTTTTTCTGCCATCCCCTAACTTTAATCAGGCACGCTCCAACTTTTGATAATACCTGTATTATCCTTGACAAAATTTTAGCAAAAAAATACGCATGAAAAATCAGGTAGAACAAATAAAATTTCCGTGATAAATCAAAAAATCTAATAGTGTATGTTGAAAGTCCGATATACATTTATACCAGTTTTTTTTAAAAACCGATGTGTGGAAATTTTTTATCGGTTTTTTAAAAAACACCATGTTGTACCTGATTTTTTGTAAAACCTTGAAAATTTTGGTAGTATAAAATCATCGATTTTTTAAAAAATCTCCTCCATTTATCGGACTTTTATAGGAACTACAAAATATCAAATAGTGTAATTTCAACGGTTGAGATTTTGACGAGAGTTTTATATGTCTGTGATTGCACTGACAGTTGTGTGTGGTCCAGAATGAATCCAAACTTATATAAATAGGGATCATGTGTTGTTAAAAAGAACATTTTAAAATGCCTCACTCTTTGTTTATAACATGTGTGTACTTCAACGTGGTGAAACCTCCAGTTGATTTTGGACTCTCGAAGAACACCACATACCTCACTCTTCTGAGATCCAAATTGAATAATATGTTTGCAGACACCGATAACAGAAAGGAGATAAGAGCGAGTTTCGTGCACCATAAATTGATACCGATAGATGGTGAATAACGACCATATTGAGCTGAAGACTGATGAAGATTTGAAGGTTATGTGGAGAACATGTCATTGTAGGATAACAAAGGGACCGATAGAGTTCGATGCGACAATTTCTAGATCTATCGGCGACATAATCAAGATATTAGAACATCCAGAATCACCTGATAGTGTATATGTTTTTGTTATTTATTATTGTTAAGTTATGTAATTTTCTCTGTTGAGTTAATTTAATTGTAATGTTAAAGTTATGTTCATTTTGCAATAATGTAAGCGACGAAATGTTATCTAATAAATTGTACGGTACAAATGTCTAAATAATAATACACATAATATACAAATAACACAAAAATAATAATAATGCCTACATAGGTCCTCACACGTTATGTGTGCTTCCAGTGATGGCAAAGTACAAACCTCGTCATATGAGTTTACCAAACCCATGAGGTTATTCATAATGTTTGCTATCATCTGCAGAAGTTGTTGGTCATCCACACCATGTGGAGGCAGTGGAGGCACTGAGACGTCATTAGAAGGTCCCCCCCAACATCAATAAGTCCAACATCATCTCCAAGCTCAACATGTGGTATGATGCGAGAGTGTGATACAATAAGGTGTCACTCCAAGTACCCATCCACACACTGCACATGGATTTGAACTTGCACTACATGATCTCTAATGGCACGGGAAAAGCTGGTAACGTTACCAAAAAAACCATCTAATGATTCCCTCAGATGGAATAGCAGAGATTGGTCATGAGATGTCCTGGACATACCCAAATTGGCGCAGACATCTCTGAGGTAAGTGTCTAGACACTAAGGTCTTTTGTCGTAGATAGCTAGAAAAAAGAGAAGTGTTATCAAACTTCCAATGCACTCTATGGTCTGCGTAGGGTGTCTAGATGACATCGTCTATAGTCAACGCATCAACCTCCTTCTGTACTCCAGAACACCTCCTGAGTTTGCATGTCTGGACTTTCATCTTTTTTGCCAGTGTAGAGCTAACAATAGTAGGAATAACCTTCCTCTCACAAATGGAGGGGAAATGCTCGTATATGTAACACTGCACAAAAATATAGGAAAATCAAGAAATGTCATAAATAAGACCTAAACTAATAAGAAAAAATGAATTTTTATACCTGAGATAGACAAATATAATCGGCAAGCTTCCTAGTCTTAAACAAAGTCGCCTATTCATGTGAAAAATATAGAACAATCAGTGCAGAACACCCTCATGCTCAACTGACATGGTCAAGACATCCACATGTACTTTACATAAATATATACATGATACTTATCCGCTAAGATA
This sequence comes from Lathyrus oleraceus, assembly GCF_024323335.1. Classification (NCBI taxonomy): domain Eukaryota; kingdom Viridiplantae; phylum Streptophyta; class Magnoliopsida; order Fabales; family Fabaceae; genus Lathyrus; species Lathyrus oleraceus. The sequence continues at coordinate 492,601,645 of NC_066583.1, forward strand.
TTATATCCAACAAGATGTAGCATGTGGACCATAGTTGTTGCCTCATACATAGATTGTTGCACCCGTCTGGGATACTTATCCCGGAGCCAAGATAGGCAAAAGTGAGCACCAATATTAACCTTAAACTCATCTAACACATGCGCCTCAGTAACCCCCAAGTCATATATAGAAGTAATACATGATAGTTGTTGGCTAATTAAATGAGCGGTGAATAAACTACTTGACAAAGGGAGATGTAACAGAGAGGAGATATCATCCAAGGTAATTGTCATCTCATTAAACAAAAGATGGAAGGAAGAGGTCTCTTGATGCCATCGTTCAACAAAGGTTGTCAAAAGTGAAACATCGAGCATGGTCTAGGAGCAGTCCACCAATGAAAGGTGATTGCAATCTTCTACAATCCCTTTGACCTCCCGTGGCATTAGGTCATATAAGAACTTCTTCAGCTTCCCCATTCGGGTGGGCACCTTCACCGACTTAAATAAAAAGAGGTATATATATATATATATATATATATATATATATATAACTCTCTCTGCCATAATTTGAATGTCACGTGATCGGCATATTAAATGAACATGACACGGTCATTGGGCCCTCCAGAAAACCCTTCATTTGTGTGTACAAGTGGCTCTGTCGGAACCAGAGCACTGACCTCTGTAGCAACCAGAGGAGTATCCTCCATATCACATGTATCAACCGCCTCTATATCAAGCTAATGAGTAACTTCTATATCAGTTGTAGCCTATGTCTCAAAATGACGGGGCACCTCTATCTTGGCAAACATTTACTTGTCATCCTAACCCTTTACATCCTTAGTTGTTTCCTGCACATCCTCAACAACTGCAACAACTAGCTCATCATCAGGATCTCTAGTCCATCCATCAGCTCTAGATCGTCTACGTCTGATACTGTGGGGTGTGGGACCCTGCCCAATCATCTGCCTCTTATAAGAATCAGTCGGGGCTACTCTCCACGTCCGTATATGAGATTCCTCGATGTCATATGCCCTCGCACGATCCCTCGTTACAACTCTGTCATGTTGCCTATAAGCAATTCTCCCGTCAGATCATCTGGTTGTCACTGTAAATACAAAAAAAAAAATATGAAATATGAACTACCAGATTTTTAAAAATTCAGAAATCATGATTTTCCCGTATATTTTGAAATATTTGGTTAACCTAAGCAACATTTCCACTACCAATTTTTTCAAAATATTTAGTATAACTGCATTAAATTTACAGATTTTTAAAATATCTTGTATCAGTGCATACATTTTTACCAATTATTACAAAATATTTGGTTGAAAACATGCATTTTTACCGGTTTTTTCAAAATATCCAGTAGATAATATGTATTTTACCAGAATTTTCAAAATATTCTATAAAAATGTCTGAGAAACATGAACTTTTCTCATACATTTTTAAAAAGCAGGTAAAAATAGTTGCTTTATACAAAAAAAAAAAAAAAGTGGTAAAATTATATACTTACTTGTCATAAATTCGGTACTAATGAAATATTTGATATGAATGAGATATTTTTTAAATAAATCAAAATGTTACAATAGAATAATGAAATGGTTTTTTATTTGGTAAGGTTAACGTGGTAAATCACAACATTTAGAGGAGTGTAAGTTAAAATGTGGGGGTAGATTGAATTTTTTTTAGTATGTTTCAATGTCATTATCAGGCTCAGCCCAACGACCATGAGGGCCTAAAGGTGAGGCCTATAGCATAAATTTCATCATTTTGCTATTTTCAAACTCCCCACCCCCACCCCACTTCACTTCTAAAAATCAATCGCACATGCTTTCTAAAAATCTCTTGCTCATATTTGTATATTTCTCATGATGGTGAATGATTGATCCTACACAAAAGAACTAGCTTTTCACTACCATTTGTCACTATCATTACTACCTTTGCTCTGGCTATTTGAGTTGCACTTTTCATTAAAATGTCAAATGAAATATTTTGTATAGACAAAAACTACTTTATCTTTACCACTTTTCAAACTCCAAATAATATGTTTTCTAACTTTGTTTTCTAACTTGAAATATGTTTTAAAATCTGGTTTAGAACAACAAAACAGAAACTAGAAGTTTAGACAAACACAGAAGCTAAAATCTAATTTAGAGAGTAAAAAAGCAAACTTTGAAGGCCCTAGAAAGCAATTGAAGAATGAACTATGCCTTTGAGTTTGTATCATTATGTGATTAAAAAATATTGATTTTGAGTGAATATAAAAAAAATCTGATTAAAAGTGAGTAGAAAGTAAAGTGGTTTATGTTTAGATAAATAGATATAAAAATGAGTTTATAGTAAATTTCAGTAAAAAAAAATCGCATTTAAACTCAAAAATCTCACCATCTTACCTTAAGTATTATCAATTTTGAAAAAATAAAATTAACTCTACTTGAAAACAATCAAACATATCCTAATCAATTCTACGTATTCAGATTCAATTCTAAATCAATAATCAATAATAAAACAAAACATACACTAAGTTGGAAAGATCGATTTTGGCAAGTAAAAACTTGGTTGACATGCATTTTTCAATTTTCACATGTAATAATAAAGTTGGTTAGATTATATTTGGATACAGTAAAACGAACAAAATAAAATGAAATAGAGCATTTCATTATTTGAATATTTTAAGATAGAATAAAGGAATTTAGTCATTATATCCAAATCATAGGATAAAAAATAATAGTAAGTGACCGAATGAGATAAAATACATTTCATAAAGTTAGACTTTGTTTCATTTCTTTTTAATTAATCCAAATAATAAAGGAAAAAAGTTTATATCAATTAATTTCATTGCATTACATTCTGATAGATCAATCCAAAGATAGATTAATGCAGAAGAATTTGAGATTTTTTTTAGGGTTTGAGACAATGTTTTAAAAATCGGATCGAACCGGGAAGTGGAGGAGTCTCTAGTATGGTTTGAATGTTAGATCAAGTATGCTATTTAACATGTGTGAACCGATGAAAACCGACTAATCAACGATTTTAGAAAGTTGTCGGGTTAAATGCTTACTTTTTTTTTCAAACAAAACGACGTCGTTTTGATACATTTTTTTTAATAAAATTAAAATACAAGTAAGCTGTAGATGTTTGATTGACTGCATTTTATGTTAAAACAACTAACTGGAGTCTAATGTCTTGACTGATGTTATGACATGCTTTGTAGATGTTTGATTGGCTGCATGTTGTGCTAAAACACTAATTGTACTCTGATGTCTTGACTGATGTCATGACATACTTGAGTAGTATGCTGCAGGTTTAGCTAATACAGGATTTACTGAATGTCAACCTGGATAGTATGACATTCATCCCTGACAACAGATACTGAGGTATAGAATAGCTGGTTGGCTGTTATAACTCAGTATGTAATTCAGTCTGTTTATCAAGGGAATAACAGACCTGGCATAAGGCCTACTGTCTGAATGTCAAACTGGATGTTGTGACATTCATCAGTGACAACATATACTGAATAATAGGCAAGTTGGTTTTTCTGCTTCAGTTCAGTATTTAATTCAGTTTGTTCTTCAGGAGGATAACAGACCTGGCATAAGGCCCATTGTGAAAATGTCAAACTGGATGTCTTGACATTTATTACTATAAGCTGATACTGAAGTATTGACTGGTTAGTCTTTTACAGTACAACATTTAGCACAGTCTATTTTCAGGAAAATAACAGACTTAGCATATGGTCTATGTTCTGGACGTCAAACTGAATGTTGTGACATTCATTCCTGACAGCATATGCTAAATTGTAGGATGGTTAGTTTTTCTGTTTCAGGATTTTTCTCAGGCTATTCTTCAGGAATCCAACAGCTGATTTAAAATCCAGGAAACTAACAATTAGAATCCTATGTGGCGTTATTTGTGGAGGCCTTGAAGACTCAATCAGAATAAACAGTTTCTAAATATGGAGATGTTTTAGGAACTAAATATGGAGATATTTTAGGAACTAAATATGGAGATATTTTAGGAACTAAATATGGAGATGTTTTAGGAACTAAATATGGAGATATTTTAGGAACTAAATATGGAGATATTTTAGGAACTAAATATGGAGATATTTTAGGAACTAAAAGATTGAAGACCTTGATTGTAGCAGAAGTTTTCTGCTGAATTTATAACAGCAAAGGAGAAGCTTGCTGCGATTTCGAAGGCCCAAATCCAGTTGGGTGTTTAGGTTATAAATAGCAGATTGTAATCTAGATTTTGTAAGCCTCAAACCATGTAAAGTTAGGGGTGTGTGTGAGGTAAACCTCCCAACTTGTGGGAAGGTTACCATGTGTTTCTCAGTGCTCAAAGCATGAGATTATTTGTGACTCAAAGCCTGTAGGTAAGAGTTGTTATGGTCTTGAACGAAGTTGTGAAGCAAGTTCAAGTTGTTTAGCATTACATTGTAATTGTAGTGATAGGAATGGAAACTGGTGGTTTCTATCTAGGAGTTCCTAGGTATAGATTGCATTGGGTAGGGATTAAGTGAAGAGTTGTAAACGGGGAAGTTTAACTCTAAATTAATACTGCTGATAGTGGATCTTCTTCCTGGCTTGGTATGCCCTCAGATTAGGTGATGTTGCACCGAACTGGGTTAACAATTACTTGTGTTTTTACCTTCTGCACGTTATAATTCGGTCTGTTATAAAATAAGGTCAACCTGTAATGCTGTAACAGGTGATGTTCAAATCAATGTTGAGACATCATGCTGATAACTGTGCAGGCTCAACAGAAGTAAGTGCTATGTTTGATCTCTGCTGTGTCTTTGTACCAGATGGACAGAAATGGGTGTTCTTCCATTCTATGGTGATATAGTAGCAGATGTCGTGACATCTGTGAATGTGTGCATATCAGTATTGGGTTTTAATTTGTATAATTGTCTTGCTGTATTAGTAATAATGTTGGATTAGATGTCATTACTTGGAGTAGAACATCTGAACTCTGACTACACCAGAATTTCAAATGGTATCAGAGCAGGCATCCTGTTCTGTTTCTGGATGAGATCCATGGGTGATACTTTCTGGTATCTTGCAAGGAGTTATGTTAGTACTGATGTTGGAACCTGTGGAAGGTTCTGTGATCTCCCTGAATGGTCCCTCGAAGTAGGTGGATGGACTATTCATGACAGGAACTGTGTGTACCTGTTTTTGGAGGTTGTCAATTGGCCTTTGTATGGGACAGCTGTGCTAGTATTGAATCATATTCGAACTTGGCATGTTCTTGGAGGCTGATCTGGTGAAGTGTGTGTTCATAGGTTGAGTTGTATTATGATTTCCGTTGCATAATACCTGGAAAAACTCAAACTCTGATGTAGTTTCCCTTCATGTGGATGAAAGGCTGATGTATTCAAGATCTCATCATAATCTACTGAAGATGTCAAAGATACTTGAGTCTCCTCAAGTCCACTCATCATGACGTTCTCACTTCAGGATGGTAAGAATCACTTGATCACTGAGTCTTTTACTCTCTTGGGTAGTGTATATGAAGACCTTGAATACTTTCAAGGAAGGTTTGTTCCAAGGAGGTGGAACTAATGTTCTATGTGATGTTAGAACATGTTGTTCAACAAGTATGCAACTACTAGTTGAAGAGCAGATGTTTTTAGGTGTCAAACAAAGGGATACTTTTGTTTGGAACCTACTCCTGACTTGGAAGAGGAGACATCTGTGTGTGCTAAGTTGACAAGGGTAGGGTCAACTGTGTGTGTGCTCAAGAAGGTCACTTTTAGAAGTCTGATCTCTAGAAGTGGAGCTGGTTGAGATGTGACATTGTGCAATTTCCTGCTGGTTGTCTTATTCCTGTAGATTGATCAGGGTGGGATAGTTGTTCCCTGAAGTACTATGTGTGTTGGAAGACAAGTCTCCTGGATGTTAGACGTCAATAATGGGGTAACCTGATTGCTATATCATTTAAGAGGATTTGGAACCATGAATCTTGTTATTCAAACACCACGTTCAGAAGTGGCAGTTCTTTCAAGGAGTGAGAATATGAAGATTCAGAGGTTGGTTGAAGTAGTATGCTCTGGCAATGCATATCTACTATTGACTGGTATTGCTTTTTTTCCCTAGTACTTTTGGTCAGCTGGAATCTGATTGGTGTGATTGGAGTATGTATAGGTATAACTCATAGAGTTAGTAGCCACTGGTAGGGATGGTGTATGTCATGTTGAGACATTTGTGTACAATGCATGGATATTGGTGTGGAGTCTCCATGATTGTTAATTTGAGGGGGAGTTTTGGTTAACCTCCTCACGTTTGGTCAGCCTAGGGTCTGGTTGGCTGTTGACCTGTGTCACATGGATTCTGGTTGTTGTGTGACACATTTGCAAGGAAGGATTTATCTCTCTCATTCCTAAGGGTGAATCTAATCTGGAAAGAGTCTCAAGACTGTTGAGGTGCTCGCAAGTAAAAGATGTTGACACAAGAAGAGTATTTTCAAAGAATTCTTATGGTGGAAGTATCTGAAAGGATAATTGGGAAAGGATTTAAGATCAATGTCTACTTGTGCCAAGTACAAGTATTTAATTGATTATCCTTGGAGCTCAAGATAACTGATGTTCTTAAAGATGTTGGAACATCTCTTCTTCAAGACCCTGTGCAGAATCACAGGAAGGATAGTACATTGGTTTATGATCTATCTCTTTGGTGGCAACAAAAGCATATGATCTCTGAAAAGGTTTCCTGGCAAGAAACATGCTCAGCCTTGGTGTGTACAAGAAGAAGAAGACATCATAGTCTTGATGGTGGTTACTTGGATCAGTTTATTTCTGATCTAGGTAAGGAAGTGCATTGGCTAATGCACACTGTGGAGTTAAGAACAAGTGGCAGCATTCTTGACATCATGGAAACAGCCTTGCTTTAGGAAGTGGAATCCTTGGTATAGCTGAAGGGTTATTTTCTAACTGGTCCTTCTGAAGACTCATGCATCAGAGTGTCTGATGTCTTTGGAGAAGAAGCAGGGATTCATCAAGGTGTGAGCTTGGATGACTTAACTGCAAACCTGCAGGATGGAGGTTGTTTACTCAAACTTGGTTCCACAATCAAGTCTATGAGAGCGTTGAACTCTTGTTCTGTGTAGGGAGGAAGTTCTTTCAAGTGGCAGAAGAAGGAGCTGAATTCAACAGCTATATGTTAAAACACAATGTTGTGACATTTGGTTCAACATCAGAATCTTAGTTGGTGAAGTGGCACATCAACTTAAGATAGAAGGGTCTACAGAATTGTAGATTGGGTACCTCAAAAAGATCGTTCTCATTGCAGTTCTTTGGAGTTGCTGGATGGAGAAGATGTTACATGTTCATGTCTTAGAGAATCTAAGTTTTGTTTAACATGTAGCTTGAAGTTCAAGTCTCACTTGGAAGGTCAGAATATCTTTGGGAGAAGTCTGATAAACGTGGAGAGGTCAATAAGTGGCATTTGACTTTTTCATATGAGGATTCATGAAGGAGGTAATCAACCAATGGCATTTGGTCCATCTCAGAAGTGAGTTCGAAGAATCAAGATAATCAACATATGGCAGCTGATTATTCTTGAGGAAAGTCTGAGACAAATTACTTTTGAGCAGAAAAGTAGTAAGTTGAAGACAAAAGGAGGTGTTTTTCTATTCATCCCTTGGAGCTTGTGGTAGGAGTTCTGAGCTATCTATGGAAGATTATCTCTCGTAATGGGATGTCCCAATTTATGTCTGGGTTTGTTTGGATCAAGCTGGTGACTCAGTGATATCTGAAGATTATCAAATGATGGTCTTTGGTATGTTGTGAAGGATGTTCTAATTAATGTTAGAACATTTTGTGAAGTGGTTTTCTGTTCTGGTTAGAAGAGAGATTGACACAGAGTGTGGATGTGTTCAGCCAAGAGGGTTGAACAGAGGGGGTGCTCTTGAAGACATGAAGATGCGTCTTATGTTTTCCATTCATCAAGTGGTCTGGGTTCTCTTTGAATCAGGAAGTATGTGAAGGTCCAACTTTGGGGTGTTGGATATGTTCATGTGTGATCTCCAAGTTTCAAGAGGAGAGCTGGTTGTTCATGACAGGGGGAGTTTTGTCTTTGTGCTGCAAGTAATCATCAAGCTTGTAATCTATGTGTTCTCAGATAACAAGGTATGACACCTTGTTAGTTATTGGGATGATGTGGTGTGTGTCAAGGCTGAGTGAGCAGAAGAATGTCTGACCAGATGTCATGACATTGCCTAGGACAATATTGTTATTTCCTGCTGAAACTTACAGTCATAAGGAAATATGGATGTGGTGTATGTCATTATGATGAGCCTGTATGTTACTTGCTGCAAGTGTGGTAACAAGATGTTAAGGGGATATCCTAACATGATACAACCTATGTGCCTGTTGGAGTTCAAGAAAGTGTTCATGCAGGAGTGGTTCAAGATGTCAGACTCAAAGTCATGGCATATGATATGGCCGTACTTGCTGTAAAGCAAGAGTGTGTGACTACTTGATCAAAGCTGTGAAGCAAGATCAAGTGGGCGGTGTCTTGATCAAAGTTGTAAAGCAAGATCAATAGGAGGTAGTCGTGATTGAAACTGTGAAGTAAAATCAAGACTGTAGTTCTGTCATTTGTGTAATTCTGTTTATTTTGGTCTGTAATTTAAAGTGTTGCTTTGGCAACATTTTTGACAAAAAGGGGGAGTAACACCTGTGATGCCTGTGATGCCCCAGGACAACAGATTTCTAAACAGATATTGAAGATCCTCTAATCCAGAGGTTGTGCTGCAGTTGATGTTCCACTTCTATGAGTGTGAGTGTGTTTATGTGTGCTGCTATAAGAAGTTTTTATTTAACTTCTATATGTGTGTTGAGTGTGCTGCTGTTTTGAGTGTATTAGCTATGGTATTACTCTGCTAGGATGTGTGTTTTCCGCTGTTGTGAACTCTGTTGTGATGTCAAGTTGTTTTAGCCAAAAATTTGCCAATGGGGGAGTTTATAGATGTTTGATTGGCTTCATTTTATGTTAAAACAACTAACTGGAGTCCAATGTCTTGACTGATGTTATGACATGCTTTGTAGATGTTTGATTGGCTGCATGTTGTGCTAAAACACTAATTGTACTCTGATGTCTTGACTGATGTCATGACATACTTGAGTAGTATGCTGCAGGTTTAGCTAATAATGGATTTACTGAATGTCAACCTGGATAGTATGACATTCATCCCTGACAGCAGATACTGAGGTATAGAATAGCTGGTTGGCTGTTATAACTCAGTATGTAATTCAGTCTGTTTATCAAGGGAATAACAGACCTGGCATAAGGCCTACTGTCTGAATGTAAAACTGGATGTTGTGACATTCATCAGTGACAACATATATTGAATAATAGGCAAGTTGGTTTTTCTGCTTCAGTTCAGTATTTAATTCAGTCTGTTCTTCAGGAGGATAACAGACCTGGCATAAGGCCCATTGTGAAAATGTCAAACTGGATGTCTTGACATTTATTACTGTAAGTTGATACTGAAGTATTGACTGGTTGGTCTTTTACAGTACAACATTTAGCACAGTCTATTTTCAGGAAAATAACAGACTTAGCATATGGTCTATGTTTTGGACGTCAAACTGAATGTTGTGACATTCATTCCTGACAGCATATGCTAAATTGTAGGATGGTTAGTTTTTCTGTTTCAGGATTTTTCTCAGGCTATTCTTCAGGAATCCAACAGCTGATCTAAAATCCAGGAAACTAACAATTAGAATCCTATGTGGCGTTATTTGTGGAGGTCTTGAAGACTCAATCAGAATAAACAGTTTCTAAATATGGAGATGTTTTAGGAACTAAATATGGAGATATTTTAGGAACTAAATATGAAGATATTTTAGGAACTAAATATGGAGATATTTTAGGAACTAAATATGGAGATGTTTTAGGAACTAAATATGGAAATATTTTAGGAACTAAATATGGAGATATTTTAGGAACTAAATATGGAGATATTTTAGGAACTAAAAGATTGAAGACCTTGATTGTAGCAGAAGTTTTCTACTGAATTTGTAACAGCAAAGGAGAAGCTTGTTGCGATTTCGAAGGCCCAAATCCAGTTGGGTGTTTAGGTTATAAATAGCAGATTGTAATCTAGATTTTGTAAGCCTCAAACCATGTAAAGGTAGGGGTGTGTGTGAGGTAAACCTCCCAACTTGTGGGAAGGTTACCATGTGTTTCTCAGTGCTCAAAGCATGAGATTATTTGTGACTCAAAGCCTGTAGGTAAAAGTTGTTATGGTCTTGAACGAAGCTGTGAAGCAAGTTCAAGTTGTTTAGCATTACATTGTAATTGTAGTGATAGGAATGGAAACTAGTGGTTTCTATCTAGGAGTTCCTAGGTATAGATTGCATTGGGTAGGGATTAAGTGAAGAGTTGTAAACGGGGGAGTTTAACTCTGAATTAATACTGCTGATAGTGGATCTTCTTCCTGGCTTGGTATGCCCCCAGAGTAGGTGATGTTGCACTGAACTGGGTTAACAATTACTTGTGTTTTTACCTTCTGCATGTTATAATTCTGTCTGTTATAAAATAAGGTCAACTTGTAATGCTGTAACAGGTGATGTTCAAATCAATGTTGAGACATCATGCTGATAACTATGCAGGCTCAACATAAGTAAGTGCTACGTTTGATCTCTGCTGTGTCTTTGTACCAGATGGACATAATTGGGTGTTCTTCCATTCTATGGTGATATTGTAGCAGATGTCGTGACATCTGTGAATGTGTGCATATCAGTACTGGGTTTTAATTTGTATAATTGTCTTGCTGTATTAGTCACAATGTTGGATTAGATGTCATTACTTGGAGTAGAACATCTGAACTTTGACTACACCAGAATTTTACATACATATAATTATTAGTAAAATATATAATCGATCATATGATTTTTGATCAATCCCCATAGGGTCAAACCCAAAAACTTGTATTTTGATACGATACATAACACAAAGATAAAATAACAATAACCTAACGTTGATGAGAGGGTAAGCGAACCCTCATTATTCTGTTGCCTAAAACCCACCTTATGGAAAGAAATCTCCCCCCTTACCTTATCGATTGAGCTTTCAAGGTCTTAATGTTCCACCCTCTCCAAATCACTGCCTCACGATTACTCCCAAAATAGTCTCCCCAGACTCAGACGCGCTGTTTAGAAATATGCCTCAAACCTTAGCTTTTTACCCTAACTTTCACACTCTCCCCTATGATATATATTATGTTTAATCCAACGTTAAGATTAATTCTCAAATAATAAATCTCAAACGAAATATTTATTTAATTGATAAATAAAATAAAATAAATATTAAATTAAATAATTACTCAATTAAGCGTCACACCTTTAACATTTAAACAAAATATTTATTTGATTTTAAAAGGAAAATATACTTTTAACATAAGGTGTCACATTTATATGTAAATAATTAAATAATAATAATTATAAACCTCAAATAATTATTATCGTTATTTTAAATAACTAAAGAGAATTTACCGCTCCCAACCAAATATTTTAATAATATTAAATTATTAAAATACCCTCGAATACTCCATAACATCATGAAACACCCAAATACACACCAATATCACATAAGTTAATTATCAAATAATTCATAAAATGATATAGATAAATAAATTAGGGGCGTTACATCTGGCAGATGTTAAGAGCAAACATTGTACCCGCTAATCTTTTCGAGAGAAGACATGATTGGTGTACCCCCCCCCCCCCCCCCACACACACACACACAAAATAATAAGCCCATGGTCATCAAATTCAGTATGCTAATTGAGATGTGAAGCGAGTGTTGACCGACCCTGGTAGCTTAGTAGACATCCTATTTTAGAGTGTCTTCCAAGGGCTCCATCTTGATCCCAACAACATTGGAGCTTTCCAAGGATCCTTGGTCGGCCTGTCTGGTAAACACGTGCATGTGAAAGGCCACGTCACCCTCAAAATAACATTCGGCTTAGGGGTGAGTGACATAACCATAAAGGTGTAGTATATTGTAATAGATGCAACATCATCTTACAACGTCATCCTAGAAAGTCTTGCTCTTAACTTGTTGCAGACGGTCTTATGCACCCTTTGTTAAAGCCTAAATAACCAACTACTTGACGGGAACATGGGTACAATCATAAGGGATCATGCGATCACCCAAGAATATTACTAGAGTAGCCTCGAAGTAATGAGGGAACCCCTCACCCTTGGTCTCATCCCTTATCCATAAATGGATGAAGCTAATACAACAAGCCAGAACCCCAGGTTGGGGTAGAAAATGAAAGGATTTCCCCAACAAAAGATTTGAAAGAGGTTTAGATTAAACCTTTGTACCACCAAATCACTAAGTTAGGCACCTCATTGTCTGAATCTAAAGAAGAGGATTTAACCGTCATACTCAAGAAGAACATTGACATGTTCTCCTGGGTGCCCTTGGATATGCCTAGCATAAATACAAGAGTGGTATGTCATTGCCTCACTATTGACCCCCCAGTCAAACCATTGTCTCTAAATCATCATAACAGGTTCCTAGTATGAACCCATATGTCAGTCATAGGCCTCTAAAATAGCATCATAACATCGTAACATCGTTAATTCCTTAAAAGGATTAAACTAAGTTAAATATAATGTTTTTAATTAATTTAATTTTATTATGAAAATTTAAAGTTATCAAAACTAACATCATTAATTTTTCAACAAAAAGACTTATTTCAACAAAGAACAAAGATTTTGTTTGTTTTAGCTTTATTTCTAAAATTATTATTATTCACCAGAAAGATTAAACAAAACTCTAAAATTTATTATAATCAAAAGGTTAATCTTTATGGCATTTTCAAAGGTCTTTAAATACATAAAACAAAGAAACTCTAATGAGTCTCATGGGTTTTGAATCATAAACAAAATAAATAAATAAAACAAATAAAACATAAATTGCTAAAATTTCATAAAATAGTAAAATGTTGTTCTCAGAACTTAAACGAGCTTAAACGGCTAAAAAAACGAAGAGTCACTGTTTAGCAGTGAGTTTGATTTCTGGGATGATTCTCTTTCTGAAAATATATAATAAGAGTTATTCTGACATCGGATGCCAAATTTCCCCTCATAACCGCTCTGAAGCGCGACTTCTCATTCGATGGATGCAACCAGCCCTCCTACCTCAGATTTTCTAAGTTTCCGCCTTTTTCCAAAATCCTGAATTTTCCTACTTTTCTGGAATGCTTGATTTCATATCATTCCCAACAACATGCGTCTCCGAGAAGTTTTATAGAAAAACAGGGTTCATAATTTTTTTATTTGGGAAGAACATTTTATTAAGTTTTTTATATACCAGTTACAAGGTTTTTAATCGCAATATCCAACACAAGTCAATCCAGATTTCATCTTCGGAATGTATCGTGATTAAATGAGATTATCCTATTTGGGCACAGATCGATACAATCGATCGATCTAAAGTTCTACAAAGTGACCAATTGGGAAAAACTTCAATTGCTCACAGATTATCATAAACAGTCAAGTAACAACATAAATTTCATAATTCTTGTATATATCCACATACATATAATTATTAAAAATATATATAATTGATCATAGGGTTTTTGATCAAACCCCATAGGGTCAAACCCAAAAACATGTATTTTGATACGATACATAACACATAGATAAAATAACAATAACCTGACGTTGATGAGAGGGTAAGGGAACCCTCATTATTCTGTTGCCTAAAACCCACCCTATGGCAAGCAATCTCCCCCCTTACCTTATCGATTGAGCTTTCAAGGTCTTAATGTTCCTCCCTCTCCAAATCACTACCTCATGATTGCTCCTAAAATGGTCTCCCCAGACTCAGACGCGCTGTTTAGAGATATGCCTCAAACCTTAACTTTTTTACCCTAACTCTCACACTCTCCCCTACGATATATATTATGTTGAATCCAACATTAAGATTAATTCTCAAATATTTAATCTCAAACAAAATATTTATTTAATTGATAAGTAAAATAAAATAAATATTAAATTAAATAATTATTCAATTAAGCGTCACACCTTCAATATTTAAACTAAATATTAATTTGATTTTAAAAGGAAAATATATTTTTAACATAAGGTGTCATTTGAAAGGAAGTCGAGGACTAGGGATCCCCAGATTCATTTGAGCATCAAAGAAACATTTCGAGAAATCTAGAGAAGAGCACGAGCGAAGACCCCACTTAAAATTTGACTCATACACTCCTTCAAACACCTCTTGATAAAAGGATTCCGACAGAGAGCTCCAACATTGAATTCAAAGAAGTTGGGTTAAGAAATCAATACCCGATCAAAAAATCTGCTTGTACTGATCGATCAAAATATTGTCGTTTCCACAAAATTCACCGCCATAATACCAAAGATTGCATCCAACTCAAACACACGGTTGAAGATCTTATCAAGAAGGGACGACTATCTGAATATACCAAGGATGTTAAGAGGAGCATATAAGAATTCCTAAAGAAAAGATAGTCTCCCAAGAAGACAATCGAGGTTGTGGCCGGAGGAAAGGGTAAATAAACATGTAACAAAAAGACTTAATGGCATAAGGGAAATCATTAGTATATATCCTCTATAACTAGAGGGCTAGGTCGAACCAGCGATCATATGGCATAATAAAGAGGAAGATTGGCAAGTTAATGGTTTTTAGAAAAATATATGGAAGCACCTCATCCACCGACCTAGAAAGGTCGGTCCTAGGATTTCGGGATAACGATTAGGTTAGAGTAGTCTTGAACGAGATATTCCTTTTGGTGATAACAACAACTATAACAAACTTTAGTGTGTCTCAATTTCTGATAGACAATGGTAGCTCATGCAATATCATGTACGATGATATCTTTGAAAGAATAGGATTAAAGAAATAAAAGTTATTACCATATGAAGTGTCAGATTTGCAATCCTTCAATGGCATTGTGATTCGTCCCTAGGGATATGTTTAGCTAATGGTTACCATAGGGGAAGGACGAAACACTAGAACCGTTGATGCTCAGTTCTTGGTCGTCCCATGCCAAAGTGTTTACAATTGTATCATAGGCCGACCCTTTATAGTAAAGTTAGACGCAGTAGCTTCCCTGGTCCATTTGAAGTTAAAATGCCATAACATCAACAACGAGCCAAACACCGTCTTCGTTAACCTAACAGGAGCTAAGAGGATTTATCAAGCTTTACAATAGGACCAGAAGGAAGATGAAGATACAGGTATAGAAATCAACGCGGCCTTGTTGATTAAGCAGTTAAAGGATATGGTCATTCATCCTTCGACCAATCAAGCACCATGGTCCAAGTTGATGAACAAAATTGGCTAAGTTGAAGGAAAGCATGCAACACCAACCCTAGAGATAAACAATTGATGACAAAAAGCAGTTGGTTATGTTATCTTTTGAATTCTCTTATTGTAAAAGAAAAACATAACATGTACAATGTAATGCAACCATTGAAATAAACAAAGTTTATAACTAAATTATTTTCCCCTTCTTATCATGAAAGGTAGCGGTGAATATGGGGTACGACCAGAAGGATCGAAGCCCTGAAGCTGCATATCCCTAACACATTCAGGGGAGGACCCTAATACTGTGATTTTGTTGCTTGTCTTATCGCTTTAGTTTTCATTTACTTTTGTTTATTGAGTCTCGTTCGTAATTGCATATCTTTTTTGAATCATTTTGAATTATTCGTTTTTAGCATGCATAAACCAATGGTTATATTTGAGCTTGACTATGATGCTTTCAGTCAATTGCATGACTCAGTGGAATAAGAACCATGTATATTATTGGTTCAAGTTAGGTGTGTCGCATCCTAAAAAATAAGATCCTTCGCTAAGTCGTAGAAAAAATGCTTAGAACAGAGTCACCACCGAACTTTATTTATTCCAAAGAAGAACAGGGAAAATATCGATAAAACCCCTTAAAAGAAAAAGAAAATAGTCGTCGTAACCATATTCAGGTTCAGGAGTCAATTACGCAAGGGGAAGGTATTAGCACCCCTACGCCCATTGTACTCAATGTGAACCTTTTAGTTAGATTTATGATTGAGTGTTGGCTATCATTAATTTTTTTCTTCGAGTGATAGAAAGTACAAAAGGAAAAGAAAAAGGGTCACACAAATATTTTTATTAAGGTGGTTGACAAGATTGCGAGTCTCGCTCCTACGTATCCTCAAGTATAATGAGGAACTCAAAGCTTCGTAGTTTAAGATAAGGCTACGATTTGTTGGTTGATTTGTTTTAAGGAACAAGTATTTAGATCACATTCTAACGGTTAAACATGGGCTTGCATGCTCGCGGGGGAGACTTAAGCGCTCGTTTGTATACACATTTTTAAATGATTAAACAATGTTCTTTTGAAAAAGAATTTGCTTGAACAAATTTTGTTATATTGAACACGTGTTTAGATTACATTCTAACAGTTAAACATTGGCTTGCATGCTCACGGTGAGACTTAAGTGCTAGTTTGTATACGCGTTAGGACAGATTAAACAATGTTCTCTTGTAAAGGGTTTTTTTGGTCGCACGGAGGCGAGATAAGTTTGATGTGTTAAGTGTTTTTTAAGTGAATGAGGAATGCTCCATGAGAATGAGACATGGGCCTCGAGACTAATTATTCGGGGATTACTGGAATGCAAGGGACGGTCTAGATCAAATATGTGCTTATTCAAGAATAACAATAACAGTAATCCCTATTTTAGCCATAACTGCTCAATTTTCTATGGAATTAAGAAAATGAATAATGAAAATTCATATAGTCGATCTCACAAACATCATGGAAAGCTCAGAATTAAAAAATAATCCACAAAATAAAATAAAAATTAAATCACATTTAATCATTTTTGCTCATGGAGGTTCAAGAACACTTTAAACTCTTGATTTTGAATCAATGGAGTTTCTATGCAAAATGACGACGATTTAAGATACTAATTAATTGCATCAAGAATAATAATGCATAAAAAAATTAAATAAACGAAAATTAATTCACATTTAATCATTTTTGCTCATGGAGGTTCAAGAATATTTTAAAATCTTGATTTTGAATGAATGAAGTTTCTATGCAAAATGGTGATGATTAAGATACTAATTAAGTGTAGAAAGAATAATAATGAAAAAAAATTAATTAAAAAATAAACATTAAAATCCTACATAAATAAAGAAAAATAAAAAGTGATTTGAAAATTGGAGAGAACTTTGTGCAAAGTTTTGACTTGTTCTTGTGAATGATTCTTGATGAGATTTGTGAATAAGAATAATTTTATTGATAGGCTCTAAAAATGGTAGTTTATGAATTATAAAAAAAGAGGTGAGAATTGTGTGATCTCCTTCAAGAAACTTAATTAATTAAATAATGAATTCTAATGTAATATTTGCATGGAATAATGATGTAATATATGCATAGAATAATGATGTAATAAATTAGAGATATTCTGGACCTTCTAGAAACATTGAATTTTGTTTTATGATGCATGAAAATGATTAATAAAAGTTAAATGAATAATTTGATGATAAATCAAATGATCATGGATTTATTTTTCAAAATTTATGATGAAAAAAAATGCAATTTTAGTCAATTTCTTCAACATGTACAATGTTGACTCTTTTTTTTGCTATAATGTATATATGCATAATTCTGGTGACTTTATTTTATGATAAAAATGTCAAACTTGACAAGTGGACATGTACCAGATAAATTTAAAATGCCCGAGAAAAATTGGGGTATGACAAGGTCCCAAGAAAAATCTCAAAGTATTTATAAAATCATAAAAATTTGAGATTTTGTGTGCATGATTCAAATCATGTACATATCCTGACTCGAATTAAATTGAACAGAGGCAAACCAAAAAATTTCAAGCACTCTGATTCGAATCAGACTTTTAACTACATTCAAATTAGGCAACTTTGTGATTCGAATCAGACTTTACACTTGATTTGAATCAAACTGATCTAGGTCACCTCTACTTCATATGATTCAAATTAGAATCTACACCTGATTCGAATCAGACCGTTTTTTCTGCATTTCTCTTTTGTCTCTGTTTAAATTTATTTCAATCAATATTTACACTTGATTCAAATCACGGGCTTTCTGACTCGAATCAGACTTTGTTCTTGATTCGAATCAAATGAGAAATGGGTCAAAGTCCTTTTGATTTCTTATTCCACTTCACTTGCTCATTTGACTTAAATCATGAAATGTTCTTGATTCAAATCTAACTAACTTTTTCCATTCATTCTTGTGCTTAATATCAAGCACATATAAAATCTTTTTGTCATTATTTTACAAACACTAATATACACAACTATACAACATTTTTTTGCATTGTGATTTTATGAAATCGACACTCTCTCTTTTTGAAAGTTCAAAAATTCTTACAGTGAAGTTCTTGCATCTTCAACCTCTAGTTTGATTTCAAATCTTGATCATGAGAGATTTGTAATTTATTGAGGGAGACGCCATATTGAAACTAATCGTTCATGAAGATTTGGCTGAGATTTTTAGGTAGCTTACAAGATTGAGATTGTAGATAATGGTGCTGACAAATTCCAATTAAAAGAAGGAGGTTCGTCTATCCAGATTACCTTGGTAGTGACTGTGTGAAAGACTAAGGACAAAGTGGAGTTCTTCTCAAATCTTTAAACAGTTCATCACTCAAGGAATAAGTAGGATTCACATCCCTAACATTGGGAAATAATACTTAAGTACTTGTCCAGTGACCAGAGCGGATGGGGTGCCAGCAGGCGTACCCAAAGATAAACTCCACCAACAGAGGGGGTGCTCAGAATTCCAACAAAATTAACTGCATCTTGAACTCTTTCTTCAATCTCCGCATGTCGTCTTCACTCTTCATGATGTCTCCAAAAGACAAAAGTATTAGGAAATACTAGAGAAAATAAAGAAGAAAGATGAAACTCTAAATTCGCTTACCAAAGATCTTCTTCCCATCTTCTTTAAATTTTGCATCCATAATCTAGTGAGTTTGAATGCATATTTTTAGTTCGGTCTTAGAAGCAATGTCGGATGGAACCACCCCGCCTACTTAGCCAAGATCATGGAAAAAAGATACTAATTGACCTTTCAAGTACAATTTTTCCCTGGAAAAATATTCCTCTCGGTAATAATACATCTGACTCTAGTTAGGACATGGCTATAAGTCCGGTATTTATGAAAGATATTTGTGCACGAAAAAGGAGCATCATGATCCAGTCAACAAATCTTTGAATAGGATTCCTGATTGAGAAGGACTACCAAGAAGAAACAATCCTTAAAGTTATTCACATTATAAGAGTAAGACTCAAAATACTTGGTACTCTTCCGCAGAGAAATCACATTTGAACCATTCACATACTTGGAACCACTTTTCACTTTGAAGAGGTGTAAGAATAAATCCATTGTTGGCTTACTACCTTTATATTCACACCAGTGTTGAAAGACCTTGACGAACTCCCATCTCACATGGTGGAACTGCGAGGGGAAATGAGTATATGATTCATAATACTGATCGCAAACTCATTTAAAGGAAGAGGATAACCAACAAGGGAGAACATGCATTCATGAAACGGAATAACACATTCACCATATTAGCCACATGCTCTTTGATCTTCATCAGGGGGAGAACACTTCAGTCCTCAAACACACCTACCTTAGTCATAACATGGTCAAAGGTATCACAACGAGAAAAAGCTAAAAAATCGCTTGATATCTCTGAATTCACTCAAACTCCCGAGATATCCTTACCAACCTTCTTAGTGTATACGTAAGTGATCACCAGGCCTAAAGAAATTAAAGAACAAATGCATAAATGATAGATAGAGAAAGCACACCCAAAGCACTAGAAACCCTAAAATGACTAAGAGAAAGGTAAAAGTGTATAAAGCTCTGACTCCAGAACCTAGAAGTTCATGCAAGATGTCAAATACACAAAAACTATCTACAACTAAATTTTCTGGGGTGGTAATTAAACCTTCACACTGAAAGAATCTTCAAAGAAAAAGTAGAAAGAGAGAGAATTCCTTTGAAGAGACTTAATAAGATCTCACTAAAAGGTAATAATGTCTCTTTGCTAACTTAAGATATCCCTTCGAAAGATTAGAAGCCACACGATCATTTCCCAATACCAATGTTTGAGATATCCTTATGACTGCTCGAATGACACCCAAGTACGATCAGAATGATGTCTACTTGGAATTTTGGAACATGACAATCATATGTCATTCCTTCAAAAATGCCATGTGTGAATATCTTCATAGAGTGGCGATTTCTATAAGCAGCAAATAAGCCACCAGGCATCTCTTCGTAATGACTTTAGAAATAGGTGGTTTCATTTACTATAAACCTTTTCCCTTCATCACAAAAGGCAAGGGCTTGGGGGAAACTATTTTGGGCCGACCAATGAGGCCTAACAGAGAACAAGGCCCGGCATACGGAGGAAGTAAAATATGACAAAGGAAGACAAGTGAAAGACTAACCATCCTTATTCTACCTTATCCAAGAACATATTTCCCACATGTTGTACCTCGAAAAGAGTATGACATCACGAAGTGCGTCACATGCTCGCGGAATGGACTAACAGAGTCGCCATCAAACTTTATTTATTCCCCAAAAAGGGACAGGGAAAATATAAAAAAAAACTCTAAAAGAGCAACTAATATTATGGTTTTCGCAACCAAATCGGGTTCAAGAGTCGATTACGCAAGGGGAATATATTAGCACCCCTTACGTCCGTTGTATTCAGCGGAAACCATTTAGTTAGTTTATGCATAAGTGTTGGCTTAAGAAATTTGACTTCTTGAGTTATTTAAAGGAAAGAAGAATATGACAAAAAGGTTTATTTTTTATAAGTGAGATGAAGGATATGTTGTAGTGCAGTTGAGTCTAGGTCATGAGGTTGAGTGAAAGAGAGTTATAGATGATGTTATGCATTGCAAGTTCTTTGAGATAGATTTGTTGGCAATGAAAACCAACTGGTTTTTTCCTTTTGGATGAAAGCTTATGCTGCAACTTTTTATTGTTATAGTGGAAGCAACTTCCAAAATAGAAGTCCTGCTTAAGGTTTCCTTTGTATCACTATTAAATATTATTTCTATTTTTTTTATCCTCATCCCCTAATGTTGGTTCCTAATTGGACATGTTGTTATGCTTGATGGAGATAGTGTGATGGTGTTGCTTGAAGTTGGTCTAGTTTGGGATTTGTAATGCAAAAGGATGAATTCCATGATGGGAAAGATGGATGCTGAAGTTGCTTGGAGATAAAACAAACAAGTGGATTGTTAGAAGCTTGGAGAGAAGGTTATAGGCCTTAGGATTTTAAATTTCTTTTCTTTTTTTTCTTGGCTGAGCTTGGACCCTAATGTGGCATGTTTGTATTATGATCCAAAATGTTTGTAACAAGTTTCAAGTTTATTGTAAAGAGATCTTGTACTTCCCATTGGTTTTTTGTGCAAAGAAAAAGGATCAAATATTGGACTCCTTTGAAATAAAATGATATCCTTGTATTCTTTGAGGGTGAATGAGAAGATTAGGAAAATATACATAAGAGTTGCACCAAAATCCCAAATTAAGCAACATGTTCAAATTTGTAATCTTTTTTTTTTGTGAATTTCTAAAGCCATGTGATTCAAATCAAGAGTTTCCTCAATCTTTAAATGGACCGGCATCCAAAACCAAAATCTCACGTACAAGTTAAAACATTTATGACATAATTGGTGCAAATGAGTGCAAAACATTTATCATGGAATATGAAGCCTAATGATGTGAGATTTATGATTAACTAAAATTGAATAACAATGGGATGATGTATGAATGATTTAGGCTTTATAGATGTATGGAAGTGAAAATGAATCACACAAAGCCCAAATTGCCAAACAGAAAGATCTATTTTCAAAATGGTAAAAGCATTACCGCTTAGTTTATAAGAGACCAAATATTTACTTCCACCAAATATGATTCATGATATGAATGTATGACTTAGTCAAAATAAACAAACATATCCCAACTCTACCTTTGGTATCTAACTAATGACTTTTGACCTATGCATGAAAATGGGGTCTTTTGGCCATATGAAATGGTCATAAGAAATGATGTATATGAAAAGTATACAGATGAATGACTTTAAGATGGGGGAAATTTTAGGGTATGACACCACCATCATATTCATCCAATGGTCATCCTCACTTCACTCTAACTTTTCATATTTCAATTTCTAACAAACTCTCATATTTAAAGGGGATTAGCGCACCATTTCCAGGTACAAATTTCACTCCCAAATTAAGAATATACTATTCAGTTCTCTCATTGACTTGAGCGTTGGAGTTTTAACCTTGTAGGTCAGCATCACTACAACATCGGAATTTAGCTCTACCACGATGCAACAATCCACTTATGTTCTCCGAATATCATTTTGTTATTGAACAAAATAATTGTTTTTATTAAAAATGATTTAGTTAAAATCTTAGTGAGCATGGAATTAGGACTATATTATTTGAGTTAGATCTTAGAAGTTTAATCGCAAGGGTTGCGTTATTGTTTCTTAAATTTCATGTTTTGTATCGGATGTTATGGTGCAACTTTTTTTTTAACTTAACAAGTCATAGTAAGAACAATTGGAAGTGTAATGGCTCTCGTGCAACAGAGTTTTGAGGTCTGTCTTTTGCATTAAAAAAACTTATTTCCCTTGCATTATTTAAAAATGTACATTATGGTTATATTATGCACCCTTTTCTAGCATGTTAATTTTAAGTGAAGTTTATCATGATTAACCGAACCCTTTTAATCCATTTTTTTATATCTTTTTAAAATAAATGTCGCAATTGTATCACAAGTGTATTCTCCTTTAATGTATACCACATTACAAGAATAAATGATTATTTTTCTTTTTAATATGTTGATTTTATTAAAGAGAACATTAAGTTGATCACATTGCATAACTGCACTCGAATTTGATGAATCATAATGATTAAAGAAACCAAGTTATCATGCAAAAACAGTTAAACAAGTTGTCAATCATATGATATGGGCTAATTTATCTCGTATTATAAGCATTAGAAACTAAACACAAGACTCGACAACATCTTCTACTCCCTATGGAGCATTATTCTAGAACCTTTTAGGTATCCCTACGCATGCAGATACTCCCTTCAAAGTATTATGCTAGAATCCTCTAGGAGTATCCTTACGCCTATGGGTTACTCTATTAAGAGTCTTATGCTAGAATCTTCTAAGAATATATTTGTGCATACATGTGATTCCCTTTCATGTTTTAATAAATTTAAACAAAATGGTCGGAGTCACGTATGAAAACCTCATATGTCTAAAAATTATATAATATTAATATAGCAAGTATAGCATTTCTTTAAATCACACCTTGAGAATTTGTTATTCCAAGAAAAGGGAAATACTTTAGAATCCTTAACCTATAGCCAAGGGAACCCCCTCCAACTCTCTATGATTGTCCACCATAGAAAAGAAAGGATATCTAAAATGACATCAATTTACCCTTATTCCCGAGTTTAAAAATCAAAGAAGGGGCAGAGCAAAGGACATCCCTAAATCAGTAATGTCCTTATTACGGACTCACAAAGAAACATTGGTCTTAAGCGAGTCAGGTCCGAAGAGACAAAAATTTCAACGAACTAGGAACATAGTCGTTTGAGGAATTATGAATATACACCAATCTTAAATGAGTCAGGCTCGAAAAGAAAAAAATTCATGCAAACCAAGAACATCCTTATTTAAAGAATTATGAAGAGAGATCGGTCTTAAGCGAGTCAAGCTCAGAAAAGAAAAAAAATCCTACGAACCAGAAACACCCCATTTAAGGAAAAATTCCTATTTGATCCTCCATAGAATAACTAGTTTTTCCTACCATTTGTCATTATCATTATTGCCCTTACTTTTGCTATTTGAGTTACACTTTTCATAAAAATGTAAGTAGAAAAGAGAAATGACATGTTTTGTATAGAAAAATCTACTTTACCTTTTCCACTTTTCAAACCTCAAATAGTCTGTTTTGTAACTTTGTCTTTTTGGTAGATGGTGGCTCTTTTGTTCTTAATTAGTAAGATATTGTTCAAGCGTCGCGCACGAGTAAATTTATTTGTTACACTATAAAATGTATTTAGATACACATATAAATTTGAAATAAATTATTTAATTTTAAAATGAACAACAATCATATAAATTCAATTGTATTAAATAATCATGCAATGAGAAAAAAAGTTACCATGAGATGAAAAAAAAAAGAAGTTATTTTTAAAATAAATATATATTTAGACACGCATGTAAATTTGAAATGAATTACTTAATTGTAAAATAAATAATGATTATATAAACTCAAATGTATTAAATAACTATACAAAAAAGGACTCGTGAGGTGGAGAAAGAAAAAAATTGACATTTGGAAATAAAGATTTAGTTTATCAAATAATGACAATTGTGGATTAAAATTAAATAATATTGTCCTGACAGTGACCTATGAAATAGAAAGTTAATTGTCTACATGACTATTGAATATTATCCAATTTGATTCGTATAAAATATATTTAGATATACGTGTAAATTTGAAATTATTTATTTAATTGTAAAATGAATAATGATCATATAAACTCAATTGTATTAAATAACCATACAGAAAGGGCACCCGTGAGATGGTGAAAGATAAAAAGAATATTTTTATATTTGAAAATAAAGATTTAGTTTTTTAAATAAAGAAAATTGTTGATTAAAATGAAATAAATATATTTTTGATATAACCATACAGAAAGGGCACCCGTGAGATGGTGAAAGATAAAAAGAATATTTTTATATTTGAAAATAAAGATTTAGTTTTTTAAATAAAGAAAATTATTGATTAAAATGAAATAAATATATTTTTGATAGTGATTTGTGAAATAGAAAATTATTTGTTTGTTTAAGTGTAAAATAAATAATAATGATCTATAAACCCAATTGTATTAAATAACCATAAAAAAAATAACTAGTAAAATACTAACATTTAAGAATAACATTTAACAATAACATTTGAAGGGATCCATACAATATTAATATTTAAAACAAATAAATATTTTATCTTTTAAATAAAATTGTTAATTAAAAATAAAATAGGTAAAGGAAGGTATTTAAGAGAGAAAAATGATTTGAAATGAATGAGAGGAAAATTAAATAGAATATATTAAATTGCATTGCCACGCGTCAAAATAGGATGAATAGGGAGTATGAATAATTTAATCTTTTATGAAATACTGATATATCCTTTTGAGATAATAATATTCCCTCCGATCTTTAATATAAAAAAATATTTATTTTTAGATTTATTGAAGAATCAATGTATCTGAATTATATGTACTTGAGATACATTTGATTGCATCTTCATAATCATGACTCATCTATTTTTCTTAGAGGCATTGAATGGTCTGTTAATGTTATTCTCAACTTTAATGTAGTATTACTTCTTGTGGTTTTAGTTCAATTGCTCTCTTGATGATGAATTGTTATTCATCTATGAAGCTCAATTAGCTACACGATTATAGAACAACAATATATGAATTAGGGACATTTATAAATGTTCGAGGTACGACAATTAAGGATATATATGAGTTAGGTTGGATCAAATTTGACCTAATCTATTATCGAACCCGTTTAAATTTTAATGGGTTGGATTCGTGATTCAACCCACAATTTTATTGCCAAAACTATATGAACCGACCCGTTCATTTATGAATTGAGTAGGGTTGGATTTGTGAGTCGTGTTTTAAATAAAGTTTATTTTATTTCTGATTTTTTTCAATATAATTTTTTTAACACAATTCAAATGGAATGAAACACATTATATAATATCTAATTAAATTCATTAACACGACATAATATTTGATAATAGTATAAAAGTCCATTAGACACGTCATTTCTATAAAATAACTAAATTGGAAATTACGTAAAACAAATAAGAAACAACATTTAGTCTTAGAGTTACGTAAATTAATTGGTATAATAGTACTATTAGTGGAGAATAAACTTTTTTTGCCAAAATTATGGTTAGTAGTGAGATATTAATTTTGGATTTTTATTTAAAATAATAATAAAGAAAATAAGAAATTACTAATGTCATATCAATGAGTTGGATCAACGAATCTGTGGGTTGAGAATCTCAGACCCAATACCCGAATCAAAACTGTTTGGATTGTTGTAGATTGGGTTGGATATACCCGTAGATGAATAGGTTCAAATAATTTATGGGTTGATTCAGTTTGGGTCAGTGAGTTCGCGGGTCTACCCGCACCATAAACACCCTAACGACAATTTTAGTTAATAACAAAGATAAATTAAAAATGAAAATTTATAATTTTCTTAATATTATCTTAGTAGTAAATATACAATTTTTTAAATGTTCTTTTTGTCACATTTTAAAATATGAGTGTATTAATAATTTTTATAAATATCAAACAGAATCAAAACACATTGATTTTTTTCATTGCTTCGGTCTGGTTTTAGAATCGAACAAAAAACAATCAATTTTATTTCGATTTAGTTTGATTTGAATTGTCGATTTAATTGATTTTTCTAATCCACTTACACTTCTACCACAAATGATGGAAACGAATTCTCGACAACTACTTTTTGTGCAACACTCTTTAACTCAATATCTTAAATGATAAGATTCACTTCCACAAATAATAATTAATTAGATTTTATCATAAAAATTTGATAATAACTAAAAGGGTCGTATGATATAAATTTCAAAGAATTATAAAAAAATAAGTTATTTGTTATTCAAAATATAAAATAAAATACATTTTGTAAAATTATAAAATAAAAATGTAAAAATGTATTGACTTGATGGCCTATTATATACTTTAAAAGACTATATAAAAAAAGTCATTTGTCAAAATATATAATAAAATAAATATATTCTGTAAAATTATAAAATCAAACTATAAAAAGATAATAAAATGAATGTATTTTGTAAAATTATAAAAATGTCTACCAGCAAGATTCAAACTAATTAATTATTTATAAATTGTAAATTGTATTTATATTAATTATTAATTAATATAATTTTTTAACCCACCTTTCAATTTTGAGGCTTCCAATTTTTTGAGGTCCTATACAATGAACTAAGTTGTACATACTCATATCTAATAATTACTCTACTAATTATAATTAATAAAAATATTTTAATAAGTTATAAGATTAATTTTATTAATAGAATTAACACATCTTATTAATAATTACGTATAACTCAAATATGATACTCTTTACAGTATTATTTATAAACAAATCATTCTCACTTTAACCTCAATAATAGTCTTGAAAAATTACTCCTTGTGTTTCATTATGACTGTCTTAGTTAAACTGTTCATAATTTTGGTTTATTGTATTAATTTCAATGATACAATTTGTTTCATTTATTAAAATAGTAGTTTGTAGTTAGCATAATAAGTAGGTGGAATGAGGTACAATAAATAAGAGTACTATATTGTGAGTGTGACTCCTATTTTTAGTTATTTATGTTTAATTAGATGATATTGTCCTTTGTTGATCTCATTACACATAAGCTCTTGAAATCAAGTGAAATTTGGAAATATTTTAAATATTTTCAAGATATTTTTTAGATTATTTTATTTTATTATTTGTAACATAATTTAATTTTGGAAAAAAAATAAGATTTCTATTAAAAAATGATTTTACTAAATAGATGGTGGTGAAGCGAGGTTATCCAAACTCAACACGAGTTTCTTTGAGATGAATTTGAATTTTATTTTTTCATCCGTTGAAGATTGGGACGAAAAATACATATTATTTGGGAGTTTGAATTTGTGTTTAGAGGAGGTAAAAACAGTCACTGATCTGCCTAGTTGATAATAAGAGAGAGAGAGAGAGAGAGAGAGAGAGAGAGAGAGAGAGAGAGAGAGAGAGAGAGAGAGAGAGAGAGAGAGAGAGAGAGAGAGAGAGAGAGAGAGAGAGAGAGAGAGAGAGAGAGAGAGAGAGAGAGAGAGAGAGAGAGAGAGAGAGAGAGAGAGAGAGAGAGAGAGAGAGAGAGAGAGAGAGAGAGAGAGAGAGAGAGAGAGAGAGAGAGAGAGAGAGGAGAGAAGAGAGAGAGAGAGAGAGAGAGAAGAGAAGAGAGAGAGAGAGAGAGAGAGAAGAGAGCGAGAGAGAGAGAGAGAGAGAGAGAGAGAGAGAGAGAGAGAGAGAGAGAGAGAGAGGAATAAATGGTGGGACCCACACCTTTTTTCTTTCACTTTTCAAATGAGAAGAATGAGCATTCAATTTCTTATACTATTGTTTTTTCAAAATATAAATTCCTTCCTTTTTTTAATTATAAAATAATTGAGTCACACGATATCAAAAAAAAAGGATTTGTGTTGGTAATTTTTTTATTAATAAATAATATATTTTTTGATGGGATATAATTAATAAACTAACTAAATCAATTTTTTTCATAAATAAATTAAAATATATTATAAATCAATTATCAATCTATTAAAATCAATTCGATGAACTTTCTAAATTGTTCTTTGACTAAAAATTATTTAAACTAAGAAAATATCATTTAAGTAATCAAGTAATGTTTACCTTTTACATTCTCATATTCTTTAAAAGCATGACATGTGACCTTCATTTTTCAACCTTCACCAATTAAATCATAATTAAATATTAAATTCATTCATTCTCTTTCTTGATTAAAATTTGAAATCTCTCTCAAATTTCTTTTTTTCACACTTTCTCACTTTCATTTGAATTTTGTTTCTCTATTTATTTATTATCACTAAAAATCCTAATAATCTATTTTTTAATTCTAATAAAATTAACAATTTATTTTATCTCACATATCACTATCAATATATTATGTATTTTATTTTAATCAATCATTGTCTTAATTTGAGAGACGTAATCCTTATTTCTAAATATTAATTTTTTTCTTTCTCCTTCTCACATTTTTCTTTCTTTTATATGATTATTTGATACAATTAAATTTATATAATTATTATTCATTTTACAAATAAGTAAATCATTTCAAATTTTACATATGTATCTAAATACATTTCATATTGTATCAAATAATTTTTTTTTATCCCATGGGTCATTATCAGCACAATATTTATTTTATTTTAATTAAAAATTTGCCTTAATTTAAAAGACAAAATCCTTATTTCAAAATATTAAAATTTCCTTTTTCTATTCTTTCTTCTTCTCACAAGTCTTTTTTCTTCTTCTTTTGAATGATTATTTAATAGAAATGAGTTTATATAATTATTTTTTATTTTACAATTAAATAACTCATTTCAAATTTATATGCGTAAATAAATATATTTTATATTGTATCAAATAAATTTTATATTTCATGGATCACTATCAGCATAATACATATTTTATTTTAATCAATAATTATCATAATTTAAAAAATAAAATCTTTATTTTTAAATAATAAATATTTATTTTTCTTTTCTTTTATGTATTTTTTTTATATTTTAATACAATTGTATTTATATAATTATTGTTTATTTTAAAATTAATAGCTAATTTTAATTTTAGATACATATCTAAATAAGTATCTAACTAGTTTCATTAATTATAAATTATAAGTTAATTTTAACTCAGAATATTTTGATCTTTTTAAAAAATAGAATCATATCTTTCTCTTCTATTTCTCTCTTTATTTTTTTATACCAAACAATACACTAAATTTATTCTATTTCTCATCTCTTTCTCTCATATCTCGCTCTTTCTCACCTTTTTCTCTCTCCTCACCTTCTTCTTCCCACCAAAAATATTCTAAATATAATGATAAAACATTAGTAATCAAGAAAAATCAAAATGTAAACAGTAATTTATAAAATTACATCTTATCAACATATTTAATAACACAACAATTAATTCTTACAATTTACTTAAAAAAATTAACATTTTAAAAAAATAATCTCTAAAATATGATTGATAATAAATTTGTCTATCTGACCATTATCACAATTAATAATTAACCATAAAATGGAATGAGAGACCAAAAATCATAAGAAAAATGAAATTTGAGGATAAAAAAATCATTTTTAATATGAAAGAATCAAAACCTTTTTTTTTTAAAACTAAAAGTACTTGTAAACCATTTAAAAAGAATTTACATCCTCTTCTATGTGTTCTCTACTGTGCTGCTGCTCAAAGGAGGTGATCTCTTTCCATTTTAAAAATGAATAATGTAGACAAATGAGAATAAATTAAGCCCATATTCGGACACAGACACCAGACACGACATAGATCCAGATACGAGGATCTCGTTAATATAAAAATTATAGGACACATACACGATTATATATATTTTATAAATTAATATAATAATGTAATTTATGGATAAAATTTATAAAGAGTTTAGAAGCAAAAATTTATATTTATTTAAGATAAAACAATCAAAAATTCTTTCAACACTTTCAAAGATGATAATTGATATTCATAGATACCTTGTGAAAACCGAAACAATGAGGTGCAAAGACGAAAATAACCGGAGAAGATAAAAGAATTTTGTAGAGACAAAAACAGTGAAATAAAAAAAAATAAGGAATTCTAATTGTGTTGTTTTTATAGTAAAGAAGTGGAATATGAAAGCTAAAAAATCTATTTAATTTTTTAAATTTTAAAAAAAATTGATAGGATTATTTTTTTAACAAAATTTTCTGAATTAGACTGTGCTCTTTATTTGAAATAAGATGTCATATCCGTGTCCGCAGTAATTAATTTTTTTCGTTGAACACTTCAACAATATATCTGATACCTATCGTATATATATATATATCGTGTCCGATAAGGTGACACGAATGGTCAAGCTTTATACATGAGAACTATTAAACACCTAAATATGAAGCTCCTATGTACTAGATGCTAGTGTAATATTTATTGACAATTTTTAATTTCTTAATTATATAAAAAAGTCACGATAATCAAAAAATGGAGAGAGGAATTCTTTAACCGAAAAAATTGTTAAAAATCCACAACTATCAAGAAGGTCAAG
Organism: Lathyrus oleraceus; assembly: GCF_024323335.1. Taxonomy (NCBI): domain Eukaryota; kingdom Viridiplantae; phylum Streptophyta; class Magnoliopsida; order Fabales; family Fabaceae; genus Lathyrus; species Lathyrus oleraceus. Next base: position 492,632,632 of record NC_066583.1, read on the forward strand.
CAAAGACATTAACCATCTCCACAGAGATTATCATGCATTAACGTTTCCCAATCAGTCAAACAAAGTAAAGATAGGATCTTTATTTATTGAATAGAATTAAATGTTGTTTGTATAGGTAGAAATAAATTCAAACATTTGAGTCTTTTGCAAGTCATTTTCCCACATTTATTAATTAGTAGCTCAGAAAACAAAAACAAGAGATGATATTTGACAGATTTTTTTAGGGACCAATTATATTGTGTGGTCCAATTTGAATCCAATAAGAGCCATAGAGAGTGTGGTAAGGACACAAAAATGACTTGTCTCTATTTAACATTGGTAAGGACACAAAAATGACTTGTCTCTATTTAACATTGGGAGGACAAAAGGAACAGTTTTTAGTTAGGGACTATACTTAAGGATACAATGTTTGGAATGGGTCACGTGCAAGTAACTTGAATGGTACTTCAAGATTTAGGACAAAGACTATTTGGTTTGTGTGTTTAGGGATTTAATAAGGCCTAAATTCTTGCACCCCATGCATGAAACAAACATCAACCCACCTAATAGCTTGTGGTGTTAAAGATGATATAGACTCAAGGAGATACAAACATTGTCTTTGACCAACAAAATTAGGTGATGTGTTGGGTCGAATTCTATAAAAAAAAGTGTTAGTTAGTTAAGATTTTAAATCATTTTATAAAAAAATTAGTGTGTAATATCTTAAAGTTCAATTGAATTGATTCTTTAGATAAATAATATGCTCGTTACACTAGATCGGTAGTTTCTCACAATATTAAATTATTAACTCTCATTTCCTTCAAAATTTTAAGATATCGATTGCGAGAACGCACTGTATTAGGGAAATGTGGTGTGTTTCTATGTGTTGTCAAAATGTAATATGTTATGTTGGAAATTTTTAAAAGAGGCTTTTTAACTCTTTTTATACGGGAGGCACTTAAGAGATATTAAGGTGAAATCCCAGTGAGATAAATTCATAGAGGCTAATGGAGAGATTCTTATGATTCACCGTTTTAAAATTTTAAAGATCTTTTGAGGTATATGACAGGATTGGGAAACACTTTTAAACACGTTGGATTTGTGTGACTCATATATTGAGAGGAGAATAGATTGAGAAATACTTAAATAAAAAAAAAAGATGTTCTTATGAATTTGAAAGAATATTTTCTTATAGCTCATCGTGTAATCTCATATAACAACTTTTGAAGTATTGTTAATCTGATAGATTCTCTCTTCCTCATAATAGATCGGATTGACTGAACTGGATGAGCAATTGTTTGTGTACTCGTCACTTTATTTTCTTTTTGTTCTTGTGATATACTTACATTATTTGGCAAATTGATTAACTTTTCTTGAGGCCATTTATATTGGTTGTCGATATTATTTGTCATACACATCAAATTTCTTGGTGTTTGAAACTTTGAATTTCACAATAAGTGGTATCCATAATAGGAAAAAATGTTAAGTTTAAAAGTGAGTACCATGAGTTTTAAATGGGACATCGATAAGTTTTTCGAGACAACGACTTTGAATTGTGGAAAGTGAAGATGCATCAATCTTAATCCAACTAAAGTGTGTAGAAGCATTAAAAAGTGAGACATTAGTTCTTGCAAGCCTAACATGAGTAGATAAGACTAATATGATGGATAAGGCCGAAATTGTCATTGTCTTTGCCTCACAGGTTGTATCTGAAACAACAACTATATCCATTTTGAATGGTGGAGAACAAATCCATTGTGGATAAATTGATAGAATTTAACAAGATCATTGATGACTTTCAAACTATTAAGGTGAAGTTTGATGATGAGGACAATGTTATACTATTTTTTATCTCATCATCCAGATCTTTTGAATATTTCAAGGATGTCTTTCTTTATGGTAAAGAAGACAATATCACCTTAGAGGAGGTCCGATCGACTATAAAAACCAAGGAGCTAGGGAGATAAAATAGTTTGATATTAATGGTAGTGGTGAAGAATGGAGTATTTTAATAATAATGAGTGTGATTAGAAGAATATCCAAGTTCTATGGTTTTAATAAGTCAAAGGTAAATGTTTCACTTATCACAAAATTTGTCACTTCAAGAAGGATTGTCCAAAGAGGGAGGTAATATTAATTATATTTATATTGTAATTGTCTCATATAAGGATGGTAATAAAAGTGCTAATGTGTTGGTGCTACAAAAGTTTGGATTCAAAGTAGGGTTGGCCACGGACTCATGAATCTCTTATCACATGTGTCCAAGAAAATAATACTTTGAGACTTTGAAGTTAAAAGAAGGAGGAGTTGTTCGATTTTGGTAACAATTAGGCTGACAAATTTTGTGGCATCGGTACGTTTAGACTTAAAATATTTAATAGTTGTGAGTCCCTTCTATGTAATGCAACACGTGATCCCAAACTTAAGAGAAATTTTTAATCCATGTACATGTTTGATGATCTAGCAGATTGCCTTAAAGTTGAACATGGATAGAAAATTTCACATGGTGTATTGATTATTCCTAAAGGGTCTAAAATGAGCGGTAATACATTTTAGTTGGTTCCATTGTTATTTGTCATGCATCATTTTCTGGTCAATACTTTCATGAAAAAACAAGTTATGAAATTTGAGATTAGGCATGTTAGTGAAAGAAGAACTGAAAATAAACTAGAGTTTGTTGAAGAGTAGTGTACTAGTCAAAAAGTACATGTGTGCATGATATCCCTATAAGGGTAAGGGATGCTAATAAGTCTTAATAGGTTTATAACAATTTAGGGTGGTTAGGGTTTGTCCGCAGTGGTGAAAGGCTTTGTATATCAGCATAGTGTTTTGGGTATGAGTGTGTAGGTTATGATTTGTATCTTCTCCCGCTAGGGGAGAAGTTTTTATAGCGGCCTTGGGCCTAGGGTTTTCTTGGGAAGGGTCATCGTCTACTCAGTCAATGGTAGACTGTTGAATCCCTATTTCCTAAGGAGACATGTACCAACTACTGACCATGACTTGTCTATTACCGAAAAACGTATTTCCGCATGTTTCCCATATTTGGGCAAGAGGAAGGTACTAGGGGAGAGACGATACGTCATTGAAGGAAACATATGGTCATCGCCCTTCTTTGGGGATGCACAATTCCTGCCATTGTCATGTATTTTACAAATATAAAACTACACATTCCATTAAGCACGAGGGCTTTCATAAAGTACAAAGTGTTTTTAGACCATAGAACGGGAGAATATTCTGATGCCCTAAGTTTCCTGATGATATGTGTAATGAGCCAAACCGATTAGGCTTTGGGTTCTTATGAGAGATTATGTTGATCCAAACTGATGAGACTATAAGTCCCTCATGAAAAGTTATATGTAGTCTAGATGAGAAGGCTACAAGTCTCCTAGGCGAGGTGTCAGATCTCTCGGGCGGGACTTCTATCAAGTCCTCAGACAAGACTTCAAGACTAGGTCTCTTAGACTGCACTTCATTCTCGCCTCTTGGGGGGATTTATATGCTTGGTCCCGCCCGAGAAAACTCTAAGTCTCTCATGCGAGGAGTTTATATAGCCTGTGAAATCTCAGTACCTTAGGTGAAGTTTGTAACACCTTATTTCCCCGCGCATAAATATACGAAATTAGAGTATTCATCAAAACAAAAAAAGGACGTCACAGATTCTAAAATCCAAACCTACATGCCCTGTAACACTTTAACAAATAGTAATAATAATCAACACCTTCTTTTAGGGTGTCTTCGTGTGCTCACTTTCACTTAAGATATCATCGTAGCAGAGTTTCTCATCAAAAAAGCATGCCATCAATAAAATCATTTAATTTCAAAGACTTTATAACATAAACTAGATCATAAATGCAATCTCTTTAACCCTCAAAACATCAATAATGAGAGTATACTTTAACTATCTACTCAACATAATAGAAGATAAATCACAAACTTTTCCCCTAGTGTTACATATCATAGCACGTAAACTAACATAGAAAGAAAAATAAGAAACAACCTCATGACATCCTCACTCTAAGCAACTACTCAGATACCTACTTATATGTACCCCGAAGAGGATCACCGACCACAACAACAACAACAAAAGGGTTAGAAATCACAACCAATAAAAATAGACATTATACTTCAAGGTAAGATATCTATACAACCTATTCTACACAATATCATTCACAATATATCACAATACATTCTCGCACACAAACTCATTAATCATTCACAACTCAACAAAATGAATATAATTCATTATGTAACGCAACTCGACTATGAAACTCTATGCATATGCATGTGGTACCAATTAAACATTTGGTTCTTTATAAGAACTGGATTCCAATCTCTGGGAACCCTGAGCCCCCTCTCTATACTCCAAGCCCCCTCTTTGAGCTTGGGACAAGCCATTAATCCCCTCTCTAAACTAGCAGACATGCCTCTTGACACATTTGTTATGATACATGATCATATCATCAAATTAATGCATTAAGACCCATCTCTGATCCTAACATAAATGCATTGACAACTCAAGAAACCCCCTCTCTGGATTACATCACACCAAAATCATAAAATTCACATTGTCAATCAACAGTGCAACACAAGCATGCTAGTAATTCATCTCAATAGAATTATATTTCAAACATGCAATAATAGAACAAACATAACTCAAAATAATCCATATTCACAACATTCCCATATTTCATACTTATTCTTATTGCTTAACATCTCATCATGGCAACATATTCAACTACTCCTCGCTCAGTAGAATGAAGGTTTGTATCTTTTAGGAAGAATTAAGGAACAAATCGATGGATGAAGATGAAGTTGTAGCGCAACTAATCGCAAATAATACAATATTCAATACTCTTTCGATATTTGTCAACAAAATGCTCTAGACATTTGAAATTTAGAAAAGCAAATGGATATAATCAAGAAAAACACCTCAAGATATGATGATATCAATATAAATGAGTAGTCTCACTTATGTGTTTTAGATTTAATATCTAAGTGTGTTTACTTTCTTCTTATTTACTAGAATTGTTCCCGCAATTTCCTACTTTCTGTAATTTGAATTCTAGCTTTTGAATTAATAAAGTAATGTTTTCCCTTTCTTAGAAAAACGTGTTTGACCTATTTGATCAATGTTCTTATATATTTACATTTTTTGTCTAGAATCTTTACCTATCTTTTTTATTATGACAAATGGTGAGTATACTCTTAGGGAGAGTAAAGTATACTCCAAATTTTATAAACTTGATTTCTCTTTTAACACCTCCTTGAGACATGTGTTTTTATCATCAGAAAGGGGGAGAATATAGATTATGTGCTTGCACGTATAATCAAGAAGTGATCCAAGATGGTGAAGCTTATGGATAGCAAGATACAAGTCAATTAGTAGATGCTTTGTTTTAATGATGACTTGGTTTTGATGATGATAACACTTGAAGTCAAGAAACTACTAAAGTTAGCTCAAGATATCAAATATACACAAGTTGGTTGATCAAGCTATCCTCCGAAATCAAGCTGGTTAAAAGTCAACAATATAGTCCAATGACTCTCAAGTAAAGACTTATGGTTAATGATCACTGGTGGTTTAAAATTTCAACATCTTAAATGATGGTAACTAACATGGAAATATATCAACCACCATAAATAAGATTTAAGGTACTTAAGTGATGCTAAAATAAAATATAATGATGTCAAAACTTGAATCTTTAAAGTGTGAAAAAAAGGAAGTGCAAAAGCTCGTATGATTGTGTTTAAATCATACATGCATTTAGAGTATTGTGAAGCCTCTCACTTTTTTAATTAAAGTCACCCAAAAAATATTTTTGGAGCCTAACCAGTTGATTAGGTGATTGTCTGCTTGATTAGGAAGTTTTTTTTAAGTTGTCTAATCGATTAGATTGTATACATAACCGATTAGATGATACATAATCGAGTCTTTAATGGATTATGATAGTCTCTTAATGATTGGCAATGACTCAATATCTAAACCTTCCATTATGGGCAACCACTTTCGATTACTGGAATTCACTAGTCCATTAGGTCATTTATTTGCCTCATGGATTATTTCCAAATTTACAGCATCTCCTTGCCTATAAATGGAGAGATTCTCTATCATCTTAAATCATCGTGAAAACATGAAAAAAACCCCATTTTTCATTTCTCTCATAACCTTTCTAAGTCTTTCATGTTTTTCTCACATATTTTAGCCATAGTGTTTCGAGAGTGTTCTTGAGTCTATTGAGAAATGTTGTTCTGGGTTAGGGCATAATTGCAATTTTTCCAAGAGTGAATTTATCTCTTGAGTAAATAAATATTACTTAGGAAGTTGGTGTTTTTGTTAGAGCTAAACCATTTAAAATGCTCTTGTTTGTATTTCGGGAATAAGTCTAAGTATTTATTTAGTTCGTGAGCATTACAATTGAAAAGTCTCTCTTTTGGGTCCTGGAAATCAGCTAGTAAAAATCTCCACAACGGTTATTGAGCTCAGCCTAGTTAAAAGCTGTATTTGTTCGAGATCAACATAGTGTAAAATATATCTTGGTTACTGAGTTCAGTCAAATGTAAAAACTTAGTAGGTTCGAGATCAGCTCGATAAAAATCTTGGTTATGTTCGTGATTAGCCCGTATAAACCCTCAATTCAATTTGGAGGATAGTCAACTTAAAACTCCGTCTTGGTTTGGGATCAACCGGTGGAAAATACCATTTGGTGTGAAGACTAACCACTTCAAGTATGTTAGTTGTTTGATTTGGAGACTAACTGGTTCAAGTCATGTTCATCATTTGGTTAGAAGTTATCCTGAAAACTTTATTTCCTTGTTGTGGACTTAGCCTTCTAATAAGCTCTCAAGCAATAGTGGATATCCTTAAGATCAATTTTTAGGGAGGGGAGTAGGTCATTTAATTAGACTGAACATCTATAATCCTCTGGTGTCGTTTCTCTTCCCTTATCTCTTTTATTTTGCACTTAATTTGTTTACTTTGAATTTTCGTTGCATATTTATTCAAATATTTTTACAAAATATTTTCAAAACCTAATTTCAAAAGTGATTTTGTTTTAAATCAATAATTTTCGAACCTCCACAATTCATATCCCCTTTTTTTATAAACATATGATTGAATATAAGAGAGCACAAAGGATACTCAACCCATATACAAAGTAAGGAATGTCAAAAAATTACAAGGAAAATGTAGTAGAGCAAGTAATAGGATCAAATAACCAATCTTGCCAATGATACACTAAATCCACTTTACATGAAGCACCAAACCACTCTCAAGAAAGCTTCTTAACCAAAGCAACTATCTTGGAACTACCTTTGTGCCCTCCCTTAAAACTGTTAGTCTTATGCCCAAAAAGATATAGTTTTCTAATATTGATTATTACACAAAGTTCACTTAGGTTTTATTTAAATAAATAAAAACGGGTTTTGTAATGATGGACTTGTTTTATCTAAAAAAATGTTCAAAATGAGAAAGGCACTAATGTTATTTTCATAAGTAATGATGGAGGATAATTCGAAAACTCTTCCTTCAAATCATTCCTCGATTAAAATGGTATATTACTTAATTTTTTTTCTTTCTAAATACTCATGAGCAAAAAGAGTTGGAAGAAAAAATAGAAACTTATAAGAAATGACAATGTTTTTCTTTTCTAAATACTCATGAGCAAAAAGAGTTGGAAGAAAAAATAGAAACTTACAAGAAATGACAACTATTTAAAATGAATCAAATGTTACAAAATATGTTTTTGGCTTAAACTATCAACTCTTTTACTATATTTTTAATTGTTTTAATTAGAAAAATCTCAAAACTGAGTCAAAATTTATAAAACAAAGCGATCAACGATGACTTTTGGGTTGGAGCAGCGAAAAAATAAATTATTAATTTTGAAAAGAACTAATAAGTTATATCATAATGGCAAGTTAATTTTCAATATTATAAGGGATTTCTTTTTTATATAATTCTATAGTTCTATTTATAATTTTTTTTTACAATTTGTTATGTTTATTGTTTAAATTACATTTTTACCCTCGTTTTGAATGTTTGTCTTTTCAATATTACAATACTAGTGAATACATTCAACATCTCATAATTTTCATAAGGGTATGTATGTAAAAACATTTAAAAAGTTAAAACAATAAATGAATTCATTGATTTTGTCTGTTATAATTGAGATAAAAAGAAGTGTATTGATTAGAATGAGACTTTTTTTCCATCAATGGCAAGGTTAGAAACTATATATAATAATTGCACATATCTTTTATAAATGCATTAAACCTTTTTCAAAAAGATGTTAAAAGTATTTTCTTAAATAAATTTTTAAATGACAAAATTCTATATAGATTTAAACAAGCTCTTCGAACTTGCCATAAGGTGGAGTACGTTCTTAATATATTTTTAATAGAAAATAAATAAGGTTCAAACAAGATATTCAAACTATTTTGCACCTCAAGGTTAATCTAATCATTTGCAATGTTATATAAATTTTATTGAAAACGATAAGAAAATATAGAAAAGATACTTCATCAATGAATGATTTAATTAACCAGTTTATATATGTTAAATGAATATAAATAAAAAGAAGATTATGTTTACTGGATTACTTTTATTATTTTATTTTTATAAGATAATTAATTTTAGGTAAATAATAATTATTTTCATGTTTCCATCCTAATAGACTACGTCTCGTGATACCTTCCCCCTATGTGGAATCGATTATAATTGTTAACACCCCAACCATCTTGAAAATAAGCATGACTAAGTTCAAACTCCAACGATAAAATGGTTAAAAATGGACTAGGAAGAAATAATCATTCATCAAAACAACATCCTAAAAGAAATTTTGATCCAAAACATATTAATGAATAAGACATACAATTCATAATATAAGAAAGACATTTGTCCACTTCATAGTCGTCTAATTTTCTCCTCGCCAAACAATTCAAAATTGTCTTTCATCTGTTTGGAGATGTATCTTGAGACGCATTCAAATCACACTAAAATGCATTATTAGAAATCCACTCAATTTTGATCAAAATATGATCTGAAGATGCATCTTTATATATTATTTGAATATATCCAAAGATATGTCTCCGAAATATACTTTGATGTCCCCTGAAAGTTTTGGAAGCGTGTTAAATGCAAGAGGAAATTATTTCGGAAATATATTTTCGGAATCCACCCTGAATCATATCAGAGCAGCACCGTTGTCCAAACATTGCAATTTTTATGCCAACTTATATTAAAGTAAAACAGTAAAATGAAGTTATATTAAAGTTAAAGGAACGTAAAAACTCACATATTTATTAAAAAAGCCAAGTACATATATAATGTTTGCCCGAAAATACAAAAAAATAATACATCCAAATATAAACTACTGGATATGTCTAACCCCTTGCCTCCTCCACCGCCTGTATTGCACGATATTCCGTAACTCGACAATCATGTGCTCCACGAAAGCCAATTGGGGAGTGTCATCCTCAAAGAGTTTTGCCTCTATGGTTGCTCCATCCATCTCCACAACACGTCGACAGACCGTCGTCACTCTCTCGGTCTGGTCATCCTGAACCTCAAGTACTCCTGGTTAGCTGGCATAGGTGGTCTTCCAAGAGCGTCTGGTATCATGATAGAGTGTGACACCCTATAGAACTAGGTCATGCAGCCGTCAACAATAAGCTAGTGTACAAAAGATAGCTCCTTGTGATACCCCTCTTCTATCAAGTGACTCTCAAAATCATCTAGTATCGTACCAAGATTGTGGCGGACGTTGGGAGGAGCGGACTTTAAGGGGTGTCTCGAAATAATCTACAAGTAATCAAATTGGTGCATCGCTCGCTCGGGCAGATAATGATACATAAGAGATGACCCACATGTTAGCCATCTGAAATATAAGGAAATGAAGTCAAACTGACGCGTCTGACGATAAGCCTCATTGGACAGAAGAAAACGTCATCTGGTACCATAAAGTCAAGAGAGACTTTGAATGGCTAAACCGCACTATTCCCCCTATACAAAACAAATGCAGTTGCACGTGGCCAGTCTTCATCGTAGGCAATCACAACTTTCCACCCGGTGATGCGAGGGAAGTGGGAGATGATCAATCCCTAACAATGGTTTGGATAAAATATTAATAACAAGTGTAACAAATGAATTATGAAAATATTAGAACCAATAAGTTACCGTAAGCAACGTGCAACTCCCTGCATCTAATTTGTCTTCCAAAGACAACTCTTCTCCAGCTTAGAGTACAGGTAGACCAAATAGGCGGCCCCCTAGTTGTACGCATGAATCAAAGTCAGGTCGGCGAAGCACTTAAGGTAGACCACATCGACATAGGTTGCATTTTTGTCCACAAACATGGATGTGGCAACCAGGAGCAAGAGGTAACACCTGAATGCGCAATTTCAGTGGTACTCAACCTGCATATCATCGCCTACGGTATCCAAGGCACACTATAGATGTTTTTTATAAAGCTTTTCTGAAAAACTAAACCTAGCATGAGCACCTCTAGTTTCATGCGCCTCCTATGTGGCCTTAGCTTGGCTAACCCCCAAATGGGTGACCATTGTAACACCCCCCAAACTTCTACTACTCAAATACAACATACAATTGCATAATCAGAGTAAATTAAAGCATGCATACATGAGGGCATCGCATTTACTTATGCTAGAAACAACACATGCCATGGTCATATACATGTAACATGGATTATAAATCAAAACCAAATAACCAACATGCAAATTCACACAGCGGAATAACATCTCTCTTCATAAATGGTAAATAGTGATGATTCCCATAAATCATCTACCACAAAATATCATTTTGGACTCTAAGGCCACTCAACATCAAAACCAACATATCCAAATAACAAGATAAAAGAGAGCACAACAATATCTCTCAACATCAAAACAAATACAAATAATCCCATAAACCCAAGTGTTACATGACCAGAGCACTATAGACTACCTAGTCAAAATACAACAAGAACTAGCCTCCGAATCTAATCCTTGTGCGAAGCACCACTATCTCCGATACTTTAACGATGTCGCGATAGAACATCATTCTAACAGAAGGGTAAGAATTCAATCATTATAGAAAAACATAATAATATGAAATGTATAACAAACATACATATACTATTAGAATCGTCACACTTCATACAAACATGCATCATATCATCTTATTAAAGAATCACATGTTTATCATCATACGACATGGCTCAATAATCCACAAGTATTCATTTATAAATACTAAACGATGTACAAAATTCATATTTCACAACATATTGATTTCATGTACATATTATCATCTATCATCATTTACAAATCATCGTCAAATATGTATACAACTTTCACATGATTCCATAATGTATACAAGTCACCATTTCATCACATATATCACAAATATGCATGCATATCACATCAACAACACATCAACAATTCATATCAAATGGATCACCTAAAATCCACGTATATGCATATCTACCAAAATCATATCCACACAATCATATCACATAATCACACAAACAACAATTCACACCGACATGTGCGACTCAATGTGCGACTCAATGTGCGACTCAATGGGATATGCATGTGGATCCAATCCATTATCATATCCGGCTTACCGAGCGTCTCTCAAATAGACTAGATAACCACCTCAAAAAATCGATTCAACCTTAAGCTTTCAAACCTCATTCGGCGTTAGGTTTGGGACAAGCAAATAATCTACGTGGGATTACCCAACATTGCCTCTTTCATAGACTCATGCTAGTGTAAGTGTGAAACAACAACAAGATTCATGCTATTAAGACGATCGCAACCTCTTAATCATACATAAGCATACCACATCCATCATTTGCACAATATACACCTAACATGACTTCAATCCCAAACAATATATCAAATAGTATTCATCATCTCATCACAACACATTAACATAAAGCAAACAAGCCGATTCATGTTATTCATCAAATTCACCAATTCACATCATCACATACATAATTTCAAGTATTATGCTTCTTCACAAAATCCATCTAAAACCATCCAATACATGTCAAACAATAGAAAACATGTCATTCACATTCACCACACATACAACATACATCCACATTAGGATTATTTTGATTAAATATTAATCTACTATTATCAAAATGAATATCACTTATATATAATATTCTTAGCTTCGTAACGGTCCAAACGGCACCTCAAACGGAGTTACGGTTCAAAAGTTATTGAATTTACAAGTTTTTCAAAATGCTGTCAAAACCAGAAAATTTGCTGTTGCGAAAATGTTGTTGTCCAGTACGAATTTTCATCATAAAACCACATTAATCCATCATTTTTCATGAAATAAATAGTTATACAACCTATATATATATATATATATATATATATATATATATATATATATATATATATATATATATATATATATATATATATATCATATAGCAACTATTAGGATTATAGAAACAAGATTCTAAGCTCCACTAATTTCCACCAAAATCCCAAATCAACCATTTTCAAGTGAAACTCAAACATGCAATTATACACCAAATCATGTTCTATACAAATAAACATTCATGGAATTCAATATAGAAACATCATAGCATAACCAGTTGAAATTCCACCCTTACCTTAGTATAGATGAAATCTCTAGGTCCTTCTTCTAGTTTCCTCTTCTCCTCTTTCTCTTCTCTTCTCTTCTCTTCTCTCTTCTTCTCTTGTTTTACAAAACTAACTCTAATCTCTAAAACCCTTACTATCTTTTTAACTCATAATAGGTTTAACCCACTTATCCATCCATTCTAATTAATTAGGCCCATTACTAGACAATTGCTATTTCTACTCATAAAATTCAATTATTCAAATAACACATATATTTAAATAATTCTAATAATCACCAGAACACATATTTAATTAATTATCACACCAAATAATGATTAATTAAAATAAACACCTAATAAATAAATACGAAAATTAAATTGGGGTGTTACAACTCTCCCTCACTTGAAATATTTTTGTCCTCGAAAATTACCTCAAGCTAACAACTCGGGATATGAATCCCTCATCTGACTCTCAAGCTCCCACGTCACATTTCCACCAGCCGGTCCTCCCCAAACGACTTTCACCAAAGCGATCTCTTTACCAGGGAGTTGTTTCACCTCTCTATCTTCTATCTGCATAGGTAATGTCTCCACGATCAAATTATCTCTAACCTCAACATCATCTAATTGGACAACATGCCAAGGATCCGCAATGTATCTCCTCAATTGAGACACGTGAAACACATCATGGAGATTAGCAAGTGACGGTGGTAACGTAATCCGATAAGCCACATCACCTACTTTCTCGGAAATCTGATACGGACCAATAAAATGTGGCGTCAACTTACGGGACTTCAATGCTCTACCAACACCCGTTACCGGAGTAACTCTTAAAAACACATGATCATCTACTTAAACTTAAGCGCTTTCCTTCTCTTGTCATGGTAACTCTTCTGACAACTTTGAGAAACCTTCATCTTCTCTCTGATCATTTTAATCTTATCAGTAGTCTATTGAACTATCCCAGGTCTAACCATAACACTCTCTCCAGATTCGTACCAACACAAAGGCGTCCTACACCTTCTACCATACAAAGCTTCAAATGGAGCCATACCAATACTCGAATGAAAACTATTGTTGTAGGTAAACTCAATCAAAGGCAAATAACTATCCCAAGCACCTCCCTGTTCCAAAGCACAAACTCTCAAAAGATCCTCAAGCAATTGAATCATCCTCTTAGTCTGACCATCTGTTTGTGGATGATAAGCAGAACTCAAACACAACTTTGTACCCAAAGCACGTTGCAAACCTTCCCAACATCTCGAAGTAAACCTAACATCCCTATCTGACACAATGCTAGATGGAATACCATGAAAATTGACAATTTTCTCAATATACAGCTTCGCAAGCCTCTCCATCGAATAATCCATTCTAATCGGAATAACGTGAGCACATTTCGTCAACCTGTCCACAATAACCCAAATAGCTTCACAATTACTCGGAGTCCTAGGTAAACCAGAAACAAAATCCATAGAAATACTATCCCATTTCCATTCAGGAATAGATAACGGTTGTAATAAACCAGACGGCTTCTGATGCCCAATCTTCGATTTCTGACAAATCAAACACGAATACCCAAATTTCGCAATCTCTTTTTTCATACCAGGCCACCAAAATAATTTCCTCAAATCTTGATGCATTTTAGTAGCACCAGGATGAATACTCAAACCACTACGATGTCCTTCATCAAGACTCCTCTTTCTCAAATCCGAAACATCGAGAACACAAACTCTATCATGACACCTCATGATACCATTCTCATTAATATGAAAATCACCACCTTTACCTTGATTGATCAACGCCAATCGATCTACCAAAATCAAATCAGATTTCTGACCTTCTCGAATCTCATCCAAAATTCAACTAGTAAGCTTCAACATACCAAGCTTCACTCCAAAATAAGTCTCTTCACAAACCAAACTCATATCTCGAAATTGTTCAAGCAAATCCAATTATCGCACCATCAACATCGACATATACAAAGATTTCCTACTCAAAGCGTCGACTACAACATTCGCTTTTCCAGGATGGTAATTCAAACCAAAATCATAATCCTTCACGAATTCCAACCATCTCCTTTGCCTCATATTCAACTCTTTCTGATCGAACAAATACTTCAAACTCTTGTGATCACTAAACACATCGAATATCAACCCAAACAAAAAATGTCTCCAAATCTTCAAAACAAACACAACAACAGCTAATTCTAAATCATGAGTCAGATAATTCCTCTCATGCACTTTGAGTTTTCTTGAAGCATAAGCTACAACTTGTTGATTCTGAATTAACACACCTCCTAAACCCATCAAAGAAGCATCACAATACACCACAAATGGTTCTGATGGATTTGGTAAAATCAAAACAGGAGCAATAGTCAATCTCCTCTTCAGCTCTTGAAAACTAGCTTCACACTGTGCAGTCCAAATGAAAGCTTGACCTTTCCTAGTCAACTGCATTAACGGCAAAGATAACTTAGAAAATCCTTCAATAAACTTTCGATAATAACTTGCCAAACCAAGAAAACTACGAATCTCAGACACATATTTCGGCGTTTCCCATTGAGATATAACCTCAATCTTAGAAAGATCAACCGAAATACCACCACTAGAGATCACATGGACAAGGAAACTCACTTCCTTCAACCAAAACTCGCACTTTGAAAGTTTAGCAAACAACTGCTTCTCTTTCAATACATATAAAACAATCCTCAAATGCTCAACATGATCCTCTTCACTATTCGAATAGATCAAAATATCATCGATAAACACAACAACAAACTTATCGAGATATTTATGAAAAATCCGATTCATGTACTCCATAAATACACCAGGTGCATTCGTCACACCGAAATGTATCACCGAGTACTCATAGTGTCCATACCTTGTTCTAAAAGCAGTCTTCTGAATATCTTCAACTTTCACACGGATATGATGATACCCAGACCTCAAATCAATCTTGCTAAACACACCAGCACCAACCAACTGATCCATTAAATCATCAATCCTCAGAAGCGGATGTAAGAACAAAGTTGGTTCTACAATATATCTCTAAGATTTTGATGATAACGAAGGATGAAACCAAAAATGACACTCTAACGAGAATTTTCTTAGTGTGCAGGACTCTGAACATTTACACAGGATTCTGACGATACATCAGATACAAAATCACATCGGATACAAAGTATTAAATGATCAGATGCCATTCATAAAGGAATACTCCAGAAGGTTCTGATTCTGATCAAAGCAGATACCATCACAACAGTAAGAAGTCAGAAGCTCCGACAAAAGACTATTGGATTCTGACTCTGATACTTAAGAATTCTAGAGCACTGAGAAGCTCTGATAAAGACAGACATAATCATCCTCTGAAGACAAACTCTGGTACATCAACACTCTGATGCAGATTCACAAGTCCAGAATGCGTAACCAAAAATAATCTCATTATGGAAAGGAAGTATTTAAAGAAAGGAATAATGAGGCAGACAAAATGGTTTTAGAAAGAAATAATAGAAGTAATGACATTAATTATTCTTCAATGACCAAGATTTTGTCATCACTCCAACGGTTCTTGACAACGACTATATAAAGGACGGTTTACTTCTCTAGAGAGACACACCTGAGACACACAGAAATATCTTTCATTCTCTATCTTTTTCACGAGCTGCTGCTCTTACGTGAAAAGCTTTTTGCTCTCATATTTTTTGTAATACTTGCTTGTTGTTAGAAGCACTTTACATTACAATTTACTTTTGCTTAAATTATTTCCTCAAGTGACTTTACGCAGTCTGAATACTTGAGAGGGCTAAGAGATTATTCTCTTAGACGATTGGTTGTATAATCTTTCAAGATTAGTGGATTAAGTCCTTTTTGAAGGCGAAATCACCTTGGCCGGGTGGACTATAGTAGCTTTGATTTTCAAGCGAACCAATATAAAATTCTGTGTGTTTTGATTTCTGAAAAATTTCTTTTATTTCCAAAATAATTCAAACCCCCTTTCTTGTTTTTCTCAACCTTCAGTTGGTATCAGAGCTTTGGCTCTATTATTGATTTTCTAATCAAACACTTAACAGTGAAAGAGATAATTACAACGCTAAACCTCCAATCTTTAATGGAGAGAAATTTGATTATTGGAAAGACAGAATTGAAAGTTTCTTTCTGGGATACGACGCTGATCTCTGGGATATTGTCACAATTGGCTACACACCACCTGTGATAGACGCTGGAGTTGCTATTCCCAGAAGAAAAATGTTAGATGATCAGAAGCGTGAATTCAAGAACCATCACAAAGCCAGAACGATACTACTCAATGCTATTTCCTACAATGAATATGAAAAGATCACCAACAGGGGAACAACTAAAGAAATACTTGACTCCCTGAGTGTAGCGGGGTATTCGTTATCATTAGAGATATTGACTAAATCCAAGGTAAATCATACAAGTCGAGTCGCCACCGCACTTCTATTTATCCAAAGGAATGGTTAGAAAGCGAACAAAAACCTAAAAGTTTTATCGAATCAAAAACTAGTAAAAATGTCAGAGATCTGGGTAAGGGGGTTGGTTATGCAATGGGAAGGTATTAGGCACCCAAAGCATCCTAGGTACTCCTAGGGAGCCCTTTTCACATTTGTTGCAAAGGTTGTTGTTTTTTGTGAAAATTTATTTGTGCAAACATGATTGAAGGGATGAGAAAAGAATATACAAATTTATTTACATTTTGTGTTTGAATGGATGAACCCATTGCCTACGTACCATCTTAAAAAAGATTAGGATCAAAACCTCGTAGTTCGGGGTAGAAAAATTCAAAATAAGTGAGTGGATTGATTGGTCCGAGAGCCTTAAGGTCTTTTGTTATCCAAGGGAGAAAACTCAACCTAAAACCACAAATCCACCATGTGAGGATAGCTTTAATATGCTAGTGAGGGGTTAACCCTATAATAAGCATGGAAGACTCATTGTCCATCACTAAGGATAAAGGTGAGTATTATATCTACCTCAAGGATAACTCAAACCTAATAGCTAAAGGTTATACAAATTTGATTAAGAAAGTGGCCATTGGAACCACAAAAAGTATTTGAATGGGTTATATTTACCAATTAGAAGTATTTAAAAAAATATGGTTAAAGTGGATTAAAAGGTTCAATTCAAAATAAGTGTTATGAAAAATAAGTTTGAAAATCAAAAGCACAAGGCTTAGGTTTCTAATTTGGAAAACAAGTGTTCATGTTTGCACAAAAAGTTTTGGCTTGGGTTAGAGTGTAGAGAAGAAAAAGAAGGGCTAAATTCCTAAACATACAAAGAGGTAAGGGATAAGAGAATAAAACCACATTAGGAGTTCCTCCCTTGAGATCATATTGATGATCAAAGTATCTCCCATCCTTTGGAATAAGTCACAAGCAAACATCTCAAGAAATTAAGCACAGGTAATCGAAATTAACCTCCATACGGTATCCCACAAATAAAGTGGAATACCACACGAACTATCCCTTCAGGAGTCATATGATCCCTCACACAAATTCAACAAACAGGTTAGCAATAACAGGTAAACAATGCATGGATGCAGTGTAAAATATATCATAATCAAACACGAAAATAGATCTGAGAACAAACAGAAAAAACTAGCTATTGTTACGCTCGCTACTGCTTCGCTTAGCGAGGTGCTAGAGAAGCTTCGCTACATGTTCGCCTAGCGAAGGCGCTAGCGAACGACTGCGAATTCTGGATTTTTCTTTGATAACAGTGCAATTTCAGAAACCCCAATCCCTATGGTACTCATTTCAGAAATCATGTGATTAAACATTCAAGGCATAGGTTTCACCCATTCATGCATTTGCGAAACCTAACGATATCCACACTTCCAAATTCAAACATAATACATCACACATTTAGAACATTCAAATTGAAGGCGTAAAATAATGGGAATAAGGCAAACCTGATTGGAGAGCTTGATTGAAATTGAGTTGCACCCGTGAGGTTTACAAAACAATCTTTAGGGTTTGTGTGAGGCAGAGGTGATTCTGTGCAGTTGAGTTCCCTTCAGGGTTTGGAGGCTGCTCTGAATTCTCTGTCAGGTAGTCTCTCTCTGATCTTCTGATGAATCCCTGAATGATTGAATTCTGCCTCCGAATTGTTGAATGATTGAATTCTGCCTCCGAATTCCTGAATGATTGAATTCTGCCTCCGAATTCTTGAATGATGGAATTCTGCCTCCGAATTCCTGAATGATGGGAGCTCTGCCTCCGAATTCCTGAATGATGGGAATTCTGCCTCCGAATTCTTGAATAATGGAATTCTGCCTCCGAATTCCTGAATGATGGAATTCTGCCTCCGAATTCCTGAATGATGGAATTTTGCCTCCGAATTCCTGAATGATGGAATTCTGCCTCCGAATTCCTGAATGATGGGAATTCTGCCTCCGAATTCCTGAATGATGGGAATTCTGCCTCTGAATTCCTGAATGATGGGAATTCTGCCTCCGAATTCCTGAATGATGGAATTCTGCCTCCGAATTCCTGAATGATGGAATTTTGCCTCCCCCCTTTTTTTCTCAAGTGAAGCCTTGGTATTTATAGACGGAATTTCGTGGCTTTGTGGGCTTGAACTGGATGCAACCTAGGCCCAAAATTCTGCTGTTATAGTTTTAACGCGTGGTCTTCGCTTAGCGAAAGATTTGCTCGCCTAGCGAGTATGACAACTCAGGAATAGACTTTTACTTCTTCCAGATTAGCACTTTGACTGATGAATATACCTCATTTGGTCATGTTGGAAGTAACTCACGTCATTCTCTTGTGTTGATTGATCACCCAAACCGAACCCACAAAGCGTTTTGGATGATACTCGAGCTTCAAACAAAAGATATTACTGACATATTTTTGTGCTTTTGGTTAGTAAACAAAATGAAAAGAAATGATATACAATTCAAGCATGCTTGGTGATCTCAAACCAATCACAAGAAGTCCCACCCAAAGGCAAAGGGAACCAAGATGCTCATGATCCTTGAGGTTGTGCAAATGCAATGTTATGATGCCATGAGGGATCTTAGGGTCAAAATTGGGGTCTTACAGATGCCCCTATTTAAGGTCATTCTATCCGGAGAAGGGAAGGTTAAAATCTTTGTCTCGACGAGGTAGAATGGGCTTAAATAATAACAAAGAGACGAATTTTGGTCCCTAAGAGACCTCATGATGCAAATGTATGTATGAAAAAGGAATAACACTCTGTGGGGATATGTGTCCACAAAGGAAAGAAATTTGGAGAGACTGACAATCCATATGAGTAATTCACTCCATGGGATAGAGACTCTGGGACACTCATGGGGATAGAAAAAGGGTAAAATGCGTGAGCAGGTCACGACTCAAAGCTTGGGGACAAGATCCAAAAGGAACAAATCCAATGGAAAGACCCTACCTGATTCAAAGATGCATGTAATGGGAAATATGCCAATACAACAGGAATTAAACACAACAGGTACTTCGGATAAAAATCTGGACTCAGGCTGGGGAAAGATTTGAAAAAAATATCCCTGCCGGGGAAATGCATGTATTGGGGAATATGCCAACACAGTAGAAATTATTCATGACGGATACTTCGGATAAAAATATGGATGAAAACAATCCACTAAGGGACTTTGCTGGGGATGTCCAAAAGACTCTCCTGGGGAAGCAACAATGACGAGGTATTATCGGTTACTGGGTAATAAGCTCAAAGAGGCATGTGATCTGAAACACCGGTATAAGGGTGAGAGATATCAAAACTCCAAAACATCTGAGGAAGACCTAAAAAGGTATATTTCAAACTCAGGGATTCTGACTCCACAGGGGGACCAAAAGTGATAATAGGGAGCAGAAAGGAAGGAACACCAGAGATACCGGTTACTGGGCATATAATAGGTGACCAACCAAGGCGTGAATTGGGGAATATTTCCAAGACACTCATCATCCAAAAGAGGGCTAAAAGCAGACTCGATTATAGGATGGTTATTCGATTCCGTAAAGGGGACACGAATCTTACTCAACTGGGGAAGAACAAAAGACTTCGACCAAAGAGCGCATGAGATACATTATCTATTACCGTCAGAACATAGATAATATACTCGCATGGACGATTATCCATAACTGGTTACTGGGTTAATAAAGGATAAATCGGCCGAAAAGAAAAGGTATCAGGATACCAAGACTAGGTACATAATGATGACCAAATCAGGAGAGAGGAAGGAACACCAAGGATACCGGTTACTGGGCATATAATAGGTGACCACCCAAGGCGTGAATTGGGGAATGTTCCCAAGACACTCATCATCCAAAAGAGGGCTAAAAGCAAACTCGATTATGGGATGGTTATTCGATTCCGCAAAGGGGACACGAATCTTACTCAACTGGGGAAGAACAAAAGCTTCGACCAAAGAGTGCATGAGATATATTATCTATTACCGTCAGAACATAGATAATATACTCGCATGGGCGATTATCCACAACCGGTTACTGGGTTAATAAAGGATAAATCGACCGAAAAGAAAAGGCATCGGGATACCAAGACTAGGTATATAATGATGACCAATTCAGGAGAGAAACAATCGTTACCAACAACAGGGTAGACGAGAGATGACTCGCCGGGGATAAATTGCGTAATCAGGGCAATTATCCCGACAAATGAGGGTATATCAACACCGAATATTGGATGAAGACAACTGTCAAGGAGGGGATTACACAGGAAACCACGGAAAAGTAACCATCATCAATTACGATGAACAAAAGGTTAACTCTGCAGGGGAAAGTGAGTAGGGTTTACAACTGCCGGTATAAGGGTAGAAAACCACAGACTCTAACGGGGATACAAATAGGGTTTACAACTACCGGTATAAGGGTAGAAAACCACAGACTCTGCCGTGGATAATATGAATAATTACTAATTACTGAGCAATTATTCATTTACCACGGGGAAGCAAAGGAAATAGTCATAAGACACCAATCTAGGATCAAACCGGATAGGCACACTGAATCAAGACTTGTCCTAGTGAGGATATAACTCAATAGGGCAACCCATCCCAATATATGTGTTGGGAAGGAACAGAAACGAACATCATCCACGAGGATATATCTCGGTGGGGAATATGGAAGAAAGGATAACGCTTTCTGCCTATGGAGCTGACTCTATATGGAGAGATCAGATACACTCATCTGCTTGGGGAAATATATCGCCAAATAGCAGGAGACAACAAACAACGATATATGGCAAAAATGCAACATGAATATATGAATGTTTTAATTATGCATGTATATGCGTGATTTATGTATGATGAATGCTGACAAACAGACATATCTAATACAACCAGGTCCAGGAATCAACCACCCGGTACTACATCTCAAGAGAGAAAGCCAAGTTCACCGGGGAGTATCCAATCTGCTAGGGATCAGAGATACCAGGAAGCAAAGAACTCTGTAAGGGATGAATCATCAATCATTTCAGCTGGGGACGAGAGTTATCAGAGACAAGGTCTACCACACCAACAACTCTACTAGGGAATCTATCCGAGGAGATAAAGGATTTATCGGGATCAACCACCAAATACCGCTCTTGCCCAAAGAGATCCAAGCTGCTGAGGAAGAAAGATTGCTACTCTGCTGAAGGGAAGAGAGGTGACCCTCAACAAGCAATCCACTTGGTAGGATAAACCACAAGGGGTTCCGGAGGGAGGAGATACAGTCATGCCAGGAATATGGACAAAAATCTTACCCTGTTGGGGATCATACCACCCTTGGGAGAGAACTGAGGATCTCCTAAGTATCCTTTCGTCATTGTGAATGTTCACTTTGTTTAAAAACAAATTATAAAAAATTTGATCGTTTAAAACAATGATATTTTCTTAATAAAAACATGCAAAACATTTGTTGAATAGAAACAGATAAGAGTGCCAATAATTGGATAAAAGGCTCAAATTTATTTGATAGAATGGTAATCTGGGAATGGCAAGACTCCATAGATCTTTACAAATTTGAAATTGGTGATATATATTGGAAAAGGGCTACATTGAACATAATGACCATTTCTCCACCAATTCTGAATCTGATGCATTTGAAGCTTTGGCTGATAATGAGCAAGGATCTTTGACGGACGACAGTTGTAGAACAAAGTCTTGTCAGGATGCAGTTACTTGCCAAATCCCTAATTTTTGCCTAGATTACCCCAGGATGAGGTACTCAATCTAGCGGGATACATATATCATTATTATATATTTTTTGTGTCTCTAACTTTTTCCTGGATTGCCCTTTCGGGTTTTCAATCCACCGAGACGCTCATTTTTGCCTAAGCCTCCCTTTCGGGTTTTCAACTTAGCGAGCTATTCAGTTTTTATTTTTTTAGGCGAAGTATTTCTTGACTGCATCTGAATTCACAGGACGAGTGAAATCCTCCCCATCCATAGTTGTAAGTATCAAAGCACCGCCTGAAAAGGCTCTCTTAACAACATACGGACCCTCATAGTTCGGAGTCCACTTGCCCCTGGAATCGGGCACGAAAGACAAAACTTTCTTGAACACAAGGTCACCTTCTCGGAACATACGAGGCTTGAACTTCTTATCAAAAGCTTTCTTCATCCTCTGCTGATATAACTGACCGTGGCACATAACAGTCAATCTCTTCTCTTCAATCAAGTTCAGCTGGTCATAACGACTCTGAACCCATTCAGCATCAGTCAACTTGGCTTCCATCAAGACTCTCATAGATGGGATCTCCACCTCTATAGGGAGTACAGCCTCCGATCTTGACTTAACGATCATATCGTCAACGTACACCTCAATCTCCTTATGCATCATGTCATGGAACAAGGTAGTCATAGCTCGTTGATACATGGCTCCGGCGTTCTTCAAACCGAAGGGCATCACTCGATAACAGAATGTTCCCTAAGGTGTGATGAATGTTGTCTTCTCCATATCCTCAGGTGCCATTTTAATCTGATTATATCCGAAAAATCCATCCATAAACGAGAAAACCTTGAACTTAGCTGTATTGTCTACCAACATATCAATATGTGGTAGAGGAAAATCATCTTTCGGACTAGCTTTATTCAAGTCTCTATAGTCCACACACATCCGGACTTTTCCATATTTCTTAGGCACGGGCATAATTTCGGCCACCCATTGAGGATATATAGAAGTCACCAGGAACCCTGCATCAATTTGCTTTTGAACTTCCTCTTTGATCTTCACTGCCATATCAGGATGAGTTCTTCTGAGCTTCTATTTCACAGGCACGCACTCAGGTTTCAAAGGTAGGAAATGTTGCACAATATCAGTATCTAGACCAGGCATGTCTTCATATGACCAGGTGAAGACGTCAACATATTCTCGTAGCAACTTAATCAACCCCTTCTTAACAAATTCTTCCAGAAGTGCCCCAATCTTTACCTCTCGCACACAATCTTCAGACCCCAAGTTGACTGTTTCCAGATTCTCAAGATGCGGCTGAATGATCTTCTCTTCATTCTCAAGTAGACGGGTAATCTCATCAGGAGTCTCTTCAACATCATCTTCCTCTGCCTCAAATACAGGGAATTCAAAATTGGGAGATGGTGTTGGGTCATTATGTTCAATGGGTCTAGAAATCAACCTGCATAATGATTTTGGATATGAAAAGCTTTAGAATTCAAACAAGGTAAATCATTATGCATATGAGAAAGATCGATTTTATTCTAGTTTTTAGGGTTTTATGTGATCACCAATTTCATGCAAAAAGCGAAAAGGGAAAATAAATGGGAAAACAAACATTTAACATGAATTTATTGAATGAAAATATCACTGTATTTATATTGCCAACAATGTTATCACTCCTCCTTTTGGCATGGGAGAGAGGTTTTTAAACAAAGTGATCATTACGTTGACTTATGGACAACTGTTGGAATATCCACAGCGACCCAATTGTTGCAGACCCCACCAGGGATGATGAAGTTGCCAAAATCCTTTGTATCATCTTCTAAGACAGCAGCAGCCTCCTCGTCTTGACCGGTGTGGATAAATCCACCACTCTTGAACAACCCTTGCGCATTGAAAGTACCAGAAGAAAAACCTATGCCAGCCCGGGACTCATTGTCTTCTAACTCAATCATTTTTCCTAAACCAGTGGTTGCACCACGCTCAATGGCCAACTTTGCATCTTTGTAGGAAGCAAATGAAGGAGTTCTCTTCTTAATAGGCTCAGCTATAGATAAAGGTTGGAAATGAGTTCCAATTTCAACCTCAGCATCTATATAAGAGAAGGAAGACAAATGGCTAACCAGGAGAGCCCTTTCTCCCCCTACCACCACCAGTTTCTTGTTTTTCACGAATTTCAATTTCTGGTGTAGGGTGGACGTCACGGTGCCTACCCCGTGAATCCATGGTCTGCCTAAGAGACAACTATACGATGGGTGAATGTCCATAACCTGGAAGGTAATATGAAAATCACTTGGTCCGATCTTGACTGGGAGATCAACTTCCCCAATCACAGTCTTACGAGACCCATCGAAAGCCTTCACAACTACCCCACTCTGCCTCATGGGCTCGCGGTTCTCTTGTGCTAAGTGATCCATCAGTCTTGAAATGTTGGCTCTAGTGTAGTACCGGTGAGTCAGCTTGTCTTCAAAATAAATGAAGGACACAGAGTTAGACCACAGGGCAAGGGACCGGAAACAAAACCTGCTTATGCATATGATGCATGCAATGCTTGTGCATATGATTTGTTTTTTATTTGAAAGGAACTTTAGAGTTTTATTTGCAAATTCTGGAAATATTAAGCATTTTATCACATATGGAAATATCTCATCAAATAATATCAGAGAAAAGAAGTGCAGCATCGTCAATCATATACAAGAGAAAAGGAAAATAATCGTCTTATGGATCCCTAGAAACAATCATCTAAAGCTCGGGACACAGGAAGATAAGATGCGCGAAGCCTCTTCACCTCCCTCTCGTAGGCTGCCTCCATATCGGCCTTCTCTTTGGCGAGTCGATCATACCTCCTCTTCCAGAACTTAGAAGACTGAGGAAGTAGAGAAGTCCATACATCATCAGGGTCATCAATAACCTGATGCTCAAGAAACTCAATCAACGCATCCTTCTCCTTAATCTGCTGAAGCAACTCTTCCCTTTCACGGATCCAGGCACGTGATAGGTCTTCGTCTCTCAACTCCTCTACTCTTTGGTTAGGGAGGGTTGAAGGTCCAGCCACAACCAAAGGTGTAGGTCTCGGATATTCGTAAGGCATAAGATACTCAGACGCCCTCTTCCTAACCCAAACAGTGTAAGGCTCCAAAGCGATGCAATTCTTAGGACCCAACTCTTTCCTTCCTTTCCTATGAATCTTGCGCCAAGCGCGAACCATCCTAGCTTTCAAGCCTTGGGGATTTTTACCATCCTGAAAGAATACACCCTCTAACAGAATGTTATTGGGTTTATCCTTTAAGGGGAACCCAAGCTGACGACGTGCCAAAACAGGATTGTAGTTAATCCCACCACATGTACCAAGAAGAGGTACATTGGAGAATTCGCCACAAGAGTCAATAATCTGCACACCATCATACACACGGTTATACCAAGAGATATCATCATTAGTGAGAGATATAAGTCTCGTGGACCACCGTGGACATTCCTTGTTCTCCTTGAAAGCGACCGTCTGAGGTAAGTGAGAAATAAACCACTTATACAACAGAGGCAAATAACACACAATGGAGCCACCACCCTTTGCATTCCTCATATGTAAAGAGAAGTAGGTATCGCCCAACAGAGTCGGAACGGGATTAAGAGTAGAGAAGATCCTAATAGCGTTCACATCCACAAACTTGTCGATGTTGGGGAATAACACTAGCCCATAGATGAGAAGTACAAATATGGCCTCAAAGGCATCCTCACTCATGGCCTTCCCATATATAGTAGCTTGAGCAATGAGGAACTCAGAAGGGAGACCTTGAATTCCACCTTTGGTAGTCATATGAGCATCAACCAGAGATTCATCTATGTGTAACATGTCTGCTATCTCTTGAGAAGTGGGAACCCTTTCCAAGCCACTGAACGACAACTGATCCAGAACAGGTATACCCACAAGATAAGCATATTCCTCAAGTGTAGGTAAAAGCTGAAAATCCGGAAACGTGAAGCAACGGTACAAAGGATCGTAAAACTGCACCAATACACTCATCAATCCTTCATCCACCTGAGTAGTCAGAAGAGGAAGAAGCTTCCCAAAACGAGCTTTGAAACCCAAGGGATCCAATACATAAGATGACAAATTCCTTAACTCTTTCAAGTCTGGTTGTCTGAAGTTGTACTTCTTTGTATTCCTTCTTTGTCTTTCCATGTCTGAAAATTTTGCAAATAAACCTCTTAAGTTGCTTGAAAATTTTCTTATTATTTTGATGATATGAATGCAAATGGGTGCATGAATGCATGAATGCAACAATCACACTCAAGGATCAAGCAAAGCACACCAAACAAAGGTCATGGGATGGATCATGTTATCCTTAATATCAACCATCCATTTTGGTGGATTATGGTTTACACCTTATCAACACCCAAGTTCCATTGATATTAAGGATAGCTGAACGGATCAACCATGAATCAAGGGTTTGTTGCAAGTCACTGTAGCGGTGTATTCGTTACCATTGGAGATATTAACTAAATCCAAGGTAAATCATACAAAGTCGAGTCTCCACCGCACTTCTATTTATCCAAAGGAATGGTTAGAAAGCGAACAAAAACCTAAAAAGTTTTACAAATAAAACTAGTAAAAGACAGAGATCTGGGTAGGGGGTTGGTTATGTCATGGGAAGGTGTTAGGCACCCACAACATCCTAGGTACTCCTAGGGAGCCCTTTTCACGACTTGTTGCAAAGGTTATTGTTTATGAAATTAGTTTGTGCAAATATGATTGAAGAGATGAGAAAAGAATATACAAGTTTACTTACATTTTGTGTTTGGATGGATGAACCCATTGCCTACGTACCCTCTCATGAAAGATAAGGATCAAAACCCCGTAGTTCGGGTAAAAGATTTCAAAACAGTGAGTGGATTGATTGGTCCAAAAGCCCTAAGGTCTTTTGTTGTCAAAGGGAGAAAACTCGACCTGAAAAACCACAAGTCCACCATGTGAGAATAGCTTCGACATGCTAGTGAGGGGTTAACCCTATAATAAGCATGGAAGTCTTACAATTCAACCACTAAGGAAAAAGGTGAGTATTATATCTACCTCAAAGATAACTCAAACCTAATAGCAAAAGGTTATGAAAAATTTGATTAAGAGGAAGGCATGGAGCCACAAAGAAACACATTTTTGGTCAAAGTTGACTTAAGGATTCAATTCAAAATGAGTATTGTGAAAAGAAAGTTAGAAAATCAAAAGCCTAAGGCTTAGGTTTCTAATGTTGAAAACAAGTCAAATGTTTGCACAAAAGTTTTTGGTTTTGGGGTAAGGATGAAAAAAGGATCAAGCTTAAGCATGCAAGAGGTAAGGGTTAAGGAAATAAGACCACAATAGGAGTTCCTTTCTCAAGATCATAGAGATGATCCAAGTAAGTTCCTTTGGAACAAGGCAACACAAGGTAAAAGTAAAAGCAAGTCTCATAAGAGAACCACAGAAAGAGGAAACAGAATGCCAATCAATGGACTTACATCCAACTCCTAACAACAAAACTGGAAACAGAATGCCAATAGATGGACTTATATCTAACTCCTCAAACAAACAGGAAATAAAATGCCAATATATGGGCTTACATCTAACTCCTCAAAACAAACAGGAAACAGAATGCCAATAGATGGACTTATATTTAACTCCTCAAAACAAACAAATGAGTAAAAGCAAACACATGCAAAGCAATCAAGCAAACAATGCATCACACACTATATACAACCAAGAGGCTCAATCAAATAGGTGGGCTTTAGTCAAGAGGGGTCATATCAACCTCGACAAACAAGCCAAATTGTAATGGTAATCTTTGAGCTCTTAACCACTAACATTGAGAGTTAGGGTGAAGCTGATGAAAATGGGAATGAGGATGAGACCTCACGCTCTTAACCCTGGCCTGGGTGAGCTTATGATAAACAAAGTGCGGGGATCCAGAATGTGGGATCCTTTTCCACTTGACAGACACTATACAAAGATCTTGGGTGTTTGTTCAAGAGCATCAGCACGTAGTGTGAGCATAATGAACGACTCACTGAATAACAGGGGATTGATTGCTAATCCCTTCTATCTGTCAATTGCCTCTTCACTTAGGAGGACTTATCAAGTAACATGCCTCATTTAGAGGTCTTTGGCACAAATGTAAACAATCACAATCAGAGCCTCTTAAGGCGGACTTCAGCCAAAATGCCTACCAAAAAGGTGACAGGACTTCCAGACTACATGGAGTAAGAGGGCTAAACTACCTCAGTTGTGTATCAACCATAAATCAAAGCTCAAGCAAGAGAAAAGCTAGCAACTAATGTACCTGTACAAAAGCTCAACAGTTAGTATTTCAGACAACCAATCAGAAAACAGACAGTGAAACCATCCAATGTTTACAACTTAATGAACAATGCTCAAGAACTCAAGTGAAGCAATGAGCATCAATTAGAACCTACAAAACAGCAAGAGTTAGTACTCAAAGGCATTGGTGTCTCACAAAGTGATATCAAACCAAACATCAAAGCTAAGTGTCCAAACCTGAAACACAAAGCACAATTAGTGTATGTACAAAACACTAGTACAAAGACTAGGTTCAAAACCAAATCAAACAATGAAAACAGAACTCAATCTTTTCACAAAGCAAGTTCAAACATGTCATAAGATGTCCTCAAAAGGACCAACATCAATTCACAAGGTAAATGCTTCAAACAATTCATGTCATGTAAAGGCAAACAATGTGCACAAGGTTGGACATCCAAATTAGAAAATCCAAATCAAAACAGAAAAGCATCCAATGATCATGAAATTTTTTATGCAAGCTAATCATGTTATGGAAAAACATCATGCAAAAAATTAGATCCAGAAGAGTTCAAATGATAAGTAAATGAAAATGCACAAATGCAAGGCACAAAATGTGACACCAATTGTCACAACATATGTTCATGTGTCCAAAACAGTGATACCATATGATAAAAATTCCAAACAAAAGCTCAAAAAATCATATCACATGTGAGGATCAAGCATGCCAAATTTCAAAGCAATTGGATTAACTATGAGCATTTCACAAAGCATTGAATGTAACATGTCAATTTGGCATATGGTTCAAACAAAAATCACTCATTAAAAATCCAGCAATCAACAAATAAGGAAATAAATCCTATAAAAAATTAGAGATCAAAACAAGATTGTGAAAAAAAATTGAGATCAAATTGGATTAACCTACTATTTTTAGTGATTTTTTGAAGTTGAAGAAAATAAAATGGAATAAAATGAAATAATGTGAAAAATGAGATTTGAATAAAATCAACATGCTCACAACCAGATTCGAACTCACGCAAGCCAGATCAAATGATAATATTCAAATTAAATTCACAAAACTGCATGAGCCAAGTATTGAACTCACGCAAGGGAGGTTCAAGACGCGCTGCAGGAGAAATTAAATGGAATTCAAAAATGCATAGCGAAGGAGTCGAACTCACGCGCGCTAGGCTGAGAAGCGAAAATCCAAAACGCAGCGTTTGGAGACACAAACCCTAGGCCAAAACCAGACGGTGGCGGACGGTTGTTTCAACCGTCTTCTCCGGCCGTGTACACGACGGAGCTTCATGAATTTTTTCCAGAATTTCTCATGCCATATACCATTGGAAAGGTCTTGCAACGTAGATCACAAATATCATGTTCATTTAATCTGAAACCTCATGGATTGAACAGATCAAGTGAAACCATTTTTGATATCCAAACTTTAAATTGACATATCGTTTTCATTACTTAACCAAATCAAAATCTAAAACCATCAGCATGATCAGCATAACAGGATCTACATGTTTTTGGCAAAAAATTTGCAAAATGAGAGGTTCGAATTTTCACTTACTTGAACTTGCAGTGATTGGATTCGTGCGCTACAGCTCTCAAACTTTCCAGATCTTCTCCTCTAACCGTGACTTGAAGCTTTGTGCAAGAATTGGCAATGGAAACAGCTTGGATCTAGCTCAATTTTCAAGTTCCATCTTCATGTTCATGCACTTGTTCTGCTCAAGATCTTGTTCAATTGCCACGAATAATGGATGAATCTTCCTCAGAATTCCACAAGGATCATGAATATGCCAAGAGAATCAAGGTTTATGTGAAGAAAATCTGATTTCAAAGAGAGAGAAATTTTGAAGGGAATGTGAATTTTGAGATCTCAAATGCTCCTCCCTGAAAAACAGTTAGGGTTTTGGTATTTATATGGTGTGTTAATGATGATGTTAATCCAAATTAGGCTTGATTAATCATGGTTAAGGGAATATGAAGCAAAGTGCAAAAAATACAAATGAGGTTATGCATGGCCATGTGCATGTGAATAGTGCTATGCAAGGGCTTGAAATCACTCCAAATCATCTAATGGTCATCATGGAAGTGTTAATTTGATTGTAGCTTGAACCAAATTTGAGTTCTTGAATTTCCCTCCAAAATGTACATGTATGAACAAATGGTCACATGAGCTTCTTTCATGCAAGGCAATGGTTGATTTGGAATATCTTGGTCACAAGGAGCATTTTGCAAAAAGAGTGGACCAATTTGGAGTTTTGAATCAAAAGTTATGCTATGTTGAACTTCCATGCATGCTTTGTAATCATTTGATCATAACTTCTCAACCAATTATCAGATGATCATGATATAGGACTTTTTGAAAATAGGAGAGAAAGATCTTCAACTTTCATGTTCACCAAAATTCCATTTGAAGCTTCTTTGATGTTGGAAAGTCAAGTTGAATATGGACAAAAAACTTGCCATTTTTGGAAACTTGAAATTACAGGTCACTTTCCATTTTGGGAAACTTTTGCAATGACTTCAAAATCTTCAAGATAGATGTTTGACATGATGAATAGGCCTTGTTTGAACATGAATGAGATGTCTCAAATCATTTCCTCCACCTCAAAGCCCTCAATAGACTGCACAATTGATTATATTGGTCCTCAGATGACCTTGACATGACTTAATGAATTTGAGCCTTTACCACTTGGGAAATTTGCTTCAAAGTGAACCCTAGATTAGATAAGCTCAATATGATGATCATGTGGTCCTCACATCAAGAAAATACCATCAGCTCTTGTACAATGGATACTCTTGAATTGCTTGACCTGTGCTTGTTTAGACTGCAAAACAAAATGTTAATGACATATTTTTGGTGCTTTTGGTTAGTGATTAAAACAAGAAAAACAATGATATACAATGCCAGCATGCCTGGTGATCTCAAACCTCTCTCAAGAGATCCCACCCAAAGGGAAAGGAAGCCAAGATGCTCAAATGATCCTTGAGGCTATGCAATGCAATGATATGATACCATGAGTGATCTTAGGGACAAAATTGGGGTCTTACAGATGCCCCTATTTAAGATCATTCTAGTCGGAGAAATGAAGGTTAAAATCTTCGTCTCGACGAGGTAGAATGGGCTTAAATAACAACAAAGAGACAAATTTTGGTCCCTGAGAGACCTCATGATGAAAATGTATGTATGCAAAACAAACTATCTCTGTGGGGATATGGGTCCACAAAGAAGAAAAGAAATCAGGAGAAATATGACAATCCATAGGAGTAAAACACTCACTGATGGAACAAAGACTCTAACGGTACTCTTATGGGGATAAGAAAAAAGAAAAATGCGTGAGCAGGACACGACTTCAAGCTGGAGACTTTACTGGGGAGTAAAGGACTGAAACTGCGTGAGCAAGTCACGACTTGACATTGGGGAAAAGAATTCCAAAAGGAAACAAATCCAATGGAAAGACTCAAGCTGACTCAAAGATGCATGTGCTGGGGAATACACCAATACAACAAAACTATCCACAAAGGATACATCGGATAAAAATCCTGACTCGGACTGGGGAAAGAGCTGTCAAGACAACTCTTCCGGGAAAATACATGTATTGGGGAATATGCCAACATAGCAAAAAGCGAATCACAACAACAATTCCGCTGGGGAAATCTAAAAAGACTTTCCAGGGGAAGCAAAAGGATGAGGTGTTACCGGTTACTGGGTAACAAGCTCAGGAAGAATGAATACCTAAGACCGGTGTACGGGTGAGAGATATCAATCGACCAATTTATCTGAGGAAGACCTGACAAAGGTATGTTTCAACTCAGGGAAATCTGACTCCACAGGGACCGAGGTCATAGTAGGGAGCAGAAAGGAAGGAACACCATGGATACCGGTTACTGGGTATATAATAGGTGACAGACCAAGACGTGAATTGAGGTTTACTTCCAAAACACTCATCATCCGAAAGGAGGGCTTGAAAAAGCAAATCGACTTACAGGATGGACATTCGATTCCGCAAGGGAATGCGAATCTTACTCGAATGGGGAAGGACAGAAGGCTTCAACCAAAGAGCGCATGAGATATATTATCTATTACCGTCAGAACGTAGATAATATACTCGAAAGGAAGGAATACCAGGGATACCGGTTACTGAGCATATAATAGGTGACCAACCAAAGGGAGAAACAATCATTATCAACAAGGGATAAATGAGAGATGACTCACAGGGGATAAATTGCAAGCATACGGAAATTATCCAAACAAAATGGGGGAAATATCGACACCGAATATTGGATGAAGATAACCGCAAAGAGGGGATTACATCTACCGACTACTGGGTAGAAAACCACAGAAAAGGATATTCGATTCCAACACAGGAAATACGAATCTTACTCAACTGGGTAGACGAAAGATGACTCACTGAGGATGAATTGCGCAACAAAGCAATTATCCAAAAGAAGGGGGAGCAACAAACATCACCGACAAACGGTAAATGAAGGAAGACCCGCCGGGGATAAATTGCTTACTCAGAGCAATTATCTACAAAAAGGGGAAAGACCCGCCGGGGATAAAATTTCTTAATCAAAGCAATTATCCAAAAAGGGCAAGGAAAATCAATATCGAATACTGGATAATGATAACCGCCAAAGAGTAACCGTCATCAACTAGGACGAACAACAAAGGTTAACTCTGCAAAGGGGAGAGAGTAGGATTTATAACTACCAAATACCAGATAGAGACCACAAACTCTGATGAGGATAAAAATAGGGTTTACAACTACCGAATACTGGGTAGAAGACCACAAACTCTGCGTGGGAAGCGAAGGGACACTACTCCGCGTGGGGAAAAAAGGTTAGGGTTTATAACTACCAACATGGTATAAAACCCAAATTCTGCAGGAGAGCAAGAAAATAGGATTTACAACTACCGGTTACTGGGTAGAAAACCACAAAGAAAAGGACTTATAACTACCGGTTACTGGGTAGAAGGCCACAAACTCCGCTGGGGATAAGATGAATGGTTGCCGGTTACTAAGCAAATATTCACTTATACCACAGGGAAGCACAAGAGACAGTCACAAGGCCAATTTAGGATCAAACCAAAAAGGCAAACTGAATCAAGACTCGTCCTAATGAGGATGTAACTCAATAGGGAAACCCATCCCAATATATGTGTTGGGAGGAAACGGAAATAACCGTCATCCACGAGGATATAACTCAGTGGGGAGTGCAGAAGGAAAGATAAACACTTTCTGCTTAAGGGGCTGACTCTATATTGAGAGATTAAGCACCCGACATCTGCTTGGGGAAAAAATATACCACCAATTAGCAGGAGACAACAATCAAAAGATATAATGGCAAAGAATGCAACATGAATATCTGAATGTTATAAGTATGCATGTATATGCGTGATTTATGTTTGATGAATGCTGACAAACAGACATATCTAACACAAACAGGTCCAGGAATCAAACGCCCGATACTACATCTCAGAAGAGAGAAAGCCAGGATCACCGGAGAACAACCAATCTGCCGGGAGTCAAAGACAACAAAATGTCTGCAGGGATGAATCATCGGTCTCAGCTGAGGAAAGGAGCTCATTGCACAGGCAGAAACTGCCACAACAACCACTCCAAGCAACTCCACTGGGGAATCAACTGAAGGATATAATAGGAATCTGGGGAACAACCACCAAAAACCAAACTCACTGAGGAGATCACACTCGCTGAGGAGCGAAGATCGCACAAGTAGAATCTGCCACACACGCAACTCTACTGGGGATCAGAGACATCTTGAAATCACCAAATCTCTGTTGGGGGAACGAACAACCACCATTCCAACCGGGAGTCGGATCACGGCTCAAATAAGTTCTGCTGGAGAAACAACTTCGCCAGAGAAAAATATCACAAAAGAAACTCTCAAAAGGCCAAGCACCAAGAGCTCTCACCTGCTGAGGAGGAAGGAGGCAACAAAATACCTTTATCATACACTCTGCTCGGGAAAATAAACCCCAAAGGGTTCTGAAGGAAACAACAGTCACAGCCGAAGAAGCAAGTTCATTGTGCAGGTAGAAACTATCACAAAAGCGACCCATGCTGGGGAGACCCAGATACCAGAAAACAGTATCTCAGCAAGGGACGAATCATCTCAGATAAAGCCCACCATACCAACAACTCTGATGGGGATTTGTCTGAGGAAAAAGCAAAATCTCATGCAGGAGATAGCATCATCAAGATAAGATCCAAAACATCAACAACTCAACTGGGGATCTATCTGAGGAAGATAACATCATCAAGGATAGGATCCAACACACCAACAACTCAGCTGGGGATGAACTTATCACAAATAACATCCATCACCAACAACTCTGCTGAGGAATTAACCATCTGAGGAAGAGAAGGAATGTTGGGGATCAACCACCAAATACCGAACCTTCCAAAGAAAACACTTCTAAAAAGGAGTGAAGATCACTGCTCTTCTGCTAGGGGAGAGTGAATGGCCAAGCATACCACTCTGGGATGAACCTATATAGATAAAGTTCATCACCACCAACAACCCTGTTGAGGAATTTGCCTGAAGGATAGAGGAATTATGGGGGCCAACCCCTCAAAACGAGTCTTCCAGAGAGGACATAACTGCCGAACAGGAAAGACTGTTGCTTTGCTGGAAATCCGGATATGAATAATCTCAACAAACACCCTGGCAGGGGAAATTTAACCACAACACACTCTATTGGGGATAAATCCCTAACAAAATCCTGGGAGGAGAGGACACATTCATGCCAGGGATATGAACAAATGTCTTACCCTGTTGGGAATCATACCACCCTTGGGAGAGCACTGAGGATCTCCTGAGTATCCTTTAATCATTGTGAATGTTCACTTTGTTTAAAAACAATTTGTGAAAAATTTATTTATTTAAAACAATGATATTTTTATCAATCAAAAACATGCAAAACATTTGTTGAAAAGAAACAAATAAGAGTGCAAATAATTGGATAAAGGCTCAAATTTATTTGATGGAATGGTAGCCTGCAAATGGCAAGACTCTATAGATTTTACAAGTTTGAAATTGGTGATATATATTGGAAAAGGGCTACATTGAACATAATGACCATTTCTCCACCAATTCCGTATTCGATGTATTCGAAGCTTCAGTTGACGACGAATGAACAAGAATCTCTGACGGATGACAGATGTAGAACACAGTCTTGTCAAGATGCAGTTACTTGCCAAATCCCTAATTTTTGACTAGATTGCCCCAGGATGAGGTACTCAATCTAGCGGGATGCAAATATTCATTTTTTTTCATGTCTCTGACTTTTGCTTGGATCGCCCTTTCGGGTTTTCCACCGAGACGCTCATTTTTGCCTAAGCCGCCCTTTCGGGTTTTCAACTTAGCGAGCTATTCTGTTTTTCTTTTTAGGCAAAGTATTTCTTGACTGCATCTGAATTCACAGGACGAGTGAAATCCTCCCCATCCATAGTTGTAAGCATCAAAGCACCGTCTGAAAAGGCTCTCTTAACAACATATGGACCCTCGTAGTTTGGAGTCCACTTGCCCCTGGAATCGGGCGCGAAAGACAAGACTTTCTTGAGCACAAGGTCACCTTCTCGGAACACACGAGGCTTGACCTTCTTATCGAATGCTTTCTTCATTCTCTGCTGATATAACTGACCATGGCACATGGCAGTCAATCGCTTCTCTTCGATCAAATTCAGCTGGTCGTAACGACTCTGAATCCATTCAGCATCAGTCAACTTGGCCTCCATCAAGACTCTCATTGATGGGATCTCCACCTCTACTGGGAGTACAGCCTCCATGCCGTAAACAAGAGAGAAAGGGGTTACCCCTGTTCAAGTGCGGACAGATGTACGATATCCATGCAAAGCAAATGGCAGCATCTCGTGCCAATCTTTGTACATAACAACCATCTTCTGGATAATCTTCTTGATATTCTTGTTAGCAGCTTCAACAGCCCCATTCATCTTGGGTCTGTAAGGAGAAGAGTTATGGTGTGCAATCTTGAACTCGCTACACAACTCTTCCATCATCTTGTTATTCAGATTAGATCCATTATCAGTAATGATCTTATCTGGCACACCATAACGACATATGAGTTGATTTTTGATAAACTTCACGACCACCTGCCTGGTCACATTAGCATACGATGC
The DNA here is from genome assembly GCF_024323335.1 of Lathyrus oleraceus. Classification (NCBI taxonomy): domain Eukaryota; kingdom Viridiplantae; phylum Streptophyta; class Magnoliopsida; order Fabales; family Fabaceae; genus Lathyrus; species Lathyrus oleraceus. Next base: position 492,669,811 of record NC_066583.1, read on the forward strand.
GGCTTCAACCCATTTGGTAAAGTAATCAATTGCTACGAGAATAAACCTGTGTCCATTGGACGCTTTCGGTTCAATCATGCCAATCATGTCAATTCCCCACATAGAGAAAGGCCATGGTGATGAAATCACATTCAGAAGTGTCGGAGGAATATGAATCTTATCCGCATAAATCTGACACTTATGGCATTTCTTCACGTATTTGCAGCAGTCAGACTGCATTGTCAGCCAATAGTAGTCTGCTCTCAACATCTTTCTAGCCATGGCATGTCCATTGGAATGAGTACCAAATGAACCCTCATGGACCTCAGTTATCAACAAGTCTGCTTCATGTCTATCCACGCATCTGAGCAGAACCATGTCAAAATTTCTCTTATACAACACTTCGCCATTGAGGTAGAAACTGCCTGACAATCTCCTCAAAGTTTTCCTATCTTTAACAGATGCCCCAGGCGGGTAGACCTGGTTCTGGAGGAAACACTTGATATCGTAACACCACGGCTTATCATCTTTTGCTTCTTCAACTGCAAATACATGAGCTGGTCTATCCAAGCGCATCACGGTGATATTGGGAACTTCATTCCAATATTTAACCACAATCATGGAAGCAAGCGTAGCAAGAGCGTCTGCCATCCGATTATCCTCTTGAGGAATATGATGAAAGTCAACTTCAGTAAAGAACGTCGAAATCCTCCTCGCATAATCTCTGAATGGAATAAGACCAGGTTGATTCGTTTCCCATTCACCCTTGATCTGATTGACAACGAGGGCCGAATCACCATACACATCGAGATGCTTGATCCTCAAATCAATGCACTCTTCCAATCCCATAATACAAGCCTCATACTCAGCCATGTTATTCGTGCATTTGAAAGTTAGCCTTGCTGTAAGAGGAATATGTGTGCCCTGAGGAGTAACGATTACTGCCCCAATACCATTTCCGTACTGATTTACAGCGCCATCGAATACCATACTCCATCTGGAACCAGGTTCTGGCCCTTCATCGAGTGTAGGCTCGTCACAATCTTTCATTTTCAAATACAGAATTTCCTCGTCTGGGAAGTCGTACTGAACAGACTGATGATCTTCAATCGGCTGATGTGCCAAGTGGTCAACCAAGATACTACCTTTAATAGCTTTCTGAGCTCGATACTCTATATCATACTCATATAACAACATCTGCCAACGGGCAATCCTCCCGGTTAAAGCAGGCTTCTCAAAGATGTACTTGATTGGATCCATTCTGGATATCAACCAAGTTGTATGATTTATCATATACTGGCGTAAACGCTTAGCGGACCAAGCCAAAGCATAACATGTCTTCTCAAGCATTGAGTATCGCGACTCACAATCAGTGAACTTCTTACTCAGGTAGTAAATAGCATACTCTTTCTTTCCGAATTCGTCTTGCTGACCAAGGACACAACCCATCGAGTCTTCAAGAACTGTCTTATACATGATCAAAGGTCTTCCTTCCACAGGCGGAGACAAGATCGGAGGTTCAGACAGATACTCCTTGATACTATCGGAAGCTTTCTGGCAATACTCGGTCCAATCATGAGACTGATCTTTCCGAAGGAGCTTGAATATCGGCGCACATGTGGGATATAAATATGGAAATATAGTTCAAGCGGCCAAGAAAACCTCAGACTTGCTTCTCAATTTTGGGCGCAGGCATCTCTTGTATTGCTTTGACCTTTGCAGGATCAACCTCAATACCTCTTTCGCTGACAACAAAGCCTAATAACTTGCTAGAACGGACTCCAAATGTACATTTGTTGGGATTCATACGAAGTTTGAACTTCCTCAAACACTGAAAAAGCTTCAACAAATGCTCTACATGTTCAACTTCCGTTCGTGACTTAGCAATCATATCATCAACATATACCCCGATCTCCTTATGCATCATATCATGAAACAAGGTAGTCATAGCTCGTTGATACGTGGCTCCGGCGTTCTTCAAACCGAAGGGCACCACTCGATAACAGAATGTTCTCCAAGGTGTGATGAATGTTGTTTCCTCCATATCCTCGGGTGCCATCTTGATCTGATTATATCCGGAAAATCCATCAGTAAAGGAGAAGATATTGAATTTAGCTGTATTGTCTACCAACATATCAATGTGTGGTAGAGGGAAATCATCTTTCGGACTAGCTTTATTCAAATAACGGTAATCCACACACATCCGGACTTTTCCGTCTTTCTTAGGCACGGGCACAATATTGGCCACCCATTGAGGATACGTAGAAGTCACCAGAAACCCCACATCAATTTGCTTCTGAACTTCCTCCTTGATCTTCACTGCCATATCAGGATGAGTTCTTCTGAGCTTCTGCTTCACAGGCACGCACTCAGGCTTCAAGGGCAGGAAATGTTGCACAATATCTGTATCGAGTCCTGACATGTCTTCATACGACCAAGTGAAGATATCGGAATATTCTCGTAGCAATTCGATCAACCCCTTCTTAACAGACTCTTCAAGGAGTGCCCCAATCTTCACCATTCGAACACAACCCTCAGACCCCAAGTTGACTGTTTCCAGATTCTCAAGATGCGGCTGAATGATCTTCTCTTCGTGCTCAAGAAGACGGGTAATCTCGTCAGGAATCCCTTCAACATCATCTTCCTCTGCCTCGAATACAGGGGATTCAAAATTGGGAGATGGCGTTGGATCATTATGTTCAATGGCTTTAGAAATCAACCTGCATAATGATTTTGGATATGAAAGCTTTTTAGAAATCAAATAAGGAAATCATTATGCAGATGAAAAGATTGTTTTTATTCTTGTTTTTAGGGTTTTTTGTGATCACCAATTTCATGCAGAAAAGCAAAAATGGAAAATAATTGGAAAAACAAACATTTAACATGAATTTATTGAATGAAAATATCATTGTATTAAATGTTGCCAACAATGTCATCACTTCTCCTTTTGGCATGGGAGAAGGGTTTTCAAACAAAGTGATTATTACTTTGATTTATGGATAACTGTAGGAACATCCACATCGACCCAATTTTTGCAGATCCCACCAGGGATGACAAAATTGTGAAGATCCTCTGCATCCTCTTCCAAGACAGCATCAGCTTCCTCACTCTGACCAGTGTGGATGAAACCTCCACTCTTGAACAACCCTTTCTCGTTGAAGACCTCAGAAGAAAAGCCAATGCCATCCCGGGACTTGTTGTCTTCAAGCTCGACCATTTTTCCTAGACCAGCAACTGCACCACATTCAATGGACAGTTTCGCATCTCGATAGGAAGCAAATGAAGGAGTTCTCTTCTCAATAGGCTTAGCAATAGATAAAGCTTGGAAAGGCATTCCAACTTCGTCCTCAGCATCTATATATGAGAAGGAAGACAAGTGGCTAACCAGGAGAGCCTTTTCTCCCCCTACCACCACCAATTTCTTGTTCTTCACGAATTTCAGCTTCTGGTGTAGGGTGGATGTCACGGCGCCAGCCTCGTGAATCCATGGTCTACCAAGGAGACAACTATAAGATGGGTGGATATCCATAACCTGAAAGGTAATCTGGAAATCACTTGGTCTAATCTTGATTGGGAGATCAACTTCCCCAATCACAGTCTTACGCGACCCATCAAAAGCTTTCACAACAACTCCACTCTGCCTCATGGGAGGCCCTTGAAACGACAATCTGGAAAGAGTGGATTTCGGTAATACATTCAGGGATGACCCAGTATCCACCAGCACGTTGGACATGACGTCCTCTTTGCAATTCATGGAAATGTGTAAAGCCAAGTTGTGGTCTCTTCCCTCCTTAGGGAGATCAGAGCCACAGAAACTCAAAGTGTTACAAGCAGTAATGTTTGCAACAATGCTATCAAACTGTTCTATAGTGACATCATGATCAACATAAGCCACATCCAAGACTTTCTGCAGTGCCTCTCTATGCGGTTCTGAATTCAGAAGCAAAGATAACACGGATATCTTGGATGATGTTCGTAGAAGCTGATCTATAACACTGTACTCACTCTTCTTGATGAGCTTCAGCATCTCATCAAAGTCTTCTTTCAGATTGCCACTAGGGCGAACAGAAGCAAGAGTCTTTTGTACGGAGGAGGATTTAACAACAAGTGTCGGGTTCGGAGAATTCACCGCATTCCCAACCGGACGCTCAACAGAATCAGCCTTAGCCTGAGGCTTCGGTGGTGCAGAAAACACACGACCACTACGGGTCAACCCGCTCACATCAGCAATATTCACCACAGAGGAGGAAGGCAATGGCACTTCTTTCCCATCTTCGACAGCAACAACATTGTATCGGAAGGGAATTGCCTTCTCAGAAGAATAAGGCACAGGGCCTGCAGGCTTGATAATCAGGGAAGGAGAAACCTTCGGCTTGCTACCATCATACTTAATGATAACATGCTCGGGTATCCGAAACACTGGAGAAATCACATTAACCTCTGGTTCATTTTCATCGACATTCCTGTTCTGAAGGATCTCAATGACTCTTTCGTCCAGTAATTCCTGAAGATCTTTGCGCACTTGGCGACAACCCAAACGGTTAACAGAGCAGATTCGACATTTATCATGATCGTGCTCCAGATGACTGTAATCACACAGCAAACGATGCAACTCGACCAATGATTGTCGAATATGGCTGACATATTTGACTTTGTACTTGCCAGGGCAGCCCTGGACCATGTTAACTGATTTCCCATGCTCGGGCAATGGGTTCTTCTTAACATTAGGTACTGAGTCTTCAAAGCTCAAAATACCGCACCTCATAAGGTCTTGAACCTTAGTCTTCAGCGGAAAGCAGTTCTCCACATCATGGCCGGGAGCACCAGAATGATAGACACAATACATATCAGGCTTATACCACCACTGAGGGTTGGCAGGTATAGCTGGCGGGTCTCTCAGAGTAATCAGTTTCCTCTCTATCAAAGAGGGATACAGTTCTGCATATGACATCGGAATCGGATCGAAAGTGATCTTCTTCCTCTCATAACTCGTGCTGGCTTGATTACTATTGCGAGGCTGGTAGGCCTGCTATTGAGGACAATGCTGCTGCTGATATTGCTGATGTGGTTGTTGATTATTACTGTGCTGATGATACTGCTGATTATCCCTGAAAACAGGTGCCATATGAGCCACCTGATGCTGGTTACCGGCTGGACGCACGGTCTTCCTCCTCACAGAGGGTCTTCTGGGTTTCACATGAGAGGTCATAGCATGTGCCTCTCCATCTTTCTTCTTCGCAAACGCCCCATATCGTTTGGTAGAAGAGCCTTCATATTTTTTTAGCCGTCCTTCACAGACTCCCTCTTCTAGACGCATCCCCATGTTCACCATCTCGGTGAAGTCAGAAGGAGCGCTAGCAATCATCCGCTCGTAATAGAATGAACTCAAGGTCTTCAGAAAGATCTTAGTCATTTCTTTCTCTTCCAGCGGAGGCACAATCTGAGCTGCCAACTCTCGCCACCTCTGGGCGTACTCTTTGAATGTTTCCTTGTCCTTCAAGGACATGGCCCTTTGCTGATCCCGATCGGGAGCCATATCCATGTTGTACTTGTATTGCTTGACGAAGGCTTCGCCAAGATCATTGAAGGAACGGATGTTCGCACTGTCCAAACTCATATACCAACGCAGTGCAGCACCAGACAGACTGTCTTGGAAGTAATGAATGAGTAGCTGATCATTATCCGTTTGAGTTGACATTTTCCTGGCATACATGACCAGGTGACTGAGAGGGCAAGTGTTTCCCTTGTATTTTTCAAAGTCAGGGACCTTGAATTTCACAGGAATTTTAACACCGGGAACCAAACACAGCTCGGCAGCAGATTTGCCAAAGATATCCTTTCCTCGAAGATTCTTCAATTCCTTGCGCAGCTCAAGAAATTGGTCATTCATCGCGTCCATCTTCTCATGAACATCTGAGCCCTCAGACAACTCATAATGATAGATGGTGTCGTCTACCCTAGGAACGGTATGCACGACAGGAGGAGGAACAACAAGGACCGGGCTATATGTCGGCATCGAAGCAAAGGTTGGAGCAGGAATATCGGGCATAAAGCTGGGAGGCATCCCCCACGGAAACCCGGACGGCATGGCTGTTGGCACGAAGTGGGCACTGGCAGCAGGCACATTAGAGGAAACAATCTCAGAGATAACTGTCCTCTAGGGAGGAGTTGAAGGTGTTGGAGACGACTGGCTCTGGGAAGCCAAGAACGATTCCATCAAAGAACTCAGTCTGGCGACTTCCTCTTTGAGCTCACGGTTCTCTTGCTCTAGATGATCCATCCATCTGGAAGAGTTGGCTCTGGTGTAGTACCGGTGAGTCAGCTTGTCTTCAAAATAAATGAAGAGCACAGAGTTAGACCACAAGACCAGAGGCTGAGAACAACACCTGCTTATGCAAATGATGCATGCAATACTCGTGCACATGATTTGTTTTTATTTTAAAGGAACTTTTAGGGTATTATTTGCAAATTTTGAAATATTAAGCATTTTATCGCATATGGAAATATCTCATCAAATATATCAGAGAAAAGAAGTACAACATTGTCAATCATATTACAAGAGAAAAGGAAGATAAACATCCTATGGATCCCTAGAAGCTCGGGACACCGGAAGATAAGCTGCCCGAAGCTTCTTCACCTCTCTCTCATAAGCTGCTTCCATATCCGCTTTCTCTTTAGCGAGTCGATCATACCTCCTTTTCCAGAACTTGGAAGACTGAGGAAGTAGAGAAGTCCATGCATCGTCAGGATCATCAATGACCTGATGCTCGAGGAACTCGATCAGAGCATCCTTCTCCTTAATCTGTTGAAACAACTCTTCTCTTTCACGGATCCAGGCACGTGAAAGGTCTTCGTCTCTCAACTCCTCTACTCCTTGATTAGGGAGGGTTGAAGGCCCAGCCCCAACCAAAGGTGTAGGTCTCGGATAGTCGTAAGGCATGAGATACTCAGATGCTCTCTTCTTTACCCAAGCAGTATAAGGCTCCAAAGAAATGCAATTCTTAGGACCCAACTCATTCCTGCCTTTCTTATGGATCTTGCGCCAAGCGCGAACCATTCTGCCTTTCAAGCCTTGGGGATCTTTACCCTCCTGAAAGAACACACCTTCTAACAGAATGTTATTAGGTTTATCCTTTAGGGGGAACCCAAGCTGACGACGTGCTAACATAGGGTTGTAGTTAATCCCACCACATGTACCAAGAAGAGGCACATTGGAGAATTCACCACAAGAGTCAATAATCTGCACACCGTCATGTACCCGGTTATACCAAGAGATATCATCATTAGTGAGAGACATAAGCCTCGTAGACCACCGTAGACATCCCTTGTTCTCCTTGAAGGCGACCGTCTGAGGTAAGTGAGAAATAAACCACTTATACAACAGAGGCAAACAACACACAATAGCGCCACCACCCTTTGCATTCCTCAGATGCAAAGAGAAATAGGTATCACCCAACAGAGTCGGAACGGGATTAAGAGCAGAGAAGATCCTAATAGCGTTCACATCCATAAATTTGTCGATGTTGGGGAACAATACCAATCCATAGATGAGAAGTACAAATATGGCCTCAAAGGCATCCTCACTCATGGCCTTCCCATAAACAGTAGCTTGAGCGATGAGGAACTCAGAAGGGAGACCTTGAATTCCACCTTTGGTAGTCATATGAGCACGAGTCAGAGCTTCATCTATGTGCAACAGGTCAGCTATCTCTTGAGAAGTAGGAATACTCTCCAAGCCACTGAACGGCACCTGATCCAGAATCGGTATACCCACCAGATAAGCGTACTCCTCAAGGGTAGGCAATAGCTGAAATTCCGGAAAAGAAAACCAATGGTACAGAGGATCATAAAACTGCGCTAACGTACTCATCAACCCTTCATCCACCTGAGTAATCAGAAGAGGAAGAAGTTTCCCAAAGTGAGCTTTGAAACCCAAGGGATCTAGTACATAGGATGTCAGATTCCTTAACTCTTTCAGATCGGGCTGTTTGAAGCTGTACTTCTTTGTATGCCTTTTTTGTCTTTCCATTTGTCTGAAAATTTTGCAAATAAACCCCTTAAGTTCCTTGAAAATTTTCTTTTTATCTGATGATATGGATGCAGATGAATGCATGAATGCATGAATGCAACAATCACACTCAAGGATCAAGCAAAGCACACCAAACAAAGGTCATGGGATGGCTCATATTATCCTTAATATCAATCATCCATTTTGGTGGATTATGGTTTACACCTTATCAACACCCAAGTTCCATTGATATTAACGATATATGAACGGTTCAACCATCCTTAATATCAATCATCCATTTTGGTGGATTATGGTTTACACCTTATCAACACCCAAGTTCCACTGATATTAAGGATGTGTGAACGGATCAACCATGAATCACGGGTTTGTTGCGAGTCACGAGCATGGAGTCTCGGTTAAGAACCACCCAAAGGGAGTGTACTAGGGTTTAAACCTGCCGAGCATGTTCTATCAGAGGTTCCCATAGTCATCATCCCATCTTTCGGATATTATCGGAGAAACGACTACTCGTATTCCAAAAATATACTTAAGAGAGACTCTATGAGTGTAGTATCGCGTAACATTCATATCAAATCTTACATTTGAACATCCTCCGCACTACGTCCTAAAAATAGGCCAAGATGGGCTTGGTAAACTAAGGTCCTTGGCTTCTAAGGCACATATTGGAAAGAGTAATGTCTAACCACAACTTACTTGTGTGACATTATTATCCCAACATGACCTCCACCAAGTGAATGGACTCGCAAGTTAACTTGCTAAGGAATAACTCCACACAAGTCGACGAGACTACACCATTCTCCTATCCTAAGTGCACTCGAGTTCGGGTACAGAACTCATCTCACAGAGATCACCAAACAAACAAGCAATTGATATATCAAGCAATTCAAGCATTACAAACAATACAGTAATCCCAAATTGCACAAAAATATGTCATAAACAATATAATACAACAAGTGTGAAAAGTTGGCAAAACCCACCAGGGAAGCGTCATCCCCAGTGGAGTCGCCACTTTTCTGTAGCGGTGTATTCGTTACCATTGGAGATATTAACTAAACCCAAGGTAAATCATACAAAGTCGAGTCGCCACCGCACTTCTATTTATCCAAAGGAATGGTTAGAAAGCGAACAAAAACCTAAAAAGTTTTACAAACAAAACTAGTAAAAGACAGAGATCTGGGTAAGGGGGTTGGTTATGTCATGGGAAGGTGTTAGGCACCCACAACATCCTAGGTACTACTAGGGAGCCCTTTTCACGACTCGTTGCAAAGGTTACTGTTTATGAAATTAGTTTGTGCAAACATGATTGAAGAGATGAGAAAAGAATATACAAGTTTACTTACATTTTGTGTTTGGATGGATGAACCCATTGCCTACGTACCCTCTCATGAAAGATAAGGATCAAAACCCCGTAGTTCGGGTAAAAGATTTCAAAATAGTGAGTGGATTGATTGGTCCAAAAGCCCTAAGGTCTTTTGTTATCAAAGGGAGAAAACACGACCTGAAAAACCACAAGTCCACCATGTGAGAATAACTTCGACATGCTAGTGAGGGGTTAACCCTATAATAAGCATGGAAGTCTTACAATTCAATCACTAAGGATAAAGGTGAGTATTATATCTACTACAAAGATAACTCAAACCTAATAGCAAAAGGTTATGAAAAATTTGATTAAGAGGTGGGCATGGAGCCACAAAGAAACACATTTGAGTGAGTTGCATTAACCAATTAGAAGTATGTACAAAAATGGTCAAAGTTGACTTAAGGATTCAATTCAAAATGAGTATTGTGAAAAGAAAGTTAGAAAATCAAAAGCCTAAGGCTTAGGTTTCTAATGATGAAAACAAGTCAAATGTTTGCACAAAAGTTTTTGGTTTTGGGGTAAGGATGAAAAAAGGATCAAGGTTAAGCATGCAAGAGGTGAGGGTTAAGGAAATAAGACCACAATAGGAGTTCCTTTCTCGAGATCATAGAGATGATCCAAGTAAGTTCCTTTGGAATAAGGCAACACAAGGTAAAAGTAAAAGCAAGTCTCATAAGAGAACCACAGAAAGAGGAAACATAATGCCAATCAATGGACTTACATCCAACTCCTAACAACAAAACTGGAAACAGAATGCCAATAGATGGACTTATATCTAAATCCTCAAACAAACAGGAAACAGAATGCCAATATATGGGCTTACATCTAACTCCTCAAAACAAACAGGAAACAAAATGCCAATAGATGGACTTATATCTAACTCCTCAAAACAAACAAATGAGTAAAAGCAAACACATGCAAAGCAATCAAGCAAATAATGCATCACACACTATATACAACCAAGAGGCTCAATCAAATAGGTGGGCTTTGTAACACCCCGATAAAAATATGATAATTATTTAAATTAAGTTAATAATATATTTATTAAATTAATTAAATAATTAGAATATTATTGGAAATTATTATTATTATTGGAATAATATAAATTGGAATAATAAAGTTGGAATATATATAAAGAGAGTTCCATTTGGTAAAGAAAGGTTTTTCACGTGAAAAGGAAAAAGCGACAGAAAAGTGGAGAAAGGGCAAAAAGGAAGAGCAGGAGAAGATTGTTGAAGAAGGAAGAGCTTGAGGCTAAAGGATTGCCGGATTAACTCAGGTAAGGGAGGTTTATCGTCGTTTAATGGGTATTATGGGTTAACATGTAATGGATAGTAATAAGCCGTTGAATTGACCCTAATTGGGATGTTGAATGCTGAAAAATTGAGATGAATAAGTTATGTTAAAGCTGTAATTGAATCTGTAATTGGATGAGTCTTGATTTTCCGAACGTGTAGCTTTTTACGGAATTGGAATCGGAGGTCCGGAAGTCCTCCAACGGCGGAAAATGCGGAGAATTCTGCATTCTGCTTCGTGTTAGCACAAGAACAGCTTTCTGTCTTGCGTTAACCGGTTAACCCAGGGTGTTAACCGGTTAACACTGTTATGAATTGTGAAATATTGCTGTCTGTCTTGCGTTAACCGGTTAACCCAGGGTGTTAACCGGTTAACACTGTTGTGAATTGCCAGGAAGCGTGTTCTGTGTTGCGTTAACCGGTTAACACTGTGTGAAAAGTGAAAAAAAATTATATTTAAATGTGGTGTGCATGTTTGATGTTTGGCCTATATTGGCGTATGATATAATAGGGATCATTTCCCGTTGTTTTGAGCGGTAGGGGTATTAGTAGAGCGTGCTAATACTGTGATTGATTATGTGGCATGATATGATTATGTGATAAATATGTGGATGATGTATGATTGTATGCATAATGCTGTGGATGTATCTATTATGTATGCAATTGTGAATGGACTGTTTATGGCTTAGAGTATGAGCATATGTCCATTGTGGATGATTGTTGGTGTTTGCATGACTAAGTGATTTAGCTTGCATATTGTGGCCTTTATGGTGGTAGCTAATTCCCATGGTGAGGAATTAGTGATGAATTATTGTGGATTGTTGTTGATGTTGCATGCTAGGTGATTTAGCGTGCATAGCATAGCCCTTGGGGTGGTAGCTAATTCCCATGGTGAGGAATTAGTGATGTGAGTCACTAGGTCTCAAATGAGTGGGACTAGTGAGCTTGGTAGCCGTATCTGGATTTGATCGGTGAGGTTGAACTATATGTTTACGAGTAGTCGGTACCGCATGCATGGAGTCTCATTGCATAATGTATGTATTGTGTATAATATGAATGGATGTGTTCCAATATTATACGTGTGTTTTGATGTTTATGTTGAGCATGATTATGAGTATGAGTTGATGTTACCGTTACTGAATGTGTGATATGATTAGGGTGATGAGATGTGTTCATTTACTTAGCATTACATGATATTTTATAATGCTTATTATATCGATTGAGGAACTCACCCTTACAACTATGTTTCAGGTAACGAGCAGTGATTGAGTAGAAGCTAGTGCTTGGAGTCTAGTGTAGTTCCTTAGTGGGTCATGCTCTGGTAGATGTAACATCGGGACGGGATGTTTACTTTGTTTTCAATTGTGATTGTTGAACAAGTTTTACATGTAATGTGTTACATGTTTTGTTCATTGTTGGATTTTATTCCGCTGCGTATTGTGCAATGTTTTATTTTGATAAATAAATGAGTATGACTAGTTATTTGGAAAATGGTGTGAAGTGTCAAGTGTGACGCCCTTAAATTGCATATCTACTCTGATTTATGTTTTGTTGTTTTAATTAATTATTGGGGTATTTAGAAGGGTGTTACATTAGTGGTATCAGAGCATAGTCGGTCGAGTCGAGTCGTAATTATTCTGTTTCCCTGTACGTGATAGGTGTTGTGTAACCCTATCAGTACTTATTGTTTTAGCTTGTTGGGTTTTCAGAATAGAGATGGCTGGAAGAGGTAGAGATGATGCTGCGATTGCTGAGGCTCTAGGTATGCTAGCTGGAGTACTTGGAGGAAATCCGAATGTTGTGGGACTGGGAGCTGCTCGTCAACTGAGTGAGTTCCAGAAGAACAATCCTCCAATGTTCAAGGGAGCATACGATCCAGATGGTGCTCAGAAGTGGTTGAAGGAGATCGAGAGGATCTTCCGAGTGACTGAGTGTGCCGATAACCAGAAGGTCAGGTTCGGTACGCATATGCTGTCAGAGGAAGCAGATGATTGGTGGGTTGCTACCCGCACTGAGTTGGAGGCTGCTGGGAGTGCTGAGATCACTTGGGCGGTGTTCAGAGAGAGATTCCTGAGGAAGTACTTTCCAGAGGATGTCAGAGGAAAGAAAGAGATAGAGTTCTTAGAATTGAAGCAAGGCAACCGGTCTGTTACTGAGTATGCTGCTAAGTTCACAGAGCTGTCGAAGTATTACACTCCCTATGATGAGGCTACTGGGGAATTTTCAAAATGTGTGAAGTTTGAGAACGGGTTACGTCCCGAGATCAAGCAGGCTATTGGGTATCAGCGGATTAGAGTGTTTTCTGACTTGGTTGACTGCTGCAGGATTTTTGAACAGGATACCAAGGCCAGAGCGGAGAGCTATCAGCAGAGGGTTGATATGAAAGGCAAGAATCAGAATGATCGTGGGAAACCGTATGCAGCTGGCAAAGGTTTCCCGAGACAGAGTGGGATGAAGAGACCTAGTGGGGGAGACTCCAGTGCCCCTGCTAAGTGCTATAGATGTGGTCAGGCTGGACATCGTTTCCATGAGTGTACCAGTAATGAGAAGAAGTGTTTTAAGTGTGGAAAAGGTGGTCACTTGGCTGCAGAGTGCCGGTTGAAGACTATGACTTGTTTCAACTGTGGAGAGGTGGGTCATATTAGCCCACAGTGTCCTAAGCCGAAGAAAGAGAACCAGTCGGGAGGCAAGGTCTTTGCTTTATCGGGTTCTGAGACTTCTGCAGATGATCGTTTGATCCGAGGTACGTGTTATATTAATGGCTTTCCTCTTGTAGCTATTATTGACACAGGTGCGACTCATTCCTTTATATCTTTGGATTGTGCTGTGAAACTTAAATTAGAGATATCTGAGATGCATGGGAGTATGGTGATTGATACTCCTGCGAAGGGTTCAGTGACTACTACTTCAGTTTGTTTAAATTGCCCTTTGAGTATTTTTGGTAGAGACTTTGGGATGGACCTCGTGTGTCTTCCACTAGTGCAGATTGATGTTATCCTGGGTATGAACTGGTTGGTGTTTAACCGAGTTTATATCAACTGTTTTGATAAGACTGTGATCTTTCCTGAGATTGAGGAAGAAAAGAGTTTGTTTCTATCAGCAAGGCAGGTGAATGAGGCAGTAGCAGATGGGGCAGAGTTGTTTATGCTGTTAGCGACTTTGGAGGCTAAAGATAAACTGGTGATTTGCGATCTAGCCGTGGTGTGTGATTTTCCTGATGTGTTTCCTGAAGAAGTGAATGAATTACCGCCAGAGCGTGAAGTTGAGTTCTCGATTGATTTGGTACCTGGTACTAGGCCGATATCGATGGCTCCGTACCGTATGTCTGCTGTTGAGTTAACTGAATTGAAAAGTCAGTTGGAAGATCTGTTGGATAAGAAATTTATTCGTCCGAGTGTGTCACCGTGGGGTGCACCAGTGTTATTGGTTAAGAAGAAAGAAGGTACTATGAGGTTGTGTGTGGACTACAAGCAACTGAATAAAGTGACGATCAAGAATCGGTATCCTTTGCCGAGGATTGATGATTTGATGGATCAGTTGGTTGGTGCGAGGGTGTTCAGCAAAATAGACTTGAGATCTGGGTATCATCAGATACGTGTGAAAACTGAGGATATTCAGAAGACTGCTTTCAGAACAAGGTATGGACATTATGAGTATTCTGTAATGCCTTTTGGTGTGACTAATGCGCCTGGGGTATTTATGGAGTATATGAATAGGATTTTCCATCCGTACCTAGACAAGTTTGTTGTGGTGTTTATTGACGATATTTTGGTGTATTCGAAATCTGAAGAAGAGCATGTTGAACATTTGAGAGTGGTTTTAGGAGTTCTACGAGAAAAGAAGTTATTTGCTAAACTGTCTAAGTGTGAATTTTGGTTAGAAGAGGTTAGTTTTCTTGGTCATGTGATTTCAAGAGGTGGTGTTGCTGTTGATCCTTCTAAGATAGAAGCGGTATATAAGTGGGAAGCTCCGAAGTCAGTTTCTGAGATAAGGAGTTTTCTTGGACTTGCAGGTTATTATAGGAAATTCATTGAGGGATTTTCTAAGTTGGCGTTACCGTTGACGATGTTGACTAGAAAGGGGCAAGCGTTTGTTTGGGACTCAAAGTGTGAAGAAGGTTTCCAAGAGTTAAAGAGAAGGTTGACTACTGCTCCTATTCTGATATTACCGAGTCCATCGGAACCATTTGAGGTTTACTGTGATGCTTCATTGTTGGGTTTGGGTGGTGTTTTGATGCAGAATAAGCAGGTTGTAGCTTACGCTTCGAGACAACTGAAGGTTCATGAGAGGAACTATCCGACACACGATTTAGAGTTGGCAGCTGTGGTATTTGTTCTGAAGTTATGGAGGCATTACTTGTACGGGTCAAGATTTGAGGTTTTCAGTGACCATAAAAGTTTAAAGTATTTGTTTGATCAGAAAGAGCTGAATATGAGACAGAGGAGATGGTTAGAGTTTCTGAAGGATTATGACTTTGGTTTGAATTACCATCCGGGTAAAGCAAACGTAGTGGCTGATGCATTGAGTCGGAAATCATTGCATATGTCTATGTTAATGGTTAAGGAATTGGATTTAATTGAGCAGTTTAGAGACTTGAGTTTGGTGTGTGAGAGTACTCACAATAGTGTTAAATTGGGAATGTTGAAGTTAACGAGTGGTATTCTGGATGAGATTAGAGAGGGTCAGAAATCCGATGTGCTTTTGGTTGATAAGTTGACTCTAGTGAATCAAGGTCAAGGTGGTGAATTCAGAGTTGATGAGAATGGTGTTTTGAAATTTGGTAATCGGGTGTGTATTCCGGATGTTACCGAACTTAAGAAGAGTATTCTTGAGGAAGGACATCGTAGTGGCCTGAGTATTCATCCTGGGGCTACGAAGATGTATCATGATTTGAAAAAGTTATTTTGGTGGCCGGGAATGAAAAGAGAAATTGCGAGTTTTGTTTATTCTTGTTTGACTTGTCAAAAGTCAAAGATTGAGCATCAGAAGCCGTCCGGGCTAATGCAACCGTTGGCTATTCTAGAGTGGAAGTGGGATAGTATCAGTATGGATTTTGTTTCGGGTTTACCGAGGACAATTAAGAATTTTGAAGCTATTTGGGTGATTGTTGACAGATTGACAAAATCGGCTCATTTCATTCCGATCAGAATGGATTATCCGTTAGAGAGATTAACTGAGTTGTATATTGAGAAAATTGTAAGTTTGCATGGTATTCCGTCGAGTATCGTTTCGGACAGAGATCCTAGATTTACATCAAAGTTCTGGGAAGGTTTGCAGAGGGCTTTGGGAACTAAGCTGAGATTGAGTTCTGCATATCATCCGCAGACTGATGGTCAGACTGAGAGGACGATTCAGTCGCTGGAGGATCTTTTGAGGGCTTGTGTTTTGGAAAAGGGAGGTGCTTGGGATTGTTATTTACCTTTGATTGAGTTTACCTACAACAATAGTTTTCATTCGAGCATTGGTATGGCACCGTTTGAAGCTTTGTATGGTAGGAGATGTCGGACACCTTTATGTTGGTATGAGTCCGGTGAGAGTGCTGTGGTTGGACCGGAGATTGTTCAACAAACTACGGAAAAGATTAAGATGATTCAGGAGAAGATGAGGATTGCTCAGAGTCGTCAGAAGAGTTATCACGATAAGAGGAGGAAGTCACTTGAGTTTCAAGAGGGAGATCATGTGTTTCTTCGTGTTACTCCGGTAACTGGGGTTGGTCGAGCTTTGAAGTCGAAGAAGTTGACACCTCGATTTATTGGTCCTTATCAGATTTTGGAGAGGATAGGGGAGGTAGCCTATCGTGTCGCTTTACCGCCGTCACTTGCGAATTTGCATGAGGTTTTTCATGTGTCTCAGTTGAGGAGGTACATTCCTGATCCGTCGCATGTGGTCCAAGTAAATGATGTACAGGTGAGAGATAACCTGACTGTTGAAACATCACCTATGAGGATCGAGGATCGAGAGTTGAAGCAGTTGCGGGGTAAAGAGATTTCTTTGGTAAAGGTAGCTTGGGGAGGACCAGCAGGTGGCAATGTGACTTGGGAACTTGAGAGTCAGATGAAGGAGTCTTATCCAGAGTTATTCGCTTGAGGTATGTTTTCGAGGACGAAAACTCTTTTAGTGGGGGAGAGTTGTAACACCCCGATAAAAATATGATAATTATTTAAATTAAGTTAATAATATATTTATTAATTTAATTAAATAATTAGAATATTATTTGAAATTATTATTATTATTGGAATAATAAAGTTGGAATATATATAAAGAGAGTTCCATTTGGTAAAGAAAGGTTTTTCACGTGAAAAGGAAAAAGCGACAGAAAAGTGGAGAAAGGGCAAAAAGGAAGAGCAGGAGAAGAGGGTTGAAGAAGGAAGAGCTTGAGGCTAAAGGATTGCCGGATTAACTCAGGTAAGGGGGGTTTATCGTCGTTTAATGGGTATTATGGGTTAACATGTAATGGGTAGTAATAAGCCGTTGAATTGACCCTAATTGGGATGTTGAATGCTGAAAAATTGAGATGAATAAGTTATGTTAAAGCTGTAATTGAATTTGTAATTGGATGAGTCTTGATTTTCCAAACGTGTAGCTTTTTACGGAATTGGAATCGGAGGTCCGGAAGTCCTCCAACGGCGGAAAATGCGGAGAATTCTGCATTCTACTTCGTGTTAGCGCAGGAACAGCTTTCTGTCTTGCGTTGACCGGTTAACCCAGGGTGTTAACCGGTTAACACTGTTATGAATTATGAAATATTGCTGTCTGTCTTGCGTTAACCGGTTAACCCAGGGTGTTAACCGGTTAACACTGTTGTGAATTGCCAGGAAGCGTGTTCTGTGTTGCGTTAACCGGTTAACCCAGGGCGTTAACCGGATAACACTGTGTGAAAAGTGAAAAAAAATTATATTTAAATGTGGTGTGCATGTTTGATGTTTGGCCTATATTGGCGTATGATATAATAGGGATCATTTCCCGTTGTTTTGAGCGGTAGGGGTATTAGTAGAGCGTGCTAATACTGTGATTGATTATGTGGCATGATATGATTATGTGATAAATATGTGGATGATGTATGATTGTATGCATAATGCTGTGGATGTATCTATTATGTATGCAATTGTGAATGGACTGTTTATGGCTTAGAGTGTGAGCATATGTCCATTGTGGATGATTGTTGGTGTTTGCATGACTAAGTGATTTAGCTTGCATATTGTGGCCTTTATGGTGGTAGCTAATTCCCATGGTGAGGAATTAGTGATGAATTATTGTGGATTGTTGTTGATGTTGCATGCTAGGTGATTTAGCGTGCATAGCATAGCCCTTGGGGTGGTAGCTAATTCCCATGGTGAGGAATTAGTGATGTGAGTCACTAGGTCTCAAATGAGTGGGACTAGTGAGCTTGGTAGCCGTATCTGGATTTGATCGGTGAGGTTGAACTATATGTTCACGAGTAGTCGGTACCGCATGCATGGAGTCTCATTGCATAATGTATATATTGTGTATAATATGAATGGATGTGTTCCAATATTATACGTGTGTTTTGATGTTTATGTTGAGCATGATTATGAGTATGAGTTGATGTTGCCGTTACTGAATGTGTGATATGATTAGGGTGATGAGATGTGTTCATTTACTTAGCATTACATGATATTTTATAATGCTTATTATATCGATTGAGGAACTCACACTTACAACTATGTTTCAGGTAACGAGCAGTGATTGAGTAGAAGCTAGTGCTTGGAGTCTAGTGTAGTTCCTTAGTGGGTCATGCTCTGGTAGATGTAACATCGGGACGGGATGTTTACTTTGTTTTCAATTGTGATTGTTGAACAAGTTTTACATGTAATGTGTTACATGTTTTGTTCATTGTTGGATTTTATTCCGCTGCGTATTGTGCAATGTTTTATTTTGATAAATAAATGAGTATGACCAGTTATTTGGAAAATGGTGTGAAGTGTCAAGTGTGACGCCCTTAAATTGCATATCTACTCTGATTTATGTTTTGTTGTTTTAATTAATTATTGGGGTATTTAGAAGGGTGTTACAGGCTTTAGTCAAGAGGGGTCATATCAACCTCGACAAACAAGCCAAATTGTAATGGTAATCTGTGAGCTCTTAACCACTAACATTGAGAGTTAGGGTGAAGCTGATGAAAATGGAAATGAGGATGAGACCTCATGCTCTCAACCCTAGCCTGGGTGAGCTTATGATAAAGAAAGTGTGGGGATCCAGAATGTGGGATCCTATTCCACTTGACAGACACTATACAAAGATCTTGGGTGTTTGTTCAAGAGCATCAGCACGTAGAGCGAGCATAATGAACGACTCACTGAATAACAAGGGATTGATTGCTAATCCCTTCTATCTGTCAATTGCCTCTTCACCTAGGAGGACTTATCAAGTAACATGCCTCATTTAGAGGTCTTTGGCACAAATGTAAACAATCACAATCAGAGCCTCTTAAGGAGGACTTCAACCAAAATGCCTGCCAAAAAGGTGACAGGACTTCCAGACTACATGGAGTAAGAGGGCTAAACTACCTCAGTGGTGTATCAACCATAAATCAAAGCTCAAGCAAGAGCAAAGCTAGCAACTAATGTACCTGTACAAAAGCTCAACAGTTAGTATTTCAGACAACCAATCAGAAAACAGACAGTGAAACCATCCAATGTTTACAACTTAATGAACAATGCTCAAGCACTCAAGTGAAGCAATGAGCATCAATTAGAACCTACAAAACAGCAAGAGTTAGTACTCAAAGGAATTGGTGTCTCACAAAGTGAGATCAAACCAAACATCAAAGCTAAGTGTCCAAACCTGAAACACAAAGCACAATTAGTGTATGTACAAAACACTAGTACAAAGACTAGGTTCAAAACCAAATCAAATGATGAAAACAGAACTCAATCTTTTGCACAAAGCAAGTTCAAACATGTCATAAGATTTCCTCAAAAGGACCAGTATCAATTCACAAGGTAAATGCTTCAAACAATTCATGTCATGCAAAGGCAAACAATGTGCACAAGGTTGGACATCCAAATTAGAAAATCCAAATCAAAACAGAAAAGCATCCAATGATCATGAAATTTTTTATGCAAGCTAATCATTTTATGAACAAACATCATGCAAAAAATTAGATCCAGAAGAGTTCAAATGATAAGTAAATGAAAATGCACAAATGCAAGGCACAAAATGTGACACCAATTGTCACAACATATGTTCATGTGTCCAAAACAGTGATAGCATATGATAAAAATTCCAAACAAAAGCTCAAAAAGTCATATCACATGTGAGGATCAAGCATGCCAAATTTCAAAGCAATTGGATTAACTATGAGCATTTCACAAAGCATTGAATGTAACATGTCAATTTGGCATATGGTTCAAACAAAAATCACTCATTAAAAATCCAGCAATCAACAAATAAGGAAGTAAATCCTATAAAAAAGTAGAGATCAAAACAAGATTGTGAAAAAAAATTGAGATCAAATTGGATTAACCTACTATTTTTAGTGATTTTTTGAAGTTGAAGAAAATAAAATGGAATAAAATGAAATAATGTGAAAAATGAGATTTGAATAAAATCAACATGCTCACAACCAGATTCGAACTCACGCAAGCCATGTCAAATGATAATATTCAAATTAAATTCACAAGACTGCATGAGCCAAGGATTGAACTCACGCAAGGGAGGTTCAAGGCGCGCTGCAGGAGAAATTAAATGGAATTCAAAAATGCATAGCGAAGGAGTCGAACTCGCGCGCGCTAGGCTGAGAAGCGAAAATCTAAAACGCAGCGTTTGGAGACACAAACCCTAGGCCAAAACCAGACGGTGGCGGACGGTTGTTTCAACCGTCTTCTCCGGCCGTGTACACGGCGGAACTTCATGAATTTTTTCCAGAATTTCTCGTGCCATATACCATTGGAAAGGTCTTGCAACGTAGATCACAAATATCATGTTCATTTAATATGAAACCTCATGGATTGAACGGATCGAGTGAAAACATTTTTGATATCCAAACTTTAAATTGACATATCGTGCTCATTACTTAACCAAATCAAAATCTAAAACCATCAGCATGATCAGCATAACAGGATCTACATGTTTATGGCAAAAAAGGCAAACCGAGAGGTTCGAATTTTCACTTACTTGAACTTGTAGTGTTTGGATTCGTGCGCTACAACTCTCAAACTTTCCAGATCTTCTCCTCTAACCGTGACTTGAAGCTTTGTGCAAGAATTGGCAATGGAAACAACTTGGATCTAGCTCAATTTTCAAGTTCCATATTCATGTTCATGCACTTGTTCTGCTCAAGATCTGGTTCAATTGCCACGAATAATGGACGAATCTTCCTCAGAATTCCATAAGGATCATGAATATGCCAAGAGAATCAAGGTTTGTGTGAAGAAAATCTGATTTCAAAGAGAGAGAAATTTTGGAGGGAATGTGAATTTTGAGATCTCAAATGCTCCTCCCTGAAAAACAGTTAGGGTTTTGGTATTTATATGGTGTGTTAATGATGATGCTAATCCAAATTAGGCTTGATTAATCATGGTTAAGGAAATATGAAGCCTAGTGCAAAAAATGCAAATGAGGTTATGCATGGCCATGTGCACGTGAACAGTGCTATGCAAGGGCTTGAAATCACTCCAAATCATCCAATGGTCATCATGGAAGTGTTAATTTGATTGTAGCTTGAACCAAATTTGAATTCTTGAATTTCCCTCCAAAATGTACATGTATGAACAAATGGTCACATGGGCTTCTTTCATGTAAGGCAATGGTTGATTTGGAATCTCTTAGTCACAAGGAGCATTTTGCAAAAAGAGTGGACCAATTTGGAGTTTTGAATCAAAAGTTATGCTATGTTGAACTTCCATGCATGCTTTGTAATCATTTGATCATAACTTCTCAACCAATTATCAGATGATCATGATATAGGACTTTTTGAAAAGAGGAGAGAAAGATCTTCAACTTTCATGTTCACCAAAAATCCATTTGAAGCTTCTTTGATGTTGGAAAGTCAAGTTGAATGTGGATTAAAAACTTGCCATTTTTGGAAACTTGAAATTACAAGTCACTTTCCATTTTGGGAAACTTTTGCAATGACTTCAAAATCTTCAAGATAGATGTTTGACATGATGAATATGCCTTGTTTGAACATGAATGAGATGTCTCAAATCATTTTCTCCACCTCAAAGCCCTCAGTAGACTGCACAATTGATTATATTGGTCCTTAGAGGACCTTGACATGACTGAATGAATTTGAGCCTTTGCCACTTGGGAAATTTGCTTCAAAGTGAACCCTAGCTTAGATAAGCTCAATATGATGATCATGTGGTCCTCACATCAAGAAAATACCATCAGCTCTTGTACAATGGATGTTCTTGAATTGCTTGACCTGTGCTTGTTTAGACTGCAAAACAAAATGTTAATGACATATTTTTGGTACTTTTGGTTAGTGATTAAAACAAGAAAAACAATGATATACAATGCCAGCATGCCTAGTGATCTCAAACCTCTCTCAAGAGATCCCACCCAAAGGGAAAGGAAGCCAAGATGCTCAAATGATCCTTGAGGCTATGCAATGCAATGATATGATGCCATGAGGGATCTTAGGGACAAAATTGGGGTCTTACAGTCATGAGCATGGAGTTTAGGTTAAGAACCACCCAAAGGGAATGTACTATGGTTTAAACCTACCAAACATGTTCTACAAAAGGTTCCCATAGTCATCATCCCATCTTTCGGATATTATCGGGGAAACGACTACTCGTATCCCAAAAATATTCTCAAGAGAGACTCTTATGAGTGTAGTATCGCGTAACAATCGTATCAAATCTTACACTTGAACGACTTTTGCACTACATCCTACGAATAGGCCAAGATGGGTTTGGTAAACTAAGGTCCTTGGCTTATAAGGTCTATATTGGAAAAGTAATGTCTAACCACAACTACTTGTGTGACATTATTGATCCCAACATGACCTCCACCAAGTGAATGGGCTTGCAAGTCAACTTGCTAAGGAATAACTCCACACAAGTCGACAAGACTATGCCATTCTCCTATCCTAAGTGCACTCGAGTTCGGGTATAGAACTCATCTCACAAAGATCACCAAGCATACAAGGAATTAATATCAAGCAATTCAATCATTACATACAATACAGTAATCCCAAATTGCACAAAAATATGTCACAAAAAAAAATATACAATACAATACAACAAATATGAAAAGTAGGCAAAACCCACTAGGATGTTTCGATCCCCAGCAGAGTCGCCACTTTTCTGTAGCGAGGTATTCGTTACCATTAGAGATATTGACTAAATCCAAGGTAAATCATACAATTCGAGTCGCCACCGCACTTCTATTTATCCAAAGGAATGGTTAGAAAGCGAACAAAAACCTAAAAGTTTTATCGAATCAAAAACTAATAAAAATGTCAGAGATCTGGGTAAGGGGGTTGGTTATGCAATGGGAAGGTATTAGGTACCCAAAGCATTCTAGGTACTCCTAGGGAGCCCTTTTCACATTTGTTGCAAAGGTTGTTGTTTTTTGTGAAAATTTATTTGTGCAAACATGATTGAAGGGATGAGAAAAGAATATACAAATTTATTTACATTTTGTGTTTGAATGGATGAACCTATTGCCTACGTACCATCTTAAAAAAGATTAGGATCAAAACCTCGTAGTTCGGGGTAGAAAAATTCAAAATAAGTGAGTGGATTGATTGGTCCGAAAGCCTTAAGGTCTTTTGTTATCCAAGGGAGAAAACTCAACCTAAAACCACAAATCCACCATGTGAGGATAGCTTTAACATGCTAGTGAGGGGTTAACCCTATAATAAGCATGGAAGACTCATTTTCCATCACTAAGGATAAAGGTGAGTATTATATCTACCTCAAGGATAACTCAAACCTAATAGCTAAAGGTTATAAAAATTTGATTAAGAAAGTGTCCGTTGGAACCACAAAAAGTATTTGAATGGGTTATATTTACCAATTAGAAGTATTTACAAAAATATGGTTAAAGTGGATTAAAAGGTTCAAATCAAAATAAGTGTTATGAAAAATAAGTTTGAAAATCAAAAGCATAAGGCTTAGGTTTCTAATTTGGAAAACAAGTGTTAATGTTTGCACAAAAAGTTTTGGCTTGGGTTAGAGTGTAGAGAAGAAAAAGAAGGGCTAAATTCTTAAACATACAAAGAGGTAAGGGATAAGAGAATAAAACCACATTAGGAGTTCCTCCCTTGAGATCATATTGATGATCCAAGTAGCTCCCATCCTTTGGAATAAGTCACAAGCAAATATCTCAAGAAATTAAGCACAGGTAATCGGAATTAACCTCCAGATGGTATCCCACAAATAAAGTGGGATACCACACGAACTATCCCTTCAGGAGTCATATGATCCCTCACACAAATTCAACAAACAGGTTAGCAATAACAGGTAAACAATGCATGGATGCGGTGTAAAATATATCGTAATCAAACATGAAAACATATCTGAGAACAAACAGAAAAAACTAGCTACTGTTACGCTCGCTACTGCTTCGCTTAGCGAGGTGCTAGCAAAGCTTCGCTACATGTTCGCCTAGCGAAGGCGCTAGCGAACGACTGCGAATTCTGGATTTTTCTTTGATAACAGTGCGATTTCAGAATCCCCAATCCCTATGGTACTCATTTCAGAAATCATGTGATTAAACATTCAAGGCATAGGTTTCACCCATTCATGCATATGTGAAACCTAACGATATCCACACTTCCAAATTCAAACATAATACATCACACATTTAGAACATTCAAATTGAAGGCGTAAAATAATGGGAATATGGCAAACCTGATTGGAGAGCTTGATTGAAATTGAATTGCACCCGTGAGGTTTACAAAACAATCTTTAGGGTTTGTGTGAGGCAGAGGTGATTCTGTGCAGTTGAGTTCCCTTCAGGGTTTGGAGGCTGCTCTGAGTTTTCTGTCAGGTAGTCTCTCTCTGATCTTCTGATGAATCCCTGAATGATTAAATTCTGCCTCCGAATTCCTGAATGATGGGAATTCTGCCTCCGAATTCCTGAATGATGGAATTCTGCCTCCAAATTCCTGAATGATGGGAAGTCTGCCTCCGAATTCCTGAATGATGGAATTCTGCCTCCGAATTCCTGAATGATGGGAATTCTGCCTCCGAATTCCTGAATGATGGAATTCTGCCTCCGAATTCCTGAATGATGGGAATTCTGCCTCCGAATTCCTGAATGATGGAATTCTGCCTCCGAATTCCTGAATGATGGAATTTTGCCTCCGAATTCCTGAATGATGAAATTCTACTTCCGAATTCCTAAATGATGGAATTCTGCCTCCCCCCTTTTTTCTCAAGTGAAGCCTTGGTATTTATAGACGGAATTCCATGGCTTCGTGGGCTTGAACTGGATGCAACCTGTAACACCCCGATAAAAATAAGATAATTATTTAATTTAAGTTAATATTATATTTATTAATTTAATTAAATAATTGGAATTATTGGATTATTATTATTATTATTATTGGAAAATATATATAAGTTGGAAATAAGAAAAAAGAGTCCCATTTGGTAAAGAAAGGGTTTCACGTGAAAAGCAGAGAAGCGGCTGAAAAGAGGAAAAGGGCAAAGAGATAGAGCAAGAGGAAGAAGGTTGGAGAAGTGAAAAACTTGAAGCTTAAAGATTCGCCGGATTAACTCAGGTAAGGGGGGTTTATCGTCGTTTAATGGGTATTATGGGTTAACATGTAATGGGTAGTGATAAACCGTTGAATTGACCCTAATTGGGATGTTGAATGCTGAAAAATTGTGTTGGATAAGTTGTGTTAAAGCTGTAATTGAATCTGTATTTGTGTGACTCGTGATTTCCCGAACGTATAGCTTTTTACGGAATCGGAATCGGAGGTCCGGAAGTCCTCCAACGGCGGAAAATGCGGAGAATTCTGCATTCTGCTTCGTGTTAGCGCAGGAACAGCTTTCTGTCTTGCGTTAACCGGTTAACCCAGGGTGTTAACCGGTTAACACTGTTAGGAATTGTGAGGTATTGCTGTTTTGCTTGCGTTAACCGGTTAACCCAGGGATTTTTGAACAGGATACCAAGGCCAGAGCGGAAAGCTATCAGCAGAGGGTTGATAGGAAAGGCAAGAATCAGAATGATCGTGGGAAACCGTATGCAGCTGGCAAAGGTTTCCAGAGACAGAGTGGGATGAAGAGGCCTAGTGGGGGAGACTCCAGTGCCCCTGCTAAGTGTTATAGATGTGGTCAGGTTGGACATCGTTTCCATGAGTGTACCAGTGCTGAGAAGAAGTGTTTCAAGTGTGGCAAAGGTGGTCACTTGGCTGCAGAGTGCCGGTTGAAGACTATGACTTGTTTCAACTGTGGAGAGGTGGGTCATATCAGCCCACAGTGTCCTAAGCCGAAGAAAGAGAACCAGTCGGGAGGCAAGGTTTTTGCTTTATCGGGTTCGGAGACTTCTGCAGATGATCGTTTGATCCGAGGTACGTGTTATATTAATGGCTTTCCTCTTGTAGCTATTATTGACACAGGTGCGACTCATTCCTTTATATCTTTGGATTGTGCTGTGAAACTTAAGTTAGAGATATCTGAGATGCATGGAAGTATGGTGATTGATACTCCTGCGAAGGGTTCAGTGACTACTACTTCAGTTTGTTTAAATTGTCCTTTGGGTATTTTTGGTAGAGACTTTGGGATAGACCTCGTGTGTCTTCCACTAGTGCAGATTGATGTTATTTTGGGTATGAACTGGTTGGTGTTTAACCGAGTTTATATCAACTGTTTTGATAAGACTGTGATTTTTTCTGAGATTGAGGAAGGAAAGAGTTTGTTTCTATCAGCGAGGCAGGTGAATGAGGCAGTAGCAGATGGGGCAGAGTTGTTTATGCTGTTAGCGACTTTGGAGGCTAAAGATAAACTGGTGATTCGCGATCTAGCTGTGGTGTGTGATTTTCCTGATGTGTTTCCGGAAGAAGTGAATGAATTACCGCCAGAGCGTGAAGTTGAGTTCTCGATTGATTTGGTACCTGGTACTAGGCCGTATGTCTGCTGTTGAGTTAACTGAATTGAAGAGTCAGTTGGAAGATCTGTTAGATAAGAAATTTATTCGTCCGAGTGTGTCACCGTGGGGTGCACCAGTGTTAGGAGTTCTACGAGAAAAGAAGCTATTTGCTAAACTGTCAAAGTGTGAATTTTGGTTAGAAGATGTTAGTTTTCTTGGTCATGTGATTTCAAGAGATGGTGTTGCTGTTGATCCTTCTAAGATAGAAGCGGTATCTAAGTGGGAAGCTCCGAAGTCAGTTTCTGAGATAAGGAGTTTTCTTGGTTTGGCTGGTTATTATAGGAAGTTCATCGAGGGATTTTCTAAGTTGGCGTTACCGTTGACGATGTTGACTAGAAAGGGGCAAGCTTTTGTTTGGGACTCAAAATGTGAAGAAGGTTTCCAAGAGTTAAAGAGAAGGTTAACTACTGCTCCTATTCTGATATTACCAAGTCCATCGGAACCATTTGAGGTTTACTGTGATGCTTCATTGTTGGGTTTGGGTGGTGTTTTGATGCAGAATAAGCAGGTTATAGCTTATGCTTCGAGACAGCTGAGGGTTCATGAGAGGAACTATCCGACACACGATTTAGAGTTGGCAGCTGTGGTATTTGTTCTGAAGTTATTGAGACATTACTTGTACGGGTCAAGATTTGAGGTTTTCAGTGACCATAAAAGTTTAAAGTATTTGTTTGATCAGAAAGAGCTGAATATGAGACAGAGGAGATGGTTAGAGTTTCTGAAGGATTATGACTTTGGTTTGAATTACCATCCGGGTAAAGGAAACGTAGTGGCTGATGCATTGAGTCGGAAATCATTGCATATGTCTATGTTAATGGTTAAAGAATTGGATTTAATTGAGCAGTTTAGAGACTTGAGTTTGGTGTGTGAGAGTACTCACAATAGTGTTAAATTGGGAATGTTGAAGTTGACGAGTGGTATTCTGGATGAGATTAGAGAGGGTCAGAAATCCGATATGCTTTTGGTTGATAAGTTGACTCTAGTGAATCAAGGTCAAGGTGGTGAATTCAGAGTTGATGAGAATGGTGTTTTGAAATTTGGTAATCGGGTGTGTATTCCGGATGTTACCGAACTTAAGAAGAGTATTCTTGAGGAAGGACACCGTAGTGGCCTGAGTATTCATCCTGGAGCTACGAAGATGTATCATGATTTGAAAAAGTTATTTTGGTGGCCGGGAATGAAAAGAGAAATTGCGAGTTTTCTTTATTCTTGTTTGACTTGTCAGAAGTCAAAGATTGAGCATCAGAAGCCGTCTGGGCTAATGCAACCGTTGGCTATTCCAGAGTGGAAGTGGGATAGTATTAGTATGGATTTTGTTTCTGGTTTACCGAGGACAAGTAAGAATTTTGAAGCTATTTGGGTGATTGTCGATAGATTGACAAAATCGGCTCATTTCATTTCGATCAGAATGGATTATCCATTAGAGAGATTAGTCGAGTTGTATATTGAGAAGATTGTAAGTTTGCATGGTATTCCGTCGAGTATTGTTTCGGACAGAGATCTTAGATTTACATCGAAGTTCTGGGAAGGTTTGCAGAGGGCTTTGGGAACTAAGCTGAGATTGAGTTCTGCATATCATCCGCAGACTGATGGTCAGACTGAGAGGACGATTCAGTCACTAGAGGATCTTTTGAGGGCTTGTGTTTTGGAAAAGGGAGGTGCTTGGGATTGTTACTTACCTTTGATTGAGTTTACCTACAACAATAGTTTTCATTCGAGCATTGGTATGGCACCGTTTGAAGCTTTGTATGGTAGGAGATGTCGGACACCTTTATGTTGGTATGAGTCCGGTGAGAGTGCTGTGGTTGGACCGGAGATTGTTCAACAGACTACGGAAAAGATTAAGATGATTCAGGAGAAGATGAGAATTGCTCAGAGTCGTCAGAAGAGTTATCACGACAAGAGAAGGAAGTCACTTGAGTTTCAAGAGGGGGATCACGTGTTTCTCCGTGTTACTCCGATAACTGGGGTTGGTCGAGCTTTGAAGTCGAAGAAGTTGACACCTCGATTTATTGGTCCTTATCAGATTTTGGAGAGGATAGGGGAGGTAGCCTATCGAATCGCTTTACCGCCGTCACTTGCGAATTTGCATGAGGTTTTTCATGTGTCTCAGTTGAGGAGGTACATTCCTGATCCGTCGCATGTAGTCCAAATAGATGATGTACAGGTGAGAGATAACCTGACTGTTGAAACATCACCTATGAGGATAGAGGATCGAGAGTTGAAGCAGTTGCGGGGTAAAGAGATTGCTTTGGTAAAGGTAGCTTGGGGAGGACCAGCAGGTGGCAATGTGACTTGGGAACTTGAGAGTCAGATGAAGGAGTCTTATCCGGAGTTATTCGCTTGAGGTATGTTTTCGAGGACGAAAACTCTTTTAGTGGGGGAGAGTTGTAACACCCCGATAAAAATAAGATAATTATTTAATTTAAGTTAATATTATATTTATTAATTTAATTAAATAATTGGAATTATTGGATTATTATTATTATTATTATTATTGGAAAATATATATAAGTTGGAAATAAGAAAAAAGAGTCCCATTTGGTAAAGAAAGGGTTTCACGTGAAAAGCAGAGAAGCGGCTGAAAAGAGGAAAAGGGCAAAGAGAAAGAGCAAGAGGAAGAAGGTTGGAGAAGAGAAAAACTTGAAGCTTAAAGATTCGCCGGATTAACTCAGGTAAGGGGGTTTTATCGTCGTTTAATGGGTATTATGGGTTAACATGTAATGGGTAGTGATAAACCGTTGAATTGACCCTAATTGGGATGTTGAATGCTGAAAAATTGAGTTGGATAAGTTGTGTTAAAGCTGTAATTGAATCTGCATTTGTGTGAGTCGTGATTTCCCGAACGTATAGCTTTTTACGGAATCGGAATCGGAGGTCCGGAAGTCCTCCAACGGCGGAAAATGCGGAGAATTCTGCATTCTGCTTCGTGTTAGCGCAGGAACAGCTTTCTGTCTTGCGTTAACCGGTTAACCCAGGGTGTTAACCGGTTAACACTGTTAGGAATTGTGAGGTATTGCTGTTTTGCTTGCGTTAACCGGTTAACCCAGGGCGTTAACCGGTTAACACTGTTGTGAGTTGTGAAAATATTGCTGTTCTGTCTGCGTTAACCGGTTAACCCAGGGCGTTAACCGGTTAACACTGTTGAGTTTTGCCAGAAAGCGTGTTCTGTGTTGCGTTAACCGGTTAACCCAGGGCGTTAACCGGTTAACACTGTTGGAAATTGGAAAAATTGATATTTTAATGTTGTGAACATAATTGGTGATTGGCCTATATCGGTGTGTGATATAGTAGGGATTATTTCCCGTTGTTTGAGTAGGATAGGTATTAGTAGAGTGTGCTAATACTGTGACTGAATTATTTGGCATGACATAATATGATTATGTGATAAATATGCTGATGATGTGTGAAAATATGCATAATGTTGTGAATGTATATATTATGTATGTAATTGTGGATGGACTGTTTTATGGCTTAGAGTGTGAGCATATGTCCATTGTGGATTGTTGTTGATGTTGCATGCTAGGTGATTTGTCATAGCATAATGTGGCCTTTATGGTGGTAGCTAATTCCCATGGTGAGGAATTAGTGATGTTAGTCATTTTGGACTGTTGTTGATGTTGCATGCTAGGTGATTAGCGTGCATAGCATGGCCCTTGGGGTGGTAGCTAATTCCCATGGTGAGGAATTAGTGATGTGAGTCACTAGGTCTCAAATGAGTGGGACTAGTGAGCTTGGTAGCCGTACCTGGATTTGGTCGGTGAAGTTGAACTATATGTTCACGAATAGTCGGTACCGCATGCATGGAGTCTCATTGCATAATGTATGTATGGCGTATAATATGAATGGATGTATTCCAATATTATGTGTGTGTTTGTGTTGGCATTGAGTATGAGTATGAATTGTGTTGGTATTGAGTATGATATTTGAGTTGATGTGCCGTTACTGAATATGTGATATGATTAGGGTGATTAATGTGTTATTTACTTAGCATTACATGATATTTTATAATGCTAATTTATCGATTGAGGAACTCACCCTTACAACTATTTTTCAGGTAACGAGCAGTGATTGAGTAGAAGCTAGTGCTTGGAGTCTAGTGTAGTCTACTTAGTGGGTCATGCTCTGATAGATGTAACATCGGGACGGGATGTTTTACCTTGTTGAATAATTTTACATGTAATGAGTTACATGTTTTGCATGATTGATTTGATTTCTATCCACTGCGTATTGTGCAATTGCTTTATGATTTGATTTAATAAAAGAGCATGACAGTTATTATGGTGAATGGTGTGAAGTGATTGTGTGACACCCTTAATTGCATAATTACTCTGATTGATATATATTGCTATTTTAATTAAATATTTGGGGTATTTTAGAAGGGTGTTACACAACCTAGGCCCAAAATTCTGCTGTTATATTTTTAACGCGTGGTCTTCGCTTAGCGAAAGATTTTCTCGCCTAGCGAGTATGACAGCTCAGGAATAGACTTTTACTTCTTCCAGATTAGCGCTTTGACTGATGAATATACCTCATTTGGTCATGTTGGAAGTAACTCACGTCATTCTCTTGTGTTGATTGATCACCCAAACAGAACCCACAAAGCGTTTTGGATGATACTCGAGCTTCAAACAAAAGATGTTACTGACATATTTTTGTGCTTTTGGTTAGTAAACAAAATGAAAAGCAATGATATACAATTCAAGCATGCTTGGTGATCTCAAACCAATCACAAGAAGTCCCACCCAAAGGCAAAGGGAACCAAGATGCTCATGATCCTTGAGGCTATGCAAATGCAATGTTATGATGCCATGAGGGATCTTAGGGTCAAAATTGGGGTCTTACACTGAGGATGACTCACGAAGGAAATTCTCAAGTCAAAGAAACAAAGGCTCTGGCTCTAATCCAGAAATATGAAGCCTTCAAAATGGAGGACGATAAAGCTGTAGAGGTAATGTTTTCTAGATTTCAAACTTTAATTGCAGGATAAAGGATATACAACTGCGGATCATGTCAAAAAGATTGTTAGAAGCATGCCCAAGAAATGGAGACCTATGGTCATAACCTTAAAGCTATCAAAAGATCTGAACACTATCAACCTTTAGGAACTCGTCAGTTCACTCAGAAGCCGCGAGATAGAACTGGAGGAAGATGAACCTTAAAAGAAGATCAAATCTGTAGCACTAAAGTCCAGATCCGAAAGACGCAAACCAGATAGAAACAAAGCCTTCCAGGCTGAAGAAGAAGATATTGATGACTCTAAAAAGGAAGACTCTGACGACGAAGAATTATTATCCCTTTTAACCAGAAGAGTAAAACAACTCTAGAGAAAAAGGAATAATAACTTCAGAAGACCAAGACCCAAGGGAGATCGATTAGAATCAACTTCCAGAGGTAAACTAACAAAGATATAACATGTTATGAATGTAAGGAAACAGGTCATTACAGAAACGAATGTCCCAAGCTGAAGAAAGAAATCTCTAGAAGAGAAAATTTCAAGAAAAGTTCCTTCAGAACCAAAAAGGGACTGATGGCCACCTGGGATGACATTGGATCTGATTTCTCAGAATCAGACTCTGATGAATAGGCAAATGTTGCACTCATGGGTACCACCTCCAGAAATACATCAGACGCAGAATCTGAGTATGAAGAGGTATTTTCTGATCTTTCTCGCTCTGACCTCAAATCATGCATTTCTGAAACTCTAAACTCATACCAGAAACTTAAACAAAAATTTAAATTCGTTAAAAAGGTTCTTGAAGAAACCATCGAAGAATGTGGTAAACTTGAGATGACAGTTTCAGATTTAAAAGATGAAAATCGAACTTTGATATTAGAAAGAGACTCCACAAATAAACAATTTTTAAAACTTGAAGAAGCGTTATCTCAAGCTCCACAAACTTCGAACACAGTAATTTATGAATATGAAAAATCCTTTCAAAGGTTTCTGAAGAATGGGATAGAGAGAAGCAGAATGGCATCCATGATTTATGGAGTTAGTCAGAATAATAGAAGAGGAATCGGGTATGACCTTAGTGAAGATAAATCTTCCACTAATGACAAACCTAAATCTCCGTTTTCTTATCGCTACACACATACACAAGCACAACGTTTTGATAATGCTAGAAAACCCAAAGTTTCAAGAAACTTTGGGAAAACTAATCATAAAGGACCCAAAATATTCTGGGTACCAAAGGATAAGATTGTTTATGTTGCAGATATCTTATGCAGCAGAGTTAAGACACCAGTCATGGTACCTGGACTCTGGATGCTCGCGACACACGATGGGAAGAAAGTATATGTTCCAAAGTTTGGAACTTAATGATGTTGGCTTCGTAGTTTTCAGAGGAAATCAGAAAGGAAGGATCAGAGGCTCTGGAACTATCGGTAATGGTACTCTTCCCTATATATTTGATGTTTTCTATGTAGAAGGATTAATGCATAACCTGTTATCAATAAGTCAATTAAGTGATAACGACTATGATATAATCTTCAATCAAAAAACATATAAAGCAATTAATCAGAACAATGGAATAGTCCTATTCACTGGCAAGAGGAAAAAAATATTTACAAAACAAATCTTTCAGACTTAAAAGAATAAAATGTAAAATATCTAATGTCTCTGTTCATGAAGAGCAATGGGTATGACATAGACGCTTGAGCCACATAAGCATGAGAAAACTATCTCAGCTAAATAAACTCGAGTTAGTCAGAGGTCTACCCAAGCTGAAGTTTTCTTCAGATTCTCTGTGTGAAGCATGTCAGAAAGGAAAATTTTCCAAATCATCTTTTAAAAAGAAAAATATTGTTTCCACATCTAAGCGTCTGGAACTTTTTCACATTGATCTGTTTGGTCCTGTTAAAATAACATCAGTCAATGGAAAGAAATATGGACTAGTTATTGTTGATGATTTTAGTCGCTGGACATGGGTAAAATTCCTAAAGCACAAGAGTGAGTCACACTCTATATTCACTAGCTTCTGTTCTAGAGTGCAAAACGAACTGGACTCCAAAATCATCAGAGTCAGAAGTGATCATGGTGGAGAATTTGAAAATAAATGTTTTGAGGAACTATTTGATTCTAATGGAATATCCCATGATTTCTCCTGTCCTAGAACTCCACAACAAAATGGAGTTGTAGAAAGGAAGAATAGAACACTCCAAGAGATGGCCAGAACCATGATCAATGAAACAAACGTGGCTAAGCACTTTTCGGCTGAAGTAGTTAATACAACTTGTTATATTCAGAATAGAATCTCTATAAGACCTATTCTGGAGAAGACTCCCTATGAACTGTGTAAGGGAAGAAAACCCAACATTTCTTATTTTTCATCCCTTCAGATGCTCTTGCTTTATTCTGAATACTAAAGAACATCTGAACAAGTTTGATTCAAAAACACAAAAAGGTATTATGTTAGGATACTCAGAACGCTCTAAAGGCTACAGAGTATACAACACA
This sequence comes from Lathyrus oleraceus, assembly GCF_024323335.1. Taxonomy (NCBI): domain Eukaryota; kingdom Viridiplantae; phylum Streptophyta; class Magnoliopsida; order Fabales; family Fabaceae; genus Lathyrus; species Lathyrus oleraceus. The sequence goes on from NC_066583.1 coordinate 492,704,007, forward strand.
GAAACCAAAATTATGGAAGAATCAATTCATGTCAGATTTGATGATAAGCTTGACCCTGAAAAGTCAAAGCTAGATGAGAAACTTGGAGATTTGGAGATTATTCTTGCAGTTTCTGACGAAAAGACCAAAGCACCAGAAGTATCTAATAAACAAAGTTCAGATGCAACTGAAGCCCCAACTATCCATAAGAAATCAAGAAGTCGCCCCAACATCTCTGAAGATTTGATTATGGGAAATAAGGATGAACCTATCCGAACTAGGTCAACATTCAAGGTACCTGAAGAAATTCCTCTTGGACTAGTATCTCTGATTGAGCCTACTTCTTGTGATGAGGCACTTCAAGACGACGACTGGGTTCTAGCTATGCAAGAAGAGCTAGATCAATTCTCAAAGAATGATGTCTGGGATCTTGTTCCAAAGCCCAAAGGCACTCACATTATTGGAACCAGATGGGTGTTCAGAAACAAACTAAATGAAAAAGGCGAAGTTGTCAGAAATAAAGCTCGACTGGTGGCACAAGGGTACAGTCAACAAGAAGGCATTGACTACAACGAAACCTTTTCCCCAGTCGCCAGGTTAGAATCTATTCGCTTACATGTTTCATTTGTTGTAAATCATTCAATCGAACTATATCAAATGGATGTCAAAAGTGTATTTCTTAATGGTTATATATCAGAAGAAGCATATGCTAATCAACCTCCAGGCTTTGAAAACTCAAATTGTCCAGAACATGTTTTTAAACTTAAGAAATCATTGTACGGTTTAAAACAAGCTCCTAGAGCTTGGTATGAAAGACTAAGCAATTTTCTTCTGGAACATGACTTTATTAGAGGAAAAGTTGACTCTACACTCTTCTGTAAAAACATTAGTAATGACCTCATGATATTCCAGATATATGTTGATGACATTATTTTTGGTTCAGCTAATCCTTTTGTATGTCAAGAATTCTCTAAGCTAACGCAGGCAGAATTTGAAATGAGCTTAATGCAAGAACTAAAGTTCTTTCTAGGAATTCAAATCAATCAAGCTTCAAAAGCCACCTATGTTCATCAAAGTAAATACATTAAAGACATTCTGAAGAAATTCAAAATGGCGGAATGCAAACTTGCTAAGACACCTATGCATCCAACTTGCATTCTGGAAAAAGAAGAGGTTAGCTAGAAGGTTTGTCAGAAGCTCTATCGTGGTATGATAACCTCTCTTCTCTATCTGACTGCTACACGTCCTGATATTCTGTTTAGTGTATGTCTCTGTACCAGATTCCAATCAGATCTTAGAGAATCTCATTTAACAGTTGTTAAAAGAATAATCAGGTATCTGAAAGGAACTCCTAACATGGGCCTGATGTATGAGAAAACATCAGAGTATAGACTTTCTGGTTACTGTGATGCAGATTACGCAGGGGACATAATGGAACGTAAAAGTACATCTGGGAACTGTCAGCTCTTGGGAAAGAATCTGATATCCTGGTCCAGCAAAAGGCAATCAACCATAGCTCTGTCCACTGCAGAAGCAGAATATATTTTAGCATCACTATGCACTACTAAGATGCTCTGGATGAAGAATCGACTAGAAGATCTTCAAATCTTTGAGAGTAACATTCCTATCTTCTGTGACAATACTGCTGCCACCTGTTTAAGTAAGAATCCTATTTTGCCTTCCAGAGCTAAGCACATAGAAATAAAACATCATTTCATTAGAGACTATGTTCAGAAAGGGGTAGTAACTTTAAAATTTATTGATACAGACCATCAATGGGCTGATATTTTTTACCAAACCCCTTGCAGAAGATAGATTCTCTTTTATCTTAAAAAATCTAAACATTCACTATTGTCCTAAATGAAATGTGCCTCTGAGATAGAAAAATAAGACTCTGAAGTAAACAATTGGATTCTGTATCTGACTTTGATGCTACTACCAGTTAGAAGTCATTTGAGTTAGAAATCTCCAGGAACCAACCCTTTGGTATTCCTGAAGATCAGATAAAGTAACACGTGGTACATCATGCGTCTGACCTTGGAACTTCTAGACAACTGTCTAGTAGTAATCAAGAAACAGACTCTTAATATCTCCTCGAGTGGTGCGCTGATTTTGGGGATTAGACATCATTTATGAGCTGTAATCATTCTCCTCTCTAACGTGCTTACTTGGTTAATGTGCTATCTGTTAAACTCTCATTTATGTGTCATTTTGCATGCGCCCTAATTGTGTATATATACTTTACACTATCTACAATTGCACACTTTTACACTCATGAACTCACATAACCCCTTCTCCCAGTTCTCTCCTCCCTCAAAGGTTTTTCTGCAGTTTCTACCAAGTTCTTCAACATTCATCATCATCTTCAACCTTTTTCATGGATTCTCAGCAACAGTCAGTATACAACCTCTCTCAACAGATGAACTCAAATGAGCAAGCTCCAAATTCAAGTCAACAAAACCCTACAACCACCGGCGTTGTTTCCACTCCTATCTACAAAGAACCTCACATTCTTGATCGTGATCCTCACATTCATCTTGCAACTCCGTTTGACAAGCTGGAAGTTCTTTGTGAAACCTTGGTGGATTTTGACAACATGAAGCGCAATGGCGTCGACCTCACTGATGAACTAAAGAAGCAAGGGTGGGAAAATTACTTTCAACACCTCTATGGCCCAGTGTACATAAATCTGGTGAAGGAGTTCTGACGGTTCGCAGACTCTGATGATCACTACATTGTCTCCTACATTCTGGGAGTCAAGATAATCATCACAGAGAAATCGATTGCTTCTCTTCTGAACATGGAGAAGACTGGAGGAAGACGCATCTACAAGATCAACCCTAGGGAAAAGTATCTGTCCCAGGAGATAAACCCTACCATATTCCAACAGAATGCTAAAGGTAAGCATTCAAAGAACAAGGAACTGCATCAGAACCTCCGGGTATGGCTGAAGATTATCTTAGGCACCATCCATCACCGTCCGGCTTCAAACTCCTCTGACTATATCAACACAGACCAGAAGTGCATCTTCTACTGCTTTCACAAGGGTCTGAAGCTCTGCCTACCTGCACTTCTATTCAAGTATCTCAGAGATTCCGTCAAAGACACCAGAAACAATATGAAGACAAGGAACTCCATTCCTCTGGGGAGACTGATCTCTGATGTACTGATCGAAAGTGGCCTCGTGGACCATCTGATTCAGCTCAGACTCATGGAAGACGTCATGATTGACACTAGCATGCCTCTGAATGCTCGCAATCTGAAGAGCATGGGAATCATTGATCAAGTGAGGGCCAAACTAACACTTGACACCTCCTGGGAAGCACTTAAAGATCATAGGGAGATTCCAAATGGAGTATACTTATTCTCCAAGATCGACCCTCCAGAGGTAATTGCTTACTATCTAGAGGATCTGTACAGGCAAGGAGTGGACATCACAGAATTCCAAGTGGACTGGTTGCCTGAGTTTCCATCAGACTTCTAGAAGAGAACGCGAGAGCCCTCTGAGAAGACCAAGCAGGCGAAAAAAGCTAAGCTGGGAGAAACATCTGGATCAAGACCCCCAGTGCCTCTGGTTGGCTCTCCAGGTAAGTTTGTATCTCTCCCTCCCTCTGTAAAAATTAAACCAATTGCTTCTTCTCTCCCTCAAACAAACCCTATATACAACACTGCTGACACTCCCCCCTCAACCACCAGATCCTCTAAGCTACCATCTCAAAAATCCAACCTAGCCACCACAACTCTACCTATTTCAGAAGCATAAATGCTAAATGAAACCACTTCACCATCTCCACAATCCCCACCTTACTACGACTTTTCATCTGACACTGAACCTTCTGACCCTCACTCCCCCACTTTGGCTCATCTCCAAGACCGTGCTCTGGCCTATCAAAATCCATCACATTCTAACCCTGAATCTGAAGTCACTTCCCCACTTCCAGAAAACCCAAACACTACTACCTCTAAACCTCCACCATCAGAACTAACCCACTCTGAACCACAACCATCAGAACCAATCCACTCTGACTCACAACCATCTGAACCACCACACTCTGAAATACCACAACTTATCACTTTCGCTAACCCAACAACCCCCACACTTAACCTAAGTGCCCCCACCTCACCCTCCCAAGCCTCTGCCAATGAACCAGAAACCACCCTTCTGACCCTTGAAGAAGCAATTACGGTTTTTGAAGAGTCTTTAGTTGAAAAGGTCAAGTCTCTGACCATCAACTCTGGTATCAGTGATGATCCCTCTGCTCTAAGGACTCACTGGAATAGAGTGATAAGTTGGATGACCTCTGAAGCCTTCAAGATGAAAGGCCTCTCTGAACAAGTCCGCAACGACTTCATCAGAGACGCTGAGATCAGACTCCAAGAGCGACTGGCCTAAGAAGTTGAGGAACGGGCAAGACAAGAAGCTGAAAAGAAAGCGCGCCAAGGAGAACTCCAGAGAATCAGAGAAGCTGAAGCCAAGGCTATTGTTGATGCTGCTGGTGCTGAAGCTGAGGCAAGAGCCAAAGCTGACGCTGAAGAAGCAGTGCGCCTTACTGAAGAGTCTGCTGCCAAAGCCAAAGCTGATGAACTGACTCAGGGGGAGTCCTCCAACTCTAGATTCGTCCCTTTGGTCCTGAAGACTCTCGAAGAGCTGCAGAAAGAACAACAGGTAGTTCGAGCCAGACTGGATCAACAAGACTCTGTCAATGTTAACATTCAGAACATGCTGTCCCAGCTGCTCCAGAGGATGCCTCCGCCTCCAAACCCTTAGGCACCTAGGCTACTTTGCTTGTTGTTTTCTATGTTTTACTGGTTGCTTTCTATGTTTTGATGTCTGTTTCTTCCCTTCTTGCTTTTTGCTTTCTGGCTTATGTAAATGCTTATTAATATCAATATCAACTTTTTGCTATATCTTTTTGATTCTGACAAAAAGGGGGAGAACTAAAACAACTCTTATGAAAACTTATCTAATTCCTCTCAAGCACTACAAACAAATTCTCTAAAATCAATGACTTAAGATATGCAGGAAAGTAGCTAAAAGCACCAAACCATGGAAGGTCCGGTAAGAACTTCTGAACTATCCAAAGATCTAACTCAGGGGGAGCCACTAAAATATCTGATCTAAGAGTTTCTTTAAATGTTTCATCTTTAATCTGAACTGTTTTGTCATCATAAAAAATGGGGAGATTGTAAGAACAAAGTTGGTTCTACAATATATCTCTAAGATTTTGATGATAACAAAGGATGAAACCAAAAATGGAACTCTAACGAGAATTTTATTAGTGTGCAGGACTTTGAATATTTACGCAGGATTCTGACCATACATCAGATACAAAATCATATCGTATACAAAGTATCAAATGATCAGATGTCACTCAGAAAGGAATACTCCAGAAGGTTCTGATTCTGATCAAAGTAGATACCAGCACAATAGTAAGAAGTCAGAAGCTCCGACAAAAGACTACTGGATTCAGAGTCTGATACTTAAGAAGTCTAGAGCACTGAGAAGCTCTGATGAAGACATACATAATCATCCTCTAAAGACAAACTCTGGTACATCAACACTCTGATGCAGATTCACAAGTCCAGAATGCGTAACCGAAAAGAATCTCATTATGGAAAGGAAGTATTTAAAGAAAGGAATAATAAGGCAGACAAAATGGTTTTAGAAAGAAACAATAGAAGTATTGACATTAATTATTCTTCAATGACCAAGATTTTGTCATCACTCCAACGGTCTTTGACAATGACTATATAAAGGACGGTTTACTTCTCTAGAGAGACACACCTGAGACACACAGAAATATCTTCCATTCTCTATCTTTTTCACGAGCTGCTACTCTTATGTGAAAAGCTTTTTGCTCTCATATTTTCTGTAATACTTGCTTGTTGTTAGAAGCACTTTACATTACAATTTACTTTTGCTTAAATTATTTCCTCAAGTGACTCTGCGCAGTCTGAATACTTGAGAGGGCTAAGAGATTATTCTCTTAGACGATTGGTTGTGTAATCTTTCAAGATTAGTGGATTAAGTCCTTTTTGAAGGCGAAATCACCTTGGCCGGGTGGACTGGAGTAGCCTTGATTTTCAAGCGAACCAGTATAAAATTCTGTGTGTTTTGATTTCTGAAAAAGTTCATTTATTTCCAAAACAATTCAAACCCCCTTTCTTGTTTTTCTCAACCTTTAGTGGATACTTATTCTTGATAGTAACCTTATTCAGTTGTCTGTAATCCACACACAACCTTATAGTACATTTTTTCTTCTTAACTAACAAGACAGGTGCACCCCACAGTGACACACTCGGACGAATAAACCTCTTATCAAGCAAATCCTCTAGTTGACTCTTCCAATCTTTCAACTCAGATGGTGAAATACGATACGGGCCCATCGATATCGGACTAGTACCAAGAATCAAATCAATCATGAACTCAACTTCATGTTCAGACAGAAAATCGCTAACCTCATCAGAAAACACTTCAGGAAAATCACGAACAACTGGAAATTCACCCATTGTTCCATTTTCACTAAGCTTCAAACTTGCCACCAACATAAACACTTCAGCACCATCTCGCACAGATTCATTCACTTATTGAGTAGACAAGAATAAATTACCTTCCTTCTCTGGCTCAAGAAAAAGAATAGCTTTCGCAAAACAATTGATATAGACATGGTTGGCCCTCAACCAGTCCATTCCCAAAATAACATCAAGTTGACTCAATGGAAGACACACTAAATCAACTTTAAAATCTTTATCACAAATATTCAACGGACATTTCAAACAAACAGATGAAGTAGTCACTGAACCCATAGCCGGAGTATCAATAACCATGCTTCCATGCATAATAGATAATTCAAGATTCAATCTCTTAGCACAATCCAAAGAAATAAAAGAATGCGTCGCACCGGTATCAATAATAGAAATCAAAGGCATATTATTAATAAAGCACATACCTCGAATCAATCTCTCCTCAGCAGAAGTATCAGCACCGGACAATGCAAACACATTCCCTTTGGCTTGCTCCTTCTTCGTCTTATTGCACTTGGTACTAATGTGCCCTTGCTCACCACAGTTGTAGCAAGTCACATTCGAACCAACTATGTAATCAAAAGATTTGTGACCTTGCTTGCCACACTTGAAACAAGTCACATCGCCCTTAGGACACTCGGGAGCACGATGTCCCTTAACACCACATCTGAAGCACTTGACAGGAGTGTGAGATCCTCCCCCACTCGGCTTCTTTCTATCACCAGCTTTCTTCTTACCATCATACGACTTCCCTCAGAATTTCCCTTTTCCTTTCTTATCATGCAAGGACTTGTAATGAGCAACACTCTCACGGTTATCCTCATCATAGATCCTACTCTTGTTAACCAACTCAGAAAATATCATAATCTTTTGGTAACTCATTTCCTTCTTGATATCAGGTCCCAAGTCATTCACAAACTTAAGACACTTGGATCTCTCAACATTAGCAGTATTGTAATGGGGACAAAATTTGATCAAATCCTCAAACTTTGCAGCATACTCAGTTACGGTACCATTACCTTGCTTCAACTCAAGGAATTCAATTCCCTTCTTTCCACGAATATCTTTTGGAAAATACTTCTCCAAAAAAGCATCACGCAAAAGTGCCCAAGTCACTTCAATACCATCCTCATCAAATCTCTGAACAGTGTTGCGCCACCAATCCTCAACTTCTTTCTCAAGCATATGAGTGCCAAACTGCACCTTTTGCGCATCTGAACAGTTCATAACTCGAAATAGTTTCTCAATCGCCTTCAACCACGCTTGAGCTTTGTCAGGTTCATGAGCTCCTTCAAAAGTTAGCGGATTGTTCCTCTGAAACTTCCGCAAAGCATGAAACTCATCAACATCACGCTCCCGATCACCAACATTCATTTGCGAAATGGCACCAACCAACAGGGTCAATGCCACTGCAAGCGCATCATCATTCCTTCCAGCAACCATCTTCCTTCCACACCCACCAAACAACCATAACAACAAGGATTGTTAAACAAACCGTATCGATTGTGTCATACACATAAATCAGATACAATGGAATCAAACAAATTCATAACCTGGCCGAATGACCGACCGTGCTCTGATACCACTAATGTAACACCCCCAAACTTCTAATACTCAAATACAACATACAATTGCATAATCAGAGTAAATTAAAGCATGCATACATGAGGGTATCATATTTACTTTTGACAGAAACAACACATGCCATGGTCATATACAAGTAACACAAATTATAAATAAAAACCAAATAACCAACATGCAAACTCACACAACAGAATAACATCTCTCTTCATAAATGGTAAATAATGATGATTCCCATAAATCATCTACCATAAAATACCATTTTGGGCTCTAAGGCCACTCAACATCAAAACCAACATATCCAAATAACAAGATAAAAGAGAGCACAACAATATCTCTCAACCTCAAAACAAATACAAATAATCCCATAAACCCAAGTGTTACATGACCAGAGCACTATAGACTACCTAGTCAAAACATAACAAGAACTAGCCTCCGAATCTAATCCTTGTGGGAAGCACCACTATCTCCGGTACCTGAGTGATGTCACGATAGAACATCATTCCAACAGAAGGGTGAGAATTCAAATCATTATAGAAAAATATAATAATATGAAATGTATAACAAACATACATATATTATTAGAATTCGTCATGCTTCATACAAACATGCATCATATCATCTTATTAAAGAATCACATGTTTATCATCATACGACATGGCTCAATAATCCACAAGTATTCATTTATAAATACTAAACGATGTACAAAATTCATATTTCACAACATATCGATTTCATGTACATATTATCATCCATCATCATTTACAAAACATCATCAAATATGTATACAACTTTCACATGATTCCATAATATATACAAGTCACCATTTCATCACATATATCACAAATATGCACACATATCACATCAACAACACATCACTAATTCATATCAAATGGATCACCTAAAATCCACGTATATGCATATCTACCAAAATCATATCCACAAAATCATATTACATAATCACACAAACAACAATTCACACCGACACGTGCGACTCAATGTGTGACTCAATGCGATATGCATGTGGATCCCATCCGTTATCATTTCCATCTTGCCGAGCGTCTCTCAAATAGACTAGATAACCACCTTTAAAGTTCGATTGGCCTTAAGCTTTGAAACCCCATTCGGTGTTAGGTTTGGGACAAGCAAATAATCTACACGAGATTACCCAACATTGTCTCTTTCATAGACTCATGCTAGTGTAAGTGTGCAACAACAACATGACTCATGGAATTAAGACGTCTGCAACCCCTTAATCATACATAAGCATACCACATCCAACATTTTCACAACATACACCTTACATGACTTCAATCCCAAACAATAGATTAAATAGCATTCACCATCTCATCACAACACATTAATATAAAGCAAACAAGCCAATTCATCTTATTCATCAAATTCACCAATTCACATCATCACATAAATAACTTCAAGTATTATGTTTCTTCACAAAATCCATCTAAAACCATCCAATACATGCCAAACAATAGAAAACATGCCATTCACATTCACCACACATAAAACATACATCCATATTAAGATTCTTTTGATAAAATATTAATCTACTATTATCAAAATGAATATCATATTATAGATAATATTCTTAGCTTCGTAACAGTCCAAACGGCACCTTAAACGGAGTCACGGTTCAAAAGTTATTGAATTTACAAGTTTTTCAAAATGCTATCAAAACCAGAAAATTTGTTGTTGCGAAAATGCTGTCAAAAACCAGAAAATTTGCTCTTGCAAAAATGCTATCAAAAAATTAGAAAATTTGTTGTTGCGAAAATGCTGTTGTCCAACACGAATTTTCATCATAAAACCACATTAATCCATCATTTTCATGAAATAAATAGTTCTAAAACCTATATATATATATATATATATATATATATATATATATATATATATATATATATACATATATATATATATAATATACATATATATATATATATATATATATATATATATATATATATATATATATATATATATATATATATATATATATATATCATATAGCAACTATTAGGATCATAGAAACAAGATCCTAAGCTCCACTAATTTCCACCAAAATTGCAAATCAACCATTTTCAAGTGAAACTCAAACATGCAATTATACACCAAATCATGTTCTATACACATACCCATTAGTGGAATTCAATATAGAAACATCAAAGCATAACATAAACATCAATTTCATGGATTAAAACATAAACACATGTTAGGGTTTCTCAAAAATCAAAATCCCCAAATTCTAAGTTCATGATATCTAACCCACATATATTACATACATTATGTTTACCCATAACCAGTTGAAATCTCACCCTTACCTTAGTATAGATAAAATCTCTAGGTTCTTCTTCTTCTAGTTTCCTCTTTTCCTCTTTCTCTTCTACTCTCTCTTCTTCTCTTGTTTTACGAAACTAACTCTAATCTCTAAAACCCTTACTATCTTTTTAACTCATAATGAGCTTAATCCACTTATCCACCCATTCTAATTAATTAGACCCATTACTAGACAATTGCTATTTCTACTCATAAAATTCAATTATTCAAATAACACATATATTCAAATAATTCAAATAATCACCAGGACACATATTTAATTAATTATCACACCAAATAATGATTAATTAAAATAAACACCTAATAAATAAATACGGAAATTGAATCGGGGTGTTACAACCATTATCATACCCTAATTTTGTCCCATTAGATATTATTCTTTCATTTTTCTTAATTCATTTACATTTTGGCATTCATTTAATTTTTTATAAAGTCTAGGTCAAATTAAAGGTTACAGTCAAGTTGATCATTTTCATTCATTGCATTACATTTTGTAATTTGGTCACTTCAAAGTCATTTTAAATAAACTTAAAAAAGGTCTATCTTCATTCATATTTATATAGCATTGTCCATTGCTTTTGTTTTGCATTATCATTCCACTTAAACTTTTCATTAATATATTTATGTCATTGTTCAAGTTAACAAAAGCTAAAGTTTTTCCCATAGGGTCGAGCTTTAATGAGTCTAGCTACCAACATAAAATGAAGCGTTGCTTGAGAGGCAACCCACGGGTTTTTAGTTTCTTTTAAGGTTTTTAGTTATTTAGTTAATGAATAAATGTCTTTGATCAATCAAAGTGAAAAGCATGATAAGCATACTTCTCATCTGACAAACAATCTAAGAGAAACATGCAAACAGGGGGATTGGTGAACATCGTCATCTCCCTAGAAGGGCTGATTGTCGTCAGAGGAAAAGAAGAGGGAATCTGACCCTTGGAATGCTGACGGGTAGGTTGTCAACTAGGTTGACGCCCGACAACGTGTATAGAACATGTTTTCCAGGTTCAATGTGTCGTTCAACCACCCTTTCCAAATTTAATAATTTTTTAATCCCATATAATCAAATTCTGACTCTCCTCTCTCTTTCCTTTATCAAAACTCACCCCCTCCACCTTTTTCTCTCACTTTCTCTTTCAACAAATTCAACTTCTTCAAAACTCTATTTCCTAAAACTCCATTAAAATACCATTCCCAAACCTCCATTTTCACCCCAACCCCAAACACCACTTCCTAAAAATACTAACCCCTCATTCAAAATGAACCTTTATCCATTTCCCATAAATACCCAAATTAGAGTTCATCATTTTTCACCTCAAAACAAAAAAAGCTTCTTTGTTAGAATGCCTCCCAGATTCCAAAGCATTGACTATATGAATGTTCATTTCAAAGACGACGAGCAGAGGAAATGGTTTGAAGTCCTCTCTCAATGTGAAATTCTTTCGGCAAGGTATGCTGACAACAAATGCCTTAGAACCTTAGGGCTTTATGATTCTGTACACTGGATGTTTTACCAATTAGGGTGTAGTCATTTTGTTACCCTTAGGCACTGAACTTATGAGAGACTCACCTTCGTGTTTCTCAATTCATTTGATTACGGTTATCTTAGGTGGCTTAACGAAGGTTGGTGCATGATTGTCTTTAGGATGTTTAACATATAGTATAGGCTAAATCATGATGAAATAAGTGAGTTGTTACACTTTCCGATTGGTCGTAACCTTGACTACAATATCCCTTCTAAGGGACCTTGGAACCTTGAGTTCTTCCTTTTCTGGAAGTGATTAACGAGTTAATTAGCGACAAACATGGAAGGGAAGAAATTTTCATGTATTCATAACCCGACAATCCGCTACTTTCCAAAGGTCCTGACCCATACCATTTTTGGCCTAGGAAACAACTCAGAGAATGTAAATTCCATAGAGTTATTCTTCGTTGACTTTGTTTTTCGGCCTCGCCACATTCATACAACGACATTTATCAAACTCAAAATTCAGAACAAGTATTACCTCATGATTAGAAACCAGGTAGTCTTGAGTATTGTACTGCCTAATCGGGCACAAAATGATGTCAAAGGTGTGAGGAACTAGTTGTTTCCTTTGGATGCTCCGATAGGTATTGATGCTCTCCCCGCTCCTATTGCACGGGCTACTGATGCACCGGAGGGGGGGGGGTGATATTTATGAGGAGATCGACTAGAGAGAGAGGCTCACTCCTACCCACTCTGAGCCTCACCTCACCCCTCCCATGAGAGACACCCCTCGCCTCCACCTCAGCCGCACCATATACCACCACCCATTCCCCTATATATGTCTACTTCTTCTATTGCAGGTTACCACCACCATCACTACTACAACATTGACTATGAGCTCAACGTACTTTTCCATGAGGTTGCTGACCTCAAAGCTGAGCAACAAATGATGCTTGATAGAGAATCTCTGAGAGAGATGCGTAACAACCACACTCACATGATGGTATAATATATTGTCATATCCTAATTTTGACTATGAATAATTGAATCAATATATACATCATAACGTTTGCATCATATGCATATCATATCATGCATTTCATGCCGCATAATGTCCAAAATGTCAATCCGAATGATTTTTTTTATTTACAGACATACCTGTCGAACTGATTCTCAAATGTACGTAAAATTAACAGGCAAAAAGTTTTAAAATCGAGCTTGCAAATGTCAATTTTATTAATATATGATTCGCGTAGTTTAACTAGTTATGCTCATTTTAATTTTTTGACTATTTTTTCGGTTGCATTTTGATCAGCCTAAGCCTTTTAACGAGTCATTTTTTATTTAAAGAATTTTATCAAAACCTATATGTTTCTGAGAAGTATATTTCGCACTGATAATTTTAGTACATTCATTTTAATTTTTTGAACACTTTTACACCAACTTGTATTCATTTTGAATCCTTTTATTTTTCTTTTTTTAATCAAAATATTCATAAAAAATAAATATAACTAATTACATTTTTATTTTTATTTTATCTTACTTATCTAAAAACATTTGATTTTTATTTCATTTAGATTTTAAAACTCATTTTTAACACTCTAAGATATCATTGTCATTTGGTAAATATTAGAAAACCATAAACCCATGCTATAAATACTAAGAGGAATAGGAAAAAAAAATAGATGGGAGGGAGAAACAAGGTTTCTTTTTTCTTTCTAAGTGAGTTTCATCTTCACAAACAGTAACATTTTTTCTATGTGAGTTTCAGCTTCACAAACAGTAACATCCCTCCTTTTATTCTTATGATATAACTTCTCAACTCCATGCATAATAAACCTCACCTTACTCTCTTATTATCTTCATTCATTAACATCTCAAACTTTCAAAACTCACCATAAAAGAACTCATTTTCTCTTCAAAAATACGTACTCCCATATCTCTCATTTTTTCCCAACAAAATAGAAACAATGAAGAGAAAGATCGATATTCTCTATTGTGAAGATAAATCCATGAATTTGAGATTCACTTCTCACACAGTACTCTCATACAACCACATTTTCCTTTTTCCAACAATTAAGACACACAATTCATAAACCACATGTTCACCATTCTAACATCCTTCAATAATATAACACATATTACTTTACCTCTTCCAAATAAAGATTCATTATTCATCTCTTTCATATCTATCTTCTACACCATACAAGCTTCTCACTACAGAATCAGAAACTTCATCCACACCATATGTTTAGATTTTTATTTTTCGATTACTTCAAAATATTGTAAAATATTGTGACACTATTGTAATAATAATAATAATATACGTGGTTGTTGTTTGATTCATTATTGCATTGCGATTTCAGAGTTAAAATTCAATATAACTTTTGAAAATCGTTTGGACGCATAGATTTTGTTGACCGACTTCTTATAGAGTAGGTCCTACATGAATCCTCTTTAAGTTAGTTAAGCGTCAATTTCAGTTGCTTTTGATTTCGGTTGGATTCCAGTCCCGTGACTTACTCTTGAGCCTTCTTACAATGAACACTGACCAACATCAAGTCCGTTTTCAGAATATCAAACTATTTTCAAATCATTTATCATTTACACGAATCAAACCTCTATCAAACATCGAGTAATTTTTTTAAATCAAAAGCAATATTAAAATCTTTTTCTTAACAAACGCGAAAGAAGATGACTGTTGGAGTCTAACGTTCCAGTGGAATCCTCGAATGACCGGTCATGAGGCACACGTCTTGGGATAACCATTCATTCTTTCTTTCGCTCCTAAAATACTTAATAGACTTGGACTAAAAATGACCGTTGGAATCTAGCATTCCAGTGTAACCCTTGAACAATTGATTCCAAGGCACACGTCTTGTTCTTATCAAGCGTTAGTTATCTATTAAACAATTTTTCTTAAAACCCTTGAATGAAAAACGACCGTTGGAATCTAGTGTTTTGGTGGAACCTCGAATGATTGATCCTGAGGCTTATGTCTCGTTCTCATCAAACATTCGTCATTTACCTAAAACACATTCAACCAATCAAACTCTTTTTTTCTCGCCGCCGTGCGATCCACAAAAACCTTTGCACAAATGAAAGGTATTTTGTCTCGATACAATGCTAGACAATGCTTCGTCCACAATCGTGTGAGTTGAGATAAGTGACGTTTTTCCCGTGAATGTTGATTTGTAAATCCATTCAATGGGATGCAAACATCTGCTTTTTACCTGTTTTGGGTAAGTAATATTTTTCATCGATTGACACAAAATAACTTTTGCCAAAATCGACCAACAAATAAACATTTTTTTACCCAGAATTATGTATGCTTTGAGTTCTCTATTGCACCCGGAGATACGTAGGAGCAAGACACACAATCTTGTCAGGCACATTAATAAAAAAAATATTTTGCGACCCTTTTTTTTCGCTTTGTATTTTTAATAACTCGAAGAAAACAAATAACATAAGTTAACATTCAAATCGCAAGTTAAACTAAAAGGTTTCCGTTAAGTACAACGGACGTGAGGGGTGTTAATACCTTTCCCTTACGTAATCGACTCCCAAACCCAAATATGATTGCGATGACCATGTTAATTTTCAAAAGGTTTTATCGATATTCTCCTATTCCTTCATTGGAATAAATAAAATTCGGTGGGGACTCTGTTCGAACATTTTTTCCCGCAAGCGTGCGATGCGCTTCGCGAATGATCATATTTTTCGAGGTACGACAGATGCCGACTCCGCTGGGGATGTGCTCCAAGCAAGAGAGTGTTAATCCTAGTTTCGTTAACTTTGTAATGAATGTTTACTTGTTTTATTTGTTTTGTTTATCTTTGCTTTGTTCATTGCATATGTTTGCTTATTTGCTTTCTTTTATGCTTTGACTTTTTCATTATATGTTTATCATCTTTGTTTATTTGGGGGCTCTTGGAATGATATCATGAGTAAAGCTCTACACCCGA
The DNA here is from genome assembly GCF_024323335.1 of Lathyrus oleraceus. Lineage (NCBI taxonomy): Eukaryota > Viridiplantae > Streptophyta > Magnoliopsida > Fabales > Fabaceae > Lathyrus > Lathyrus oleraceus. The sequence goes on from NC_066583.1 coordinate 492,719,876, forward strand.
GCTTTTGAAAAAGAAGAGAGAACATATAATTTAAAATTGGAAGTTGTATAGTGTTAGTCCCCAAGGGCCTCTCCTTGTGTGCCTAGCATGAAGATTCGCCTTAGAGTAGATTTTTTTCGTAGATATCGTTAGAAGGGCCCATGACTCTAGGAACCCTCTTAGAACCAGCTTCTGCTTTAGCCGTTACATAATGTTACTCTCCAAGGGTCACTCCTTGCGCGCCTAACATGAAAACCCCGCTCAAAATAGACCTTTTCGTCACTCTTGTCATTAAGTGGCCAATCTGGTGTGTGACATTAATAAAATTAGAGTCCATGACTCAAGGAACCTTATCCAAAACCTAGAAACTATCATGTGAGTGGTCTATGGGTATAAAATCTAGAACAATCCGCTATAGAAGCTCACCTAAATAGGTTGCTATGTGATACTCATGTTATCCCAAGTCCTAACTACTTGTATTGCATTTTCTTTACATATCAAAACACCAAAAAAAATATCATGCATATGCATTCATCAGCATGCATTACATATCATTTTCCAAAATACCAAAAATAATCATTTTTCCTTTGTCTGTAACTAGCTAGTTGATTTCCTGTTACCCATATTGAACCAGTGGTGGCTGTTGAAGGACGATAGAACATTTGAAGCAAGATCAAGTGGAGATAATAGGAAAGATAGACAACTTAAAAAGCCAAGTAGGTCGAACGTTGGAACCCATGGTAGCTATGTTAAATCGTGAACATGTTGTTGTGGAGAATGTTGGCCCCCACCAGGCTTTACTGTGATGACTAATCTGATGTACGATCTTCTCCCTGAATATCCTCCTCAACAAGTTCCTGTTCAACCTTAGTCAACCTCAGTTGGTACATATCCCGATATCTAATTAGGTCCCCATGGTGCATAAGAACCCCATTGTTCATAATGATGAAGGGAATCCTCACTTTACAAGGAACATGCCAAATTCTCAAGGTGCCCACCTGATAACAAGTATGGAGCATTCTCAAGCTGCTGAAGCTGCACAGATAGGCCATGATCTTGAGAAATGATTGAAGTCTTTGGAAGGCTTTAGTGCATTGAAACTTGATGACATGTGCTTAGTTCCAGACCTGGTTATACCCCCAAAATTCAAAGTACCCAACTTCGAGAAGGACAAAGGGGATAGTTGTCCAAGACACCATTTGGTGATGTTTTACCAAAAAATAAACTCTCATACTCAAGATGATAAACTAAGGATTCATTGTTTTCAAGACAGTTTTAGTGGGGCAACATTGAGTTTGTACATGAAACTAGAAATAAGCCACATCTAGTCTTGGGAAGATTTAGCCAACGCATTTTCGAAGCAGTGCAATTACAACTTGGACATGGCTCCAGATCGAAGGCAGCTGCAGAGCTTATCTCAAAAGTGAAACGAATCCTTCAGAGGATATGGATAAAAGTGGAGAGAATTGGCATCCCAATTGCAACCACCACTATTAGATAAAGAGTTGGTTGACATGTTCATGGATTCCTTGTAGAGCTCATACTTCGAAAGAATGGTAGACATCGTATCATCAAACTTCTCAGACCTGGTGAAAGTTGGAGAACACATCGAGAGCGGCCTCAAAAATGGAAGAATCCAAGGTGCCTTGAGTAGCCAGACTAGTGAGACAAAACCCCTTAGTAACTCCCAAGAGGAATAAGAGTATGTAATCAATTCAATCATGTAAGATGTCAAGTATTCTCATGGTGCACCGTCAAAACCTTATGGTCCTTCATCTTTTCAACGGTCATCAGTTCCAGCACCTCACTATTCTTATGGGAAACATCAATGCCTAAAGCATCATACCAGTAACCATTGATCGCTCCTCATTCAACTCAGGAGGCTCAAGGTTGAGGATATCAGAATAAACATTAAAGCCAACATATGCCTCGCAACAATCTGGAAAGAAGGAATATTCCTCTTGATTCAATTCCTATGTCATACAATTAACTTATGCAACTTGTGATTCAAAGCTTGTCGGTGGATCCCAAACCTCTGAAGTCATTGCCACAACCATACCCACCAGGGTATGATCCTTATGTGCAATGTTGGTATCATGTTGACTCAATAGGACACTCAATTGAAGACTGCAATGCTTTCAAAGCCAAAGTGTAACAGTTTATTGATAACAAGTGCATATCTTTTCAATAAGGAAACCTGGTGGTGAATGTCAACCTCTCACCCTGATAAGTGCGAAGACCTCAAGGGGCACCTCCTAAAGATTATGGGTCAAGTACGAAGTTATCCTCAATGCTGAAGGTCATGAGGCATTGTTATCATTTGCATTTTGTATTTTATTTGTCTGTTTAATTCTACTTGTTTGTAAATGTTGTTGTGTTTAATGGTAAAATTAATGAAGTGATCATGCATTTTGAATCGATCCATTCATACTCACTCTTGCTATTCATCTTTTTTTTTTTGCAAAAGAGGAAAAAAACAAAAACAAAATATACTCTTCTCTCATTCATTTATCAAACTTTTCTTCAAGAAAATATTGGAAGGAAGATGATGAAAACCAGATACCCAAATTTAATGTGGTATGCTTTCAAGTAGAACTTTGACGATGATGTAGGGAATTGTTTCAAACCCCCAAACACTAAAGAGATAAGGAGTTAATCCCTAGTTAACCACTTTGAGCCTAGAAGTTGATGTTTCTTTTGGCATCAAAAACCCTTCATGTTAACCAGGGCCAGGGTAGTGTGTTCAGTTAATTTCACTATGCATTCAATCTTCAAGAGAATCAGTCCATCTGTACACCTTCCAACAAGAGGTCAACCACATGTTACTCTTCACGCACATCTTGAAGTTTCAAAGAATTCGTGAAAAGAAAAAGTATTATATTGGTTATTCCTCACCAACCTATAACATGGAAGTCACAATATTTCAAAAAAACAAGAGAAAAACCTGCTAAGTTGAACACCATAAAAGACGACTTAGGCAAAAATCAGGGCATCCCGATGGACTTAAAAGCTTCAAAGAAGTCGGTCCAGAAAAAATTAGGGCTAAAAGTAAATCAAAAAAGGAGGTAATCAAAATACTCAACAAAAACAAAGAGAAACAAAATAAGGTGATTGCCAATTCAAGGAAATATCATATTAAATCCTCATCTTCAGCCTTACACCTTCGAGCCCTCATGGTAGTTGAATGCGTATGTCAAAATTAACCGAGCGTAGGAACTAGAGATCATCAAGAAGAATGGGTGGGTAAAATTTAAATTTTGAGCCTTATATCCTTTTGTTTCAAAAACTATGATCCAAGACACGTTACAACCCCTTAAAAGACCTAATTGAGGTTGGGTTTATTCTGAAAGCATGCTATAGTAAGGTTGCGTTAACCTGACTCAAAAAGATCTTTGCTAATTATTTGTGTTAATCACACCACCTTGCACTTTGTGATTGCTAGATCAATATTGTGTTCTGATCATTGACCCGTTCATCGTATTTCACCAAATTTATATCAACAAATTTTGATTTTGCATAAGCACTATATTAAAATTACCATTTTTGAATGAACTGTTTTAACTGCAAGTCATCATTTAACATCAAAGAAATCCCAGCAATATGCAATCAGTTGAGGAACTTGATCAAGAGAAAGAAGTCTAGTTAGGGGAATATCGCTTTGAGTATCGACCAATCTGAGCCAACCAACCCAAGAGTTGAATAACCAAGAATAAAATCTTCAAAACTCCGATTAGGGCGAGCTACCACAAAGAGCTCCATGAGTCCAAATCTCCAAAGATCGGTCAGTTAAAATCCTACCATTCCAAGAATTGGATAATCAGAGGCATGCCATTTCAAAATTCAGTATTAGGGCAAGCCATCTTGAGTTCGTCTCATGGCAAGCTGCTTCCAAACTCTTTATGAGGAGAAATTATTCAAAGACCCAACAGACTAGGGACAAATGAGCCACAGAGGGGAAAATACTCTCCACGTCTTCAAGATGCTCAAGAAAACTCTACCATACACCAGCAACAATTGAGTTCAAGAAAAGTGTCGGGGAATCATGTTATTAACCCATCAAATAACCTTTGCCATTACCCATCACAGGGGCATGTTGGAAACCTTCGAGTCACTGCATAAATCATTCTCATGCATTAATCATGTCGTTTCAATCTAGTGTTAAGCCATGCATATCATCTCATTCATCGAGCATATGCCCATAACATGAAAAGTCAAACATCAAAAACCAGTTCTCGCCTGGTAGACTATTTAATAGTCAGTTCTCGTCCGATAGTCAGTTTTTAAAAACTAGTTCCCGTATGGTATCCTTTTCTTAAAACACATTCGTCACTTGTCATTCACCTAAAACACATTCAACCAATCACACTCTTTTTTCTCTCCGCAGTACGATCCTCAAAAACCTTTTCACAAACAAAAGGTATTTTGTCTCGAGACGATGCTAGACAATGCTTCGTCCAGAATCGCGTGAGTTGAGATGAGTGATGTTTTCCCGTGAATGTTGATTTTTAAATTCATTTAATGTGATGCAAACATTCGTTTTTCACCTGTTTTGGGTAAGTAATATTTTCCGTCGATTGACACAAAATAGATTTTGCTAAAATTGACCAACAAACAAAAAAAATTCTACCCAAAACTATGTATGTCTTTAATTCTCTATTGCACCCGGAGATACAGAAGAGAAAGACCCTAAATCTTGTCAGGCACATTAATAAAAAACATATTTTTGCGACCCCTTTCTTTTTCTCTTAAGATTTTTAATAACTTGAAGAAAACAAATAATATAAGTTAACATTCAAATCATAAGTTAAACTAAAAGGTTCCCGTTGAGTACAACAAACATGAGGGGTGCTAATACCTTCCCCTTACTTAATCGACTCTTGAACCCAAATAGGGTTGCGATGACCATGTTATTTTCCAAAATGTTTTATCGGTATTTTCCTATTCCTTAATTGGAATAAATAAATTTTTATGGTGACTGTAATACCCCAATTTTGACCCTAAGATCCCTCATGCTATCTCATCAAATGCATTCGCTTTGGGATCACACCTTGGCATCCTCCTTACCCCTCATTCATTGGGTTTTCATTGGAAGAGATCACCAAGCACATTTGATTGTATAAAACTTTGTTTTTCACTATTTACTTACAAAAATGCAAAAAATATGTCAATGAATAGTTTAACTCTTTTGTAGGTAGTGTGTGTGCTCACCTATGCTCCATCAAGCTCATATCTAGGGTTTGGAACCCCCAATGCAACGACACCAATCAAAAAATACTTCACAATGGCTCTAGACATCATGTATGGATCCCCATGGTCTTCACATATCATTTTGACCAAGAATTCATCAAGATTTTGATGCTTGTTTGCCTTGGAAGCCCTAATTCATTTGGGTATCTTGTGTAACTTCCTCAACAAGTTTCTTCATTATGTGATCAAATATTTCAAGGGATACTTCATATTACATCATCCTATGCATATATGATCCTCCATGAATCCCAAAACTCAATAGAATGTCAATCTAGCAAGATGGTTTATGGTGGTTGACCAAAGAAAGTCAACTGGTCAAAACTGGGGTTCCCTAGACCCTATCTCCTACACTTTTTGTCATATGAAAATTATTACAAGAGAAACTTTACTTAAAATGACATTCCAAACAAATTTCATGTTTAAGTCAAGAGATAATTTTTCTTGGAAAGTCATTTTTTATGGTGAAATATTATAGGTCATTTTGTCTGAACCCTAGTTTGAAGCTCCACTTCCCAAGACCATAACTTTCTCAATTATTATGAGATGAAAGTAATTCAACTTCCATGATAAAATTAAAGATGTCTACTTAAAATTTTATTTTTGTAGTAAGTTCAAATTAAAATTTCAAATGCATGTGCCAAGAGGAAACATTATAGGTCATTTTGGGCCAATACCATTGAACAAGTGATTTTCCTAAACTTCTAAAATGCATAACCCCTTCATGCCAAATCCAAATAAGCTCAAATTTGTTACCAAAATGAATAGTTTTGAAAGATATACAACTTTTATGAAGGAAAGTTTTCCATTTGAAGTCCATAGCAAAAGTTATTCAAGGTGGAAAAAGTGAACATTTGACTTGGTACTTAGAAAATTTTCAAACATGTTTGATTTTCCAAACTTCCACCTCAAAATTCATCATGATCTAAGATTTAAATGAAAAAGTGTTCAACATAAAAGTTGTTCCCATGATCTCACATTTCCAAAAAGTTCAAGATTATCTCATTTGGCCTAAGAATGAAGGACTTACGCATGGGTTCTTTTCAAAGGATCAATTGGATGATTTTCACTTTCACAATTCAAACACAAATGCACTGCCACATGAAATGACTTCAGCATGATTCTTAAGCATTTTTGGACCTGATAGAATCACTTGATGGGCCTATCACACGCCCATGCAAGCATGCACGGTGAATTGCTAAATTTGGCAGAATTTGGAAGTGTGTGAAAATGAATCTCATGGCCTATAAATACAAACCCCCATGCTCAAAATTGAGGACCTCATACACAAGCTTTGAACCTGCAATCCAAACCCTCACCATTTAAGGATAATCTTGAAGGTTTTTAGTTGAAAATCAAGCTTCAAATCTCATTCTGTTTTGAGATTGAAACTCCAAGAGTCCAGGCCATTTTCTGATCTTAATAACTTCCTACAAGCTTCTGAAACAAAGCCAAGCACAATTGGAATCAAGATTAAGCAAGTTTGGAGCTCCCTCGAAGGTAATTTTTCAGAATTTTCATCTATTCGATTCTCCCTCAATTCTTCACCATTCATTGTGATTTTTGGTTGGCTGAAGTCCTACCAATGTAGGCAAGAAGATTGAGTTGCTTTGAGGTCAAATCAAAGCAACTCAGTTCATGATCCTTAACAATCAAATCCATGTATCTTTTTATATACTTGGAATTGGAGAAAATTGAGGCCAAATACGTGATCCTGAGCACATTCTCTTTGAAATAGTGTCCTTGTTTGTCATTTTCCATTGAAATGACGTTGGACTAGTCCGATGGAGGTCAACGGAGAAGATGACCAGAGCCATAGCTCCGGTGGTGTGTTGGTACACCTCATGGCCATCTGATCATGTTTGGATGTTATAATCTGACCCATTGCTTTGCATTACCACGCGTACATTAAGTTGACTTGAGTGCATGGTGGAACGCGCGCGTGTGGCCATCAAATCTGCCACCTCAATTAATGAGGGAGATCTGATGGCCCTTGTTTTTTCTCATTTTATTTAATTTCTGATTTTATATTCTAATTAGCTTATTTTGTTTAATTCATATTAATTTCATTTTTAATCCAAAAAATATGGGACTTTCACCAAAAATATTTAAATATTTTCCTTTTTCGTTTTCTGAATTAAAATTGATTTTTGGATTAATTTTGATATTTTTCATGAATTAATTGTTTTTGTGCATATTTTTAATTGTTTAAAAATACTTGTGACTTTTCAAAAATCATGAAATTTTTTGTCTAAGGTCCTTTGACCTTCATTGACCTAGGATAAATCTCTTGGCCATTTATTTGGTGTTTTGAAGAGGTTTTAGGTTTTGGCCAAATTAAATTGAATTTTAATGCATTTTTTAATTTGATTTTTAATTGATTAATTGTGTAAAAATAATGTTGAGCCATTTTTATTAACTTGTGATGTTTGACTATGTGTTTGGGCCTTGGTCAAAGTTGATTTGACTTTTGTTGAGTTAAAATAATTGGATTTAGGGGATTGATGAAATGTACATTTCATCTCCCAAAATGAATGAATGATTTTAATTTGATAAAATTCCTCCCATGACCAATTTGTGTTTCTCTCATCTCCCCTCCCTCTTCATATTCAATCCAATTCTTTCCCATTCCTTTCATTGACCTATGAAATCTCAGGATCCTAAGGCTAATTGGTTCATCAATAACCTTGTGTTAGATGAACCAATACAAGTATGGATGAGATAAGCCCCCCCCCCCCCCCCCCCCCCCCCCCCCTTTGATCTTTTTATAGTGTATGCTATGTTTTAGGAGTTTGGTTCATTATACCAAATCTCTAACATGCATTAACACCTAAATTTTTATTGTCCGGCCTCAGATAGTTGTGACTTCTACATAAGTCCAATTACGATTGCTTAACATATAGCTAAATTTTGACCCTAAAGGCATAACATTCTAGTAGGTGAGATTGTAAGCCTCCCCTCTTTCATGGTATTATATGGAAACTTGGCCTTTTTTCCTTCCTATGGAAGATGTCTTGGTTCAAGGATCCATGCTTGTGAATAGAGGGTTGAGTGTTCTCCAAAGAATGACTTAATCAATTAAAAAAAAGAGGGCAAAACCAACTAACATCTAATTAACTTTGACTAACACTAACTTTTGTTAACATTGCTTTACTTTCAATTCATTTACTTTATGCAATTTAATTTCAAGTCATTTATCAAACATTGCCATTTTCATTTCATTAAACTTGTTTATGTTTATGCCATTTTCACTTTGCTCATTTGAGCCATATATTGTGATTGTATATATTTGTTTGTATATCTTGTTTGTGTTTGTGGTCTTAGGACCTTAAAATACTTAATAAATAACAAAACCCCCTAAAATATGTTTGTGTGGACTGTTGAGTTTGATCTGAAATTTTGGACTTAGGATTAGCCAACATTCCCTATGCAAAAGGACTTGGTAAATGCCAACATTTTGATACCAAGTTATTGTGATTTGAGCCTTCATCTGATGCAAGTATTGAGATCTAGTTGAACTTATCTGCTACATTGTCTTGATGCAACTATTGTTTTGAACTTGTGTCTGATGCTTTTCTCTGAGTTGATCAAGGAGTATTTCATCTGATACACGAGAAGACAATAGAAGACAGTTGGCTATGGATTTGCTTGCTTGGATGTGACCATCTTTATTTGATGCCTTGATCTTCATGATGTCTGATATTGCTAATTGCTTATGGATAATTTCTTGATTCAAAGACCAAAGGGAAAGTGGATTTTCTATATGACATTCTTGTCTATTGGATTGCATCCCATTGGGTCAAATCTTTTTAACCTTTCACTTTTTAATTTTCTGCTTAGGATAGCCTCTTTGTAACAACCAGATTTTTAGTATTTAATTATTATATTATTATTATTATTATATTTTATTTTAGTTATTTGGAGTGTTAATTAATTAATTGATTGTTAGGTAGTATAATAGTCAATTATATTAATTAATTTGGTGTGTTAATTAATTATTTAGTTGATATGATATATAATTGAATAATTGAATTAATTAACTTGGTGTGCATATTGTGTTAGTTTAATTTAATTGAACTAATTAGAGATATTTAAATATTAGGTCTTATTGGGCCTATTAATTAAATTAGAAGTATCATGATTTAAGCCCAAATAGAATACTAGTATATAAAAGGGAGGAGAGTGAGAATTAGGATTCACTTGATCATTTAACAACAATAGAGAAAGAAAAGAGGAAAAATAAGGAGAAGAGGGGAAGAACAAGAGAGAAGCTAGGGTTTCCAGAAAATTGAAGAGGTAAGGGGGGAATCCTTATTATTATGGGTTAGTATGATTGGATCAATGGGTAGATGTATGTTTAGGTTAAAATCCCTAATTTGCATGATTTTAGGATTGTTAGGTTTTGATGAGTATTCTTGATTTGTGATGATTTAATTGTGTTAAAACTGCAAATTAAGGTTATATACTTAGAGTATTGTATGAGTTATAATTTTCAGAACGTGTAGCTTTTTACGGAATCGAAATCGGAGGTCCGAAAGTCCTCCAACGATGAAAACCGCAGAAAATTCTGTATGTTGTCCGTCACAATCGCGACCTTTTTTTTATGTTTTATTGTTGGAATCGTTTTGGTCATAACGTTTGATCCGGAAGTCCAAATCGAGTGTCATTTGAAGCGTTGGATAGCTGAAACAGAAGACTATAACTTTGTTTCAGGAATAAAATAATTTTGGAGATTATTTCGTGGACGTTTTTGGGGTTGAAGAAGATGAAAATTATGTTGGAAAATTTAGAAAAACAACAACTTTTTAGTAACGCCTTCGTGCACGGTTTTATTCATAACTTTCAACTCGTGAATCATTTTGGGTTGAGGTTTAAAGCATTAGAAAGGTGACTCTAATAGATATTATGTGAATGGTGTATTTGTTATGAATGTTAAGATGGTAGAGATGATCTTAATTGCATATTATGTGAATGGTGTATTTGTTATGAATGTGTATATGTACCATTGGTGGATTGTGAATAATATATTGTTATGAATGTGTATATGTACCTTTGTTGGATTGTGAATGATATATTGTTATGAATGTGTATATGTACCATTGGTGGATTGTGAATGATATATTGTTATGAATGTGTATATGTACCATTGGTGGATAATTCATAGAGTTGAATTATGGCGATATGTTGAATGTTAAGATGGTAGAGATGATCTTAATTGCATATGTGTTGGTATTTGTACATTCATTCATGGCATGGTCGGCTTCATGGTGGAAGCGGTGAAATTGTGCGTTCACATGGTATTAGACGTTGATCCTTAATTGGAAATAGGCGTAGAAGACGTTGATCCTTAATTGTAAATAGGTGTGGTAAATAGACGTTGATCCTTAATTGGAAATAGGCGTAGCAGACGTTGATCCTTAATTGGAAATAGGCGTGGTAAATAGACGTTGATCCTTAATTGGAAATAGGAGTAGCAGACGTTGATCCTTAATTGGAAATAGGCGTGGTAAGTAGACGTTGATCCTTAATTGGAAATAGACGTGGTGGCTTGGATTCTAGATATTGAATCGGAAAGCGGTGAAACATTGGGTTCACATTGGTACCACATGCATAGAGTCACATGTCTTGCATTGAGTCACATTAGAGTTATGTGATAATTGAGTGTTTGCATTGATGTGATTGTGATGTGTGTATGAGATATGGTAATTGAATTTGATGATGTTTGGATACATAACTTGACTGAATATGTGATTATGTGATAATGTAGCTATGTGTATATTTGAGAATATAATATTGGATTTGAATATTATACTCCTTGAGTTTTTATGTGTGCTTGAAACATGTGAAATAAATGTTGGTTAATATTATTTACATGGTTATATGAAGTGTGATGAATTCCTTTAAGTGTTGATTTAATCATTGTGCTTGATTAATACTTCTTCATAATGATTTGAATTCTCACCCTTTCTGTTTGAATGTTACCTTTACATGGGTATCGTGCAGATACTCAGGAGTAGTATCGCTGAAGTAAGTGGAAGGTAGCTCATTCGAGGTTTAGCCAGAGAGCTTCCGTATTCTAGTTTGGAGACTAAGTAGTGAGTCAATGCTCTGGTCATGTAACACTGGGTAGATTAGTAGTATTGAACTCGTACCCTAATTGGATATGGCTTTAGTTTATCTTGAGGAGATTATTGAGAGATGACCATGGTATGGGACATGGATCATTTTATGAAATGCATGAGTATTCATTATTTTCCGTTGCGAACGCATATTCTTGAATATTCATGATAATTGAAATGTGTTATTTTAAATGACCAGGTGTATTGTACATTGATGATGAATGATGTTGGTTTTTAAAAGCTTTTAGTTTTGAAAACGTCGATGTGACGCCCTTTTAGTTATATGCGTGCCTATTTACTCTGATTATATGTTAAGTATTTTGGGGGTAGAAAAAGGGTGTTACACTCTTCATCTTCTCCCACTTATTAAATTTCAAAATCTCTCCCCCTTTTTTTCAAAAATTTTCTTTGCTTATGATTTCAAACTTAGACATGTTTCAAGATTAGAAACTTTGGCCTTTTGCCAATGAATTTGCAAACTTTTTTCTTAAATCAAATTTGTAAATAAATTTAATCATATTGGCTTAAAATTTCAAAAGACAAAAAGAACTAACACTCATTCAAACTTTTGGGCCCTTTGTGCCCCTTTTCACATAACTTTTGATTCAAAAGCAATTCACTCATTTTGAAATTATTACCACGAACTACAAGGTTTTGATCCCTCATTTTTATGTTGGTACGTAGGCACATGACTGAAGGTCTTGTCAAACATAAAAATATAATCAATGAATTCTTTTCTCATCCCCACACTCTATTTTTCTCAAACATCTTTTATACCAAATACACTTACTCACATAAGAAATGGATCCCTAGGAGTACCTATGACACATTGGGTGCTAACACCTTCTCTCTGTGTAACCAACCCCCTTACCTGTAATCTTTGGCATTTTATTAGTTTTGATTTGAAAACTTTTTATCTTTGGGTCTTGTTCGTACTTTTCGCTTTTCCTTTAGAAACAATAAAAGCGCGGTGGCGACTCTGGTTTTATTGACGTTAAGCTTATCCATAGCTTGATGGTCATGAATTTACCGCTACAGTGACTCTGTTTGAACATTTTTTTCCGTGAATGTGTGATGCATTTTACGAAGGATCGTATTTTTCGAGGTACGACATATATGTACCGCATGCTTCAGATGCAGGTTCAGTTGCATCCACCTGGCTCTTCTGATAGTAATGATTGATCCAGATTCTTCATTCCTTTCTCACATTTTTGTCAATACATTGAGGGTAATTTCCCGCTTTCTTTAGATTTAGATTTATCTTCTTTTTAGTTAATTTACTTTCTTTCTAGATTAGGATTTCCGAGCTTTCTAGTTTAGAAATATTTATTTTTATTGGTAATTAGTGTTATCGAGTCATTACATGTGTTATTGAGTCATTTATGCGTGTGTTTCTATTACGTTATTGATTTCCCTAAATTTTTGAACCCACCATTTTTTTGAAATGCCCTAGGCTTCATAAATAATTACGGGACTACCATGTGTGTGACATTAGTATAGATAATTAAGGGCCTTAATGTGGCTGTCTCGAATAAAAGAGGATAAAACAAATAGGAGAGGTATACTATGAAACAACAACATGATTTGAACTGGTATCCATAGGAGGGAGACTTTTGTCCATAAAATATGGTTAATGTTGCTACAATATCCGTAATATCCCATATTCCTTTAAATGCACAATTAGTTGTCAGTTGAGATTAATTGAGTTCATGTGTACTCTATCTTTTGTCAGTTGGAACAATTAGAGCTCCTATGTGCTCTAAGTGTTATCAATTGGGACCAATAGAGTAACCAGTGAACTTTGAAAAGATTAATTAGTAATAAAAGGGACAGACCAATATTAACAAGTACAAGAGAGGACATTTTGGTAACATTAGTAATTGATCCATTGGTACTAGAAGACAAAATATCACTTGGGATATTTTATGTCACTATTTAATATTATATAGTATATGTATGTGTGTGGTGGATAAGAAAAGTAGAGGTTGGTAAGAAAAGAGGATAAGAATAGAAGAAGAGAGAAGGAGAGTTATCAGGAAAAGGAGAAGAAAAGAAAAGAAAGAGAAAGAGGAAAGAAGAGCTTGGAGGAAAAAGAAGAAAACCCATGGAGGATCATCATCTTCCCCAACTACATCTCATCTTCTTCTCACCATATTTATCTTCATCTTTATCTTCAAGGTGAGTTCTAGTTAGAACTTCCATGGAATAAAACTAGGGTTTATGACGAAATCAAATGATAGTTGGTAATGATCCATGATATGTGTTCTATCTTAGTCATGAAAGCTTAATGAGTGAATGATTCACCCATGTTTTCTATGATTGTGGGGTTCTACCTATGGTTGAATGTTGTTGTTGTTATCATGGTTTTATGTTTCATAAGCTTGTAGAAGCATGAAGTGTAAAGGTGTTGTTTCTTGTCTTCATGATGTTCATGTTGGTTGGGTTGTTAGAATGATTTAGAGATGGTTAGGGTTGGAATAAAGGGAGTTAAGAGATGAATTTGTGAAGAAAATTGAAGAACCTGGATGAACTTTTTGTTGTGAAGAAGTGAAGTTTTGCAGGAACCAATCGATTGGTTTAGTGAAATTTTTGAGAGAAATTCACATTCAATCGATTGAGAAAATTATTTTATTAATGAATATGAAAACAAAAAAGAAGTTTCAGAGCTACTGCTCCTCAGTTAGAGAAAACAATTCTCTCACTGCCTAAACCCTAATATGAAAAACAAAAAATAATAGCATACCTAGCTACTGCCCCATACACTCCTATTTATACGGGGAATACTAAACTAACTCCTAATTATTTGGAAATACTAACAAACTAACTGAGACTCCTATTTATTTGGAGAATACTAATTAACTGGGCCTTTCTTATTCTTCCTCGCATATACCCTCCACTGTTTAGGCCCAAAATTATCTTTGTTAACTAACACATCCCCATCATCACTTGTGGGCTCCGATTCATTCCTATCATCACCCCCACCTACAACATTCGCCTTGTCCTCAAGGCGCAGATCAGGGAATTGACTCTTCAATAACAGTTCCTCTTCCTTCATACGGATTTGATGATAACCAGATTTAAGATCGAGCTTAGAGAAATAACTACAACCATGTAACTCATCTAACAATTCATCTACAACAGGAATAGGGTACTTGTCTTGAATTGTTACCTTGTTGAGTTCCCGATAATCTACACACATCCGCCAAGATTGATCCTTCTTCTTGACCAAAATGACGGGACTAGAGAAAGCGTTGGTGCTGTTTCTCACCACCCCTTGTTGCATTAGGCTCTGAATTTGTTTTTCAATTTCATCCTTGTGTTAATGAGGATATCTATAAGGCCGCACACTTACCGGACCAGCACCATGTAAAAGTTCAATTGAATGGCTAGTGTTTCTTGGCGGAGGAAGACCCTGAATTTCTTTAAACACAATAACAAGACGATCCAACAATCCTCCAAACTCCTTAGTCTGATGATCAGAGACACGTGACACTGGTGATCCTAGCACCTCCATCAAGGTAGGCCATTCATAACCTACTATCATTCGAGAAGGAGTGATAATGCTTTGGAATGTAGCCATCTTATCATCTACAGCTTGACCAAGTAATTTCACCATACTGCCCTTATGGTTGAAACCATAGACATTTCTTTCCAATCCATGGTCACCTTCCCCAAAGTTTCTAGCCACACAACTCCCAAAATCAAATCCAAAGTATTTTGTGAGTACGAAGTTCCAACCAATCGATTGGTCCTTCCAATCAATCGATTTGTTTAGTGAAATTTTTGAGAGAAATTCACATTTAATCGATTGATTTATTTGATCAATCTATTGACATGAATTAATTATTTGATGAATTAAAATATGTCATCCATGGGGTTCAAACTGGGGACCTCCTTGGTATGGTACAAGCCTTACCACTAGGGCAAGGATGTTGTTGTTGAATACTTATGCAATGAATAAATGTTAATCTAAATCTTGACTAAGATATATTAATGAATTAATTGAGGGTTATAACTCTGTTTTGGACATGGACGGATGCGTTAGAAAGATAACGTAAAGGGGATATTATTATGGTTCCATGTTATAAAATATTATGGGATTTATAAATGCTATGAATTATATTATGATAAAAGTTAAATATTGTTGTTGTGTTGAAGGTGAAATAACATGATTAAAAACCTTACAAAGATGAGTGCGGAAACCTAGGAGAATAACTTGATTAATAACTTAGAAAGATAATCTAGGTTATGGAAATGAGTATACGGTGATGCTTGGATGCAACGGTACCTAGGTGTGTATCCTGGACGAGTATTCACTTGGGAAGTGAATCAATATGCTTTGTATGGAACATGTGTGATTTATCTATGAGAATGAATCATGTTATGATGCCATGAGAATTAATATGATGTCATGAGAATCGTTTGATATATTTGGTGAGGAACATTTGTTCCAAAAGTCCTATTTTGGTGAGGAGCATTGCTCCGAAAGCCCTATTGGTTATTGAGAATTAATCACGTATTCGGAATTAGTTATGATTGTGCACATACCACTTCAAGGCTATGCAAAGCGGTAAGTGGGGATATGGCACCAATGATTCGCGCCTCAATTGGGTTTGAGTCCCAACCATGACAGACATCGGGGAAAGGTGGACACCTAAGTGGGTTAGAGTCTCATATGGTGAAAGATACTCAACGTGGGTTCGAGTCCCATACGAGTGATGGTTCTTAAAAGTGGTTTCGAGTCCCATATGGTGAAAGATGCTCAACATGGGTTCGAGTCCCATACGAGCGATGGTTCTTAAAAGTGGGTTCGAGTCCCATATGGTGAAAAACACTCAACGTGGATTCGAGTCCCATACGAGTGATGGTTATTAAAAGTGGGTTCGAGTCCCATACGAGTGATGGTTCTTAAAAGTGGGTTCGAGTCCCATAGGGGAACCTGATATCCACCTTGAAAGTCGAATCATAATGACATGTGTGAACCAAGCCTTGGCCTAGACGTAGGTCCGGTTGGGGATCGATGTTGCGTGAATCCGAATAGTGATTTGTTGAGTTATTTGAACTCAAGTGACATGTTTCTATAAATTGTGTTTATCCCTCTATTACTCAAGTCCTAGTTATAAGGTGCGAGTGATGCACAAATAACGGAAGGTGAATACTTGAGTTAGAATCGAGTAGGAACCCTGTAGAGCCGAGTGGACCCATATGATAGGAGGACTCACTGTGATTATTATCTCATCCCATCATTGTTGTTATTTTTCAGGTAATCCTTGCAGGTTGAATATAAGAGAAGTTGTTTATGGATGTTTCAAGGGATGCTGTTTATCATGATCTTCCGCCGTGGAGTTGTGTGCAAAGAAGATATTGCACATAGTTCTTAGATTTTTATTGTTTAGGCACTATTGTATAACATGTTCCATTGATGTTTTTAGTTTGGACATGTGTATATATTGATGCCATTAGGCACTTATGTTGTGACAGTACCAAAATTTAACACCTGTATGATATTATTCTAGATATATATTATACGGGTTGTTACAATATCCTTGGTGTTAACACTAGTAACTATCGAATTAACTTTAGCCAATCTGAATTTGTGCCCATGTATGAGTATTTGTGTTGATATGATTTCTTAAGTCCTTTGATATCTAAGTTGCAGCATTTCAATGTCTTTACATGCTAGCTAAGTTGCTTGAGGATAAATACCGATTCAAGTGTGGGGGAGTTTGAAAACATGAAAACATATCGTATATTTTGAATCGATTTGCATGTGTTTTAATGTTGATCATATGTCTTTTTATAGTGTTATATTGGTATTTTATTTCTATTTCAGGTATCTGTCAAGTGGAGCCCTCTGAGCGTCAAAATGATGAAAAATGGCAAAAACAGAAGAAAAAAAGCAGGACCTGACCGTCATGATGGGTAAGTCCCAGGCATGATGGGCATCACTGTCATATCCCTATTTTGTTCCTACCCTTTCTCTTGTCACCTGGCTATAGGAAATAGATTTTCATATGATGCAAAGATGAAAGGTCCCTAAGATATGGGGCCAGTTTGTTTTAGCTTTGAAAAAATGGATTTTTTCTTTGTATTTTTGAAAATGGATTTTACAAAAATATTACAAGTTTTTCTAATTTTTTTTTATAAATTAAAAGATTGAATTGTTCATTGTATAACATAAATAGACATTATTGAAGATCAAAACTTAGTCAAAATCACAATTTTTTAAAAAAATTGTATCTCAAAAATGATTTTTAAAAAAAGCTATTTGAAATAGCTTCAAAATTAAGTGATTTTTTGAAATTTTGATATCCAAAAAAAGTTTCGATAAAATGATAAAATACCTAAAATAACATTTTAAGAATAACTATTTAAACAAAAAATTTATTTGAAACTTTTATGAAAAGTTTCTTTGTAATTTTTTTTACACTAAAATATATAACACTATAAAAATCATTTTTAAAAAAAACCAAAATAAACGGGCCCATGGTCTCATTCATTATTCATTATAGTTTTTATCACATTTCATTACAATCATGCATCATCTCATGTTCGTTTAAGTCAAAGTCAATATAAAAGATTGAAAGTCAATAGTTGATTTTGAGAACCATTTTACTAATTTTGCTTCATTTTATCCATTATCACATCGTTCATCATTTTCGTCAATAAAAGGGTTAAAGTCAACTTTAGACCAATAAAAAATAAACTAAAATAATATTTCAATTTTGCAGACAAGCGAGTTGAAGCAATTTTCAATCGCACATAAAATCAACGGGCAACATTTTTTAGGTTTAGGCCAACAACAATATTTTTTACTAAACTCCAACACACATAAGTTAGTTTGATACGTTGATTTAATTTTTTTCACATTCTCCCACATTCATATTTTATTCAGTTTGAGCCTTTTCATCAGAGTATTTTTAATTGCAATAATTGATCTATGACTGTCTGTTTTACTAAACTATGTTACACCTAGTTTAATTTAGTGTAGCGATGTTTTCGTTACCTTTAGGTTTATTGACTAAACCAAAAGTCAACATACAATTCGAGTCGCCACCGCACTTTTATTTGTCCAAAGGAAAGGCTAAAAAGCGAACAAAAGCCAAGTAAGAAGTTTTTCAAATAAAAAACTAATAAAAATGTCAGAGATCTAGGTAAGGGGGTTGGTTATGAAAAGGGAAGGTTTTACACACCCACAACATCCTTAGTACTCTAAGGGAACCCTTTTTGCAAATATGTGTTATAGGTTGGTATTTGTGAAAATATTTGAACAAAAGATTGGAGGGATGAGAAGAGAATAGGTCATATTTACAAGTTTTGTTGTTTGAATGGATGAACCCATTGCCTACGTACCATCACAAAGGAGGATCAAAACCTCGTAGTTCGGGGTAAAAATCTCAAAGATTGGTGAATTGATTTGATCAAAAGCATTAAGGTCTTTTGTTATCAAAGGGAGAAAACTCAACCTAAACCAACAATCCACCATGTGAGGAACGCTTCAACATGCTAGTGAGGGGTTAACCCTATAATAAGCATGGAAGACTTATAATCCAACACTAAGGATGAGGTGAGATTTACATCAACCATTATGATAACTCAAACCTATGACTAATGTTTCTGAAAGGTTTTAACAAGTGGCCATTGGAACCATAAAACAACTTGAGATGGGTTATATTTACAAGTTAGATTTATTTACAAAATGAAGTCAAAGTCGGTTTAAAGTTTATTTACAATGAGTATTTATGAAAAGAGTTTTGAAAAGTCAAAGGCTTAAGGCCTAGGTTTCTAATTTGAAAAAAATTCAAAGTTTTGAAAATAATTTTTGGCTTGGTTAGAGTGGGGAGAAGAGATAAGGGCTATTCCTAAAGCATACAAAGATAAGAGGGGAGAAGAGATGACCCTTGAAGTTCCTTTTCTTGGAGTCATAGAGATGACTCAAGATGCTCATTTCCTTTGGATTTAGCACACAAACAACCAATAAATAATTGAATTCAAGCTCCTAGGATCTCCATTTGGCTTGACTCTTAACTTGGCTACTCATGACAATGGTCCTCTTTTCACAATCTTAAGATGAGGTCCCTATCACACAAAGGCAAACATCAAAAAGCTCACAACATAATAAAGGGAATGGACAAAGAATAAGTTTGAGGAGAAGTCCTTTGAGGTCAACTTGGAGTTTTAGCATTCTAAAGGCATGAGGTCTAGTTGCACTTCAATATATTTTGCATTCTAAAGGCATGAGACCTAGTTGCTCTTGAACTCCTTTAAGCATGGGTAAATTCTAATTCTAAGTCCTTTCTTCTTTTGCATTTTGGGTTCACATCAAAACAAACACAAAACAACACAAAATAGCAATATATTTATATACAATAATGGACTCAAATGAGTAAAAGAAAAATGACATAAACATAAAATATGTGCTCAAGTGAGCAAAGATGAAAATCAAGATGAAGAATGGGTAAGAAATAAATGACATTGAAAGTAAATGACAAGAATTTAAAATCTCAAATTAAAGTTAGTAATTAGTAGAGTTATGTTAGCTTGTCATAAGACAATATAGCGCTATGTTAAGCAATCGTAAGTGGACTAATGTAGTAGTCACACCTATCTGAGGCCGGTCAATAAGAATATAGGCAAAGAACACAAGTTAGAGATCATGACTAGTAAGCCAAGCTCCATAAACTTTCCATGCCAAACAAAAGGGAAAGGGCCTTGTATTGACTTTTGGTTATTTGCTTGACCAAAAAGTAACCTATCTTTGACACAAAATAACTCACTAGATCATGGATCAAGTTGAGTTTGGTTTGGATCAAAGAAGATTAAACTTCTATTTGTCAAGATCAACCTCAAGACTTTAACTCATTGGACATTGAGTGAAAGAAAGGGATGAAGATGAAAGGGAATGGGAGTATGAAGATAGCAACCAATCCCAATTGCTCAAGGGATAACTCATCCTTGATCAAATTCATTCATCTTTCTAGGTGATGATCCTTAAGGACTTTCAAACCACAAGATTCAATGAATTTGATCAAAGTTGAATCAATTCAACCTCAATCAACACCAAACAGAAGAGAAATGAATGTAACAAGTCAAGAAGTCCATGATATTTTTTTGGTATTTTTTGCATTAAAAGAAAATTCAAATAAAAAATAAACAAACAAAGTTGAACCTCAAATTCAATTGAAAACAACTTCAATGAGTCCAATTAAATTTTCATAGGTTCAACATAGTCAATCAAACTTTGAATAATTTTCTCACAAATTTTTGAAGTCAGAAAGTAATTAAAATCAATTAAAAACAACCAAAAATAGCATACTATGAATTAAAATCTCAAATAATCTCAAAACAAACAAGAAGTTGTTGAGACTATTTTTCATTGACTTATCATGATCCATAGATGCTATGAAAATATTTTTTGTATTTTGTAAAAGTCAACAAGTATTTTAAAATGAATTAAAATCATTAAAAACCAAGTAATTCATAAAAAATATCAAATGAAGTCACAAAAATAATTAAAAATCATAATATGAAACTAGATTTTTCAAGAATTTTTTGGAGTTGGTCTCATATTTTTCTGACTTCAAATGAATTTTTAATGAATTAATGAAAATGAAATGAATTAACAGAAAATAAAAATAAAAATGAAATAAGCGAAAAAGCCTGAGCCATTAGATCCACTTCATTAATTGACGTGGCACTAATGCATGGTTTAGATCTGATGACACACGCTGCACCTGAGTCAACCGCGCCACACAAAGAATTAAATGAAGTAATTGAAACGGATGCACACGATTAGATTGTGGAAGGGAGATCCAAGGGCCAGGAGCAAGCACATGTGGTGGTGGTGGTGGAAACCACCGTCTTCTCCGGCCAGACACACAAACTCCGGCCAAATTTGCAGAGAAATGAAACTTAATGAAAATGAAAAACAAGGCCATGGAAATAAAGCTCTTGTGATGTAGATCATCACTGTACCAATGGATTTCTTTCAATCTTCCTATATTGAGAGAAAGATGAAGGAGAAAATCATGGTGCCACACGGATTGTTCACGAAATGGCAAATTAAAAGCATCAACAGCTTGCCTCAAGTATGAGGACTTCAGAGAACCACAGAAACACAAGAATGCTACATTGAGTTAGGAGTTTCAGATCCAAAAAGTTTGAGTTTATACCTTTGAATTGATGAACTTCTGGCCACGAATTCTCCAAGATCTTTGCTCCTTCTTGATCTATGAATGTAATGGAAGTGATTGGCTAAGGAATCTGGCTTTAAAACTCAGCTAATGATACTGAATTTCAAGCTCGAAAATCTGAAAAAAAACTTAGTGATTCCTTTGGTGAGGGCTATGGTTTCAGTGCAGCAACATATGGGATCTCCAAAAGGTTCTGAAATGAAGCTCATGAGGTGTTTATTTATAGCTGAATGTGGCTGATCACGCACTTTGCTCTTGTGCATGAGATTTGAATTTCGGATTGCATGGTCCTTTATGGACGTGTGGAAGGCCCATGAATGGCTGCAGCAACTTGCTGAGTTCACATGAAAGGCATTTGGACGTGCACACGAAGTGGGAAATGCTTGCGTACCAAGTTATAGCATAAAAATACCAAAATGCACATAAATGAAAAGAATTTCGAAACTCACAAATGGTAGACCACAATGACTATTGTAAGTAATGGTTGGAAAGCTCTTGAGATAAGGAACAAAAGTCATGTTGGGAAAAAAATCATTTGGCATGTGAAAATTGATCAAAACTGGCTGGGAAAATTCAAGTACAAAACATGTTCAAATCATTTTGAAAAAGTTATCCAAAAGTGAGCTTAATTAAACCCCTCTGTCCTCATGATAAAAGCTTCAAATGAAAAAAGATCCAACATAAAAGTTGTAGATAGTTTCAAGATGGTAAATCTAGACTCAAAATTTTTATTATTTGGATTTTTTATGACAAAGTTATGGGCATTTGAAGTTGGGTACTTTTTCAAATTCAATGAATTAGGTCCATAATGAGCTATAATGTTTTGTATTATAACATGTATTTACTTTAAGATTATGAAATTTTGTCCAACATAACATTTGAATTAGACATCTTAATATTTCCAATTCCTTTTGTCTCACCTCAAAATCATAAAAATTAAGGAAGTTATGCCCTTGGTAAGTTAACCCAAAATTAGGGTTTCAGTCAAAATGACCTATAATGTTCTGAAATGAATGATGACCTTAAAAGTTTCAAATGGATTTTTGATTAACATGAAAGTTGTTCATATGGTTCTTAGGAACATATTTTCTCTTTCGGTCATCTTCATTTGACAAGCTCATCAAAAATTATATCTTATTGAACCTCAGCTTAGTCAGATGACTTGACTGGTCAACTTTTCAAGGTCAAACTTCCAATCTTGATGAATAAATGATTAAGGGGCCTCAAATAGTCTCATATATGCATAAAATGATAAATTAAAGAACTTCCCTTGATTAAATTTGATCATAGGTTGAGATTGCTTCATGGGCAAGGCACAGGCAAAGCACAGTGAAATTAGGGGTTCCTTGGGAAACAATCTTCAAGACCATTGGGTTATCTTGATCAAATTGGCAAATTGAGATACTTGGGAGACATATATGATGATTAGGAACTTTGTGGACCATTGTCATACTTTTTCTCATCTTCATCTAGCCATTGATTTGGGCTTAGGAGCCTTCTAGGAGCATTGTGGAGCACATGATCACTTGAGCTTCAAAAACAAAAGAGTTAGTGACATATTTTTGTGCTTTTGGTTAGTAATTAAATAAGAAAAACAATAATATACAATACAAACATGCTTGGTGATCTCAAAACACTCAAACAAGTCCCAACCCTAAGGTTAAGGAGCCAAACATGCTATGATCCTTGAGGCAATGCACTTGTGCAATAACATGACGCCATGAGGGATCTTAGGGTCAAAATTAGGGTCTTACATTTAGTGTGCTATTTTGTTTGTTTTTTTTTACATTTTGTGTGTGCGTTCACATCTTATTTGATTATGTTCCTCTTTATTCGTTTTTCTTTTAATCCAAATGCTTAAAAACACACAAAAAAATAGATTCATTTTGTTTAGTCACTAATGTTTTCATTTATTTTATTTTATTTTTTATCTTATTAATTTGCAAGTGAATACACTAATTGATAAAACATAATAAAAAATGAAAGTATCTCATTCATTCCACTCATTCTCTTTCTCTCTCACGAATGAACAAACTTTGGCAACAAGTTTTCAAAATTCTCCCCTCATTTCCACTCACTCCACTACCTCACTACCATTTTACAAATCATTCTAACAATGTAAATGTACCACTCATTGTTATTATATTAAATCCTCACACACTTATCATATTGATCCTAGCCTAATCTTACATTATAAAAAGAGAGGAAGAATTTGAGATGAGGAAGCAACAATCACAAAGAAAAAACCAGCCACCATATACACAAGAAAATCACACTAAAATATCTCTTCCTCACCATTCAAACTCTTCATCAACCTCAAACTTACTTCATATTTTGTTTGTACCTACCATAAACCTCCCATCACCTTTCCAACTTCACCTTCCTCCATACTACATTATTCAACCTTAGAACATCATTCATCTTCACCATTAACCAACCTTTCTTCATTACCTTACCAAACACTAACCCCAACCTTCCTTTAACACAACAAAACCACACAAAAAAAACAACCACACCATAAACACACAAAGGATAAGAAAGAATATGAGTCAAGAAATCATTTCAAAATTTGAATGAAAGTTCTTCAGATTTAATACGATTTAATAAGAAGAACAAGAAGAAAGTAACTTCGACGAGTCACCCTCTACTACTGAATTAACTGACCACCACATGTTTCCTCTTCAAGTCGTGACCCTAAACGAACAATCACCATAGATCGTGAGAAGCTCCTCCTTACCGACATCTTTGCCACCACGTGTAGCGCTCTTCCATCTCTTTGTCGTGCTTTCTGATCCGCTGCCACTTTTCCATGCTTCCTTTTCCATTTTTGTTGTGCTTGGTTAACGATGTTTTTTTTATGCTTTCTATTTTGAATGTTTATCATTGAGTTTGATTGTTGAGATAGATACGAGAGCCATGGAGTTTGAACTTTTCTTTTGTTTTTCTGAAAAATCAAACAAAGAGAGAACAAAGAGAACAGGGAGGAAAGTTGAATCTGACTCTATTATTGTTTTATTTTATTGTTTTTTCTTTATTATTTAAATAACAATTCCATGTAATAGCATCATAGTGGACAAATTAAAATAAAATGGTGGGATCCTGTGCATGTTCCCCCATTAGGTCTACCCTGGATCCTCACTTTATGACCACAAGATCCTGATTATGTGGCTCAAATTCGTTGGATCTCAACTTGGATCTAGACCATTTTATTCATCTAATGATCAATTTGTTATCCAACTTATTTTAATTCTTTTTAGTTGTTTTTACTAATGAGCCTAACTAAAAAAAGGGCATTCATTTTTTTTCCTGGTTCACACCCTTGCTTATTAGCACTCCCTCTACTTTTGTTTGTTTTTTTATTACTTTGTTTCATATTGGGCCTTAAGCCTATTTAGACTTTTTCTTTGTTTCACACCTTCTATTGATATTGCATTCCTTCCCTCTAATTTTTTAATGTTTTTTTTATTGTTTTTATTAGTTGATTGTTTATTTGATAATTGTTATTTCAAAAGCATAAGAAACCATTAAAATTAATCTTTCTAAAAACTCAAAAAAAAACTCGATCAACATCAAGTAATTTTCGAAACATTTCATCATTCTTTCATTTAATTTCAAAACCATCTCATTTTCAAATCAAAAACAATTTCATAATCAAATCATTTTGCCAACCTTCCATTCAATTTTACAACCACTTCGCATCGAATAAAAAACCTTTTCAAATGAATTTCATACAACACAAATCAAACACTTGATCAACATCAAGTCCTTTTCAAATCAAACCAATCCTAGTCTCGAATACTTGGGGTGATGATGAATGATTGATATAGTTAGAATAGTTCTTTATGAAATGCACAAGTGATAGTATGATTAGATGATAAGAATGAAAAGGTTATCTCTCTCTCTATATAAATTATGTCCAATCGATTGGAAGGGTATGTCCATCGATTGACAGTTTTGAATCATGTGATTTATCCATCGCATATGACCGTTGCATGTATTGCTTTTTCAATTATCCATTGTGAGTAGCTCCAACATTCAAATTTCTAATTTTTTAGATGTTCCAATCGATTGGATCATAGTGCCAATCAATTGGCTGACACATTTTTCGCATATTTTGTTTTGGGCTTGTGTGTTGCAATCCTGTTTGGCCTTATTTGCACCCCCTTTCTAAAGAACACTTGGAAACTCATAATTTGGTTAGTAAAAAAATATTTACAGAGATAAGGAAAATTAAATTAATTATTTTAAAGGATTAATCAGAGTTGTCTGATTAATTTAGCCTTAAAATAATGTATACCTCTTTTATCAATAATTATTGATAAACACTTCCCTAAAAGAGAAATAACAAGCATATTATGGTGTGTCTTTCCCTACACATTATTGGATGCGAGAGTTGGTATAAACAACGAGATTAATGAGTCCATTACAGACATGTCCACTCAACTGATTACTAAGGATCGTAAATCTTGAGATATTCTCAATAACATTTGATTTGATCCTTGTAATTGATATTTTCCATCACCATAGATTAGAGACTTAATATATATTGCATACTTAGAAGTATAATTTTTCTTTTCACGTCTCCATTAATAATCGCTAAAGTTTTGAGCTAGAAAGCCTACCTATAAAACACTAAGGTTTCACCATGCCCACATCTTCTCACTATGCTAAATAAGGGAAAAGAGGGCGCTTATTTTGGCCTATAACAGCGCTTTTAAGCGCCCTCTAAAGTGGCGCTGGCATAGGTAAAGACAGCGCTTTGTTTTCCTGGAGAAAGCGCTGTCTAAAGTGGCCCTTTAAGGGCCACATTATAGTGCGCTTTCAGAAAAAAGCGCCCTCTGGAGTGGTCCATAAAGGGACACCTTAGAGGGTGCTTTCTGGAAAAAGCGCCCTCTAAAGTTGTCAATGTAAAGTGTTTAGAGGGCGCTTTCTGGAAAAAGCGTCCTCTAAAGTTGTCAATGTAAAGTGTTTAGAGGGCGCTTTCTGGACAAAGCGCCCTCTAAAGTTGTCAATGTAAAATGTTTAGAGGGCGCTTCCTACAGAAAGTGCCCTCTAAAGTGTTAGTTATTTTAAAAAAATTTGTTTGAAAAACAGTGGATATTTAATTGGTAACCTGTTCGCATGCTGCAAAAGTGTAAAATTCATATTGATTTCATCCTTTAATCCAATGTTATACACCATTAATCCATTGATATATACAACATGAATCCATTTATATACAACATTAATCCTCCATATATACAACATTAATATATGATTCTTTGATCAACAATATACAACAACATATTCATGATTTAGTAAAAGTACAACAACAATATACAACATATATACAACAACAGCATACAACAACAACATTCCATACATATATGTACAACAATATACAACCTAGCTATATGATTCTTTGATCAACAATGAATTGACACAATTCATCCTTCATTTCATCCAAATGAGCTCTTGAGTAAGATTTGTATTCCTCAAAGTACTACAATTAAGAGAATAAAACATATTCATGATTTAGTAACAAATTAGATGAAATATCCGATAATATTAAAATAAACCCTAAGTTATTATTCCATACCATTTTTGGGATGTCTATACGATTCAACGCAATGATATCTCTCATAAATCTCAATACAAAAAATCCGCAATCGACCGAATTATTTTGCTGAGGACACTACACAGAAAAACAAACAATATATATATAGTTAATTTCTTACAAACACTATTATAAGCAAAAAAACAAACACTATTATAAGCAAAAATAAGATACTTAATATATACCTGAACTCTGATCCTGGTAATGTCCTTCCTATTGCGATAATTCTTTTTCGATCTAAATTTTATTATTGCCCTAACAAAATAAAAACGTATATTGAGATCAATCTGACAGACATAATTAAATATACAAATACACACGAATATTTAGGGGAATTTCACTTACGCGTCAACCGTCTTCTTCATACTCGGATATTTACTCCAATCACCCGATAACGAATCGAGATAATACACTATTAGTCTCGAAAGATCCATAGCAACCAACACCCAGTGACCACTGTAAAATAAAACAAAAATTTAGATGAATGAAAACTTTCTACGTAAAAGATATACATAGATTAGAATGAAATTATTAGAAAGAAAATCTAACCCGTTGCCAGAATTAAACGGTAAAAAATACAAACTGGGTGTAGTATTATCGTCGGCCGCCATGAATCTATCGACTAGATCATTCTTTACGAATGTTGGATTTTTCGTTATTAACGTTGCGTTGATACGGGAAGCAGCAATAAAATTGAAACGGTTACACAATTCAGTTCCCCGCAGCAATGTTACATACATATACCTTAAATAGAAACATAATAAACATTAGACTACTCATTGAAATGTGTAAATAAATTGTTCAACTAAGTAAATTATAGATTGATCGGAGTACCATATGTATGTATGAATGACAGCGATGCCCAATTCGTCGTGTTCAAAAAGTTGTTGCATGTCCTCCTTTGCAATTATTTCGAAATGAGCAGCTCCGAAAACACCTTCGTCAAAATCTATACTACGAATGGCCCCGTGCATAATATCGGACTCATTCACCATTTTCTCAAGACGCATCATAATTTGAGATTTTGTCCCGGACGTCGTTGGAGGAATATCGTTACCAGCTTTTTTCATCTTTCGACTGGGAACCTAAAAATTCATATAAATTAAATCATGACTTTTTGTGATGCAACAGAATCGTTGCGTATATAATTCAATAGGTATATATATTTGTACATCTTTTAGAGATGCAACCGACTCGATGCGTCTTGAAATCCCTTTACCAGCTTTATGCGTGGGTCTTGTAGGAGTCTAACATTACCATGTAATAAGGATTGATTAAATATCATAATTGTAGCTGAATTGAAATGTGAATACTAAAGATTCATAATCATTTAGAACATATATACCTCGGCATCTGGGAAAATTAGATCTGACGGCCATCCAACAAAGGATCCGACTGCTTCTCGCATCAACGTTGTCTCTGAAACAACGTCAGGTAATGGTAGAAGCGCGTCGGTATCTAAAACAAGGTCAACCGAAACTTTCATATATCCCACCGGGAGGGGATTATGGTGAAGTAATTCACCCGAAGTGTTGTGCACTTTTCCCTTGCCAACCATGCGATAAGTTGGTGACGATAGATACAGCTGACAAGGTGAAATGCCCTAAACCAATAATAAATGTTATTGTTAACGTGTATATGTGTCAAGTAAAAAAGTGCTATTTTAATTTCATAATAACATATATAATTACCTCGGGAAATTTCGGTTGACAATTGATACTAGCTCAGTCACTAGTATCTTTTGCCTCGGAGGCGCACCTTTCCTCTCTATACCTTGCACTCTCGTTTTGCAGTTGGAGTACTTGTGCCCTTAACTCCGCCAAGGTCTCCATCACCTCTTTGTTGGTAGGATTTTTTGTTTTTGGTTTTTTATAAAATGACGACGGAGTCACACCAAAACCCTTACCCCTTACACGACCGGAATACTCAGGAACATTTAGTACTCGACTAAGTACGCTGCTGCAATCCTGGACCTCGGTTGAAGGTAAGGTTTGGGATAAAGTCTCCTGAAATATTATTAGAGGAGATTAAAAATGAATTATATGTCGAACAAAATTTTCGATATAATTAAAGAAATAATGTTATATATACTTACACATTCGTCATAAACAGTTTGGACCGCTTCAACGACAGCCCCATCCTTCCCAACCCGAGCAGCCTTCCATAATACGTGCTCCGGAAGAGATGTTGCGTCACTTTTCTCCTCGGCTAGCTACACATTGAATTAGATTATAAGATCATCAATTATAACATATTGTGACAATGTATAAGCTCATAGCATTTGAATATACTCACAATTCTTTGTTGTAACCGTGCATATCCCGTACGCCCTTTTTTGTACGGATACGCGGGTTTTGATGCCCTTTTCCGATTTTTGTCGCTTACTTCCTGGATAAAAAAGTTTAAGGCATATTAGAACCAAGTAACTTAACAATTGTATAATAGCATAATTAATAGACATTACATGGAATTTTTCGTTTCTTCGTTTGGCGACAAAGTTATCCCATTCATCGGCTGAAATAATCTCGGCATACTTCATTGGCCGTTCTGCTTCAACAAATTTTCCTTCCTCATCCTTGAGAAATTTGTTGGACAAAAAGGATCGAAATCCTCAGAGTCTTTTTCCGGCCAATTGAATACAATATTTTTGCCGGCTTTCATCGATGTGAAAGGATCTCTAAAAAACATACACATGGAGTGTGTTATTATAAAGTAATATTATAACAATATATGGTCAACAAATAGTCAACAAAAAAAACATATAACAATATATGGTAAGTACCTGTATCTCCGACCATATTTTTTCTTTGCCAACCTTCAAGTCCGGACTTCTCCAATTATCACATGTAATCGGAATATGTTGTCGAACAAGGAAACCAATGTAACTTGCCAACATTGAACCGTTAGGCTCAATTAGTTGGTCTTCAGCACTCCAATGTACTTCAAATTTTACACCCTTGTCTCTTGCACGAATGATTGACTTCATAACAGTCAATCCTCGTTTGATTTCTTTTTCAACATTGTTACGTGATCCATTCGCGTCATGGGTATCGTCTTGGTTAGCCATTTTATCTGTAATATAGAAATGATTCAATAAGACCCAAGTAAGACAATGATTCAATACGTGAACACATTCATATACCTTCCATTTCTGTCATGTTACAACAATCTAAACTCTTTTTTTTTATCATTATTGAATACAAACTCACACACACCTACTGCATGCAAAAGACCAATGCAAACTTATGGTGTTTGGAACATGAACAAACTTGCATCCATAATCATCAAACTTCCAAGCACAAGCTCAAACACACTTCAAATGATATCAGTTTTCAATCAGAAATAAAAAACTCAGTTTGCCCTAAACAACATTAATCAACATAATGCACAAAATGTAAAACTAAGTTTAGAAAATGCCCTAATCAAACACATGAAGAAAGTGAACGGTAACGATGGAGAAGAGAAATACCTTCAAGGTGACGGTAACGATGGAGAAGAAAGTGAACAGTGACGGTGGACGTGAACGTGAACGCAGCAGCAGAAAAAGGCGACGGAGACGATGACGGTGAGGGAGGGAGAACGAACGGAGGACGAGAGTAATCGCAGTAGAGAGTAATCGCAGTAGAGAGAAAACCCAGTTACGTAAACGAAATAGCTTATAGAGAGGGAAAATAAAGAGACATGCAGTATATGTTATAATTTTAATGTTTACTAAAGGGGACCTTAGAGGGCGCTTTTGTAAAAAAAGCGCCCTCTAAAGGGGGCCTAAGAGGGCGCTTCTGAAAGCGCTCTCTAAGGCTTTCCAAAAGCGCCTTCTAAACTGGAAATGTACATGGACTTAGAGAGCGCTTTTTTAAAAGCGCTCTCTAAGGGTAACCTTAGAGGGCGCTTTCACTAAAGCGCCCTCTATTGTTGTCCCTCCATTTCCTCATTATTTTTTTTTGGCTTCACTTTAGAGGGCGCTTAAAGCGCCCTCTAAAGGGGGCCTAAGAGGGCGCTTCTAAAAGCGCTCTCTAAGGCTTTCCAAAAGCGCCTTATAAACTGGAAATGTACATGGACATAGAGAGCGCTTTTTTAAAAGCGCCCTCTAAGGTTACCCTTAGAGGGCGCTTTCAATAAAGCGTCCTCTATTGGTGTCCCTCCATTTCCTCATTATTTTTTCGCTTCACTTTAGAGTGCGCTTTGTTACAAAAGCGCCCTCTAAAGTGCGCTGTCTATTCCACAAGATCTTGAGCCCATGTGCATTAGTTCCAGAAGATCTAAGGTTGCTACCTTTAGATCTTTTCAGTTTTTCAAAACTAAAAATGCTCTAAATGGCCAACTCTTTTACAATGTGAGCATTTATAAAGTGGACGATTTTTGTGACCTACACCTTTACTATATTTAATATCCTTTTTAAATCCCAGTTCATTCTTATTTAAGTAAGATATTTGACTTGATAGGATCAAGTCAAGCTTATGTTTCCTTTGAATAAGCTTCCCTAGGGTCTCATGTAAATTAATTACTTACCTTTTCATGGAGACACACCTCTCACATGTTTCTTTTGACTTTCTGATCTTAGTTAGTTCTATCTTGAATGTGTCAATAATTCCTTCGAGATATCTTACGAATTCCTTAAGACCTAAGGTGAATTCCCTAAGTTTACTATTTTCTTTCTCTAACTGACCACAAATTCATAGAAGTTATTCATAAGATGGTTTAGTACCAGGAACATTATCTACCTCATATGATGCCCTTAGGAAAACTTCATATTATTCATTGAAATAAGGTTCTTTCATATTTCTCCCGGAGGCTTACGTATCTCATCGTCTTCTATGTTCGAATATTGAAGAAACTTCTTCTTCTTCACAGTTTCTTGAACAAGAGGTTCCTTCGTTTGAATCTTCTGAAGATCGTTCAACTACTGAATATGTTCTTCCGAAGGATTCTATCGGAGTTGTATGATAGGAGTATGATAAAGTTAATGAATCCTCAATTTTTGTTTATTCATATTTGAATAATTGAACTAGTTCGTTCAATTTCTCTACAATATTCTTTTTTTTTTGGGTTTTCCTGAATTTCATGAAGGCGTCTTTTAATTTAATGATTGGATTAAACTTTCAATTTTTAACTCTTAGACACTGGTTAGTGACGAATATTCCAATATAATTTATAACATTTCAAGCCTTTGAGAAATATATAAAAGTGGTATCTTCATCTTCGACGCCTTGTGTGTTCATATTCTCTTGTTCGATACTTGGAGAGATTTCATATATCATCTTAAGAGTATCCCATATTTTCTTTGAAAATATTTTAGAATTAAAATCAGAGTTTAAAAATATTTTTGAAAGGAGTTTAAGATTAAGCAGTGAAAAAAATAAAATTGCAAAATGTGAAGTGCAAAATTAAAGAACTTAGAGAAACTGAAAAGAAAATATTTATAGCAATTACACCTCATTAAGATGTTGTCCTAATCTCTTAGGATACATTTTTGAATTAAACCAATCGATTGATTAAATGTGCCAATTGATTGGCAATGACAAAATTTTGTCGAGGGCTTTTCAGACAACTTCCAACTCATCTGGCACGACTTCAAGATATTTTTGAAAATATTTTCTTAAGAAAAATCAATTTAAAAAATGTTTTCGTATGTGATTTAGCCACGTACTTTTACGAGAACGTCCTTGTTCTTTACAAAATATTCACAAAGACTAATCGAGGTAAGACTTTATTGTACTTCAAGACTTGTCAAATATTTTCTTTCTTTTTAGACACTTACTTGAGTTTACTTGAAATTAGGCCTGAGTTATATTACATTTGGTTGCCATCATTAAATAGTCAAGTCTTATCAAACCCTAATATTTTGGTTTGTATCTTTACCTATTTAACCGCTTTATATTTGACTTTAGTTGTTATCACTATCCAGGACATGGACATTTTAATAGTTGTCATTATTAAAATCATGTTCTATGACCTGCAAAACAAGATTCACATAAGCAAATAAGTAAACAACAAAGAAGAGCGGAGCAATTCATTCACAAATCATATATGACCGGTACTTCAATGGTTCTACACCAATGAGATTACATATGATGTGCTTTTTCAAGTACAACACCTATCTATATCTAACTATCTCTTAGTCACTTATAGTATAATTTGCTTGAGCTTAATAAATACTATAAATGATCTTCAAGTAGTTTGAATTTATTTGTGAATAATTTAATTGAATGAATTAACAGTTATGATATTAAATTGTTTTGAGTCGAGAACATTCAAAAGGATGCAGTGAAGTACATTGATTTTATGACATGCAAGTATTGATTTTTTGTGGTGCATTGAACTTGATTTGAACAATTTTATTGACGCCTAATTGCAATCTGTCCAAGACTGAGGTAAATTGGTAAGGGTAAAAATATATTTAGAGAATAAATGGTTATCGATAACTGTTGATTCCTTAGGATTGGCAGTAATTTTAGAAAACAAATAATGTAATCATCTCTGTTGTTTTAATATGTTGGGTTGAAGAAATTCAACATCAGGACCAACATGTCATGTACGATGTCACGACATCATGTCTGTGACATCGCACATGTGTAGGAAACTGAATTAATTAATTCAGTATATGTCGTGGGATCAGCAAGGATATCTGGTGAATATCCTAACTCCCATGTGGAGGTCTTGAAGACTAAATCAGAATATATATAGGCTCTAAACATGGAGATATATATGGAGAGAGTTTAGGAACTTGAAGACCTTGTTTGTAGCAGAATTTTTCTGCTGAAGTTGCAACAGCAAAGAACAAGTCTGCTGCAATTTTCTGAAGGCCCAAATCCAGTTGGGTGATTAGGTTATAAATAGCTGATTGTAATCTAGTTTTTGTAAGCCTCTTAGAATGAATTTTTAGGGGTGTGTGTAAGGTAAACCTCCCAATCTGTGGGAAGGTTACCATGTGTTTCTCAGTGGTAAACCCTGAGAGTGTTTGTAACTCGAAGCCTGTAGGCAAGAGTGATTTTGTTCTTGAATGAAGCTGTGAAGCAAGTTCAAGGTGTGGTAACATTACATTGTATTTGTAGTGATAGGAATGGAAACTGGAGGTTTCTATCTAGGAGTTCCTAGGTATAGATTGCATTGGGTAGGGATTAAGTGATGAGTTGTAAACGGGGGAGTTTAACTCTGAATTGATACTACTAATAGTGGATCTTCTTCCGGGCTTGGTAGCCCCCAGATGTAGGTCATGTTGGACTGAACTGGGTTAACAATTTCCTGTGTTTGTTTTCCTTCTGTATGATATAATCATGTCTGCCATAACTAAGCATGTATTCCAGTCTGTTCATCAAGATAATAACAGACCTGATACATAGCCTTCTGTTGGAATGTCAATCAGAATGTTTTGACATTCATCAACAACAGCACATACTGTTTAATAAGCTGATGATTTCAGTTCAGTATGTAGTGAAGTCTGGAGTTCAAAAGCATAACAGACCTGGCCAAAACATCATTGTGAAACTGTCAAACTGGATGTCTTGATAGTTCCTCCAGTAAGCTGATACTGAAGTAGAGACTGGTTAGTCTTTTACAGTACAGCAAATTTAGCACAGTCTGCTTTCAGGAACCAAGCAGACTTAGCATATGGTTCTGGACTTGGATGTCAAACGGAAGGTTGTGATATTCACTCCTGACTGCATATGCTAAATTGTTGGATGGTTAGTTTTTCTGTTTCAGGATTTTTCTCAAGCTATTCTTCAGGAATCCACCAGCTGATCTAAAATCTAGGAAACTAACAACTAAGCTACAATTAATGAACCTGGCAAATAATCTATTTGTTAGCTTCTTAATAAGTGGAGATTAGTTTAACTTGTTACAACCTTTAATTTAGGAAATACAAGTACATGACCAACAAACTAGAACAATGTAACAGATAATGTCCAAAACAGGATTGAGACATCTTGCTGATATCTGTGTAGGAAAACAACAGAAGTGAATGATAAGGTGCACATAACTAGGTGTCCCTCCATTCTAGGATGACATAGAAGGAGAGGTCGTGACACTGTGAAAAGGTGCACATTAGTACAGAGTGTAATAACTGTCTTGCTGTAATAGGTACAATGTTAGATCAGATGTCATGACTTGGAGTAGAACATTTGAATACTGACTACGCCAGAATTTCAATTGGTCTCAGAGCAGGCATCCTGTTCTGTTTCTGGATGAGATCCATGGGTGATACTTTCTGGTATCTTGCAAGGAGTTATGTTAGTACTGATGCTGGAACCTGTGTAAGGTTCTGTAATTCCCTGAATGGTCCCTTGAAGTAGGTGGATGGACTGTTCATGACAGGAATGGTGTGTACCTGTCTCTGGAGGTTGGCAATTGGCCTGTGTGTGGGACAGCGGTGCCTGTACTAAATCACATTCAAACCTGGTATGGTCTTGGAGGCTAATCTGGTGAAGTGTGTGTTCATAGGTTGAGTTGTATTATGATTTCCGCTGCATAATACATGGCAAAACTCAAACTTTGATGTAGTTTCCCCTCATGTGGATGAAAGGCTGCTGTGTTCAAGATCTCATCATAATCTACTGAAGATGTCAAAGATACTTGAGTCTCCTCAAGTCCACTCATCATGACGTTCTCACTTCAGGATGGTAAGAGTCACTTAATCACTGATTCTCTTACTCTCTTGAGTAGTGTATATGAAGACCTTGAAGACCTTCAAGGAAGGTGTGTTCCAAGGAGGTGGAACCAATGTTCTATGTGATGTTAGAACATGTTATTCAACAAGTATGCAGCTACTGGTTGAAGAGCAGATGTTTTTAGGGTTCAAACAATGGGATAATACTGTTTGGAACCTACTCCTGACCTGGAAGAGGAGACATCTGTGTGTGCTAAGTTGACAAGAGCAGGGTCAACTGGGTGTGTGCTCAAGAAGGTCATCCCTAGAAGTTGAGCTGGTTGAGATGTGACGTTGTACAATCTCCTGCTGTTAGGCATCTTCCTGCAGTTTGATCAGGATTGGATAGTTGTTTCCTGAAGTACTATGGTGTGTTGGAAGACAAGTCTCCTGGATGTTAGCAGTCAATAATGGGGTAACCTGATTGTGATATCATTTAAGGGGGTTGGAACCATGAATCTTGTTATTCAAACACCACGTTCAGAAGTGGCAGTTCTTACTAGGAGTGAGAATATGAAGATTCAGAGGTTGGTTGAGGTAATATGCTCTGGCAATGCATATCTACTATCGACTGGTGTTGTGTGTCCCACTAGTACTTATGGTCAGCTGAAGTCTGATTGGTGTGATCGGAAGAGTTAGTTGCCACTGGTAAGGGATGGTGGATGTCATGTTGAGACATTTGTGTACAATGCATGGATATTGGTGTGGAGTTTCCATGATTGTTAATTTGAGGGGGAGTTTTGGTTAACCTCCTCACGTTTGGTCAGCCTAGGGTCTGGTTGGCTGTTGACCTGTGTCACATGGGTTCTGGTTGTTGTGTGACACATTTGCAAGGAAGGATTCATCTCTCCCATTCCTAAGGGTGAATCTAATCTGGAAAGAGTCTCAAGACTATTAAGGTGCTTGCAAGCAGAAGATGTTGACACTAGAAGAGTATTCTCAAAGCACTCTTATGGTGGAAGTATCTGAAAGGATAATTGGGAAAGGATTTAAGATCAATGTCTACTTGTGTCAAGTACAAGTATTTAATTGATTATCCTTGGAGCTCAAGATAACTGATGTTCTTAAAGATGTTGGAACATCTCTTCTTCAAGACCCTGTGCAGAATCACAGGAAGGATAGTACATTGGGGTATGATCTATCTCTTTGGTGGCAGCAAAAGCATATGATCTCTGAAAAGGTTTCCTGGCAAGAAACATGTTCAGCCTTGGTATGTACAAGAAGAAGAAGACATCATAGTCTTGATGGTGGTTACTTGGATCAGTTTATTTCTGATCTAGGTAAGGAAGTGCATTAGCTTATGCACACTGTGGAGTCAAGAATAAGTGGCAGCAGTCTTGACATCACGGAAACAGCCTTGCCTCAGGATGTGGAATCCCTGGTAGAGCTGAAGGGTTAGTTTCTAACTGGTCCTTCTGAAGACTCATACATCAGAGTGTCTGATGTCTTTGGAGAAGAAGCAGGAATTCATCAAGGTGTGAGCTTGAATGACTTAACTGCAAACCTGCAGGATGGAGGTTGTTTACTCAAACTTGGTTCCACAATCAAGTCTATGAGAACATTGAACTCTAGTTCTGTGAAGGTAGGAAGCTCGTTCAAGTGGCAGAAGAAGGAGCTGAATTCAACAGCTAGATGTCAAAACACAATGTTGTGACATTTGGCTCAACATCAGACTCTTAGTTGGTGAAGTGGCACATCAACTTGAGATAGAAGGGTCTACAGGGTTGTAGATTGGATACTTCAAAAAGGTCGTCCTCGTAGCAGTTCTTTGGAGTGGCTGGATGGTACATGTTCATGTCTTAGAAAAACTAAGTTTGTTCAACATGTAGCTTGGAGTTCAAGTCTCTCTTGGAAGGTCAGAATATCTTTGGTAGAAGTCTGATAAACTTGGGGAGGTCAAAAAGCAGCATTTGATCTTTTCATATGAGAATTCATGAAGGAGGTAATCAACCAGTGGCAGTTGGTCTATCTCAGAAGTGAGTTCGAAGAATCAAGATAATCAACATAAGGCAGCTGGTTATTCTTGAGGAAAGTCTGAGACAAATTACTTTTGAGCAGAAAAGTAGCAAGTTGAAGACTAAAGGAGGTGTTTTCTATTCATCCCTTGGAGCTTGTGGTAGGAGTTCTGAGTCATCTATGGAAGATTATCTCATGTAATGGGATGAAAAGGTATATGTCCCAACTTATGTCTGGGTTCTTCTTGATCAAGCTGGTGACTCAGTGATATCTGAAGACTATCAGATGGTGTTCCCTGTTATGTGTGACGGATGTCCTAACGAATGTTAGAACATTTTGTGAAGTGGCCGTCTGTTCTGGTTAGAAGAGAGATTGACACTGGGTGTGGATGTGTTCAACCAAGAGGGTTGATCAGAGGGTGCGCTCTTGAAGACATGAAGATGAGTCTTATGTTTTCCATTCCTCAAGTGGGTTGAGTTCTTTTTGAATCAGGAAGAAGGTGAAGGTCCAACCAAGTTGGATATGTGTGACCTCCAAGAGAGTAGGTGGTCCATGACAGGGGGAGTTGTGCCTTTGTGCTGCAAGCAATCACCAAGCTTGTGGTCTATGTGTTCTCAGATGACTAGGTAGTTATCAGGATGCTGTGATGTATGTCAAGGCTGAGTGAGCAGAAGAATGTCTGACCGGATGTCATGACATTGCCCTGGACATTGCTGTTAATTCCTTTTGAATTTTAAAGTCATTAGGAATTATAAGGGTGATGTGGCTAAGTCTGATAAACCAGAATAAGCCTGTTGGCTACAGCTGTGTGGTACAGGGGGAGTAACCATCAACTGAAGTGTGAAAAGTTGGCTGTAGCAGTGCTAGGTGTCAAGTCTCTACTGGAGGTATGACAGAGGTCTTGGGAAACTGGCTGAATGCAGGAATGTTAAGACATCGCATGCAACGTGTCTGACTGCATATATGGAATGGTCTCCATACACTGGAACGACTGTTTTGGAAAAGAAACAGTCAAGAGCTATAAAAGGTATTCAAAGATAGTCTGAGATTCTGTTGGTGATTCTCTGACTGTTTCTCAGCAAAAATAAATGCATCTTGACCAAGCATTTATTTCTACCGGAAATTCCTAGGCACGGGCTGGACTATTTAAAGGATGCACTAGCCCTCTTCCTCTCACAAGAAAAACACTCCATTCTCAGAATCATGGGGTATGTTAAGGTTTGGGCAAGCTGCGCCTGGATCTGGTTTTGTGAAGGGTGCCTTTACAAATGTTTAGCTAAAAAGGGGGAGAGAAATATAGTCCTAGGGTTGAGAATGTACCAGAAGAAAGCCAACTGTGGATGTGGCAGCAAATAGAAGTTGGCATCAGGCACAAAATCCACCAACTGGGTTTACCACTTGTGTCTTGTGATCTGAGTTAAGAAGACAGTTGTGCCTTGTGATCTGAGTTACATTGTCTATGTACTCAGCATTACATACTCTTTAGGAAGCTCTCCGGTTGAGGGGAAGGGTTCTGGTACAACTAAGTCTTGTCCCTCTTCTTCCCCATGTACACCAACCTTGGTGTTTGTGATGGTGGAGCCAATGACGGAGATGAAGAGCATTCCCAAATTGGGATGTGTTGTCCAGTGTAGTGTTTATTTGTTTTAG
Source organism: Lathyrus oleraceus (assembly GCF_024323335.1). Lineage (NCBI taxonomy): Eukaryota > Viridiplantae > Streptophyta > Magnoliopsida > Fabales > Fabaceae > Lathyrus > Lathyrus oleraceus. Next base: position 492,759,257 of record NC_066583.1, read on the forward strand.
CTAAAATTTGCCAAAGGGGGAGATTGTTGATTCCTTAGGATTGGCAGTAATTTTAGAAAACAAATAATGTAATCATCTCTGTTGTTTTAATATGTTGGGTTGAAGAAATTCAACATCTGGACCAACATGTCATGTATGATGTCACGACATCATGTCTGTGACATCGCACATGTGTAGGAAACTGAATTAATTAATTCAGTATATGTCATGGGATCAGCAAGGATATCTGGTGAATATCCTAACTCCCATGTGGAGGTCTTGAAGACTAAATCAGAATATATATAGGCTCTAAACATGGAGATATATATGGAGAGAGTTTAGGAACTTGAAGACCTTGTTTGTAGCAGAATTTTTCTGCTGAAGTTGCGAATAATTACCAAGTCAGTTAAAATTTCAAAAAAAATCCCAAATTGGCATTAAGACAAAACAGAGGGAGAAAGCATGAGATCATAATACCTTTTCCAAATCCAAGCATCCAAATAGACCGATGCAGATTGAGCCCACCGAAAGGATGTTGGCAGATACTTGTTTCAATCCACCATACCAAATCAAAAAACCTAACTGCAGAACATAAAAGGAGAGTAGAATCAGAAGAGAAGGGGACGAAAAAATTGGAGGGGCAAAACACCACAAAAACCCTAATCCCCAAAATCAAAGCAAAATCAGTGTTCGAAGAGGCGAAGGGAGAGGATTGAATCGTTACCTGAGCCGCCGAATCACCGCCAAAGGTGAGCTTTCGTTTGGGATTTTCCTTTTAAATCTCTGTTTTATTTCGTCTTTGGGTGTGAGATTGTGAGAGACAGATGAATGATTGGGGGTGAGAGAGAGGGTTGAGGTTGAGGACGCGTTTGAGTAAGCGAAGGTTCAGGATGAATGATTGAGGGTGAGAGAAACGTGAGGTTGAGAGCGAGAGAGAGATTCGTTGAGATTGAGAGAGCGATTTTGTGAAGTGAGATTGGGAGAGAACGAGGATGATGAAGCATCTGTTACGTTGCTTCCACTTTCTTTCTTTAATTTATATTTAAACAGAATAATCATTGAAACCATTAATTTTTTATGTTTAAACTTCCTAGGTTTTTATTTAATAATGTTTTCACTTAATACAGTACATTAACATATCATTTTTGATTCCCAATCCACTAGCCTCTAGAACCCAACAGCCAAGCGGCTGGGTTTAATTTCTTTGTTTTTTCTTGGTAGTCCAACAGACTTTTTTTATCTTAGTTTTTATTTTTAATTCTAATTTTTAATCTATTTTGATTTACTTATCCGAATTAGCATTAAAATAATAACTAATCATAAATGGCCTAGTGGAGAGAGGGTAGTTTCATGGTCTTTAGTGGAGTGGGTTCGATACCCATATATAGCATTTTATTTCTTTTAGCATTCATTTTTTTCATGTTTATGTTTTATTATAATTTCTCCTATACTCATAGTTTCATTATTGTTTAATAACACAAGTTTGGTTTCCTTTAATTTCATCATCCATTCAAAACCGTTTTAAACTATTAAAATCACACTTTTCTCGATTCAATGTCGAGCCCATTTCCATACTCTTGTAAGTCGATTGCTTTTAAGCATCGCCATCAACCTCACATAGCTTACTCTTGGGATTTCTTACAATGAGCCGGTTCTCTTGCACTTACACTCATACATTGCATTATTTGTTGTTTGGGCCAGATTTGATTATTTCATGATTTTGAATCCCCATTTGACAAAATGTACCCCACTCCCCTGATGTGTAATAATTTTGTACTGTTTTATTTCTTTATTTGTTTGACTGTTTAGTTAGATACTAACACAAGAATAAAATCAACCATTTCCAAAAAATACAAAAATAATGACTCGATCCAACGTCGAGTATTTTTTCAATAAATAAATCAATTCATTTATCCCTCATATTCTATTCCATCTCTTTCAAACTTTCATCAAACGCTTGATTCAACGTCAAGCCATTTTTCCTAATAAAAACTCAAAAAATATTAATTCATAGTTAAGACCTTTTCAATAAAGATGGAAGTGGAACGTGGTGTATACCGCGCACTCCTGAGACTAGGATTCGAGATGTATATCTCGCCAATCCTAGCTCTCGCCATCAGCCAAATTTATCCACTTTGTTTTCTCTCAAACACTCATTCAAATTTCTCTTGAACATCCATCAATACTTGATCTAGGGTCAAGTCATTTTCACAACAAAACTCAAAATACCTAATTCTTATTTAACACTTTTTCAATAAAGGTGGAAATGGAACAAGGTGTATACCGTGCACTCCTGAGATTAAGATTCGAGACGTATGCCTCGCCTATCTTGGCTCTCGCCATCGTCTAAAATTGTCAATGCGGTCTCTTCAAACCCTTTCTCAATCAAATTCCAAAATACTTAATTCCTATCTTAACCTCTTTCAATAAAGATGGAAATGGAACATGGTGTATACCGTGCACTCCTGAGGCTAGGATTCGAGATGTATATCTCGCTCATCCAAGTTCTCGTCATCACTCAAAATACATCCAACCAGTCAAACTCTTTTCTCGCCGCCGTGTGATTAATCAAAAACCTTTTTCATAAACGAAAGGTATCTTGTCTTAAGTGATACAAAATAATGTTTCGGCCACGATTGTTGAGTCGAGATAAGTGACGCTTTTCCGAATGTAGATTTATAAATCCGTTCGATGTGTGAGTGTGCATCCACTCCTCATCGTTTTGGGTAAAATAATGTTTTCGTCGATTAATACAATATAGCTTTCGCTAAAATCGACCAACAAACAAACATTTTTCTACCCAGAACTACATAAGCCTTGATTTCTCTTTTGAGATACGTAGGAGCAGGATTGGTAAATCTTGTCAGGCCCACTAATAAAAAACTTAGGTTTAGTCATTCGTCAAAAATCCAAAAATATTCTCCTTTCTTCTATTCTTTCTTTCCCACCTAATAACTTGAAAAGCCTAATATTTCAGCTAACACTAACGCACACAACTAACCTAATGGTTCCCGTTGAGTACAACGGACGTGAGGGGTGCTAATACCTTCCCCTTGCGTAATCGACTCCCGAACCCTGATTTGGTTGCGATGACATTATCTTATCCTTTCTTTTAGGGGTTTTATCGATATTTTCCCTTTCCCATTTTTGGGAATAAATAAAGTTCGGTGGCGACTCTGTTCAGTCCATCATTGCGAGCATGCGATCGCGCTTCGCTTTGAAGTCGTATCCTCATTTTTTTGAGGTGCGGCAATAACCCAAATTTTGTTTTCCCCCAAAAAGCAATTCCCAAGGTTTATTCAAGCGTTTTACTGTTGTAAGAATTAGTTGGACACATGTCAGCATAGTTCTTAACCACAACGAAAGTGTGTGAATAAAAGCATTAATAACATTTAGATTCCGGAAGAGAGAAATTTCTAGAGGGATTCTGAATTAGGAACTTCTGACCAGAGAACCTTCTTGTGAGTGCACTTTCCCTTTATAAATGTTTTAAATGATGTAAAAACTAGGACACTTAATATTTGTGTATATTTGACCTTGTCCTTTGTGTGTAGATGTAGATTTTCAACTTAAGACACTTAAAATAAGTTTAGAAATTATTTACAAGTTAAAATTAAGTTTTTATGTGAAAAATTGGTCTATAGGTCGACGCATACTAAAGATTTTGCAAAACCAAATTTTTTGTCTAGTATGTGTCGACGCATAAGCTCTTTAGGTCGACACATATGACCTTCAGATCGACACATATATCCTATAGGTCGACACATGCGAAGCCTTTGGTAAAACCAAAGCCACTGCCCATTTGAGGTTGACACATAGGGATCTTTAGGTCTATACATGGAAGCAAAAATACTTCTATGGGACGACACATTCAACCTTTAGGACGACGCATGCTGTCTAAAAATTTGAAACTTGTAAAATATTTCTAAGTTCTTTTTTTCTATTATTTTCTCACTTACACACACACACACAACAATTACACATAATAATTTTTGTTGGGGGGTTATATAGATACAAGTTTGATAATGTCCGATTTAGGATTCGTAAAATCAAATTGGGTTGAGATTACTTTGGGGGTTTCATTAATAAAACCAGTTCGGGGTTTCCCTCCAAGATCAAGTGTGATTTGGGGGTTTTGGCACAAGATTTTGCAACTAGGATTCAACCGAGTGAAAACTTTGAAGATATGAGTTTCTGTCAAAGAAGCAGCGGAACCGAAGGATCAAATTGAAAATCTTGGGACACTTGATCTTGCTTAAAACCAAGGGAAAATAAGAAGATCAAATCAACATCAAATTTGGGATTTGGGGGTTTGAATTTCTATTTCTCTCTTATACTCAACATTTTGCATAAATTATTGAATATCTCAATTCCATATGGAATTGGGGGCACATGTACCCATTGTGAGAACAAGTGGGGAACTATTGATAAGAGTCAAATTGTGTCTATAATCAAGAGTATTTTGTGGCCCTTTTCACTTGGTTTCATTGGAATTTCATGGCAAAACCTTAACTTTAGTGTAGATAACTGGTTTTTAATTTTATCGTGTAAATATCATATAATTTGATCATATTGATCTCATTTTGTAGGCTTCCTTGCATAGTTGAAGTATTGGGCACTTAAAGGCAAAAGTAAAGCTTCAACTTGCATTTTTATTTATTGAAATCAATAATTTCAACTTGGGCTCAGTACGGTCAAAGCACGATTAGAGGTGGTCAGGAAGGAGATTGCGCACTTAGCATGGCGCTTAGCACTATGTGTGGAGGTTTGGTCCTTTTTTGTCTTGTAGCCGCGCTAAGCGAGTTCTGCTAGGGCTTAGCGCAATCTGCTTTTTCATCCTAGTATATATGCTTTTGTACTTCATAATTTTTTGACAGAATACCCATTTTTAGAGCAAAACATACGAAAAATATCAAAGGAACTCAGAATCAAGCCTTTAGAGCATCAATCTTCTACTTTTTGACATTAATGTTTGTGAATCTCTTCATATCACTTATGAAGCAAGCTACCATGATGTATAGCTAAACCCCCTTTTGTAAACATTAGATATAATTAATCTAAATAGTATGTATTTATTTTGATCCTTTGAATGTGAACGAATTAATGATCAATATAAAAATCACAACACTAGTTAGACATAAGCGGTGTTGATGAGTGATACGTGATTATATAGATTACTTGAATACATATGAAATAGGTTAACAAACTCTAATCTTGACATACTTTTTAAACCATTAAAGTTTGAATCTTTTACTGTTGTTATAAATTCTAGTGAATGTTTCTTTTCACATTCGAAAACCTTTGCTTAAAACATTGTTAAATGTAGAATATATGTGATATCACACTAATGCATGTGGAGCCAATATAAAATACTTACCCACCGAAAAACTATTTCAACATACTTTCTTAATTTGTTCACATACTTTCTTTAAAATTTGTGAATCCATTTAATGTGCAAATTGTCACATATTGATATTCACATCAACAAAACAAAAAGAAAAATCAGCTTGGTATTTATCGCACACCAAGTGTTTGACAAATTGTCATAGTCAATTTTTGTTTCTTAATGTCATTGGAAATTGATTATCGAAGTGTAAAATTGTTCAAATGTTATTTTGAAAAATTATTGATTTATTCTCGCATTATTGTGGTACAGTAATTTTATTTCTTTACAATTGAATACGCATATCTGATTTTTCCTATAACGGTTTGGGATATCTGAGTGTCGATCCGGTATCACTTTTGCTTGCAATAGAAAATAATTTAAAAAACAGATTTTTAATCAAATAAAATTTATTTGTGATCTATTCAACCCCTCTAGATCATTTCCCTCGTCTAATAAGTGGTGTCACGAGCACCAATTTATCCTATGCTTCCAAATTTCTTATTAGATTATGGCTCTCGAACCTACAATATCGTATAATAGAGTGCCCATTTTCAATGGCAAAAACTATATTTTGTTGGAAGGATTGTATGTGTGTCTATATTAACTCTATTGATAGGAATGTATGGAATGTCATCCATAACAGCCTTTTGAAATTACTATGATCAATACGAATGGTATTGTTGTACATAAACTGAAAGCACAATGGAACGCAGATGATGAGAAAAAGTGGTTATGTGATTGGAAACAAGGAATATTCTCATATTCACTTTAGGAGTTGATTAATATTATCGTGTTTCCCATTGTATAATTTCTAAATCTATGTGGGACTTATTGCAAGTTTCCGATGAGGGCACAAATGAGGTAAAACAATATAGAATCAATACTTTAAACCAAGAGTTTGAACTTTTTTCATATGAAGCATGGAGAAACCATTGCCAATATGAAAAAAAAGTTTCACTCATCTTGTAAATTGTTTGAATGCACTTGTTAAGCTCGTTTCCAATGCAAATTCTACTAACAAAATCTTAAGATGTCTTAATAGGGAATGGCAACCTAAGGTCACCGCAATCAAGGAAGCTAACAATCTCTTGACATTAGATATTACTACTTTATTTGGAAAGCTTGAAGAACATAAGCAAGAACTCATTTGCTTGGAAAAGCGTGAGAAGAAGCTTAAGAAGGAGAAGAATAATGAAAAGGAGGTAGATAAGAAGTCAATTGATCTTGTGGCCTCTAGCTCTAAGTCATCTACCATAGAGTAAGATGATAGTGAAACTAGTGATTAGGAGTGTTCGAATGATGAAGAAATGGGTTTTTTTTTGTTAGAACATGTCATAAGTATATTAAGAGAAATGGAGTGAAGAATTCCAACAAGAATCTCATCAACTATAGAAGGCAATCAAATACCAGAAAGCAAGATGAAAATAAGAAGGAAAGATCTAAAGGTTCATGCTATAGTTGTGAAAAAACTAGTTAACGCAAGCTGAATTGTCCATTGCTTAAGAAGGATAAAGGAAAGGGTCAACAAAAGAAGTCTAGCATGTGTAGAAAAGAATACATCACATGGGATATTGATAATGAATCCTCCAAGCAAGGTAGTTCAAGTGAAAGTGATGAAATAGAAAATCTTTGCTTCATGTCCAATCACAACAAGAAGAATGTAAGTCATTTCAAATATGAACCTATTGATAAAATGTCTTATTATGATTTACAAATTTCTTTTAAAATATACATGTTGAAGCTAAAGAAACTTATAAAAAGTTGGCTTCAAATAAGAGAATATTTTCATACTTAGAAGCCAAGGTTTTAGAAAAAAAATGGAAGATCTTAAGCAAACCATGTTAGAGTATCCAAAAATTAAAATTAAGGATGAGAAGTCTTCTTGGTTTAGTTGTGAAACTTATCACATCGCAAAAAGAAGTTATTACTCTAAAAGTCAAATTGAATAAGGCTTTCGAACCAAAAGTTACCTTCGCTATTGATCCAACAAAATTTAAAAGAACTTTAAATGTGTAGTACAAAAAGTACAAATTTGTTGTAACAGAATCAAATAGAAAAATTCACTCTCATCATCCCTTGACTTATCATTATTATTGCAATAAAGCTCATACCATTGCAAAATGCAACTTTAGGAGATACTTGGTTTCTAAAGTTTATTTCAATGGTTGCCTAAGTAAAATAATTTTTCCACTCACTCTCAAAGACCGGATGAAAATTGGGCACCTATCACTCTTGTTTGATCTTGCTGATTGAATATCTTGGCTCCATGGAGAGAATGTGGTGTCTCGACAGTAGACGCTCAAGGCATATGACAGGTGACATTTTCCTATTCATTGACTTCACGGCAAAGAAGAAGGGATATGTGACCTATGAAGACAATATTAAGGGTGACATACTTGGTAAAGGTTGTGTAGGTAATCCTTCTTCTACTACTATCTCTGATGTTATACTTGTTGAAGGCCTTAAAAATAATCTACTTAGCATTAGTCAACTATGCGACAAAGACTATAAAATAACTTTCACAAATAATTGTTACATGATTGAACATAATGAAAATAAAGATTACTCATTTAAGGGCTTGAGGGTAAATAATATATATATATATATATATATATATATATATATATATATATATATATATATATATATATATATATATATATATATATATATATATATATATATATATATATATATATATATATATATATATACTTAACTTGAATGATGTATCATTGACAAGTACTAAGCGTTTAGTAACCATGAGTGAAGGCTCTTGGTTATGGCCTAGACACTAAGCCCATGTTAACTTTGATTTATTAAACAAAGTTGTCTCAAAGGATCTAGTTATTTGTCTACCCAAAATTTAATTTTTAAAAGACCACCTATGTGACGCATGCCAAATGGGAAAGCAAACAAAAGTCTCTTTTAAATCTAAAAATGTTGTTTCAACTTCTAGACCTCTTGAGCTTCTCCTATGGATCATTTTAGTCCTTCAAGGACTAAGCGTTTAGGTGAAAATTACTATGGTTTTGTTAATGTAGATGACTATTCTAGATTTTGTTGGACCATCTTTTTGCGTAGAAAATATATGACTTTTTCGGCTTTCATATGTTTTGCAAAGTTGACCAAAAATAAAATGAGTTTAAACATAGTTGCAATACGAAGCGATCATGGAGATGAATTTGAAAACCACCTCTTTGAGGATAATCGTGATAAATATGGCATAGAACATAATTTTTCCTCTCTAAGAACTCCACAACAAAATGGTGTTATAGAGAGCAAAAACCAAATTTTAGAGGAATTGGCAAGAACTATGACCAATCAGAGTAGTCTACCTAAATATTTTTGGGCTGATGCAATAAACACGACGTGTTATGTTTTAAATAGGATACTTATACTTCTTATTTTAAACAAAACTCCTTATGAACTTCTCAAAGGTAGAAAACCGAATTTATCACATCTTCATTTCTTCATATGTAAGTGTTTTGTAGAATAATGGTAAGAGTAACCTTGGAAAGTTTGATTCAAAATATGATGAAAGTATCTTTCTTGGATACTCTCAATCAAGCAAAGACTATAGAGACTATAATAAGAGATTACTTACTGTTGAAGAGTCTGTGTATGTCACTTTTGATGAATCTTATCTGAGAAATGTCGGGAAAGGTATTTTATCTTCAAAAGACTTACTCAAGGACACCGAAGAAGAAATTGATTATCCTGAGGCCGTGAAACTTGAGTTAGAGGCGGAAGAGAAGAACCTGTAAAAGAGAAGGAGGAGAGTCCAACTGAAGAGGATAACCTTACTTTTGCGTGGAATACTTCCAAAGACCATTCATTTCACAATATTCTTTGAGACATCACCAAAGGTGTAACTACACGCTCTAAGGTAAGTAACTTATGTTATAAAACATTGCATTTGTGTCTCAAATTGAACCTAAAAATGAAAAAGAGACCTTAATTGAGGAGCATTAGCTTATGGCCATGCAAGATGAGTTGAACCAATTTAATAGAAATGATGTCTGAGACCTTTTCCCACCTCTACGAGATCATCGAGTTATAGGTAGTAAGTGGATTTTTAGAAATAAATTGGACGAAAACATAGTGATAAAAAGGAACAATGCCCGACTATTGGACCAAGGATATAACCAAGAGAAAGGCATAAATTATAAGGAAAGTTATTCTCTGGTTGCTCACCTCGTGGCTATACGCCTTTTACTAGCTTATTCATGCTCTAAAGATTTCAAATTATTTCAAATGGACGTGAAAAGTGCTTTTCTTAATGGTTATATAAGTGAAGAAGTGTATGTTTCACAACCTCCCAGTTTTGAAAATCATGAGTATCCTAACCACATTTTAAAACTAAAATGAGTTTTGTATGGTCTCAAACAAGCCCCTAAGACTTGGTATGAGCGACTGAGTAAGTTTCTACTTGATCAAGGATACTCTAGAGGAAAAGTTCATACAACACTTTTTATCAAATGAAAAGGAAAACATATTCTTTTCGTTCAAATTTACGTTAATGATATTATATTTGGCTATACTACCATGCAATTGGTTAAAGAGTTCTCAAATTTAATGCTGAGCTAATTTGAAATGAGTCTAATATGAGAGTTTACTTACTTTCTCAAACTTCAAATCAAGCAACTCAAAGAAGGGACATTTGTGTGTCAATCAAAATACTTCAAAGAGTTACTTAAACACTTCGCAATGGAAGATGCAAATTCTATCGACACTCCAATGCTCACTAACGGGAACTTAGACAAAGATGAAAGTGCTAAGGATGTTGACATCAAAAGGTATAAAGGTGTGATCGAATCTCTTTTATATCTTACCATGTCTAGGCCTGATATTATGTTTATCAATCCGCTCATAAGGAATCACATTTAAAAGTTGTAAAGCGCATTCTTAGATACCTTTATGGTAAATCTAAGTATGGGATTTTATTTTCCAAAGGTAGTATTTATAGTTTTGTTGGTTACTCTGATTCCTATTTTGCTGGTTGAAAATCGGATAAAAAAGTACTAGTGGAACTTGCCAGCTATTTTCAAACTCCTTAGTTAGTTGGCATAACATGAAGCAAGTCTATATTGCTTTGTCAACTGCTGAGGTGGACTACGTTGCAACCGGTAATTTTGTTGTGCACAAATTTTATGGCTCAAACAACAACTACTTGACTTCGATATCCAACTTCAATGTATTTGGATAATGTGAGATAATACTAGTGCAATTAACCTAACCAAAAACCTGGTGTTACACTCTCGTACTAAACACATTGAGATACGTCACCATTTCCTACGCGACCAAGTTGAAAAAGGAGATATCGTTTTTGAACACGTTGATAGAAAAAATTAACTTGCATACATTTTAGCAAAACTTCTTCCGATTGAGCCATTTTTCAATATTCAACGGGAATTGAGCATTCTCGATATCTCAAATCTTGCCTAAATATATTTTTGCCTGCACTCTTTATATTTGTTTCAACTTTTGTTAGAAAGTTCTATTTCATGTGAGTGCATCCTCCTTGTCTCATCATGTGAGGTAGTATTGTTTCACTTCTCTCTTTGTTCGTAAGGTTTTTTAATTCAGGTATTGCTTATACGCCTCTCATATGTGATTATGTGCTTCTGTTCCAAAATGTGTGATATATTGGATGAATAATACATTTCATGTATGCTCACTTCCTAAAATTTCATTCTTAAGCCTTATGTTTTGAATCTATATGTTTGTAGTGGCTTTATGTTATTATGTCATTATCATATCTGTTTCATGCCCTTATATCTTCACATTAGAAATGTTTTTGACGCTCTTGGTGTTTGAGCATGTTACTTATAGACTCTTACATCAAGTCCACAAAGTATGCCTCGACTCATTACCTTAGAGGTCGACCTAAAGCCTTCAAATTTCTAAAAATTTTAAATTTGTATAGTACATGTCAACACATAACTTTAATCTTCTAATTTTTTTTATTATGTTCAGTATTTGTAGCGGTAAATTCGTAATCATCGAGCTTTTTAGGTCGAAACATACCCACAAAAATTTAATTTCTCATGTATTTGGCTTTTTAGGTCGACTCCCTAGTGTAGCGGTAAATTCGTGATCATCGAGCTATTGGTTAGCTCAACGTCAATAAAATAAGAGTCGCCACCGCGCTTTTATTGTTTCCAAAGAAAAAGGGAAAACATACGAACAAAATCCAAATATAAGAAGTTTTCAAATCAAAATTAATAAAATATCAGAGATTACAGGTAAGGGGGTTGGTTACACAGAGGGAAGATATTAGCACCCAAAATGTCCTAGGTACTTCTAGGGAGCCCTTTTTGTGTGTAAGTGTTTTAGTTGAAAAAAGATGTTTGTTTAAAAAATAGAATGCGAGGATGAGAAAAGAATTCATTATTTACATGTTGTGTTTGACAAGACCTTCGGTCTTATGCCTACATACCAACATAAAAACGAGGGATCAAAACCTCGTAGTTCGTGGTAAAAATTTCAAAGATGGGTGAATTGATTTTAACAAAAGCTTAAATATCTTTTGTTATCAAAGGGAGAGTACTCAACCAAACATCCACCGATAATGAGGGCTTTACAACATTTAAGTGGGAGGGCTGCAACTTGGATTCAATCAACAAGTATGCCACTAACCCCTAATAAATGGAAAGACTTACAATCAACATAACATGTAATGAGAGAACTATAACTCAACCCAAAATAAATCAAATCTAAATGCTCTCTTTTGAAAAGTTTAAAAGCAAAAGGCACAAAATGGCCAAAATGATTAGATGAGGTTGTTAGTTTTTTTTTTGTCTTTTTGAAAATAAAGTCAATATGATTAAGTTTATTTACAAGTTTGATTAAGAAAATATTTTGAAAATCAATGGCATAAGGCCAAGGTTTCTACTCATTAAAACAAGTCTAAGTTGAAAAACACAAACAAAGAAGTTTTTGAAAATGAGGGAGAGATTTTGAAATTAAAGGAGGGGGAGATTAAGGGACTATCCTAGACAAGATTTAAAAGTTTAGAGTTGAAAATATCTAACCAATGGGAAGCATCCACAAGACAATAGTGTCAGATAGAAACCCATTTCCTTTGGATTGTCAAGCAAGCAACAAAGCTATAATCATCCAAGAAATTAATAAGAAGAAAAATGGTATCAAATAAAGATAACAAAACATCCAAGAAAGCACTCCAAAGAAAATAGTCCTCAATGTACTTCAAATGTATCAGATGAAATATCCCTTGAAACATGCTCAAAGAGAAACCATCAAATAATATCAATAAGATCAAAATAACAACTTAGACATAGAGATTGAATGCAACTGATAAACCAAAGGAGTCTCTCAAGGCTTGTGTCAGATGAAAGACATTGGCCAAGAAAAGGTCTCAAAGTAATGGCATTTTTTAAGTTCCTTCCATAGCTCAGGGATGTTGCCTACTCTAAGTCCATAGGTCCAAACCAAGTAACAGATAGAGGTCCAAAAGTCCACCAATGTATTTTTTTAAGGTTTTTGTTTTTATTAAGTATTTTAAGGTCCTAAAACCATAAACAAAACAAAATCACAAGCACAAAATATGTCACAAGCACAAATATGGCTAAAATGAGCAAAATGAAAATGACTAAAACATAAACAATTTGCATGAATGTAAATGACAATGAATGATAAAGTGCAAGAATTCAATTTGCAATAAAGTAAATGACATTAAACTAAAATCAATACAAAGATATGTTAGTGAAAGTTAGTGGAATAAGAAAAGATTGTTAAGTCATTTTTTGGAGAATACTCAACCATCCACTCACAAGCATGAAGATATGAACCTATACATCATTCATGAGAAGGGATCCAACTTGGATAAATCAACAAGTATGCAACTAGCTCTCACAAATGGAAAAGAGGAAAAATCTTCACACAATACCATGAGGAATGAGAGACTTACAATCTTACTTACAAAAATGTTATTTCCTTTGGGACAAATTTAGCGCAATATTAAGCAATCCTAATTGGACTTATACAGAAGTCACAACTATCTGAGGCAGGGCAATAGTAATATTGGTGTTAATGCATGCTAGAGACAAGGTATCAAGACTAAGCTCCTAAAGCATACCTCACACAAAAATAAGAGGGATATACATATCTCAATCAAGCTCATGTTGATTCATCTGACACGAGGTCATTGATGAATCAACTAGTATTTTGATCTATGAGAAATCATTGGCCATGAAATGGATTGGGGAAGAAGTGAGATGAAGATGAAAAGATGAAGTGAAAGGGATCCCAAATTGATCAAGGGATGAACCTCACTTAATTAATATCATTCATTCGTCTTGAGGGATGAAGTTCAAACTTCACCAACCCCTTAAATCCAATGGTATTAACCAAATTAAATTCCAATTCAACCAATACAAAGGCCAAACAAAAATTGAGTCAACACAAAGTTAATAAAATAGCTCAACAAAATATTAAAGCAATTAAAACAATTTAAATCCAAATTTTAAAATGAAGAAATTACATATTTAAAGGTCAAAAACCTAAAATCCCTTCAAATCACCAAACAAATGCCCAAGGGATTTATCATAGGTCAAACAAAGTCAAAAGACCATTGACTAATTTTTTTGGCATTTTTTGAAAGTCAGAAGTAATTAAAAATAAATTAAAACAAGTCTAAAATCACAAAATTCACTAAAAATATCAAACTCAATCCAAAAATTAATTTTAATTCAGAAATGGGAAGAGAAAATTATTTTTGAAATTTTGGTGGTAGTCCCATGATTTTTGGATTAAAATTGAAATTATAGTAAATTTAACAAGAAAATGCTATTTAAAAAATTAATTTGGGAAATAAGATAAATCAGAAAAGTAAGGGCTGTAGCGGTAAATTCATGACCATAAAGGTATGAATAAGCTTATCATTAATAAAACCAGAGTCGCCACTGCGCTTTTATTGTTTCTAAAGGAAAAGGGAAAAGTATGAACAAAACCCAAAGATAAGAAGTTTTCAAATCAAAACTAATAAAATTCCAGAGATTATAGGTAAGGGGGTTGGTTATACAGAGGAAAGGTGTTAGCACCTAAAGTGTCCTAGGTACTCTTAGGGAGCCCTTTTTTATGTGTGTATGTGTTTTTGGTATAAAAGATGTATGAGAAGAATAGAGTATGGGGATGAGAAAAGAATTCTTTAATTATATTTTTGTGTTTGACAAGACCTTCGGTCTTGTGCCTACGTACCAATATAAAAATGAGGGATAAAAACCTCATAGTTCGTGGTAAAAATTTCAAAGCTGGTGAATTGCTTTTAACAAAGTTTAAATGAAAAGGGGCACAAAGGGCCAAAAATTTGAATGAGGTTGTTAGTTCTTTTTGTCTTTTGAAATTTTAAGTCAATATGATTAAGTTTATTTAAAAATTTTATTTAAGAAAAGACTTTAAAAAATCCATTGACATAAGGCTAAAGTTTCTATTTAAAATAAGGTCTAAGTTTGAAATCACAAACAAAGAAAGTTTTTTTTGAAAAGGGGGAGAGATTTTGAAATTTAAGAAGTGGGAGGAGATGAAGAGTTAGTAAAGTGTTAGTGATGGTTTATAATTGATTAAGTCATTCTTTGGAGAACACTCAATCATCCATTCACAAGCATGGATCCTTAAACCTAGACATCTTCCATAAGAAGGAAAAACGGTCAAGTTTCCACACAATACCATGAAGGATGAAAGACTTACAATCTCACTTACTAGAATGCTATGCCTTTAAGGTCAAATTTAACTCTATGTTAAGCAATCGTAATTGGACTTATGTAGAAGTCACAACTATCTGAGGTCGAGCAACAAAAATTTAGGTGTTAATGCATGTTAGAGAATTGGTATTATGAACTAAACTCCTAAAACTGACCACACACTAAAAGAAAAGATTAAGAGGGATGAACATATCTCAGTCATACTTGTATTGGTTCATCTGACACAAGGCCATTGATGAACCAATTAGCCTTAAGACATTAGAAATTTCATTGGTTAAATTAGGAATGAGAAAGAATAGGGATGAAGATGAAGAGGGAGGGGAGTGAGAGAAACACAAGTTGCTCATGGGAGGAATTTTATCAAATTAAAACCACTCATTCATTTTGTGAGATGAAATGTCTATTTCATCAATCCCCTAAGTCCAATGATTTTAATCCAATAAAATTCAAATCAACCTTGACCAAGGCCCAAACAAATAGTCAAACATCACAAGATCATAAAAATGGCTCAACATAATTTTTACATAATTAATCCATTAAAAATCAAATTAAAAATGCATTAAAATACGATTTAATTTGGTCAAAACCTAAAATCTCTTCAAAACACCAAATAAATGCCCAAGAGATTTATCCTAGGTCAAGCAAGGTCAAAGGCCCTTAGACAATTTTTTTAATGATTTTTGAAAAGTGAGAAGTATTTTTAAATAATTAAAAATATGCACAAAAACATTTAATTCGTCAAAATTAATCCAAAAAATAATTTTAATTCAAAATATGAAATAGAAAAATATTTAAAGATTTTTTGTGAAAGTCCCATATTTTTTGGATTAAAAATGAAATTTCTATGAATAAAATAAAATAAGTGGATTATATAGAAATTCAGAAAATACAAAAAAACAAAGGCCATCAGATCTCTCTCATTAATTGAGGTGGTAGATCTAATGGCCAAGCGCGTGCATTCCACCAAAGACCTGAGTCAATAGTCCACAAGAGTGGTAATCAGAACCAAGGGCTAATATTAAAACATTTTAAAAGGATCAGATGGCCAGGATGCACGCTATCACATCACTAGAGCTAGGGCTCCGATCTTCTTCTCCGGTGGACCTCACCGGACTGGTCTACCTTCAACTTATTGAAAAATGAAAAACAAGGATACTATTTCAAAGAGAAAATGCAAAGGATTACGAATCTGACTTTAATTTTCTCCAATTCAAAGTATATAAAAAGATACAGGGATTTGAATTTTGAGGATCATGAACTGAGTTGCTACGATTTGACCTCAAAGCAACTCAATCTTGTTGCCTACATTGGTAGGACTTTTGCCAACCAAAAATCATAAAAAATAGTCAAGAATTGAGAGAGAATCGAAGAGATGAAAATTCTGGAAAATCACCTTCGAATGAGCTTCAACCTTGCTTGATCTTGCTTCCAATTGTCCTTGGCTTAGCTTCAGAAGCTTGTAGGAGATTAATTGGATCAAAGAAAAGCTTGTACTCTTGGAGTTTCAATCTCAAAATAGAATGAGATTTGAAGCTCGATTTTAAAATGAAAATCTTCAAGATTATTCTTTAATGGTGAGGGTTTGGATTGCAGGTTCAAAGCTTGGGCATGAGGTCCTTAATTTTGAGCCAAGAGGGTTGTATTTATATGCATTGTAATTCATTTTCAAACACTTCCAAAATTTGCCAAATTTAGCAATTTCCTTGCATGCTTGCATGGGTGTGTGGTATGCTCATCAAGAAATGTATTCAGGTCCAAAATCACCAATGTGCAATGCTGAAATCATGTCATATGGCCATGCATTTGAAATTGAAAAGTGAATGTGAAATCCATTCAAATGAACCTTTGAAAAGAACCCATGCGCAAGTTCTTCATTTCTTGGCCAAATGAGATGATCTTGGACTTTTTGGAAAGGTGAGATCAAGGGGAACAACTTTCATGTTGAACACATTTCCATTTCAAGCTTGGATAATGATGAATTTTAAGGTGGAAGTTTGGAAAATCAAACATATTTGAAAATTTTCTAAGTACCAAGTCAAATGTTCACTTCTTCCACCTTGAATAACTTTTGCTACGGGCTTCAAATGGAAGAAGTTCCTTCATCAAAGTTGTAGCTCTTTCAAGCCTCTTAAATTTGGTCACACTTTTGACCTCATTTGGATTTGTAATGAAAGAGTTATACATTTTAGTAGTTAAGGAAAATCACTTGTTCAATGGTAATGGCCAAAAATGACCTATAATGGTTCGTCTTAGCACATGCAATTGAAAGTTGAATTTGAACTTCTTCTAAGAATCAAAGTTGGAGAGGACATCTTGAATTTTATCATGGAACTTGAATGGATTTCATATCATAAACATTGAGAAAGTTATGCCCCTTGGAAGTTGACCTCCTAACTAGGGTTCAGACAAAATGACCTATAATCTTTCACCATAAAAAAATGACTTTTCAAGCAAACCTAGCTCTCGACTTCAACATGAAAGTTGTTTGGAATGTCATAAGGAGTACCGTTTCTCTTGTAATCATTTTCATATGATAAAAGTGTAGGAGATAGGGTCTAGGGGACTCTAGTTTTATTAAGTTGACTTTCTCTGGTCAACCACGATAAACCGAGGATGTGAGCTTGATGATGCATTGGTGTACACACACACTACCTACAAAAGCAACAAACTCTACATTGACATATTTTTGGTATTTTGGTTAGTAAATAATGAAAAATAAAGTATGATACAATCAAATATGATTGGTGGTCTCTCCCAGTGCAAACCCAATGAATGAGGGGTGAGGAGGATACCAAGGTGAGATCCTAAAGCCAATGCAAATGATGAGATAACATGAGGGATCTTAGGGTCAAAATTAGGATCTTACAGCTTCCCATATTTAAGGACATCCTAAATGAGGATGTGAAGGTTAAAATCTTCGTATCAACTTGTAAGACCCCAATTTTTTCCCTAAGATCCCTCATGATATCTGATCATATGCATTGGCCTTGGGATCACACCTTTGCATCCTCCATACCCATCATTAATGAGGTTTGCATTGGGAGAGATCACAAAGCACATTTTATTGTATCATACTTTGTTTTTCATTATTTACTAACCAAAATGCCAAAAATATGTCTATGTATAGTTTAACTCTTTTGTAGGTAGTGTGTGTGCTCACCTATGCTCCATCAAGCTCATATCTAGGGTTTGAAACCCTCAATGCAAGGATACCAATCAAGAAATGGTTCACATTGGCTCTAGACATCATACATGGATCCCCATGATCTCCACATATCATTTTGATCAAGAATTCACCAAGAGTTTGAAGCTTGGTTGCCTTGGAAACCCTAATTCATCTAGGTATCTTGTGTGACTTCCTCAACAAGTTTCTTCAACATGTGATCAAATATTTCAAGGGATAATTCATATTACATCATTATACACATATATGATCCTCCATGAGTCCAAAAAATAAAGAGAATGTCAAGTTAGCAAAATGGTTCATGGTGGTTGACCAGAGAAAGTCAACTAGTCAAAATTGGGGTTCCCTAGACCCTATCTCCTACAATTTTTGCCATATGAAAATGATTCCAAGAGAAACATTACTAAAAATGACATTCCAAACAACTTTCATGTTTAACTCAAGAGCTATTTTTTCTTGAAAAATCATTTTTTATGATGAAAGATTATAGGTCATTTTATATGAACCCTAGTTAGGAGGTCAACTTCCCAAGATTATAACTTGCTCATTTTTTATGATATGAAAGCCATTAAAATTTCATGATCAAATTTAAGATATCTACTTCAGCTTTTATGTTTGGAGTAAGTTCAAATTCAACTTTGCAAATGCATGTGCCAAGAGGAAACATTATAGGTCATTTTGGGCCATTACCATTGAACAAGTGACTTTCCTCAACTTCTAAAATGCCTATTTCCTTCATGTCAAATCCAAACGAGTTCAAATTTGTAACCAAATTAAAGATGTTTGAAAGAGATAAAACTTTGATGAAAGAAGTATTTCCATTTGAAGTCCATAACAAAAGCTATTCAAGGTGGAAGAAGTGAACATATGACTTGGTACTTAGAATTTTTTTAAATATGTTTGATTTTCCAAACTTCCACCTCAAAATTCATCATGATCCAAGCTTCAAATAGAAAAATGTTCAACATGAAAGTTGTTACCCTTGATCCCACCTTTCCTAAAAGTCCAAGGTCATCTCATTTGGCCAAGAAATGAAGAACTTGCGCATGGGTGCAATGTGTGGTACCATTTGGAAGAATTTCATGATCAGACTCGTTCTAACTTTGCATGGCTTAATGCAACACTTTCAGCATGACCTAGGCACGACTTTAGAACCTTTGCAAATGATTGTTTGGGCTTTGTGCACGCCCATGCTAGCTCATGAATAAACTTTCTATTTTTGAACATTTGAAAGAAAGTGTGTGGAAATCAATTGCGTTGCCTATAAATAGGAGTGCATTGTGATCAGAACTCCATCAACACCTTACCCAAGCTTTGTCAGAGCAATCCAAACCCTCAATTCCATAGAATTTCTGAAGATTTCTCTTGAAATCGAGCTTGAACTTCATCTTCTGTTTGGAAGTTCAACCTCTAGAAATTCACTTTCCTTTTCATCTCAATTAGCTTCTACAAGAAAGAGGAAGAAAAAGCAAGCAAATCCAGATCAAGATCAAGTGAATTTGAAGCAACTCGAAGGTGATTTTTGAGAAACTTCATCTCTTTAATTCTCTCTCAATTCTTCAACATTCTTTGTGATTTTTGGTTTTCTGAAGTCCTACCAATGTAGGCAACAAGATTGAGTTGC
This sequence comes from Lathyrus oleraceus, assembly GCF_024323335.1. Lineage (NCBI taxonomy): Eukaryota > Viridiplantae > Streptophyta > Magnoliopsida > Fabales > Fabaceae > Lathyrus > Lathyrus oleraceus. Next base: position 492,779,155 of record NC_066583.1, read on the forward strand.
TTTGAGGTCAAATCGAAGCAACTCAGCTCATGATCCTCAAAAATCAAATCCATGTATCTTTCTATATACTTGGAATTGGAGAAAATTGAAGCCAGATTCAAGCTCTTGAGCATTTTTTCTTTGAATCAATGTCCTTGTTTTTTATTTTAGTGGTGGTTGATGGTGGACCAGTCCGGTGAGGTCCATCGGAGAAGAAGACTGGAGCCCTAGCTCCTGTGGTGTATTGTCACGCCTCTCAACCATCAGATCTGTTTAAATTATTTTAATCTTGGCCTTTGGTTTTGATTACCAATCTTGCAACGCGCTGACTTTGTAACACCATGGACATAATGGACGTGGCCATCAGATCTGCCACCTCAATTAATGAGGGAGATCTGATGGCCCTTTTTTTTTAATTTCTTTTTATTTTCTGATTTTTCATTTAATCCATTTATTTTGATTAATTTATATTAATTTCATTTTTAATCCAAAAAATATGGGACTTTCACCAAAAATATTTTACTATTTTTCTCTTTCATTTTCTAAATTAAAATTATTTTTTGGATTAATTTTGGTATTTTTCATGAATTAATTGTTTTTGTGCATATTTTTAATTGTTTAAAAATACTTCTAACTTTTCAAAAATCTTGAATTTTTTTGTCTAAGGTGCTTTGACCTTCATTGACCTCGGATAAATTTCTTGGCCATTTATTTGGTGTTTTGAAGAGGTTTTAGGTTTTGGCCAATTTAAATATAAATTTAATTCATTTTTAATTAGATTTTTAATTGACTAATTGTGTAAAAATTATGTTGAGTTATTGCTTTGGTCTTGTGATGTTTGACTATTTGAATGGGTCTTAATCAATGTAGATTTGACTTTTGTTGGATTAAAATCATTGGATTTAGGGGATTGATGAAATGTACATTTCATCTTACAATTTGTGTTTCTCTTATCTCCCATCTTCTTTCATTTTCACCCCCTTTCTTTCCCATTCCTTTTATTGACCAATAAAGTCTCAATATCCGAAGGCTAATTGGTTCATCAATGACTTTGTGTTAGATGAACCAATACAAGTATGAATGAGATAGGTCCATCCCTTTTGATCTTTTTTTTAGTGTGTGGTATGTTTTAGGAGTTTGGTTCATTATACCATAGCTCTAACATGCATTAACACCTAAAATTTTATTGCCCGACCTCAGATAGTTGTGACTTCTACATAAGTCCAATTACGATTGCTTAACATAGAGCTAAATTTTGACCCTAAAGGCATAGCATTCTAGTGAGTGGGATTGTAAGTCTCCCCCCTTTCATGGTATTGTGTGAAAACTTGGCCTTTTTTCCTTCCTATGGAAGATGTCTTGGTTCAAGGATCCATTCTTGTGAATAGAGGGTTGAGTGTTCTCCAAAGAATGACTTAATCAATTAAAAATAAAAACCAACTAACATCTAATTAACTTTGACTAATACTAACTATTGTTAACTTTGCTTTACTTTCAAGTCATTTACCATTTATTGCCATTTTTATTTCATTAACTTATTTATGTTTATGCCATTTTCACTTTGCTCATTTGAGCCATATATTGTTATTGTATATACTTGTTTGTGTATTTTGTTTGTGTTTGTGGTCTTAGGACCTTAAGATACTTAATAAACAACATAAAACCTTAAAAAATGTTTGTGTGGACTGTTGAGCTTGATCTGAATTTTTTGGACTTAGAATTAGGCAACATTCATTATGCAAATGGACTTGGCCAATGCCAACATTCAGAGACCAAGTTATTGTGAACTGAGCCTTCATCTGATGCAAGTCTTGGGAGTTATTTGAGTTCATCTGCTACATTGTCATGATGCGAACTGTTATTTTGATCTTGTGTCTATTGTCATATATTGGGTTGATCAAGGAGTATTTCATCTGATACATGAGAAGGCAAAGAAGAATGCTAGCTATGGATTTGCTTGCTTGGATGTGGCCATCTTTATTTGATGCTTTGATCTTCATATTGCTAATTACTTGTGGATAATTTCTTGATTCAATGTCCAAAGGGAAAGTGGGTTTTCTATATGACATTCTTGTTTATTGGATTGCATCCCATGGGTCAGATCTTTTCAACTCTTAACTTTTAATTTTATGCTTAGGATAGCCTTTTCATCTTCTCCCACTTCTTCAATTTCAAAATCTCTCCCCCTTTTCAAAAACATTCTTTGCTTGTGATTTAAAACTTATACATGTTCCAAATTAGAAACTTTGGTCTTATGCCAATGAATTTTCAAAACTTTTTTCTTAAATCAAATTTGTAAATAAATCTAATCATATTGACCTAAAATTTAAAAAGACAAAAAGAACTAACACTCATTCAAACTTTTAGGCCCTTGTGTGCCTATTTTCATTTAAATTTTGTGAAAAGTAATTCACTCATTTTGAAATTGTTACCACAAACTACGAGGTTTTGATCCCTCATTTTTATGTTGGTACATAGGCATAAGTCCGAAGGACTTGTCAAACACAACAATATAATCAATGAATTATTTTCTCATCCCCAAACTCTATTTTTCTCAAACATCTTTTATACCAAATACACTTACACACATAAAAAGGGCTCCATAGGAGTACCTAGGACACTTTGGGTGCTAACACCTTCCCTCTGTGTATCCAACCCTCTTACTTGTAATCTCTGTCATTTTATTAGTTTTGATTTGAAAACTTCTTATCTTTGGGTTTTGTTCGTACTTTTCCCTTTTCCTTTGGAAACAATAAAAGCGCGGTGGTGACTCTGGTTTTATTGACATTAAGTTTATTCATAGCTTAATGGTCATGAATTTACCGCAACACAAATTAAGTGGCGACTCTGCTGGTGAGTAGTCCTAAGTGGGTTTAGCCTACTTCTTATGTGTATATATTTGTATATTTGATGTTTATATGTTTGTTTGTGTGATATAATTTGTTTGTTGTGCTTGGTGATCTCTGAGTGGTGAGATAAGTTCTAACCCGAACTTGAGTGCAATTAAGATAGGAGGATGGTATTGTCATGTTCGACTTGTGTGGAGTAGTCCTTAACAAGGTTGCCTGAGATCCATCTACTTAGTGGAGACTCTTTTGGAGTTACTGATGTCACACAATTTATTTGTGGATAATCATTACTTTCTCTGATTCGGGGTCCGAGAAGCTGAGGAGCGTAGAACATTTAACCCAACTTGGCCTATTTAGGACGTAGTGCAGAGACTTTTCAGGTGTAGACTTGATAACAGTTGTTACGCGATACTAGACTCAGACTAGTTTCTCTTGAGAATATTATGGGTTGATGAGTCAGTCATCCAAACCTATAATATTCGATAGATGGGATTAAGACTCTGGGAACTTTTTAGAACATGATCTACAAGTTAATATCCTTTGTACACTCCTTTGGGATGGTTCTTAACCCGACTCCATGCCCGTGACTCACAACAAACGCTTTCATTCTTGGTTGATCCAATCAAGTCTTGTCAATATCAATGGAACTTAGGTGTTGATAAGGTGAAAACCATAATCCACAAAAATGGATGATTGATCTTGACAATTACTTGATTCATGCCTTGATTTTTGCTTGTGTTTACCTTGTGTGTGATCCCTTGTTTGTGATTGTTGCATTCATGCATACATGCGCATCATGACATTCATCAAAGAAATTAAAATTCAAGGATCTAAGGTCTAATTTGCAAATATTTTAAGACCATGGATTATGGATGAAAGAATGCTAAGAAATGCAGTTTCAGATGTCTGGATTTGAAAAGAGCTAAGGAAGTTCTCATCCTTTGTATTAGATCCCTTGTGTAAGACCCCAATTTTGACCCTAAGATCCCTCATGCAATTTCACCATATGCATTAGCAATGATATCATACCTTGGCATTCTCCTTATACCTCTTTCATTGGGTTTGTTTTGGGAGAGATCACCAAGCACCATGTGATTTTATCATACTTGTATTTTATCATTTTACTAACCAAAATACCAAAAATATGTCTTTGTATTTGCCTAACTCTTTTGTAGGTAGGGCATGATCACCATTGATCTATCAAGTTCATATCTAGTGTTTGAGACCCTCATGACAAAGAGCACAACCATGAATTGATCCAAGAATGGTTATGAGCATAATATGATTTCCATTTATCTCTACATGTCATATTGATCCAGTTTTGTTCAAGAGTTTGAGGGTGATTTGCCTTGGAAACCCTAGTTTGACTAGGTATCCTGAGTAACTTCTCCAACAAGCTATCTCACCAATTGATCAAATTTCTCAAGGGACACTTCCAAATTCATCATCTTATGCATATATTATCTACCATGAGCCAAGAAAGTCAAGAGAATTGAAGGTTAGCAAGTTGGTTGATGGTGGTTGGCCAGATGAATTCATCTGATCAAAATCGGGTCTCCCTAGATCCTATCTCCTACAATTTTCACCATATGAAAATGATTCCAAGAGAAACGTTACTCTAAATGACATTCCAAACAACTTTCACGTTGAGACCTAGAGCGAGTTTTTCTTGGAAAATCATCTTCTATGTTGAAACATTATAGGTCATTTTGTCTAAACCCTAATTTGAAAGTCAACTTCCCAAGGCAATAACTTGCTCAATTTTTATGAGATGAAAGATTTCCAAGTTTCAAAATCAAATTCAAGATGTCTACTTCAACTTTTATGTTTGGAGTGGAAGAAAAATCAACTTTATGAGCATGTGATATGAGGATACATTATAGGTCATTTTTGACCTATACCATTGAACAAGTGATTTTCCTCAAATTCAAAAATGAATAACTCTATCATTCTAAATCCAAATGACATGAAATTGGTGACCATTTTGAAGGTCTTTGAAATATTTACAACTTTGATGAAGATACGTTTCTCATTTGAAGCTCACATAAAAAGTTAAGCAAGGTGGAATATTGAGATATATGACTTTACACTTAGAAAAATTTTCAACATGTTGAAATTTCCACCTCAAAAGTAACCATGACCCAAGCTCCAAATGAAAAAGTGTTCAATATAAAACTTGTTCCTATTGATCCAAGCTTTCCAAAGAACCCAAGTTCATGCATTTTGGATGAGGTTTGCTAGGGCTGCACATGGCTTTAACAGAGCTGCATCATTGGAGGAAATCAAATGTACAAACTTCATTTCACATTGCCTTACCAATCAAGATTCATTCATATTTCAACATGATTGATTTTGGACCTTAATGCATTGCCTCATGGGCCTGTACATGCCCATGCACTCGTGCCATTCACATTGCTAAATTTGGAGAAAATTTCAAGTGTGCAAATATGACTCCCTCATGCTATAAATACATGACCTTTGTGCTCAATTCAAACACCCCTTGCACGCCAACTTTGCCCCCCAATTTAAACCCTCTCATTCTAAAGGAAAACTTGAGAATTTTCAATTTGAAAATTGAGTTTGAATCTCAACTGTTGGAGATTCAAAAACTCCAGGATCCAAAGCCTTGTACCCTTGCTAATCACTTCCTGCAAGCTTCTCATGTGTGATCAGATTGTGTTTGAAGCAAGCAACATCAAGTTTTGCACAACATTGAAGGTAATTTTCAGAAAACTTCATCTCTTCGATTCTCACTCAATTCTCATCAATTCTCTTGGATCTTTGGCTATCTGAAGTCCTTCCAATGTAGGCAAGAAGATTGAGTTGCTTAGAGGTCAAATCGAAGAAACTCAGTTGACACACCTCAAAATTCAACTCCTCATATCTTTCTATATATGTGGAGTTAGTTAAAATTGAGGTGATATTCGTGATCTACACCATTTTATCTTTCAGATCATATCCTCTTTTGCATTTATGATGTGGTGATGACTGAACCAGTCCGGCCAGGGTAATCGAGGAAGATGATCGATCTTTGGCTCCGGCAATGAGCTGGAAGTGTTCAGAGCCATTAGATGAGTTTGAAACGTTTTAATCTCGTGCGTTGCTTTTAAATACCAAGCCTATGTTCCATTGACTGCAGTCATTCATGGAACGCGCGCGATGATCCACTTGATCTGCCACCTCAATTAATGAGGGAGATCAAGTGATCCACGTTTTTTGCTATTTTCTGATTTTTATTTTAATTAGCTTATTTTCATTAATTCATATTAATTTTAATATTGATCCAAAAAATATGAGAGTTTCACCAAAAATTTTCAAATAATTTCCTCTTTCATATTTTGAATTAAAATTATTTTTTGGATCATTATTAATATTTTTCATGATTTAATTGATTTTGTGATTGTTTTTAATTGTTGAAAAATACTTTTAAGTCTTTAAAAATTCTGAATTTTTTTCTCGAAGGTCCTTTGACCTTGTTTGACCTATGATAAATCTCATGGCCATTTCTTTGGTGTTTTGATGAGGTTTTAGGAATTTGACAAACCATTTTTAATTTAAATGTATTATTTTAGTATTTTTAATTTGAATAAATGCCAATTAATTGTGTTGACCTATTGTGATGACTTGTATGAATTTGACTCTTGTTGTTGGGCCTTGGTCAAGGTTGATTTGACTTTGTTAAGTTAATACCATTGGATTTAGGGGATTGATGGAATGTATATTCCATCTCCCAAAATGAATGGATGACATTAATTTGGTAAAAGTCCTCCTTTGACCAATTTGATTTTGATCCATTCCCCTCCCTCTTCATCTCATTCCCATTATTTATGCATTCATCTTATTTGGCCTATGATATCTCTAAGTCCTAAGGCTAGTTGATTGTAGAATCAACATAAGTATGGATGAGATTAGGCCACATCTTTTGCATATTCTTTTTGTGTGTGGTATGTTTCATGAGCATAGTCCATTATACTATGTCTCTAACATGCATTAATACCAAAATTCTATTGTCAGACCTCAAATAGTTGTGACTTCTACATAAGTCCAATTACGATTGCTTAACATAGCGCTAAATTTGTGACACAAAAAGGCATAGCATTCTAGTTGGTGAGATTGTAAGTCTCCCCTCTTTCATGGTATTTTGTGGAAACTTGGCCTTTTTTCCTTCCTTTGGAAGATGTCTTGGTTCAAGGATCCATGCTTGTGATAAGTGGGTTGAGTGTTCTCCAAAGAATGACTTAAAATGAAAAGCAAAAGAAAAACAATACTAACTTCTAACTCATTAACAACTAACATTTAATTTCAAGTTCTTTATTTTTAATGCACTCTAATTTTTAAGTTCTATTCATTTGCCATTATTCATACCATTATAATTGTCTATGTTAGTGTAATTTTCCCTTTTGTCCCTATGGACCATATTGTGTGATATATCTTGCTTGTGCATATTTTGTTTGTTTGTGTGGTCTTGGACCATTAATGTACATAATAAGAACAAAAACCCTAAAAAACTATTGTGTGGACTATTGCTTTGATCTTGGACAAATTGGACTTAGAATCTAGGCAACATCCTTATGCAAAAAGGACTTGGCCAATGCCAATTTTTGTGAAACCAAGTGATTTAAATTTGAAATTTCATCTGATACATCATTCAAGATCCCTTTGAGTTCATCTGCAACATGATCATTGTGAAGCTGTTATTTTGAGCATGTGACTTATGGAATTATGGAATTCATCTGTTACATGAGCTAATTTGAAGAAGATCATGGAGTGGCTAAAGCTTGGATGTGGCTATCTTTATTTGATGCCTTGATCTTCAAGTTAATATTGTATGCATTGTTTGTTGCTTGATTCTAATAAGACATTCTTGTCTATTGGATTGCTACCCATTGGTCAAATCTTTTCAACTCTTAACTTTTAATTTTGTTCATAGGATTAGTCTGTTCATCTCCTCCCCATCTCTTTAATTTCAAAATATCCTCCTCCTTTCAGAAACTTCTTTGTTTGAACTTGTTATCTTCTAAACTTTTGACCACTTTGCAAACTAGAAACTTTGGCCTTATGCCATTGCATTTTCAAACTTCTTTTCCTAATCAAACATGTAAATAGACTTAACTATACTTGACCCAAAATTTCAAATGCCAAAAAGAACTAACTCATTCAAACCATTTAGGCCTTTGTGACTTTCAAACTTAAATTTTGTTAAAAGCAATGCATCCACTTTGAAATTTCTATCACAAACTACGAGGTTTTAATCCCTCATTTTTATGTTGGTACTGTAGCGGGGTATTCGTTACCATTAGATATATTGACTAAATCCAAGGTAAACGATACAAGTCGAGTCTCCATCGCACTTCTATTTATCCAAAGGAATGGTTAGAAAGCGAACAAAAACCTAAAAGTTTTATCGAATCAAAAACTAGTAAAAATGTCAGAGATCGGGGTAAGGGGGTTGGTTATGCAATGGGAAGGTGTTAAGCACCCAAAACATCCTAGGTACTCGTAGGGAGCCCTTTTCACACTTGTTGTAAGGTTGGTATTTTGTGAAACTTTGTTTGTGAAAACATGATTGAAGATATGAGAAGAGAATATACAAGTTATTTACGTTTTGGGTTTGGATGGATAAACCCATTGCCTACGTACCATCTTAAAAAAGATTAGGATCAAAACCTCGTAGTTCGGGATAAAAATCTTAAAAGAAATTGGTGAATTGATTGGTCCAAAGGCCTTAAGGTCTTTTGTTATCCAAGAGAGAAAACTCAACCCGAAACCACAAATCCACCATGTGAGGATAGCTTCAACATGCTAATGAGGGGTTAACCCTATAATAAGCATGGAAGACTCATTGTCCATCACTAAGGAATAAGGTGAGTATTACATCTACCTCAAAGATAACTCAAACCTAATAACTAAAGGTTATGAAAAGTTTTGATTAAGAAAGTGGCCATTGAAACCACAAAAGTGTTTGAATGGGTTATATCTACCAATGAAAAGTATTTACAAAATATAGTCAAAGTTGATTTAAAGGTTCAATTCAAAATAAGTTTTATAAAAAGAAAGTTTGAAAATCAAAAGCATAAGGCTTAGGTTTCTAATTTTTGAAAAGAAGTGTTAAATGTTTGCACAAAAGTTTTGGCTTGGGTTAGAGTGGAGGGAAGAAGAAGAATGGCTAATGTCCTAAACATACAAGAGATGAGGGATAAGAAACAAGACCACAAATGGAGTTCCTCTCTTGAGATCATATTGATGATCCAAGTAGCTCCAATCCTTTGGAATATGAAAGCAAAATAATGGTAAGCTCAAGCAATCAACATAATCAAACAAGCTCTTAGAAGATCCCCCAATATTTCTTGTGTCTTTCACTTTGGATGAACATGGAAATGGTTCTTCAATTTGAGCTCACATAGGATCCCCTAGCACAAAAGCACACACACATCAAAAGTTTCTATGAAGTAAATCAAGAATGGACAAGAGTGAGTTTAGAGATTTGGTCTTTCTAGTCCATCTTCAACATTAAGGTCCTTTTACTCCAATTTGCATAGGGAAAGTCCTAGAAACTAAGTCCATTTGTTCATTTCTTTGCATTTGGTCCACAACAATCAAAACAAAACACAAGCACAATAATATATACACAACCTTGCGCTCAAGTGAACAAAAGGCAAATTGCATTAAAATAAACATGTGCTCAAATGAGCAAAGGAAAAATCAAATGAATAATATGTACAAGAATGGTAAATTGCATATATGCAAAGTGCAAGAAGTAAATGTTAATGGTCAATGGTTAGTGTTAAAAGTTAGTGTGACATAAGGCAAATTTAGCGCTATGTTAAGCAATCGTAATTGGACTTATACAGAAGTCACAACTATCTGAGGCCGGTCAATAATAATGTAGGCAACAACAAAAGTTAGAGGTCTTGATTAGTGAATCAAACTCCAACAACTTGCCATGCCAAAAAGAAGATGAGAAATGATCTTGTATTGATTTAGGTCCTTTGCATGATTTAGGAAGCAATCTATCCTTAATGCAAAGCCATTCACTTGACCCATTCACTTGACCCAATGCTAACCACCAATATTTAACTCATTGATCAAAAAAAGGACAAGAAGAAGAAGAAGAATTAAAGTGCATTAATGGAAATGGTATGTATTAATCAACAAGTATTGATCAAAGATAGAGAAGATCAAGGTCAAACAATAGAAAACAGAAGCAAAATGAAGATTAGAAGTCAAGAAACAAATAAAATATTTTTGGCATTTTTTAATATTAAAATAAAACTTGAATTAAAATAATAAAGAGAGGTCAAACTTCAAACTTACTTCAAATTAACTTTGAAAAGTCCAAGTAAATTATCACAAGTTCAACAAGGTCAAACAAAGTTTGACAAAAAAATTCAGCATTTTTAAAAGTCAGAAACTATTTTAAATCAATTAAAAATGCATAAAAATAATCTAATTGAACTAAAATCTCAAATAAATCTCAAATCAATTAATAAATTGATAAAAATATTTTTCATAGATCTATCATCATTCAAAGTGGTTGGAAAAATACTTTTGTATTTTTTGAATATCAAAAACTATTTAAAATGAATTAAAAATAACCAGAAAAGAGAAAATTACTAAAAAATATCAAATGATAAAATAAAAAATATTAAAAATCATTTTTAGAAAGTAGAAATTAAAAGGAGAAGAATGAAATTGGTCCCATAATTTTTGGACCAATAATGAGAGAGATATGAACTTTTAAAATGAAATGGAATTAAAAGAAATAAAAGAAATTAAAATCAGAAATTAAAAAAAGAGAAAAAGCATGGAGCGTTGGATGATCCTTCATTAATTGACGTGGATCATCACACGGCCTAGAAGCGCGCTTTCACCAAACTCCTTAGTCAAATGAGACACACTCAGCCTTTAATAAAGTCATAACAATGGATGCACGAGATTCAATCTGGAAAAGGAAATGGACGCTCCTGATTGAATCTGGAGACCAGACGGTGGCCAGCGCCACCGTCTTCTCCGGCCAGCTCCGGCGAGGTTCAAAAAATGCAGAGGAAAAAATGGCAACCAAAATGCACGATCCAGGCATCATTCGAAAGTTGGGGTGATGTACATCACCCCTGTACCACTCAATTCCATTCTAGATCTCTAGATTGAGAGAAATCAGAAGTGGAAATTCTGTGGTGTTCATGTGAACTTAATGATTTTCAAAAATTGAAAGCATAACAATGTTGCCTCTATGCGGAGGACTTCAGATCACACAAGAACACATCAAATAGAGCTATATACAAGCTGGTTCGAAGCAAATAACAGTTGAAATAAACCTTTGAATTGTAAGGCTTTGAGTCAAGATCTTTGGATGCTTTTGCTAACAGTAGGCACTATGGATCAAGAAGAGAAGGTTTAGGAACTTTGATATCTGAAGATTGATCAATGAAATCAAAATTCATATCTGAAAAATTTGAAGAGAAATGAAATAGTTCCTTTAGTGGTGGCTAGGATTTCAGTTCAGCAGCAATTGAGGCGCCTTTAGGTTGAAGAAATAAGAGGCCAAGGCATTGTATTTATAGCTGAGCAAGGTTGAATTGCATGATCAAATCGTGTGCATGGATGGGTGAAAAACATGCATAAGTGAAATTAATGAAAATTGAACTTGAAGTGTAGGATGCAAAACACGCATAAGTAAAATTTTCAAAATTGGCCAAATTTCAAGCCCTTCTGTCTCGATGGTGAAAGCTCCAAATGACAAAACGTTCAACATCAAAGTTGTATATCTTTTAAAGAAAGTAAATTTGGACTTAAATTTTGCATCATTTGGATTTTTGATGAAGAAGTTATGGGCACTTGAAGTTGGACTTTTTCACATTTCAATGCATTTGGTCCAAAGTGACCTATAATGTTTTGCATTATCACATGTATTTCTTTTGAGATTTTGGAATTTTACTCAACATAACATTTGAGTTAGACACTTTAATATTTTCAATGCATTTGAACTCATCTCAAAATCATAAAAAATGAAAGAGTTATGTCCTTGGGAGGTTGACCCAAAATTAGGGTTTCAGTCAAAATGACCTATAATGTCTTAGAATGGATGATGAACTTACAAGCTTCAAATAAATTTTGTATGAACATGAAAGTTGTTCATATAGTCCTTAAGAACATATTTTCTCTTAGGGTCATCTTCATTTGACAAACACATAAAATGTTAGGTCTCAGTGCATTCCAAAATAGTTAGATGAATTGACTGATCAACTTCTCAAGTCCAAAACTCATATCTTGATGAATTGATGATTGAGGACACTTAAATTAGTTAAAATATGCATGAAATGATGAATTAATTAACTTCCCTTGATTGTATTTAATCATGGGTTGAGGTTGCTTCATGAGCAAGGCACAATTGATGAATAGATGAATTAGGGTTTCCTTTGGAAACAAACCTCAAACCCTTTGATTTGCTTTGATCAAAATGATGAATTGAGATACTTGGGAGGAATATTTGATGAATGAGAGCTTTGGGAACCATAGTCATGCTTTCCTTCAACTTCTCTTGGCCATATCAATGCACATAGGGTCTCCTAGAAGCTGTTAGACCTTGTGACTGCTCAAGCTACAAACAAGAAATATTAGTGACATATTTTTGTGCTTTTGGTTAGTGAATAGCAATGAGAAAATCAATGATATACAATTCAAGCATACTTGGTGATCTCAAACCAACTCACAAGAGGTCCCACCCAAAGGCAAAGGGAACCAAGATGCGTATGATCCTTGAGGCTATGCAAATGCAATGCTATGATGCCATGAGGGATCTTAGGGTCAAAATTAGGGTCTTACAGGTACGCAGGCACAAGTCCGAAGGTCTTGTCAAACACAAAAATATAATTAATGAATTCTTTTCTCATTCCCTCACTCTATTTGTTTGTAAACATCATTTTGGTACAAAACACATATGCACACAAAAAAGGGCTCCCTAGGAGTACCTAGGACACTTTGGGCGCTAACACCTTCCCTCTGTGTAACCAACCCCTTACCTGTAATCTCTGACATTTTATTAGTTTTGATTTGAAAACTTATTACTTTTGAGTTTTGTTTGTACTTTTTCCCTTTTCCCTTGGTAATAATAAAAGCGCGGTGGATACTCTTGTTATCTGATGTCTTGCTTATCCATAGCTTGATGATCATGAATTTACCGCTACAAAAATTAAGTGGCGACTATGCTGGGGAGTAGTTTCCAGTGGGTTTAGCCTACTTTTTGTGTGTGTATATAATTGTATATATGTGATGCTTGTATATTTGTTTGTATGGTATAATCTGTTTGTTGTGCTTGGTGATCTCTGAGTGGTGACATAAGTTCTAACCCGAACTTGAGTGCAATTAAGATAGGAGGATGGTATAGACATGTTTTTTGACTTGTATGGAGTAGTCCTTAAAAAAGCTGGCTTGAGACCCATCTGCTCAGTGGAGACTCTTTTGGATTTGGAAATGTCACACAAGTATTTGTGGTTAGGCATTTCTATCTCTAATTTGGGTCTGAGAAGCTGAAGACCGTAGAACATTTACCCCCTCTTTGCCTATTTAGGACGTAGTGCGGACACTGTTCAAGTGTAGACTTGATAACAGTTGTTACGCGATACTACACTCATACGAGTTTCTGTTGAGAACATTATGGGTCGATGAGTTACTCATCTTAACCTGTAATATCCGATAAATGGAATTAATACTTTGGGAACTTTTTAGAACGTGATCTATAGGTTTTTATCCTTAGTTCACTCCTTTGGGATGATTCTTACCCAGACTCCATACTCATCACTCACAATAAACCCTTGATTCTCTGTTGATCCAATCATGTCTTGTCAATATCAATGGAACTTGGGTGTCAATAAGGTGTAAACCATAATCCACCAAAATGGATGATTGATCTTGACAATGACCTGATTCATCCCTTGACATTTGATTGTGTTGCCTTGTGTGTGATCCCTCATTTGTGATTGTTGCATTCATGCGCATCATAACATTCATCAAACGAAATTTTCAAGGAATTGAGGTATTATTTGCAAAAAAAATTCAGACCATGGATTATGGACGAAAGAATACTAAGAAGTACATTTTCAGATGTCCCGACTTGAAAGAGTTAAGGAAGCTAGCATCTTTTGTATTAAATCCCTTAGACTTCAAAGAACGTCATGGGAAGCTTCTATCTATCTTGTCTGTTGATGTGGTTGAAGGACTTATGAGTGTATTGGTGCAGTTCTATGATCCTCTCTACCGTTGCCTCACTTTTCCTGATTATTATCTTGTGGCTACATTGGAGGATTATGCCCATCTCTTAGGAATACCTATTTCTAGCAAGGTACCTTTTAGTGGATTGGAAGAGATTTCCTTATCTCATCATATTGGTGAAGCTCTTCACTTGAAGAAGTCTGAGATAGAGGCTCATTGGGTGAAGAAAGGAGGATTGTTTGGGTTGCCATCTGATTTCCTTATCAAGGAAGCTACTGCTTTTGCTCAAGCTGGTAGTGTGGATGCTTTTGAAGCTATCTTTGTGTTACTCATTTATGGATTAGCTTTGTTCCCTAACATTGACGGTTTTGTTGATGTTAACGCCATTAGAATTTTCTTAATTGGGAATCCTGTGCCTACTTTGTTGGGTGATATGTATTTCTCTTTGCATTTAAGGAACTCTAAAGGTGGTGGAACTATTGTCTATTGCATTCTTGTTTTGTACAAGTGGTTTATTTCGCACTTTCCTGTAGCAACCTGAAAAATACAGTGCGCGAAGAAACAACCGGCGAAAGAAAATGACAGAAGAGTCGCCACCGTGCGTTATTCATCCCAAAGGAGGGAAAGGAAACGCTCGAAGTAAACCTGAAAAAGGAAAGGACAAGACGGGGTCTCGCAACCAAATCTTGGGTTCGGGAGTCGGTTATGCGAAGGGAAGGTATTAGCACCCCTACGCATCCGTAGTACTCTACGGGATCCACTTTTGTAGTTCTTGTCTAAAGGGTGTGAGTTTTTCTTGTGCTGTTTACCAAAAAAAAGGGTTAAATGAAAATGACTCGCGCGGATGTCGCATCCACTGCATACGTATCTCATCTGAATATGAGAATCAGAGTCTTCGTAGCTCGGCTGACCTATGGGTTGGGTAATTGTGCTCTCTAAGACATCTTGTCTTATGCCTACGTATCTCATCTGGCCTGAGAATCAGAGCAAAACGTAGTTCGGCTAACTATGGGGTTATGGATTGGGATTTGGACGAACGACGTCACTACGCAATCTACCGGATGCTCGACCTTTGGAGACTTACTCGCCTGTAGTAGAAGGAGTTAACGTGTTGCTTTGGGTTTTAGGGTTTGGGATGCTCAAGGGCAAAAAGGCAGTCCTTGACGAAGGAACCGTGCTACCTGCAGGGATACGAACACATACAAAACAAACATGTATAAAGTAAATGTGCCAACAAGGGGCTCAAAAGTAAATAAACAAAAGAAAACAAATGCCTCCTATCGAGGTCTTCCAGCTAAGAAAGCGATAAAATGCGGAAAAGAGGTAAAAGTACCACACGGATAAAGATCCGAAGTAACAGCAATTAAAGGAGTAAGAAACCCAGGGATCTCCCAAGCTAATGCCATCAAAGAAAGGTGAGTGAGTACAGGTAATTGGAATGAACCTCCAGGGGGTATCCCACAAATAAAGTGGGAAAACCACGTAAACCATCTCTACAAGAGTCTGTGAGCCCTCACAAAAACTCAACAAAAGGGTTACTGAAACACGATAAGCATTTTTTTCATGGATAACAGTATGGTTTCAGAAACCTCAAACCCTGTGGCATACATTTCAGAAATCATGTGATTAAACATTCAAGGCATAGGTTTCACCCATTCATGCATAATTAAACCCGTGGGCAAAAACATAATGAAATTCATCCATCATACCTCATACAGTCAGATGATCCAAATTTAGAGCATAAAATTATGGGAATAAGGCAAACCTGATGGGAGAGACCGGTTGAAATGTTAGGGTTTGCGTGAGATGAAAGTGTGTGAGTCAGATTGAATTTTTCAGAGCTGCCTGGGGGTTGCTCTGAGTTCTCTGTCAGGTTCCTCTCCACGTTTTGTCCAGGGTTTTGTTTCAAGAAAACCTCAGAGTATTTTGCTTCTCTTCTTTTTTCTGTCTGATCTCCCTCTTTTATAACCTGATTTTCATGGCTTTGTGGGCTCAAATGAGAGAGGTCCAAGTCCAAGTTTTTTCTATTATATTTTATTTATTTTTTTATTATTATTTTTATTTATTTATTTTTTTGTAAAAAATGATTATTATTATTATTATTATTATTATTATTATTTTTTCATTTTTTTTATTTTTTATTTTTTATTTTTAAAAAAGTTTCTTGGATCTAATTCTGATTGACATGATGAAATGCTATATGAAATGCTAAATGAATGCATGAATGAGGGGGGCAAATTTTGGGGTGTTACAGCTGCCCCTATTCAATCATCAGCTAACCCGAGTAAGATGAAAGCGAACAGCTTATCAGACAAACGGGGTGAGCTGTGATTGAATACCAAAGACAGACCGAAAATTTACGCTCCGAGAACACCACAAAAACGCGGAAATACACCGCACTGTTTATTTTTCTTCCGATCCTCTGGCTGGATCTGAATCAGTCTTCAGGCTTAATCTGGAGTTTCGATCCTCTGGCTGAACCTATACTCAATTTAGTCCTCTAGTTGGATATTAATTTTGATCCTCGGGCTGGATACGATTTTGATCTTCTGGCTAGATCTTCTTCGATCTTCTGGCTAGATCTCCTTCGTTTCGATTCTCTGGCTGAATCTATTTCCTTTGATTCTCTGGCTGAATTTACTTCGATCTTCTGGCTAGATTTGAATTGTTTCGATTCTCTGGATGAATCTATTTCCGGTCTTCGGGCTAGACCTGACTTCGATCTTCTGGCTAGATCTTCTTCGATCTTCTGGCTAGATCTCCTTTGTTTCGATTCTCTGGCTGAATCTATTTTCTTTGATTCTCTGGCTGAATCTACTTCGATCTTCTGGCTAGATCTGAATTATTGCGATTTTCGATCTTCTGGCTAGATCTTCTTTGTTTCGATTCTCTGGCTGAATCTACTTCGATCTTCTGGCTAGATCTGGATTGTTTTGATGATAAATTCCCATCATTAGGATCCCGCATCTGAGGCATGATTGAAGATATGAGAAGAGAATATACACGTTATTTACGTTTTGGGTTTGGATGGATAAACCCATTGCCTACGTACCATCTTAAAAAAGATTAGGATCAAAACCTCGTAGTTCGGGATAAAAATCTTAAAAGAAATTGGTGAATTGATTGGTCCAAAGGCCTTAAGGTCTTTTGTTATCCAAGGGAGAAAACTCAACCCAAAACCACAAATCCACCATGTGAGGATAGCTTCAACATGCTAATGAGGGGTTAACCCTATAATAAGCATGGAAGACTCATTGTCCATCACTAAGGAATAAGGTGAGTATTACATCTACCTCAAAGATAACTCAAACCTAATAACTAAAGGTTATGAAAAGTTTTGATTAAGAAAGTGGCCATTGAAACCACAAAAGTGTTTGAATGGGTTATATCTACCAATGAAAAGTATTTACAAAATATAGTCAAAGTTGATTTAAAGGTTCAATTCAAAATAAGTTTTATAAAAAAAAAGTTTGAAAATCAAAAGCATAAGGCTTAGGTTTCTAATTTTTGAAAAGAAGTGTTAAATGTTTGCACAAAAGTTTTGGCTTGGGTTAGAGTGGAGGGAAGAAGAAGAATGGCTAATGTCCTAAACATACAAGAGATGAGGGATAAGAAACAAGACCACAAATGGAGTTCCTCTCTTGAGATCATATTGATGATCCAAGTAGCTCCCATCCTTTGGAATATGAAAGCAAAATAATGGTAAGCTCAAGCAATCAACATAATCAAACAAGCTCTTAGAAGATCCCCCAATGTTTCTTGTGTCTTTCACTTTGGATGAACATGGAAATGGTTCTTCAATTTGAGCTCACATAGGATCCCCTAGCACAAAAGCACACACACATCAAAAGTTTCTATGAAGTAAATCAAGAATGGACAAGAGTGAGTTTAGAGATTTGGTCTTTCTAGTCCATCTTCAACATTAAGGTCCTTTTACTCCAATTTGCATAGGGAAAGTCCTAGAAACTAAGTCCATTTGTTCATTTCTTTGCATTTGGTCCACAACAATCAAAACAAAAGCATAAGCACAATAATATATACACAACCTTGCGCTCAAGTGAGCAAAAGGCAAATTGCATTAGAATAAACATGTGCTCAAATGAGCAAAGGAAAAATCAAATGAATAATATGTACAAGAATGGTAAATTGCATAAATGCAAAGTGCAAGAAGTAAATGTTAATGGTTAATGGTTAGTGTTAAAAGTTAGTGTGCCATAAGGCAAATTTAGCGCTATGTTAAGCAATCGTAATTGGACTTATACAGAAGTCACAACTATCTGAGGCCGGTCAATAATAATGTAGGCAACAACAAAAGTTAGAGGTCTTGATTAGTGAATCAAACTCCAACAACTTGCCATGCCAAAAAGAAGATGAGAAATGATCTTGTATTGATTTAGGTCCTTTGCATGATTTAGGAAGCAATTTATCCTTAATGCAAAGCCATTCACTTGACCCATGATCAAGATGAATTAGGTTTGAATCAAGGAAGATTAAACCTCCATGTATCAATGCTAACCACCAATCTTTAACTCATTGATCAAAAAAAGGACAAGAAGAAGAAGAAGAATTAAAGTGCATTAATGGAAATGGTATGTATTAATCAACAAGTATTGATCAAAGATAGAGAAGATCAAGGTCAAACAATAGAAAACAGAAGCAAAATGAAGATTAGAAGTCAAGAAACAAATAAAATATTTTTGGCATTTTTTAATATTAAAATAAAACTTGAATTAAAATAATAAAGAGAGGTCAAACTTCAAACTTACTTCAAATTAACTTTGAAAAGTCCAAGTAAATTATCACAAGTTCAACAAGGTCAAACAAAGTTTGACAAAAAAATTCATCATTTTTAAAAGTCAGAAACTATTTTAAATCAATTAAAAATGCATAAAAATAATCTAATTGAACTAAAATCTCAAATAAATCTCAAATCAATTAATAAATTGATAAAAATATTTTTCATAGATCTATCATCATTCAAAGTGGTTGGAAAAATACTTTTGTATTTTTTGAATATCAAAAACTATTTAAAATGAATTAAAAATAACCAGAAAAGAGAAAATTACTAAAAAATATCAAATGATAAAATAAAAAATATTAAAAATCATTTTTAGAAAGTAGAAATTAAAAGGAGAAGAATGAAATTGGTCCCATAATTTTTGGACCAATAATGAGAGAGATATGAACTTTTAAAATGAAATGGAATTAAAAGAAATAAAAGAAATTAAAATCAGAAATTAAAAAAAGAGAAAAAGCGTGGAGCGTTGGATGATCCTTCATTAATTGACGTGGATCATCACACGGCCTAGAAGCGCGCTTTCACCAAACTCCTTAGTCAAATGAGACACACTCAGCCTTTAATAAAGTCATAACAATGGATGCACGAGATTCAATCTGGAAAAGGAAATGGACGCTCCTGATTGAATCTGGAGACCAGACGGTGGCCAGCGCCACCGTCTTCTCCGGCCAGCTCCGGCGAGGTTCAAAAAATGCAGAGGAAAAAATGGCAACCAAAATGCACGATCCAGGCATCATTCGAAAGTTGGGGTGATGTACATCACCCCTGTACCACTCAATTCCATTCTAGATCTCTAGATTGAGAGAAATCAGAAGTGGAAATTCTGTGGTGTTCATGTGAACTTAATGATTTTCAAAAATTGAAAGCATAGCAACGTTGCCTCTATGCGGAGGACTTCAGATCACACAAGAACACATCAAATAGAGCTATATACAACCTGGTTCGAAGCAAATAACAGTTGAAGTAAACCTTTGAATTGTAAGGCTTTGAGTCAAGATCTTTGGATGCTTTTGCTAACAGTAGGCACTATGGATCAAGAAGAGAAGGTTTAGGAACTTTGATATCTGAAGATTGATCAATGAAATCAAAATTCAGATCTGAAAAATTTGAAGAGAAATGAAATAGTTCCTTTAGTGGTGGCTAGGATTTCAGTTCAGCAGCAATTGAGGCGCCTTTAGGTTGAAGAAATAAGAGGCCAAGGCATTGTATTTATAGCTGAGCAAGGTTGAATTGCATGATCAAATCGTGTGCATGGATGGGTGCAAAACATGCATAAGTGAAATTAATGAAAATTGAACTTGAAGTGTAGGATGCAAAACACGCATAAGTAAAATTTTCAAAATTGGCCAAATTTCAAGCCCTTCTGTCTCAATGGTGAAAGCTTCAAATGACAAAACGTTCAACATCAAAGTTGTATATCTTTTAAAGAAAGTAAATTTGGACTTAAATTTTGCAACATTTGGATTTTTGATGAAGAAGTTATGGGCACTTGAAGTTGGACTTTTTCACATTTCAATGCATTTGGTCCAAAGTGACCTATAATGTTTTGCATTATCACATGTATTTCTTTTGAGATTTTGGAATTTTACTCAACATAACATTTGAGTTAGACACTTTAATATTTTCAATGCATTTGATCTCATCTCAAAATCATAAAAAATGAAAGAGTTATGTCCTTGGGAGGTTGACCCAAAATTAGGGTTTCAGTCAAAATGACCTATAATGTCTTGGAATGGATGATGAACTTACAAGCTTCAAATAAATTTTGTATGAACATGAAAGTTGTTCATATAGTCCTTAAGAACATATTTTATCTTAGGGTCATCTTCATTTGACAAACACATAAAATGTTAGGTCTCAGTGCATTCCAAAATAGTTAGATGAATTGACTGATCAACTTCTCAAGTCCAAAACTCATATCTTGATGAATTGATGATTGAGGACACTTAAATTAGTTAAAATATGCATGAAATTATGAATTAAATAACTTCCCTTGATTGTATTTAATCATGGGTTGAGGTTGCTTTATGAGCAAGGCACAATTGATGAATAGATGAATTAGGGTTTCCTTTGGAAACAAACCTCAAACCCTTTGATTTGCTTTGATCAAAATGATGAATTGAGATACTTGGGAGGAATATTTGATGAATGAGAGCTTTGGGAACCATAGTCATGCTTTCCTTCAACTTCTCTTGGCCATATCAATGCACATAGGGTCTCCTAGAAGCTGTTAGACCTTGTGACTGCTCAAGCTACAAACAAGAAATATTAGTGACATATTTTTGTGCTTTTGGTTAGTGAATAGCAATGAGAAAATCAATGATATACAATTCAAGCATACTTGGTGATCTCAAACCAACTCACAAGAGGTCCCACCCAAAGGCAAAGGGAACCAAGATGCGTATGATCCTTGAGGCTATGCAAATGCAATGCTATGATGCCATGAGGGATCTTAGGGTCAAAATTAGGGTCTTACAGGTACGCAGGCTCAAGTCCGAAGGTCTTGTCAAACACAAAAATATAATTAATGAATTCTTTTCTCATTCCCTCACTCTATTTGTTTGTAAACATCATTTTGGTACAAAACACATATGCACACAAAAAAGGGCTCCCTAGGAGTACCTAGGACACTTTGGGCGCTAACACCTTCCCTCTGTGTAACCAACCCCCTTACCTGTAATCTCTGACATTTTATTAGTTTTGATTTGAAAACTTATTACTTTTGAGTTTTGTTTGTACTTTTTCCCTTTTCCCTTGGTAATAATAAAAGCGCGGTGGATACTCTTGTTATCTGATGTCTTGCTTATCCATAGCTTGATGATCATGAATTTACCGCTACAAAAATTAAGTGGCGACTATGCTGGGGAGTAGTTTCCAGTGGGTTTAGCCTACTTTTTGTGTGTGTATATAATTGTATATATGTGATGCTTGTATATTTGTTTGTATGGTATAATCTGTTTGTTGTGCTTGGTGATCTCTGAGTGGTGACATAAGTTCTAACCCGAACTTGAGTGCAATTAAGATAGGAGGATGGTATAGACATGTTTTTTGACTTGTATGGAGTAGTCCTTAAAAAAGCTGGCTTGAGACCCATCTGCTCAGTGGAGACTCTTTTGGATTTGGAAATGTCACACAAGTATTTGTGGTTAGGCATTTCTATCTCTAATTTGGGTCTGAGAAGCTGAAGACCGTAGAACGTTTACCCCCTCTTTGCCTATTTAGGACGTAGTGCGGACACTGTTCAAGTGTAGACTTGATAACAGTTGTTACGCGATACTACACTCATACGAGTTTCTCTTGAGAACATTATGGGTCGATGAGTTACTCATCTTAACCTGTATATTCCGATAAATGGAATTAATACTTTGGGAACTTTTTAGAACGTGATCTATAGGTTTTTATCCTTAGTTCACTCCTTTGGGATGATTCTTACCCAGACTCCATACTCATCACTCACAATAAACCCTTGATTCTCTGTTGATCCAATCATGTCTTGTCAATATCAATGGAACTTGGGTGTCAATAAGGTGTAAACCATAATCCACCAAAATGGATGATTGATCTTGACAATGACCTGATTCATCCCTTGACATTTGATTGTGTTGCCTTGTGTGTGATCCCTCATTTGTGATTGTTGCATTCATGCGCATCATAACATTCATCAAACGAAATTTTCAAGGAATTGAGGTATTATTTGCAAAAAAAATTCAGACCATGGATTATGGACGAAAGAATACTAAGAAGTACATTTTCAGATGTCCCGACTTGAAAGAGTTAAGGAAGCTAGCATCTTTTGTATTAAATCCCTTAGACTTCAAAGAACGTCATGGGAAGCTTCTATCTATCTTGTCTGTTGATGTGGTTGAAGGACTTATGAGTGTATTGGTGCAGTTCTATGATCCTCTCTACCGTTGCCTCACTTTTCCTGATTATTATCTTGTGGCTACATTGGAGGATTATGCCCATCTCTTAGGAATACCTATTTCTAGCAAGGTACCTTTTAGTGGATTGGAAGAGATTTCCTTATCTCATCATATTGGTGAAGCTCTTCACTTGAAGAAGTCTGAGATAGAGGCTCATTGGGTGAAGAAAGGAGGATTGTTTGGGTTGCCATCTGATTTCCTTATCAAGGAAGCTACTGCTTTTGCTCAAGCTGGTAGTGTGGATGCTTTTGAAGCTATCTTTGTGTTACTCATTTATGGATTAGCTTTGTTCCCTAACATTGACGGTTTTGTTGATGTTAACGCCATTAGAATTTTCTTAATTGGGAATCCTGTGCCTACTTTGTTGGGTGATATGTATTTCTCTTTGCATTTAAGGAACTCTAAAGGTGGTGGAACTATTGTCTATTGCATTCTTGTTTTGTACAAGTGGTTTATTTTGCACTTGCCTGTAGCAACCTGAAAAATACAGTGCGCGAAGAAACAACCGGCGAAAGAAAATGACAGAAGAGTCGCCACCGTGCGTTATTCATCCCAAAGGAGGGAAAGGAAACGCTCGAAGTAAACCTGAAAAAGGAAAGGACAAGACGGGGTCTCGCAACCAAATCTTGGGTTCGAGAGTCGGTTATGCGAAGGGAAGGTATTAGCACCCCTACGCATCCGTAGTACTCTACGGGATCCACTTTTGTAGTTCTTGTCTAAAGGGTGTGAGTTTTTCTTGTGCTGTTTACCAAAAAAAAGGGTTAAATGAAAATGACTCGCGCGGATGTCGCATCCACTGCATACGTATCTCATCTGAATATGAGAATCAGAGTCTTCGTAGCTCGGCTGACCTATGGGTTGGGTAATTGTGCTCTCTAAGACATCGTGTCTTATGCCTACGTATCTCATCTGGCCTGAGAATC
This sequence comes from Lathyrus oleraceus, assembly GCF_024323335.1. NCBI lineage: Eukaryota > Viridiplantae > Streptophyta > Magnoliopsida > Fabales > Fabaceae > Lathyrus > Lathyrus oleraceus. The sequence continues at coordinate 492,802,835 of NC_066583.1, forward strand.
AGAGCAAAACGTAGTTCGGCTAACTATGGGGTTATGGATTGGGATTTGGACGAACGACGTCACTACGCAATCTACCGAATGCTCGACCTTTGGAGACTTACTCGCCTGTAGTAGAAGGAGTTAACGTGTTGCTTTGGGTTTTAGGGTTTGGGATGCTCAAGGGCAAAAAGGCAGTCCTTGACGAAGGAACCGTGCTACCTGCAGGGATACGAACACATACAAAACAAACATGTATAAAGTAAATGTGCCAACAAGGGGCTCAAAAGTAAATAAACAAAAGAAAACAAATGCCTCCTATCGAGGTCTTCCAGCTAAGAAAGCGATAAAATGCGAAAAAGAGGTAAAAGTACCACACGGATAAAGATCCGAAGTAACAGCAATTAAAGGAGTAAGAAACCCAGGGATTTCCCAAGCTAATGCCATCAAAGAAAGGTGAGTCAGTACAGGTAATTGGAATGAACCTCCAGGGGGTATCCCACAAATAAAGTGGGAAAACCACGTAAACCATCTCTGCAAGAGTCTGTGAGCCCTCACAAAAACTCAACAAAAGGGTTACTGAAACACGATAAGCATTTTTTTCATGGATAACAGTATGGTTTCAGAAACCTCAAACCCTGTGGCATACATTTCAGAAATCATGTGATTAAACATTCAAGGCATAGGTTTCACCCATTCATGCATAATTAAACCCGTGGGCAAAAGCATAATGAAATTCATCCATCATACCTCATACAGTCAGATGATCCAAATTTAGAGCATAAAATTATGGGAATAAGGCAAACCTGATGGGAGAGACCGGTTGAAATGTTAGGGTTTGCGTGAGATGAAAGTGTGTGAGTCAGATTGAATTTTTCCGAGCTGCCTGGGGGTTGCTCTGAGTTCTCTGTCAGGTTCCTCTCCACGTTTTGTCCAGGGTTTTGTTTCAAGAAAACCTCAGAGTATTTTGCTTCTCTTCTTTTTTCTGTCTGATCTCCCTCTTTTATAACCTGATTTTCATGGCTTTGTGGGCTCAAATGAGAGAGGTCCAAGTCCAAGTTTTTTCTATTATATTTTATTATTTTTTATTATTATTTTTATTTATTTATTTTTGTAAAAAATGATTATTATTATTATTATTATTATTATTATTTTTTTCATTTTTTTTATTTTTTTTTTTTTTTTAAAAAAGTTTCTTGGATCTAATTCTGATTGACATGATGAAATGCTATATGAAATGCTAAATGAATGCATGAATGAGGGGGGCAAATTTTGGGGTGTTACAGCTGCCCCTATTCAATCATCAGCTAACCCGAGTAAGATGAAAGCGAACAGCTTATCAGACAAACGGGGTGAGCTGTGATTGAATACCAAAGACAGACCGAAAATTTACGCTCCGAGAACACCACAAAAACGCGGAAATACACCGCACTGTTTATTTTTCTTCCGATCCTCTGGCTGGATCTGAATCAGTCTTCAGGCTTAATCTGGAGTTTCGATCCTCTGGCTGAACCTATACTCAATTTAGTCCTCTAGTTGGATATTAATTTTGATCCTCGGGCTGGATACGATTTTGATCTTCTGGCTAGATCTTCTTCGATCTTCTGGCTAGATCTCCTTCGTTTCGATTCTCTGGCTGAATCTATTTCCTTTGATTCTCTGGCTGAATTTACTTCGATCTTCTGGCTAGATTTGAATTGTTTCGATTCTCTGGATGAATCTATTTCCGGTCTTCGGGCTAGACCTGACTTCGATCTTCTGGCTAGATCTTCTTCGATCTTCTGGCTAGATCTCCTTTGTTTCGATTCTCTGGCTGAATCTATTTTCTTTGATTCTCTGGCTGAATCTACTTCGATCTTCTGGCTAGATCTGAATTATTGCGATTTTCGATCTTCTGGCTAGATCTTCTTTGTTTCGATTCTCTGGCTGAATCTACTTCGATCTTCTGGCTAGATCTGGATTGTTTTGATGATAAATTCCCATCATTAGGATCCCGCATCTGAGGCATGCGCTGGTTGACCCTCTTTTGAAATCTACACCCAACCTTCATATTAGATATGCAGCTTCGAGAATATTCCACTTTTGGGCTTCGCACATATTCTTCGGGCTAGAACATGTTGTAACGACTCCTCAATTAGACTTGGGCTTGCTGGGGAAATAAAGCTTGCAGGCGACTTCACTAGGGAATCTTAAAATTGAGCCTTAGGCTGGCTTACTGGAACACGATTCTCAGGCTGAATCTTCGAAATGACCCTCAGGCTGGTACACTGGAACACGATTCTCAGGCTGAATCTTTGAATGACCCTTAGGCTGGATCACTGGAACACGATTCTCAGGCTGAATCTTCAAAATGAACCTCAGGCCGGATCACTGGAAAACGATTCTCAGGCTGAATCTTCGAAATGACCCTCAGGCTGGATCACTGGAACACGATTTACAGGCTGAATCTTAAAAATGAACCTCAGGCCGGATCACTGGAAAATGATTCTCAGGCTGAATCTTCGAAATGACCCTCAGGCTGGATCACTGGAAAACGATTCTCAGGCTGAATCTTCAAAATGAACCTCAGGCCGGATCACTTACGCTTGATCCTCTGGCTGGATCTCATGACCTTGGTTGTAAAGTAATTCTTCAGTCTGCTTGGAAGAACATATTTATCAGCTTGTGTGTATGCTTGATATGAGATGCATGCAAATGCAAATGTTATGCATGGTGTAAAAAGAAATCTGCTTGGGGAAGCAAACTCCGGTAGGGAACAGATCGTTGTATCAATCCTTGAATGCTCTGTGGGGAATGATCCATCTGCCGGGACCAATGAGCCACCAAAAATAAATTGGCTGCTTGAAAAGTTGACCTTGCGGGGGGAGTATCAACTATGGAAACTTTGTTCGGCGAGGCTCTATGAGGAGAGTCTGTGGGGAAAACACTTCCTGGGGAAATGTCGTAGGAAACGACCTTTGCTGGGGATATGAACTTGCTAATCGCCCTCAAGCTGGGGATTAACAAATCTGTTAAAAATAATCTGCTGGGGAATGAGATTAACACTGGGAACACCACCCTCTCATCTGTTGGTTATGCAACCACTCTGCTGTTGCTAGGAAGATACAGTCTGACACTGTCAACTCCGCTGGCGATATATAGTCTGGATACTGTCAACTCTGCTGGGGAACATGCTCTGCTGAGGAGAGACTTTGTCAACCGCTTAGGGATGAGGATTCATGACTTGGCATCCGGTTCCTGTGACCTGCAACCAAAAATACACGTATGCCTCGGGGGAATTACTCGGTTTGAATTCTCCGTCCGGAATTTAAGCACATTCAAAGCAATTTTAAATGTTTTCCTGTGCAAATCATCTACAAAAGCCACCATTATGTTCATATGCAATATGTTTTATCAAAAATTCGGACATTTTTGCAAACAAACTGATAAATGAAAAATAAAGAGGCTCTTTAACTGAATTATTCGACTCTTACTGGGGAGAAAATTTGTGCCAGGAATAGGCGAGGGTATCAGGAAGCTGATCCCTGAAAAGAGGTGATCCCTATAAAAAGAGAATTATCCTAATGGCAATGGGGATACGGGGTCCCACCGAGTTTCGACTCTGCTATGGCTCGTATGTCCTCAAGACGCTCTGCTCATCTTGCTTTCTGAAGTGGATGATTAGTCGATCTTTAACCTTCGAAGATTTCCGGATTGAATGAAACGGTGATATAACACTGATGAACTCAGATCACAGTCATTCGCTTATACCCTAACTTTTGCCTGGATCGCCCCCTTTTCGGGTTTTCAATCCACCGGGATACCCATTTTTGCCTGAGCCGCCCTTTTGGGTTTTCGACTCACCGGGTGTACTCTTTTTTATATCCCTAATTTTTGCCCGAACCTCTTTATTCTTTTTTTTTGGTTCGTCGGGATGCCCTTTTTTTGCCTGGACTGTTCTTTTTATCGTCCAGCGGGTCTATTTTATGCGAAGTATATTTTTTTTAACTGCGTCTGAGTTAATAGGGGACGGGAATCCTTTGCCATCCATGGTTGTTAGCATCAAAGCTCCGCCATAGAAAATCCTTTTAACCACGTACGGACCCTCATAGTTCGGTGTCCATTTGCCCCTGTGATCTGTGTTGGGAGGAAGAAATCTTTTGAGTACCAATTCACCGACTTGATACCCCCGATGGCGCACTTTCTGACCAAATGCTTTCTTCATTCGTCTCTGACCGAGATACGTCAATTCTGGGTACGTAGTTCCAGCATAGCACCTTAATCATCGAAGACAAGGTAAACAAAGCATCAACAAATTGGTTTTCTTCAAAAGAAAGTCAACAATCTTCTCGTGTAGTCTCTGTAAGGAGCCAGATGAGGCTGAGGTGTATACCATTTCCCGTTGGTTTGATTGATGACCAAAGCTGAATCCCCGTATACATCCAGGGTTTTAATTTGTATATTGACGGCTTCCTCAAGTCTTAGGATACAAGCTTCGTATTCGGCTTCATTGTTGGTGCAGGGAAAAGTTATTCTGGCACCAAATGGCATATGAACCCCATTCCGGTGTGATCAACACTACACCAACTCCGCGACCATTGACGTGGACCGCCCCATCAAACATCATAACCCATTTGGATTCAGGGTCAGGCCCCTCCTCTGGGAGTGGTTCCTCTCAATCTTTAGATTTGAGAAACATAATGTCCTCATCAGGAAAGTCAAACCTCATAGGTTGGTAATCATCAATCGGTTGCTCTGCAAGATAGTCTGACAAGACACTTCCCTTGATGGCTTTTTGTGAAGTGTATTGGATGTCATACTCTGTCAGTATCATTTGTCACCTAGTAACCTTTCCGGTAAGTGCTGGCTTTTCAAAAATATACTTGACTGGATCCATTTTTGATATCAATAGAGTCGTGTGAGTCAACATATACTGTCTTAGTCGGCGAGAAGCCCATGCCAAAGCGCGGCAAGTTTTCTCGAGCAATGAGTATCTTTGTTCACAGTCGGTAAACTTTTGCTAAGGTAGTATATTGCATGCTCTTTTCGACCTGACTCGTCATGCTGACCGAGCACACAACCCATTGACCTTTCTAACACAGTCAAGTACATGATCAATGGTCTTTCCTCTCGGCCTGTAGACTTGCCCCGATCTTGATCTCTTTCTTGTCGTCTGCGGTACTGATGTTGACGGTCTCAATCACCTCCTGATAAGGTGTAATAGCTCGGTCCTCCTGTTTCAACAATCTGGCTAACCCTTCAGGCAATTCACAATCTTCCTCAACCCCTTCTTCGGCTTAATAGATAGGATTGTCGAAGTCATACTTGGCCATAGCAGTGTCGTTAGTAGTGAGATCCGGGTGGTCCGCTCTGCATGATGGAGGATCATGCTTTACCTTAGAATGAGAGTTTTTTTTTGGAAAGAAAGAAAAAATGAAAAAAGAAACATTGCCATTTTTTTTGTAAAAGTAGAAAAAAACTGAAAGAAAGAGAACACAAAATTGTTTGCAAAAGCCGTCCTTTATTGATGATAAAAATAATTGCGAAATGTAACTAAATGAATGGCCCTACAAATGAGCCGTTACACCTTGGGCAAAGTGTAAGACTTTATTATGCATGTAATAAAGGAAAACAATAAAAATCACTCCTTAAGTAGAGTAAACCAGACGACTTTTTCGGACGACCAATTGTCGAGCTTTTCTCCTGGGACACACGGGCGAATCCAGCTATCTAAGTCACAGTCGCTGTCAGCCTTGTCTTCATCTGCAGCATTGACGATGTGGGGAGAAACCAAACCCCCGCTGGAGAGAGTACCGGTTTCATTCTTCTGAGATCCCGGAGCATACCCCAATCCAAACTTGTCTTCTTTGATGACTGGCTCCACAAATTTGCCCCAGCCTTGGGCATTACCAGCTTTAACCACTTCGACATCTTGCTTGTATGAAGAGATAGAAGTCCCGACCTTCTCAAACTCAGGTGAAAAGACAGCTTCGGGCGCGACCTCATTGATGTTTATGGCTTCGAAGCCCTGACACAGCATCTCGTGCATCTCGCCGTCCATCTCTACATACTTAAATGTAGACAGGTGGCTAACAAAAATATCCTCTTCACCACAGACAGTGACGACCTGACCTTCTAGTTCATATTTGAGCTTCTGGTGGAGGGTAGAAGTAACAGCACCGGCAACATGAATCCAAGGCCGACCTAGCAGACAGCTGTAGGCAGGCTGGATATCCATCACATAAAAGGTGCTCTTGAACACCTGCGGTCCAATCTTAACTGGCAACTCAACTTCGCCAAAGGCTGCTCTCTTAGAGCCATCAAAAGCCCTCACAACTAAGTTACTTGGCCTCAGGATGGTGTCATCCCAGTCCAACTTCATTAAGGCTTTCTTTGGAAGAACATTCAGAGAAGAGCCTGTATCAACCAAAACATGGGAAAGCATCACCCCTTTGCACTCCATTATGATATGCAAGGCTTTGTTATGATTCCTGCCCTCAGATGTTAGGTCATTATCAGTGAAACATAGCCCCCGGCTAGCGTTTACATTGGAAACTACCGACTCCAGCTGGTTAACAGTTATCTCCGGTGGAACATAAGCCATATTCAGTACTTTCAACAAGGCTGCTCTGTGCACCTCAGAGCACAGCAATAGTGAGAGAATGGAGATCTTTGAGGGTGTCTGATTTAGCTGGTCGACTACCTTGTAGTCACTTTTCTTGATAATCCTCATAAACTCATCCACTTCCTTCTCGAATGCGGTCTTAGGAGGATCTTCCTCAGTAGTAACCTCTTCGGCGGCCATCTGTTTCCCTTTAGCCTTGGCAGCTGCCTCGGCTTCAGTATTCGCGCGTAATGTTGATGGTGCAAATAGGCGTCCACTGCGAGTGAAGCCACCAACCCCTCCAACATTGTCTACAGCGGAGCTACCAATGTCAATGTCTTCTTCGTTAACTTTCTGCCCCTGGAAGTAGATATCAGCCCCATAGTGCCACGGGATAGCACTGTCTTTCTCATACGGAACGGGTCCTGGTATTGTGATGGTGATCGGACCAACCAAAGTCGGTTGAGGGGTGTCAGAGTAAATTGCAACTGGTGCTGAACTTTCGATGTTCACCGCTGCTGGTTCTGTACTTTCTGGGAAATATATTGTTGTCGGAGCGAGTCTCTCGAGAACATATATTTCTTCAGGAGTGAAATAAAACGTCATCGTCGATACATCATTCTTCATTGGACGGGCCTGATCGAACTGAAGACAACCTTCATCTATCAGTTGCTGAATACCCCTTCTCAAACTGTCACATCCGTTTTCGGCAGCTTGACAATTTCTGCATTCTTCCCCACAGCCCGGGAAAATCTGTCCTTTCAGAAGTCGGTCTTTAACCACCGATAGCGAAGTCTTCACCTTAGTCACATCAGAAACCAAATTCAAAGTTTCCCCACTATCAACAGCATTAATCCTCTGCCCGCTGTGAGCCGGCATCGGGTTCTGGATAACATTAGGCACCGGAGCAAAATTGATAGCCTGGGCATCTCTCAAATCTTGTACCTTTAACTGGAGAGCCTTGCAATTATCTGTAGTATGGCCAGGTGCGTTGGAGTGAAAAGCACATCTGGCGTTGACATCATAACCTCTAGGCAAATTATTGGGATCGATTGGTGGGGCCAGAGTTCTCAACGTAACCAGATTCATGTCAATCAGCTTGGGAAGTAATACTGAATAAGGCATTGGGATTGGCTTGATGACCCGGTCCGTCTGCCTTGGACGTTGTTGATAGTGTCTCTGCTGACCCGATTACCTCCTTGTTGTTGATTGTTGTACCTGGGTTGTTGTTGCGGATGATATTGCGGTTGAGGAACAGGTGTTGGAATAGTGACTGCGGCCACTTGATCTTGATAATAATTAGGGCGTCCTCTACCCCTGCCTCTGCCGGCATACACAACGCTTGCCTCGCCTTCTTTTCTTCGCTGACCGTTACCAGCAAACGGTCTCTTGGAACCTGATGAGTTGGAAGCACTATTGTCTTGAATTCGGCCCATCTTCAACAGACTCTCGATTCTTTCTCCAGCAATTACTATCTCTGCAAAGCTGATTGACGGGCAAGCAGCCAATCTCTCAATATAATTGCCTTGAAGAGTGTTCATGAACATGTCCGCCATCTCCCTTTCAGACATAGGGGGTTGGACGGACGCAGCAATCTGTCTCCAACGCTGAGCATACTCTCTAAAGGTTTCCTTGGCAGTCTGAGACATACCTTGCAACAAGGTCCGATTTGGAGCCATGTCCAAGTTGTATTGATATTGCTTGACAAAAGCCTCTGCCAAGTCTTTCCAGCTCTTGATGGTAGTACGAGACAAATGAGAATACCATTCACGAGAAGCTCCAGTTAGACTGTCTTCAAAATAGTACATCCACAGCTTTTCATCTTCCGTGTGAGCTCCCAACCTTCCCAGATAAGATTGGAGATGAGTGCGTGGGCAAGAAGCCCCGTTGTATTTCTCAAAAGTAGGGGGTTTGAACTTGTGAGGAATCCTTACTCCCTGAACCAGACCAAGATTTGTGACATCAAAGCCTAAGGAATTTTGAGACTCCAAAGATTTGAGCTTCTCAGCAAGCTCATCCATACGGCGAGTGGTCTCGAGGGCCTCGTCGTGCAAAGAAAATTGATCATACTGATAATCTTCAGTAACGGGGCGCCCGTTAATCCGAATTCCTTGATTCACATTGTACCTTCCGCCAATACCATTTCCAACATTCCATGTGTTGCCAACATTACCCGGGTTTCCATCAGCAATTGCGTTACCCGCGTTACCAGTGTTCACAGGGTTATCAGCGTTCCCAGGGTTACCAGGGTTCCCTTAGCATTTGGTATCTCCACCTCCGGATCGGGCCTCGGTTGCTCAACCAATTCCCTCAGCTTTTCCTGGCCTTCTGCCATACCAGTCATCAATGTCATGAACTGATCCATCCTTTCACGCATATCAGCCAACTCTTTCTGTACTTGGTCCATCGCTAGCTGTGGACGATTTTCCTTTGTCGGGTACCTGTGGACTCGCTTGGGACCAATAACTGCCTGATACAGGGAACAAACATTAGACACTGTAGTGACACCTGCAAAACAGACAAGGGTTAATATGCATGGTATGCGATGCACTGCTTGTTCAGTTTTAAGGCACCCCCGTTTTGAAAGGGAATACCCTGCAAATGAATAAGCATGAGATATTGGATGCAAATATGCAGATGATGTTATGCAATGCAAAGGCATGTCAATCAGAATTGATGGATCCGCTTGAACATCTGTCAGGTTGCACTGCCTGGAGAGAAATTCACTGAGGAATATAATACAAGACCAAAACTCTGCTCCAGAAAACCGGGTTGGTTGGAGGTTAAGGTTTCCTGAATTTAGCCCGCCCCTCACTGGTAGGTTCTAAGAACAGAAGTTCGTCAGCTTCAGCCCTTCAGTTGCGAATAATACGTTTACCACTGAAGGTTTGGTATTATTACGGGACAAAAGACCTCCATTGACTCCCCTCAACAGGACATCCTAATAGCAAGTTCCCAGTCTCGGGATCCTCGGATTGAGCAGCGAGAATGCGCCCACCAGAGCTAACATAATCACGTCTCGGAGGAGAGGCCTCGACTGAGTTCTCGGGAAATGGTCACCAGAGTCGACGATTTCTAGAGGAACATGCTGCCGTTACGGAACACCCGTAAGACATAATATATCCAAAAGAAACCTCGTCTGGGTGTGGTTCTTCACGAACGACTTAACGTAGCAACACGCCACGCAAGCCTCATGATTATCCACTCTAAAACCTGTGTGTACACTCAAGCCTGGGTAATGGGTTTATCTCTCATAGAACACCCCATCCCAACAAACAAACAAACAGATCCAACAGATACAACAGATGCATGCAAGCAGGTAAGCAAATAAAGGTACAAAAGCATGAACACCTAATAAACAAGAAATCACACAAGCTAGGAGGGACTCGCTTAGGGAAGATGGACCAGCAAGAGGTCAACTTCTTTCAGTCCCCAGCAGAGTCGCCGGCTGTCGCAACCTGAAAAATACAGTGCGCGAAGAAACAACCGGCGAAAGAAAATGACAGAAGAGTCGCCATCGTGCGTTATTCATCCCAAAGGAGGGAAAGGAAACGCTCGAAGTAAACCTGAAAAAGGAAAGGACAAGACGGGGTCTCGCAACCAAATCTTGGGTTCGGGAGTCGGTTATGCGAAGGGAAGGTATTAGCACCCCTACGCATCCGTAGTACTCTACGGGATCCACTTTTGTAGTTCTTGTCTAAAGGGTGTGAGTTTATCTTGTGCTGTTTACAAAAAAAAAGGGTTAAATGAAAATGACTCGCGCGGATGTCGCATCCACTGCATACGTATCTCATCTGAATATGAGAATCAGAGTCTTCGTAGCTCGGCTGACCTATGGGTTGGGTAATTGTGCTCACTAAGACATCGTGTCTTATGCCTACGTATCTCATCTGGCCTGAGAATCAGAGCAAAACGTAGTTCGGCTAACTATGGGGTTATGGATTGGGTTTTGGACGAACGACGTCACTACGGAATCGACCAGATGCTCGAACTTTGGAGACTTACTCGCCTGTAGTAGAAGGAGTTAACGTGTTGCTTTGGGTTTTAGGGTTTGGGATGCTCAAGGGCAAAAAGGCAATCCTTGACGAAGGAACCGCGCTACCTGCAGGGATACGAACACATACAAAACAAACATGTATAAAGTAAATGTGCCAACAAGGGGCTCAGAAGTAAATAAACAAAAGAAAACAAATGCCTCCTATCGAGGTCTTCCAGCTAAGAAAGCGATAAAATGCGGAAAAGAGGTAAAGTACCACACGGATAAAGATCCGAAGTAACAGCAATTAAAGGAGTAAGAAACCCAGGGATCTCCCAAGCTAATGCCATCAAAGAAAGGTGAGTGAGTACAGGTAATTGGAATGAACCTCCAGGGGGTATCCCACAAATAAAGTGGGAAAACCACGCAAACCATCTCTGCAAGAGTCTGTGAGCCCTCACAAAAACTCAACAAAAGGGTTAGTGAAACACGATAAGCATTTTTTTCATGGATAACAGTATGGTTTCAGAAACCTCAAACCCTGTGGCATACATTTCAGAAATCATGTGATTAAACATTCAAGGCATATGTTTCACCCATTCATGCATAATTAAACCCATGGGCAAAAACATAATGAAATTCATCCATCATACCTCATACATTCAGATGATCCAAATTAGAGCATAAAATTATGGGAATGAGGCAAACCTGATGGGAGAGACCGGTTGAAATGTTAGGGTTTGCGTGAGATGAAAGTGTGTGAGTCAGATTGAATTTTTCAGAGCTGCCTGGGGGTTGCTCTGAGTTCTCTGTCAGGTTCCTCTCCAGGTTTTGTCCAGGGTTTTGTTTCAAGGAAACCTCAGAGTATTTTGCTTCTCTTCTTTTTCTGTCTGATCTCCCTCTTTTATAACCTGATTTTCATGGCTTTGTGGGCTCAAATGAGAGAGGTCCAAGTCCAAGTTTTTTCTATTATATTTTATTTATTTTTTTATTATTTTTTTATTTATTTTTTTGTAAAAAATGATATTATTATTATTATTTATTATTATTATTTTTTCATTTTTTTTATTTTTATTTTTTATTTTTAAAAAAGTTTCTTGGATCTAATTCTGATTGACATGATGAAATGCTATATGAAATGCTAAATGAATGCATGAATGAGGGGGGCAAATTTTGGGGTGTTACAGCTGCCCCTATTCAATCATCAGCTAACCCGAGTAGGATGAAAGCGAACAGCTTATCAGACAAACGGGGTAAGCTGTGATTGAATACCAAAGACAGACCGAAAATTTACGCTCCGAGAACACCACAAAAACGCGGAAATACACCGCACTGTTTATTTTTCTTCCGATCCTCTGGCTGGATCTGAATCAGTCTTCAGGCTTAATCTGGAGTTTCGATCCTCTGGCTGAACCTATACTCAATTTAGTCCTCTAGTTGGATATTAATTTTGATCCTCGGGCTGGATACGATTTTGATCTTCTGGCTAGATCTTCTTCGATCTTCTGGCTAGATCTCCTTCGTTTCGATTCTCTGGCTGAATCTATTTCCTTTGATTCTCTGGCTGAATTTACTTCGATCTTCTGGCTAGATTTGAATTGTTTCGATTCTCTTGATGAATCTATTTCCGGTCTTCGGGCTAGACCTGACTTCGATCTTCTGGCTAGATCTTCTTCGATCTTCTGGCTAGATCTCCTTTGTTTCGATTCTCTGGCTGAATCTATTTTCTTTGATTCTCTGGCTGAATCTACTTCGATCTTCTGGCTAGATCTGAATTATTGCGATTTTCGATCTTCTGGCTAGATCTTCTTTGTTTCGATTCTCTGGCTGAATCTACTTCGATCTTCTGGCTAGATCTGGATTGTTTTGATGATAAATTCCCATCATTAGGATCCCGCATCTGAGGCATGCGCTGGTTGACCCTCTTTTGAAATCTACACCCAACCTTCATATTAGATATGCAGCTTCGAGAATATTCCACTTTTGGGCTTCGCACATATTCTTCGGGCTAGAACATGTTGTAACGACTCCTCAATTAGACTTGGGCTTGATGGGGAAATAAAGCTTGTACGCGACTTCACTAGGGAATCTTCAAATTGAGCCTTAGGCTGGCTTACTGGAACACGATTCTCAGGCTGAATCTTCGAAATGACCCTCAGGCTGGTACACTGGAACACGATTCTCAGGCTGAATCTTTGAATGACCCTTAGGCTGGATCACTGGAACACGATTCTCAGGCTGAATCTTCAAAATGAACCTCAGGCCGGATCACTGGAAAACGATTCTCAGGCTGAATCTTCGAAATGACCCTCAGGCTGGATCACTGGAACACGATTTACAGGCTGAATCTTAAAAATGAACCTCAGGCCGGATCACTGGAAAATGATTCTCAGGCTGAATCTTCGAAATGACCCTCAGGCTGGATCACTGGAAAACGATTCTCAGGCTGAATCTTCAAAATGAACCTCAGGCCGGATCACTCACGCTTGATCCTCTGGCTGGATCTCATGACCTTGGTTGTAAAGTAATTCTTCAGTCTGCTTGGAAGAACATATTTATCAGCTTGTGTGTATGCTTGATATGAGATGCATGCAAATGCAAATGTTATGCATGGTGTAAAAAGAAATCTGCTTGAGGAAGCAAACTCCGGTAGGGAACAGATCGTTGTATCAATCCTTGAATGCTCTGTGGGGAATGATCCATCTGCCGGGACCAATGAGCCACCAAAAATAAATTGGCTGCTTGAAAAGTTGACCTTGCGGGGGGAGTATCAACTATGGAAACTTTGTTCGGCGAGGCTCTGTGAGGAGAGTCTGTGGGGAAAACACTTCCTGGGGAAATGTCGTAGGAAACGACCTTTGCTGGGGATATGAACTTGCTAATCGCCCTCAAGCTGGGGATTAACAAATCTGTTAAAAATAATCTGCTGGGGAATGAGATTAACACTGGGAACACCACCCTCTCATCTGTTGGTTATGCAACCACTCTGCTGTTGCTAGGAAGATACAGTCTGACACTGTCAACTCCGCTGGGGATATATAGTCTGGATACTGTCAACTCTGCTGGGGAACATGCTCTGCTGAGGAGAGACTTTGTCAACCGCTTAGGGATGAGGATTCATGACTTGGCATCCGGTTCCTGTGACCTGCAACCAAAAATACACGTATGCCTCGGGGGAATTACTCGGTTTGAATTCACCGTCCGGAATTTAAGCACATTCAAAGCAATTTTAAATGTTTTCCTGTGCAAATCATCTGCAAAAGCCACCATTATGTTCATATGCAATATGTTTTATCAAAATTCGGACATTTTTGCAAACAAACTGATAAATGAAAAATAAAGAGGCTCTTTAACTGAATTATTCGACTCTTACTGGGGAGAAAATTTGTGCCAGGAATAGGCGAGGGTATCAGGAAGCTGATCCCTGAAAAGAGGTGATCCCTATAAAAAGAGAATTATCCTAATGGCAATGGGGATACGGGGTCCCACCGAGTTTCGACTCTGCTATGGCTCGTATGTCCTCAAGACGCTCTGCTCATCTTGCTTTCTGAAGTGGATGATTAGTCGATCTTTAACCTTCGAAGATTTCCGGATTGAATGAAACGGTGATATAACACTGATGAACTCAGATCAAAGTCATTCGCTTATACCCTAACTTTTGCCTGGATCGCCCCCTTTTCGGGTTTTCAATCCACCGGGATACCCATTTTTGCCTGAGCCGCCCTTTTGGGTTTTCGACTCACCGGGTGTACTCTTTTTTATATCCCTAATTTTTGCCCGAACCTCTTTATTCTTTTTTTTTGGTTCGTCGGGATGCCCTTTTTTTGCCTGGACTGTTCTTTTTATCGTCCAGCGGGTCTATTTTATGCGAAGTATATTTTTTTAACTGCGTCTGAGTTAATAGGGGACGGGAATCCTTTGCCATCCATGGTTGTTAGCATCAAAGCTCCGCCATAGAAAATCCTTTTAACCACGTACGGACCCTCATAGTTCGGTGTCCATTTGCCCCTGTGATCTGTGTTGGGAGGAAGAAATCTTTTGAGTACCAATTCACCGACTTGATACCCCCGATGGCGCACTTTCTGACCAAATGCTTTCTTCATTCGTCTCTGACCGAGATACGTCAATTCTGGGTACGTAGTTCCAGCATAGCACCTTAATCATCGAAGACAAGGTAAACAAAGCATCAACAAATTGGTTTTCTTCAAAAGAAAGTCAACAATCTTCTCGTGTAGTCTCTGTAAGGAGCCAGATGAGGCTGAGGTGTATACCATTTCCCGTTGGTTTGATTGATGACCAAAGCTGAATCCCCGTATACATCCAGGGTTTTAATTGTATATTGACGGCTTCCTCAAGTCTTAGGATACAAGCTTCGTATTCGGCTTCATTGTTGGTGCAGGGAAAAGTTATTCTGGCACCAAATGGCATATGAACCCCATTCCGGTGTGATCAACACTACACCAACTCCGCGACCATTGACGTGGACCGCCCCATCAAACATCATAACCCATTTGGATTCAGGGTCAGGCCCCTCCTCTGGGAGTGGTTCCTCTCAATCTTTAGATTTGAGAAACATAATGTCCTCATCAGGAAAGTCAAACCTCATAGGTTGGTAATCATCAATCGGTTGCTCTGCAAGATAGTCTGACAAGACACTTCCCTTGATGGCTTTTTATGAAGTGTATTGGATGTCATACTCTGTCAGTATCATTTGTCACCTAGTAACCTTTCCGGTAAGTGCTGGCTTTTCAAAAATATACTTGACTGGATCCATTTTTGATATCAATAGAGTCGTGTGAGTCAACATATACTGTCTTAGTTGGCGAGAAGCCCATGCCAAAGCGCGACAAGTTTTCTCGAGCAATGAGTATCTTTGTTCACAGTCGGTAAACTTTTGCTAAGGTAGTATATTGCATGCTCTTTTCGACCTGACTCGTCATGCTGACCGAGCACACAACCCATTGACCTTTCTAACACAGTCAAGTACATGATCAATGGTCTTTCCTCTCGGCCTGTAGACTTGCCCCGATCTTGATCTCTTTCTTGTCGTCTGCGGTACCGATGTTGACGGTCTCAATCACCTCCTGATAAGGTGTAATAGCTCGGTCCTCCTGTTTCAACAATCTGGCTAACCCTTCAGGCAATTCACAATCTTCCTCAACCCCTTCTTCGGCTTAATAGATAGGATTGTCGAAGTCATACTTGGCCATAGCAGTGTCGTTAGTAGTGAGATCCGGGTGGTCCGCTCTGCATGATGGAGGATCATGCTTTACCTTAGAATGAGAGTTTTTTCTTTTGGAAAGAAAGAAAAAATGAAAAAAGAAACATTGCCATTTTTTTTGTAAAAGTAGAAAAAAACTGAAAGAAAGAGAACACAAAATTGTTTGCAAAAGCCGTCCTTTATTGATGATAAAAATAATTGCGAAATGTAACTAAATGAATGGCCCTACAAATGAGCCGTTACACCTTGGGCAAAGTGTAAGACTTTATTATGCATGTAATAAAGGAAAACAATAAAAATTACTCCTTAAGTAGAGTAAACCAGACGACTTTTTCGGACGACCAATTGTCGAGCTTTTCTCCTGGGACACACGGGCGAATCCAGCTATCTAAGTCACAGTCGCTGTCAGCCTTGTCTTCATCTGCAGCATTGACGATGTGGGGAGAAACCAAACCCCCGCTGGAGAGAGTACCGGTTTCATTCTTCTGAGATCCCGGAGCATACCCCAATCCAAACTTGTCTTCTTTGATGACTGGCTCCACAAATTTGCCCCAGCCTTGGGCATTACCAGCTTTAACCACTTCGACATCTTGCTTGTATGAAGAGATAGAAGTCCCGACCTTCTCAAACTCAGGTGAAAAGACAGCTTCGGGCGCGACCTCATTGATGTTTATGGCTTCGAAGCCCTGACACAGCATCTCGTGCATCTCGCCGTCCATCTCTACATACTTAAATGTAGACAGGTGGCTAACAAAAATATCCTCTTCACCACAGACAGTGACGACCTGACCTTCTAGTTCATATTTGAGCTTCTGGTGGAGGGTAGAAGTAACAGCACCGGCAACATGAATCCAAGGCCGACCTAGCAGACAGCTGTAGGCAGGCTGGATATCCATCACATAAAAGGTGCTCTTGAACACCTGCGGTCCAATCTTAACTGGCAACTCAACTTCGCCAAAGGCTGCTCTCTTAGAGCCATCAAAAGCCCTCACAACTAAGTTACTTGGCCTCAGGATGGTGTCATCCGAGTCCAACTTCATTAAGGCTTTCTTTGGAAGAACATTCAGAGAAGAGCCTGTATCAACCAAAACATGGGAAAGCATCACCCCTTTGCACTCCATTATGATATGCAAGGCTTTGTTATGATTCCTGCCCTCAGATGTTAGGTCATTATCGGTGAAACCTAGCCCCCGGCTAGCGTTTACATTGGAAACTACCGACTCCAGCTGGTTAACAGTTATCTCCGGTGGAACATAAGCCATATTCAGTACTTTCAACAAGGCTGCTATGTGCACCTCAGAGCACAGCAATAGTGAGAGAATGGAGATCTTTGAGGGTGTCTGATTTAGCTGGTCAACTACCTTGTAGTCACTTTTCTTGATAATCCTCATAAACTCATCCACTTCCTTCTCGAATGCGGTCTTAGGAGGATCTTCCTCAGTAGTAACCTCTTCGGCGGCCATCTGTTTCCCTTTAGCCTTGGCAGCTGCCTCGGCTTCAGTATTCGCGCGTAATGTTGATGGTGCAAATAGGCGTCCACTGCGAGTGAAGCCACCAACCCCTCCAACATTGTCTACAGCGGAGCTACCAATGTCAATGTCTTCTTCGTTAACTTTCTACCCCTGGAAGTAGATATCAGCCCCATAGTGCCACGGGATAGCACTGTCTTTCTCATACGGAACGGGTCCTAGTATTGTGATGGTGATCGGACCAACCAAAGTCGGTTGAGGGCTGTCAGAGTAAATTGCAACTGGTGCTGAACTTTCGATGTTCACCGCTGCTGGTTCTGTACTTTCTGGGAAATATATTGTTGTCGGAGCGAGTCTCTCGAGAACATATATTTCTTCAGGAGTGAAATAAAACGTCATCGTCGATACATCATTCTTCATTGGACGGGCCTGATCGAACTGAAGACAACCTTAATCTATCAGTTGCTGAATACCCCTTCTCAAACTGTCACATCCGTATTCGGCAGCTTGACAATTTCTGCATTCTTCCCCACAGCCCGGGAAAATCTGTCCTTTCGGAAGTCGGTCTTTAACCACCGATAGCGAAGTCTTCACCTTAGTCACATCAGAAACCAAATTCAAAGTTTCCCCACTATCAACAGCATTAATCCTCTGCCCGCTGTGAGCCGGCATCGGGTTCTGGATAACATTAGGCACCGGAGCAAAATTGATAGCCTGGGCATCTCTCAAATCTTGTACCTTTAACTGGAGAGCCTTGCAATTATCTGTAGTATGGCCAGGTGCGTTGGAGTGAAAAGCACATATGGCGTTGACATCATAACCTCTAGGCAAATTATTGGGATCGATTGGTGGGGCCAGAGTTCTCAACGTAACCAGATTCGTGTCAATCAGCTTGGGAAGTAATACTGAATAAGGCATTGGGATTGGCTTGATGACCCGGTCTGTCTGCCTTGGACGTTGTTGATAGTGTCTCTGCTGACCCGAATTACCTCCTTGTTGTTGAGTGTTGTACCTGGGTTGTTGTTGCAGATGATATTGCGGTTGAGGAACAGGTGTTGGAATAGTGACTGCGGCCACTTGATCTTGATAATAATTAGGGCGTCCTCTACCCCTGCCTCTGCCGGCATACACAACGCTTGCCTCGCCTTCTTTTCTTTGCTGACCGTTACCAGCAAACGGTCTCTTGGAACCTGATGAGTTGGAAGCACTATTGTCTTGAATTCGGCCCATCTTCAACAGACTCTCGATTCTTTCTCCAGCAATTGCTATCTCTGCAAAGCTGATTGACGGGCAAGCAGCCAATCTCTTAATATAATTGCCTTGAAGAGTGTTCATGAACATGTCCGCCATCTCCCTTTCAGACATAGGGGGTTGAACGGACGCAGCAATCTGTCTCCAACGCTGAGCTTACTCTCTAAAGGTTTCCTTGGCAATCTGAGACATACCTTGCAACAAGGTCCGATTTGGAGCCATGTCCAAGTTGTATTGATATTGCTTGACAAAAGCCTCTGCCAAGTCTTTCCAGCTCTTGATGGTAGTACGAGACAAATGAGAATACCATTCACGAGAAGCTCCAGTTAGACTGTCTTCAAAATAGTACATCCACAGCTTTTCATCTTCCGTGTGAGCTCCCAACCTTCCCAGATAAGATTGGAGATGAGTGCGTGGGCAAGAAGCCCCGTTGTATTTCTCAAAAGTAGGGGGTTTGAACTTGTGAGGAATCCTTACTCCCTGAACCAGACCAAGATTTGTGACATCAAAGCCTAAGGAATTTTGAGACTCCAAAGATTTGAGCTTCTCAACAAGCTCATCCATACGGCGAGTGGTCTCGAGGGCCTCGTCGTGCAAAGAAAATTGATCATACTGATAATCTTCAGTAACGGGGCGCCCGTTAATCCGAATTCCTTGATTCACATTGTACCTTCCGCCAATACCATTTCCAACATTCCATGTGTTGCCAACATTACCCGGGTTTCCATCAGCAATTGCGTTACCCGCGTTACCAGTGTTCACAGGGTTATCAGCGTTCCCAGGGTTACCAGGGTTCCCCTTAGCATTTGGTATCTCCACCTCCGGATCGGGCCTCGGTTGCTCAACCAATTCCCTCAGCTTTTCCTGGCCTTCTGCCATACCAGTCATCAATGTCATGAACTGATCCATCCTTTCACGCATATCAGCCAACTCTTTCTGTACTTGGTCCATCGCTAGCTGTGGACGATTTTCCTTTGTCGGGTACCTGCGGACTCGCTTGGGACCAATAACTGCCTGATACAGGGAACAAACATTAGACACTGTAGTGACACCTGCAAAACAGACAAGGGTTAATATGCATGGTATGCGATGCACTGCTTGTTCAGTTTTAAGGCACCCCCGTTTTGAAAGGGAATACCCTGCAAATGAATAAGCATGAGATATTGGATGCAAATATGCAGATGATGTTATGCAATGCAAAGGCATGTCAATCATAATTGATGGATCCACTTGAACATCTGTCAGGTTGCACTGCCTGGAGAGAAATTCACTGAGGAATATAATACAAGACCAAAACTCTGCTCCAGAAAACCGGGTTGGTTGGAGGTTAAGGTTTCCTGAATTTAGCCCGCCCCTCACTGGTAGGTTCGGAGAACAGAAGTTCGTCAGCTTCAGCCCTTCAGTTGCGAATAATACGTTTACCACTGAAGGTTTGGTATTATTACGGGACAAAAGACCTCCATTGACTCCCCTCAACAGGACATCCTAATAGCAAGTTCCCAGTCTCGGGATCCTCGGATTGAGCAGCGAGAATGCGTCCACCAGAGCTAACATAATCACGTCTCGGAGGAGAGGCCTCGACTGAGTTCTCGGGAAATGGTCACCAGAGTCGACGATTTCTAGAGGAACATGCTGCCGTTACGGAACACCCGTAAGACATAATATATCCAAAAGAAACCTCGTCTGGGTGTGGTTCTTCACGAACGACTTAACATAGCAACACGCCACGCAAGCCTCATGATTATCCACTCTAAAACCTGTGTGTACACTCAAGCCTGGGTAATGGGTTTATCTCTCATAGAACACCCCATCCCAACAAACAAACAAACAGATCCAACAGATACAACAGATGCATGCAAGCAGGTAAGCAAATAAAGGTACAAAAGCATGAACACCTAATAAACAAGAAATCACACAAGCTAGGAGGGACTCGCTTAGGGAAGATGGACCAGCAAGAGGTCAACTTCTTTCAGTCCCCAGCAGAGTCGCCAGCTGTCGCAACCTGAAAAATACAGTGCGCGAAGAAACAACCGGCGAAAGAAAATGACAGAAGAGTCGCCACCGTGCGTTATTCATCCCAAAGGAGGGAAAGGAAACGCTCGAAGTAAACCTGAAAAAGGAAAGGACAAGACGGGGTCTCGCAACCAAATCTTGGGTTCGGGAGTCGGTTATGCGAAGGGAAGGTATTAGCACCCCTACGCATCCATAGTACTCTACGGGATCCACTTTTGTAGTTCTTGTCTAAAGGGTGTGAGTTTATCTTGTGCTGTTTACAAAAAAAAAAGGGTTAAATGAAAATGACTCGCGCGGATGTCGCATCCACTGCATACGTATCTCATCTGAATATGAGAATCAGAGTCTTCGTAGCTCGGCTGACCTATGGGTTGGGTAATTGTGCTCACTAAGACATCGCGTCTTATGCCTACGTATCTCATCTGGCCTGAGAATCAGAGCAAAACGTAGTTCGGCTAACTATGGGGTTATGGATTGGGTTTTGGACGAACGACGTCACTACGCAATCGACCAGATGCTCGAACTTTGGAGACTTACTCGCCTGTAGTAGAAGGAGTTAACGTGTTGCTTTGGGTTTTAGGGTTTGGGATGCTCAAGGGCAAAAAGGCAATCCTTGACGAAGGAACCGCGCTACCTGCAGGGATACGAACACATACAAAACAAACATGTATAAAGTAAATGTGCCAACAAGGGGCTCAGAAGTAAATAAACAAAAGAAAACAAATGCCTCCTATCGAGGTCTTCCAGCTAAGAAAGCGATAAAATGCGGAAAAGAGGTAACAGTACCACACGGATAAAGATCCGAAGTAACAACAATTAAAGGAGTAAGAAACCCAGGGATCTCCCAAGCTAATGCCATCAAAGAAAGGTGAGTGAGTACAGGTAATTGGAATGAACCTCCAGGGGGTATCCCACAAATAAAGTGGGAAAACCACGCAAACCATCTCTGCAAGAGTCTGTGAGCCCTCACAAAAACTCAACAAAAGGGTTAGTGAAACACGATAAGCATTTTTTTCATGGATAACAGTATGGTTTCAGAAACCTCAAACCCTGTGGCATACATTTCAGAAATCATGTGATTAAACATTCAAGGCATATGTTTCACCCATTCATGCATAATTAAACCCATGGGCAAAAACATAATGAAATTCATCCATCATACCTCATACATTCAGATGATCCAAATTTAGAGCATAAAATTATGGGAATGAGGCAAACCTGATGGGAGAGACCGGTTGAAATGTTAGGGTTTGCGTGAGATGAAAGTGTGTGAGTCAGATTGAATTTTTCAGAGCTGCCTGGGGGTTGCTCTGAGTTCTCTGTCAGGTTCCTCTCCAGGTTTTGTCCAGGGTTTTGTTTCAAGGAAACCTCAGAGTATTTTGCTTCTCTTCTTTTTTCTGTCTGATCTCCCTCTTTTATAACCTGATTTTCATGGCATTGTGGGCTCAAATGAGAGAGGTCCAAGTCCAAGTTTTTTCTATTATATTTTATTTATTTTTTTATTATTATTTTTATTTATTTATTTTTTTGTAAAAAATTATTTTATTATTTTATTTTTTTTCGTTTTTTTATTTTTATTTTTTTTCGTTTATTTATTTTTTTATTTTTAAAAAAAAGTTTCTTGGATCTAATTCTGATTGACATGATGAAATGCGATATGAAATGCTAAATGAATGCATGAATGAGGGGGGTGTTACATTGCCTCAGACACCTGCTTTTGTGGAGAACAAACAATGTCTACGGTGGTCTTAGAGACTTATGTCTCTCACTAATGATGATATAGTTTGGTATGGTCCTTCTTTGAGCAGTTTGGAGATTATTGATTGTTATGGGGAATTCTCTAATGTGCCTCTCATTGGTACACAAGGAGGAATTAACTACAACCCTGCTTTGGCTCGTCGTCAACTTGGGTTCCCCTTGAGAGACAAACCTAATAACACTTTGTTAGAAGGTCTTTTCTATCAAGAGGGTAAAGTTCCCTAACATTTGAAGCAGAAGATTGTGCATGCTTGGCATAATGTGCATAGGAAAGAAAGATCCAAGCTTGGTCAGTGCAATTATGTAGCTTTGGAAGCTTACACTCTTTGGGTGAAGAAGAGAGCTTTGGAGTTGAAGATGCCTTATCCTTGTGAAATACCTATGTCTATGGTTGTGGTTGAGCCATTAACTCTCCCTAACCAAGATGTAGAGGAGTTGGAAGACGTGCTCGCCAAGATGAAGCAAGAAAAAGATATATGGGAAGAGTGTTTCTGTGCTTTAAGCAAGAAGTATGAAGAGTTGAAGTTGGAGTCTAAGGACAAAGATGAACTTATTGAGCTACTTGAAGACCGAGTGACAAAGAGATAGAGAGAGCCAGAGTTTTCATCTTCTAGCATGCCTCAGCCTTCCGTTGATTGGAAGAAGATTGTTGATCAGCTTGTCCTCGAGAAGACTTTCTAGCGGGGTATTCGTTACCATTAGAGATATTGACTAAATCCAAGGTAAACTATACAAGTCGAGTCGCCACCACACTTCTATTTATCCAAAGGAATGGTTAGAAAGCGAACAAAAACCTAAAAGTTTTATCGAATCAAAAACTAGTAAAAATGTCAGAGATCGGGGTAAGGGGGTTGGTTATGCAATGGGAAGGTTTTAAGCACCCAAAACATCCTAGGTACTCCTAGGGAGCCCTTTTCACACTTGTTGTAAGGTTGGTATTTTTGTGAAAATTTGTTGTGCAAACATGATTGAAGAGATGAGAAGAGAATATACAAGTTATTTACGTTTTGTGTTTGAATGGATAAACCCATTGCCTATGTACCATCTTGAAAAAGATTAGGATCAAAACCTCCTAGTTCGGGGTAAAAATCTCAAAATGAGTTGGTGAATTGGTTGGTCCAAAAGCCTTAAGGTCTTTTGTTATCCAAGGGAGAAAACTCAACCTAAAACCACAAATCCACCATGTGAGGATAGCTTCAACATGCTAGTGAGGGTTTAACCCTATAATAAGCATGGAAGACTCATTGTCCATCACTAAGGATATAGGTGAGTATTAAATCTACCTCAAGGATAACTCAAACCTAATAGCTAAAGGTTATGAAAAGTTTTGATTAAGAAAGTGGCCATTGAAACCACAAAAAGTATTTGAATGAGTTATATTTACCAATGAGAAGTATTTACAAAATAAGGTAAAAGTTGATTTAAAGATTTAATTCAAAATAAGTGTTATGAAAAGGAGGTTTGAAAATCAAAAGCATAAGCCTTAGGTTTCTAATGTTTGAAAAGAAGTGTTAAATGTTTGCACAAAAGTTTTGGCTTGGGTTAGAGTGGAGGGAAGAAGAACAATGACTAAAGTCCTAAACAGACAAGAGACGAGGGATAAGAAACAAGACCACAAATGGAGTTCCTCTCTTGAGATCATATTGATGATCCAAGTAGCTCCCATCCTTTGGAATATGCAAGCAAAATAATTGTAAGCTTAAGCAATCAACATAATCAAACAAGATCTTAGAAGATCCCCTATGTCTCTTGTATCTTTCACTTTGGATGAACATGGCAATGGTTCTTCAATTTAGCTCGCATAGGATCCCCTAGCACAAAAACACACACATCAAAAAGTTCCATGAAGTAAAATCAAGAATGAACAAGAGTGGGTTTAGAGATTTGGTTCTTCTAATCCATCTTCAACATTAAGGTCCTTTTACTCCAATTTGCATAGGGAATATCCTAGAAACTAAGTCCATTTGTCCATTTCTTTGCATTTGGTCCACAACAATCAAAACAAAAGCATAAGCACAATAATATATACACAATTATGTGATCAATGAGCAAAAGGAAAATTGCATTAACATAAACATGTGCTCAAATGAGCAAAGGAAAAAGCAAATGAATAATGTGTACAAGAATAGTAAATTGCATAAATGTAAAGTGCAAGAAGTAAATGTTAATGGTTAATGATTAGTGTTAATAGTTAGTGTGCCATAAGGCAAATTTAGCGCTATGTTAAGCAATCGTAATTGGACTTATGTAGAAGTCACAACTATCTGAGGCCGGTCAATAATAATGTAGTCATCAACACAAGTTAGAGGTCTTGATTAGTGAATCAAACTCCAACAACTTGCCATGCCAAAAAGAAGATGAGAAATGATCTTGTATTGATTTAGGTCCTTTGCATGATTTAGGAAGCAATCTATCCTTAATGCAAAGCCATTCATTTGATCCATGATCAAGATGAATTAGATTTGAATCAAGGAAGATTAAACCTCCATGTCTCAATGCTAACCACCAATCTTTAACTCATTGATCAAAAAAGAAAAGAAGAAGAAGAAGAAGAAGCAGAAGAAGAA
The DNA here is from genome assembly GCF_024323335.1 of Lathyrus oleraceus. Lineage (NCBI taxonomy): Eukaryota > Viridiplantae > Streptophyta > Magnoliopsida > Fabales > Fabaceae > Lathyrus > Lathyrus oleraceus. The sequence goes on from NC_066583.1 coordinate 492,827,649, forward strand.
GAAGAAGAAGAAAAATTAAAGTGCATTAATGGAAATGGTATGTATTAATCAACAAGCATTGACCAAAGATAGAGAAGATCAAGGTCAAACAATAGAAAACAAAAGCAAAATGAAGATTAGGAGTCAAGAAACAAACAAAAATATTTTTGGCATTTTTTAATATTAAAATAAAACATGAATTAAAATAATAAAGAAAGGTCAAACTTCAAATTCACTTCAAATCAACTTTGAAAAGTCCAAGTGAATTATCCCAAGTTCAACAAGGTCAAACAAAGTTTGACAAAAAATTTCAGCATTTTTAGAAGTCAAAAACTATTTTAAATCAATTAAAAATGCATAAAAATAACCTAATTGAGCTAAAATCTCAAATAAATCTCAATTCAATTAATAAATTGATGAGAATATTTTTCATAGATTTATAATCATTCAAAGAGGTTGGAATTTTTTTTTGTATTTTTTGAATATCAAAAACTATTTAAAATGAATTAAAGATAACCAGAAAAGAGAAAATTACTAAAAAATATCAAATGCTAAAATAAAAAATATTAAAAATCTTTTTTAGAAAGTAGAATTTAAAAGGAGAAGAAAGAAATTCGTCCCATAATTTTTGGACCAATAATGAGAGAGATATGAATTTTAGAAATAAAATGGAATTAAAAGAAATAAAATAAATTAAAATCAGAAATTAGAAAATAGGGAAAAGCGTGGAGCGTTGGATGATCCTTCATTAATTGACGTGGATCATCACACGGCCTAGAAGCGCGCGTTCACCAAACTCCTTAGTCAAATGAGACACACTCAGCCTTTAATAAAGTCATAACAATGGATGCACGAGATTCAATCTGGAAAAGGCAATGGACGCTCCTGATTGAATCTGGAGACCTGACGGTGGCCAGCGCCACCGTCTTCTCCGGCGAGGTTCAAAAATTGCAGTGGAAAAAATGGCAACCAAAATGCACGATCTAGGCATCATTCGAAAGCTGGGGTGATGTACATCACCCCTGTACCACTCAATTCCATTCTAGATCTCTAGATTGAGAGAAATCAGAAGTGGAAATTTTGTGGTGTTCATGTGAACTTAATGATTTTCAGAAATTGAAAGCATAGTAATGTTGCCTCTATGCAGAGGACTTCAGATCACACAAGAACAAAGCAAATAGAGCAATATACAAGTTGGTTCGAAGCAAATAACAGTTGAAGTAAACCTTTGAATTGCAAGGCTTTGAGTCAAGATCCTTGGATGCTTTTGCTAACAGTAGGTACTATGGATCAAGAAGAGAAGGTCTAGGAACTTTGAGATCTGAAGATTGATCAATGAAATCAAAATTCAGATCTGAAAAATTTGAAGAGAAATGAAATAGTTCCTTTAGTGATGGCTAGGATTTCAGTTCAGCAGCAACTGGGGCGCCTTTAGGTTGCTAAAATGAGAGGCCAAGGCATTGTATTTATAGCTGAGCAAGGCTGAATTGCATGATCAAATCGTGTGCATGGATGGAAAGGGCCTCCATGCATGGGCCTTTACAGGCGCATGGAGGGCCCAATTCCACTTGGAAATGGAAGCTTATGCATGATGTAAGTAGAATGAACGTGCAAATTGGATTGTATGAGCTCATGCATGGCAATTGAAATGATTTTCACCAAATGCACAACTACATTGAAGTCTTCGAAAATGCCATGATAAAAATAATAATGCCACCTCATGAGTAATGGTTGGAAAGCTTATTGCATCAGGAACAAATTCTATGTTGATGAAAACTCTATTTGGGCCTTGGAAATTAATGAAAATTGAACTTGAAGTGTAGGGTACAAAACATGCATGTGTGACATTTTCAAAATTGGCCAAAGTTCAAACCCTTCTGTCTCAATGATGCAAGTTCCAAATGATAAAACCTTAAGCATAACAGTTGTAGGTCTTTTCAAGACAATCAATTTAGACTTAAATTTTGCATCATTTTGATTTTTGATAAAGAAGTTATGGGCACTTGAAGTTGGACTTTTTCACATTTCAATGCATTTAGTCCAAAGTGACCTATAATGTTTTGCATTATCACATGTATTTCTTTTGAGATTTTGAAATTTTTCACAACATAACATTTAAAGTAGACATATTAATATTTCCAACTCCTTTGATCTCACCTCAAAATCATAAAAAATGAAAGAGTTATGTCCTTGGGAAGTTGACCCAAAATTAGGGTTTCAGTCAAAATGACCTACAATGTCTTGGAATGGATGATGACCTTCCAAGATTCAAATCAATTTTTGATGAAAATGAAAGTTGTTCATATTGTCCTTAAGAACATTTTTTATCTTGGGGTCATCTCCATTTGAGAAACACATAAGTACCAAATGAACCCTCATGGACCTTAGTCATTAACAGGTTTGCTACGTGTCTATCCACGCATCTGAGCAAAACCATGTCAAAATTCCTCTTATAAAGCACATCGCCATTGAGGTAGAAACTGCCTGATAATCTTCTCAAAGTCTTTCTATCTTTCACAGATACCCTAGGTGGGTAAATCTGGCTCTAAAGAAAACACTTGATATCATAATACAATGGTTTATCATCTTGCACCTCCTCTACTGCAAATACATGAGCTGGTCTATCCAAGCGCATCACGGTGATATTGGGAACTTCATTCCACAGTCTAACCACAACCATTGAAGCAAGTGTAGCAAGAGCATCTGCCATCCGATTCTCGTCTTGAGGAATATGATGGAAGTCAACCTCAGTAAAGAATGTTGCAATCCTCCTCGCATAGTCTCTATATGGGATGAGGCCAGGCTGATTTGTTTCCCATTCACCCTTGATCTGGTTAACAACAAGGGACGAATCACCATAAATATCTAGATGTTTGATCCTAAGATCAATACACTCTTCCAATCCCATGATACAGGCCTCATACTCAGCCATATTATTCGTGCATTTGAAAGTTAGCCTTGCTGTAAAAGGAAAATGTGTTCCCTGGGGAGTAATAATCACTGCCTCAATACCAATTGCATATTGATTTACAACACCATCAAACACCATGCTCCATCGGGAACCAGGCTCTGGCCCTTCATCGAGCGTAGGCTCATCACAATCTTTCATTTTCAAGTACAAAATCTCCTCATCCGGGAAGTCATACTGAACTGACTGATAATCCTCAATTGGTTGATGTGCCAAATGATGAGCCAAGATACTACCTTTTATAGCTTTTTAAGCTCGATACTCAATATCATACTCAGATAACAACATATGCCAGCGGTGAATCCTCCCAGTTAAGGCAGGCTTCTCAAATATATACTTGATTGGATCCATTTTGGATATCAACCAAGTCGTATGATTCAACATATACTGGCGCAAGCGCTTAAGAACTCAAGCCAAAGCACATCATGTTTTCTCAAGCATCGAGTATCGAGACTCACAATCAGTGAACTTCTTACTCAGGTAGTATATAGCATACTCTTTCTTTCCCGATTCGTCTTGCTGACCAAGGACACAACCCATTGAGTCTTCAAGAACTGTCAGATACATAATCAATGGTCTCCCTTCCACAAGTGGAGATAGAATCGGTGGCTCAGACAGATACTCTTTGATACGGTCAAAGGCCTTTTGGAAATCCTCGGTCCAATCATGAGACTGATCCTTCTGGAGGAGCTTGAATATCGGTGCACATGTAGCAGTCATGTGGGATATAAATCTGGAGATATAATTCAAACGGCCAAGAAAACCTCGGACTTGCTTCTCAGTTTTAGGCGCAAGCATTTCTTGTATTTCTTTGACCTTTGCAGGATCAACCTCAATAACTCTCTCGCTAACAATAAAGCCCAATAACTTTCCAGAACGGACTCCAAAGGTACACTTATTAGGATTCAGACGAAGCTTATACTTCCTCAAACGCTGAAAAAGCTTTAACAAGTGTTCTACATGTTCCAATTCCGTTCTCGACTTTGTGATCATATCATCGACATATACCTCCATTTCCTTGTGCATCATATCATGAAACAAGGTAGTCATAGCTCGTTGATACGTGGCGTTCTTCAAACCGAAGGGCATCACTCGATAACAGAATGTTCCCTAAGGTGTGATGAATGTTGTCTTCTCCATATCCTCGGGTGCCATCTTAATCTGATTATATCCAGAAAATCCGTCCATAAACGAGAAGACATTGAATTTAGATGTACTATCTACCAACATATCAATATGTGGTAAAGGAAAATCATCTTTCGGACTAGCTTTATTCAGATCTCTATAGTCCACGCACATTCGGACTTTTCCATCCTTCTTAGGCACGGGCACAATATTGGCCACCCATTGAGGATATGTAGAAGTCACCAGAAACCCCACATCAATTTTCTTCTGAACTTCCTCTTTGATCTTCACTTCCATATCGGGATGAGTTCTTCTGAGCTTCTGCTTTACAGGCACGCACTCAGGCTTCAAAGGCAGGAAATGTTGCACGATATCAGTATCCAGGCCAGGCATGTCTTCATATGACCAGGAAAAGACGTCGACGTATTCTCGTAGCAACTCAATCAACCCCTCCTTAATAGATTCTTCCAGGAGTGCCCCAATCTTCACTTCTCGCACACACTCTTTAGACCCCAAGTTGACTATTTCCATATTCTCAAGATGCGGCTGAATGATCTTCTCTTCATGCTCAAGTAGACGGGTAATCTCGTCAGGAATCTCTTCAACATCATCTTCTTCTGCCTAAAATACAGGGAACTCAAAGTTGGGAGATGGTGTTGGATCATTATGTTCAATGGGTTTGATCAACTTGCATAATAATTTTGAATATAAAGAGATTTTAGAATTCAAACAAGGCAAATCATTATGCAGATGAAAAGATTGATTTTATTTTATTTAGGTTTTTTTGTGATCACCAATTTCATGCAAAAGCAAAAAGGGAAAATAATTGGAAAAACAAACATTTAACATGAATTGAATGAAAATATCATTGTATTTATGAGCCAACAATGTCATCACTCCTCCTTTTGGCGTGGGAGAAGGGTCTTTAAACACAATGAACATTACTTTGACTTATGGATAATTGTTGAAACATTAACAGCGACCCAATTATTGCATACCCCTCAAGGGATAATGAAGTTGCCAGAATCTTCCTCTGCATCCTTTTCCACATTAGTAGCAGCTTCCTCAACTTGACCATTGTGGATGAATCCACCACTCTTGAACAACCCTTTCTTGTTGGAAGCGCCATAAGAATACCCTATGCCAGCCCGGGATTTGTTGTCTTCCAGCTTAATCATTTGCCCCAATCCGGTAGTTGTACCACGCTCAATGGCCAGCTTAGCACCTCTATAGGACGCAAATGAAGAAGTTCCTTTCTTATTAGGCTCAGCAATAGACAGAGCTTGGAACAGAGTTCCAACTTCATCCTCAGCATCTATGTAGGAAAAGGAAGACAAATGGCTAACCAGGAGAGCCTTTTCTCCCCCTACCACCACCAGCTTCTTGTTTTTCACAAACTTCAATTTTTGGTGTAGGGTGGATGTCACGGCGCCTGTCTCGTGAATCCATGGTCTTCCCAACAGACAGTTATACGATGAATGAATGTCCATGACCTGGAAGGTGATCTGGAAATCACTTGGTCCGATTTTGACCGGGAGTTCAACCTCTCCAATCACAGTTTTACGGGACCCATCGAAAGCTTTCACTACCACTCCACTTTGCCTCATGAGAGGCCCTGATATGATAACTTAGCAAGAGTGGACTTCGGCAACACATTCAACGATGACCCAGTATCCACAAGCACATTGGACATGGCATCATCTTTGCAGCTCATAGATATGTGTAATGCCAAGTTATGGTCTCTTCCCTCCTCGGGGAGATCAGCATCACAAAAACTCAAGTTCTTACAAGTGGTGATGTTTGCAACAATACTGTCAAATTGCTCTATTGTGACATCATGATCTACATACGCCACATCCAACACCTTCTGCAGAGCTTCTCGGCGTGGTTCTGAATTCATCAGTAGGGTTAGTACGGAGATTTTTGATGGCGTCTGTAGAAGCTGATCCACCATGTTGTACTCGCTTCTCGTAATGAGCCTCAACATCTTATCACAATCTTCTTTCGCATTGCCATTCTGGCCAACTGAGACATGAGTTTTCATAACGGAGGCAGGTTTAGCAACAAGTGCCGAATTCGGAGCATTAACAGCATTCCCAACCGGGCGTTCAGCATAATTGGCAACATCAGCCCTTCGAACATCAGCTTGGGGTTTCGGCGGAGCCGAGAAAACACGACCATTACGGGTCAGGCCGCTGACGTCGGCAATATTAACAACAGATGTAGAGGGAAAGGACACCTCCTTCCCGTCCTCCAACGCCACAACATTGTAACGATAGGGGACCGCTTTCTTAGAAGAGTATGGCACAGGGCCAACTAGTTTGATGATCAAAGAAGGAGAAGCATTTTGCTTGCTACCATCGTACTTGATAATAATAGGCTCAGGGATCCGAAATACCGGAGAAATTACATTGACTTCATCAGCATCTACATCAACATTTCTGTTCTGAAGTATCTCAATGACTCCTTCATCCAACATTTCTTGAATATCTTTGCGGACTTGGCGACATCCTCTTTGATTGACAGTACAAACTCGGCATCTGTCGTGGTCGTGCTCGTAATGACTATAATCACACAGTAGTCTATGCATCTCGACCAGAGATTATCGAATATGGCTGACATATTTGACTTTGTACTTACCAGGGCAGCTCTGGACCATGTTGACAGATTTCCCATGCTCGGGCAATGGGTTTTTCTTCACGTTGGGACCTACATCCTCGAAACACAAAATACCACATCTCACAAGGTCTTGAACCTTGGTCTTCAGTGGGTAGCAATTTTCCATGTCATGTCCGGGAGCACCGGAATGAAAAACACAGTGTAGCTCTGGCTTATACCACCACTGAGGGTTGGTAGATAGAGCTGGTGGGTCTCGTGGAGTAATCAATTTCCTCTCTATCAAAGAGGGATACAATTCGACATAGGTCATGGGAATAGGATCGAAGGTGACCCTTTTCCTCTCATAGCTTGTACTGGCTTGATTATTGTTTCGAGGATGGTAGGCCTGCTGTTGTTGTTGATATTGTGGATGTTGTTATTACTGATTATTATTGTGATACTGATACTGCTGATTACCGGCAAGACGCACGATCTTCCTCCTCACTGAGGGTCTTCTTGGTTTAGCATGGGAGGTCATAGCATGTGCCTCACCATCTTTCTTCTTTCCAAACGCCCCATATCGTTTGGCAGAAGAGCCTTCTTCTCTGGTCAGGTGTCCTTCCCTGACACCCTCTTCCAGACGCATCCTTATGTTCACCATCTCGGTGAAATCAGAAGGAGCACTGGCAATCATCCGCTCATAATAAAAAAAACTCAAGGTCTTCAGAAAGATCTTGGTCATCTCCTTCTCCTCCAACGGGGGCACAATCTGTGCTGCTAACCCTCGCCACCTCTAGGCATACTCTTTAAAAGTCTCCTTGTCCTTCTGGGACATGGCTCTCAATTGATCCCTATCGGGAGCCATATCCACGTTATATTTGTATTTCTTGACGAAGGCCTCGCCAAGGTCGTTGAAGGATCAGATGTTCGCACTGTCCAAGCCCATATACCAACGTAGGGCAGCACCAGACAAACTGTCCTGGAAGTAGTGAATAAGCAGTTGATCATTGTCGGTCTGAGTCGACATCTTCCTGGCATACATGACTAGGTGGCTGAGAGGGAAAGTATTTCTCTTATACTTTTCAAAGTCAGGTACTTTGAACTTGATAGGGATTTTAACATTAGGGACCAAACAAAGTTCAGCAGCAGACTTGCCGAAAAGGTCTTTTCCTCTGAGAGTTTTCAATTCCTTACGGAGCTCAAGAAATTGGTCATTCATAGCGTCCATCTTTTAATAGACATCTGGGCCCTCAGATGGCTCAGAATGATAGATGGTCTCGTCTACTCTGGGCATAGTATGCACGACAGGAGGAGGAACGGCAAGGACCGGGCTAGATGCCGGAAGAGAAGCAAAGGTAGGTGCAGGACCCTCAGGCATGAAGTTGGGAGGCATCCCCCACGGAAACCCGACTGACATAGCTGTTGGTGCAAAATGAGCGCTGGACGCAGGCACGGTTGATGAGACAATCTCAGAGATGATTGTCCTCTGGGGAGGAGTTGAAGGTGTCGAAGAAGACTGGCTCTGGGCAGCCATGAATGACTCCATCAGGGCAGTCAATCTGGCTACTTCCTCCTTAAGTTCACGGTTCTCTTATTCCAAATGAAGAACACAGAGTTAGACCATAGAACAAGAAGCCTCGAGCAAAACCTGCTTATGCACATGATGCATGCAATGCTTGTGCATATGATTTATTATTTTATTTTTTTTATTTATCAGAGGAACTTTAGAGTCCTATTTGCAAATTATGGAACTATTAAAAATTTGTTACATATGGAAATATCATATCAATAATATTTGGAAAATATTTTACACCAAAGAAGTACAGTATTGGTAACCAAATACAAGAGAGAAGGAAAATGAACATCCTATGGAACCCTAGAAACAATCATCTAAAGCTCTGGACACAGGAAGATAAGCTGCGCGAAGCCTCTTCACCTCCCTCTCGTAGGCTGCCTCCATATCTGCCTTCTCCTTGGCGAGTCGATCATAATTCCTCTTCCAAAACTTGGAAGACTGAGGAAGTAGAGAAGTCAATGCGTCATTAGGATCATCTATAACCTGGTGCTTAAGGAACTCTATCAAAGCATCCTTCTCTCCGATCTGCTGAAGCAACTCCTCTCGTTAATGGATCCAGGCACGCGAACGGTCTTCGTCTCTCAACTCCTCTACTCCTTGGTCAGGGAGGGTTGAAGGCCCAGCCACAACCAAAGGTGTAGGTCTCGGATACTTATAAGGTATGAGGTACTTAGAAGCTCTCCTCCTAACCCAAGAGGTATAGGGTTCCAAAGCAATACAATTATTCAGACCTAGCTTCTTCCTTCCCTTCCTATGAATCTTGCGCCAAGCGCGGACCATCCTACCCTTCAAGCCTTGGGGATTTTTACCCTCCTGAAAGAACACATCTTCTAACAAAATGTTATTAGGTTTATCCTTTAGGGGGAACCCAAGCTGACATCGTGCCAAAATAGGGTTGTAGTTAATCCCACCACATGTACCAAGAAGAGGCACATTGGAGAATTCACCACAAGAGTCAATAATCTGCACACCATCATATACACGGTTGTACCAAAAGATATCATCATTAGTGAGAGACATGAGTCTCGTGGACCACCGTAGACATCCTTTGTTTTCCTTGAAGGCGACCGTCTGCGGCAAGTGCGAAATAAACCACTTGTACAACAGGGGCAAACAGCACACAGTGGTACCACCACCCTTTGCATTCCTCATATGCAAAGAAAAGTAAGTGTCACCCAACAGAGTCGGAACAGGATTAAGAAGGGAGAAAATCCTAATGGCGTTCACATCCACAAACTTGTCAATGTTGGGGAATAACACCAGCCCATAGATGAGAAGTACAAATATGGCTTCATTGGCATCCTCACTCATGGCCTTCCCATACATAGTAGCCTGAGCAATGAGAAACTCAGAAGGGAGACCTTGAATTCCACCTTTGGTAGTCATATGAGCACCAACTAGAGATTCATCTATATGCAACATATCTGCTATCTCTTGAGAAGTAGGAACACTCTCTAATCCACTGAATGGCAATTGGTCTAGAATAGGTATACCCACAAGGTAGGCATACTCCTCAAGCGTGGGCAAAAGCTGGAAATCCGGAAATGTGAAGCAACGGTACAAGGGATCATAAAACAACACTAATACACTCATCAATCCTTCGTCCACTTGAGTAGTCAGAATAGATAGAAGCTTCCCAAAACGAGCCTTGAAACCCAAGGGATCTAATACATAGGATGTCAAATTCCTTAGCTCTTTCAAGTCGGGTTGTTTGAAACTGTACTTCTTTGTGTTCCTTCTTTGTCTTTCCATGTCTGAAAATTTGCAAATAGACCTCTTAAGTTCCTTGAAAATTTTCTCATTGTTTTGATGATATGGATGCAAATGGGTGCATGAATGCATGGATGCAACAATCACACTCAAGTATCAAGCAAAGCACACCAAGCAAAGGTCATGGGATGGGTAATGTCATCCTTAATATCAATCATCCATTTTGGTGGATTATGGTTTGCACCTTATCAACACCCAAGTTCCATTGATATTAAGGATACAAGAATGGATCAACCATGAATCAAGGGTTTGTTGCGAGTCACGAGCATTGAGTCTTGGTTAAGAACCACTCAAAGGGATTGTACTAGGGTTTAAACCTTCCAAGCATGTTCTACAAGAGGTTCCCATAGTCATCATCCCATCTTTCGGATATTATTGGATAAACGACTTCTCGTATTCCAAAAATATTCTGAAGAGAGACTCTTATGAGTGTAGTATCGCGTAACAATCGTATCAAATCTTACACTTGAACGACTTTCGCACTACATCCTAAGAATAGGCCAAGATGGGCTTGGTAAAGTAAGGTCCTTGGCTTCTAAGGTCTATATTGGAAAGAGTAATGTCTAACCACAACTACTTGTGTGACATTTTTGATCCCAACATGACCTCCACCAAGTGAATGGGCTTGCAAGTCAACTTGCTAAGGAATAACTCCACACAAGTCAACAAGACTATGCCATTCTCCTATCCTAAGTGCTCTCGAGTTCGGGTATAGAACTCATCTCACAAAGATCTCCAAGAATACAAGGAATTAATATTCAAGCAATTCAATCATTACATACAATACAGTAATCCCAAATTGCACAAAAATATGTCACAAAATAATATACAATACAATACAACCAATATGAAAAGTAGGCAAAACCCATTAGGCAAATACATCCCCAGCAGAGTCGCCATTTTTATATAGCGGGGTATTCGTTACCATTAGAGATATTGACTAAATCCAAGGTAAACTATACAAGTCAAGTCGCCACCGCACTTCTATTTATCCAAAGGAATGGTTAGAAAGCGAACAAAAACCTAAAAGGTTTATCGAATCAAAAACTAGTAAAAATGTCAGAGATCGGGGTAAGGGGGTTGATTATGCAATGGGAAGGTTTTAAGCTACCCAAAACATCCTAGGTACTCTTATGGAGCCCTTTTCACACTTGTTGTAAGGTTGGTATTTTTGTGAAAATTTGTTGTGCAAACATGATTGAAGAAATGAGAAGAGAATATACAAGTTATTTACATTTTGGGTTTGGATGGATAAACCCATTGCCTATGTACCATCTTGAAAAAGATTAGGATCAAAACCTCGTAGTTCGGAGTAAAAATCTCAAAATGAGTTGGTGAATTGGTTGGTCCAAAAGCCTTAAGGTCTTTTGTTATCCAAGGGAGAAAACTCAACCTAAAACCACAAATCCACCATGTGAGGATAGCTTCAACATGCTAGTGAGGGGTTAACCCTATAATAAGCATGGAAGACTCATTGTCCATCACTAAGGATATAGGTGAGTATTACATCTACCTCAAGGATAACTCAAACCTAATAGATAAAGGTTATGAAAAGTTTTGATTAAGAAAGTGGCCATTGAAACCACAAAAAGTATTTGAATGAGTTATATCTAACAATGAGAAGTATTTACAAAATATGGTCAACGTTGATTTAAAGATTTAATTCAAAATAAGTGTTATGAAAAGGAGGTTTAAAAATCAAAAGCATAAGGCTTAGGTTTCTAATGTTTGAAAAGAAGTGTTAAATGTTTGCACAAAAGTTTTGCCTTGGGTTAGAGTGGAGGGAAGAAGAAGAATGACTAAAGTCCTAAACAGACAAGAGATGAGGGATAAGAAACAAGACCACAAATGGATTTCCTCTCTTGAGATCATATTGATGATCCAAGTATCTCCCATCCTTTGGAATATTCAAGCAAAATAATTGTAAGCTCAAGCAATCAACATAATCAAACAAGCTCTTAGAAGATCCCCAATGTCTCTTGTATCTTTCACTTTGGATGAACATGGCAATGGTTCTTCAATTGAGCTCGCATTGGTACACAAGGAGGAATTAACTACAACCCTGCTTTGGCTCGTCGTCAACTTGGGTTCTCCTTGAGAGACAAACATAATAACACTTTGTTAGAAGGTTTTTTCTATCTAGAGGGTAAAGTTCCCCAATATTTGAAGAAGAAGATTGTGCATGCTTGGCATAATGTGCATAGGAAAGGAAGATCCAAGCTTGGTCAGTGCAATTGTGTAGCTTTGGAAGCTTACACTCTTTGGGTGAAGAAGAGAGCTTTGGAGTTGAAGATGCCTTATCCTTGTGAAAGACCTATGTCTATTGTTGTGGTTGAGCCATTAACTCTCCCTAACCAAGATGTAGAGGAGTTGGAAGACGCGCTCGCCAATATGAAACAAGAGAAAGATATATGGGAAGAGCGTTTTTGTGCTTTGAGCAAGAAGTATGAAGAGTTGAAGTTGGAGTCTAAGGACAAAGATGAACTTATTGAGCTACTTGAAGACCGAGTGACAAAGAGATAGAGAGAGCCAGAGGTTTCATCTTCTAGCATGCCTCAGCCTTCCGTTGCTTGGAAGAAGATTGTTGATCAGCTTGTCCTCGAGAAGACTTTGTAGCGGGGTATTCGTTACCATTAGAGATATTGACTAAATCCAAGGCAAACTATACAAGTCGAGTCTCCACCGCACTTCTATTTATCCAAAGGAATGGTTAGAAAGCGAACAAAAACCTAAAAGTTGTATCGAATCAAAAACTAGTAAAAATGTCAGAGATCGGGGTAAGGGGGTTGGTTATGCAATGGGAAGGTTTTAAGCACCCAAAACATCCTAGGTACTCCTAGGGAGCCCTTTTCACACTTGTTGTAAGGTTGGTATTTTTGTGAAAATTTATTGTGCAAACATGATTGAAGATATAAGAAGAGAATATACAAGTTATTTACGTTTTGTGTTTGGATGGATAAACCCATTGCCTATGTACCATCTTGAAAAAGATTAGGATCAAAACCTCGTAGTTCGGGGTAAAAATCTCAAAATGAGTTGGTGAATTGGTTGGTCCAAAAGCCTTCAGGTCTTTTGTTATCCAAGGGAGAAAACTCAACCTAAAACCACAAATCCACCATGTGAGGATAGCTTCAACATGCTAGTGAGGGGTTAACCCTATAATAAGCATGGAAGACTCATTGTCCATCACTAAGGATATAGGTGAGTATTACATCTACCTCAAGGATAACTCAAACCTAATAGCTAAAGGTTATGAAAAGTTTTGATTAAGAAAGTGGCCATTGAAACCACAAAAAGTATTTGAATTAGTTATATTTACCAATGAGAAGTATTTACAAAATATGGTCAACCTTGATTTAAAGATTTAATTCAAAATAAGTGTTATGAAAAGGAGGTTTGAAAATCAAAAGCATAAGGCTTAGGTTTCTAATGTTTGAAAAGAAGTGTTAAATGTTTGCACAAAAGTTTTGCCTTGGGTTAGAGTGGAGGGAAGAAGAAGAATGACTAAAGTCCTAAACAGACAAGAGATGAGGGATAAGAAACAAGACCACAAATGGAGTTCCTCTCTTGAGATCATATTGATGATCCAAGTAGCTCCCATCCTTTGGAATATGCAAGCAAAATAATTGTAAGCTTAAGCAATCAACATAATCAAACAAGATCTTAGAAGATCCCCAATGTCTCCTGTATCTTTCACTTTGGATGAACATGGCAATGGTTCTTCAATTTAGCTCGCATAGGATCCCCTAGCACAAAAGCACAAACATCAAAAAGTTCCATGAAGTAAAATCAAGAATGGACAAGAGTGGGTTTAGAGATTTGGTTCTTCTAATCCATCTTCAACATTAAGGTCCTTTTACTCCAATTTGCATAGGGAATATCCTAGAAACTAAGTCCATTTGTCCATTTCTTTGCATTTGGTCCACAACAATCAAAACAAAAGCACAAGCACAATAATATATACACAATTATGTGCTCAAGTGAGCAAAAGGCAAATTGCATTAACATAAACATATGCTCAAATGAGCAAAGGAAAAAGCAAATGAATAATGTGTACAAGAATAGTAAATTGCATAAATGTAAAGTGCAAGAATTAAATGTTAATGGTTACTGGTTAGTGTTAATAGTTAGTGTGCCATAAGGCAAATTTAGCGTTATGTTAAGCAATCGTAATTGGACTTATGTAGAAGTCACAACTATCTGAGGCCGGTCAATAATAATGTAGGCAACAACACAAGTTAGAGGTCTTGATTAGTGAATCAAACTCCAACAACTTGCCATGCCAAAAAGAAGATGGGAAATGATCTTGTATTGATTTAGGTCCTTTGCATGATTTAGGAAGCAATCTATCCTTAATGCAAAGCCATTCATTTGATCCATGATCAAGATGAATTAGATTTGAATAAAGGAAGATTAAACCTCCATGTATCAATGCTAACCACCAATCTTTAACTCATTATTCAAAAAGAAAAGAAGAAGAAGAAGAAGAAGAAGAAGAAGAATTAAAATGCATTAATGGAAATGGTATGTATTAATCAACAAGCATTGACCAAAGATAGAGAAGATCAAGGTCAAACAATAGAAACAAAAGCAAAATGAAGATTAGGAGTCAAGAAACAAACAAAAATATTTTTGGCATTTTTAATATTAAAATAAAACTTGAATTAAAATAATAAAGAAAGGTCAAACTTCAAATTCACTTCAAATCAACTTTGAAAAGTCCAAGTGAATTATCCCAAGTTCAACAAGGTCAAACAAAGTTTGACAAAAAATTTCAGCATTTTTAGAAGTCAGAAACTATTTTAAATCAATTAAAAATGCATAAAATTAACCTAATTGAGCTAAAATCTCAAATAAATCTCAAATCAATTAATAAATTGATGAGAATATTTTTCATAGATCTATCATCATTCAAAGAGGTTGGATTTTTTTTTTGTATTTTTTGAATATCAAAAACTATTTAAAATGAATTAAAAATAACCAGAAAAGAGAAAATTACTAAAAAATATCAAATGCTAAAATAAAAAATATTAAAATTCATTTTTAGAAAGTAGAAATTAAAAGGAGAAGAAAGAAATTGGTCCCATAATTTTTGGACCAATAGTGAGAGAGATATGAATTTTAGAAATAAAATG
This sequence comes from Lathyrus oleraceus, assembly GCF_024323335.1. Classification (NCBI taxonomy): domain Eukaryota; kingdom Viridiplantae; phylum Streptophyta; class Magnoliopsida; order Fabales; family Fabaceae; genus Lathyrus; species Lathyrus oleraceus. The sequence goes on from NC_066583.1 coordinate 492,842,800, forward strand.
GAATTAAAAGAAATAAAAGAAATTAATTTCAGAAATTAGAAAATAGAGAAAAGCGTGGAGCGTTGGATGATCCTTTTTTAATTGACGTGGATCATCACACGACCTAGAAGCGCGCGTTCACCAAACTCCTTAGTCAAATGAGACACACTCAGCCTTTAATAAAGTCATAACAATGGATGCACGAGATTCAATCTGGAAAAGGCAATGGACACTCCTGATTGAATTTGGAGACCAGATCATGGCCAGCGCCACCGTCTTCTCTGGCGAGGTTCAAAAATTGCAGAGGTAAAAATGGCAACCAAAATGCACGATCCAGACATCATTTGAAAGCTGGGGTGATATACATCCCCCTTGTACCACTCAATTCCATTCTAGATCTCTAGATTGAGAGAAATCATAAGTGGAAATTCTGTGGTGTTCATGTGAACCTAATGATTTTTAAAAATTGAAAGCATAGTAATGTTGCCTCTATGCAGAGATCTTCAGATCACACAAGAACAAAGCAAATAGAGCAATATACAATCTGGTTCGAAGCAAATAACAGTTGAAGTAAACCTTTGAATTGCAAGGCTTTGAGTTAAGATCCTTGGATGCTTTTGCTAATAGTAGGTACTATGGCTCAAGAAGAGAAGGTCTAGGAACTTTGAGATCTGAAGATTGATCAATGAAATCAAAATTCAGATCTGAAAATTTTGAAGAGAAATGAAATAGTTCCTTTAGTGATGGCTAGGATTTCAGTTCAGCAGCAACTGGGGCGCCTTTAGGTTGCTAAAATGAGAGGCCAAGGCATTGTATTTATAGCTGAGCAAGGCTGAATTGCATGATCAAATCGTGTGCATGGATGGAAAGGGCCTCCATGCATGGGCCTATACAGGCGCATGGAGGGCCCAATTCCACTTGGAAATGGAAGCTTATGCATGACGTAAGTAGAGTGGACGTGCAGATTGGATTGTATGAGCTCATGCATGGCAATTGAAATGATTTTCACCAAATGCACAACTACATTGAAGTCTTCGAAAATGCCATGATAAAAATAATAATGCCACCTCACGGGTAATGGTTGGAAAGCTTATTTCATCAGGAACAAATGCTATGTTGATGGAAACTCCATTTGGGCATTGGAAATTAATGAAAATTGAACTTGAAGTGTAGGGTGCAAAACATGCATGTGTTACATTTTCAAAATTGGCCAAAGTTCAAGCCCTTCTGTCTCAATGATGCAAGTTCCAAATGACAAAACATTCAACATAAAAGTTGTATATATTTTCAAGAAAATAAATTTGGACTTAAATTTTGCATCATTTGGATTTTTTATGAAGAAGTTATGGGCACTTGAAGTTGGACTTTTTCACATTTCAATGCATTTGGTCCAAAGTGACCTATAATGTTTTGCATTATCACATGTATTTCTTTTGATATTTTGAAAATTTTCTCAACAAAACATTTGAATTAGACATATTAAGATTTCCAATTCCTTTTATCTCACCTAAAAATCATTAATAATGAAAGAGTTATGTCTTTGGGAAGTTCACCCAAAATTAGGGTTTCAGTCAAAATGACCTATAATGTCTTGGAATGGATGATGACCTTCCATGCTTCAAATCAATTTTTGATGAAAATGAAAGTTGTTCATATTGTCCTTAATAACATTTTTTATCTTGGGGTCATCTCCATTTGAGAAATACATAAAAAGTTAGGTCTCAGTGCATTTCAAAATAGTCAAATGAGTTGACTGATCAACTTCTCAAGTCCAAAGCTCATATCTTGATGAATTGATAATTGAGGGCACTCAAATTAGTTCAAATATGCATGAAATGATGAATTAAAGAACTTCCCTTGATTGTTTTGACCATGGGATGAGGTTGCTTCATGAGCAAGGCACAGTTGATGGACAAATGAATTAGGGTTTCCTTGGGAAACAAACTTCAAACCCTTTGATTTTCTTTGTTCAAAATGATGAATTGAGATACTTGGGAGGCATATTTGATGAATTAAAGCTTTTGGAACCATAGCCATGCTTTCCTTCAACTTCTCTTGACCATATCAATGTACATAGGGTCTCCTAGAAGCTTTAGACCTTGTGACTCTTCAAGCTACAAACAAGGAATGTTAGTGACATATTTTTGTGCTTTTGGTTAGTAGATAAAAAATGAGAAAAGAAATGATATACAACTCAAGCATGCTTGGTGATCTCAAACCAACTCACAAGAGATCCCACCCAAAGGCAAAGGGAACCAAGATGCTTATGATCCTTGAGGCAACGTAAATGCAATGTTATGATGCCATGAGGGATCTTAGGGTTGAAATTAGGGTCTTACAGGCTTAAACAAAGGCTTCTTTTGAGACCGAGATTCAATGCATTCAAAGGAAGTACGCGCCTTCAGCTAGTTCTTCTGACATTGTTGTTAGGGATCCTTAGGATGACTAGTCTCCTTTTCTCTTGTATTTTTCATTTGGTTTCTGAAATTATACTCAATGTAATCCTTCCAATTATATAAATGAAAATAGATTTTTTGTCATATAAAAATTATTGCAATTGTTGATATATATATTTGCAAATGATATAGTAAGTTCCTTGAAAATTAAAATAAATAAACCAGCATTGCATTTCATGCATCATTCGCATAAGAAGGTCTCTCTTTCGCCAGATGTCTCATTGGTGTTTCTTCTATACTAAAGCCAAGCTGACTCACCGGTACAATACTCGCGCCAATCATATCAGAATCATGGAACATTTGGAGCAAGAGAACAGAGAACTGAAGGACGAGATCGCCCGACTGACTGCCATGATGGAGTCGGTACTAGCCGCTCAGAGCCAAGCTTCTCCAACACCCGCAACTCCTCTTTAGAGGACCGTTATTTCAGAGGTGGCTACCTCTACCATGCTTGCTGATGCCGTTCACTTTGCGCCTGTTATGTATGTAGGATTCCCGTGGGGAAGGCCGCCGAACTTTATGCCTGAAGGCTTTGCGCCTACTTTTGCTTCCATGTTGGTATCTAGCCTGGTCATGTCTGTGCCACCTCCCATTGTGCACACCTTACTGTAGCGGTAAATTTATGATCATCAAGCTATGGATAAGCTAGAGATCAAATAACAAGAGTCACCACCATGCTTTTATTGTTTCCAAGGGAAAAGGGGAAAGTACGAACAAAACCCAAAAGTAAGAAGTTTTCAAATCAAAACTAATAAAATGTCATAGATTACAGGTAAGGGGGTTGGTTACACAGAGGGAATGTGTTAGAACCAAAAGTGTCCTAGGTACTCCTAGGGAGCCCTTTTTTGTGTGCATATGTATTTTGGACAAAGTGATGTTGACAAACAAATAGAATGCGGGGATGAGAAAAGAATTCATTAATTATATTTTTGTGTTTGACAAGCCCTTCGGACTTGTGCCTACGTACCAACATAAAAATGAGGGATCAAAACCTCATAGTTTGTGATACAAATTTCAAAGTGAGTGAACTGTTTTTAACAAAAATTGAGTTTGAAAGGCACAAAGGCCCAAAGATGGTTTGAATGAGTTAGTTCTTTTTTGTCTTTTTGAAAGTTTAAGTCAATAATAATTAAGTCTCTTTACAAGTTTTATTTAAGAAAAGAAGTTTGAAAATGCAATGGCATAAGGCCAAGGTTTCTATCTTTTTACAAATTGGTCAAAGTTTGGAACAAAATAAGTTCAATCAAAGAAGATTTTAAAAATGGGGGGAGAGATTTTGAAAATTAAGAAATGGGGAGAAGATGAAGAAACCCAAATTCCCTTGGACATTTAGAATCAAGCAACACAAAATGCATAAAATATCAATTTTGAAGAGCAAGACATCAAATAAAGATAGTCACATCCAAGCTTAACCACTCTATGATCTTTTTCAAATTAGCCCATGTAACAGATGAATTCCACAAGTCACTGGTTCAAAATAACAACTTCACAATGATCATGTTGCAGATGAACTCAAAGGGATCTCGAATGATGTATCAGATGAAGTTTCAAATTGCAATCACTTGGTTTCACAAAAGTTGGCATTGGCCAAGTCCTTACTATTGGAATGTTGCCTAAGTTCTAAGTCCATTTGTCCAAGATCAAGTCAACAGTCCACACAAAAGTTTTTTAGGGTTTTTGTTGTTATTATGTACATTAATGGTCAAAGACCACACAAGCAAACAAAATATACACAAACAAGATATATCACACAATATGATCCAAATGGACGAAAGTAAAATGACATTAACACAAACAATTAGAATGGTATGAATAACGACAAATGAATAAAGACTAAAATTAAATGACATTAAAGTAAATGGCTTGAAATTAAAAATTAGTTATTAATGAGTTAGCAGTTAGTATTGTTTTGTTTTTGTTTTTCATTTTTAAGTCATTCTTTGGAGAACACTCAACCCACTTATCACAAGCATGGATCCTTAAGCCAAGACATCTTCCAAAGGAAGGAAAAAAGGCCAAGTTTCCACATAATACCATGAAAGAGGGGAGACTTACAATCTCACTAACTAGAATGCTATGCCTTTTATGTCACAAATTTAGCACTATGTTAAGCAATCATAATTGGACTTATGTAGAAGTCACAACTATTTGAGACCGGGCAATAGAATTTTGGTGTTAATGCATGTTAGAGAAATAGTATAATGGACTATGCTCATGAAACATACCACACACAAAAATAATATGGAAAAGAGGTGGCCTAATCTCATCCATACTTATGTTGATTTTTCAATCATTTAGCCTTAGGATTTTGAGATATCATAGGCCAAATGAGATGAATGCATAAAGAATGGGAATGAGATGAAGAGGGAGGTGAATGGATCAAAACTAAAATTGGTCAAAGGAGGACTTTTACCAAATTAATATCATCCATTCATTTTAGGAGATGGAATGTACATTCCATCAATCCCTTAAATCCAATGATATTAACTTGACAAAGTTAAATCAACCTTGACCAAGGCCCAACAACAAGAGTCAAACTCAAACAAATCATCACAATTGGTCAACATAATTAATTGACATTTATTCAAATTAAAAAGACTAAAATAATACATTTAAATTAAATATGGTTTGTCAAATTCCTAAAACCTCATCAAAACACCAAAGAAATGGCCATGAGATTTATCATAGGTCAAACAAGGTCAAAGGACCTTGGAGAAAAAATTTCAGAATTTTTTAAAGACTTAAAAGTATTTTTAAACAATTAAAAATAAATATAAAATCAATTAAATCATGAAAGATATTAATAATGATCCAAAATATAATTTTAATGCAAAATATGAAAGTGGAAATCATTTGAAATTTTTTGGTGAAACTCTCATATTTTTTGGATCAATATTAAAATTAATATGAATGAACGAAAATAAAAGGATTAAAACGAAAATCAGAAAATAGAAAAAAACGTGGACCACTTGATCTCCCTCATTAATTGAGGTGGAAGATCAAGTGGTCCTCGGCGCGCGTTCCTCAATGGACACTAGTCAATGCGTTGCAGGGATGGTATTTAAAACCAATGTACGAGATTAAAATGTTTTGCAAGGATCGTATGGTTTAAAACGTGCCAACACACGGTCGGAGCTGTAGCTCCGGTCTTCTTCTCTGGTGGACCTCACCAGACTGGTCCACCTTCAACCATCACCAAAATAAAAAAGGAGGACATGATCTGAAAGAAAATATGGCGTAGAGCACAAATCTGACCTCAATTTTAACTAACTCCACATATATAGAAAGATATGAGGAGTTGAATTTTGAGGTGTGTCAACTGAGTTGCTTCAATTTGACTTCTAAGCAACTCAATCTTCTTGCCTACACTGGTAGGACTTCAGACAACCAAAGATCCAAGAGAATTGATTAGAATTGAGTGAGAATTGAAGAGATAGAGTTTTCTGAAAAATACCTCCAATGTTGTGCAGTTCTTGATGTTGCTTGCTTCAAACACGATCTGATCACACTCGAGAAGCTAATAGGAAATGATTAAAGAGGTTGCAAGGCTGTGGATCCTGGAGTTCTTGAATCTCCAACAGTTGAGATTCAAACTCAAATTTCAAATTGAAATTTATCAGGTTTTCCTTTAAAATGAGAGGGTTTCAATGGGGGAAAAGCTGGTGCGCAAAGTGTGTTTCAAAAGAGCTCATAAGCCTTCTATTGATAGCCAAAGGGAATGATATTTGCACACATAAAAGTTTGTCCAAAATTGGCAATGTGGATGGAACAAGTGCATGCACATGTACAGGCCCATGATGAAATGGATTAAGGTCCAAAAATGATTCAAATTGAAGTCTGAATGAAGCTTGAATGGCAAGGCATTGTGAACTGAAGTTTGTAGAATTGATTCTTTCCAATGATACAGCCCTGTTAAAGCCATGCGCAGACCTAGCAATCTTCATCCAAAATTCATGAACTTGGGTTCTTTGGAAAGCTTGGATCAAGGGAAACAAGTTTTGTGTTGAACACTTTTTCATTTGGAGCTTGGAACATGTATAATTTTAAGGTGTAAGTTTGGAAATTTCAACATGTTGAAAATTTTTCTAAGTGTCAAGCCATATATCTCAACATTCCACCTTGCTTAACTTTTTATGTGAGCTTCAAATGAGAAACGTGTCTTTAACAAAGTTGTAGATCTTTCAAAGGCCTTCAAATAGGTCACTAATTTCATGTCATTTGGATTTAGAATGATAAAGTTATGCATTTTTAAAGTTTGGAGAAATCACTTGTTCAATGGTATAGGTCAAAAATGACCTATAATGTATCCTCATATCACATGCTCATAAAATTTTAATTTGCTTTCACTCAAAACATAAAAGTTGAAGTAGACATCTTGAATTTGGTTGTGCAACTTGGAAATCTTTCATGTCATAAAAATTGAGGAAGTTATGGCCTTGGGAAGTTGACTTTCAAATTAGGGTTTAGACAAAATGACCTATAATGTTTCAACATAGAAAATAATTTTCCATGCAAAACTAGCTCTAGGTATCAACATGAAAGTTGTTTGGAATATCATTCAGAGTAACTTGGATCTTGGAATCATTTCCATATGGTGAAAATTGTAGGAGATATGGTCTAGGGAGACCCGGTTTTGATTATATGAATTCATCTGGCCAACCACCATCAACCAAATTGCTAACTTTCAATTATCTTGACTTTCTTGGCTCATGGTATATTATTTACACATAAGATGATGAATTTTGAAGTGTCCCTTTAGAAATTTGATCAATTGGTGAGGTAGCTTGTGGGAGAAGTTACTCAAGATACCTAGTCAAACTAGGGTTTCCAAGGCAAATCACCCTCAAAATCTTGAAGAAAACTTGATCAATATAACATGTAGGAATCAATGGAACTCATATATGATGCTCATAACCATTCTTGGATCAATTCATGGTTGTGCTCTTTGTCATGAGGGTCTTAAACCCTAGATATGAACTTGATAAATCAATGGTTATCCCGCCCTACCTACCAAAGAGTTAGGCAAATACAAAGATATATTTTTGGTATTTTGGTTAGTAAAATGATAATATACAAGTATGATACAATCACATAGTGCTTGGTGATCTCTCCTAAAACAAACCCAATGAAAGAGGGGTAAGCAGGATGCCTAGGTATTATCCCAATGCTAATGCTTATGATGAAATTGCATGAGGGATCTTAGGGTCTTACAGCTGCCCCTATTTAAGGATATTCTAAATGAGGAGGAGAAGGTTAACATCTTCATGTCGACTCAGTAAAATGGGCTTAAATAACAACATATAGAAACAAATTTTGGTCCCTAAGAGACCTCGTGGTGCATATGATATGAATGTAAAAGTAATTCTTTGTGGGGAATTATTTCCATAAAGAAAAAGAAATCAGAGAGACCGAAAGTCCACAGGAGTATAATGCATTCCGTAAGGAAAACTCGTTGGGAAGACAAAGACTCTGGGGGAAAAAGGGTTATGCGTAGGCCAGGCTACGACTTAAAACTGCTTGGGGGACTCGAGGAATTCCATATAAAATGGAAAGACTCAGTCGGGGAACAACAACATCTGCAGGGGATACGAGTAAGTCAGGATAAAACTGAAGTACTTGAATCATGCAGGAAAAGCGATTTCACTAAGGAAATGCACACTCAACTCAACTGGGGAAGAAATAAACTTTGACACAGGAGGAGCAGAAATCTATTATCCACTGCCTGTTACTGGGTAAGGAGATAATAAAGATCTGACAGAGAGGACACCCGTCATCGGTTAGGATGAACATATCAAGGATGACTCTCTGAGAATGGCCCGTAGGGAGTATTCATTACCGGTTACTGGGTAAGAATAGCCTTGCTAGGGAAAACTGCAGAAAATAGGATTTACAACTACCGGTTACTGGGCAGAACACCAAAGGTGAGAATATCCTTCATCGGTTAGGATGAACATATCAAGGATAAACTCAATAGGGAAGAAGATCCGTTATCAGTTAAGATGAACATATCAAGGATAGACTTGCCTGGGACTGTCAAGGAGGATACCCGTCATCGGTTAGGATGAACATATCAAGGATATACCAACTGAATAACAAAGTAAGAATTACATCTATCGAATGCTGGATAGAAGACCATCAAAGAGAAAATCCGTCACCGGTTAGGATGAACATATCAAGGATGACTCTCTAAGGGGAGAAAAAATAGGAATTACATCTATCAATTACTGGATAGAATACCACGGGAGAGTATCCGTCACCGGTTAAAGTGAACATATCAAGGATAGACTCTGCGGGAAAAAGTAGGGTTTGCAACTACCGATTACTGGGTAGAATACCACAAAGAGAAGAAAACTTGTCATCGGTTAGGATGAACATATCAAGGATTAACTCTCTGGGGAACACAATAGGGATTACAACTACCTTCTTAGAGGGTAGAATACTTAGGATGAGCATATCTGTCATCGGTTAAGATGAACATATCAAGGATAGACTCAGGCAGGGGAAAGAAATATATTCATCACCTGTTAGGATGAACATATCAAGGATATACTTTCTAGGGAATCAGAAACAAATGAATCCACTGGGAATTCCACTGCTGGGAAAACAGGGGTACTTATGCCGGGTATTGGGCAAGAAGTAACAAACTGCAAACTAAGAAGAATATTACCAGTTACTGGTTAATAAGCTTTTAGGAGACTCCAAGCATCTATCTAGGCATGATCTAGAAGGAAACAGTAAATCAAGACTCAACCCAATGAGGATATAACTCAATGTGAGTGATTTCATCCAGATAAACAATTCAGGAGGAAACTAAAGTAATAATCATCCACGAGGAAACAACTCAGTGGGGAAGAGAAGAAAGGTTAAAGTCTTTCTACCTAAGGGGTTGACACTCTACAATTGAGGGAGGACAGACACCGAGGTTTATATGGGGATAAAGTATCGCCATAAAAGAGAATGAGAATCTCAAGTTAACAAGTTAATAGGATATGATGATGTAAATATGCAATTATGAAATTATATGAATGTATATGTATATGTATATATGATGATTATGCTGACAAAACGATCACAAAGGATACAAAGGTGTCGCAAAGAATTTGAATCATCAGTACAATCCTCGGTCAATCCACAAAAAGAGGGAGACAACTGCTGGAAAACAGAGAGATCAACAACCCAAAGGCTCAAAACTAGCAGAGGGAAGAGGAGAACTACTGAGGAGAGGAAATGTTATCGAGTCTACAAGGAATTTCAGGTCAACACCATATCAAATGAGAGACAACCATACAGAAGATAAACACAAAATAGCTGCTCAGAAACCAGGAGGAAACTCTGACTGGGAGCGAGTCGGATGGCGACTGGTGAGGAAACCAACGCGATCTACTAGGGAATAACATCTTACTCTGTTGAAGATCAACCCTGCCGAGGAAACAAAAACTCCGTTGGGGAACACAGAAACCCTGTTGGGGAAATAACATGCCGCAAGGTACTGAATCAACCAACTCAGCTGGGGAAAAGCATCAGAATTCCGCTAAGGAATAAACACTCCGTAGGGGAACCAGATCAATACAAACAACTAGGGATGCCCGAAAGGTTAACTGCTTGGGAAACCTTCTTGTTTTTATATGTTTTAAGAAAAAATGATTTTGATTAAAATATTTTAAATTTCCAAAATGATCATAATAAAATTTAAAATATTGGCTGAAGTAAATAAGAGTAGAAACGATTAGACAAAAGCTCAACTTTATTTAATGGGATGGTAGTCTGTAAATGACAAGACTCCATAGGTTTTTACAAAGTTAAAAATGGTAATTTACATGGAAAAGGGTTACATTGAATACAAATGATCCTTAATCCTTCTACCAACTCTTGGTATCCACTGTGATCTTGACCGCTACTGGGATGATGAATCGACGTCAACCTTTGTGCTCAACTAAGGTCTTTCTGATACTAGTCGATCAGCAAACTGCAGTTACTTGCCATTATCCCTAATTTTGGCATAAGTTTCCCCAAGGTGGGGTACTCAACTTATCGGGAAATTCTTTTTGTTTTTTTCTCTAATTTTTGCCTGGACCATCCTTTTGGGTTTTCAATCCATCGAGACGCTCTTTTTTGCATAATCCACCCTTTCGGGTTCTCAACTTAGCGAGTTGTTCTTTTCTTTTTTTAGGCGAAGTATTTCTTGAATGCATTTGCGTTCACAGGACGAGTGAACTCTTCACCATCCATAGTTTTAAGAATAAAAGCACCGCTTGAAAAGGCTCTCTTAACAACATATAGGCCTTCATAATTAGGAGTCCATTTTCCCCTAGAATCTGGTTTGAACGACAAGATTTTATTGAGCACAAGGTCACCTTCTCTAAACACATGAGGTTTTACCTTCTTATCAAAAGCTTTCTTCATTCTCTGCTAATATAACTGACCATGACACATGGCAGTCAATCTCTTTTCTTTAATTAAATTTAGCTGATCCAACCTGGTCTGACACCATTCAGCCTCAGTCAACTTGGCTTTCATGAGCACACATAATGAAGGAATCTAAACCTCTACGGGGAGTACTTCTTCCATACCAAATACAAGAGAAAAACGGGTTGCCCTTGTTAAAGTGCGGATGGATGTACGATGCCCGTGCAAAGCAAACGGGATCATCTCATGCCAATCCTTATACGTAACAACCATCTTCTGAATAATCTTCTAAATATTCTTATTCGCAGCTTCAACAGCCCCATTCATCTTGAGTCTATAGGGAGAAGAATTATAATGTGCAATCTTAAAGTCTTTGCAAAGAGCTTCCACCATATTATTATTCAAGTTCGATCCATTGTCAGTAATGATCTTACTTGGCACGGCATAACGACACATAATCTGATTCTTGATAAACCTTACAACAACTTGCTTGGTTACATTTGCATACAATGCCGCTTTAACCCATTTTGTGAAGTAGTCAATTGCTACTAAAATAAAACGATGTCCATTTGAAGCTTTGGGCTCAATCATCCCAATCATATCAATTCCCCACATGGAGAAGGGCCACGGGGAAGAAATAACATTCAATAGTGTCGGAGGAACATGAATCTTATCAGCATAAATTTGACACTTGTGGCATTTCTTCACAAACTTGCAACAATCAGATTCCATTGTCAGCCAATAGTAACCAGCTCGCAACATCTTCTTTGGCATTGCATGTCCATTGGAATGAGTACTAAAGGAACCTTCATGCACTTCAGTTATCAAGTCTGCTTCGTGCCTATCCTCGTATCTGAGCAAAACCATGTCGAAGTTTCTCTTGTATAGTATATCACCATTCAAGTAGAAGTTTCTGGCTAATCTTCTCAAAGTCTTCTTATCTTTCAAAGATGCCCCAGACGGGTAAATTTGACTTTGGATGAAACACTTGATGTCGTAATACCACGGCTTCTCGTCTCTGACTTCTTCAACAGCGAACACATGAGGTGGCCTATCAAGATGCATCACAGATAAATTGGGAACCTCACTCCAATACTTCACTATAATCATTGACGCCAATGTTGCAAGAGCATCTGCCATCCGATTCTCATCTCGAGGAATATGATGAAACTCAACTTTTGCAAAGAAAGTTGAAATCCTCCTCGCATAATCTCTATATGGTACCAACCCAGGTTGATTCGTCTCACAATCACATTTGATTTTATTTACAACCAAAGCGGAATCTCCAAAGACATCTAAATACTTAATTCTGAGATTCATGGCCTCTTCAAGCCCCATAATGCAAGCTTCATATTCTGCCATGTTGTTTGTACACTTGAAAGTCAATTTATCTGTAAATGGTAGATGCTTGCCTTGAGGAGTAATGATCACTGCCCTAATACCATTACCATATTATAAGACCCCAATTTTGACCCTAAGATCCCTCATGCAATTCCATCACAAGCATAAGCATTAGGATCATATCTTGACATCCTCCTTACCCCTCTTTCATTGGGTTTGTTTTGGGAGAGATCACCAAGCACTTTGTGATTATATCATACTTGTATTTTATCATTTCACTAACCAAAATACCAAAAATATGTCTTTGTATCTATCTAACTCTTTTGTAGGAAGGGCATGATCTCATTGATTCATCAAGATCACATCTAGGATTTGAGACCCTCGTGAACAAAGAGCACAACCAAGAATTGATTCAAGAATGGTTATGAACATCATATATGAGTCCTAATGTTCTCTACAAGTTATAATGATCAAGTGTGCTTCAAAAGTTTGAGGATGGTTTGCCTTGGAAACCCTAGTTTGACTGGGTATCTTGAGTAACTTCTCCAACAAGCTATCTCACCAATTGATCAAATTTCTCAAGGGACACTTTAAATTTCATCATCTTAAGCATATATGATATACCATGAGCCAATAAAGTCAAGAGAATTGGAAGTTACCAAGTTGGTTAATGGTGGTTGGCCAAATGAATTCATCTGATCAAAACTGGGTCTCCCTAGACCCTATCTCCTACACTTTTCACCATATTAAAATGATTCCAAGAGAAAACGTACTCTAAATGACATTCCAACAAACCTTCATGTTGATACCTAGAGCTAATTTTGCTTGGAAAATCATTTTCTATGTTGAAACATTATAGGTCATTTTGTCTAAACCCTAATTTGAAAGTCAACTTCCCAATGCCATAACTTGGTCAATGTTTATGAGATGAAAGATTTACAAGTTTTAAAATCGAATTCAATGTGTCTACTTCAACTTTGGTGTTTGGAGTGGGAGCTAATTCAACTTTTTTGAGCATGTGATATGAGGCTACATTATAGGTTACTTTTGACCTATAGCATTGATCAAGTGATTTTTCCAAACTTCAAAAATGCATAACTCTGTCATTTCAAATCCAAATAACATTAAATATGTGTCCATTTTTAAGGTCTTTGAGAGAGCTACAACTTTGATGAAGACACATTTCTCATTTGAAGCTCCCATAAAAAGTTAAGCAAGGTGGAATATTGAGACATATGGCTTGACACTTAGAAATTTTTTGATATGTCAAAATTTTCCAAACTTCCACCTCAAATTTCTCCAAGTTCCAAGCTCCAAATGAAAAAGTGTTCAACATAAAACTTGTTCCTCTTGATCTCACCTTTCCAAATAGCTCAAATTCATTCATTTTGGATGAGAAAAGCATAGGTTGCGCATGGCTTAAACAGGCTGATATCCTTTGGCATGGATCCAACTTCAAGCAACAATGCACATGTGCCTTGCAATCCAATCAATCTTCAAAGCATCTGAACTTCAAGTTTGGACTTTCATCTATCATTCCGTGGGCCTATGCGCGCCCATGCAACTTTGTATCATCATTTTGCCAATTTTGGAAAGTGGAAGTGAGTGTGCAAATATCACATGATTTGGCTATAAATACAACTCCATTTGCTCAGAAATAACACACACATTGCGCCAACTTTGAATCTCCATTGAAAACTCTTCACTCTCATAGGATAACCCTGATAAATTTATTTGAATTTGAGCTTGAATCTCCACTATTTTGGAATTCAATTTTCCAAGAGTCCATTGCTTCTAAACCTTTCCATTCCTCTCCTGCAAGCAATTGAAGTGAAGCCAAGCACAATTCAGATCAAGATCCATCGTGTTCAGACCTCCATTGAAGGTAATTTGCAGAAATTTTAAACTCTTCGATTCTCTTAAATTGTTGCTCAAATCCATTGATGCTTTGGTTGTCTGAAGTCCTACCAATGTAGGCAAGAAGATTGAGGTGCTTTGAGGCCAAATCGAAGCAACTCAGATCATGTACCTCATTTTTCAATTCCACATATCTCTTAATATATTTGGAATTGGAGGTCAGGTTCGAGCTCAATGATGTTTTTTCTTTAAGATCATGTCCCTGTTTCTTTTTTTGGTGATGGTTCATGATGACCAGTCCGGTGGAGCTCACCGGGGAAGATGACCGGAGCTCTAGCTCCGACGATGATGTGTCTAGTATCTGAACCATAGGATCCTCAAGCCACGTTTTAATCTGAAGCGTTTGTTAAAATTACCAATGGTACCTGTAGCGGTGTATTCGTCGCTATATGATTTATTGATTAAACCATAAGCAAAGCATACAATGAATCGAGTCGCCACTGCACTTTTATTTATCCAAAGGACTGGCTAAAAAGCGAACAAAAGCTTAAGAAGTTTTACACGTAGAAAACTAATAAAAAGATCAGAGAGTCTGGGTAAGGGGTAAATTACGCAATGGGAAGGTGTTAGGCACCCACTACGTCCTAGGTACTCCTAGGGAGCCCTTTTCACACTTGTTGTATAAAATTGTTATTTGTTATGAAATATTTATTGTGCAAACATGATTGGGATGATGAGAAAAGAATATACAATTTTTATTGTTTTTGTGTTCGAACGGATGAACCCGTTGCCTACGTACCTTCCATCAAAGGTAAGGATCAAAACGCCATAGTTCGGCTAAAAGATTTCCAAAAGTTAATGGATTCAATTTTAAACAATAGCACTGAGGCTCTTCATTATCAATGGGAGAAAACTCGACCAAGACCAACATCCACCATGCGAGGATAGCTTCGACGTACTAGAGGGGTTAACCCTGTTTTCAGTACGGAAGTCTTATAGTCGACTCACTAAGGATAAGGTGAGGTTTACATCAACCACAATGATAATTGAAACCTATGGCTAATGTGTGAAAAGATTAACAATGGACAAAGCCAAAACAATTGAGTGGGTGAAGTTAATTGATTGTGATTATGAAAGTAGGGTCAAAGTATGATTAAGATTGATTCAAAAGAAGTATTATGAAATGGAGTTTGAAAAAAAAGTCAAGGACTTGGGGTCCAGGTTTTTAATTTGAAAATATGAAGATGTTTGCACAATATCTATCTCAAGTTTTGAAAGTAATGTGTGAAAAGGTTTAGGACATAATGGGGATGAATGGATGAGGATGGATTGTAAAACTTCCTAGGAGGTTCACTTCTTTAAATCATATATAAGATGATTCAAGTGTGTCCTTTGGAATAGGCAATGACCAATAGCAAAATAAGCAAACAAATGATATCGGATGCCACTCAATGGTCTTACTCCAATCTCACAAACAAAAGCGGATACCGGATACCAATAGATGGATTTACACCAATCTCCAAAACAAAGAAACAAGGATGTCGGAAGCCAATAGATGGACTTATTCCAATCTCCTAAAACAAAACGAAACTTGGATACCGGATGCCAATCTGTCTGGGCTTATACCAATATCCAACATATGATCATAGGAAAGCAAAGGCCAACTTGCAGGGACTTACAATTGCATCCTCACATACAACAAATGCAAATGCATCAAGCAAAGAGAAGGTGAGTGGCCAATGAGATGGTCTTATACTCACTTCCATATCATAGGAACAATGGCCAATGGATGGTCTTACAATTGTCCTCAATGGGCAAACAACAAAGATATGTCACAGAGACAAATGAAATGATCATGCACTAATGAGCAATTAATGATGATAAATGCACAAAGCATACAAGCAAACATGTGTATATGAGGTAAGCAATCAATCAATTGAAGGCATTCAGCACACTCTATAACCAAACAATGAGGCTCATACAAAAGGTTAGGCATTAAAGCCAACTGGAATAGGGTTAATGGTGCTCTTAACCTTGCCATTGAGGGGCTAAGGTGAAGCAGATGAAAGGATATGAGGGGTGTGCCTCATGCTCTTATCCCTGGTCAGGGAGAGCTTTGAATATCAGAAGGTGTGGGAGTTCAGAAAGTAGGAACTCTCTCCACAGATTATTGACTCGATAGATCTTGGGTTTTTACTCACTATGCATCAACACATGTGGTGTGAGCAAGGTGAGTGACACACAGAATAGTAGGAGATAGGTTGCATATCTCTTGGATTCTACCAATTGCCTTATTTGAAGGACTTTTCCTGCTTGGGACAAATGTAAACACACACAAGCATTGCCTCTTAAGGAGGACTTCAGACAGTTGCCTGGCCAAGTAACAGACCCGGTCTTCCAGACTACATGAAGATAAGGAATTATACCTCAATGCAAATTGCTATTTAAGCAAAGCAAAGCAAGTTCTTAAAGAACTAAGCAACTAAGGGTACCTGAAACCAGTCAGACAACATTAGTATAAAATTCAAAGTTAAATCAAAATGAGATAGAGATCAACAGTCAACACAATCAGTTAAATGTGCAATGCACAAGGCTCAAAGCATATGAGCCAAGCAACCTACAAAACAAACAAGTTAGTTCATGATAATCAATCAAGCTCAATCAATTTGTATTGATCTCTTTGGATATTTGTTGCTTAACCTGAAACAACAAACTTAAACATGAGCAACATGACCACTAGGACAAGCCTAGGGTCAAAAAGAGATAAGAAAGTCAAAATAGCAAGTGACAAGTGTCCAAAATCAAGTTCAAACAATCAAGAAACAAACTCAAATTGTTTCATGTTCATATCAATCATCATCATCATTTCATAAGCAAATTAGGTCAAGGCATGGCATATAGAAGCTCAAAGAAGTCAACAGAATGATTTAGTTCAAAACCAATCTCAAACATTTCAATAAATTCTCAAATAATTCATGATCAAACATCATCCACAAAATGATAAGCATATCAAATTTCAGCTCAATTGGATAAAGGGAAGTTGGTCAATGAAAATCAGAAAGGCAAGGCAAGTTCAAACATGCTCAAAGAAGTCAACCAAGCATGCACCAACTTCAATAAATCATAAATCAGTGACAACATATGAGAAATGAATGGGATTAAAACCATGATAAACCTTAAGATGTCTACTAATCACATGTCAAATTTCAAGTCCATCCAAATAAGTATGAGAATTTCACAAATCAAATGGCATCATGTGTCACAAAAGTCAACATTTTGGTCAAACAGAGGAGAAATTATCAATCAATTAGGAAATGCCACCAATAATTCCAGAAACATTCACATGTAAACTAGACATCCATAAGTACATTCATGCAAAAATTCAGACCAATTTGAGTTCAAGAAGCATGGTAATTAAAATCATGAAGTTGGACATGAATGGTGTGACACAAATTGTCACACCCTAATTAAAAAATCATAACTCACAAACCAGCAATGATAAATTCACAAACTCTACACCAAAATCACCATGAATGTGTCTAGTTTGAGCATAAAATATTTGGGAAGCATTGGATAAGGCATCATCATTTCACAGTTGATTTGGCAACACATACATAAAATGGACACATATGACAAACCCTAGCATAATTAAAAATCCATTCATGCAAAAAATCTGGAAAAATCATGATAAAAAACTAGAGATCAAGATGAACATTTTGCAAAAAATCCCATGAAATTTGGATCAAAAATGAGTGTGATATGATTTTTGTAAGATTGGCATGGCAAATGAAATAAAAATGCAAAATGACATGATTTAATTAAAATATTAAAGCGGGAATGGCAGAAATGTAAATATGGGGGCTCACTAAGTGAAACGCTGCGTTTCACTTAGTGAGGTGTCACGCTGCAATTTGTCTCATGGCAATGGTACAGGGAACAACATGCAAACGCGTTCAACACGAATTCTGGGTTTATGAAGAACTAGGGTTTTGCTACAGTAACATCATCATCTTGTTCATCATTTTGAAAAAATCCAGCAAGAGCATTTCGTGACCAAAATCGACAAACAACATATCAACATGTTCATCTAAGCATGTACATCAATAATCCAACAGCCAATTTCATTAACTCGAGCTAATAAGAAAGAATCATGCAAAAACATACTTGAACATCAAATTTCATGACAACATAACTTTCAAATTACTCAACCATTTTCATCGATTCAAAGCTCATTGTGACCAGCAAAGCAAGATCTATCTAAAGTATAACATGATTTTGCAAATAGAGAGATTCGAAAACTCGCTTGATTTGAAGTGCAGTGGTGATGCAGTGGTTGTTTGGTCGTGTAAGGCTGAAACAGATGGCCACAGTTGCTTTAGATGATGAATGAGTGAAGGAATTTGGCTTAGCTACCTTGCGCTCAGCTCAAATCGAAGACTGCCATGGATGGAGCTTTAATGGAACAGTAGCACAAGAGGCTTCACAGCTATTCTTGGATGCTTGTAAATGCTCATAAAATGATGGTAGATCATGAAACAACCAAACCAAGTTCGAGCCTCTTGGAGTTTTTCAGCAGAATTTCAAAAATGAAGAAATTGAGTGTTTGAGAGAAAAAGAGTTTTTGATCTGTTTAGAATGTTGTGGCTAGGGCTTTTCAGCAGAAAAAGTGATATATGTACTCTGTTTAAGGTTTGTTAATCATGGTTAATGGAAAATGTAATCTCAATTTGCTAATTGGAGTGTTTTTGCTAATTGATGGATTTCCACTCATGTTACATGTCCATGTGCTAACAGCTGCGAATTGGGCCTTGGACAAACTCCAAATGTGATTTCTGAACTTTTTCAATTGGTAAAATGGATTGGAAATGGTTAATTTGCAAAGTCACTTTTTCACCTCACTTAATTAATTCAAGCTACTTAAAAAATTCCATTTTGATTGGTTGAGTTTTGGTAAAATGTGATGAAATATTTGGATAGAGCACATCAAATATGACTTGTAGCAAAAAACCCCACCCAATTTGGCCAAATGGTTTGGAAGTTATGGCCTTTTGAAGTTCAAAAACTTTTGAGAATGATTTGATCATAACTTGCCAACCATACATGGGAATTGAGTGTTCTTGGACTTTTTGGAAATGGGAGAACAAGATCTTAAACTTTCATGTTGGGCAAAAATTCATTTGAAGCTTGTATGATGATGTAATGTTGAGGAGAAGAAGTTTCCATTTTTGGCAAATTCCAATTACAGGTCGACTTTCTATTTTTGGAAATTTCTTGTTTGACTTTATTTTCTTCACTGTGGATGTTTGACATGTTATATAAGGCTTATATGGACATGAATGAGACCTCTCAGACCAATTCCCACCATCAAATCACTGATTAAATGCACAGTTGACCAAGGTTGACTTCAGTTGACTTTGCTAGGGTTTTGCTTGACTGAACCATGTTCTGATGAATTCCAAGCCCCTACCACTTGATATCTTGCTCCAAAATGATGTCACAATTCATATGAACCCTTGATGAATGATCATGGTGCCCAAATTCTTCAAGAATGGCCACCATCCATTGCCCAATGAATGATTTAACTGTTTTGACTGTTGATTGCTTCAGCTGCAAGTAACATGGTTAGATGACAATATTTTTGTACTTTTGGTTAGTAAACAGATGAAAAGCAAAGATATACAAATGCAATACATGCTTGGTGATCAAGAACCACACTCACAAGATACCCACCCACTAGGAGGGAAGCAAAGGTATGCAATGATTCTTGAGGCCATGATATGATATGATATGATGCCATGAGGGATCTCAGGGCCAAAATTGGGGTCTTACAGATGCCCCTATTTAAGGTCATTCTAGCCGGAGAAGTGAATTTTAGAAATCTTCATCTCGACGCGGTAGAATGGGCTTAAATAACAGTAATGAGACAAATTTTGGTCCCTAAGAGACCTCATGATGCAAATGTATGTATGCAAAAGACACAAATTCTGTGGGGAATATGATTCACACAGAAGAAAAGACTATCCATCGGAGTAATACACTCACCAGGAACAGAGACTCTAACAAAACTCTTGTTGGGGATAAACAAAACTGACACAGCGTGAACAAGACACGACTCTGATTAGGGAATAACAGAAAATCAGACTAGAGACCTCACTGGGGAGTGGAGGACTCACACTGGGGAAAAGAAAATTCCAAAGGAGAATAAATCCATTGGAGAGACACAAGCTGACTCCTGGGAAGAAGCAAAAGGAAATTCCACTGAGGAAGCACCAAAGAATGAGATGTTACCGGTATAAGGATAACAAACTCAGGAAGAATGAATATCTAAGACCGGTATAAGGGTGAGAGATATCAAGCAACCAAACATCTGAGAAAGACCTGAAAAAGGTACATAAACTCAGGAAAATCTGACTCCACAAGTGACCGAGGTCATAATAGGGAGCAGAAAGGAAGGAACACCAAGGATACCGGGTTGTAGGTATGTAACAGGTGACCGACCAAAGACGTGAATTGGTGTGTGTTCCAAAACACTCATCATCCTGAAGAGAGCGAAAGAAAACTTGTTTATAGGATGGATATTTGATTCTATAAAGAATGCAAATCTTACTCAGTTGGGGAAACAAACAAAGTGTTCGACAAAAGAGTGCATGAGATATATTATCTATAGCCGTCAAAACGTAGATAATGTACTCGCATGGAAAATTATCCTGAACCGGGTTGTAGGTTGTTTATAGGATAAGATCCGAAGACGTGAATTGGTTTGTGTTCCAAAACACTCTTCATCCTGAAGAAAGCTAGAACAGCAGACTTGTTTATAGGATGGATATTCGATTCCACAAGGAATACGAATCTTACTCGACTGGGGAAGATCAACAAAGGACTCCAACCAAAGAGCGCATGAGACATATTATTCATTACCGGCAGACCGTGAATAATACACTCGAAAGGAAAAGACACCAGAGATACAGAAGTATATAATAGGTGACTAGCCAAACACGTGAATTGGTATATATGCCAAAACACTCATCATCCGGAAGGAGGGCTTGAAAAAGCAAATCGACTTACAGGATGGACATTCGAATCCACAACGGGAAAACGAACCTTACTCAACTGGGGACACAAACCCAAAGAGTGCATGAGATATAATATCCATTACCGGCAGACCGTGGATAAGAATACTCGCATGAGATATATTATCTATTACCGTCAGAACGTAGATAATAAACTCGCATGGTAAGAAACACCAGAGATACCGAAGCATATAATAGGTGATCTACCGAAAACGTGAGTTGGTATATATGCCAACACACATCATCATCCGAAACACAAACTGGTTAAAGGATGGATATCCGATTCTACAAAGAATACGAATCTTGCTCAGCTGGGGAAATTCAACAAAGGATTCCAACTAAAGAGCGCATGAGAAATATTATTCATTACCGGCAGACCGTGAATAATATACTCGAAAGGAAAAGACACCAGAGATACCGAAGCATATAATAGGTGACTAACCAAAAAGAGATACAATCGATACCAAGCATCCGGGTAAACGAAAGATAACTCAAAGGGGATAAATTGCAAGCATCCGGCAATTATCCAACAACAAAGAACATTCGATTCCACAAAGGGAAGTAACGAATCTTACTCGATCAGGGAAAACACAAAAGGATTTGACTGAAGAGTACATGAGATATATTATTCATAGCCGTCAAAACGTGAATAATAACCTCGCATGGAAGATTATCCTTAACCGGGTTGTAGGTTGTTTATAGGATAAAATCCGAAAAGAAAGGTATCGGGATACCAAACTAGGTATATAATGATGAACAATCAAAGAGAGCAACAAACATTACCAACAAGAGGGTAAATGAAAGAAGGCTTGCTGGGAATGCATTGATGAAAATCAATGATCCGGGGAACACAATCACTGACAAAAGGTGAAAGGACCCGCTGGGGATAAAATTGCTAGCATACGGCATTTATCCACAAAAGACTTGCTAGGGATATAAGTGCTTATCTGAGCAACTTATCCAAGCGAAAGGAAGATCAACATCAAGTATTGAATGAAGATAACCACAAAGAGAGGATTGTCATCGGTTGGGATGAACAACAAAATTAACTCTGCAAGTGGAGAAAACAGGGTTTATGACTACCGGTTCGTAGGTAGAAAAACCGCAAAGATAGGACTTACGACTGCTGGTTTGTGGGCAGAGGGCCAATCAAATTCTGTTGAGGAACAGAGTGAGAAAAAGGATTTACAACTACCGGGTAGTAGGTAGAAGACCGCAAAGGTAGGACTTACAGCTGCTGGTTTGTAGGCAGAGGCCAAACTCTGGTGGGGATAACCATAAAATTAGGGTTTACATCTACCGAATACGGGGTAGAAAACCAACAACTCCGCGTGGGGATAGAACAAATCACAAATCCGCACGGGAAACCAAAATAGGGCTTATAACAAACCACAAACTGCCGAAGAGCAGGAAAATAGGATTTACAACTACCGACTGTTAGGTAGAAAACCAAAACTACTCCGCTGGGGAACAACCCACTGGGAAGCACAAGACTTTTGACAACTAGCCAGTTCGGGAATAATCCGAAAAGACAGACCGAATCAAGACATGTCCTAATGAGGATGTAACTCAAATAGGAAAATCCATCCCAATATATATGTTGGGAGGAAACGGAAAAAACCGTCATCCACGAGGATATATCTCAGTGGGGAACTGCAGAAGGACAGACAACAGACACTTTCTGCTTACGGGGCTGACTCTATATGGAGAGATTTAGAAACCCGACATCTGCTAGGGGAGATCTATTAGGGATCTGCATCACCCGTTGCAGGAGACAGAACAATCAAAAGATATATGGCGAACAATGCACATGAATATCTGAATGTTTATGAATATGCATGAATATGCATGATTTTATGTTTAATGAATGCTGACAAAACAGACAATTCTAACACAAACAGGTCCAGGAATCAAACGCTCGGTATTATACTTCTAGGGGAAAACCAACTGGAAAGCCAATCTGCTGGAGATCTATATGCTGAGAAGCAAAGATCTGCGAGTACTGCTGAAGAAGCAGAGGGTCAGAGATATCAGGAAACCAAATCTCCGAGTGACGGATCAGCAAACAAACCGATCAGGGCACAGAAAGTCACAACAGGCAAAACAGCCACCAAGACGAATCTGTTGGAGAGCAAGAGAAAACCCAAGATATCTGCAGGGGATCCCAGTGTCAACTGAGAAACAAAAGGTGCATTGCACAAGCACGAACTGCTGTAGAAGCAACTCCACATAACTCCGCTGGGGAACAACCCACTGAGGGAGAATGTACCACACAAGTAGATTCTGCAACAAGCCACTCTACTTGGGGAGAACACACAAAGCAAACTGACCGCAACAAGTAGATTCTGCTATATAAGCCACTCTACTGGGGATCATAAGCAGTCAGGAAATCAATCAGTTCTCTGAATGCTAGAGCCATCATCCGACCATACTGGGGATTGAAGGAGTATTCAACAGGCGAAACTGCCACAACAAACGTTCTGCAGACTATGCTGAGGAAAAGATGGTTGAAATACTGGGATGTCAACCCAATCAACCACTGAATAAGAAAATAAATCCTGCTCTGCTGAGGAGAACAAACACTCTGATAGAGAGACAGCAACAACTCTACAGACGACTTTGCTGGGGGAAAGGTAAAGTACCGGGTATCAAACCGCCGACTTACCGAGTCTTTTAAAAGGAAAACGACCGTGCTGAGGAAACAGACAACTCTGCTGGCACCTGCACTGGGGAGAGTGACAACAACTCTGCTTGCGAATGTGCTGAGGAGACAAATAAAGTCTGGGGATGTCGACCCACTTGAGAAAGTGACAGGGCGCCAGGATGACAAACCAATCAACTGCTGAAACTCACAAGGGAACATCCATGCTAGGGAAGATTGCTGCTGGAGAAAACGAAGTCTTCAACAACACTCTGCTTGCAACTATACTGGGGAACAACCCCAACAACAACTCTGTTTGAGGAACAACCCCAACAAAGATCTGAAGAAAGAAGATACAACCAAACCAGGAATATGAACAAATGTCTTACCTGTTGGAAATCATGCCACCCTCGGGAGAGCACTGAGATATTCTTGAGTATCCTTTCAATATTGTGAATGTTCGCTTTGTTTAAAACAATACTTTTTTTGAAAAATTTATTTGTTTAAAACAATGACATTTTATCAATTTAAAACATGCAAAACATTTGTTGAATTGAAACAAATAAGAGTGCAAATAATTGGATAAAAAGCTCAAATTGTTTTGATGGAATGGTAGTCTGCAAATGGCAAGACTCCATAGGTCTGTACAAATTTGAAATCAGTGATATATATTGGAAGAGGGCTACATTGAACATAATGATCCTTTCTCTACCAATTTGAATCTCGATGTATCCGAAGCTTCGGTTGACGACGAATCGAGAATCTTCTGACGAAATGACGGCTGGTGAACAGAAAGTCTTGTCAGGAAGCAGTTACTTGCCAAATCCCTAATTTTTGCCTAGATTGCCCCAGGGTGAGGTACTCAATCTAGAGGGATGCAAATATTCTTTTTTTTTCAAGTCTCTAATTTTTGCCTGAATTACCCTTGCGGGTTCTCCACCGAGACGCTCATTTTTGCCTAAGCCGCCCTTTCGGGTTTTAAACTTAGCGAGCTATTCTGTTTTTTCTTTTGCATATACTTTTTATTTTTTTTATTTTTTTTATTTTTAGGAAAAGTATTTCTTGACTGCATCTGAATTCACAGGACGAGTGAAATCCTCCCCATCCATTGTTGTAAGCATCAAAGCACCGCCTGAAAAGGCTCTCTTAACAACATATGGACCCTCGTAGTTTGGAGTCCACTTGTCCCTGGAATCGGGCGCGAAAGACAAAACTTTCTTGAGCACAAGGTCTCCTTCTCGGAACACACGAGGCTTGACCTTCTTATCGAATTCTTTCTTCATTCTCTGCTGATATAACTGACCATGACACATGGCAGTTAATCGCTTCTCTTCGATCAAATTCAGTTGGTCGTAACGACTCTGAATCCATTCAACATCAGTCAACTAGGGACTTGAGGGTATAATTTTTCCTTTTTCTTTTGAAAAATATTTGGAAATTTTTTTCCTGATTTTTGATTTTTTTCATCTTTTTCACCCTCTTCTTTTCATTTTTTTTTTTTGATTGCATTTGCAATGCCCCAATTTGACTGTTTTGCTGATTCTCATGATACAGCTGAATGAGCTTCTTTGGTGCTCAAGAAGACGGGTAATCTCATCAGGAATCCCCTTCAACATCATCTTCCTCTGCTTCGAATACAAAGAATTCAAGATTGGGAGATGGCGTTGGATCATTATGTTCAATGGGTTTAGAAATCCCTGCATAATGATTCTGGATAATGAAAAGCTTTTGAATTTTAAACAAGCAAATCATTTATGCAGATGAAAAAGCTGTTTTCTTGTTTTTCAGGGTTTTTTATGATCACTGATTTCATGCAAAAAGCAAAAAGTGAAAACAAATGGAAAAACAAATGTTTAACAATGCATTAATTGAATGAGAACATCATTGTATTAAATGCTGCCAACTATGTCATCACTTCTCCTTTTGGCATGGGAGAAGGGTTTTAAGCAAAGTGAACAAATCACGCTGTCTTATAAATGACCGTAGGAACATCCACAGCGACCCAATTGTGGCAGACACCACCAGGAATGATGAAATTGTTCAAATCTTCTGCGTCCTCTTCCAAGATAGCAGCAGCTTCCTCTTCAGGTTGATCAGTATGGATGAATCCTCCACTTGTGAACAAACCTTGCTCATTAAATGCCCCAGAACAGTGGCCAATGCCAGCCCGGGATCGGTTAACCAGGAATAAATCCATCAACAGTACATAGTCTGGCAAATATCTCTCTGAGTTCACAGCTCTCTTGCTCAGGATGATCCATCAATCTGGCAGAGATGACTCTGGTATAGTACCGGCGAAGTGCGTCTCCAAAATAAATGAAGATCGCAGGGTCAGACCACAGGACGGGAGACCGAAACAAAACACCCGCTTATGCAAATGATGCATGAAGTGTTTGTGCATATGCTTGATTTTTATTTCAAAGGGACTCAAGGGTTTTACTTGCAAACTTTGAAATATTTAAGCATTTCGATCATATATGAGAATATCTCATCAGATATATCAGGTGAAAAAATTTTCCCGGTTTTTTCATGTTTGAGAATTTTTGCAAATAAACTCCTTTGAGTTCCTTGAAATTTTTCTTGTTTCTGATGATATAGATGCGGATGAATGTATGAATGTATGAATGCAATAATCACACTCAAGGATCAAGCAAGTCACACCAAACAAAGGTCATGGGAAAGCTCATTGTATCCCTAACATCAATCATCCATTTTGGTGGATTTAGGTTTTCACCTTATCGACACCCAAGTTCCATTGATATTGACGGTACATGAATCGGCTCGAACATCCTTAATGTCAACCATCCTTTTTGGGGGATTTAGGTTTTATACCTGATCAACACCCAGGTTCCATTGATATTAAGGTTGTCTGAACGACTCAACCACGAATCACGGGTTTGCTGAGAGTCACGAGCATGGAGTCTCAATTAAGAACCACCCAAAGGGAGTGTACTAGGGTTTAAACCTGCCAGACATGTTCTACCAGAGGTTCCCATAATCATCGTTCCATCTTTCGAATATTATCGGAGAAACGAATACTCGTATTCCAAAAATATTCTCAAGAGAAACTCTTATGAGTGTAGTATCGCGTGACAATCGCATCATAACTTACATCTGAACGACCTCCGCACTACGTCCTAAAAATAGGCCAAGATGAGTTTGGTAAACTAAGGTCCTTGGCTTCTAAGGCACATGATTGAACGAATAATGCCTAACCACAAATGACTTGTGTGACATTATCAATCCAACATGACCTCCACCAAGTGAATGGACTCGCAAGTCAACTGGCTAAGGAATACTCCACACCAGTCAACAAGACTATGCCATTCTCCTATCCTAGAGTGCACTCGAGTTCGGGTATAGAACTCATCTCACAGATCACCAAAGCAAACAGCAATTGTATATCAAGCAATTCAAACATTACAATCAATACAGTTATCCCAAATGGTACAAAAATATGTCATATAACAAATAACAATATAGCACACAACAAGGGTGAAAAGTAGGCAATACCACCAAGGATGTTTTTCCCCAGTGGAGTCGCCACTTTTCTGTAGCGGTGTATTCGTCGCTATATGATTTATTGATTAAACCATAAGCAAAGCATACAATGAATCGAGTCGCCACCGCACTTTTATTTATCCAAAGGACTGGCTAAAAAGCGAACAAAAGCCTAAGAAGTTTTACACGTAGAAAACTAATAAAAAGATCAGAGAGTCTGGGTAAGGGGTAAATTACGCAATGGGAAGGTGTTAGGCACCCACTACGTCCTAGGTACTCCTAGGGAGCCCTTTTCACACTTGTTGTATAAAATTGTTATTTGTTATGAAATATTTATTGTGCAAACATGATTGGGATGATGAGAAAAGAATATACAATTTTTATTGTTTTTGTGTTCGAACGGATGAACCCGTTGCCTACGTACCTTCCATCAAAGGTAAGGATCAAAACGCCATAGTTCGGCTAAAAGATTTCCAAAAGTTAGTGGATTCAATTTTAAACAATAGCACTGAGGCTCTTCATTATCAATGGGAGAAAACTCGACCAAGACCAACATCCACCATGCGAGGATAGCTTCGACGTACTAGAGGGGTTAACCCTGTTTTCAGTACGGAAGTCTTATAGTCGACTCACTAAGGATAAGGTGAGGTTTACATCAACCACAATGATAATTGAAACCTATGGCTAATGTGTGAAAAGATTAACAATGGACAAAGCCAAAACAATTGAGTGGGTGAAGTTAATTGATTGTGATTATGAAAGTAGGGTCAAAGTATGATTAAGATTGATTCAAAAGAAGTATTATGAAATGGAGTTTGAAAAAAAAGTCAAGGACTTGGGGTCCAGGTTTTTAATTTGAAAATATGAAGATGTTTGCACAATATCTATCTCAAGTTTTGAAAGTAATGTGTGAAAAGGTTTAGGACATAATGGGGATGAATGGATGAGGATGGATTGTAAAACTTCCTAGGAGGTTCACTTCTTGAAATCATATAGAAGATGATTCAAGTGTGTCCTTTGGAATAGGCAATGAGCAATAGCAAAATAAGCAAACAAATGATATCGGATGCCACTCAATGGTCTTACTCCAATCTCACAAACAAAAGCGGATACCGGATACCAATAGATGGATTTACACCAATCTCCAAAACAAAGAAACAAGGATGTCGGAAGCCAATAGATGGACTTATTCCAATCTCCTAAAACAAAACGAAACTTGGATACCGGATGCCAATCTGTCTGGGCTTATACCAATATCCAACATATGATCATAGGAAAGCAAAGGCCAACTTGCAGGGACTTACAATTGCATCCTCACATACAACAAATGCAAATGCATCAAGCAAAGAGAAGGTGAGTGGCCAATGAGATGGTCTTATACTCACTTCCATATCATAGGAACAATGGCCAATGGATGGTCTTACAATCGTCCTCAATGGGCAAACAACAAAGATATGTCATAGAGACAAATGAAATGATCATGCACTAATGAGCAATTAATGATGATAAATGCACAAAGCATACAAGCAAACATGTGTATATGAGGTAAGCAATCAATCAATTGAAGGCATTCAGCACACTCTATAACCAAACAATGAGGCTCATACAAAAGGTTAGGCATTAAAGCCAACTGGAATAGGGTTAATGGTGCTCTTAACCTTGCCATTGAGGGGCTAAGGTGAAGCAGATGAAAGGATATGAGGGGTGTGCCTCATGCTCTTATCCCTGGTCAGGGAGAGCTTTGAATATCAGAAGGTGTGGGAGTTCAGAAAGTAGGAACTCTCTCCACAGATTATTGACTCGATAGATCTTGGGTTTTTACTCACTATGCATCAACACATGTGGTGTGAGCAAGGTGAGTGACACACAGAATAGTAGGAGATAGGTTGCATATCTCTTGGATTCTACCAATTGCCTTATTTGAAGGACTTTTCCTGCTTGGGACAAATGTAAACACACACAAGCATTGCCTCTTAAGGAGGACTTCAGACAGTTGCCTGGCCAAGTAACAGACCCGGTCTTCCAGACTACATGAAGATAAGGAATTATACCTCAATGAAAATTGCTATTTAAGCAAAGCAAAGCAAGTTCTTAAAGAACTAAGCAACTAAGGGTACCTGAAACCAGTCAGACAACATTAGTATAAAATTCAAAGTTAAATCAAAATGAGATAGAGATCAACAGTCAACACAATCAGTTAAATATGCAATGCACAAGGATCAAAGCATATGAGCCAAGCAACCTACAAAACAAACAAGTTAGTTCATTATAATCAATCAAGCTCAATCAATTTGTATTGATCTCTTTGGATATTTGTTGCTTAACCTGAAACAACAAACTTAAACATGAGCAACATGACCACTAGGACAAGCCTAGGGTCAAAAAGAGATAAGAAAGTCAAAACAGCAAGTGACAAGTGTCCAAAATCAAGTTCAAACAATCAAGAAACAAACTGAATTGGTTTCATGTTCATATCAATCATCATCATCATTTCATAAGCAAATTAGGTCAAGGCATGTCATATAGAAGCTCAAAGAAGTCAACAGAATGATTTAGTTCAAAACCAATCTTAAACATTTCAATAAATTCTCAAATAATTCATGATCAAACATCATCCATAAAATGATAAGCATATCAAATTTCAGCTCAATTGGATAAAGGGAAATTGGTCAATGAAAATCAGAAAGGCAAGGCAAGTTCAAACATGCTCAAAGAAGTCAACCAAACATGCACCAACTTCAATAAATCATAAATCAGTGACAACATATGAGAAATGAATGGGATTAAAACCATGATAAACCTTAAGATGTCTACTAATCACATGTCAAATTTCAAGTCCATCCAAATAAGTATGAGAATTTCACAAATCAAATGGCATCATGTGTCACAAAAGTCAACATTTTGGTCAAAAAGGGGAGAAATTATCAATCAATTAGGAAATGCCACCAATAATTCCAGAAATTTCACATGTAAACTAGACATCCACAAGTACATTCATGCAAAAATTCAGACCAATTTGAAATCAAGAAGCATGGTAATTAAAATCATGAAGTTGGACATGAATGGTGTGACACAAATTGTCACACCCTAATTAAAAAATCATAACTCACAAACCAGCAATGATAAATTCACAAACTCTACACCAAAATCACCATGAATGTGTCTAGTTTGAGCACAAAATATTTGGGAAGCATTGGATAAGGCATCATCATTTCACAGTTGATTTGGCAACACATACATAAAATGGACACATATGACAAACCCTAGCATAATTAAAAATCCATTCATGCAAAAAATCTGGAAAAATCATGATAAAAAACTAGAGATCAAGATGAACATTTTGCAAAAAATCCCATGAAATTTGGATAAAAAATGAGTGTGATATGATTTTTGTAAGATTGGCATGGCAAATGAAATAAAAATGCAAAATGACATGATTTAATTAAAATATTAAAGCGGGAATGGCAGAAATGTAAATATGGGGGCTCACTAAGTGAAACGCTGCGTTTCACTTAGTGAGGTGTCACGCTGCAATTTGTCTCATGGCAATGGTACAGGGAACAACATGCAAACGCGTTCAACACGAATTCTGGGTTTATGAAGAACTAGGGTTTTGCTACAGTAACATCATCATCTTGTTCATCATTTTGAAAAAATCCAGCAAGAGCATTTCGTGACCAAAATCGACAAACAACATATCAACATGTTCATCTAAGCATGTACATCAATAATCCAACAGCCAATTTCATTAACTCGAGCTAATAAGAAAGAATCATGCAAAAACATACTTGAACATCAAATTTCATGACAACATAACTTTCAAATTACTCAACCATTTTCATCGATTCAAAGCTCATTGTGACCAGCAAAGCAAGATCTATCTAAAGTATAACATGATTTTGCAAATAGAGAGATTCGAAAACTCGCTTGATTTGAAGTGCAGTGGTGATGCAGTGGTTGTTTGGTCGTGTAAGGCTGAAACAGATGGCCACAGTTGCTTTAGATGATGAATGAGTGAAGGAATTTGGCTCAGCTACCTTGCTCTCAGCTCAAATCGAAGACTGCCATGGATGGAGCTTTAATGGAACAGTAGCACAAGAGGCTTCACAGCTATGCTTGGATGCTTGTAAATGCTCATAAAATGATGGTAGATCATGAAACAACCAAACCAAGTTCGAGCCTCTTGGAGTTTTTCAGCAGAATTTCAAAAATGAAGAAATTGAGTGTTTGAGAGAAAAAGAGTTTTTGATCTGTTTAGAATGTTGTGGCTAGGGCTTTTCAGCAGAAAAAGTGATATATGTACTCTGTTTAAGGTTTGTTAATCATGGTTAATGGAAAATGTAATCTGAATTTGCTAATTGGAGTGTTTTTGCTAATTGATGGATTTCCACTCATGTTACATGTCCATGTGCTAACAGCTGCGAATTGGGCCTTGGACAAACTCCAAATGTGATTTCTGAACTTTTTCAATTGGTAAAATGGATTGGAAATGGTTAATTTGCAAAGTCACTTTTTCACCTCACTTAATTAATTCAAGCTACTTAAAAAATGCCATTTTGATTGGTTGAGTTTTGGTAAAATGTGATGAAATATTTGGATAGAGCACATCAAATATGACTTGTAGCAAAAAACCCCACCCAATTTGGCCAAATGGTTTGGAAGTTATGGCCTTTTGAAGTTCAAAATTTTTTGAGAATGATTTGATCATAACTTGCCAACCATACATGGGAATTGAGTGTTCTTGGACTTTTTGGAAATGGGAGAACAAGATATTCAACTTTCATGTTGGGAAAAAATTCATTTGAAGCTTGTATGATGATGTAATGTTGAGGAGAAGAAGTTTCCATTTTTGGCAAATTCCAATTACAGGTCGACTTTCTATTTTTGGAAATTTCTTGTCTGACTTTATTTTCTTCAATGTGGATGTTTGACATCTTATATGAGGCTTATATGGACATGAATGAGACCTCTCAGACCAATTCCCACCATCAAATCACTGATTAAATGCACAATTGACCAAGGTTGACTTCAGTTGACTTTGCTAGGGTTTTGCTTGACTGAACCATGTTCTGATGAATTCCAAGCCCCTACCACTTGATATCTTGCTCCAAAATGATTTCACAATTCATATGAACCCTTGATGAATGATCATGGTGCCCAAATTCTTCAAGAATGGCCACCATCCATTGCCCAATGAATGATTTAACTGTTTTGACTGTTGATTGCTTCAGCTGCAAGTAACATGGTTAGATGACAATATTTTTGTACTTTTGGTTAGTAAATAGATGAAAAGCAAAGATATACAAATGAAATACATGCTTGGTGATCAAGAGCCACACTCACAAGATACCCACCCACTAGGAGGGAAGCAAAGGTATGCAATGATTCTTGAGGCCATGATATGATATGATATGATGCCATGAGGGATCTCAGGGCCAAAATTGGGGTCTTACAGTACCACGCGATTGACTCAGGAACAAATGGAACGCGCGTTTTGGATCATCAGATCTGCCACCTCAATTAATAAGGGAGATATGATGGTCCACGTGATTTAGCATTTTCTGAATTTTATTTTTATTGCATTTTCTTCAATAATTCATATTAAATTCAATATTGATCCAAAAAATATGGGACTTTCACACACAAAATTCAAATATTTTTCTCTTTCATATTCTGAATTAAAATTATTTTTGGGATCATTATTAATATTTTTCACGAACTAATTAATTTTGATTTTATTTTTAATTGTTTAAAAATATTTTTAAATGTCCAAAAATTATGAAGTTTTTTCTCCAAGGTCCTTTGACCTTGTTTGACCTATGATATATCTCATGGCCATTTCTTTGGTGTTTTAATGAGATTTTAGGATTTGGACAAAACATATTTGAATTTAATGCATTATTTTATTATTTTTAATTGAATAAATGCCATTTAAATTGTGTTGACCATTTGTATTGACTTAATTGAATTTGATTGTTTATTTTTGGGCCTTGGTCAAGGTTGATTTGACTTTTCAAGTTAATATCATTGGATTTAGGGGATTGATGGCATATACATTCCATCTCCCAAAATGAATGAATGATATTAATTTGGTAAAAGTCCTCCTTCGACCAATTTGTGATCTCATTCATTCCCTTCCCTCTTTTATCTAATTCCCCTTCTTCATTCATTCGTTTCCATTTGGTCAATGACATCTCAAAGTCCTAATGCTAGTTGATTGAAAGTTTAACATGAGTATGGATGAGATTAGGTCACACCTTTTGCATATTTTTTGTGTGTGGTATGTTTAATGAGCATAGTTTATAATACTATGTTTCTAACATACATTAACACCAAAAGTCTATTGCCCGGCCTCAAATAGTTGTGACTTCTACATAAGTCCAATTACAATTGCTTAACATAGTGCTAAATTTGTGACATAAAAGGCATAAGCATTCTAGTTAGTGAGATTGTAAGTCTCCCCTCTTCCATGGTATTGTGTGGGAACTTGGTCTTCTTTCTTTCCTTTGGAAGATGTTTTGGTTCAAGGATCCATGCTTGTGGCAAGTGGGTTGAGTGTTCTCCAAAGAATGTCTTGAAATCAAAAGCAAAACAAAACTAACTACTAGCTTACTAACTATTGACTTTTAACTTCAAGTCTTTACTTTTAATGCAATTTGCTTTTAGCAATCTATTATCATTTGCCATTATACATATCATCCTAATTGTTTTATGTTAATACAATTTTCACTTTGTCCATTGGACCATATTGTGTGATATATTTTGTTTTGTGTTCCTTTGCTTGTGTTTGTGGTCTTTGACCATTAATGTACAAAATAACAACGAAAACCCTAAAAAACATTTGAGTAGGCTGTTGGCTTGATTTGTGGACCAATTGGACTTAGAACTTAGGCAACATTCCTTTGCTAATGGGCTTGGACAATGCCAATTTGTTGAAGAACATAGTGCTTGCAATTTGAAATTCATCTGATACATCATTCAAGATCTCTCCAAATTTATCTGCAACATTGATCATTGTGAAGCTGTTATTTTGAACCTGTGACTTGTGGAATTGATCTGTTGCATGGGCTATTTTGAAGAAGATCATGAAGTGGATAAGCTTGGATGAGGCCATCTTTATTTGATGCCTTTGCTCTTCAAGATTGATATAATTGTGAATTTGTGTGTTGCTTGATTATAAAAGTCCAAGGGAATTCTGGGTTTCTATTGACATACTTGTCTATTGGATTGCTACCCATTTGGTCAGATCTTTTCAACTTTAAACTTTTAAATTTTGTGCATAGGATAGTCTCTTCATCTTCTCCCCATTTCTTTAATTTCAAAATCTCTCCGTCCATTTTCAAAACCTTCTTTGCGTGAACTACTTTTGTTCTAAACTTTGACTACTTTCAAAAAGATAGAAACTTTGGCCTTATGCCATTGCATTTTCAAACTATTTTCTTAAATCAAACTTGTAAATAAACGTAACTATACTAGACTTAAGCTTTCAAAAAGACAAAAATAATTAACTCATTCAAACATTTTAGGCCTTTGTGCCTTTCAAACCTATTTTTTTTTAAATTAACACACTCATTTTGAAGTTTATAGCACGAACTACGAGGTTTTGATCCCTCATTTTTATGTTGGTACGTAGGCACAAGACCGAAGGTCTTGTCAAACAGAAAAATATAATTAATGAATTCTTTTATCATCTCCCCATTCTATTTGCTTGTAAACATCACTTTGTACAAAATACTTATGCACATAAAAAGGGCTCCCTAGGAGTACGTAGGACACTTTGGGTGCTATTACCTTCCCTCTGTGTAACCAACCCCCTTACCTGTGATCTCTGACTTTTATTAGTTTTTATTTGAAAACTTCTTACTATTTGGGTTTTGTTCGTACTTTTTCCCTTTTCCCTTGGAAACAATAAAAGCGCGGTTGCGACTCTTGTTAATTGATCTCTAGCTTGTTAATAACTTGATGATCATGAATTTCCTGCTACAGAAATTAAGTGGTGACTCTGCTGGGGAGTAGTCTCCAGTGGGTTTAGCCTACTTTTTGTGTGAATGTATTTGTATATATGTGATGTTTATATATATGCATGTGTGATATAATCTGCTTGTTGTGCTTGGTGATCTTTGAGTGGTGAGATAAGTTCTAACCCGAACTTGAGTGCAATTAAGATAGGAGGATGGTATAGTCATGTTCGAATTGTATGGAGTAGTCCTTAACAAGTTGGCTTGAGATCCATCTGCTCAGGGGAGACTCGTTTGGATTTGGAAATGTCACACAAGTATTTGTGGTTAGGCATTACTATTTCTAATTGGGTCTGAGAAGCTGAGGACCTTAGAACCCTTAACCCATCTTGGCCTATTTAGGGCGTAGTGCGGAAACTGTTCAAGTGTAGACTTGATAATAGTTATTACACGATACTACACTCAGACGAGTTTCTCTTGAGAATATTATGGGTTGATGAGTCAGTCATCTTAACCCGTAATATCTGATAGATGAAATTAAGACTCTGGGAAATTTTTAGAACATGATCTACAGGTTTTTATCCTTAGTTCACTCCTTTGGGATGGTTCTTACCCAGACTCCATGCTCGTGACTTGCAACAAACCCTTGATTCTTGGTTGATCCAATCAAGTCTTGTCAATATCAATGGAACTTGGGTGTTGATAAGGTGCAAACCATAATCCACCAAAAAGGATATTTGATCTTGACAATGACTTGATTCATCCCTTGACCTTTGTTTGCCTTGTGTGTGATCCCTTATTTATGATTGTTGCATTCATGCATTCGTGCGCATCATAACATTCATCATACAAAATTTCAAGGAACTAAGGTATCATTTGCAAATGTTTTCAGACCATGGATTATGGACGAAGGAACACTAAGAAGTACAGTTTCAGATGTCCAGACTTGAAAGAGTTAAGGAAGCTAGCATCTTTTGTATTAGATCCCTTGGACATCAAACAACATCATGGGAAGCTTTTGTCCATCTTGTCTGCTGATGTAGTTGAAGGACTTTTGAGTGTGCTAGTGCAGTTCTATGATCCTCTCTACCATTGTTTCACTTTCCCAAATTTTCAGCTTGTGCCTGCATTGGAGGAGTATTCTCATCTTTTGGGGATACCTGTTTCTAGTAGAGTGCCTTTTAATGGATTGGAGGAGATTCCCCGGTCTAGTACTATTACTGAAGCTCTTCACTTGAAGAAGTCTGAGATAGAGGCTCATTGGGTGAAGAAAGGAGGGTTATTTGGGTTGCCATCTGTTTTCCTCATCAAGGAAGCTACCACTTTTGCTCAAGCTGGTAGTGTGGACGCTTTTAAAGCTATCTTTGTGTTGCTCATTTATGGATTAGTTGTGTTCCCTAACATTGCCGGTTTTGCTGATCTTAACGCCATTAGACTTTTCGTGATTGGGAATCCTGTGCCTACTTTGTTGGGTGATATGTATTTCTCTTTGCATCTAAGGAATTCTAAGGGTGGTGGAACGATTGTCTGTTGCACTCCTCTTCTATACAAGTGGTTTATTTCGCACTTGCCTCAGACGCCTGTTTTTGTGGAGAACAAACAATGTCTAAGGTGGTCTTAGAGACATATGTCTCTCACTAATGATGATATAGTTTGGTATGACCCATCTTTATGCAGGTTGGAGATTATTGATAGTTGTGGTGAATTATCTAATGTGCCTCTCATTGGTACACAAGGAGGAATTAACTACAACCCTGCTTTGGCTCGTCGTCAACTTGGGTTCCCCTTGAGAGACAAACCAAATAACATGTTGTTAGAAGGTATTTTCTATCAAGAGGGTAAAGATCCCCAACATTTGAAGTAGAATATTGTGCATGCTTAGCATAATGTGCATAGGAAAGGAAGATCCGAGATTGGTCCGCTCAATTGTGTAGCCTTGGAAGCTTACACTCTTTGGGTGAAGAAGAGAGCTATGGAGTTGAAGATGCCTTATCCTTGTGAAATACCTATGTCTATGGTTGTGGTTGAGCCATTAACTCTCCCTAACCAAGATGTAGAGGAGTTGGAAGACGCACTCGTCAAGATGAAGCAAGAGAAGGATATGTGGGAAGAGTATTTCCATGCTTTGAGCAAGAAGCATGAAGAGTTGGTGTTGGAGTCTAAGGACAAGGATGCACTGATTGAGCTACTTGAAGACCGAGTGACGAAAAGACAGAGAGAGCCAAAGGTTTCATCTTCTAGCATGCCTCAGCCTTCCGTTGCTTGGAAGAAGATTGTTGACCAACTTGTCCTCGAGAAGACTCAGATGAAGGCTTCTTTTGAGACTGAGATTCTTCACATTCGAAGGAAGTACGCGGCTTCAGCCAAATCTTCGGACATCGTTGTTAGGGATACTTATGATGACTAGTCTCCTTTTCCCTTGTATCTATTTATTTTGGTTTTCGAAATTGTACTCAGTGTAATCCTTCCAATTTATATAAATAAAAAGAGATTTTTGGTCATATAAAATTATTGCAATTACCATTTAAATATTATATATTTGCAAATGATATAGTAAGTTCCTTGGAAATGAAAAATAATCAAGCATTGCATTTCATGCATCATTTGCATAAGCAGGTTTTTGCCAGGTGTCTGATTGGTGTTCTTCTATGCTTAGCCAAGCTGACTCACCAGTACAACACCAAAGCCAATCGTCCAAGAATCATGGAGCACCTTGAGCAAGAGAACCGAGATTTGAAAGAGGAGATCGCTCGGCTGACTGCCATGATGGAGTCAGTCCTTGATGCTCAAAGCCAAACTTCTCCAACGCCTGCATCTCCTCCCGTGAGGACAATTATTTCTAAAGTGGTTACCTCTACTGTGCTTGCTGCCACCGCCCACTTTGCACCACACTTGCCTGTCGGGTTCCCGTGGGGAATGCCGCCCAATTTTGTGCGAGAAGGATTTGCACCTACATTTGCTTCCATACCGGCATCTATCCTGATCATGTCTGTGCCACCTCCCGTTGTGCACATTTTGCCTCGAGTAGAGGACACCATCTATCATTTCGAGCCATCTGAGGGCCCGAACGTATATGAAAAGATGGACGAAATGAAAGACCAATTTCTTGAGCTGCGCAAGGAATTGAAGACATTGAGAGGTAAAGATCTGTTTGGGAAGAGTGCTACTGAACTGTGCTTGGTACCCAATGTGAAAATCCCAGTGAAATTCAAAGTTCCTGACTTCGAAAAATACAAGGGAAACTCGTGCTTGCTCAGTCATCTTGTGATGTATGCCCGCAAGATGTCAACCCAGACAGATAATGACCAATTGTTGATTCATTACTTCCAGGATAGCCTGACAGGTGTTGTACTCCGTTGGTATATGGGGTTGGCCAGTGCAAGCATCCGCACTTTCAATGACCTAGGTGAGGCTTTTGTGAAGCAATACAAGTACAATGTGGATATGGCGCCGGATAGGGACTAGCTGAGGTCCATGTCTGAGAATGACAAGGAGGCATTTAAGGAGTATGCCCAACGATGGAGGGAGTTGGCTGCCCAGATCACTCCTCCTTTGGAGGAGAAAGAGATGACAAAAATCTTTCTAAAAACCCTGAGTTCATTTTGCTATGAACACATGATCTCCAGTGCCCCCAGTGATTTTACCGAAATGGTAAATATGGGGATGAGACTTGAAGAGGGGGTCCGTGAAGGACGTTCGTCAAAAGATGAGGCGTCGACAAGCAAGAAATATGGGAGTAGTTTCAGCAAGAGGAAGGATAGTGAAACGAATGCAATTTCAAGTGGAAGGCAGAGGATGCCTCAAGCAAGAATAAATCCACCACCCCGTCAACATCATCATCATCAAGTATCTTCCGTTATTCCAGTATTCTCAAATCAACCAGCAACACCAATTCAACAACAACAACATCAATATCAAAATCAACGTCAACAACAATAACCGCAACAAAGAACGAACACCTACAACAACAACAATACCAACAACAATCATCATCAACAACAGAATTTCTAGAGGAAGAAGTTCTCTTTCAAGCCGATTCCTGTGTCATATGCAGAACTGTACCCATCATTAGTCCTCAAAAACATGATTCAATTAAGGAATCCACCACAGATCCCAAAACCACTTCCTTGGTGGTATAAACCCGAGCTCCGTTGTGCTTTTCATCAGGGTGCACCTGGGTGTAAGACCCCAATTTTGTCCCTAAGATCCCTCATGGCATCATAACATTGCATTGCATAGCCTCAAGGATCTTTGAGCATCTTGGATCCCTTTCCCTCTGGGTAGGGGTCTCCTGTGAGTGGTTTGAGATCACCAGGCATGCTTGAATTGTATATCATTGCTTTTCTTGTTTTATTCACTAACCAAAAGCACAAAAATATGTCATTTACATCTTTTGTTGTAGCTCAAGCAATCACCAGGTCAAGAGCTTCAAGAGGATCCTTTATGCAAGAGATGATGTATTTTCTTGAGATGAGGACCACATGATCATTACAAGGAGCTTACATGAGCTAGGGTTCCATTTTGGAGCAATTTCATCAAGTGATAAAGGTCCAAGCTAATCAAAGCATTTCAAGGTCATCTGAGGACCAAAAGCCAACTGTGCAGTCAAATGAGGGCTATGAGTTGGGGAAATGAGTCGAAACACATCAATCATGTTAAAACAAGGTCTATTCTTCATTCTAAACTTCCATCTTGAAGATTCAAAGGTCATGGCAAAAGTTACTAAAAATGGAAAATGACCTGTAATTCAAAGTTTCCAAATTTGGCAAGTTTTTGGTCCACATTCAACTTGACTTGTCAATGTCAAATAAGTTTCAAATGGATTTTTGGTGAACATGAAAGTTGTAGATCTTTGTCTCCCCTTTCCAAAAAGTCCTAATTCATGTCCATATGATGAATGGTTGAGAAGTTATAGTCATTTGATCACAAGGTGTACATGGAAATTCAAAATGGCCTAACTTTTGATACAAAGCTCCAATTTGGTCCATTCTTTTTGCAAAATGTTTCTCTTGATCAAGACATCTCAAAATAGCCTTTGCCATGCATGGAAAAAGTGTGTATGCTCATCATTTCTCATGTGATCAGTTTGGAGGGAATTTCCACAATTCAAATTTGGCTTATGATACAAGCAAAATACCAATTCCATCATGACCATTGGTTGATTTTAAGTAGATTCAAGCCTTGCATGGGATGTCTCACGTGTAGCATGGCCATAATGAACTCATTTAGCATTTTTTAATTTTTGATTCACATCTCACTAATCATGATTAATGGATGGCTAATTTTATTTTCAGTGTGATTAGCATGCCATATAAATACCAAACCCTAACCATAATCACAGAGGACAAGCATTTCAG
Organism: Lathyrus oleraceus; assembly: GCF_024323335.1. Lineage (NCBI taxonomy): Eukaryota > Viridiplantae > Streptophyta > Magnoliopsida > Fabales > Fabaceae > Lathyrus > Lathyrus oleraceus. The sequence goes on from NC_066583.1 coordinate 492,883,366, forward strand.
ATCTGAAATTTGAAACTCCCTCCATTTTTATCTCTCTTCGAATTTCACTTTTCTTCACACAAACACCAAATATTTTTGGAGATTCTTGATCCTCATGCAATTCTGAGCAAGAATCATCATCTGTTTGTTACAATTGAGCCAGAATTCGAGCAGTTCATGTACATGAACATGTTGATGGAATCTGAAAATTGAAGTAGATCCAGGTGGTTTCAAGTGATCCTTTGTGCACAAAGCTTCAAGGCAAGAGCATAGGATTGGATCTGGAGCTGTAGAGCGCTTGAGGATTCGATTTCAACAACTTCCAATTTCAGGTGACTTCAAATTCATCATCTCTTTTTGCTATTTTCTTGACATAAATGTGTAAATCTTGACTAGTGGAGCATGTACATATGTTTAGATTTGAGTTTGGCTTAGAATTGAGCATGTAGTGATGAATATATGTTTTGATTTCATAAATGTTTCTCTTTGATCCGTGCAATATAGGAGGAATTAGGATGAGATGATATGATATTTGGAATGTATGTTGAAAGAGGATTCGATTGATGTATAATTTGTTGAATTCTGGAAATTTTGTGGTTGAACTCCGCCGGAGATGGCCGGAGAAGACGACCGGAGACTGTAGCTCCGACGTCTGGTTATTTTAGGGTTTGCCTTGCTGGATCCACGTGTGTGCCTTGCGTGTCCATTTGATTGGCTCTGTTTCCTTTGACCTTGGCCATGTGTATGTTGAATGCTGAGTGTGCTGGTGATGTGTTTAATGAAACACATCGTTTCATTTAGTTGTGCTGGCTGCCATGTGTGCGCCTTCGTGTGAGATTGATTGGTTATGAATTGTTTGACTGAGCCACGTGAGTGATGACTGCTGAATGGCATGCCAACGCGTATTAATGAAGCTGTGCATTTTGATATTTGAATATGGAGCGTTTGATCAGATGAGCGCGCCTTATCCAACGGTTGTGAATATTTCTGGATTGATTTGAATGTTTTCTTTCCCTCCAATTTTCATGTGCATATTCCAATTATTTTGTTCATCTTAGAAAATTTATAAAAAATAGAAAAATGATCCAAATTGACTCCAATTTTTTTTCCTAGTTTTGTATGAATGTCTAGTTTTTTATGGTATTAATTTTGTGAATTATTGATGTCTGGTTTTAGATTTGTGATTTTTTGAATCCATGTTGTGCTATTTTGATATGTTGTGTTCAATGCCTTGTGAAATTCTATATGTTGAGCTTCTTGATCCAATTTTTTGTGTGCATAATGATCATACATGATGTGAATTTTTGATCACTAGTTTGGAATTTTTCTCATAGGCTATCATTGTTTTTGACACATGGAGATAAATGTGACAATTTGTGTCACATTTTTGACATTGGATTGTTACATTTTTTTTCACATATCATTTGAATCTTTATGGATTTGATTTTTTGCACATTGCTTGTTCATGACATTGGAAACTCATATAAAAAATTTCAAGGTCATTGCATACATTTCTGTTTTGATTTGGATTTTCTAAATTGGAAGTTCACTTTGTGCACATTTTGTGATCATTGTATAGCATGAGCCATTTGAGATATTTGCTTATTGAATTGATGCTGGTCCTTTTGAGGACATTTTGTGGATTGTTTGAATGTGCATTATGTGGAAGATTGAGTTCTGTTTTAATAATTTGATTAATTTTTGAACTTAGTCTTTGTACTAGTGTTTTGTGCATAAACTAACTGTGCTTTGTGTTTCAGGTTTGGACATTTAGCATTGATGGATGACTTGTTCTCACTTTGTGAGATGCAAATGATTTGAATTCTAACTTTTGTTTGTTTTGTAGGTTCTAATTGATATGCTTGAGCTCATGAGTTCATTTGAGTGCTTGAGCATTGTTCATTGAGTTGTGTAACTATGAATGTATTCACTATTTGTCTGTTGGTTTTATAACTGAAATATTAACTGTTTAGTTTTTGTACAGGTACATTAGTTGCTTGCTTTTAGATCTTGCTTGAGCTTTGGATTGTGGTTGATACACCACTTAGGTAGTTATCTTCTTACTTCATGTAGTCTGGAAGTCCTGTCACCTTTTTGGTAGGCATCTTGCTGGCAAGTCCTCCTTCAGAGGCTCTGTTTGTGTTTGTTTATAATTGTGCCAAAGACCTCCAAGATGAGGCATGTGTTAATTGATAAGACCTCTAAGAGTTGAAGCAATTGACGGATAAAAAGGATTAGTAGCCAATCCCCCGTTATTTAGTGAGTCGTTCATTATGCTCGCACTACGTGCTGATGCTTTTGAACATGTACCCAAGATCTTTGTCCAGTGTCTGTCAAGTGGAATAGGATCTCACTTTCTAGATCCCCACGCTTTCTTTGTCATGAGCTCACCCTGGCCAGGGTTAAGAGCATGAGGTCTCATCCTCATTTACCATTTTGATCAGCTTCACCCTAACTCTCAATGTTAGTGGTTAAGAGCTACAAATTACCCTTGTACAGTTTGGCTTGTTTGTCGAGGTTGACATGACCCCTCTTGACTAAAGCCCGCCATTGTTTTGAGCCTCTTGTATGTATATAGATTGTGATGTTTGCTTATGATGTGTTTGCTTTTGATGGTTGTTTGTTATGATTGGGAGTCGGATATAAGTCCATGTATTGGCATTCTGTTTCCTTTTTGTGGTTGGGAGTCAGATATAAGTCCATGTATTGGCATTCTGTTTCCTTTTTGTGGTTGGGAGTCGGATATAAGTACATGTATTGGCATTCTGTTTCCTTTTTTGTGGTTGGAAGTCGGATATAAGTCCATGTATTGGCATTCTGTTTCCTTTTTGTTGTTAGGAGTCGGGTGTAAGTCCATGTATTGGCATTCTATTTCCTTTTATTGATGATCTCTTATGAGACTTGTGTGTTTGCTTATGCTTTGTGCTTGTTTATTCCAAAGGATGGGAGCTACTTGGATCATGTATATGATCTCAAGAGAGGAACTCCTAGTGTGTTTTCATTCCTTATCCCTCATCTTTTTGTTCTTCATCTCTCCACCCTAACCCAAGCCAAAACCTTTTTGTGCAAACATTTGACTTTGTTTTCAACATTAGAAACCTAAGCCTTATGCTTTTGATTTTCAAACTTTCTTTTCATAATACTCATTTTGAATTGAATCTTTAAGTCAACTTTGACCATTTTTGTATATACTTTTAATTGGTAAATATAACCCATTCAAATGTTTCTTTTGTGGTTCCAATGTCCACTTCTTAATCAAATTTTTCATAACCTTTAGCTATTAGGTTTGAGTTATCTTTGTGGTAGATGTAATACTCACCTTTGTCCTTAGTGATGGACAATGAGCCTTCCATGCTTATTATAGGGTTAACCCCTCACTAGCATGTTGAAGCTATCCTCACATGGTGGACTTGTGGTTTTTCAGGTTGAGTTTTCTCCCTTTGATAACAAAAGACCTTAAGGCTTTTGGACCAATCAATCCACTCATTTGTTCTGAAATTTTTTACCCGAACTACGAGGTTTTGATCCTAATCTTTTTATAAGAGGGTACGTTGGAAATGGGTTCATCCATCCAAACACAAAATGTAAATAAACTTATATATTCTTTTCTCATCTCTTCAATCATGTTTGCACAAATAAAAAAAATTCAAATACAATATAACCTTTGCAACAAGTGTGAAAAGGGCTCCCTAGGAGTACCTAGGATGTTTTGGGTGCCTAACACCTTCCCATTGCATAACCAACCCCCTTACCCAGATCTCTGTTTCTTTTACTAGTTTTGTTTGTAATACTTTTAGGTTTTTGTTTGCTTTCTAACCATTCCTTTGGATAAATAGAAGTGCGGTGGCGACTCGACTTTGTATGCTTTACCTTGGATTTAGTCAATATCTCCAATGGTAACGAATACACCGCTACAGAAAAATTGGCGACTCTGCTGGGGATAAATCTCCCTAGTGGGTTTTGCCAACTTTTCACCTTTGTTGTATTATATTGTTTGTGACATATTTTTGTGCAATTTGGGATTACTGTATTGTTTATAATGATTGAATTTCTTGATATATCAATTGCTTGTTTGCTTGGTGATCTTTGTGAGATGAGTTCTATACCCGAACTCGAGTGCACTTAGGGTAGGAGAATGGCGTAGTCTCGTCGACTTGTGTGGAGTTATTCCTTAGCAAGTTGACTTGCAAGTCCATTCACTTGGTGGAGGTCATGTTGGGATCAATAATGTCACACAAGTAAGTTGTGGTTAGACATTACTCTTTCCAATATAGACCTTAGAAGCCAAGGACCTTAGTTTACCAAACCCATCTTGGCCTATTTTTTAGGATGTAGTGCGGAGGTCGTTCAAATGTAAGATTTGATGCGAGTGTTACGTGATACTACACTCATAACAGTCTCTCTTGAGAATATTTTTGGAGTACGAGTAGTCGTTTCTCCGATAATATTCGAAAGATGGGATGATGACTATGGGAACCTCTGGTAGAACATGTTTGGCATGTTTAAACCCTAGTACATTCCCTTTGGGTGGTTCTTAACCGAGACTCCATGCTCGTGACTTGCAACAAACCCTTGATTCATGGTTGATCCGTTCATATGGCCTTAATATCAATGGAACTTGGGTGTTGATAAGGTGTAAACCATAATCCACCAAAATGGATGATTGATATTAAGGATAATATGATCCATCCCATGACCTTTGTTTGGTGTGCTTTGCTTGATCCTTGAGTGTGATTGTTGCATTCATGCATTCATGCATCCATTTGCATCCATATCATCAATAATAAAAGAAATTTTCAAGGAACTTAAGGGGTTTATTTGCAAAATTTTCAAACATGGAAAGACAAAGAAGGAATACAAAGAAGTACAACTTCAGACAACCAAATTTGAAAGAGTTAAGGAATCTGACATCCTATGTATTAGATCCCTTGGGTTTCAAAGCTCGTTTTGGGAAGCTTCTTCCTCTTTTGACTACTCAGGTGGATGAAGGATTGATGAGCGTATTGGTGCAGTTTTATGATCCTTTGTACCGTTGCTTCACGTTTCCGGACTTCCAGCTTTTGCCTACCCTTGAGGAGTATGCTTATCTTGTGGGTATACCTATCCTGGATCAGTTGCCGTTCAGTGGATTGGAGAGTATTCCTACTTCTGAAGAGATAGCTGACATGTTGCACATAGATGAATCTTTGGTTGGTGCTCATATGACTACCAAAGGTGGAATTCAAGGTCTCCCTTCTGAGTTCCTCATTGCTCAAGCTACTGTTTATGGGAAGGCCATGAGTGAGGATGCCTTTGAAGCCATATTTGTACTTCTCATCTATGGGTTGGTATTGTTCCCCAACATCGACAAGTTTGTGGATGTGAACGCTATTTGGATCTTCTCCGCTCTTAATCCCGTTCCTACTCTGTTGGGTGATACCTATTTCTCTTTGCATATGAGGAATGCAAAGGGCGGTGGTGCCATTGTGTGCTGTTTGCCTTTGTTGTATAAGTGGTTTATTTCTCACTTACCTCAGACGGTCGCCTTCAAGGAGAACAAGGGATGTCTACGGTGGTCTACGAGACTTATGTCTCTCACTAATGATGATATCTCTTGGTATAACCGTGTATATGATGGTGTGCAGATTATCGACTCTTGTGGTGAATTCTCCAATGTGCCTCATCTTGGTACATGTGGTGGGATTAACTACAACCCTGTTTTAGCACGTCGACAACTTGGGTTCCCCCTAAAGGATAAACCTAATAACATTCTGTTAGAGGGTGTGTTCTTTCAGGAGGGTAAAGATCCTCAAGGCTTGAAGGGCATAATGGTTCGCGCTTGGCGCAAGGTTCATAAGAAAGGAAGTAATGAGTTGGGTCCTAAGAATTGCATCGCTTTGGAGCCTTACACTGCTTGGGTAAGGAAGAGAGCATCTGAGTATCTCATGCCTTACGAGTATCCGAGACCTACACCTTTGGTTGGGGTTGGGCCTTCAACCCTCCCTAACCAAGGAGTAGAGGAGTTGAGAGACGAAGACCGTTCACGTGCCTGTATCCGTGAAAGGGAAGAGTTGCTTCAGCAGATTAAGGAGAAAGATGCTATGACCGAGTTCCTCGAGCATCAGGTTATTGATGATCCTGATGATGCATGGACTTCTTTACTTCCTCAGTCTTCCAAGTTTTGGAAAAGGAGGTATGACCGACTCGCCAAAGAAAAGGCAGATATGGAGGCAGCTTACGAGAGAGAGGTGAAGAAGCTTCGTGCAGCTTATCTTCCTGTGTACCGAGCTTCTAGGGATCCATAGGATGATTATTTTCCTTTTCTCTTGTATACGAGTGATAATGTTGTACTTCTTTTCCCCGATGATATTTGATGAGATATTTCCATATGCGATAAAATGCTTAATATTTCCAAAATTTGCAAATAAAACCCTAAAGTTCCTTTGAAATATATAAAAACAAATCATATGCACAAGCATTGCATGCATCATATGCATAAGCAAGTGTTGTTCCCGGCTTCTGGTCTTGTGGTCTAACTCTGTGCTCTTCATTTATTTTGAAGACAAGCTGACTCACTGGTACTACACCAGAGCTAACTCTTCCAGACTGATGGATCATCTAGAACAAGAGAACCTTGAACTCAAGGAGAAAAGGCTCTCCTGGTTAGCCACTTGTCTTCCTTCTCATACATAGATGCTGAGGATGAAGTTGGAACTCCTTTCCAAGCTTTATCTATAGCTGAGCCTGTTGAGAAGAGAACTCCTTCATTTGCTTCCTATAAAGATGCGAAAGTAGCCATTGAATATGGTGCAGTTGCTGGTCTAGGAAAATTGATTGAGCTGGAAGACAATAAGTCTCGGGCTGGCATTGGCTTTTCTTCTGGGGTCTTCAATGAGAAAGGGTTGTTCAAGAGTGGAGGTTTTATCCACACCGGTCAGGAGGAGGAAGTTGTTGCTGTCTTGGAAGAGGATGCAGAGGATTCTAGCAATTTCATCATCCCTAGTGGGATCTGCAACAATTAGGTCGCTGTGGATATTCCTACAGTTGTCCACAAGTCAACGTAATGATCACTTTGTTTAAAAACCCTTCTCCCATGCCAAAGGGAGAAGTGATGACATTGTTGGCAACATAAATACAATGATATTTTCATTCAATAAATTCATGTTAAATGTTTGTTTTTCCAATTATTTTCCCCTTTTGCTTTTTGCATGAAATTTGTGATCACATAAAACCCTAAAAAAAAGAAGAATAAAATCAATCTTTTCATCTGCATAATGATTTGCCTTGTTTGATTTCTAAAAGCTTTTCATATCCAAAATCATTATGCAGGTTGATTTCCAAACCCATTGAACATAATGATCCAACGCCATCTCCCACTTTTGAGTTCCCTGTATTTGAGGCAGAGGAAGATGATGTTGAAGAGATTCCTGATGGGATTACCCGCCTACTTGAGCATGAAAAGAAAATCATTCAGCCACATCTTGAGAATTTGGAAACAGTCAACTTGGGGTCTGAGGATTGTGTGCGAGAAGTGAAGATTGGGGCACTCCTGGAAGAATCTGTTAAGAAGGGGTTGATTGAATTGCTACGAGAATATGTCGATATCTTTGCTTGGTCTTATGAAGACATGCCAGGTATAGATACAGATATTGTGCAACATTTCCTACCTTTGAAACCTGAGTGCGTGCCTGTGAAGCAGAAGCTCAGAAGAACTAATCTTGATATGGCAGTGAAGATCAAAGAGGAAGTTCAGAAGCAAATTGATGCGGGGTTTCTGTTGACTTCTACGTATCCTCAATGGGAGGCCAATATTATGCCCGTGCCTAAGAAAGATGGAAAAGTCCGGATGTGTGTGGATTATAGAGATTTGAATAAAGCTAGTCCGAAAGATGATTTCCCTCTACCACATATTGATATGTTGGTAGACAATACAACTAAATTCAATATCTTCTCATTTATGGACGGATTTTCCGGATATAATCAGATTAAGATGGCACCCGAGGATATGGAGAAGACAACATTCATCACACCTTGGGGAACATTCTGTTATCAAGTGATGCCCTTCGGTTTGAAGAACGCCGGAGCCACGTATCAACGAGCTATGACTACCTTGTTCCATAATATGATGCACAAGGAGTTTGAGGTATATGTTGATGATATGATTGCTAAGTCGGGAACGGAAGTTGAACATATAGAGCACCTGTTGAAGCTTTTTTAGCATTTGAGGAAGTACAAGCTTCGTCTGAATCCTAACAAGTGTACATTTGGAGTCCGTTCTGGCAAGTTATTAGGCTTTATTGTCAGCGAAAGAGGTATTGAGGTTGATCCTGCAAAGGTCAAAGCAATACAAGAGATGCCTGCGCCCAAAACTGAGAAGCAAGTCCGAGGTTTTCTTGGCCGCTTGAATTATATTTCCAGATTCATATCCCACATGACTGCTACATGTGCGCCAATATTCAAGCTCCTCCGGAAAGATCAGTCTCATGATTGGACCGAGGATTTCCAGAAAGCTTTTGATAGTATCAAAGAATATCTGTCTGAACCTCCGATCCTGTCTCCGCCTGTAGAAGGAAGACCTTTGATCATGTATCTGACAACTCTTGAAGACTCGATGGGTTGTGTCCTTGGTCAGCAAGATGAATCAGGGAATAAATAATATGCTATTTACTACCTGAGTAAGAAATTCACTGATTGTGAGTCTCGTTACTCAATGCTTGAGAAGACATGCTGTGCTTTGGCTTGGGCCGCTAAGTGTTTACGCCAGTATATGATAAATCATACAACTTGGTTGATATCCAGAATGGATCCAATCAAGTATATATTTGAAAAGCCTGCTTTAATCGGGAGGATTTCCCGTTGGTAGATGTTGTTATCTAAGTATGATATTGAGTATCGAGCTCAAAAAGCTATCAAAGGTAGAATCTTGGCTGACCACTTGGCACATCAGCCGATTGAAGATCATCAGTCAGTTCAGTATGACTTCCCATATGAGGAGATTCTGTATTTGAAAATGAAAGATTGTAATGAGCCTACACTCGATGAAGGGCCAGAGTCTGGTTCCAGATGGAGTATGGTATTTGATGGCGCTGTAAATCAGTATGGAAATGGTATTGGGGCAGTAAGCATTACTCCTCAGGGAACACATATTCCTTTTACAATAAGGCTAACTTTCAAATGCATGAATAATATGGTTGAGTATGAGGCCTGTATTATGGTATTGGAAGAATGCATTGATCTTAGGATCAAGCATCTTGATGTGTATGGTGATTCGGCCCTCATTGTCAATCAGATTAAGGGTGAATGGGAAACGAATCAGCCTGGTCTTATTCCCTATAGAGATTATGCGAGGAGGATTTCAACATTCTTTATTGAGGTTGACTTCCATCATATTCCTCGAGATGATAATCGAATGGCAGATGCTCTTGCTACGCTTGCTTCGATGATTATCGTTAAGTATTGGAATGAAGTTCCCAATATCACCGTGATGCGCTTGGATAGACCAGTTCATGTGTTTGCAGTTGAAGAAGTGAAAGATGATAAGCCATGGTATTATGACATCAAGTGTTTCCTCCAGAACCAGGTTTACCCACCTGGGGCATCTGTGAAAGATAGGAAGACTTTGAGAAGATTGTCAGGTAGTTTCTACCTCAATGGTGAAGTGCTTTATAAGAGAAATTTTGACATGGTTCTGCTCAGATGCGTGGATAGACACAAAGCAGACCTGTTGATGACTGAGGTCCATGAGGGTTCATTTGGTACTCATTCCAATGGACATGCCATGGCTAGAAAGATGTTGAGAGCAGGCTACTATTGGCTGACAATGGAGTCTGACTGCTGCAAATATGTGAAGAAATGCCATAAGTGTCAGATTTATGCGGATAAGATTCATATTCCTCTGAAACTTCTGAATGTGATTTCATCACCATGGCCTTTCTCCATGTGGGGAATTGACATGATTGGCATGATTGAGCCGAAAGCGTCCAATGGACACAGGTTTATTCTCGTAGCAATTGATTACTTCACTAAATGGGTTGAAGCTGCATCATATGCAAATGTGACCAGGCAGGTGGTTGTGAAGTTTATCAAGAATCAACCCATATGCCATTATGGTGTGCCAGATAAGATCATTATTGATAATGGATCTAACTTGAATAACAAGATGATGAAAGAGTTGTGTAGTGAGTTCAAGATTGCACACCATAATTCTTTTCCTTACAGACCCAAGATGAATGGGGCTGTTGAAGCTGCTAATAATAATATCAAGAAAATTATCCAAAAGATGGTTGTTACGTACAAAGATTGGCATGAGATGCTGCCATTTGCTCTGCATGGATATCGTACATTTGTCCGCACTTCAACAAGGGCAACCCATTTCTCTCTTGTTTATGGCATGGAGGCTGTACTCCCAGTAGAGGTAGAGATCCCATCAATGAGAGTCTTGATGGAGGCCAAGTTGACTGATGCTGAATGGATTCATAGTCGTTATGACCAACTGAATTTGATAGAAGAAAAGAGATTGACTGCCATGTGTCATGGTCAGTTATATCAGCAGAGAATGAAGAAAGCTTTTGATAAGAAGGTCAAGCCTCGTGTGTTCCGAGAAGGTGACCTTGTGCTCAAGAAAGTCTTGTCTTTCACGCCTGATTCCAGGGGCAAGTGGACTCCAAACTATGAAGGTCCATATGTTGTTAAGAGAGCCTTTTCAGGTGGTGCTTTGATACTTACAACTATGGATGGGGAGGATTTCACTCGTCCTGTGAATTCAGATGCAGTCAAGAAATACTTCGCCTAAAAATAAAAACAGAATAGCTCGCTAAGTTGAAAACCCGAAAGGGCGGCTTAGGCAAAAACGAGCGTCTCGGTGGATTGAAAACCCGAAAGGGCGATCCAGGCAAAAGTTAGAGACATAAAAAATGAATATTTGCATCCCACTAGATTGAGTACCTCATCCTGGGGCAATCTAGGAAAAAATTAGGGATTTGGCAAGTAACTGCATCCCGACAAGACTGTGTTCTACATCTGTCATACATCAGAGCTTATTGTTCATTTGTCGTCAACCAAAGCTTCGAATACATCGAACTCGGAATTGGTGGAGAAATGGTCATTATGTTCAATGTAGCCCTTTTCCAATATATATCACCAATTTCAAATTTGTAAAGATCTATGGAGTCTTGCCATTTGCAGACTACCATTCCATCAAATAAATTCGAGCTTTTATCCAATTATTTACACTCTTATTTGTTTCTATTCAACAAATGTTTTGCATGTTTTAATTGAGAAAATGTTATTGTTTTAAATAAACAAATTTTTCACAAATTGTTTTTTAACAAAGTGAACATTCACAATGATGAAAGGATACTTAAGGGATCCTCAGTGCTCTCCCAAGGGTGGCATGATTTCCAACAAGGTAAGACATTGGTTCATATTCCTGGCATGACTGTATCCTCTTCCTCCGGAGCCTTTTGTTGTTTTTCTCCCGGGCAGAGTGCTTGTTGAGGTTATTCACCTCTTTTTCCCTTCAGTAGAGCAGTGGTTTTCCCTCCTCAGCAGATGTATTTCCCTTTGGAAGGTTCGGTATTTGGTGGTTGATCCCCATAATTCCTTCACTTCCTCGGATAGTTCATCCCCAGTAGAGTTATTGGTGTGGTGGATTTTATTTGTGATAGATCCCCAACGGAGTTGTTGGTGTGTTGGATCTTATCTATGATGATGTTATCTTCCTCAGATAGATCCCCAGCCGAGTTGTTGGTGTGTTGGATCTTATCTATGATGATGTTATCCCCTGCACAGATATTGATGTTTCCTAGTATCTCTGATCCCCCGAGTTGTTGGTGTGGTGGATTTTATCCGTGATGGTTCATCCCTGAGTGGTATGCTTTTTGTGATGCTCACCACTCTCCCCTTCAGCGGAAGAGCAATCTTTTATCCTCAGCAGGTGTGATTTCCTTGGTGAGTTTGGTACTTGGTGTCGGATCACCAATTTCCCCTTATCTCCCAGTGATGGATTCCCCAGTAGAGTTGCTTTTGTGGCAGTTTCTGCCTGTGCACTGAACTCTCTTTCCCAGCTAAGACTGATGATTCATCCCTGCAGAGATGTTGTTGTCTCTGATCCCCGGCAGATTGGATATTCTCCAATGATCCTGGCTTTCTGTCTTGAGATGTGGTACTGGGTGGTTTATTCCTGGACCTGTTTGTGTTAGATATGTTTGTTTGTCAGCATTCATCATACATAAATCACGCATATACATGCATAATTATAACATTCAGATATTCATGTGGCATTCTTTGCCATATATCGTTGTTTGTTGTCTCCTGCTATTTGGTGATATATTTCCCCAAGCAGATGTGTGTGTCTGATCTTTCAATATAGAGTCAGCCCCTTAAGCAGAAAGTGTTTATCTTTCCTACCATTTCCCCACCGAGTTATATCCTCGTGGACGACGGTTGTTTTTGCTTCCTCCTAACATATATATTGGGATGGGTTCCCCTATTGAGTTATATCCTCATTAGGATGAGTCTTGATTCAGTTTTCCTTCTTCGTTTGATCCTAAATTGGCTTCTTGTGACTATCTTTGGTGTTCCCCTATGGTAAATGAATAATTGCTCAGTAATCAGTAATTATTCACCTTATTCTCAGCGGAGTTTGTGCTTCGTACTCACATGCATGGATAGACACGAAGCAGACTTGTTGATGACCGAGGTGCATGAAGGTTCTTTTGGTACTCATTCCAATGGACATGGAATGACGAAGAAGATGTTGCAAGCAGGTTACTATTGGCTGACAATGGAATCTGTTTGTTGCAAATTTGTGAAGAAGTGTCACAAGTGTCAAATTTATGCTGATAAGATTCATGTTCCTCCGAAACTATTGAATGTTATCTCTTCTCCATGGCCTTTCTCCATGTGGGGAATTGATATGATTGGGATGATTGAGCCCAAAGCTTCAAATGGACATTGTTTCATTTTAGTCGTAATTGACTACTTCAGAAAATGGGTTGAAGCGACATCGTATGCAAATGTAACCAAGAAAGTTGTTGTAAGGTTTATCAAGAATCAGATCATATTCCGTTATGGTGTGCCAAGTAAGATCATTACTGATAATGGATCGAACTTGAATAATAATATAGTGGAAGCTCTTTACAAAGACTTCAAGATTTCACATCATGATTCTTCTCCCTATAGACCTAAGATGAATGGGACTGTTGAAGCTGCGAATAAGAACATCAAAAAAATCATTCTGAAGATGGTTGTAACATATAAGGATTGGCATGGGATGCTCCCATTTGCTTTGCATGGGTATCGTACATTTGTCCGTACTTCAACAGGGGCAACCCCTTTCTCTCTTGTATATGGTATGGAAGCAGTGCTCCCCGTAGAGGTTGAGATTCCTTCGTTGCGTGTGCTCATGGAAGCCAAGTTGACTGAGGCTGAATGGTGTTAGACTAGGTTTGACCAGTTGAATTTAATTAAAGAGAAGAGATTAACTGCCATGTGTCATAGTCAGTTGTATCAGCAGAGAATGAAGAAAGCTTTTGATAAGAAGGTTAAACCTCGAGTGTTCAGAGAAGGTGACCTTGTGCTCAAGAAGATTTTATCATTCAAGCCAGATTCCAGAGGAAAATGGACCCCCAATTATGAAGGTCCATATGTTGTTAAGAGAGCCTTTTTAGGCGGTGCCTTGATTCTTACAACTATGGATGGTGAAGAGTTCACTCGTCCTGTGGACGCAGATGCAGTCAGGAAATACTTCGCCTAAAAAAAAGAACAGCTCGCAAAGTTAAAAACCCGAAAGGGCGGCTTAGGCAAAAATGAGTGTCTCGGTGGATTGAAAACCCGAAAGGGCGATCCAGGAAAAAATTAAAGACATAAAAACAGAAAAATTTCCCGATAAGTTGAGTATCCCACCCTGGGGCAACTTATGCAAAAATTAGGGATTATGGCAAGTAACTGCTTTCTGCTGAGCTTCTGTAATTTTGAAGGCTTGTTTGAGCACAAGGGTTGACATCAGTTCATCATCCCCGCAGCGGTCAAGAGCACAGTGGATATCAAGATTTGGTAGAGGATTAAGGATCATTTGTATTCAATGTAACCTTTTCCATGTACATTGCCATTTTAAACTTTTGTAAAATCTATGGAGTCTTGTCATTTACAAACTACCATCCTATTAAATAAAGTTGAGATTTTATCCAATTGTTTCTACTCTTATTTTACTTCAGCCAATAGTTTTAAATTTTATTATGATCATTTTTGAAGTTAAATTTTTAAATCAAAATCAAGTTTTCTTTAAAATATAAAAGCAAGAACTTTTCCAAAGCAAGTAACAATAATATCAATAACATTTCAATGGATATAAAGTCCTTAAGTGTGAAGCATCAGAGGTTCCCCAAGCAGTAACTCTTTGGGTATCCCTAGACGTTTGTGTTAATTCAGTTCCTCAACTGAGTTGGTTGATTCAGATACCCTATGGCGTATCCTTTTTCCCCATCAGAGTTTTGGCCTCCCCAACTGAGTTAGTATTTCCTCGGCAGGTGGATCTTCGTTAGAGATGTTTGATCTTCCCTAGAATATCGCTTTGGTGTCCCCACCAATCGCTGTATCTTTCCCCCAGTCAGAGTTTCCTCCTGGTTTCTGAGCAGCTTTTGATATTTTCTCTGTAGGGTTGTCTCCCATTTTTATGGTGTTGACCTAAAATTCCCCACAAAGTTGACATTGTTCTTTCCTCATCAGATCTCCTTTTTCCCCAGCCAGGGTGGAGCCCTTGTGATGTTGGTCTCTCTGTTCTCCAGCAGTTTGTCTCCATATTCTGTGGATTGACCAAGGACTGTACCGGTGGTTCAATTTTTTTGCGATACCTTTGTATCCTTCATGATCGTTTTGTTAGCATAAGCATTATATACACATATACATATACATTCACACAAGTTCCTGATTTGCATATCATGCATCTTCATATTTGATCTGTTTGAGATTCTCATTATCTGTTATGGTGGTACTTTATCACCATACCAAATCTGGTGTCTGTCCTCTTTCTATTGTAGAGTGTCAGCCCCTTAAGCAGAAAGACTTTAACCTTTCTCTGTTTCCCCACTGAGTTTGTTTCTTCGTGGATTGTTGTTATTTCAGTTTCCTCTCCAGCAAATTTTCTGGATGGAATTACTCCCCTTGAGTTATGTCCTCATTGGATTGAGTCTTGATTGACCATTTTCTTTCTAGCTCTTACCTAGATAGATGTTTTGGTCCTCTAAGAGTCTATTACCCAGTAACTGGTAATATTCTTCTTAGTTTGCAGTTTGTCACTTCTTGCCCAATACTCGGCAAAAATACCCTTTGGTCTCCTCAGTAGAGTTCCCTGAAAGTATATCCTTGATATGTTCATCTTAACCGGTGACGGATATCTTTCCTTCCCCCGCGTGAGTCCATCCTTGATATGTTCACTTTAACCGGTGACGAATGTTCTCATTCTTTGGTTTTCTACCCAGTAAAAAGGTAGTTGTAATCCCTATTTTGTTCCTTAGAGAGTTAATCCTTGATATGTTCATCTTAGCCGATGGCGGGTTTTCTTCTCCTTGTTGGTCTTCTACCCAGTAAACGGTAGTTGTAAATTCTGCTTTTTCCCTTGTGCAGCGTCAATCCTTGATATGTTCACTTTAACTGGTGACGAATTTTCTCTTCTTTGGTATTCTATCCAGTAACAGATAGATGTAATTCCTATTTTCTCCCTTTTTCAGAGTCTATCCTTGACATGTTCACTTTAACCAGTAATGGATTTTCTCTTTGATTTGGTCTTCTACCCAGTAATCGTAGTTGTAAGTCCTACTTCGTCCCCTCGCAGAGTTGGTCCTTGATATGTTCATCTTAACCGATGACGGATTCTCTCTCCGACGGTTTTCTATCCGATTTTCGATAGATGTAATTCCCCTTCTTGTTAAATTGGTATATCCTTGATATGTTCATCTTAATCGATGACGGGTATCCTCTTGAGCATCCCCAGGAAAGTCTATCCTTAAAATGTTTGTCCTAACCGATGATAAATTTTCTTCCTTGTCGAGTTTATCCTTGATATGTTCATCCTAACCGATGACGGATTTTCTCACCCTTGGTCTTCTGCCCAGTAATTGGTAGTTGTAACTCCTATTTTCCGTAGTGTTACCCCCAGCAAGACTATTCTTACCCAGTAACCGGTAATGAAAACTCCCTCCTGGCGGTTCCCAGCGAGTTCATCCTTGATATGTTCATCCTAACCGATGACGGATGTCCTCTCTATCAATTTTTTATTATCTCCTTACCCAGTAATAGGTAGTAGATAATAGATTTCTTCTCCTCCTGTGTTGATGTTTATTTCTCCCAGTTGAGTTGAGTGCGGATTTCCCTAGTGAAATCTCTTTCCCCTGCACGATTCGAGTACTTCAGTTTTATGCTGACTTATTTGTATCTCCTGCAGATGTTGTTGTTTCCCCGGCTAAGTCTTTCCATTTTGCATGGAATCCCTCTAGTCTCCCAGCAGTTTTAAGTCGTAGCCTGGCCTACGCATGACTCCTTTTTATCCCCCTAGGGTCTCTGTCTCCCCAACGAGTTTTTTCATTATTTTCCTGCGGACTTTGGGTCTCTCTGATTTATTTTTCCTTTGTGACAATATTTCCCCACAGAGCATTAGCTTTTGCATTCATATCATATACATCATGAGGTCTCTTAGGGACCAAAATTCGTTTCTATATGTTTTTATTTAAGCCCATTCTACTGAGTCAAGCTGAAGATTTTAACCTTCACCTCCTCAGTTAGAATGGCCTTAAATAGGGGAAGTTGTAATACCCCAATTTTGACCCTCGGATCCCTCATGCAATTCCATCACAATCATAAGCATTGGGATCATATCTTGGCATCCTCCTTACCCCTCTTTCATTGGGTTTGTTTTGGGAGAGATCACCAAGCACTTTGTGATTATATCATACTTGTATTTTATCATTTCACTAACCAAAATACCAAAAGTATGTCTTTGTATCTATCTAACTCTTTTGTAGGAAGGGCATGATCTCATTGATTCATCAAGATCACATCTAGGATTTGAGACCCTCATGAACAAAGAGCATAACCAAGAATTGATTCAAGAATGGTTATCAACATCGTATATGAGTCCAAATGTTCTCTACAAGTTATAATGATCAAATTTGCTTTAAGAGTTTGAGGATGGTTTGCCTTGGAAACCCTAGTTTGACTGGGTATCTTGAGTAACTTCTCCAACAAGCTATCTCACCAATTGATAAAATTTCTCAAGGGACACTTCAAATTTCATCATCTTATGCATATATGATCTACCATGAGCCAAGAAATTCAAGAGAATTTAAAGTTATCAAGTTGGTTGATGGTGGTTGGCCAGATGAATTCATCTGATCAAAACTGGGTCTCCCTAGACCCTATCTCCTACAATTTTCACCATATGAAAATGATTCCAAGAGAAACCTTACTCTAAATGACATTCCAAACAACTTTCATGTTGAGACCTAGAGCTAGTTTTTCTTGGAAAATCATTTTCTATGTTGAAACATTATAGGTCATTTTGTCTAAACCCTAATTTGAAAGTCAATTTCCCAAGGCCATAACTTGCTTAATGTTTATGAGATGAAAGATTTCCAAGTTTCACAATAAAATTCAATGTGTCTACTTCAACTTTTATGTTTGTAGTGGGAGCTAATTAAACTTTTTTGATCATGTGATATGAGGCTACATTATAGGTCACTTTTGACCTACACCATTGATCAAGTGATTTTTCCAAACTTCAAAAATGTATAACTCTATCATTTCAAATCTAAATAAAATGAAATTGGTGACCATTTTGAATGTATTTGAGAGAGATACAACTTTTATAAAGAAACTTTTCTCATTTGAATCTCCCATAAAAAGTTAAGCAAGGTGGAATATTGAGACATATGGCTTGACACTTAGAAAAATTTTGATATGTCAAATTTTTCCAAACTTCCACCACAAATTTCTCCAAGTTCCAAGCTCCAAATGAAAAAGTGTTCAACATAAAACTTGTTCCTCTTGATCTCACCTTCCAAAGAGCTCAAATTTATTCATTTTGGATGAAAATGCATAGGTTGCGCATGGCTTAAACAGGATGATATCATTTGGCATGGATCCAACTTCAAGCAACAATGCACATGTGCCTTGCAATCTAATCAATCTTCAAACCATTTGAACTTCAAATTTGGACTTTCAGTTATCATTCCATAGGCCTATGCGCGCCCATGTAGCTTTGCATCATCATTTTGCCAATTTTGGAAAGTGGAAGTGAGTGTGTAAATATCACGTGATTTGGCTATAAATACAAATCCATTTGCTCAGAAATAACACACACATTGTGCCAAGCACAATTCAGATCAAGATCCATCGTGTTCAGACCTCTATTGAAGGTAATTTGCAGAAATTTTAAACTCTTCGATTCTCTTAAATTGTTGCTCAAATCCATTGATTCTTTGGTTGTCTGAAGTCCTACCAATGTAGGCAAGAAGATTGAGTTCCTTTGAGGCCAAATCGAAGCAACTCAAATCATGTACCTCATTTTTAAATTCCACATATCTCTTAATATATTTGGAATTTGAGGAATTGGAGGTCAGATTCGAGCTCAATGATGTTTTTGCTTTAAGATCATGTCTCTGTTTCTTTTTCTGGTGATGGTTCATGATGACCAGTCCGATGGAGCTCACGGGGAAAATGATCGGAGCTCTGGCTCCGGCGATGATGTGTCTTGAATCTGAACCATAGGATCCTCAAGCCATGTTTTAGTCTGAAGCGTTTGTTTTAATTACCAATGGTACCACGCGGTTGACTCAGGAAGACATGGAACACTCGTTTTGGATCATCAGATCTTCCACCTCAATTAATGAGGGAGATCTGATGGTCCACGTAATTTAGTATTTTCTGAATTTTATTTTTTTTGCATTTTCTTCAATAATTCATATTAAATTCAATATTGATCCAAAAAATATGGGACTTTCACAAAAAAAATTCAAATTTTTTTCTCTTTCATATTTTGAATTAAAATTATTTTTTGGATCATTATTAATATTTTTCATGAATTAATTGATTTTGCATTTGTTTTTTATTGTTTAAAAATATTTTTAAATGACCAAAAATTATGAAATTTTAGGAGATTTTAGGATTTGGACAAAACATATTTGAATTTAAGGCATTGTTTTATTATTTTTAATTGAGTAAATGCCATTTAAATTGTGTTGACTATTTGTATTGACTTTATTGAGTTTGATTGTTTGTTGTTGGGCCTTGGTCCAGGTTGATTTGACTTTGTCAAGTTAATATCATTGGATTTAGGGGATTGATGGAATATACATTCTATCTCCCAAAATGAATGAATGATATTAATTTGGTAAAAGTACTCCTTTGACCAATTTCTGATCTCATTCATTCCCTTCCCTCTTCATCTAATTTCCCTTCTTCATTCATTTGTTTCCATTTGGTCAATGACATCTCAAAATCCTAATGCTAGTTGATTGAAAGATTAACATGAGTATGGATGAGATTAGGCCACACCTTTTGCAAATTTTTTGTGTGTGGTATGTTTAATGAGCATAGTTCATAATACTTCGTCTCCAACATGCATTAACACTGAAAGTCTATTGCCCGATCTCAAATAGTTTTGACTTCTACATAAGTCCAATTACGATTGCTTAACATAGCGCTAAATTTGTGCATAAAAGGCGTAAGCATTCTAGTTAGTGAGATTGTAAGTCTCCCCTCTTCCATGGTATTGTGTGGGAACTTGGTCTTCTTTCCTTCTTTTGGAAGATGTTTTGGTTCAAGGATCCATGCTTGTGGAATGTGGGTTGAGTGTTCTCCAAAGAATTCTTGAAATCAAAAGCAAAACAAAGCTAACTACTAACTTACTAACTATTGACTTTTAACTTCAAGTCTTTACTTTTAATGCAATTTACTTTTAGCAATCTATTATCATTTTCCATTATACATATCATCCTAATTGTTTTATGTTAATATAATTTTCACTTTGTCCATTGGATCATATTGTGTGATATATTTTGTTTTGTGTTCCTTTGCTTGTCTATGTGGTCTTTGACAATTAATGTACATAATAACAACAAAAAACCTAAAAACCTTTTGAGTGGACTGTTGGCTTGATTTGTGGACCAATTGGACTTAGAACTTAGGCAACATTCCTTTGCTAATGGAGTTGGCCAATGCGAATTTTTTGAAGAACAAAATGCTTGCAATTTGAAATTCATCTGATACATCACTCAAGATCTCTCCAGATTCATCTGCAACATTGATCATTGTGAAGCTGTTATTTTGAACCTGTGACTTGTGGAATTCATCTATTGCATGGGCTATTTTGAAGAAGATCATGAAGTGGATAAGCTTGGATGAGGCCATCTTTATTTGATGCCTTTGCTCTTCAAGATTGATATAATTGTGCATTTGTGTGTTCCTTGATTATAAAAGTCCAAGGGAATTCTGGGTTTCTATTGACATACTTGTCTATTGGATTGCTACCCATTTGGTCAGATCTTTTCAACTTTAAACTTTTAAATTTTGAGCATAGGATAGTCTCTTCATCTTCTCCCCATTTCTTTAATTTCAAAATCTCTCCCTCCATTTTCAAAACCTTCTTTGTGTGAACTACTTTTGTTCTAAACTTTGACTACTTTCAAAAAGATAGAAACTTTGGCCTTATGCCATTGCATTTTCAAACTATTTCTTAAATCAAACTTGTAAATAGACTTAACTATACTAGACTTAAGCTTTCAAAAAGACAAAAATAATTAACTCATTCAAACATTTTAGGCCTTTGTGCCTTTCAAACCTATTTTTTTTTTAAATCAACACACTCATTTTGAAGTTTATAACACGAACTACGAGGTTTTGATCCCTCATTTTTATGTTGGTACGTAGGCACAAGACCGAAGGTCTTGTCAAACACAAAAATATAATTAATGAATTCTTTTCTCATCTCCCCATTCTATTTGCTTGTAAACATCGCTTTGTACAAACTACATATGCACACAAAAAAGGCTCCCTAGGAGTACCTAGGACACTTTGGGTGCTAACACCTTCCCTCTGTGTAACCAACCCCCTTACCTGTGATCTCTAACTTTTATTAGTTTTTATTTGAAAACATCTTACTATTTGGATTTTGTTCGTACTTTTTCCCTTTTCCCTTGGAAACAATAAAAGCGCGGTGACGACTCTTGTTAATTGATCTCTAGCTTGTTAATAGCTTGATGATCATGAATTTCCTGCTACACATATTGATTAATAGCTCCATCAAATACCATGCCCCAACGGGAACCAGGTTCTGGCCCTTCTTCAAGCAATGGTTCATCACAATCTTTCATTTTCAAGTACAAAATCTCTTCATCAGGAAAGTCATACTGCACCGACTGGTAATATTCAATTGGTTGGTGAGCCAAATGGTCAGCCAAGATACTACCTTTGATCGCCTTCTGAGATCGGTATTCTATATCATACTCTGATAACAACATCTGCCAACGGGCAATCCTCCCAGTTAAAGCTGGCTTCTCAAATATATACTTGATCGGATCCATTTTGGATATCAACCAAGTGGTATGATTCAACATATACTGGTGCAGACGCTTAGCAGCCCAAGCCAATGCGCAACAAGTCTTCTCAAGCATAGAATACCGAGTCTAACAGTCGGTGAACTTCTTAATGAGGTAGTAAATTGCAAATTCTCTCTTTCCAGTCTCATCCTGCTGACCAAGAATACAACCCATACTCTCATCAAGCACAATCAAATACATGATCAACGATCTTCCTTCAACAAGTGGAGACAAAATTGGAGGCTCAAGCAGATATTCTTTGATAATGTCAAAAGCTTTCTGACAGTCTTTAGTCCAATCACAAGACTGATCTTTCCGAAGAAGCCTGAATATAGGCGCACATGTGGCACTCATGTGGGAAATGAATCTGGAAATATAATTCAAGCGGCCGAGAAAACCTCTGACTTGCTTCTCAATTTTTGGCGCATGCATCTCCTGTATTGCTTTGACCTTTGCAGGATCAACTTCAATACCCTTCTCACTGACAATAAAGCCCAACTACTTACCAGAACAAACACCAAAAGTACACTTATTGGGATTCAAGCGGACTTTATACTTCCTCAAACGCTGGGATAGCTTCAACAAGTGCTCAACATGTTCCTCTTCATCAATAGATTTGGCAATCATGTCATCAACATAAACTTCAATCTCTTTATGCATCATATCATGAAAAAGAGTAGTCATTGCTCTTTGGTAATTCGCACCAGCATTCTTCAAACCGAAAGGCATTACTCTATAACAGAATGTTCCCCAGGGTGTAACGAATGTGGTCTTCTCCATATCTTCTGGCGCCATCTTGATCTAATTATATCCTGAAAATCCATCCATAAACAAAAAGACTTTGAATTTAGCAGTATTGTCTACCAACATATCAATGTGTGGCAGAGGGAAATCATCTTTCGGATTGGCTTTATTCAAATCTCTATAATCGACACACATGCAGACTTTTCCATCTTTCTTCGGCACAAGCACAATATTGGACACCCATTATGGATATTCAGTGGTCACAAGGAAACCGACATCAATCTGCTTCTGCACTTCCTCTTTAATCTTCACAGCCATATCAGGATGCGTTCTTCTCAACTTTTGCTTGACTGGTGGGCATTATGGCTTCAATGGCAATATATGCTCCACAATCTCAAATCCAAACCAGGCATGTCTTGATAGGACCAAGAAAACACATATGAATACTCTTGAAGAAGATCAATCAACCCCTTCTTGACATCTGGACACAGGCGAGACCCAATCTTAAATTCCTTCACATCATCCTCGGAACCCAAGTTGACTAGCTCAATCTTCTCTTCAAACGACTGAATGATCTTTTCATCTTGCTCAAGAAGACGAGATAATTCATCACTCACTTCTTCATCACTTTCCTCCTCGGCCTCAAACACAGGGAATTCAAATTTTGGAGAAGGAGGAGGATCATTATATTCAATGGGGTTAGAAACCAGCCTGCATAATGATTTGATATTTTGATTTTAGAGAAGTGGACTTGTGACCAAATATTATGTAGATGGACAATTATATTGTTTATTTATGTTTTTTTTTATGATTACCATTTTCAGAATAAAGAAAAAATTTAAAACAAAACATCATAGATGTGGATGAATATAATTAATTTTATTAATGATCAATTTGAAAATCCCCAAACAATGTTCTCTTCTCCCTTAGGCATAGGAGAAGGATTTTGAAAACATATAAAAGCAATTACTTAGATCGATGCAAAATAATAGGGACATCAACAGCAGTCCAATTGTTGCAAGCCTTTCCATGCTTCACAAAATTGGTGCAATCATCCCCTTCGTCATTTTCTAGCGCAACAGCTAAGTGTTGTTCATTGCCATGAATGAACCTCCCGCTACGGAAGCTAAGTCGCATATCTTCAGACGTTGCAGTTGATGAACCTCGTTGGAACCCCAAACCGGTTATGCCTTTGTTGTCGGAGACCTCTACCATGCGCCCCCATTGATCAGCATTGCCTTCTTCCACAATCTTCTTGGCATCTTTCAATAAGGACATAGGTGCCCCAACTCTCTTTTCAGTAATAATAGATAAGGCCTGGAATGGAGTTCCAAACTCATCCTCAGCTTCAACATAAGAGAAAGGTGACAGGTGGCTAACCAACAACGCCTTTTCCCCACCAACAATTACAAGCTTCCCATTCTTCACAAATTTGAGTTTCTGATGCAAAGTGGAGGTAACAGCTCCTGTCTCATGGATCCATGGCCTTCCCTTAAGACCATAATTTTGACCCTAAGATCCCTCATGGCATCATATCATTGCATATTGCATTTGCCTTAAGGATCATAGCATCTTGGCTCCTTAACCCTTGGGTTGGGACTTGTTTGAGATGGTTTAAGACCACCAAGCATGCTTGAATTTTATATTATTGCTTTTCTTATTTTGTTTACTAACCAAAAGCACAAAAATATGTCACTAACTTTGTTTGTTTTGTAGCTTGAGCAATCATGAGATCCAAGGCTCCTAGGAGGCCCACATTCTCAATGAATGGCCAGATGAAGTTGAAAGCAAGCATGACAATGGATCACAAAGCTCTAAAACATCATATATTCCTCCCAAGTATCTCAATTTTTCAATTTGATCAAGATAAACCAAAGGGCTTGAAACTTGTTTCCCAAGGAAACCCTAATTCAACTGTGCATTAACTGTGTCTTGCTCATGAAGCAACCTCAACCCATGATCAAATACAATCAAGGGAAGTTCTTTAATTAATAATTTCATGCATATATGTTCCTATGTGAGTGTCCTCAATCATCCACTCATCAAGATTTTGGGTTTGGACTTGAGAAGTTGATCAGTCAATTAATCTAACTATTTTGAAATCCACCGAGACCTAAATTTTGATGTGTTTCTCAAATGAAGATGATCCCAAGAGAAAAACTGTTCTTAAGAACCATATGAACAGCTTTCATGTTCATAAACAATTAATTTGAATCTTGGAAGGTCATCATTCATTTCAAAACATTATAGGTCATTTTGACTTAAACCCTAATTTTGGGTCAACTTCCCAAGGACCTAACTCCTTCATTTTTCATGATTTTGATGTGGGATCAAATTCATTGGAAAGTTTAAGATATCTAATTAATTTATTGTGTTGAACAAATTTTCATAATCCTAAAAGAAACACATGTGATAATACAAATCATTATAGGTCACTTTGGACCAAAGTCATGGAAATGTGAAAAAGTCCAACTTCAAGTGCCCATAACTTTCTCATCAAAAATCCAAATGATGCAAAATTTAAGTCCCAATTGATTGTCTTTTAAATATATACAACTTCTATGTTTAAGGTTTTGTCATTTGAGGCTTGAATCATTGAAATAGAAGGGCTTGAAGTTGGTCCATTTTGGCAAAATTCACATACACATGTTTTGCACCTTGAACTTCATGATCAGTTTTCATAAATTTCCCAATTCCAAATGGATTTTTGTTCAAAACAACAATTGTTCCTCATGTTAAGACCTTTCCAACCATTACCCACATGACCATGTTTCAATTTGGAAAAGTGCATTTTTGAAAAGGTGAAGATTTATGTTCATTTATGCATAACATGTTGAAACTTTGTGAACAAGCCAATTCAATCACATTTGCACGTCCAAAACACTTCAATTACACTTCAGCATGCTAAACCAATTGCATTTGGGCCTCCCATGCGCCTGTACAAGTCCATGCATGGAGGCCCTCATTCCACATGCACACGAATTTTCCATGGGTTGTATCATCATTTGCTATAAATATAGATGCCTGGCTTCATACATTTCCAACCTTAAGATGCCTAAGTTGCTGCAGAACTGAATCCCCACCCTTCAGTCAAAGGAATTTTGCTTTTCACTTCCAATTTTTCAGTTCAATTTTCAACTTCCTTGGTTGATTATTGAGCTTCAATTCCTAAGCCTAGCTACTTTGCCATCTCAAGATCACACTGCACCAAAAAATTGGAAGAGATCGTGCCTTGTAAAGTTGCACTTCAAAGGTTGTTGTTCAAACTTTTTCGATTCGAAGCTCCTTGATTATTGCTTCTTTCTTGTGTTTGTTGGTACCTCTGAAGTCCTCATGTGAGAGGCAATTGATCTGTGCATTTAATTTCATGAATTGAGCAAACTCATATTGAACTCCATAATTTTCTATCTCAGATTTCTCCTTCTATGAGAGTCTAGAGTAGAGACCAATGGCACAGGGGTGATGTACATCACCCCAGCTTTCCAATGATATGAGGATCATGTATTTTGGTGAGGTTTTCAAAACCTGCAACTCTGGCCGGAGCTGGCTTGCTCGCCGGAGAAGACGGTGGTGTACACCACCGTCCCCCATGCGTGGATGCATTTGGACCGTTGAATGTTATTTCCAGTTTGAATCATAGCCTTTGGATGTTATGACTTTTTTTAAATGCATTGTGTTTCTCTTTTGACCAAGGCCTTTGGTGAGCGCGTGCTTTACAACCATCTGATGTGCCACATCATTTAATGAACTTGATCCAACGCGTCAGGCTTTTTCTTAATTTATGAATTTCATTTTATTTTCTTTTATTTCCTTTTATTTCAAAAATTCATATCTTCTTCATTTTAAATCCAAAAAATATGGGACCAATTGCATTATTTCCCTTTTTAATTCTAGTTTCTGAAAATGATTTTTAATTTTTTTTATGATGTCATTTAATATTTTTTGTGATTTTTTCTTTTCTGATTATTTTTAATTCATTTAAAATAGTTTCCAATATTCAAAAAATGCAAAAATATTTTCTTAACATCTTTGAATGATGATGAATCTATGAAAAATATTCTCACCAATTTTTTAATTGATTTGAGATTTATTTGAGATTTTAGTTCAATTATGTTATCTTTTCTTCATTTTTAATTATTTAAAATTAGTTTCTGGTTTCTAAAAATGATGGTTTTTTTTTCAAACTTTGTTTGACCTTGTTGAACTTAGGATGGTCCATTTGGACTTTTCTAAATTGATTTGAAATGGATTTGAAGTTTGACCTTTGTTTGTTTATTTTAATTCAAGTATTATTTTAATTCTCAAAAATACCAAAACTATTTTATTTGTTTCTTGACTTCTAAGCTTCATCTTGCTTCTGTTTACCACTGATTGACTTTGATTCCATTCATGTTTGATCAATGTCTGTTGATTATTTTATTTGAATTCTATTTATGTACATTTCCATTTCTTCTTCTTTTTTTTTCTTTTTCTTTTTGATCAATGAGTTAAAGATTGGTGGTTAGCCTTGACATATGAGAGGCTTAACCTTCCTTGATTCAAATCAAATTCATCTTAATCAAAGATCAAATGAATTGCTTTGCATTAAGGATAGGTTGCTTCTTGGTCAAGCAAAAAACCTAAGTCAATACAAGATCATTCTTCTTTTCTTTTGGAATGGCAAGTTGTAGAAGCTTGGCTTACTAGTCATGGTCTCTAACTTGTGTTTGTTGCCTATAGTTTTATTGACCGGCCTCAGATAGGTGTGACTACTACATTAGTCCACTTACGATTGCTTAACATAGCGCTAAATTGCCTTATGGCACACTAACACTAACTACTAACACTACCTTTTTCTTCAAGTCTTTAATTCTTGCAATTTACTTTTATGCAATTTAACTTCTTACACATTATTTCATTTGCTTTTGCCCTTTGCTCACTTGAGCTCATGTTTATGTTAATGCAATTTGCCTTTTGCTCACTTGAGCACATTATTGTGTATATATATTATTGTGCTTGTTTTGTTTTGTTTGTGTGAACCCAATGCAAATGTACAAAGGACTTAGATTTTAGGACCTTACCTATGCTAATGAAGTTTGAAGAGAAACTAGGCCTCATGCCTTTAGAGTGTTAAAATTGTCAAAGAGCAACTAGGCCTCGTGCCATTAGAATGCTTAATCTTGAAGATGAACTTGAAAGGATCCTAATTCTAAACTCACTCTTGTCCATTCTTTATTTATATTGTAGAACTTTTTGATTTGTGTGTTCTTCTGTGCTAAGGATCCCAAACTTGCCAATTAGAAGAACCATTGTTATGAGCATCCAAAGTGAGAGATACAAAATCCAATTGAAAGATTCCTAGGAGCTTGATTGTTATTTGATTGATTGCTTGAGTTATTTGCTTATTTCTTGCTAATTCCAAAGGATGAGACCAACTTGGATCATCTTTATGATATCAAGAAGGGGACTCCATGTGGTTTTATTTCTCTTCCTTCATCTTTGCATGTTTAGGACCTAGCCATTCTCTTCTTCTCTCCACTTTAACCCAAGCCAAACTTTTGTGCAAACATTAACATTGTTTTCAAAATTAGAAACCTAAGCACTATGGTTTTGATTTTCCAAACTCTTTTCATACAACTTATTTTGAATTGAATCCTTAAGTACATTTGACCTTACTTTGTGAATACTTTTCATTTGCAAATATAACTCACTCAATTGTTTTGTGGTTTCAATGGCCACTTTTGCCAAAACGTTTCATAAACATTAGCTATTAGGTTTGAGTTATCCTAGAGGTTGATATAATACTCACCTACATCCTTAGTGATGGACTATAAGACTTCCATGCTTATTATAGGGTTAACCTCTCACTCGCATGTTGAAGCTCCCCTCACATGGTGGATTTGTGGTTTTAGGTTGAGTTTTCTCCCTTTGATAACAAAAGACCTTAAGGCTTTTGGACCAATCAATTCACCAACTTCTTTTGAGATTTTTACACCTAACTACAAGGTTTTGATCCTAATCTTTTTTAAGATGGTACGTAGGCAATGGGTTTATCCATTCAAACACAAAATTGTAAATAACTTGTATATTCTCTTCTCATCTCCCCAATCATGTTTGCACAAATATTTTAACAAATACCAACCTACCCTACAACATTGGTGAAAAGGGCTCCCTTAGAGTACTAAGGATGTTTTGGGTGCTTAAAACCTTCCCATTGCATAACCAACCCCCTTACCCAGATCTCTGACATTTTTATTAGTTTTTGATTTGATAAACCTTCTCAGTCTTTGTTCACTTTCTAACTTTTCCTTTGGATAAATAGAAGTACGGTGGCGACTCGAATAGTATGATTTAATTTTGATTTAATCAATAAATCTAAAGGTAACGAATACCGCGCTACAGAAAAGTGGCGACTCTGCTGGGGAACCTTATGCCTAGTGGGTTTTACCTACTTTTTACCTTTGTTCGATTGTATGTTATGTTATTTTGTGACATATTTTTGTGCAAATTTGGGATGATGGTATTGATTGTAATGTATGAATTGCTTGATATATCAAATGCTTGTGTGCTTGTTGGTCTCTTGTGATATGAGTTCTATACCTGAACTCGAGTGCACTTATGATAGGAGAATGGCATAGTCTTGTTGACTTGTGTGGAGTTATTCCTTAGAAAGTTGACTTGCAAGCCCATTCACTTGGTGGAGGTAATGTTGGGATCAATAATGTCACACGAGTAGTCGTGGTTAGGCATTACTCTTTCCAATATATACCTTAGAAGCCAAGGACCTTAGTTTACCAAGCCCATCTTGGCCTATTTTAGGACGTAGTGCGAAGGTCGTTCAAGTGTAAGATTTGATATGATTGTTACGCGATACTACACTCATAAGAGTCTCTCTTGAGAATATTTTTAGAATACGAGTAGTCCTTTATCCGATAATATCCGAAAGATGGGATGATGACTATGGGAGCCTGTTGTAGAACATGATTGTCAGGTTTAACCATAGTACACTCCATATGGGTGGTTCTTAACCAAGACTCCATGCTCGTGACTTGTAACAAACCCTTGATTCATGGTTGATCCGTTCTTGTACATCCTTAATATCAATGGAACTTGGGTGTTGAAAAGGTGTAAGCCATAATCCACCAAAATGGATGATTGATATTAAGGATGACTTGATCCATCCCATGACCTTTGTATGGTGTGATTTGCTTGATCCTTGAGTGTGATTGTTGCATCCATGCATTCATACATTCATACACATCCATATAATCAACAATGAGAAAATTTTCAAGGAACTTAAGAGATCTATTTGCAAATTTTCGGACATGGATAAGCAAAGAAGGAATACGAAGAAATACAATTTCAGACAACCCGACTTGAAAGAGTTAAGGAGTTTGACATCCTATGTATTAAATCCCTTGGAGTTCAAGGCTCGGCATGGGAAGCTTCTGTTTATTCTTTCTACTCAGGTGGATGAAGGTCTGATGAGTGTGTTGGTGCAGTTCTATGATCCCTTGTATCGTTGCTTCACATTTTCGGATTTCCAGCTTTTTCCTACGCTTGAGGAGTATGCCTATCTTGTGGGTATACCTATCCTAGATCAGTTGCCGTTCAGTGGCTTGGAGAGAGTTCCTTCTCCCATCTGATTTCCTCATTACTCAAGCTACTTTGTATGGGAAGGCCATGAGTGAGGACGCCTTTGAGGCCATATTTGTACTTCTCATCTATGGGATAGTGTTATTCCCCAACATCGATAACTTCGTAGATGTGAACTCTATTAGGATTTTCTCTAATCTTAATCCCATTCTGACTCTGTTGGGTGACACTTATTTCTCTTTGCATATGAGGAATGCAAAGGGTGGTGGTACCATTGTGTGCTATTTGCCTCTGTTGTACAAGTGGTTTATTTCGCACTTGCCACAGACGCTCGCCTTCAAGGAGAACAAAGGATGTCAACGGTGGTCCACGAGACGTATGTCTCTCACTAATGATGATATCTTTTGGTATAACCGTGTATATGATGGTGTGCAAATTATTGACTCTTGTGGTGAATTCTCCAATGTGCCTCTTCTTGGTACATATGGTGGGATTAACCACAACCCTATTTTGGCACGTCATCAGCTTGGGTTCCCCTTAAAGGATAAACCTAATAACATTCTGTTAGAAGGTGTGTTCTTTCAAGAGGGTAAAGATCCCCAAAACTTGAAGGGCAGGATGGTCCGCGCTTGGCGCAAGATTCATAGGAAGGGAAGGAAAGAGCTTGGTCCGAAGAATTGTATTGCTTTGGAACCCTACACCTCGTGGGTTAGGAGGAGAGCTTCTGAGTACCGCATGCCCTATGATTACCCGAGACCTACACCTATGGTTATGGTTGGGCCTTCAACCCTCCCTAACCAAGGAGTAGAGGAGTTGAGAGATGAAGACCGTTCGCGTGCTTGGGTCTGTTAGCGAGAGGAGCTATTTCAGCAGCTCAGAGATAAGGATGCATTTATAGAGTTTCTAGAGCATCAGGTCATCGACGAGCCTAATGATATGGTGACTTCTCTTCTTTCTCATTCTTCCAGGTTTTGGAAGACGGAGTATGATCGTCTCGCCAAGGAGAAGGAAGATATGGAGGCAGCCTATGAGAGAGAGGTGAAGAGGCTTCATGTAGCTTATCTTCCAATCTCGAGAGCTTTGGACGATTGTTTTTAGGGTTCCATAGGATGTTCATTTTACTTCTCTCTTGTATTGTATTTGGTTACCAAGACTGTACTTCTTTGGTGTAAATTTTTTTCCATATATTATTGATATGATTATTCCGTATATGTCTAAAATGATTAATATATTTCCAATATTTGCAAATAGAACTCTAAAAGTTCTTCTGGTAAAAAATAAAATCATATGCACAAGCATTGCATGCATCATGTGCATAAGTAGGTTTTGTTCCAGGGTTTCTTGTTCAGTGGTCTAACTCTATGTTCTTCATTTATTTTGAAGACAAGCTGACGCACCAGTACTACACCAGAGCCAATACATCAAAGCTAATGGATCACCTAGAGAAAGAGAACAGAGAATTGAAGGAGGAAGTGGCAAGATTGACTGCCCTGATGGAGTCATTCTTGGCCGCCCAAATGCATTCTTCTCCAACGCCTTCAACTCCTCCCTAGAGGACGGTTATTTCTGAGATTGCTGCCTCTACCGTGCCTGCTTCCAGTTCCCCTTTTGCACCTACTGCTATGCCAGCCGGGTTTCCCTGGGGGATGCCTGCCAACTTTGTTCCTGAGGGTCTCGTCCCAACTTTTGCTTCTCTGCCGTCATCTAGCCCGGTTCTTGCTGTGCCACCTCCAGTCATGCATACTTTGCCGAGAGTAGATGACACCATTTACCACTCTGAGCCATCTGGGGGCCCAGATGTCTACGAGAAAATGGATGCTATGAATGATCAATTCCTTGAGCTGCACAAGGAACTCAAAACTCTCAGAGGGAAGGACCTCTTTGGCAAATCTGCTGCTGAGCTTTGCCTTGTACCTATTGTCAAGATTCCTATCAAATTCAAAGTGCCTGAATTTGAAAAGTACAAATGAAATACTTGCCCGCTCAGCCATCTTGTGATGTATGGACGCAAGATGTCGACTCAGACCGACAATGATCAACTCCTAATCCACTACTTCTAGGACAGCATGTCCGGTGCCGCTTTGAGATGGTACATGGGTTTGGACAGCGCGAACATCCGCTCCTTCAACGACCTTGGCGAAGCCTTCGTCAAGCAATACAAATATATCGTTGATATGACTCCCGATAGGGACCAACTGAGGGCCATGTCTCAGAAGGATAAGGAAACTTTTAAGGAGTACGCCCAGAGGTGGCGTGAGTTGGCTGCACAGGTTGTACCTCCGCTGGAAGAGAAGGAAATGACCAAGATCTTTCTGAAGACCTTGAGTTCATTCTATTATGAGCGGATGATTGCTAGCGCTCCTTCTGATTTCACCGAGATGGTGAACATGGGGATGCGTTTAGAAGAAGGAGTTAGGGAAGGGTGCCTGACCAAAGAATAAGGCTCTTCTGCCAAATGTTATGGGGCGTTTGCAAAGAAGAAAGATGGCGAGGCACATGCTAAATCAAGAAGACCCTCTGTGAAGAGGAAGACTATGCGTCCCGCCAGTAACCAACACCAGGTGGCTCATATAGCACCTGCTTTTAGAGAAAATCAGCATTATCAGCATCAAGCCAGCAACAACAACATCAACAGTATCAACAACAACAGCACCGTCCTCAACAGCAGGCCTACCAGCCTCGAAACAACAATCAAACCAGCACGAGTTATGATAGGAAAAGGGTCAGTTTTAATCCTATTCCAATGACCTATGCAGAGTTATATCCTTCTTTAATTGAAAGGAAGCTGATCACTCCATGTGACCCACCTGTTATACCTACCAACCCTTAGTGGTGGTATAAGCTTGAGCTTCACTGTGTTTATCATTCTGGTGCTCCCGGACATGATGTGGAGAATTGTTACCCATTGAAGACCAAGGTGCCAGACCTTGTGAGAAGCGGTATATTGTTTTTCGAGGACGTAGATCCTAATGTCAAGAAGAACCCATTGCCCGAGCATGGGAAATCTGCTGTTAATATGGTTCAAGGTTGCCCTGACAAATATAAGGTCCGATATGTTAGCCATATCCGACAATCTTTGGTCGAGATGCACAGACTATTATGTGGATACAGTCACTATGAGCATGACCATGATAGTTGTCGTGTTTGCACTGTCAATGAGAGAGGATGTCATCAAGTCAGAAAAGACATCCAAGAAATGCTGGATCAGAGTGTAATAGAGATACTTCAAAATCGTGATGAGGATGATGAAGTTAATGTGATATCCCCTGTCTTTAGGATACCTGAGCCTGTTATCGTCTGATATGATGGCAACAAGCAGAAGGCCTCTCCTACTCTCATAATTAAGCCGGTTGTCCCTGTTCCATACTCTTCCGACAAAGATGTTCCCTATCGTTATAATGCGGTTGCATTGGAAGATGGGAAGGAGGTGCCTCTACCCTCCACTTCTGTTGTAAATATTGTTGACGTCAGTGGTTTGACCCGCAATGATCGTGTTTTCTCGGCGCCGCCGAAACCCCGGGCTGACACTAGAAGAGTTGATACTGCTGATAGTGTCGTTCGTCCTTTGGGGAATTATACTATTTCTCCAAATCCGGCACTTGCTGTTAACATACCTGCCATTGCTGCTAGAACTCCTGTCCCTGCTGGCCAGAATGGCATGATGAAAGAGGACTGTGATGAGATGTTGAGGCTCATCAAGAGGAGTGAGTATAATGTTGTAGATCAGCTGCTACAAACTCCCTCAAAGATATCAGTGCTGTCTTTATTGATGAACTCCGAGCCACACTGCGAAGCTTTGTAGAAGGTGTTGGACGTGGCGTACGTAGATCATGACGTCACCATATAATAGTTTGATAGCATTGTTGCAAACATTATTACTTGTAACAACCTGAGTTTCTGTGATGCTGATCTTCTCGAGGAGGGAAAGGACCACAATTTGGCACTTCACATCTCAATGAATTGCAAGGATGATGCCTTGTCTAATGTGCTGGTAGACACCGGATCATCGCTGAATGTGTTGCCAAAATCCACTATGGCCAAACTTTCATACCAGGGGCCTCCCATGAGGTAGAGTGGAGTGGTCGTGAAAGCTTTTGATGGATCCCGCAAGATAGTGATTGGCGAGGTTGAGCTCCCAATCAAGATAGGACCTAGTGATTTCCATATCACTTTTCAGGTCATGGATATCTACCCATCATATAGTTGTTTGTTGGACAGACCATGGATTCACGAGGCAGGCTCCGTGACATCCACCCTACACGAAAAGTTGAAGTTCATCAAGAACAAAAAGTTGAAGTTCATCAAGAACAAAACGTTGGTGGTGGTAGGGGGAGAGAAGGCTCTCTTGGTTAGCCATTTGTCTTCCTTTTCTTATATTGATACTGAGGATGAGTTTGGGACGCCGTTCCAAGCCTTGTCTATTGCTGAGCCTTCTAAGAAAGGAACTTCTTCATTTGCGTCCTACAATGATGCGAAGTTGGCCATTCAGCATGGCGCAACTACTGGTTTAGGACAAATGATCAAGCTGGAAGACTATAAATTCTGGGTTGGCATATGGTATTCTTCAGGCACTTTTAACAAGCATGGGCTATTTAAGAATGGTGGTTTCATCCACACGGTCGAAGACCAGGAAGCTACTGCTATTGTGGAAGAGGATGCAGAGGAAAATTCTAGCAAGTTTGTCATCCCTGGAGGAGTCTGCAATAATTGGGTCGTTGTTGATGTTCCAACAGTTGTCCATAAGTCCACGTAATGTTCATCTTTGTTTAAAAACCCTTATTCCATGCCAAAAGGAGAAGTGATGACATTGTTGGCCCATAAATACAATGATATTCATTCAATAATTACATGTTAAATGTTTGTTTTTCCAAATTATTTTTCCTTTTTTCCTTTTTGCATGAAATTGGTGATCACCATAAAACCTAAAAAAGAGAATAAAATCAATCTTTTCATCTGCATAATGATTTTCCTTGTTTGAATTCTAAAATCTCTTTTATATCCAAAATCATTATGCAGGTTGATCAAACCCATTGAACATAATGATCCAACACCATCTCCCAACTTTGAGTTCCCTGTATTTGAGGCCGAAGAAGATGATGTTGAAGAGATTCCTGATGAGATTACGCGTCTACTCGAGCACGAAGAGAAGGTCATTCAGCCGCATCTTGAAAATCTAGAAACAGTCAACTTGGGGTCTGAAGATTGTGTTCGTGAAGTGAAGATTCGGGCACTCCTGGAAGAGTCTGTTAAGAAGGGGTTGATTGAGTTGCTACGAGAATATGTCGACGTCTTTGCCTGGTCATATGAGGATATGCCTGGTCTGGATACTGATATCGTGCAACATTTCCTGCCTTTGAAGCCTGAGTGTGTGCCTGTGTAGCAGAAGCTCAGAAGAACTCATCCTGACATGGCAGTAAAGATTAAAGAAGAAGTTAGGAATCAAATTGATGCGGGGTTTTTGGTGACTTCTACATATCCTCAATGGGTGGCCAATATTGTGCCCGTGCCTAAGAAAGATGGAAAAGTCTGAATGTGTGTGGACTATCGAGACTTGAATAAAGCTAGTCCGAAAGATGATTTTCCTCTACCACATATTGATATGTTGGTAGATAATACAGCTAAATTCAATGTCTTCTCATTTATGGACGAATTTTCCAGATATAATCAGATCAAAATGGCACCCGAGGATATGGAGAAGACAACATTCATCAAACCCTATGGAACATTCTGTTATCGAGTGATGCCCTTCAGTTTGAAGAACGCCGGAGCCACATATCAACGAGCTATGACTACCTTGTTTCATGATACGATGCACAAGGAGATCGAGGTATATGTTGATGATATGATCGCAAATTCGAGAACGGAAGTTGAACATGTAGAGCACTTGTTAAAGCTTTTTCAGCATTTGAGGAAGTATAAGCTTCGTCTGAAACCTAACAAGTGCGCATTTGGAGTCCGTTCCTGCAAGTTATTAGGCTTTAGTGTCAGTAAAAGAGGTATTGAGGTTGATCCTGCCAAGGTCAAAGCAATACAAGAGATGCCGGCGCCCAAAACTGAGAAGCAAGTCCGAGGTTTTCTTGGCCGCTTGAATTATATCTCCAGATTTATATTCCACATGACTGCCACATGTGCACCTATATTCAAGCTCCTCCGGAAAGATCAGCGTCATGATTGGACCGAGGATTTCAAAAAGGCATTTGACAGTATTAAAGAGTATTTGCTGAGCCTCCGATTCTGTCTCCGCCTGTGGAAGGGAGACCCTTGATTATGTATCTGACTGTTCTTGAAGACTCTATGGGTTGTGTATTGGGTCAGCAAGATGAATCAGGGAAGAAATAATATTCCATCTACTATCTGAGTAAGAAGTTCACTGATTGTGAGTCTCGATACTCAATGCTTGAGAAAACATGTTGTGCTTTGGTTTGGGCTGCTAAGCGCTTACGCTAGTATATGTTGAATCATACGACTTGGTTGATATCCAAAATTGATCCAATTAAGTATATCTTTGAGAAGCCTGCTTTAACTGGGAGGATTTCCCGTTGGCATATGTTGTTGTATGAGTATGATATTGAGTATCGAGCTCAAAAAGCTATAAAAGGTAGTATCTTAGCTGATCACTTGGCACATCAACCAATTGAGGATTATCAGTCTGTTCAGTACGACTTCCCTGATGAGGAGATTCTGTATTTGAAGATGAAAGATTGTGATGAGCCTGCGCTCGATGAAGGGCCAGAGCCTGGTTCTCGGTGGAGCATGGTGTTTGATGGCGCTGTAAATCAGTATGGAAATGGTATTGGGGCAGTGATTATTACTCCTCAGGGCACACATTTTCCTTTTACAGCAAGGCTAACTTTCAAATGCACGAAGAATATGGCGGAGTATGAGGCCTGTATTATGGGTTTAGAAGAGTGTATTGATCTTAGGATCAAGCATCTTGATGTTTATGGTGATTCGACCCTTGATGTTAATCAGATTAAGGGTGAATGGGAGACGAATCAGCCTGGCCTCATCCCATATAGAGATTATGCGAGGAGGATTTCAACATTCTTTACTGAGGTTGACTTCCATCATATTCCTCGAGATGAGAATCGGATGGCAGATGCGCTTGCTACGCTTGCTTCTATGATTCTGGTGAAATTCTGGAATGAAGTCCCCAATATTACTGTAATGCGCTTGGATAGACCAACTCATGTATTTGCAGTAGAAGAGGTGAAGGATGATAAGCCATGGTATTATGGTATAAAATGTTTTCTTCAGAGTCAGATTTACCCGCCTGGGGCATCTGTTAAAGATAAGAAGACTTTGAGGAGATTATTTGGCAGTTTCTACCTCAATGGCGATGTGCTTTATAAGAGAAATTTTGACATGGTTCTGCTCAGATGTGTGGATAGACACGAAGCAAACCTGTTAATGACTGAAGTCAATGAGGGTTCATTTGGTACTCTTTCGAATGGACATGCCGTGGCTAAGAAGATGTTGAGAGCAGGCTACTATTGGTTGACATTGGAGTCTGACTACTGCAAATATGTCAAGAAATGCCATAAGTGTCAGATTTATGCGGATAAGATTAATATTCCCCCGACACTTTTGAATTTGATTTCATCACGATGGCCTTTCTCTATGTGGGGAATTGACATGATTGGCATGATAGAGCCAAAAGCGTCCAACGGTCACATGTTTATTCTCGTAGCAATTAATTACTTCACCAAGTGGGTTGAAGCGGCATCATATGCAAACGTGACCAGGCAGGTGGTTGTGAAGTTTATCAAGAATCAACTCGTATGCCGTTATGGTGTGGCAGATAAGATCATCATTGATAATGGATCTAACTTGAACAACAAGATGATGAAAGAGCTGTGTAGCGAGTTCAAGATTGCGCATCATAATTCTTCTCCTTATAGACCTAAGATGAATGGGGTTGTTGAAGCCACTAATAAGAATATCAATAAGATTATCCAGAAGATGGTTGTTACGTACAAAGATTGGCATGAGATACTGCCATTTGCTTTGCATGGTTATCGTACATCCGTCCGCACTTCAACAGGGGAAACCCCTTTCTCCCTTGTATATGGCATGGAGGTTATGCTCCCAGTGGAGGTTGAGATCCCATCAATGAGAGTCTTGATGGAAGCTAAGTTGACTAAGGCTGAATGGGTTCAAAGTCGTTATGACCAGTTGAACTTAATTGAAGAGAAGAGATTAACTGCCATGTGCCATGGCCAGTTGTATCAACAAAGGATGAAGAAAGCCATTCATAAGAAGTTCAAGCCTCGTGTGTTCCAAGAAGGTGACCTCGTGCTCAAGAAAGTTTTGTCTTTCGCGCCCGATTCTAGGGGCAAGTGGACTCCAAACTATGAAGGTCCATATGTTGTTAAGAGAGCCTTTTTAGACGGTGTTTTGATACTTACAACTATGGATGGGGAGGATTTCACTCGTCCTGTGAATTCGGATGCAGTCAAGAAATACTTCGCCTAAAATAAAAACAGAATAGCTCGCTAAGTTGAAAACCCGAAAGGGCGGCTTAGGCAAAAATGAGCGTCTCGGTGGATTGAAAACCCGAAAGAGCGGTCCAGGAAAAAGTTAGAGACATAGAAAAATGAATATATATCCCGCTAGATTGAGTACCTCACCCTGGGGAAATCTAGGCAAAAATTAGGGATTTGGCAAGTAACTGCATCCTGACAAGACTTTGTTTTTCAAGCTGTCTTCTGTCAAAGATTCTTGCTCAGTCATCGTCAACTGAAGCTTCAAATACATTGGATTCAGAGTTGGTGGAGAAATGGTCATTATGTTCAATGTAGCCCTTTTCCAATACATATCACCAATTTCAAATTTGTAAAGATCCGTGGAGTCTTGCCATTTGTAGACTACCATTCCATCAAATAAATTTGAGCATTTATCCAATTCTTTGCACTCTTATTTGTTTTCTGTTCAACAAATGTTTGCATGTTTTAATTGATAAATATCATTGTTTTAAGTAAATAAAGTTTTTTTTGTAAGCTTTTTTTAAACAAAGTGAACATTCACAACGACTGAAAGGATAATTGGGACATCTTTAGTGCTCTCCCAAGGATAGTATGATCTCCAAAAGGGTAAGACATTTGTTCATATTCCTGGCATATTTGTATCCTCTTCATTATATTTTAGGTTGTCTCCTCCACGAGCGCAGAAGAAGGTTAAGCATCACCAATTTCCCCAGAGAGAGTCCAGAGTTTGGCCTTGGTCTTCTAGCTCCCTAGTTGAGTCTGGATCTAACATTTGTATGATCAATTATATGGTCGTCATCCCTTGTGTGGATTGACCTAAAATCCCTTATAGATTGATAAATTGATATGCTATCTTTTTGAGGAAGTTGGTATTCCCTTTATTCAAATTGGAAATCTTCCGCGGAGTGAGTAGGAAATCCCAGCATGAGTGGAATTTTCAAACAAGTTGGTTTGTAGCTTATCCTCAGCAGATTCGCATATTGTGATCTCCAGCAGGTTTGCTTCCCATTCATCCTTAGCAGGGTTGTTCACCTTAGACTTCCCCAATTTGGTCGCCAACAGGTTATCTCCAGTTGATTGTCTTCAAGTTGTCCCAGGTTTGATCACCAACAGTCTCCCCCAGGAGAGTTGCCTGATCGGAGCCTGATTGCTGTTACTTCCTCCTTCTCGGATAGTTTTTCCTCCTAGCAGAGCGGGTGATGAAAATGTTTATTTTCTATCCCCAGTGGAATGTTGTTTCTCTTCCCCTCGGCAGAGTTTATTTCTCCAGCATTATGAGGAATTATGTTGAAACTTCTGTCTGGTGGTTGTTCCCCATAGAGTTTCCTATCTTGTCTCGGTAGATTCCCCAGTAGAGTTTCTTCTAAAATGGAATCCTATCTGTGTAGTTCCCCTAACCGAGGCTTTGTCTGATCCTAGTTTGGTGTTTAACTTCCGAGGAAGATGTTTTATTTTTTCCCCAGTGGAGTGACTGCTTCTCCCTTTCCACAACAGAGATATTCTTCCGTGTCTAGAATTGAATGATTGTTGATGTGCTTCTGTTTGGTGGTTGTTCCCCACAGATTTTCACTTCACCTCCTGATAAGATCCCCAGTAGATGTCTCCTTTGTCTGATCTTATCCTTGTCTCTGCGTACTGTTGGAAGATCCCCAGCTTTGGTGATTGTGATCCCTTGGTTTATTCCCAACAGCGGTCTCTAATCCCCGGTGATCCTGCAAGTTCCCCTAGCAGTGATCTTTGTCCCTGGCAGCGACTTCGCTCGATCCTCAGCATTGGTTTTTATCCCCTGCAGAGATTGGTGTTTCCTGGTATTTGTTGCCCCCACCAGATTGGATTTTTCTCCAGTGGGTCTGGCTTTCTCTTTTGAGATGTAGTACTGGATGTCTGTCCATTGATTCCTGGACCTGTTTGTGTTAGATATGTCTGTTTGTCAACATTATCATACATAAACCACCCATATACATGCATAATTATAACATTCAGATATTCATGTTGCATTCTTTGCCATATATCTTTGTTTGTTATCTCCTACTATTTGGTGATATATATTTCCCCAAGCAGATGTTTGTGTCTGATCTCTCCATATAGAGTCTGCCCTATAGGCAAAAAGCGTCTACCCTTTCTTCTGTATTCCCCACTGAGTTATGTCTTCGTGGATGATTATTATTTTAGTTTCCTCCCTAAATATGTATTGGGATGGAGTTTCTCCCCTGAGTTTGTATCCTCATTGGGTTGAGTCTTGTTTCATTGTGTCTCTCTAGTTTGTTCCTATATTGACTACTCTTGTTATTTCCCTTGCAGCTTCCCTGTAGTTCAGATGAATGATTGCTCAGTAACCAATAATTGTCCATCTTTTCCCGGCAAAGTTTTTGTGGCCTTCTACCCAGTAACCGGTAGTTGTAAGTCCTATTTCTGTGGTTTTCTACCCAGTAACCGGTAGTTGTAAACCCCATTTTATCCCCTTGCAGAGTTAACCCTTGATTTTGCTCATCCTAACCGATGACGGTTACTCTCTTATGTGGTTTTCTACCTAGTAGCCGGTAGATGTAATCCTCTCTTTGTTGGTTATCTTTATCCAATATTCGGTATTGATATTCCTTCATTTTTTGAGTATATCACCCAGTAACCGGTGATATA
Source organism: Lathyrus oleraceus (assembly GCF_024323335.1). Taxonomy (NCBI): domain Eukaryota; kingdom Viridiplantae; phylum Streptophyta; class Magnoliopsida; order Fabales; family Fabaceae; genus Lathyrus; species Lathyrus oleraceus. Next base: position 492,924,356 of record NC_066583.1, read on the forward strand.
TCTCCTAGATAATTGCTCTGATTAAGAAATTTATCCCCAGCGAGTCATCTTTCATTTACCCTTTGTTTGGTAATGGTTGTTTCTCCCCTTTGATTGGTCATCATTTTATACCCAGTAACTGGTATCCCGATGTCCTTTCTTTTCGGTCGATTTATCCTTTATTAACCCAGTAACTGGTTGTGGATAATCTTCCATGCGAGTATATTACCTACGTTCTGACGGTAATAGATAATATATCTCATGCACTCTTCATCCGAAGTCTTTTTCTTCCCCAGTCGAGTAATTTTCGTATTTCCTTATGGAATCGAATGCCCATCCTGTAATCGAGTTTTCTTTTTCAGCCCTCCTTTCAGATGATGAGTGTCTTGGAAATATTCCCCAATTCACGCCTTGGTTGGTCACCTATTATATGCCCAGTAACCAGTATCCCTGGTGTTCCTTCCTTCTGCACCCTATTATGACTTTTATCACCTGTGCAGTCAGATTTTCCTGAGTTGAAATATACCTCTTTTTAGGTCTTCCTCAGATGTTTTTGGATGATTGATATCTCTCACCCTTATACCGGTCTTAAATATTCATCCCCCCGAGCGTGTTGTTCTCTCACCCTTATACCGGTGTTTTGATCACATGCCTCCTTGAGCTTATTACCCAGTAACCGGTAATACCTCAGTTTGTTGTTTCCTCAGCTGAGTCCTTTATGGATTTTCCTAGCCTGAGTCCCTTTATGGACATTTCCCACCTGAGTCCGGATTTTTTTCCGAAGTATCCTTTGGGGATAGTTTTGATGTATTGGCACATTCCCCAGTACATGCATCTTTGCGTTAGCTCGAGTCTTTCCATTGATTTATTTTCATGGAATCCCTTTGTGTCTCCCAGCAAGTTTCAAGTCGTGACCTGCTCACGCATTTTTCCCTTTATATCCCCATTAGAGTCCCTAGAGTCTCTGTCCCATTTATGAATGTATTACTCATATAGATTTTTCAGTTGCTCCTGACTTCTTTTATCCTTTGTGGACATATATCCCCACAGAGTATTTTACTTTTGCATACATACATTTGCATCATGAGGTCTCTTAGGGACCAAAATTCGTCTCTTTGTTATTATTTAAGCCCATTCTACCTCGTCGAGACGAAGATTTAAACCTTCATATCTCCGACTAGAATGACCTTAAATAGGAGCATCTGTAAGACCCTAATTTTTACCCTAAGATCCCTCATGGCATCATATCATTGCACATTGCATTTGCCTCAAGGATCATAGCATCTTGGCTCCTTAACCCTTGAGTTGGGACTTGTGTGAGTTGGTTTGAGACCACCAAGCATGCTTGAATTTTATATTATTGCTTTTCTTATTTTGTTTACTAACCAAAAGCACAAAAATATGTCACTAACTTTGTTTGTTTTGTAGCTTGAGCAATCATGAGATCCAAGGCTCCTAGGAGGCCCCTATGCTCAAAGAATGGCCAGATGAAGTTGAAAGAAAGCATGACAATGGATTACAAAGCTATCAATCATCATATATGCCTCCCAAGTATCTCAATTTGTCAATTTGATCAAGATAAACCAAAGGGCTTGAGACTTGTTTCCCAAGGAAACCCTAATTCAACTATGCATTGACTGTGCCTTGCTCACGAAGCAACCTCAACCCATGATCAAATACAATCAAGGGAAGTTCTTTAATTCATAATTTATGCATATATGTGCCTATTTGAGTGTCCTCAATCATCCATTCATCAAGATTTGGGGTTTGGACTTGAGAAGTTGATCAGTCAATTCATCTAACTATTTTGAAATCCACTGAGACCTAACTTTTGATGTGTTTTCCAAATGAAGATGATCCCAAGATAAACACTGTTCCTAAGAACCATATGAACAACTTTCATGTTCATCAAAAACTTATTTGAATATTGGAAGGTCATCATTCATTTCAAAACATTATAGGTCATTTTGACCGAAACCCTAATTTTGGGTCAACTACCCAAGGACCTAACTCCTTCATTTTTCATGATTTTTAGGTGGGATCAAATTCATTGGAAATTTTAAGATGTCTACTTCATTTTTTATGTTGAACAAATTTTCATAATCCTAAAAGAAACACATGTGATAATATAAATCATTATAGGTCACTTTGGACCAAAGTCATTGAAATGTGAAAAAGTCCAACTTCAAGTGCCCATAACTTTCTCATCTAAAATCCAAATAATGCAAAATTTAAGTCCCAATTGATTTTCTTGTAAATATCTACAGCTTCTATGTTTAAGGTCTTGTCATTTGAGGCTTGCATCGTCGAAATAGAAGGGGTTGAAGTTGGTCCATTTTGGCAAAATTCACATACACATGTTTTGCAACTTGAACTTCATGATCAGTTTTCTTAAATTTCCCAATTCCAAATGGATTTTTGTTCAAAATAACAATTGTTCCTCATGTCAAGATCTTTTCAACCATTACCCACATGACCATGTTTCAATTTGGCAAAGTTCATTTTTGAAGAGGTGAAGATTTATGTTCATTTATGCATAACATGTTGAAACTTTATGCACAAGCCAATTCAATCACATTTGCACGTCCAAAACACTTCAATTACACTTCAGCATGCTAAACCAATTGCATTTGGGCCTCCCATGCGCCTGTACAGGCCCATGCATGGAGGCCCTCAATCCACATGCACACGAATTTTCCATGGGTTTTATCATCATTTGCTATAAATATAGATGCCTGGCTTCATTCATTTCCATCCTTAAGGCGCCTAAATTGCTGCAGAACTGAATCCCCACCCTTCACTCAAAGGAATTTTGCTTTTCACTTCCAAATTTTCAGTTCAATTTTCAACTTCCTTTGTTGATTATTGAGCTTCAATTCCTAAGCCTAGCTACTTTGCCATCTCAAGATCACACTGCACCAAAGAATTGGAAGAGATCGTGCCTTGTAAAGCTGCACTTCAAAGGTTGTTGTTCAAACTTTTTCCATTCGAAACTCCTTGATTATTGTTCATTTCTTGTGTTTGTTGGTACCTCTGAAGTCCTTGATGCGTGCTTTTTGCAAGTGTACGAACGCGTCAGAGTAATATAAAAGATTGTCGAATCCACAGAGACCAAGTGTCAATCTATCGTTATCTATTGTTATGGTGTTTATCAAAGGCAATCAAAATAGGTGTTTTTGTAGTGTGCAATGAAAAGTAAAGTGTTGAATAAAGATTAATTAATAAAGACAGGGTCGAATGTAATTCACGTAATTAATTGATAATCCAAGTACTTGCTAGTAGAGCTACTTATGGGCAGTGTTTCCTACTTTGAAAAGAACTAATTTAACAGGAACTGTCGCTTTCGCGTATTCAGAACCGAGTTGTACTCCCTAATCAAACCCTCTTATTGTCACTTATAAAAAGGCGCGCATTGCGTTAGAGTAGTAAACCTATTTTTAAGAAATATAGTATCTTGACTAAGTTGAAAAGTATTATAACCTGGATTTCTTAACCAAAAGAGGTTCTTACGAACCAAACTCTAAACTTATAAACGCGTCCGAAAATAGTTTTAAAATCTCTTTTCTTCTTAATGTTAAAATCTCCTAATGAACTAAACAAAGCGCTTTCGCTGTTTTTGAAATAGTTAAAAATAATTAAGTTTAAAAAGACGTTGGACGGCTTTCGATCTTACCCAACAGAATTGAAGTGCGGGAAAACTTAATTTGAAAGTTAAAATAGCCCTTAAGTGTTTCTACGAACAATTGTATGGATTATCGGTTCAATTATGATCCTTACATTCTAACCTTATGAATTTAGCTAGACATGGTAAAGTAAAAGTGCATTAAAATAAATAAAAGTAGTGCGAGTGCGGAAAGTAAATAAAAGTAGTGCGAGTGAGGAAAGTAAATAATTTAAAGCGAGTGCGAGGAAATAAATAAAGTTAAAGCGAGTGCGAGGAAATAAATAAAGTAAAAGCGAGTGCGGGAAATAAATAAAATAAAAGCGAGTGCGGGAAATAAATAAAATAAAAGCGAGTGCGGGAAATAAATAAAATAAAAGCGAGTGCGGGAAATAAATAAAGTAAAGGCGGGTAATAAAAACCTGCTCCAATCGGAGGGCTGAGTAAATTGCAATGCGGAAAAGAAAATGGCGGCAGGATTAACTTCCTTCCAAAGTGCTCCAAACTCGATTACAAAGTCTATCACAGACTTGATTACACGATTGTGGTAACACTCCAATGAGAAGCGATTACCACTATAAAATACTGAATATATGCCTAAGTGAAACAAAGTTGCTTCCGAGTTTGCCTCTGCTCTAAGTTTGGATGATTGTAAAAGTGAATTCGCGTTTCTATTTATAGGCAAGTAAAAAGATGGAAATGACTTGGATGCCCTTCAACTTGAAAATAGGAGGGAACCATTTTTCCTCTTGTGGCGCCCGCCATAAGGCCATGGCGCCCGCCACAAGCACAATATGGGGCGCCTTAGTGGAAGTAGTGGTAAAACGTGGGAGTTGATGGAAGTTGAATTTGACACGTCATGGCTTGGTCTGTGGCGCCCACCATTGGGTAGGCCATAAGAGCAAAATGCTGAATTTTAGGGTTTTTGGCTCTTTTTCGCTCCTTTTCTCGATTGGGGCTCCAATTAAAGTGAAAACCTGAAAACAAAGGAAAACATACCAATAACACAACAAAATGATAATAAAACAGCTAGAATGCATGTGAAATCGGAGTCGAAAATACATAAATTTTAGTGTGATCAAACTCTCCCACACATAAACCTTTGCTTGTCCTCAAGCAAAACATTAAAAGGCTCATAAAAGAAAAATTGGTGTAAACGAGTGCTTCAGGTAAAAATTCTATGTTCAAGTCGGGATGCAGTGATAGGTACTAACTGAGTGAACTAAGGGTATCATGATGACACTAATCCGCGTATACGGACATAAACTTCATTCCTATATTAACCAACCCATATTATCCCACAATACCTAGGCCTGCCTCTTCATCTCTTTTGTGTCCTTTTCATTCAGGCGCAATCACATTAAGCCCGTTATCCGTACATGCTTCATAGTAGAGTGGCCTGTTAGTGATTATGATCAGAGCTTGGGGTTCTGGCACATAAACATGTGTAAACCCTTTTATTGGACCCAACTGTAGTTGTGGGGGATCGGATCGTAATCCGCCCTACCGAGTTCAGTGCCAGATACCTCTGAACCAACTAGCAGTGGGTACTGCTTTTCTTATTCTTTTTCTTTTTCTTTTTGTAGCAATTTTTTATAATTCTTTGGTTTAAATGAATTTGTGGGGGTCACCTATACCGGAGTTGCCTTTTTGCTTTCTTTTATTTTTTTATTTTTTTCTGGATCATTCACTTATTTGCATCGGTCCCCTACGTAGAGGATGCGTAGGCTGAAGTTGACTGTTGAGATAAACTACTAAGGACTTATACGGAAATGATGATTAAGGCCATGGTATATGGGGTTTCGGGAATGATTCCTATATTTACGAAGCTTATGGTGCTAAAACAGATACTGATGTTTCGCAAAGTTCTCCCAAGTCACTGCATCCTTACTCAAAACATGTCCTTAAAACCTGAAAACATTCGAAATAACACTATTTTCTTTTGCAAAAAATTTTGGTGGGGCTAAAGGTATGGGGAGGTAGGATTGTACTAAAGATCTACTATATTTGGTGACTCGTCAGATTCATGCATTATACTAAAAAGCAAAATAAACAACTAAAAGGAAATAACAATAAATAAACTATCTAAAAACAGTAAAGAAAAAGCGATAAAGGAAAAACGAGAAAAGCAAAATAAAGAAAAGACGATAGAGTCTCCTCCCACACTTAAATCGAACATTGTCCTCAATGTTTCGAAATAAGATAAGGAAGAGTTACCTGGCAACCTATTGCTGACCACTAGTGCCCTCCCCATCTTGAGGTGGACGAAGTGATCGGGTACGACGACGGTCTCTTTGATCCATCCTCGCCTGCAGGGCATCCTGAGCGGTCCTCACGTCTCGAAGGTGACCTAAAATGGTACCCTGAGTGTTTTCTACGAGAGCAATGTGTTGCTGGTGGTATTGTTGTTGACGGGCTTGCGTATTTGTAATCACTTGCAGGGACTGTAGAACAGTGTCGTAGGACCTGTCTGTCCTCCGCTGCGATTCTTGCGTGAAGTTCATATTATCCGTCATTTGTTGCTGGAGGGTAGAGAGTAGGTCGTCACGCCTTTGCTCTCTAGCCAGGTGGTCACGCCACATCTCCTCTGTAATATAGAAGCCAAGAGTGGTACTTGCAGAAGAAGAAGATGGTGCGGTGTGTGGTGGTGAAGGATGATGGGGGGACACATGTGGTACGGGAGATCTCTCTCTCCGATCATATTCATCATCGGTGTCATGTCCCGCCTCATCAGGAATGTTAGGAGGAAGCGGACCCAAAACAGGTGGAGCATCTAAATCGTAGGTCCAATTCCTCTCATCACGTATATCTGTACGTCTAGTGTAAGGTAGAATAATAGATGGGATGGCTACACCATGAACCATAAGTGTATAACCTCCTTCTCTCCTTGAGCGGCACAATTTCATGTCTCTCAGAAATTTTAAGTTAATTGTGCGAGGAGGTAAGGGGTCTAGGGTAGCCATCTCATTGTTCAGGTTAAGTGCCCGAGCAATAGACGTAATCAATCCACCAAACAAAATCGGTCCCGCCTTATTCAGAGTTAAAATCATATGGGCGAGCATGAACGGAACCGAATTAATTCGCCTATTTGTGAGGCTTCCTTGCAAATATAGAAGCTCTCTAGCGTTAACCTTATTTGGATTCTCCCGGCCAAAAATAGTGCATGCCAACAGATATTTAAAAACTCTGATGGCCGGGTTATGGATAGTTGAGGCAAGAACTCATTCAAAAGAGTTTAAGGAAGTGTTTGACAAATGCTCCCAGAAGGAAAATACCTCAACAAACCATTCGGAATCCAAAGCGGCCTCACAAATAGCACCTTCCCCATGAGGGATCCCTAACAAGCTGGCTAGTTCGTCGGTACTGAATTGGTATTCAACAGCAAACATTCTAAATTTGACAGTACCAACTGTGCTAGCAGTGTTAGGGTTGACAATATAGATTAAGGAACTCAGAAATTCAATTGTCAACCGCTCATAGGTTGGTTCTTTGATGGTAAATAAATTATGCAAACCTAAGTTATCTAATAAATGGAAAATGCTATGATAGATACCTAAAGCGTAGAGACAGTTTTCGTCTACATACCTTGTCGGGAGGATTTCCCGATTTTGCAACCGTTCAATAATTTTTCTTTGTGACTCCCCCGGTTTCCCTCCTCGAAGAATGAATCCGTTAAACTCCATTTGAATGCTCTTGAAGAAGATGAAGTGGTTGGTGAAAAGGCTGAATTTTTACAAAATCTGACGGATGAAATCGAAAATGGAAAGTGGATTAGTGATTTGTGTGGTATGGTGGTTAGGAAAGTATGAGCTTTTTGTGGGTTCAAGGACTTTTTTCCAAGGTGAAAAAATGGGTTTGGGAGGTTGTAAGTTGCAAAAATGGTGAAGAAAAGGGGTCTGCCCCGACCATTTACAGACGCTGTGGCGGGCGCCACAGGTCATATGGCGGGCGCCACAAGGCAAAATCTGGCTGGGCCAGATTTGGTCCTTTGGTTTGGGCTTCTCTTGTCTTTTGACTTTGAGGGGTCTGGATAACATTTGTCTTGTGATTCTCCTAGTTTCTTTGACTTGCATAATTTTATAAAAGTAAAGACGAAATTAAAAAATAAAACTGAAACAAAAACAAAAACAGAAATTAAATATAAATAAATAAATAACTGAAAAATTAAAATGCAAATAAAATAAATATAAAACATATATAGATAAAAATAGAAATACTAATGTATAGTAGTAGTTTATATATTATTCAAATGCGATAATATAAAATGAGTAATGCAAATACGAGAAATATATAAAAGAGAAATAAAATGAAACGAAATGGTGAGATCAGGTAGTAGGGGTGTCGTATAGACAATCGGCTTCAGTAGCATGGGTGAGATCAGACACTCCCATTTGTAAAGTTAGGTCAGCCACCTCCTGTCTAAGCCCTGCGATCTCTCTACGACACTCAGCAATCTGGGTGCATATGTCGGGTGTCTGCAATGAATGATTATTAGAGAAAACAGTGATTCTAGGAGATGGTGGTGTAGGCATGTATTCAGCAACGGGTGGAGATCTCGGTGCCTCGACGTTCTCTCCCTGGCCCTCTAGAGCATAACTCCAATTCGCTGGATCATGCACACTGGTCATCATAGGGTCTGGCAGTGTGAAATAATGGATAGCCTCACTGTCGACTAGCAATCGAAACTAACATGGGTGGAAAGAGGCTCTCCTCATCAATCCTCTGGTCAAACAGAAATCGATGTCCATGGTAGTGTATCCATAGTAGGTCCGAAGATGCAACAGCTTGCGAGACAGACCTAAAGCGACAACAATCTGTGTGATGATTCCACCAACATGGATGACTCCTTCGGTGGATCTGGAGATACCGCTGAGATTGTCTAATAAAAAGTTCCCACATGCTACTGGGCGAGACTGGGATGCACAAAATAATAGGAAGATCTCCTCTTCACTCAGTAGTGCCTCTGCATCTGGTCTTCCTAGGAAGGAATGTGCTAATATCATCTGAAAGTATCTGAAGGCGGGGTTATGTATGACATGAGCCAGCTGCATAGATGGATCCTGGCTTCCGCCACCTGATATATCACTCCAAAACTTCTCCACTTCCTTCCCCAGGAAATATCCCATAGGTGTGTCCGGGATAGCATCAGGAGTAGTCTGGAAACCCAATAAGTCGCCGAACTCTTTCTGGCTGAAGGAGTACTCAACCCCGAAAAGCCTGAAAGCAGCATACCCATCTGGTCCAGAGTATGGGTCATAGTCGAATGAACTCAGGAACTCCAAAGTCAGGTTCCTATATGTGTTACTCAAATCATCAGCAAACTCGTCCCAGTGAAGCTGGTGGCTAAGGAATCGGATACTAGGCTCGATACCCAGTTGTCGCATTACGCGAAAAACCGGCGGGAAAACGAAACAACAGAGCCGCCACCGTGCGTTATTTGTCCCAAAGGAGGGAAAGAAAACGCTCGAATTAAACCTGGAAAAGACATGGTCTCGCGACCAGAGAGAGATGGGATCGGGAGTCGGTTATGCGAAGGGAAGGTATTAGCACCCCTACGCATCCGTCGTACTCGACGGGATCCACGCACAAAAGGAAGGATAAGGGTTGCTAAAAATTGCTCAAACATCACACACTGGCTGAAAAGAGACACAGGAAAACAAGAGAAACTAACTCCGCAGGATATCGCATCCTGGGCCTACGTAGTCTGTCAGGTACAGACATCAGAGTCGACGTAGTTCGGGACAGGGGGAAACGTGCTCGCTAGGATGTCGCATCCTATGCATACGTATCTTCTCTGACTGGAGAAGAATCAGAGCACTCGCAGCTCGGCGAACGCACGCCAAACAAAACACAAACAGGAAACCGACTGCCAATCGTTGGACTTATGTCAAACTCCAACACAAACAGGCAAACCTGGAAACCGAATGCCAATCGCTGGACTTACATCAGACTCCGAACCAACTAACACACACAGGAAACCAACTGTCAATCGCTGGACTTATGTCAGACTCCAAACAAAGAAGCAAACACAGGAAACCGACTGCCAATCGCTGGACTTACGTCAGACTCCAACACAACACAAAGAGTTGAAAAAGAAAAAGGGCGCCCGGAGAGATCTGCTCATCTCCTGCCTACGTACCTCATCTGGTACGAGGATCAGGGCGACGTAGTTCCCCTACCAGGGAAAAAGGACTAGCCTAACCAGATACAAAGGGAGACACAAACTACTAGGGAGACTACGACTCGAGCCTAGAAGTTGTCATACATACCATCCCTAAGTTAAGGTTGCTATCTAACTTGCACAGGGAGCAAGCTATCCTAAACAACACAGGCAAAGCAATCATACACACAAGTAGCACACACTATATACAAACAAAGTGGGCTCACACAAGGTTAGGTTGTGAAACACAAGCCAACTGGAATCGGGTGTAATTAGCTCTTAACCCTAACATTGAGAGTTAGGGTGAAGCAGATGAAATGGGAAGTGAGGGTAAGACCCCACAGCTCTTATCCCTGGCCTGGGAGAGCTTCAGGCAAATGATAGTGTGGGAGTTCTGAAAGTTGGAACTCTTCTCCACATATGACTGACTCAACAAAGATCTTGGGTTAATATCCACAATGCATCAACACAAGGTGTGTGAGCAAAGTGGATGACACACTGAATAGCAGGAGATGGATTTCACATCTCTTTTATCTGCCAATCGCCTTATCAAAGGTCTTTTCCTGCTTGGCACAAAAGTAAACAAACACAAGCATTGCCTCTTAAGGAGGGCTTCAGACAGGTGCCTGCCCAAGTAACAGGACAGGTCTTCCAGACTACATGAAGTCAGAGAGTTATACCTCTAATGGTTAAGCAACCAAGCAAAAGCAAAAGCAAGTTCAAAAGAACTTAAGCAACTTATGTACCTGAAAACAATCTAACTCAATCAGTATACAAGTCAAAAAGTCAAACAGACAACCAATAGTCAACAGTCAATAGTGCACAGTCAAACAAACAAGCAAGCAATGCAACAAGGTGCAAGCCACAAGCTCAACTCAAATGAGCTAAAATCCACCTACAAAACAACTCAAGGTTAACCAATATAAACCAATTTATCAACTCAAGCAAGTGAATCAATCCCATTATGGCCATGTGTTTCTTAACCTGAAATCAAAGCTCAAACATGAGAGGCAAACCACTAGGTCAAGGCCTAGGGTCAAAGGGGGATAAAAAATCCAAAACAGAACATGAAATTCAACAAGAATCAACCTCATTCAATTAAGAACACCATCCAAAAGGTCTCATATCAATATCATGCACCAAATTCATTTCATAAACCAATCATGGCAAGGTATGCAAATTGAAAGCACATTGAGGCAACAGAATGAACAAATGCACATTAATTAAAAAATGATTCAATTAATCTCAACAAACTTCATGGCTAAACAGAACATACAACATGATCAACACACCAAAAATCAAGGCAATTGGGCAACATTAGGCATGGTAATCAAATTGTATAAGGCAAAGCAATCAAAACAAGCTCATGTGAGACACCATATGGCACACCAACTTATGACAAGCCTAAAACCGAAATGGACCAAGGTAAAAACCTCAAACCAAAGCCAAAACAAACTTTAAAATGTCTAGAAACAATGTGCAAAATTTCACATTCATAGGATAAAGCACAAGCATTTCACATACCAATGAAATTCAAGACCATTCAAAAGTGCACAAATGACCATCCAGAATGAAAAATCTTAAACAAATCAGAAATGAATCCAAACATTCCAAGAAAATTCATGATGTATCACAACATCCATTAGAAGAATCACACAAAACATCACATCAATTGGGATTCATTTGGCATGGCAAACAAATTAATCAAATTGGACAAGCAAAGGTGTGACACACATTGTCACACCTACATTTACATGATCATAAATCAGAAACCACAAATGATAAAAATGCAAACTCAACACCAAAATGTCCAGCCAGGAGAATAGTTTAAGCATGTCAAATTTCATAGGCATTGGATAAACAACCATCATTTCACAAATGGAAAAGCAAGGCAAGGTACACATAGCATACATGTTCACAAACCCTAAGGCAAAATATTTTCCAGCCGTGCCCAAATTGGGGAAAAATAATAAAAAAAAACTAGAAACAAAATGCGATCTAATGCAAAAATTCCCATCATTTTTGGAGCATCTATCAATTAGATATAGATTTTGAAAGTGAAAGAAAAAAATAAAAAGAAGCATATGAAGTATGTATGAACATGTGGAGGGAAATGAGATAAAATGAAATGCCATTTGAATAAATGTCCTGGCCAGGAATCGAAGTAAGGCCGATTTCAAATGATGGCGCCCTAGTAGTGAAACTCAGCGTTTCACTTAATGCGCTGGCATGGTCAAAGGTGATGTGTCACAGTCAAAAGCGCGTTAACCAATCAAAAAGCCAGGCAGATGCATACGTGTGCCAATACATGAGCAGTATTCCATAAACACATGCAAAATTTCAGAAACACGCTCCAATGGATCAAAACGCATTCTGGAAACGAAACCCTATCATCTTCATACGAGTTCATCATGCTCAAGAACAATTTTCTCAGAAATGGCAATTAAACACATCAACGGATAGATCTTTCAACATACAACAAAAATCCAGGAATGGCTAAGGCTCATTCAACATATATCAAGCAAATCGAGCAAATGAAGAATCACACATCAAACTTTAAATCACTATAACTAATTCAATTCTCCATGGAATTTTGTGATTCGAAGCTCAGTTTAATTAGCATTCAAAGATCTATAAAATCATCATAATCATTTTAGGGATTGAAAGATTCGATTTCTGACCTTGATGAAGATGCATAACTGGAATTGATGATTTTAGGCCTTGTAATGCTCGAACAGATCCTCTTCAGTGCTTGTATGGATGAATGGATGAAGGCTTGAGGCTTAGATGTGCACGATTCTTCCAGAAATTGCAACTGCCATGGATGAACTTCAAGCTCTAAACAGCTTCCAACTGCACGATTTCTACTGGATCTTGCTTCAAAAATGCTCAAGTATGCTTCCAGGTGAAGAATGGATCGAGAAATATGCAATGTGTTTGCAGAATTTCAAAGAAAGTTGAGAGAGAAAATTTGAAGAGTTTTTTCTAGATCTGAAAATTCTGAATGCTAATGCTGAAATCTGTTAGGGTTTGTACTTTATACTCCCTCCTAATCATGTCCTTAATCAGGTTTAGGCAAATGGCAAATGGATTAGCAAAATATGAGAGTGTAAGTGCAAATTGGATAATGCACCCCTATGCATGAAATGAATGGAACAGTGCACGTTTTTATGATTCAATTTCACTTAAAACCTCATTTTGGAGCTATTGGCAATGATAGAAAGTTCCAACAATTGGCTAATTTTAAACTTTGAAAATTACTTCCAAAAATCAAATGAAATATCAAATAATTATATGATGAGAATGCATGGCATGTGATGCATGATTTGGATAGTATATGTCAAGACATGAATGTACAAAAAAGAACCAGTCCATTTGGCCTTTTGGTTAAGAAGTTATGCATGTTTGAAGTTCCATGTTCACTTGGTAATGATTGATCCATATCTCTTCAACCATACATGAAAAATTCATGATCTTTGACTTTTTGAAAATGGGAGAGCAATATCTTCAACTTTCATGTTGGACAAAATTTCATTTGAAGCTTTCCTGATGATGTAATCTTGAGGAGAAAACCTTTCCATTTTTGGCAATTCCAAATTACAGGTCACTTATTATTTTTGGAAAGTTTTGATCTAACCTCAAATTCTTCAATGTTGATGTTAGAAATGAGACTTGTATGGACATGAATTAAGCCTCTCTAACCATCTCCTACCTTCAAATCCATGGTTGAATTGACAGTTGACTTTGGTTGACTTTCTAGGGTTTCAGATGAATTGTTCACTGACTGATGATCCTTGAGCATCCAATGCTTGACCAAATCTCTTCAAAATGATCCCTAGGTCACATGAACTCATTGAACCAACCCTAGGGCTTTGCTTCCATAGAAAATGCACTTGCTTGCTTGCACAACTGAATCTCCTGACCAGTCTTGACTGATGACTTGATGGACTATGCAATGTACAATGCAATGTTAATGACCTAAACATGCATATGTATATACAAAATGGGAGGTGCAAATTTGAGGTGCTACAGCTGCCCCTATTCAATCAACTGGGAACCTGAATGGATGAGAGCAACGACTGTCAGACTTTCAGGGTAAACAGGGATTGAATACCAAGAACCGTAGAAATTTGCACACTGCGGGGGATGACCTATGATATTTGCACTCCGCAGGGGAATAATACAAAGAAAATCCAAGTAACCAGACAAGGCGTTTACCGACGACTCCTGGGGATCTTGATTTTTATCAAAAGAAAGGTACAACCAACTGTCAACGGACGAAAGGGAAAAACTCAACGTTTATCGACCCCAACGGAGAGGTGGCCAGACATTAACGAATGACTGGGAAAGACTCGACCAGACGCCAAAGGACGAAAGGGAGAAGCTCGACGTTTATCGACACCAACGGAGAAGGAGTCAAGACATCAACGGATGACCTGGGAAAGCAATACATCTAAATGTCAACGGACAACTAGGAAAAACTCGACATTTATTGACATCAACAGATGAATGGGAAAGACTCGACCAAACGTCAACGGACGAACGGGAGAAGCTCGACGTTTATCGACACCAACGGAGAAAGGTGAACCTACTGGGGAAAAGCTAATCACAACCAAACGTCAATGGACGATTGGGAAAAACTCAACGTTTATCGAAACCAACGGAGAGGTGAACAGACATCAACGGATGACCTGGGGAAATACAACTAGATGTCAACGGACAACTAGGAAAAACTCGACGTTTATCGACACCAACGGGGAGGTGACCAGACATCAACGGATGACCTAGGGAAATACAACTAGATGTCAACGGACAACTAGGAAAAACTCGACGTTTATCGAAACCAACGGAGAGGTAATCCGACATCGACGGATGAATGGGAGAAAGGTTCAACCAAACGTCAACGGGCGAATGGGAAAAACTCGACGTTTATCGACACCAACGGAGAGGTGACTCCTGGGGGAAGAATATATGTTACGAACATCGGACGATGATGCTTACCGACATTAATAAAGGGACGACCAGACATTTACCAATGACTGAGGTGAGACACGATGTTTACCGACACCGAAAGAATGGTGTTTACCGATACCAAAGAAAGGACACACGCGGGTGCTGACATGACACTAATTGGTATCACGGGTACGACATCTACATATGTCAGGGCAAGGCTAAACACTTGTTGGGGGATCTCACTGGGGAGAATCAAGCTTTCCTTCCACGGATGGGTGAGGAAATAAACCTCTCTGGGGAGTTATCAATCCTGAATGTTGTCAGGAGCAACTGTATCAAACGTGCCGTACAGATGTTGAACAGCGATCCGCCTCTGTCGGGGATATGGTCTGATTGGGTTTCACATGAATGCATATGTTTGAATTTTTCTATGGCGTAATTCTCCATAATGAATGGAAATGCTACGCGATTTGAGGATGCAATGACTACTACATGCCAAATGCAAAATGATGAACTCTGGCTGGGGAGCCAAAACTGATCAAATACTCCAACTCTGTGGGGAGACTCTGTCTGAGGAATTCTCTGCGGGGAGAGCACCGACTTCTCACTCATACTGGAGAATAGCACCACTGCTGGGGGCAAGGATCCCAATCCACTCGGGGACTCCTCTTGGGAAACAACCAAAGCGACTTCACTGGGGAAAGACCATCCCATCCACAAGTAAGATAAACTCTGCTGGAGATACTTCACCGAACCTGATCCACTCGGGGAACTTGCTGGGGAAAACCATCAACAAAAACCTCTGCTCGGGAGATCTGCTAGGGAAAACTTCACAACCCTGACGGGGACAGGCATTCACCACTCTGCTGAGGAAAAGCATAACTCTGGTGGGGAAAGTAATATATCAGACCATACTGGAGATAGCCATCCACAACCCTGCTGGGGATAAGCGCTCACGACCCCGCTGGGGATAACAGTACTTCAAACCAGACTGCTGGGGAATAGAACTACTCCACTAATACCTCCGTTGGGGATACAACGTCCCTCCATCTCAGTGGGGATAATCCATCTTCAAACTCAGCTGGGAACTCAACTGGGGAAATTCTGATCATGATCTTGACATATGCTGGGGAAGACAAGTCTCGATCTTGCTTCATTTGTTGGGGAACATCCCCATCCTCTCATACTGCTGAGGAATCAACTGTGGCTTATCTGCTTTAGCCAAGAAATCAAAAGGTAACATCCTGCAAAACAGCACGACATACATGCCCCAAGGGTTGCATGGACAAGATACGCTCAAGTGTCCTCAACATTCAAAATGATTTTCAAATGTTTTATCTTCCTGCACATATTGTTTAGCCTTCATGTCTTTATATGCAATGTTTATCAAAAATTTGGACGTTTTTGCAAACAAAATAGTAAAAATAAAAACAAGAGAGCAATTTATCTGAATAACGACTTTTATTGATTGAAAATGGGCCTGAAAAGGCGAATACATCGGGAAGCAATTCCTAGAAAGAGGTAATTGCGCACAAAAGGAAAAAATCTATCCTAATGGCAATGTGAACACGACATCCACTATTTCCCAATTTTGTTATAACTCACAGATCATCAGTTTCCTCCCAAGTTCCTTGCTTTCTGAGAAGAATGACTGGACCGATCACATCTTTTGATATGTCAGACGACGAAGCGCGATGAAGTACAGATAAACTCAGACTGTAGTCTTCGCTTTAATCCCTCTTTTGCCTGGATCGCCCCTTTCGGGTTTTCGACTTACCGGGTGTACAAATTCTTTTCATTTTTTTATCCCTAACTTTTGCCCGAACCTTTTCTTTCTGTTTTTTGGTTCGCCGGGATGCCCTTTTTTGCCTGGACTCTTTTATTCTTTTTGTCCAGCGGGTCAATTTATGCGAAGTATTTTTTGACTACATCTGAGTTAACAGGGGACGGAAAATCTTCACCATCCATAGTTGTAAGCATCAAGGCTCCACCGGAGAAAACCTTCTTCACAACGTATGGACCTTCGTAATTAGGAGTCCACTTGCCCCTGTTATCTATACCGGGAGGAAGGATCCTCTTCAAAACCAGCTCACCAGTTTGATAGCTTCGAGGACGCACTTTCTGATCAAAGGCTCTCTTCATCCTTCTCTGATACAACTGCCCATGGCAAACAGCTGCTAGCCGTCTCTCTTCGATAAGGCTTAACTCGTTAAACCTTGTTCGAATCCACTCGGCTTCGTCAAGCTTGACATCCAACAAGACTCTCAAAGAAGGAATCTCCACTTCAACAGGTAGGACTGCCTCCATACCATACACAAGGGAGTACGGGGTTGCCCCGGTCGACGTACGTACCGAAGTATGGTATCCATGCAAAGCGAAAGGCAGCATCTCATGCCAATCTTTGTACGTCACGGCCATCTTCTGCACAATCTTCTTAATATTCTTGTTTGCCGCCTCTACAGCACCATTCATCTTCGGTCTGTAAGGAGAAGAATTGTGATGTTCAATTTTGAAATCTCTGCAAAACTCTTTCATCATCTTGTTATTGAGATTCGAACCATTGTCAGTGATGATTCTCTCAGGAACCCCATAACGACAGATGATTTCTTTCTTGATGAACCGGGCAACCACTTGTTTGGTAACGTTAGCATAGGAAGCTGCTTCCACCCATTTGGTGAAGTAATCAATCGCCACCAAGATGAAGCGATGTCCATTCGAAGCAGTAGGCTCAATCTTCCCAATCATATCAATGCCCCACATGGCAAACGGCCAAGGCGAATTCATGACATTCAGAGGGCTTGGTGGTACATGTACCTTATCAGCATAAATTTGACACTTATGGCACTTCCGAGCATATTTGAAACAATCGGATTCCATGGCCATCCAGTAATAACCGGCTCTCAACAACTTCTTAGACATTGCATGACCGCCAGCATGGGTACCAAAAGATCCTTCATGCACTTCTTGCATCAACATGTCCGCTTCGTGTCTATCCACGCATCTGAGCAGAACCATGTCAAAGTTTCTCTTGTACAGCACATCATCCTGATTCAAATAGAAGCTTCCAGCTAGCCTTCTCAGGGTTTTCTTGTCATTCTTTGACGCACCTTCAGGATACTCCTGGCTCTTGAGGAAGTTCTTGATATCATAGTACCACGGCTTCTCATCAACAACAGACTCGGCTGCAAACACATACGCAGGCCTCTCGAGTCGATTCACCGCAACATGTGGCACATGATTCCACCAATGAACTTTGATCATCGAAGACAAAGTAGCCAAGGCATCAGCCATCTGATTCTCATCCCGGGGGACATGATACAACTTCACCTTCTTGAAGAATGTCAGTATCCTTCTGGTGTAATCTCTATAAGGAATCAAATGTGGCTGATTAGTATTCCAATCTCCATTGACTTGATTGATCACTAGAGAGGAATCTCCATAAATGTCCAGAGTTTTGATTCTCAAATCAATGGCTTCTTCTATTCCCATGATACAAGCCTCATACTCAGCCTCATTGTTGGTTACATCAAAAGTCAATCTGGCAGAAAAAGGTATATGAGCACCTTTAGGATTGATAAGCACTGCACCAACA
Organism: Lathyrus oleraceus; assembly: GCF_024323335.1. Taxonomy (NCBI): domain Eukaryota; kingdom Viridiplantae; phylum Streptophyta; class Magnoliopsida; order Fabales; family Fabaceae; genus Lathyrus; species Lathyrus oleraceus. The sequence continues at coordinate 492,942,701 of NC_066583.1, forward strand.
CCATTACCATTCACATTCACAGCCCCATCAAACATCAATGTCCACTTGTCATCAGGATCCGGTCCTTCCTCGACAAGAGGCTCTTCACAATCTTTCATTTTAAGATACATGATGTCTTCATCAGGGAATTCAAACATCATCGGCTGATAGTCATCAATTGGTTGCTCGGCAAGGTAGTCTGATAGAATACTACCTTTGATGGCCTTCTGCGACATGTATTGGATATCATATTCTGTTAAGATCATCTGCCAATGGGCAACACGTCCGGTGAGAGTCGGCTTCTCAAAGATGTACTTTACTGGATCCATCTTAGAAATCAATAAAGTGGTATGGTTCAACATATACTGCCTCAGTCGGCGAGCAGCCCAGGCCAAAGCACAGCAAGTTTTCTCGAGCTGTGAATATTTGATTTCACAGTCGGTAAACTTTTTGCTAAGGTAGTATATGGCATGCTCTTTTCGACCAGACTCGTCATGATGTCCCAATACACACCCCATTGAGTTCTCAGTCACTGACAGGTACATTATCAGCGGTCTCCCAGGAACTTGAGGTATAAGGATTGGAGGTTTCTGTAAATACTCTTTTATCTTGTCAAAAGCTTTCTGACAGTCATCATTCCACCTGATTGCTTGATTCTTTCTTAGCAATTTGAATATCAGTTCACACGTGGCAGTTAGGTGAGATACAAACCGTGCAATGTAGTTCAATCACCCTAAAAACCCACGAACCTGCTTTTCAGTTTTCGGTTCAGGCATTTCTTGAATAGCTTTGACTTTTGCTGGATCAACCTCAATCCCTTTCTCACTGACAATGAAGCCCAACAGCTTCCCAGATCTCACACCAAACGTACACTTGTTCGGGTTCAGCCTCAGTTTGAACTTTCTCAGCCGGTCAAACAACTTCTGCAAATTAACCAGGTGCTCCTCTTCTGTCTGCGACTTCGCAATCATATCATCCACATACACTTCAATCTCTTTGTGCATCATGTCATGAAAGAGAGTCGTCATAGCCCTCTGATAGGTAGCACCGATATTCTTCATCCCAAATGGCATCACCTTATAGCAAAACGTGCCCCAAGGTGTAATGAATGTCGTCTTTTCCATGTCCTCTGGCGCCATCTTAATCTGATTATACCCAGAAAAACCGTCCATGAAAGAGAAAACCGAGGATTGAGCCGTATTATCAACGAATACATCAATGTGAGGTAATGGGAAATCATCTTTCGGACTCGCTCTATTCAAATCCCGGTAATCGACACACATTCTGACTTTGCCATCCTTCTTCGGCACGGGAACTATGTTGGCCACCCACGGGGGATAAGTAGTTACTGACAAGAAACCCGCATCAAACTGCTTCTGAACCTCTTCCTTGATCTTAACAGCCATATCAGGACTCGTTCTGTGAAGCTTCTGCTTGACTGAAGGACACTCTTCTCTGAGAGGTAGTCTATGCACCACAATATCAGTATCCAACCCCGGCATATCCTGATACGACCAGGCGAATATCTCCACATACTCTCTCAACATCTCAATCAACCTGCTCTTGACATCTGTCTTCAAAGCAGCCCCGATCTTAATATCTCTTCTGGTGTCCTCAGTACCAAGATTAATAATCTCCAACTCCTCCTGATGAGGTTGGATGACCCTTTCCTCCTGCTTCAACAATCTGACCAATTCTTTAGGGAGTTCACAATCTTCCTCACTCTCCTCTTTAGCTTGGTAGATGGGATTATTGAAATCATACTGAGTCATAACAGAACTGTTCATAGTGGATTCCGTGATATCACTTCTGCATGTTTAATGCTTTATTTTAGAAAAAGAGTTCAAGAAAGTCACAAAAACAAAAACATTGCCATTTTTATTTTTGAAAAAAATGAAAACAAAAATAGAAAGACAGGGATCACAAAATTGTTTGCAAAACGTCCTTTATTAATGATATCATTGAAAACATGATGAGGCCCTACAATGAACCACTACGCCTTGGGCAGAACGTAGGGTTTTGTGCAAAATGAAAAACAAAAGAAAATTACTCTGTTTGAAGAGTAACTTGGACCACATCTTCTGCTGTCCAGTTGTTGATCGACTCCCCTGGTGCACACGGGCGAACCCAGTTGTTCAGATCACAATCACTGTCACCATTTTCAGCACCGGTTGCAAAGACATCACCGTGGTTCATCAGCCCAGCGCTGGTAAAGGTACTCGGACCTGTCTGCACACCCTGCTCCGCCTGCAGAGGTTGATAACCAATTCCAAATTTGTCTTCTTTGATAGGCAAATCCACCATCTTGCCCCATCCCTCAGCTTTACCAGAGTCGACAACCTCCTTGGCCTGCTTGTACGATGCAATTGAGGCACTTGGCTTCTTCTGCTCAGCAAAAGCCACCCTCTCAAGAGCAACACTCTCAAACGTCTGGCATAAAGTTTCATGGATCTCTCCATCCACCTCTACATATTTGAAAGAGGATAGGTGACTTACCAGAATATCTTCCTCACCGCACACGGTTACAATCTGACCGTTCCAGACATATTTCAACTTCTGATGGAGAGTTGATGAAACTGACCCAGCTGCATGAATCCATGGACGCCCTAACAAACAACTGTATGTTGGCTGGATGTCCATCACATAGAAGACAATGTCGAAAACCTCCGGACCGATCTTCACTAGCAAGGTGACTTCCCCAAAAACAGACCGTTTGGATCCGTCAAATGCACGCACAATCAGGTCACTTGGAGTGAGGATAACTCTTTCCACATCAATCTTGCCCAAAGTCTTCTTAGGCAGCACATTCAGCGAAAAACCGGTGTCTACCAGCACATGAGACAACACTGCACCCTTGCACTCCATGGTAATATGCAAGGCCTTGTTATGGTTACGTCCCTCAGGCGTCAAGTCCAAGTCATTGAACCCCAAACCATGCCTGGTACTCACATTGGCAATCACACCCTCCAGTTTGTTGACAGAAATCTCTTGAGGTACGTAAGCCAGATTCAGCATCTTCTACAGGGCGTTACGATGAGCCTCAGAGCACAGAAGCAACGAGAGAATAGAAATTTTGGACGGAGTCTGATTCAGCTGATCTACAATCTTGTAGTCACTCTTCTTGATTATTTTCATGAACTCCTCCACGTCCTTCTCGAATGAACCCTTAGGCACCTCCTTCTGAGCCGGTTCTTCATCAACCACAGCCTGTTTGCCTTTAGCCTTGGCAAGAGCCTCGGCATTGTTGTCTCTTAATGGTTGCGGAGCAAACAGAGGTCCACTTCTGGTAAAACCTCCTGGTCCACCAACATTGTCCACAACTGGACTTGCAATCACAGGAGTTCTTACCGGCACACCAATTGTCACAGGCGCTTGATTCACCGGCCTAACCTGATTCTCAGCCCTTCGGTTACTGCGGTAGGCGTTGTCATATCTCCATGGTACAACCCTACTATCAACAGCCCTTCTGCCCGGAGCAGCAATTGTAGTTGGAGCACTGACAATTACAGGAGCAGAAATGGTAACAGGAGTACCACTAGTTGTAGGCGCATTAACAACCCTCTGACCACGTCCTTCTGACGGTTTGAAGTAGATAGTGACGGTTGACACCATCCCATGATCCTTAACAGCCCGACTGAATTGCAAATAACCCTCATCCATCAAACCCTGGATACCAGCCCTCAACTGACCACAACCGTTCTCAGATTCAGCACAATCAACACAATCCTCACAACAGCCCGGGAATACACTTCCACTCAAAAGACGGTCCTTCACAACCATTAAAGATGTCTGAACATCATCCACATTGACCACTAGATCTTCAGCTTCTTCCCCATTCAATATTGTTCACTCTGTGTGCACCATGCGGAGGCATAGGGTTGTTTACAACATTCGGCACAGGAGCAAAATTGATAGTTTTAACGTCAATTAGGTCCTGGACTTTATGATGAAAAGCCCTGCAATTCTCAACGTGGTGTCCCGGTGCACCAGAATGGAAATCACAACGCACGTTAGCATCATACCCAGGTGGTATCTTTGTCAACGGTGCCATGGTCCTCAACTCCATGAATCCCAATCTGAGAAACTCAGGTAGCAACTCAGCATAGGTCATCGGCAACGGATCAAAACATCGATCAGGCATCCTCTGCCTTGGCTGATACGGACGTTGCTGTTGTTGTTGTTGCTGCGGTTGTTGAACTCTCTGTTGTTGCTGAGGTTGACGAGGTTGAGGCGCCGGAATGGTTACAGCAGCAACCTGGCGATACTGATTTCTGTTTGTACTCCTTCGGTGTTGCACCGCATTGGTTTCACCCTCTCTCCTGCGAGGTGCCCCAGCAAATGGTTTCTTCGACGATGAAGACCTAACATCTTGAATTTTTCCGGCTTTGATCAGGCTTTCAGTCCTCTCACCACAGATCACGACATCTGAGAAACTACTGAATGGGAAACTCCCCATCCGGTCCATGAACACACCCTGCAGTGTCCCAATAAACATATCAGTTAACCCCCTCTCCAGCATAGGGGGTTGTACTCTTGCAGCCAACTCACGCCACCTCTGGGCGTACTCCTTGAAGCTCTCTCCAGATTTCTGACAAAGACTCTGTAACTGAGTCCGGCTCGGCGCCATGTCCATGTTGTGTTTATACTGCCTCAAGAAGGCTTCACCCAGATCTCTCCAGCATCAGATAGAATCTCTCTTAAGCTCCATGTACCAATCCAAGGAAGCCCGAGATAAACTATCCTGGAAAAAATACATCCACATTTTCTCATCATCTGTATAAGCAGAGATTTTTCTGTAGTATGCCTGCACGTGGGTGCGAGGACAAGAAGTACCGTTGTATTTATCGAACGAGGGTGCTTTGAATTTGTAGGGAATCCTCAACCCTTCCACCAGACCCATGTTGGTCACATAAAACCCAAGGGAGTTCTGACATTCCATAGCCCTAATTTTCTCAGCAAGGGCATCAACTTTACGGTCCCTTTCTTCAACTCTCACTACATCATCGTCTTAATTGAGCAGACTGGACATGTCCTCTTGTCTGTCAACAAGCGGAGCAGGATGACGAATCGGAGCCCGGGTAGCTCTGGCATTAACAGTCTCTGCAGCAAGAGGCTGTCCGTTGATTCTGATACCCCTTAATTCATCCCCAGCAGAGTCGCCAGCTGTCACATTACGCGAAAAACCGGCGGGAAAACGAAACAACAGAGCCGCCACCGTGCGTTATTTGTCCCAAAGGAGGAAAAGGAAACGCTCGAAGTAAACCTGGAAAAGACATGGTCTCGCGACCAGAGAGAGATGGGATCGGGAGTCGGTTATGCGAAGGGAAGGTATTAGCACCCCTACGCATCCGTCGTACTCGACGGGATCCACGCACAAAAGGAAGGATAAGGGTTGCTAAAAATTGCTCAAACATCACACACTGGCTGAAAAGAGACACAGGAAAACAAGAGAAACTAACTCGACATGATATCGCATCCTGGGCCTACGTAGTCTGTCAGGCACAGACATCAGAGTCGACGTAGTTCGGGACAAGGGGGAAACGTGCTTGCTAGGATGTCGCATCCTATGCATACGTATCTTCTCTAACTGGAGAAGAATCAGAGCACTTGTAGCTCGGCTAACGCACGCCAAACAAAACACAAATAGGAAACCGACTGCCAATCGCTGGACTTACGTCAGACTCCAACACAAATAGGCAAACCTGGAAACCGAATGCCAATCGCTGGACTTACATCAGACTCCGAACCAACTAACACACACAGGAAACCAACTGCCAATCGCTGGACTTATGTCAGACTCCAAACAAAGAAGCAAACACAGGAAACCGACTGCCAATCGCTGGACTTACGTCAGACTCCAACACAACACAAAGAGTTGAAAAAGAAAAAGGGCGCCCGGAGAGATCTGCTCATCTCCTGCCTACGTACCTCATCTGGTATGAGGATCAGGGCGACGTAGTTCCCCTACGCAGGGAAAAAGGACTAGCCTAACCAGATACAAAGGGAGACACAAACTACTAGGGAGACTACGACTCGAGCCTAGAAGTTGTCATGCATACCATCCCTAAGTTAAGGTTGCTATCTAACTTGCACAGGGAGCAAGCTATCCTAAACAGCACAGGCAAAGCAATCATACACACAAGTAGCACACACTATATACAAACAAAGTGGGCTCACACAAGGTTAGGCTGTGAAACACAAGCCAACTGGAATCGGGTGTAATTAGCTCTTAACCCTAACATTGAGAGTTAGGGTGAAGCAGATGAAATGGGAAGTGAGGGACCCCACAACTCTTATCCCTGGCCTGGGAGAGCTTCAGACAAATGATAGTGTGGGAGTTCAGAAAGTTGGAACTCTTCTCCACATATGACTGACTCAACAAAGATCTTGGGTTAATATCCACAATGCATCAACACAAGGTGTGTGAGCAAAGTGGATGACACACTGAATAGCAGGAGATGGATTGCACATCTCTTTTATCTGCCAATTGCCTTATCAAAGGTCTTTTCCTGCTTGGCACAAAAGTAAACAAACACAAGCATTGCCTCTTAAGGAGGGCTTCAGACAGGTGCCTGCCCAAGTAACAGGACAGGTCTTCCAGACTACATGAAGTCAGAGAGTTATACCTCTAAGGGTTAAGCAACCAAGCAAAAGCAAAAGCAAGTTCAAAAGAACTTAAGCAACTTATGTACCTGAAAACAATCTAACTCAATCAGTACACAAGTCAAAAAGTCAAACAGACAACCAATAATCAACAGTCAATAGTGCACAGTCAAACAAACAAGCAAGCAATGCAACAAGGTGCAAGCCACAAGCTCAACTCAAATGAGCTAAAACCCACCTACAAAACAACTCAAGGTTAACCAATATAAACCAATTGATCAACTCAAGCAAGTGAATCAATCCCATTATGGCCATGTGCTTCTTAACCTGAAATCAAAGCTCAAACATGAGAGGCAACCCACTAGGTCAAGGCCTAGGGTCAAAGAGGGAGAAAAAATCCAAAATAGAACATGAAATTCAACATGAATCAACCTCATTCAATTAAGAACACCATCCAAAAGTTCTCATATCAATATCATGCACCAAATTCATTTCATAAACCAATCATGGCAAGGTATGCAAATTGAAAGCACATTGAGGCAACAGAATGAACAAATACACATTAATTCAAAAATGATTCAATTAATCTCAACAAAATTCATGGCTAAACAGAACATACAACATGATCAACACACCAAAAATCAAGGCAATTGGGTAACATTAGGCATGGTAATCAAATTGTATAAGGCAAAGCAATCAAAACAAGCTCATGTGAGACACCAAATGGCACACCAAATTATCACAAGCCTAAAACAGAAATGGACCAAGGTAAAAACCTCAAACCAAAGCCAAAAAAAACTTTAACATGTCTAGAAACAATGTGAAAAATTTCACATTCATAGGATAAAGCACAAGCATTTCACATACCAATGAAATTCAAGACCATTCAAAAGTGCACAAATGACCATCCAGAATGAAAAATCTTAAACAAATCAGAAATGAATCCAAACATTCCAAGAAAATTCATGATGTATCACAACATCCATTAGAAGAATCACACAAAACATCACATCAATTGGGATTCATTTGGCATGGCAAACAAATTAATCAAATTGGACAAGCAAAGGTGTGACACACATTGTCACACCTACATTCACATGATCATAAATCAGAAACCAAAAATGATAAAAATGCAAACTCAACACCAAAATGTCCATCCAAGAGTCTAGTTTAAGCATGTGAAATTTCATAGGCATTGGATAAACAACCATCATTTCACAAATGGAAAAGCAAGGCAAGGTACACATAGCATACATGTTCACAAACCCTAAGGCAAAATATTTTCCAGCCGTGCACAAATTGGGGAAAAATAATAAAAAAAAACTAGAAACAAAATGTGATCTAATGCAAAAATTCCCATCATTTTTCGAGCATCTATCAATTAGATATAGATTTTGAAAGTGAAAGAAAAAAAATAAAAAGAAGCATATGAAGTATGTATGAAAATGTGGAGGGAAATGAGATAAAATGAAATGCCATTTGAATAAATGTCCTGGCCAGGAATCGAAGTAAGGCCGATTTCAAATGATGGCGCGCTAGTAGTGAAACTCAGCGTTTCACTTAATGCGGTGGCCTGGTCAAAGGTGATGTGTCACAGTCAAAAGCGCGCTAACCAATCAAAAAGCCAGGCAGATGCATACGTGTGCCAATACATGAGCAGTATTCCATAAAAACATGCAAAATTTCAGAAACACGCTCCAATGGATCAAAACACATTCTGGAAACGAAACCCTATCATCTTCATACGAGTTCATCATGCTCAAGAACAATTTTCTCAGAAATGGCAATTAAACACATCAACGGATAGATCTTTCAACATACAACAAAAATCCAGGCATGGCTAAGGCTCATTCAACATATATCAAGCAAATCGAGCAAATGAAGAATCACACATCAAACTTTAAATCACTATAACTAATTCAATTCTCCATGGAATTTTGTGATTCGAAGCTCAGTTTAATCAGCATTCAAAGATCTATAACATCATCATAATCATTTTAGGGATTGAAAGATTCGATTTCTGACCTTGATGAAGATGCATAACTGGAATTGATGATTTTAGGCCTTGTAATGCTCGAACAGATCCTCTTCAGTGCTTGTATGGATGAATGGATGAAGGCTTGAGGCTTAGATGTGCACGATTCTTCCAGAAATTGCAACTGCCATGGATGAACTTCAAGCTCTAAACAGCTTCCAACTGCACGATTTCTACTGGACCTTGCATCAAAAATGCTCAAGTATGCTTCCAGGTGAAGAATGGATCGAGAAATATGCAATGTGTTTGCAGAATTTCAAAGAAAATTGAGAGAGAAAATTTGAAGAGTTTTTTCTAGATCTGAAAATTCTGAATGCTAATGCTGAAATCTGTTAGGGTTTGTACTTTATACTCCCTTCTAATCATGTCCTTAATCAGGTTTAGGCAAATGGCAAATGGATTAGCAAAATATGAGAGTGTCAGTGCAAATTGGATAATGCACCCCTATGCATGAAATGAATGGAACAATGCACGTTTTTATGATTCAATTTCACTTAAAACCTCATTTTGGAGCTATTGGCAATGATAGAAAGTTCCAACAATTGGCCAATTTTAAACTTTGAAAATTACTTCCAAAAATCAAATGAAATATCAAATAATTATGTGATGAGAATGCATGGCATGTGATGCATGATTTGGATAGTATATGTCAAGACATGAATGTACAAAAAAGAACCTCTCCATTTGGCCTTTTGGTTAAGAAGTTATGCATGTTTGAAGTTCCATGTTCACTTGGCCATGATTGATCCATATCTCTTCAACCATACATGAGAAATTCATGATCTTTGACTTTTTGGAAATGGGAGAGCAAGATCTTCAACTTTCATGTTGGACAAATTTGAAGCTTTCTTGATGATGTAATCTTGAGGAGAAAACCTTTTCATTTTTGGCAATTCCAAATTACAGGTCACTTACTATTTTTGGAATGCTTTGATCTGACCTCAAATTCTTCAATGTTGATGTTTGAAATGTCAAATGAGACTTGTATGGACATGAATGAGGCCTCTCTAACCATCTCCTACCTTCAAATCCATGGTTGAATTGACAGTTTACTTTGGTTGACTTTCTAGGGTTTCAGATGAATTGTTCACTGACTGATGATCCTTGAGCATCCAATGCTTGACCAAATCTCTTAAAAATGATCCCTAGGTCACATGAACTCATTGAACCAACCCTAGGGCTTTGCTTCCATAGAAAATGCACTTGCTTGCTTGCACAACTGAATCTCCTGACCAGTCTTGACTGATGACTTGATGGACTATGCAATGTACAATGCAATGTTAATGACCTAAACATGCATATGTATATACAAAATGGGAGGTGAAAATTTGAGGTGCTACACCAGTGCCTCCATACAGTGATGGTCAGGATAACGTGTGGGTGCCATAGGGCGCTGATACAAAGAGATGTAACGCTCCCTCTGAGCATTATCTCTTTAGGCCACATGCATGTCATCAAAATCCTACATCCTGATAAAAGTTAAGAAAGTGATCCTGAAAATACAAACCATTCAAATCTTAGTCTTAATGCAAAACATGATAAAATAAAATAAAAATAAAAATAAAATTAAATAAATGCGAAAAAGTAAAATGAAAGAAAAACCATGGGTTGCCTCCCACGCAGCGCTTGTTTAACGTCAATAGCTTGACGATTAGAATTTATACACCTGTAGTAGTAGGAATTGGTGGATCAATCAAGGTGTGGCTCGAGTAGTATGCTGGAATGTCTCCTCCTTCGTAGAGCTTCAGTCTTTGTCCATTTACAATGAATGGACTACAGATATCGTTCTTGATTTCTACGGCTCCGGATCTAAGAATCTTGGATACTTCGAAAGGACCAGTCCATCTTGAACGTAGCTTTCCAGGGAAGAGTCGCAACCTAGTGTTGAAAAGGAGAACAAAATCGCCTATATTGAAGTTTTTCTTTACTATTCTTTTGTCGTGATAGGCTTTTGTACTCTTTTTATATATTTTTGCATTCTCGTAGGCAGATTGCCTAAGATCTTCTAATTTATGAATGTCTAGGGTACGCTTTTCTCCAGCGGCTAGGTAGTCTAAATTCAAAGTTTTAATGGCCCAATAGGCCTTATGCTCTAATTCGAACGGTAAGTGACAAGATTTTCCATAGACTAGTTGGTAAGGAGTAGTTCCTATAGGGGTTTTGAAAGCGGTTCTATAGGCCCATAATGCTTCTTGAAGCTTCTGAGACCAGTCTCTCCTAGAAATAGAAACAGTTTTCTCTAGGATTTGTTTTATCTCCCTATTAGATACTTCTACTTGGCCACTAGTTTGCGGGTGGTACGGTGTTTCTACTTTATGCCTAACTCCATATTTTCTTAAAAGTTTGTCAAATATTCTCGATATAAAGTGTGATCCTCCATCGCTTATGACTAAACGTGGTGTTCGAAATCTAGGGAATATATAGTTTTTAAATAATTTGATTACTACCCTAGTGTCGTTTGTGGGTGCAGCTATAGCTTCAATCCACTTAGACACATAGTCTACAGCTACTAAGATATACTTGTTTTCTAAGGATGGTGGAAAAGGTCCCATGAAATCTATACCCCATACGTCAAAGAGTTCTACTTCCTGAATGTTTCTTAAGGGCATTTCATCTCGTCTTGAAATGTTTTCAGTGTGTTGACATCTATCACATTTGACAATGCAAGCATAGACATCACGCCACATGGTAGGCCAGAATAGGCCAGCTTGAAGAATCTTGGCGTATGTCTTAGAGGTGCTCGCATGTCCACCATAGGGTGCAGAATGATAATGCTCGATAATACTATTTACCTCTTCTTCTGGAATGCAACAGCGAAAAATGCCATCTTTACCCCTTTTGAAAAGGAGCGGTTCGTCCCAATAGAAGTTTCTCACATCGTGGAAGAATTTTGGGGGTGCTCATAAGGATCTAGGTTATTGTCTTCAATGGTTTCAACTCTAGCGATCAGTCTATCATAGGCGAAATCATCATTTATGGGTACTAGTTCAGGTTTTAGATGTTCTAGCCTAGAAAGGTGATCGGCTACTACATTTTCAGTGCCTTTTTTTATCTCTTATGTCTAAATCAAACTCTTGTAGTAATAGAATCCATCAGAGTAACCTGGGCTTGGCATCTTTTTTACTTAATAGGTAACGAATGGCAACATGATCGGTGTAAACAATAATTTTTTCTCCTACTAGATAAGATCTAAATTTGTCTATAGCGAAAACTACAGCGAGTAATTCTTTTTCAGTTGTTGCATAGTTGAGTTGGGCAGCATCTAGGGTTCTACTGGCATAATAAATGGCATGTAATTTTTTATCTTTCCTTTGTCCTAGAACGGCTCCAACTGCGTAATCACTAGCATCGCACATTATCTCAAAAGGTTCCGACCAATCGGGCGGTTTCATAATGGGTGCAGATACTAATGCTTGCTTTAAAAGATTAAATGCGTCATTACATTTTTCGTCGAAAATGAATTCAGCATCTTTCATTAAAAGTCCGGTTAAAGGTTTGGTTATTTTGGAGAAGTCCTTAATAAAACGCCGGTAGAATCCAGCGTGTCCAAGAAAGCTTCAGTCTTCTTCGATGGTTTTTGGTGGTTTTAGGTTTTCTATAACTTCTATTTTAGCTTTATCTACCTCTATACCTTTTTCGGAAACTATATGTCCTAAAACTATTCCTTCGGTTACCATGAAATGACACTTTTCCCAATTTAGCACGAGGTTCACCTCCACGCATCTCTCCAAGATTTTCTCAAGGTTAGCAAGACAGTTGTGGAAATCAAATCCGCAAACCGAGAAATCTTCCATAAACACTTCCATGATCCCATCTAGGTAATCTGCGAAGATTGACATCATGCAGCGTTGGAAAGTAGCTGGGGCATTACAGAGGCCGAATGGCATTCGTCTGTAGGCAAATGTTCCATAAGGGCATGTAAAGGTAGTTTTTTCTTGATCTTCGGGGTGAATAGGTATTTGGAAGAATCCAGAGTATCCATCTAGATAGCAGAAGTAAAAGTGTCTGGCTAAACGCTCAAACATCTGGTCTATAAATGGTAAAGGGAAATGGTCCTTCCTAGTTGCTTTATTTAATTTTCTATAATCTATACACATCCGCCATCCTCCTTCTAAACGTTTTGCTACATGTTCGCCTTTATCGTTTTGCACGACTGTGATGCCTCCCTTTTTAGGTACTACATGCACAGGGCTCACCCACTTACTATCCGAGATCTGGTAGATTATACCTTCCTCAAGTAACTTAAGAACTTCCTTTTTAACAACATCACTCATTATAGGGTTTATTCTTCTCTGATGCTCCCTAGAGGGTTTTGAATCTTCTTCTAGCGAAATCTGATGCACGCATACGAATGGGCTTATACCTTTCAGGTCAGAGATATTATATCCTAAGGTTGAGGGATACCTTCGTAAAACGTCTAAAAGTTGGTTCATTTTCCTCTTGGCTCAAGGTAGCACTAACTATCATTGGACGGTTCATCTTTTCATCGAGGAACTCATATCTCAGGTTCTTAGGCAGTTCCTTAAGTTCTAAGGTTGGTTTCTTAGGGCATGGCATAGGATCTATGGTAAGGGATAAACATTCGTAAAGGTTATCATCGATGTAGGGTTTCTTAAAGTCATCATCTTCCCTTATGAGAGTTGATGGTAACTTAATTGTTTTTATAATTTCTTTTTGTTCTAATTCTCTAACACATTCATCAATGATATCTAAGGCTCAACACGAGTCTCCCATCACAGGTGCCATAAGAAATTTCGAAAGTATAAATTCTATTTTCTCGTCACCTACCTCAAATGTCAACTTTCCTTTCTTGACATCTATTATGGCTCCTGCAGTCGATAAGAATGGTCTACCTAGAAGGATTGGTATATCATTGTCCTCTTTGATGTCCATGACAACAAAATCAGTAGGGATAAATAACTGACCTATCCTAACAGGAACATCTTCTAAAATGCCTATCGGATATTTAACAGATCTTCTAAAATGCCTATCGGATATTTCCAGGATCTTTATCTTTCTTTGCTAATTTGTCCTCGGAAATAGCATTACATTCCAAAGGCTTCGGATCATCAAGTCTACGTTTGTTGGTAAGGATGTCTTTCAGAAACTTTGCATAAGAAGGTATTTGGGTGATGGCCTCTGTGAAGGGGATTTCTACATGAAGTTTTTCTATAACTTTAATAAAATTTGATACTGTTTATTGATTTGGGTTTGTTTGAGTCTTTGCGGATATGGTATAGGTGGTTTATATGGCGGGGGCGGTACGTAAGTTTTATCTTTAGGTTCTTCTCCTTTTTCTCGGCCTTCCTGGTTTTCAGATTCCTCTAGTTTCTTTACTTTGTTCGGGGGTTTGGTACATTCCTTAGAAGTTTCGGGTTCACTCAATCTAGGGTTTGGTGGCTCATCATAAGCGTTCCCACTTCGTAGGGTAATGGCATTGGCTTGTCCTCTCGGATTTTGTTGAGGTTGTCCAGGGAATTGTCCTCCAGGTGTAGTCTGAGGGGCTTGGTTTAAAGTTACCTGAGAGATCTGGGTTTTAAGCATTTTGGTATGAGTAACTATTTGGTCAACCTTGGTTCCTAATTGAGGAATCAATTTGTTAACATGAATGTTTTGGTTCATGAACTCCTTGTTTTGTTGGGTTTGAGCGGTGATAAAATTTTCCATAATTTTCTCAAGGCTCGGCTTTGGTGGTACATGTTGCATAGGTTGATTTGATCTTGGGGCTTGATAACTAGGTCTCGGAGGTGCATTATTTTGAATAGGGTTATTGTTTTTATAGGAGAAGTTCGGGTGATTCCTCCATCAAGGGTTATAGGTATTCGAGTATGGGTTCCCTTGGGTGTAGTTCACTTGCTCAGAGTGGGTTTCGTTTAATAGACTGCATTCTACAGATTAGTGTCCTTTGGTTCCACATATCTCACAATCCGACGAAACTGCGGCTATAGTACTCGGGTTTATGCACATATGCTCGACCTTGAGGGCTAATGCGTCCATTTTAGCTTGCATCATGTCTATAGAGCTTACTTCATGCACTCCTCCTTGGGCTTCCTTCTTCTCAACTGTCGCTCGTTCGACTCCCCATGATTGATGGTTTTGAGCCATGTCTTCGATGAGGGCACTAGCTTCAGGATAAGGTTTATTCATCAGAGCACCGCCTGCGGCAACGTCGATGGTCATCTTTGTGTTGTAATCAAGTCCATTATAGAAGGTTTGAATGATTAACCAATTTTCTAAACCATGATGTGGGCATGCTCGTAACAACTCTTTATATCTCTCCCAAGCTTCGAACAACGATTCTCCTTGGTTTTGGGTAAATCTAGTTATATGGTTTCGAAGAACGGCGGTCTTACTCGGGAGAAAATATCTAGCAAGAAAAACTCTCCTAAGGTTATCCCAAGTCGTAATGGAATTGGGTGGAAGGGAATCTAACCATGATAGGGCTTTATCTCTGAGGGAAAAAGGGAATAATCTTAAACGTATTGCCTCAGGAGAAGCTCCATTGGTTTTCAAAGTGTCTGCTAATTGAAGAAATATTTTTAAATGCTCGTTAGGGTTCTCGGTAGCGAGACCTGCGAATTGTCTTTGTTGCACTAGTTGCAACAGGGATGGTTTAAGTTCAAAATTATTAGCTGGTATGGTTGGGTTTACTATACTAGAACTAGGTTCTTCATTAGATGGTTGAGCGAAGTCCTTAAGAGGTCTTTGGTTTTGATCTTCGGCCATAGCTCTCTTAATTCTATGAAAGAATAAACGTGCGCGAGCGTAACGTATAGGTTCCGCCAGAGGGTATACTAAGCTTAAACTTCCGGTGCTGCGAGTTCTTCGCATTGAACGGCGGGAAATAGCCTAAGTCTAAACGATATAACAACAAGAAAATGAAATTTGACGAAATTGGTCCCCGACAACGGCGCCAAAACCTTGATGCGTGTTTTTCGCAAGTGTACGAACGCGTCAGAGTAATATAAAAGATTGTCGAATCCACAGAGACCAAGTGTCAATCTATCATTATCTATTGTTATGATGTTTATCAAAGGCAATCAAAATAGGTGTTTTTGTAGTGTGCAATGAAAAGTAAAGTGTTGAATAAAGATTAATTAATAAAGACAGGGTCGAATATAATTCACGTAATTAATTGATAATCCAAGTACTTGCTAGTAGAGCTACTTATGGGCAGTGTTTCCTACTTTGAAAAGAATTAATTTAACAGGAACTGTCGCTTTCGCGTATTCAGAACCGAGTTGTACTCCCTAATCAAACCCTCTTATTGTCACTTATAAAAAGGCGTGCATTGCGTTAGAGTAGTAAACCTATTTTTAAGAAATATAGTATCTTGACTAAGTTGAAAAGTATTATAACCTGGATTTCTTAACCAAAAGAGGTTCTTACGAACCAGACTCTAAACTTATAAACGCGTCCGAAAATAGTTTTAAAATCTCTTTTCTTCTTAATGTTAAAATCTCCTAATGAACTAAACAAAGCGCTTTCGCTGTTTTTGAAATAGTTAAAAATAATTAAGTTTAAAAAGACGTTGGACGGCTTTCGATCTTACCCAACGGAATTGAAGTGCGGGAAAACTTAATTTGAAAGTTAAAATAGCCCTTAAGTGTTTCTACGAACAACTGTACGGATTATCGGTTCAATTATGATCCTTACATTCTAACCTTATGAATTTAGCTAGGCATGGTAAAGTAAAAGTGCATTAAAATAAATAAAAGTAGTGCGAGTGCGGAAAGTAAATAAAAGTAGTGCGAGTGCGGAAAGTAAATAATTTAAAGCGAGTGCGAGGAAATAAATAAAATTAAAGCGAGTGCGAGGAAATAAATAAAGTAAAAGCGAGTGCGGGAAATAAATAAAATAAAAGTGAGTGCGGGAAATAAATAAAATAAAAGCGAGTGCGGGAAATAAATAAAATAAAAGTGAGTGCGGGAAATAAATAAAGTAAAGGCGAGTAATAAAAACCTGCTCCAATCGGAGGGCTGAGTAAATTGCAATGCGGAAAAAAAAATGGCGGCAGGATTAACTTCCTTCCAAAGTGCTCCAAACTCGATTACAGACTCTATCACAGACTTGATTACACGATTGTGGTAACACTCCAATGCGAAGCGATTACCACTATAAAATACTGAATATATGCCTAAGTGAAACAAAGTTGCTTCCGAGTTTTCCTCTGCTCTAAGTTTGGATGATTGTAAAAGTGAATTTGCGTTTCTATTTATAGGCAAGTAAAAAGATGGAAATGACTTGGATGTCCTTCAACTTGAAAATAGGAGGGAACCGTTTTTCCTCTTGTGGCGCCCGCCACAAGGCCATGGCGCCCGCCACAAGCACAATATGGGGCGCCTTAGTGGAAGTAGTGGGAAAACGTGGGAGTTGATGGAAGTTGAATTTGACACGTCATGGCTTGGTCTGTGGCGCCCGCCATTGGGTAGGCCATAAGAGCAAAATGCTGAATTTTAGGGTTTTTGGCTCTTTTTCGCTCCTTTTCTCGATCGGGGCTCCGATTAAAGTGAAAACCTGAAAACAAAGGAAAACATACCAATAACACAACAAAATGATAATAAAACAGCTAGAATGCATGTGAAATCGGAGTCGAAAATACGTAAAATTTAGTGTGATCAGTCCTCATGTGAGAGGCAATTGATCTGTGCATTTAATTTCATGAATTGAGCAAACTCAGATTGAACTCCATAATTTTCTATCTCAGATTTCTCCTTCTATGAGAGGCTAGAGTAGAAACCAATAACACAGGGGTGATGTACATCACCATAGCTTTCCAATGATATGAGGATCATGTATTTTGGTGAGGTTTTCAAAACCTGCAACCTCTGGTCGGAGCTGGCTTGCTTGCCGGAGAAGACGGTGGTGTACACCACCGTCCCCCATGCGTGGATGCATCTGGACCGTTGAATGTTATTTCCAGTTTGAATCATAACCTTTAGATGTTATGACTTTTTTTAATGCATTGTGTTTCTCTTTTGACCAAGGCCTTTGGTGAGCGCGCACTTTACAGCCATCTGATGTGCCACATCATTTAATGAACTTAATCCAACGCGCCAGGCTTTTTCTTAATTTCTGAATTTCATTTTATTTTCTTTTATTTCCTTTTATTTCAAATATTCATATCTTCTTCATTTTAAATCCAAAAAATATGGGACCAATTGCATTATTTCCCTTTTTAATTCTAGTTTCTGAAAATGATTTTTAATTTTTTTTTATGATGTCATTTAATATTTTTTGTGATTTTTCTCTTTGATGGTTATTTTTAATTCATTTAAAATAGTTTCCAATATTCAAAAAATGCAAAAATATTATCTTAACATCTTTGAATGGTGATGAATCTATGAAAAATATTCTCATTAATTTCTTAATTGATTTGAAATTTATTTGAGATTTTAGTTCAATTATGTTATATTTTCTTCATTTTTAATTGTTTAAAATTAGTTTCGGGTTTCTAAAAATGATGAAAATTTTTGTCAAACTTTGTTTGACCTTGTTGAACTTAGGATGATCCATTTGGACTTTTCCAAGTTGATTTGAAATGGATTTGAAGTTTGACCTTTGTTTGTTTATTTTAATTCAAGTATTATTTTAATTCTCAAAAATACCAAAAATATTCTATTTGTTTCTTGACTTCTAAGCTTCATCTTTCTTCTGTTTACCATTGATTGACTTTGATTCAATTCATGTTTGATCAATGTGTGTTGATTATTTCATTTGAATTCCATTTATGTACATTTCCATTTCTTCTTTTTTTTTCTTCTTTTTGATCAATGAGATAAAGATTGGTGGTTAGCCTCGACATATGAGAGGCTTAATCTTCCTTGAGTCAAATCAAATTCATCTTGATCAAATCTCAAATGAATTGCTTTGCATTAAGGATAGGTTGCATCTTGGTCAAGCAAAAAACCTAAGTCAATACAAGATCATTCTTCTTTTCTTTTGGCATGGCAAGTTGTAGGAGCTCGGCTTACTAGTCATGGTCTCTAACTTGTGTTTGTTGCCTATAGTTTTATTGACCGACCTCAGATAGGTGTGACTACTACATTAGTCCACTTACGATTGCTTAACATAGCGCTAAATTGCCTTATGGCACACTAACACTAACTACTAACACTAACTTTTACTTCAAGTCTTTAAATCTTGCAATTTACGTTTATGCAATTTAATTTCTTACACATTATTTCATTTGCTTTTGCCCTTTGCTCACTTGAGCTCATGTTTATGTTAATGCAATTTACCTTTTGCTCACTTGAGCACATTATTGTGTATATATTATTGTGCTTGTTTCATTTTATTTGTGTGAACCCAATGCAAATGTACAAAGGACTTAGATTTTAGGACCTTACCTATGCTAATGGAGTTTGAAGAGCAACTAGGCCTCATGCCTTTAGAGTGCTAAAATTGTCAAAGAGCAACTAGGCCTCATGCCTTTAGAATGCTTAATCTTGAAGATGAACTTGAAAGGATCTTAATTCTAAACTCACTCTTGTCCATTCTTTATTTATATTGTAGAACTTTTTGATTTGTGTGTTCTTCTGTGCTAGGGATCCCAAACTTGCCAATTAGAAGAACCATTGTCATGAGCATCCAAAGTGAGAGATACAAAATCCAATTGAAAGATTCCTAGGAGCTTGATTGTTATTTGATTAATTGCTTGAGTTATTTGCTTATTGCTTGCTAAATCCAAAGGATGGGAGCAACTTGGATCATCTTTATGATCTCAAGAAGGGAACTCCATGTGGTTTTATTTCTCTTCCTTCATCTTTGCATTTTTAGGACCTAGCCATTCTCTTCTTCTCTCCACTCTAATCCAAGCCAAACTTTTGTGCAAACATTAACATTGTTTTCAAAATTAGAAACCTAAGCACTATGGTTTTGATTTTCCAAACTCTTTTCATAACACTTATTTTGAATTGAATCCTTAAGTTAACTTTGACCTTACTTTGTGAATACTTTTCATTTGTAAATACAACTCACTCAATTGTTTTGTGGTTTCAATGGCCACTTTTGCCAAAACTTTTCATAAGCATTAGCTATTAGGTTTAAGTTATCCTTGAGGTAGATATAATACTCACCTACATCCTTAGTGATGGACTATAAAACTTCCATGCTTATTATAGGGTTAACCCCTCACTAGCATATTGAAGCTCTCCTCACATGGTGGATTTATGGTTTTAGGTTGAGTTTTCTCCCTTTGATAACAAAAGACCTTAAGGTTTTTGGACCAATCAATTGACCAACTTCTTTTGAGATTTTTACCCTGAACTACGAGGTTTTGATCCTAATCTTTTTTAAGATGGTACGTAGGCAATGGGTTTATCCATTCAAACACAAAATTGTAAATATCTTGTATATTCTCTTCTCGTCTCCCCAATCATGTTTGCATAAATATTTTAACAAATACCAACCTACCCTACAACATTGGTGAAAAGGGCTCCCTTAGAGTACTAAGGATGTTTTGGATGCTTAAAACCTTCCCATTGCATAACTAACCCCCTTACCCAGATCTCTGACATTTTTATTAGTTTTTGATTTGATAAAACTTCTTGGTTTTTGTTCGCTTTCTAACCTTTCCTTTTGATAAATAGAAGTGCGGTGGCGACTCGAATTGTATGATTTACTTTTGATTTAGTCAATAAATCTAAAGGTAACGAAATACCCCGCTACACTTCCCAACAAGAAACTGTAGGCCGGGTGGATATCCATTACCTGAAAAGTAATTTGAAAATCACTCGGACCTATCTTAACTAGAAGGTCCACTTCACCAATAACCGTTTTGTGCGAACCGGAAAAAGCTTTGACGAATACACCGCTATACCTCATAGGTGCTTCTTGGTACGACAAGTTTGACAGAGTTAACTTTGGTAGCACATTCAGTGATGACCCGGTGTCAACAAGCACATTTGATAAAATCTTCTTTCCAATTCATAGAGATATGCAAAGTCAGATTATGATTTCTACCCTCCTTAGGGAGTTTTTCATCGCAAAAGCTAAGATTATTGCAAGAAGTGATGTTAGCCACGATATGATCAAATTGGTCCAGTGTAACGTCATGTTATACAAATGCTTGTTCCAAAACTTTCTGCAGTGCTTCTCTGTGCGCTTCAAAATTCATGAGCTGAGACAACACTGAGGTTTTTGAGAGAGTTTGGAGCAGCTGCTCCACCATATTAAACTCACATTTTTTGATTAAACGAAGTACTTCATCATCATCATTAGCCTTCAAGTCACTGGATTCACCAGACTTACCCTTTGAAGCATCAACTGGATCTACAACTTCCACCTTCTTTCCAACAACTGATTCTTCCTTATCTTTTAGGAACACCGGCCCAAACACACGACCACTGCGGGTCTTGGTAATATCAACAATGCTCACCACAGAGCTAGTCGTAGCTAATGGGACCTCTTGACCATCTTCTATCATTGTAGCATTATATTGATACGATACAACTTTATTCGATGAATAAGGGACTGGGCCCACTAACCGTATAACCAACGGCGATACTGACCTATTGGTGACATTGTTACTATTGCTGCTGTCGTACTGAATTACCAATCTCTCTGGATGCTTGAAAATGGGCACTATGACATTTACATCGTCATCTACATGACGGGATTAAACTATTTGAATCATGCCTTCTTCCATCAGTCATTGGATGTCCCTCTTTACAACTTCACAACCCCTTGAATTAATACTGCAAACAACACAACCACCGTGGTCGTGCTCACAATCACTCACCATACAAATGTACTTATGCATCTGCACCAAGGATCTTCGGATGAAACGCACATCAAAAACCTTAAACTCGCCAGGACAACCGTCCACCATATTCACATAAGAGTTCCCATGAGCGGGCAATGGATTTGCTTTCACATTCGGCGCACCGTCCTCGAAGGACACCATTCCACTCTTCATCAACTTCTTAACCTCATAATTGAGAGGATAACAGTTCTCTATATCGTGTCCGGGTGCTTCTTGATGAAAAGCACAACGGAGCTCAGGCTTGTACCACCATGGAAGTGGTTCTGGAATTTGCGGAGGGTTTCTGGGTTGGATTAGGGTTTTGAGAACCAAAGACGGGTATAGTTCTACATAAGACATAGGAATCGAGTCGAAAGAGACCTTCTTCCTCTCAAAGTTTTGTTGATGATGATTGTTGTTGGTATTGCTGTTGTTGTAGGTGTTTGCTCGTTGTTGTGGTTGTTGTTGTTGACGTTGTTGTTGTTGAATTGGTATTGATTGTTGATTAAAAAATACAAAGATATCTGAAGATACTTGATGGTGATGTTGACGAGATGGTTGATTCCTTCTGATCTGAGGCCTCCTCTGCCTCCCCCTACTTATTGCATTCGCTTCATTGTCCTTTTTCTTCCCAAAATTGCTGCCATACCTCTTACTTGACGATGCTTCATCTTTCGATAAACGTCCCTCTCGGACTCCTTCCTCAAGCCTCATCCCCATGTTTACCATTTCGGTAAAGTCATTGGGGGAACTAGAAATCATTCGTTCATAATAAAATGAACTCAGAGTTTTCAGAAAGATCTTTGTCATCTCTTATTCCTCCAAAGGAGGAGTGATCTGGGTAGCCAATTCCCTCCATCTCTGTGCATACTCTTTAAACGTCTCCTTATCCTTCTGAGACATAGACCTCAACTGGTCTCTATCAGGCGCCATGTTCACGTTGTACTTATATTGCTTGACAAAAGCCTCTCCCAAGTCATTGAAACTATGAACGCTTACACTGTCCAATCCCATATACCATCTGAGGGCAACACCGGTCAAACTGTCTTGGAAGTAGTGAATCAACAGTTGATCATTGTCAGTCTGAGTAGACATCTTGCGAGCATACATCACTAGATGACTGAGTGGACATGTGTTCCCTTTGTACTTTTCAAAGTCAGGCACTTTGAACTTCACTGGGATATTGATGTTGGACACTAAACACAACTCAGCAACACTCTTTCCAAACAAGTCCTTACCTCTTAGCGTCTCCAATTCCTTGCGTAGCTCAAGAAACTGATATTTCATCTCGTCCATTTTCTCATAGACATCCGGACCCTCAGACGGCTCAGAGTGATAAATGGTGTCCTCTACACGAGGTAAGTGTAAGACCCCATTTTGACCCTAAGATCCCTCATGCAATTTCATCATAAGCATTAGCATTGGGATCATACCTTGGCATCCTCGTTACCCCTCTTTCATTAGGTTTGTTTTGGGAGAGATCACCAAGCACTATGTGATTGTATCATACATGTATATTATCATTTTACTAACCAAAATATCAAAAATATATCTTTGTATTTGCCTAACTCTTTGGTATGTAGGGCATGATCACCATTGATTTATCAAGTTCATATCTAGGCTTTAAGACCCTCATGACAAAGAGCACTGTAGCGGGGTATTCGTTACCTTTAGATTTATTGACTAAATCAAAAGTAAGAATACAATTCGAGTCGCCACCGCACTTCTATTTATCCAAAGGAATGGTTAGAAAGCGAACAAAAAACCAAGTAAGAAGTTTTATCAAATCAAAAACTAATAAAAATGTCAGAGATCTGGGTAAGGGGGTTGGTTATGAAATGGGAAGGTTTTAAGCACCCAAAACATCCTTAGTACTATAAGGGAGCCCTTTTTGCAAGATGTGTATTGTAGGTTGGTATTTGTGAAAAGATTTGTGCAAACAAGATTGGGGAGATGAGAAAAGAATATACATATTTACAATTTTGTTGTTTGAATGGATGAATCCATTGCCTACGTACCATCACAAAGGTAGGATCAAAACCTCGTAGTTCGAGGTAAAAATCTCAAAAGAATTGGTGAATTGATTTAATCAAAAGCCTTAAGGTCTTTTGTTATCAAAGGGAGAAAACTCAACCTAAACCAACAATTCACCATATGAGGAGAACTTCAACATACTAGTGAGGGGTCCACCCTATAATAAGTATGGAAGACTTATAGTCCAATCACTAAGGATAAGGTGAGGTTTACATTAACCACTATGATAACTCAAACCTAATGACTAATGTTTATGAACAAAGGTGGCCATTGAAACCACAAAAACAACTTGAAGTGAGTTGTATTTACAAGTTAGAAGTATGTACAAAATGAAGTCAAAGATGAATTAAGATTCATTCACAATAAGTATTAATGAAAATATTTTGAAAATCAAAGGCATAAGGCCTAAGTTTCTAGTTTGAAAATAATGTCAAAGTTTGCACAAAATGAGTTTGGCTTGGGTTAGAGTGGAGAGAAGAATAGAAGGGCTAGTCCTAAACATGTAAAGATAAGAGAAGAGATAAAACCCTTGGAGTTCCTTTTCTTGAAATCATAAAGATGATTCAAGATGCTCCTTTCCTTTGGACTTAGCAAACAACTCAAGCAATCAAATAAGTATTATATTCAAGCTCCTAGGATCTCCATTTGGCTTGTCTCTCTTAACTTGGCTACTCATGACAATGGTCCTTCTTACTATCTCAAGATGGAATCCCTATCACACAAGAGCAAACATCAAAAAGTTCACAACACAATAAGATAAATGGACAAAGAATGTGTTTAGATTAGGGGTCCTTTGAAGTCAACTTTAAGATTTAGCATTCTAAAGGCATGAGGCCTAGTTCCTCTTCAAAAAATTTAGCATTCTAAAGGCATGAGGCCTAGTTGCTCTTGAACTCCTTTAAGCATAGGTAAGGTCCTAATTCTAAGTCCTTTTTCCTTTTTGCATTGGGTTCACTCAAACAAAGACAAAACAATCACAAGACAACAATATATTTATATACAATAATGAGCTCAAATGAGCAAAAGGAAAATGACATAAACATAAAATATGTGCTCAAATGATCAAAGGGAAAAGCAATATGAATTAATGAGCAAGAAACTAAATTGTATTAAAGTTAGTAGTTAGTAGTTAATGTTAGTGTGTCATAAGACAATTTAGCGCTATGTTAAGCAATCGTAAGTGGACGAATGTAGTAGTCACACCTATTTGAGGCCGGTCAATAAAACTATAGGCAAATAAACACAAGTTAGATATCATGACTAGTAAGCCAAGCTCCTACAACTTGCCATGCCAAAAGAAAAGAAGGAAGGCCTTGTATGGACTTTAGGTTTTTTGCTTGACTAAGAAGCAACCTATATTGGACACAAAGCAACTCACTTGATCTTTGATCAAGTTGAGTTTGATTTAGATCAAATAAGGTTAAGCCTCTCATATGTCAAGACCAACCTCAAATCATTAACTCATTGGCCAAAATAAAAGAAGAAGAAGTGAGATGAAGATGAAATGAAATAAAGGGAGAATTCAAATGACATAATAAAAACACAATGATCAAAATGTGGATCCAACCATCATCATCCAATGCAAAACAGAAGAGAAATGAAGATTAGAAGTCAACAAAGTCAAACATATTTTTTTGGTATTTTTGGAATTAAAATAAAACATAAAATAAAATGAACAAAATATGGTCAAACCTCAAATTCAATTCAAATCAACTTCAACATGTCCATTGAATCATCATAGGTCTAACATGGTCAAACAAGGTTTGACAAATTTTCTCAACATTTTTGAAAACAGAAACTATTTAAATTCAATTAAAAACAATAAAATATAAAAAAAATTAATTAAAATGTCAAATCAATTAAGAAATTGATGAGAATATTTTTCATAGACTTATCATGATCCATATGTGTTAGAAAAATATTTTTGGAATTTTAAGATATCAAAATGTATTTAAAATGAATTAAAAACTATTAAAAATAAAATAATTCACAAAAAATATTAAATGAAGTCATAAAAATAACTAAAAATCAGATTATGAAACTAGATTTTTCAAGAAATTTTTTGCCATTGGTCTCATATTTTTGTGACTCCTAATAAAATAGTTATGAATTTTTGAAAATAAATGGAATTAAAAGACAATAAAACAGAAAATAGAAAATGAGAAAAAACAGCAGCACTTGGATGGCTTTCATTAAATGACGTGGCTAAATCCAATGGATCAGAAGCGCTGGCATACCATAGTCTTCAGTCAAGCGCGCAACATGAGGTATTAAAATAAGTCAACAACACGCATGGTTGAGATTAGAACATTTAAAATAGATCTAAGGGTTTGGAGTCATCCACGTGGAGATGGTGGTGGAAACCACCATCATTTTCGGTGGACCAACTGTAATACCCTAAAATTTACCCTTCATTTTTCCTGGAAGCATGGGATTATGTTTCACACTTCATTAGCATCATACTAGGTCATACTCATTGTATACTGCATTAGTGACATGGAAATCAGGTTTTGATTGATCACTCCTTAACAGAAGGAGCCCACACAAAGCAAGATTGAGAATTGGACTTCATTCTCTAAGTATACAAGTCTCAAGGGTCTCAGGGGGCTCCAGGTATCTTATTGTGGTCCTCAATTCATCAGTGAAGGATTCAGAGCTATCAGAGTTTTCATCTGGATTTAATCAGAAATTAGGGTTTCATGGCTACCTGCAACAGGAAATGTTTGGTTGGAAGTAGAGGATCTCATCCATGTTATGATTAGAGAGGCATCTTGGCCTAGGAAGATTCACAATTATCTCAGAAAGATCCATTGGCAATCCGTGCAATCAGTTCCTGATCATTTTGCCCTAAAACTAGGGTTTGGTATAAAATTAGTTTATTTCTGATTCTTTGGGTGAAACTCTTTTCCATGGCCCTCCATATGTCCGCAAGGGTCTACATACACAAAATCAGCTCTTTATTTGAGCTAGAAGTGTTTCAATTGATCAATGGAATCGGGAATCAAACAGTTTGGGAAAAGTCAACTGTGGGGCCAGAAAAGTCAACTCCTGACATTTTGAGAGTGGAATCTTAAAATCCATGCCTAGGGGATCCTACATGTGAAATTTGATCAAGGTTGGATCATGGTTCATCATTTAATCAGAAATTGGAAAAGTTACTTAATTTGGAAATGGTTGACTTTCCATTTAGGGCAAGTTTTCATGATCGTTGCACTCATTTTAAGCCCATTTTGCATCAAGTTAAAAGCTCCATTTGAAAAATTCTCCAACATGAAAGTTGTCCCTCTTGTTCCAAGATCTCTAGAGATATAAAGTTTGCTCCATTTGGATTAGAATTGAGAAAGTTATGCTTAGTCAAAGTGAGACATTTTTTTAGGACACTTAGAAAAATTTCTAAGTCCAAAATCTTCAAAATTTGTCAAGACTTCTTGGCCAGTTTTCTGGCACTTTGTAGCGGTGTATTCGTCGCTATATGATTTATTGATTAAACCATAAGCAAAGCATACAAAGAAATCGAGTCGCCACCGCACTTTTATTTATCCAAAGGATTGGCTAAAAAGCGAACAAAAGCCTAAGAAGTTTTACACATAAAAAACTAATGAAAAGATCAGAGAATCTGGGTAAGGGGTAAATTACGCAATGGGAAGGTGTTAGGCACCCAAAACGTCCTAGGTACTCCTAGGGAGCCCTTTTCACACTTGTTGTATAAAAAAGTTTATTTGTTTATGACATATTGTGCAAACATGATTGGGAAGATGAGAAAAGAATGTACAAGTTATTATTTTTGTGTTTGAACGGATGAACCCGTTGCCTACGTACCTTCCATGAAAGGTAAGGATCAAAACGCCGTAGTTCGGCTAAAAGATTTCCAAAATATGAGTGAGTACATTTTAAAACAAGAGCACTAAGGCTTTTCATTCTCAACGGGAGAAAACTCAGCCAATACCAACAATCCACCATGCGAGGATAGCTTCAACATACTAGTGAGGGGTTAACCCTATAATAAGTATGGAAGACTTACAATCAACTCACTAAGGATGTGGTGAGATTTACATCAACCACTATGAGAATTGAAACCTATGGCTAATGTATGAAAACATATCAACAATGGACAAAGCCACAAAACAATTGAATGGGTGAAGTTAATTGATTATGAGTATTTACAAAATGTGGTCAAAGTATGATTAGAATTCAATTCGGAAAGAAGTATTATGAAATGGAGTTTGAAAAAGTCAAGGACTTAAGGTCCAGGTTTCTAATTTGAAAAGACATGAAAATGTTTGCACAATATGTATTTACAAGTTTTAAAATCAACAAGTGAAAAGGGGTTTTGAATCAAAAGGATATGGATGAAGGAGTGTAAAACTTCCTAGAAGTTCACCTCTTGAAATCATATAGAAGATGATTCAAGTGTGTCCTTTGGAATGAGGCAACAAAGCAAGTAAGCAAATAAAAGCAAGGTGATACCGGATGCCAATCAATGGACTTATACCAATCTCACAAACAAAAGCGGATACCGGATACCAATCAATGGATTTACACCAATCTCCTAAAACAAAACAATGATACCGGATGCCAATAAGTGGACTTATACCAGTCTCACAAAGCAAAGGCAGATACCGGATACCAATCAATGGATTTACACCAATTTCCTAAAACAAAACAATGATACCGGATGCCAATAAGTGGACTTATACCAGTCTCACAAAGCAAAGGCGGATACCGGATACCAATCAATGGATTTACACCAATCTCCTAAAATAAAACAATGATACCGGATGCCAATAAATGGACTTATACCAATCTCACAAAACAAAACAAAACATGGATATCAGATGCCAATCTATCTGGATTTACTCTAATCTCCACAGGATGATCATAGGAGTACAAATGCCAACAACATGGGCTTACAATTGCATCCTCACATACAACAAACAAACACAAGCAACTAAGCAAAGAGGACATAAGTGGCCAATGAAATGGTCTTACACTCAATCCCTTCCAAATCATAGGAACAGTGGCTAACAAACTGGACTTACAACTGATTCCTCAATGGGAAAACTCAAAAAAATAACAAAGATATGAAATGATGATCATGCAATAATGAACAATTAATGATGATAAATGCACAAAGGCAAACAAACAAGCATGCACAAATGAATCAAGCAATCAATCAAACAAAGTCAATTAGCACACACTCTATACAAGCAATTAGGCTCAAGCAAGGGTTAAACTTTAAAGTCAACTGGAATGGGGTGAGTGGTGCTCTTAACCTTAACATTGAGAGTTAAGGTGAAGCAGATGAAAGGATATGAGGGGTGTACCTCATGGCTCTTATCCCTGGTCAGGGAGAGCATCAAATATTAGAAGGTGTGGGAGTTGAGAAAGTTGGAACTCTCTCCACAAGTTAATGACTCTATAGATCTTGGGTTAAGATCCACAATGCTACAACATGTAATGTGAGCAAAGGGATGACACACAGAATAGTAGGAGATGGACTACACATCTCTTGTATCTACCAATTGCCTTATCAAAAGGACTTTTCCTGCTTGGGGACAAAAATAAACAATCACAAACATTGCCTCTTAAGGAGGACTTCAGACAGGTGCCTGGCCAAGTAACAAGCCAGGTCTTCCAGACTACATGAAGAAGAGATGTTATACCTCAATGCTTAAGCTATCAAGCAAATCAAAAGCAAGTTCACAATGAACTATAGCAACTAAGGTACCTGAAAACAATCCAATTCAATCAGTATTCAATTATAAAAGTCAAACAGATAATCCAACAGTCAACAGACAATACACAATCAAACAATCAAGGTTACATTATGCAAGGCACAAGCTCAACTCAAATGAGCTAAGAGCAACCTACAAAACAAGTCAAAGTTAGTCCATAACAATCAAACAAACCAACTCAAGCCATGTGAATTAATCTCCTTAAAGCCATAGGCTTCTTAACCTGAAAACAAACTCAAACATGAGAAGCAAACCACTAGGACAAGGCCTAGGGTCAAAGAAGGAGAAATATTCCAAAACAGAACATGAAAATTGGTAAGAATCAAGATTTATCAAATAATAACAATATCCAAGTGGTCTTATGTCAATATCATTCATCAAATTCATTTCATAAAGCAATCATGTCAAAGCATGCAAATTGGAATCACATTGGAGCAACAGAATGAACACAAGCATATTAATTCCAAAATGGCTCAATAAATCTCAAGAAAAATCATGGCTAAACAGAACACATAAACGGATCATCATTCTAAAAATCAAGGCATTTGGATATGTATAAGCATGTCAATCAAATTCACTAAGTCAAGGTAAGCATAAGCAAGCTCAAACAAGACCACAAATGGTGCATCAACATAAGGCAATCCTAAAACAGAAATGACATAAGATAAATGATTCAATCCAAAGCCAAGATACACTTCAACATGTCAAGAATCAATGTCCAAAATTTCAAGCTCATATGATAAGGCATAAGAATTTCACAAATCATGAAAGTTCAACACTCAACAAAAGTCCAATAATGACAATCCAGAAAAGAAAATCTCAAACAAATTGGAAATGGATCCAAAAATTCTACAAAAAATCATGATCAATCCTAACATCCAGAAGTAGCATCATGCAAAAATTCAGATCATTTGGCATTTATTTGGCAAGGTAAATAAAATCATCAAATTGGACAAGAAATGGTGTGACACACATTGTCACACCTCCTTTAATCACATCATAACTCAAGATCCAGAAATGCTAAAAATGCAAACTATATACCAAAATGTTCATCAAGGTGTCTAGTTTATGCATGTCAGTTTTCAGCTTCATTGGATCAACCATCATCATTTCACAACCAAAATAGCAAGCAAGGTGCAATAAGACATAAGCATGAACAAACCCTAGGCAATCTAAAATTCCAACCGAGCACAAATTCTGGAAAAATCATCATAAAATAGTAGATATTACAAGGAACATTATGGAAAAAAATTCACGTGAATTGGACAAGTATTTTTTGAGTTATGAATTTTTTAATGGAGAGAAAAATTAAAAAATAATGAAAGGAGGCATATGAACATGATAAACATAAGTGAAGAAAATACAAAAGCCAAAAGTGAGAAATGCTCTGGTCCGGATTCGAGCCGTGTGTGAATTTAAAAGTGGCGCTCAACTTAATGAAACGCGTTGTTTCATTAAGTGATGTGGCAAGGCGCTTGAATCTGGACCAATCATTCAGCCACGTGAGTGCTTGTGTGGACCAATACATGAGCATTAACAAGATTTTTCATGCAAACACGGCCAAGGCAGATCAAACAAGTTCTGGAAAATGAAAACCTAGAACATTCATGCGCATTCATCATGTTCATAATCATCAAGATGCAAACATCACAGAAATTCATGAAACATACATCATTGGAACCGTCCTTCAACACACATCATCAATCCAGCATCAATTTCATCTAATTCTAACCATATCAAAAGAATCGAGCAGAGAAAGTTTCAACAGCCAAACTTCAAATCAAGATAACTACCTTAATATTGCACGAAATCAATAGATCTAAAGCTCAGTGTGACCAACATTCCAAGATCTACAAGATACACATGATTATTTCAAGAATTAGCACATTCGAAATCTAACCTCTATGAAGATGCAAAAGTTGATCTGTGCAATTCAGGTCCTGGAAGCATGAAACAGTTGCTCTACCAAGCTTGAATGAGTGAATGGATGTAGGATTTCAGCTCAACAATGCTTGATCTCGATGTTATCTTCAACTGCCATGGTTATGCACAAGCTTCACAGTCCAAGATTCAGCTCGAATTCTGCAGGATCTAGCTTCAATAATCTTCTACAATGCTGGTAGATGATGAACAGCACAAGAAAAATGCAAAAGCTATGAAAAAAAATGAAGAAAAAGTTGAGAGAATTTTGAGATAAAAAGTTTAGATCTGAAATTCTGAAGTTGTTGTTTTATGAATTCTGTTAGGATTATGAATATATACCCTCTGTTAATCAAGCTCACTAATCATGTTTAGCCACCATGCAAGTAATTAGTGAAATGGACATGTTTATGCAATTTGCCAAAATCACCCTTATGCTCATGCAAGGCAATGGAACAGTGCGAATTTGTGATTAGAAATGAGTTCAAAACCTGTTTAGAGGCAAGTGTAGTTGGTTTGAAGTGAAAATAATGCATATTTTTCAAATGGATATTTTCCCTCCAAAAATTCAAATTAATTCAAGTGAAAAATGCAATATTTTTGTGATGAGAATTGATGAAATGTGATGCATGATTATGATAGAGCATATCAAGAAGGAAATGTCACAAAAAGAACCATTCCATTTGGCCATTTGGTGCAAAAGTTATGCAAGCTTGAAGTCCAAAATTTCTTGGCAATGATTGATCCATAACTTTTCAATCACACATGAGAAATTCATGTTCTTGGACTTTTTGGAAAGGTGAGAGCAAGATATTCAACTTTCATGTTGAACAAAATTTGATTTGAAGCTTGCATGATGATGTAAACTTGAGGATAAGACCTTTCCATTTTTGGCAGTTTGAAATTACAGGTCACTTACTATTTTTGGAAACTTTTTGTCTGACCTCAAATCCTTCAATGTTGATGTTTGAAATGTTATATGAGACTTGTATGGACATGAATGAGGTCTCTCTAACCATCTCCCACCTTCAAATCCATGATTGAATGCACAGTTGACTTGTGTTGACTTTTCTAGGGTTTTAGTTGACCTAACTGTGATCAGATGAAATCCAAGCCTCTACCACTTGAGATCTTGATTCAAAATGATATCATGGTTCATATGAACTCTTGATGAATGATCATGGTGCTCAAATTCTTCAGAATGGCCACCATCTATGGCTCAATGAATGCCTTTGACTGGCTTGACCTAATGTTGCTTCATCTGCAAGTAACAAGGTTAGATGACAATATTTTTGTACTTTTGGTTAGTAAACAAATGAAAAGCAATGATATACAAATGCAAACACATGCTTGGTGATCAAAAACCACTCTCAAAAGACAACCCACCCACAAGGAAGGAGGCAAGGTGCACAATGATCCTTGAGGCAATGATGTGATATGATATGATGCCATGAGGGATCTTAGGGACAAAATTGGGGTCTTATAGATGCCCCTATTTAAGGTCATTCTACCCGGAGAAGTGATGTTTAAAAATCTTCATCTTGACGCGGTAGGATGGGCTTAAATAACAGTAATGAGACAAATTTTGGTCCCTAAGAGACTTCATGATGCAGATGTATGCATGTAAAAGACACAAACTCTGTGGGGATATGGTTCACACAGAAGAAAAGACGATCCGTCGGAGTAATACACTCACCAGGAACAGAGACTTTAACGAGACTCTTATGGGGACACTAATTGGGGATAGAAAAAAAAAGAAATGCGTGAGCAGGACACGACTCTGAGTTGGGGAAAATAGAAAACAGACTGGAGACTTTACTGGGGAA
Organism: Lathyrus oleraceus; assembly: GCF_024323335.1. Classification (NCBI taxonomy): domain Eukaryota; kingdom Viridiplantae; phylum Streptophyta; class Magnoliopsida; order Fabales; family Fabaceae; genus Lathyrus; species Lathyrus oleraceus. The sequence continues at coordinate 492,975,578 of NC_066583.1, forward strand.
GTAAAGGACTCAAACTGGGGATCAGAGGGTTTCCAAAGGACGATACATCCATTGGAAAGGCACAAGCTGACTCAAACTATCCACGAAGGATACTTCAGATAAAAATCCGGACTCGGACCAGGAAAAGATCCACAAAGAATCTCTCTGCCGGGGAAAATGCATATATTGGGGAAAACGCCAATATAGCAAGGGTAAAATCACAACAGGAAATCCACAGGGAAATGTCTAACAAAGAGACTCTCCTGGGGAACAGCAACAAGGAAATGAGGTGTTACCGGTATAAGGGTAACAAACTCAAGAAGAATGAACAACCAAACATCTGAGAAAGACCTGAAAAAGGTACACCAACTCAGGAAAATCTGACTCCGCAGGGGACCAAGGTCATAATAGGGAGCAGAAAGGAGGGAGCACCAAGGATACCGAAGTATATAATAGGTGACCGACCGAAACGTGAATTGGTTTTTACTGCCAAAACACTCATCATCCGAAAGGAGGGCTTGAAAAAGAAAATCGACTTACAGGATGGGCATTCGAATCCACAACGGGAAAACGAATCTTACTCAACTGGGGACACAAACCCAAAGAGTGCATGAGATATAATATCCATTACCATCAGAACGTGGATAGAATACTCGCATGAGATATATTATCTATTACCGTCAGAACTTAGATAATATACTCGCATGGAAGAGACACCAGAGATACCGAAGTATATAATAGGTGACCTACCGAAAACATGAATTGGTATATATGCCAAGACACTCATCATCCAAAATGCAAACTTGTTAAAGGATGGAATATTCGATTCTACAAAGAATATGAATCTTACTCTATTGGGGAAGATCAACAAAGGACTCCAACCAAAGAGCGAAAGAGATATATTATTCATTACCGTTAGAACGTGAATAACATACTCAAAAAGGAAGAGACACCAGAGACACCGGTTAGGGCATATAATAGGTGATCAACCAAAAAGAGACACAATCGATACCAAGCATACGGGTAAACGAAAGACAACTCACAGAGGATAGATTGCAAGCATCCAGCAATTATCCAACAACAAAGAAATATTCGACTCTGCAAAGGGAAATAACGAATCTTACTCGACCAGGGAAACACAAAAGGCTTCGACTGAAGAGTGCATGAGATATATTATCCATTACCGTCAAAACGTGGATAATATACTCGCATGGAAGATTATCCACAACCGGTTACTGGGTTAACAAAGGATAAATCGAACGAAAAGAAAGGCATCGGGATACCACAACCAGGTATATAATGATGACCAATCAAAGGGAGCAACAACATTACCAACAAAAGGGTAAATGAAAGAATACCCGCTGGGGATGACTTGCAAGCATCCGGCAATTACCCACAAGGACTAGCTGGGGATGCATTGATAAACCATCAATGATCCGGGGAACGAATCACTAGCAAACGGTGAAAGGACCCACTGGCGACTTCGAAGGATATAATTGCAAGCATACAACAATTATCCAAAAGAAGACTTGCTGGGAATACAATTGCTAGCAACCGACAATTATCCACAAGCAAGGAGGAATATCAACATCGAACAACGAATGAAGATAACCACAAAGAGTAACCATCATCGGTTAAGATGAATCAACAAGGTTAACTCTGCAAAGGGAGAAATTAGGGTTTACAACTACCGAATACGGGGTAGAATACCAAAACTCTGGCTGGGGATAGAATTGCTAGCAACCGGCAATTATCCACCTGTACCACGAGGCACAAACTCCGCTGGGGAGAAAAAAACACAACATCATAACAATCCGCCATCAATCAGATCGAACCACAAAGGTCACCTCTGCTAGGGGAAAAGAGATAGGACTTACGACTACCAAATACGGGGTAGTGGCCAAATCAACTCTTGCTGAGGAAAAGGGTATATAACCATAAATTCCACCAAGAAGAAGGAACATAGGACTTACAACTACCGGTTACTAGGTAGAGGCCCAAAAAGATTCCGCTGGGGATAAAAGAAATAATGCCGGTTACTGGGCAAATTATTCATTCATTCCACAGGGAAGCACAAGAAACGGTTGACAAATGGCAATTCGGAACCAAGCCGAAAAGACTGACTGAATCAAAATTCGTCCTATGAGGATATAACTCAATTGGAAAATCCATCCCAATATATGTGTTGGGAGGAAACGGAAGAAACCGTCATCCACGAGGATAATCTCAGTGGGGAACTGCAGAAGGAAAATACAGACACTTTCTGCTTATGGGGCTGACTCTATATGGAGAGATTTTAACACCCGACATCTGCTTGGGAAGATCTATTGGAGATCTATGAAACCCATAGCAAGAGACAACAAACAAGAGATATATGGCAAAAATGCAACATGAATATCTGAATGTTTATGATTATGCATGAATATGCGTAATTTATGTTTGATGAATGCTGACAAAACAGACATATCTAACACAAACAGGGTCCAGGAATCAAACGCCTGGTACTATACTTCCAGGGGAAAAACCAACTGGAAAGCCGATCTGCAGGAGATCTACATGCTGAAAAGCAAAGATCTGCGGGGAGGCAAAAGATCTGAGATATCAAAGAAACACCAAATCTCTGAGTAATGGATCAACAACAACCCAACTGGAGTACAGAAAGTCACAACAGGCACAAACAGCCACAAAGACGAATCTATTGGGGAAATAGGAGAAATCCCAGGATATCTGCAGGGGGATCCTCAGTATCAAAAATTCATTGCATAAGCGAGAATTACTATGAAAGCAACTCCACACAACTCCACTGGGGAACAACCCACTGAGGGAGAACAGATCATCCATGTAGAAAATTCTGCACAAGCCACTCTACATGGGGAACACAAATAGCCATTCCATCGGGAATACATCCACTGAAGGAAAACAGATCACACAAGTAGATTCTGCAACAAGCCACTCTACTGAGGATCAAAAGCAATCGGGAAATCAACCCAATCTGTGGATGATAGACCACCAACCAACCCTACTGGGGAACAGAGATTTCAACAAGCAGAAACTGCTACAAAAGCAACTCTGTCGAGAATACCAGCTCTGGCGGAGACTCTGAGGGAATACCACAGATACAATCCTGATTCTGTTGGGACACCAACTCCAATGGGGATTTTGCACAAATACAATCCACCAAACCACAAATCTACTGACGGCTCCACTAGGGAATTCACTGAAGAATCCACTGGGGATATGGAAGAGAGTTGGGGAATCAACCACTAAATGCTGCCTCTTCTGCGGAGAACATCCACAACTGCTGAGGAGGAACATAATCACTGCTCTGCTGAAGGGATAAATGCCCTAATGGGGAGATAGCAACTCCGTTGGCGACTTGGCCGGGGAAGAGGGTACTGCTGGAGCAAACGAAGTCTTCCACAAGCGCTCTGCTCCGGGGATATATCACAGATTCCACTAGCGACTGTGCTGAGGAAAGATATCAACAACCCTGCTTGCGACAATGCTGGGGAAAGCGGTAAAGTACCGGGATATCAATCCACCAACCACTGAATCTTCAAAAAGAAAGCCACCATGCTGAGGAGAGAAACAACAACTCTGCTAGCGACTGCACTGGAGAGACTACTGCTGGAGAAGAAAACGAAGTCTTCAACAAGCCCTCTGCTTAGGGAACAACCCACAACAACAACCCTACTTGGGGAACAACCCCAACAACAAAGCAGGAGAAAGAGGATACAACCAAGCCAGGAATATGGACAAATGTCTTACCTGTTGGAAATCATGCCACCCTCGGGAGAGCACTGAGAAATTCTTAAGTATCCTTTCATCATCGTGAATGTTCACTTTGTTTAAAACAACAATTTTGAAAAAAATTATTTGTTTAAAACAATGACATTTTATCAATTAAAACATGCAAAACATTTGTTGAATGGAAACAAATAAGAGTGCAAATAATTGGATAAAAAGCTCAAATTTATTTGATGGAATGGTAGCCTGCAAATGGAAAGACTCCATAGATCTGTACAAATTTGAAATCAGTGATATATATTGGAAGAGGGCTACATTGAACATAATGATCCTTTCTCTACCAATTTGAATCTCGACGTATTCGAAGCTTCAGTTGACGACGAATCGAGAGTCTCTGACGAAAAGACAGCTGCGGAACAGAAAGTCTTGTCGGGATGCAGTTACTTGCCAAATCCCTAATTTTTGCCTAGATTGCCCCAGGGTGAGGTACTCAATCTAGCGGGATGCAAATATATCCTTTTTTAAGTCTCTAATTTTTTCCTGGATTACCCTTGCGGGTTCTCCACCGAGACGCTCATTTTTGCCTAAGCCGCCCTTTCGGGTTTTCAACTTAGCGATCTATTCTGTTTTTTTTTTTTTGCATATACTTTTTTTTAGGTAAAGTATTTCTTGACTGCATCTGAATTCATAGGACGAGTGAAATCCTCCCCATCCATTGTTATAAGCATCAAAGCACCGCCTGAAAAGGCTCTCTTAACAACATATGGACCCTCGTAGTTTGGAGTCCACTTGCCCCTGGAATCGGGCACGAAAGACAAGACTTTCTTGAGCACGAGGTCACCTTCTCGGAACATCCGAGGCTTGACCTTTTTATCGAATGCTTTCTTCGTTCTCTGCTGATATAACTGACCATGGCACATGGCAGTTAATCTCTTCTCTTCAATCAGATTCAACTGGTCATAACGACTCTGAATCCATTCAGCATCAGTCAACTTGGCTTCCATCAAGACTCTCATTGATGGGATCTCCACCTCTACTGGGAGAACACCCTCCATGCCGTAAACAAGAGAAAAAGGGGTTGCCCCTGTTGAAGTGCGGACAAATGTACGATATCCATGCAAAGCAAATGGCAGCATCTCATGCCAATCTTTGTACGTGACAACCATCTTTTGGATAATCCTCTTGATATTCTTATTAGCAGCTTCAACAGCCCCATTCATCTTAGGTCTGTAAGGAGAGGAATTATGGTGTGCAATCTTGAATTCAGCGCACAACTCATCCATCATCTTATTATTCAGATTAGATCCATTATCAGCAATGATCTTATCTAGCACACCATAACGGCAAATCAGCTGGTTCTTGATAAACTTCACAACCACCTGCCTGGTCACATTCACATACGAAGCGGCTTCAACCTATTTGGTGAAGTAGTCAATTGCTACGAGAATAAACCTGTGTCCATTGGACGCTTTCGGTTCAATCATGCCGATCATGTCGATTCCCCACATAGAAAAAGGCCATGGTGATGAAATCACATTCAGAAGTGTCGGAGGAATATGAATCTTATCCGCATAAATCTGACACTTGTGGCATTTCTTCACATATTTGCAGCAGTCAGACTCCATTGTCAGCCAATAGTAGCCTGCTCTCAACATCTTTCTAGCCATGGCATGTCCATTGGAATGAGTACCAAATGAACCCTCATGGACCTCAGTCATCAACAGGTTTGCTTCGTGTCTATCCACGCATCTGAGCAAAACCATGTCAAAATTTCTCTTGTACAGCACTTCACCACTGAGGTAGAAACTGCCTGACAACCTTCTCAAAGTTTTCCTATCTTTCACAGATGCCCCAGGCGGGTAAACCTGGTTCTGGAGGAAATTCTTGATATCAAAATACCAAGGCTTGTCATCATTCACTTCTTCAACTGCAAACACGTGAGCTGGTCTATCCAAGCGCATCACGGCAATGTTGGGAACTTCATTCCAATACTTCACAACGATCATTGAAGCAAGCGTAGCAAGAGCATCTGCCATCCGATTATCCTCTTGAGGAATATGATGAAAGTCAACTTCTGTAAAGAACGTTGAAATCCTTCTTGCATAATCTCTATACGGAATGAGACCTGGATGATTCGTCTCCCATTCACCCTTAATCCGATTAACAACCATGGCAGAATCACCATACACATCAAGATGTTTGATTCTCAAATCAATACATTCTTCCAGTCCCATAATACAGGCCTCATACTCTGCCATATTATTCGTGCATTTGAAAGTTAGCCTTACTGTAAGCGGAATATGCGTGCCATGAGGAGTAATGATTACTGCCCCAATTCCATTTCCATACTGATTTACAGCACCATCAAACACCATCGTCCATCTGGAACCAGGTTCCGGACCTTCGTTAAGTGTAGGCTCATCACAATCTTTCATTTTCAAATACAGAATCTCCTCATCTGGGAAGTCGTACTGAACAGACTGATGATCTTCAATCGGCTGGTGGGCCAAATGGTCAGCCAAGATACTACCTTTGATAGCTTTCTGAGCTCGATACTCGATATCATACTCAAACAACAACATCTGCCAACGGGCAATCCTCCCAGTTAAAGCAGGCTTCTCGAAGATATACTTAATCGGATCCATTTGGGATATCAACCAAGTTGTATGATTTATCATGTACTGGCGCAAACGCTTAGCAGCCCAAGCCAAAGCACAACACGTCTTCTCAAGGATAGAGTACCGAGACTCACAATCAGTAAACTTCTTACTGAGGTAGTAGATAGCAGATTCTTTCTTCCCTGATTCATCTTGTTGACCGAGTACACAACCCATCGAGTCCTCAAGAACAGTCAGATACATGATCATAGGTCTTCCTTCTACAGGCGGAGACAAGATCAAGGTTCAGACAGATATTCTTTGATACTGTCGAAAGCTTTCTGGCAATCCTCGATCCAATCATGAGACTGATCTTTCCGAAGGAGCTTGAATATTGGCGCACATGTGGTAGTCATATGGGATATAAATCTGGAAATATAGTTCAAGCGGCCCAGAAAACCTCGGACTTGCTTCTCAGTCTTGGGTGCAGGGATCTCTTGTATTGCTTTGACCTTGGCAGGATCAACCTCAATACCTCTCTCGCTGACAACAAAACCCAACAACTTGCCGGAACGGACTCCAAATGTACATTTGTTCGGATTCAGGCGAAGCCTGAACTTCCTCAGACGTTGAAAAAGCTTCAATAAATGCTCAACATGCTCAACTTCCGTTCGGGACTTAGCAATCATATCATCAACATAGACCTCTATCTCCTTGTGCATCATATCATGAAATAAGGTAGTCATAGCTCGTTGATACGTGGCTCCGGCGTTCTTCAAACCGAAGGGCATCACTCGATAACAGAATGTTCCCCAAGGTGTGATGAATGTTGTCTTCTCCATATCTTCGGGTGCCATCTTGATTTGATTATATCCGGAAAATCCGTCCATAAACGAAAAGACTTTGAATTTAGCTATATTGTCTACCAACATATACATGTGTGGTAGAGGAAAATCATCTTTCGGACTAGCTTTATTCAAATCTCTGTAATCAACACACATACGGACTTTTTCGCCCTTCTTAGGAACAGGCACAATATTGGCCACCCATTGAGGATATGTAGAAGTCACCAGAAACCCCGCATCAATTTGCTTCTGAACTTCCTCTTTGATCTTCACTGCCATATCTGGATGAGTTCTTCGGAGCTTCTGCTTCACAGGCACGCACTCAGGCTTCAAAGGCAGGAAATGTTGCACAATATCTGTATCTAGACCCGGCATGTCTTCATATGACCAAGCAAAGATATCGGAATATTCTCGTAGCAACTCAATCAATCTCTTCTTGACAGACTCTTCAAGAAGTGCCCCAATCTTCACCATACGAACACAATCCTCAGACCCCAAGTTGACAGTTTCCAGATCTTCAAGGTGCGGCTGAATGATCTTCTTCTCGTGCTCAAGGAGACGGGTAATCTCATCAGGAATCCCTTCAACATCATCTTCTTCTGCCTCGAATACAGGGAATTCAAAATTGGGAGATGGCGTTGGATCATTATGTTCAATGGGTTTTAGAATCAACCTGCATAATGATCTTTGTTAATGAGAAACTTCAGAATTTAAACAAGCAAATCATTATGCAGATGAAAATGCTGCTTTTATTCTTGTTTTTATGGGTTTTTTGTGATCACTGATTTCATGCAAAAGCAAAACGTGAAAACAAATGGAAAAACAAATGTTTACCAATGCATTAATTGAATGAAAACATCATTGTATATATGCTTTGCCAACAATGTCATCACTTCTCCTTTTGGCATGGGAGAAGGGTTTTAAACAAAGTGAACAATTACTCTGATCTATGGATGACTGTAGGAACATCTACAGCGACCCAATTATGGCAGACACCACCAGGTATGATGAAATCGTTCAAATCCTCTGCATCCTCTTCCAAGATAGCAGCAGCCTCTTCAGGTTGATCAGCATGGATGAATCCTCCACTCTTGAACAACCCAAGCTCGTTGAATGCCCCAGAGGAATAGCCAATGCCAGCCCGGGATCTATTGTCTTCAAGCTCAATCATCTTCCCTAAACCAGCAACTGCACCATATTCAATGGCCAGCTTTGCATCACGGTAGGAAGCAAATGAAGGAGACTTCTTCTCAATTGGTTCATCAATAGATAAAGCTTGGAAAGGAGTTCCAACTTCATCCTCAGCGTCAATATACGAGAAAGAAGACAAGTGGCTAACCAGGAGAGCCTTTTCTCCCCCTACCACGACCAGTTTCTTATTCTTCACGAACTTCAGCTTCTGGTGTAGGGTGGATGTCACGGCGCCAGCCTCGTGAATCCATGGTCTACCAAGGAGACAGCTATATGATGGGTGGATGTCCATTACCTGGAAGGTAACTTGGAAATCACTAGCTCCAATCTTGATTGGGAGATCAACTTCCCCAATCACAGTCTTACGCGACCCATCAAATGCTTTCACAACAACACCACTCTGCCTCATGGGAGGCCCCTGATATGACAACTTCGAAAGAGTGGATTTTGGCAATACATTCAGAGATGATCCAGTGTCCACCAGCACGTTGGACATGGCATCAGTCTTGCAGTTCATGGAAATGTGTAAAGCCATGTTGTGGTCTCTTCCCTCCTCAGGGAGATCAGCGTCACAGAAACTCAACATTTTGCAAGCAGTGATGTTTGCAACGATACCATCAAATTGTTCTACAGTGACATTATGATCAACATACGCCAGATCCAATACTTTCTGCAGAGCCTCCCTATGAGGTTCTGAATTCAGCAGCAGAGACAAAACGGAAATCTTGGATGGCGTTTGTAGAAGCTGGTCTACAACATTGTACTCACTCTTTTTGATGAGCCTCAGCATCTCATCACATTCTTCATTCACAATGCCACTCGGGCCAACAGAAGAATCAGGAGTCTTTTGTACAGAGGAGGGTTTGGCAACAGGTGCCGGATTCTGAACATTAACATCCGTCCCAACCGGACGCTCAACAGTATCAGAAGCAACAGCCTTAGCCTGAGGCTTAGGCGCAGAGAATACACGACCACTCCGGGTCAACCCACTTACATCGGCAATATTGGTGACAGACGTAGAAGGCAACGACACTTCTTTCCCATCTTCAACAGCAACGGGATTGTATCTGAACGGCACAGCTCGGTCAGAAGAATAAGGCACAGGGCCTGCAGGCTTAATTATCAGAGAAGGAGAGACCTTCGACTTGCAGCCATCATAACGAATGACAACAGGCTCAGGCAATTTGAACACAGGGGAGATAACATTGACCTCTGGTTCATCTTCATCAACATTGTGGTTCTGAAGAATCTCAATGGTTCCTTCATCTAACAACTCTTGAAGCTCTCTTCGCACTTGGCTACAACCCAGACGGTTAACAGAACAGATGCGGCATCTGTCATGGTCATGCTCCATATGGCTGTATTGACACGGCAAGCGATGCAACTCGACCAATGACTGTCTAATATGACTGACATATTTGACTTTATATTTCCCAGGGCACCCCTGGACCATATTCACAGATTTCCCATGCTCGGGCAATGGGTTCTTGGTAACATTGGGGCCTGAGTCCTTAAAGCTCAGAATACCGCATCTCATAAGGTCTTGCACCTTAGTCTTCAACGGAAAGCAGTTCTCTATGTTGTGACCCGGAGCACCGGAATGGTAAACACAGTGTTGGTCTGGCTTATACCACCACTGAGGATTTGCAGGCACAGCAGGAGGATCCCTGGGAGTAACCAGCTTCCTTTCCAACAAGGAAGGATACAACTCAGCGTATGACATAGGAATTGGATCGAAGCTGATCTTCTTCCTATCATAATTCAGATTGGCTTGGTTACTAGTGCTGCCACGAGGCTAGTAAGCCTGTTGCTGTGGACGGTGCTGCTGCTGATACTGAGGTTATTGTTGATGCTGATGCTGATTGGGCTGCTGATAATGAGCACTATCTCTGAAGACAGATGCTATATGAGCCACCTGGTACTGATTATTAGAACGACGTGCTGGCTTCCTCTGAACAGAGGGTCTTCTTGGTTTAGCATGGGACTGCATAGCATGTGCCTCCCCATCTTTCTTCTTAAACGCCCCGTACCGTTTAGAAGAGCTCTCATCCTTGGCCAATCGTCCTTCACGGACTCCTTCCTCCAGACGCATCCCCATGTTCACCATCTCGGTGAAATCAGAGGGAGCACTTGCTACCATCCGCTCATAATAGAATGAGCTAAGAGTCTTCAAGAAGATCTTAGTCATCTCTTTCTCTTCTAGCGGAGGAGTAATCTGAGCAGCCAACTCTCGCCACCTCTGGGCGTACTCCTTGAATGTCTCCTTATCCTTCTGGGACATGGCCCTGAGTTGATCACGGTCAGGCGCCATATCAACATTGTATTTGTACTGCTTGACGAAGGCTTCGCCAAGATCATTGAAGGATCAGATGTTTGCACTATCTAAGCTCATATACCAACGAAGAGCCGCACCGGACAAACTATCCTGGAAATAATGGATCAACAGCTGATCATTATCTGTTTGTGTAGACATCTTTCTGGCGTACATGACCAGATGAGCAAGAGGGCAGGTGTTCCTCTTATATTTTTCAAAGTCAGGCACTTTGAATTTGATCAGAATTTTCACACCGGGAACAAGGCAAAGTTCAGCAGCAGACTTGCCAAACAGATCCTTCCCTCTGAGAGTCTTCAATTCCTTTCGCAGCTTAAGGAACTGATCATTCATAGCCTCCATCTTCTCATTAACATCTGGGCCCTCAGACGGCTTAGAATGATAGATGGTGTCGTCTACCCTAGGAATGGTATTCACGACAGGAGGAGCAGCAGCAAGGACCGGGCTAGATGCCGGCATAGAAGCAAAAGTTGGAGCAGGAATATCAGGCATGAAACCCGGAGGCATACCCCAAGGAAACCCGGTTGGCATAGCATGAGGCGCGAAATGAGCACTGGCAGCGGGCACAGTCGGAGCGACAATTTCAGGTATCACCGTCCTCTGGGGAGGAGTTGCAGGAGGTTGAGAAGGTTGGTTCTGAGCGGCAAGGAGTTGCTCCATCAAAGCGCCAATTCTGGCGACCTCTTCTTTCAGTTCACGGTTCTCTTGTTCCAATTGATCCATTACTCTGGCAGAATTGGCTCTTGTATAGTACCGGTGAGTCAGCTTATCTTCAAAATAAATGAAGAGCACAGAGTTAGGCCACAGACAAGAAGACCAAGAATAAGATACCTGCTTATGCAAAATGATGCATGAAATGCTCGTGCATATGCTTTGTTTTTATTTCAAGGAACTTTTAGGGTATTTATTTGAAAATTTTAATTTTTAAGCGTTTAATAGCATATGGAAATATTTCATCAAATATATTTGAGACAAATAAGTCAACATTTTTGATCATTACAAAGAGAAAAGGAAAATAAACATCCTATGGATCCCTAGAAGCTCGAGATGCTGAAAGACGAGATGCACACAGCTTCTTGATCTCTCTCTCATAGGCAGCTTCCATATCCGCTTTCTCCTTTGCAAGTTGATCATACTTCCTCTTCCAGAATTTGGAAGACTGAGGAAGCAGAGAAGTCCAAGTATCATTCGGATCATCGATCACCTGATGCTCGAGAAACTCAATCAGAGCGTCCTTCTCCTTGAGCTGATGAAGCAACTCTTTTCTTTCACGGATCCAAGCACGTGAAAGGTCTTCTTCTCCCAACTCCTCTACATCTTGGTTGGGGAGGGTTGAAGGCCCAGCCACATCCAATGGTGTAGGTCTCGGATGATCATACGGCATCAGGTACTCGGCAGCTCTCTATCTGACCCAAGAAGTATATGGTTCCAAAGCAATGTAGTTCTTCGGACCTAGCTCATTCCTAGTCTTCTTGCAGATCTTGCGCCAAGCACAGACAAATCTGGCTTTCAGGCCTTGGGGATCTTTACCCTCCTGAAAGAATACACCTTCTAACAGAATTCTATGAGGTTTATCCTTTAGGGGGAACCCAAGCTGACGACGTGCTAGAATAGGATTGTAGCTGATCCCACCATATGTACCAAGAAGAGGCACATTAGGGAATTCACCACAATAATCAATAATCTGTTCTGTATCATACACGCGATCATACCAAGAGATATCGTCATTAGTGAGAGACATAAGTCTCTGAGACCACCGTAGACATCCTTTGTTCTCCTTGAAAGCAACTGTCTGCGGCAAGTGCGAAATAAACCACTTATACAGCAGAGGCAGAAAGCACACAATAACTCCTCCACCCTTTGCATTCCTCAGATGCAAAGAGACATAGGCATCACCCAACAGAGTCGGAACGGGATTAAGAACTGAGAAGATCCTGATGGCGTTCACATCCACAAATTTGTCGATGTTGGGGAACAACACCAACCCATAGATGAGCAGCACAAATAGAGCCTCAAAGGCATCCTCACTCCTGGCCTTCCCATAAACGGTAGCTTGAGCAATGAGGAACTCGGAAGGGAGACCCTGAATTCCACCTTTGGTAGTCAGATTAGCTTTAATCAATGCTTCATCTATATGCAACAAGTCTGCAATCTCTCAAGCGGTCGGAATACTCTCTAAGCCACTGAATGACACCTGATCCAGAATCGGGATCCCAATAAGATGAGAATACTCCTCCAAAGTAGGCAACAACTGGAAGTTTGGAAATGAGAAGCAGTGATACAGAGGATCATAAAACTGTGTCAAGGTACTCATCAGACCCTCATCGACCTGAGTAGTCAACATAGGCAGAAGCTTCCCATAACGAGCTTTGAAACCCAAGGGATCTAATACATAAGATGTCAGATTCCTTAACTCTTTCACATCAGGCTGTCTAAAGTTGTACTTCTTTGTATGCCTTTTCGGTCTTTCCATGTCTGAAAATTTTGCAAATAAACCCTTTAAGTTCCTTTAAAATTTTCTGATTTTTCTGATGACATGAATGCAGATGAATGCATGAATGCAACAATCACACTCAAGGATCAAGCAAAGCACACCAGACAAAGGTCATGGGAAAGCTCATTGTATCCCTAATATCAATCATCCATTTTGGTGGATTTAGGTTTTCACCTTATCAACACCCAAGTTCCATTGATATTAACGATACATGAACCGGCTCTAACATCCTTAATATCAATCATCCATTTTGGCGGATTATGGTTTTCACCTTATCGACGCCCAAGTTCCATTGATATTAACGATGTTTGAACGACTCAACCATGAATCACGGGTTTGCTGAGAGTCACGAGCATGGAGTCTCGGTTAAGAACCACCCAAAGGGAGTGTACTAGGGTTTAAACCTGCCGGACATGTTCTACCAGAGGTTCCCATAATCATCGTCCCATCTTTCGGATATTATCGGAGGAACGAATACTCGTATTCCAAAAATCTTCTCAAGAGAGACTCTTATGAGTGTAGTATCGCGTGACAATCGCATCAGATCTGACATCTGAACGACCTCCGCACTACGTCCTAAAAAATAGGCCAAGATGGGCTTGGTAAACTAAGGTCCTTGGCTTCTAAGGCACATGATTGAAAGAATAATGCCTAACCACAAATAACTTGTGTGACATTATTAATCCAACATAACCTCCACCAAGTGAATGGACTCGCAAGTCAACTGGCTAAGGAATACTCCACACAAGTCAACAAGATTATGCCATTCTCCTATCCTAGAGTGCACTCGAGTTCGGGTATAGAACTCATCTCACAGAGATCACCAAAGCAAACAGCAATTGTATATCAATCAATTCAAACATTACAATCAATACAGTTATCCCAAATTGTACAAAAATATGTCAAATAACAAATAACAATATATCATACGACAAGGGTGAAAAGTAGGCAATACCACCAAGGATACTTCAGTGAAATCCCCAGCAGTGTCGCCACTTTTCTGTAGCGGTGTATTCGTCGCTATATGATTTATTGATTAAACCATAAGCAAAGCATACAAAGAAATCGAGTCGCCACCGCACTTTTATTTATCCAAAGGATTGGCTAAAAAGCGAACAAAAGCCTAAGAAGTTTTATACATAGAAAACTAATGAAAAGATCAGAGAATCTGGGTAAGGGGTAAATTACGCAATGGGAAGGTGTTAGGCACCCAAAACGTCCTAGGTACTCCTAGGGAGCCCTTTTCACACTTGTTGTATAAAAAAGTTTATTTGTTTATGACATATTATGCAAACATGATTGGGAAGATGAGAAAAGAATGTACAAGTTATTATTTTTGTGTTTGAACGGATGAACCCGTTGCCTACGTACCTTCCATGAAAGGTAAGGATCAAAACGCCGTATTCGGCTAAAAGATTTCCAAAATATGAGTGAGTTCATTTTAAAACAAGAGCACTAAGGCTTTTCATTCTCAACGGGAGAAAACTCAGCCAATACCAACAATCCACCATGCGAGGATAGCTTCAACATACTAGTGAGGGGTTAACCCTATAATAAGTATGGAAGACTTACAATCAACTCACTAAGGATGTGGTGAGATTTACATCAACCACTATGAGAATTGAAACCTATGGCTAATGTATGAAAACATATCAACAATGGACAAAGCCACAAAACAATTGAATGGGTGAAGTTAATTGATTATGAGTATTTACAAAATATGGTCAAAGTATGATTAGAATTCAATTCGGAAAGAAGTATTATGAAATGGAGTTTGAAAAAGTCAAGGACTTAAGGTCCAGGTTTCTAATTTGAAAAGACATGAAAATGTTTGCACAATATGTATTTACAAGTTTTAAAATCAAAAAGTGAAAAGGGGTTTTGAATCAAAAGGATATGGATGAAGGAGTGTAAAACTTCCTAGAAGTTCACCTCTTGAAATCATATAGAAGATGATTCAAGTGTGTCCTTTGGAATGAGGCAACAAAGCAAGTAAGCAAATAAAAGCAAGGTGATACCGGATGCAAATCAATGGACTTATACCAATCTTACAAACAAAAGCGGATACCGGATACCAATCAATGGATTTACACCAATCTCCTAAAACAAAACAATAATACCGGATGCCAATAAGTGGACTTATACCAGTCTCACAAAGCAAAGGCGGATATCGGATACCAATCAATGGATTTACACCAATTTCCTAAAACAAAACAATGATACCGGATGCCAATAAGTGGACTTATACCAGTCTCACAAAGCAAAGGCGGATACCGGATACCAATAAATGGATTTACACCAATCTCCTAAAATAAAACAATGATACCGGATGCCAATAAATGGACTTATACCAATCTCACAAAACAAAACAAAACATGGATATCAGATGCCAATCTATCTGGACTTACTCTAATCTCCACAGGATGATCATAGGAGTACAAATGCCAACAACATGGGCTTACAATTGCATCCGCACATACAACAAACAAACACAAGCAACTAAGCAAAGAGGACATAAGTGGCCAATGAAATGGTCTTACACTCAATCCCTTCCAAATCATAGGAACAGTGGCCAACAAACTGGACTTACAACTGATTCCTCAATGGGCAAACTCAAACAAATCACAAAGATATGAAATGATGATCATGCAATAATGAACAATTAATGATGATAAATGCACAAAGGCAAACAAGCAAGCATGCACAAATGAATTAAACAATCAATCAAACAAAGTCAATTAGCACACACTATATACAAGCAATTAGGCTCAAGCAAGGGTTAGACTTTAAAGTCAACTGGAATAGGGTGAGTGGTGCTCTTAACCTTAACATTAAGAGTTAAGGTGAAGCAGATGAAAGGATATGAGGGGTGTACCTCATGGCTCTTATCCCTGGTCAGGGAGAGCACCAAATATCAGAAGGTGTGGGAGTTCAGAAAGTTGGAACTCTCTCCACAAGTTAATGACTCTATAGATCTTGGGTTAAGATCCACAATGCTACAACATGTAATGTGAGCAAAGGGATGACACACAGAATAGTAGGAGATGGACTACACATCTCTTGTATCTACCAATTACCTTATCAAAAGGACTTTTCCTGCTTGGGGACAAAAATAAACAATCACAAACATTGCCTCTTAAGGAGGACTTCAGACAGGTGCCTGGCCAAGTAACAAGCCAGGTCTTCCAGACTACATGAAGAAGAGATGTTATACCTCAATGCTTAAGCTATCAAGCAAAGCAAAAGCAAGTTCACAATGAACTATAGCAACTAAGGTACCTGAAAACAATCCAATTCAATCAGTATTCAATTATAAAAGTCAAACAGATAATCCAACAGTCAACATACAATACACAATCAAACAATCAAGGTTACATTGTGCAAGGCACAAGCTCAACTCAAATGAGCTAAGAGCAACCTACAAAACAAGTCAAAGTTAGTCCATAACAATCAAACAAACCAACTCAAGCCATGTGAATTAATCTCCTTAAAGCCATATGCTTCTTAACCTGAAAACAAACTCAAACATGAGAAGCAAACCACTAGGACAAGGCCTAGGGTCAAAGAAGGAGAAATATTCCAAAACAGAACATGAAAATTGGTAAGAATCAAGATTTATCAAATAACAACAATATCCAAGTGGTCTCATGTCAATATCATTCATCAAATTCATTTCATAAAGCAATCATGTCAAAGCATGCAAATTGGAATCACATTGGAGCAACAGAATGAACACAAGCATATTAATTCCAAAATGGCTCAATAAATCTCAAGAAAAATCATGGCTAAACAGCACACATCAAAGGATCATCATACTAAAAATCAAGGCATTTGGATATGTATAAGCATGTCAATCAAATTCACTAATTCAAGGTAAGCATAAGCAAGCTCAAACAAGACCACAAATGGTGCATCAACATAAGGCAATCCTAAAACAGAAATGACATAAGATAAATGACTCAATCCAAAGCCAAGATACACTTCAACATGTCAAGAATCAATGTCCAAAATTTCAAGCTCATATGATAAGGCATAAGAATTTCACAAATCATGAAAGTTCAACACTCAACAAAAGTCCAATAATGACAATCCAGAAAAGAAAATCTCAAACAAATTGGAAATGGATCCAAAAATTCTACAAAAAATCATGATCAATCCTAACATCCAGAAGTAGCATCATGCAAAAATTCAGATTATTTGGCATTTATTTGGCAAGGTAAATAAAATAAGAAAATTGGACAAGAAATGGTGTGACACACATTGTCACACCTCCATTAATCACATCATAACTCAAGATCCAGAAATGCTAAAAATGCAAACTATATACCAAAATGTTCATCAAGGTGTCTAGTTTATGCATGTCAGTTTTCAGCTTCATTGGATCAAACATCATCATTTCACAACCAAAATAGCAAGCAAGGTGCAATAAGACATAAGCATGAACAAACCCTAGGCAATTTAAAAATCCTACCGAGCACAAATTCTGGAAAAATCATCATAAAATAGTAGACATTACAAGGAACATTATGGAAAACATTTCAGGTGAATTGGACAAGTATTTTTTGAGTTATGAATTTTTTAATGGAGAGAAAAATTAAAAAATAATGAAAGGAGGCAGATGAACATGATAAACATAAGTGAAGAAAATACAAAAGCCAAAAGTGAGAAATGCTCTGGTCCGGATTCGAGTCGTGTGTGAATTTAAAAGTGGCGCTCAACTTAATGAAATGCGCCGTTTCATTAAGTGATGTGGCAAGGCGCTTGAATCTGGACCAATCATTCAGCCACGTGAGTGCTTGTGTGGACCAATACATGAGCATTAACAAGATTTTTCATGCAAACACGACCAAGGCAGATCAAACAAGTTCTGGAAAATGAAAACCTAGAACATTCATGCGCATTCATCATGTTCATAATCATCAAGATCCAAACATCACAGAAATTCATGAAACATACATCATTGGAACCGTCCTTCAACACACATCATCAATCCAGCATCAATTTTATCTAATTCTAACCATATCAAAAGAATCGAGCAGAGAAAGTTTCAACAGCCAAACTTCAAATCAAGATAACTACCTTAATATTGCACGAAATCAATAGATCTAAAGCTCAGTGTGACCTACATTCCAAGATCTACAAGATGCACATGATTATTTCAAGAATGAGCACATTCGAAATCTAACCTCTATGAAGATGCAGAAGTTGATCTGTGCAATTCAGGTCCTGGAAACATGAAACAGTTGCTCTACCAAGCTGGAATGAGTGAATGGATGCAGGATTTCAGCTCAACAATGCTTGATCTCGATGGAATCTTCAACTGCCATGGTTATGCACAAGCTTCACAGTCCAAGATTCAGCTCGAACTCTGCAGGATCTAGCTTCAATAATCTTCTACAATGCTGGTAGATGATGAACAGCACAAGAAAAATGCAAAAGCTATGAAAAAAAATGAAGAAAAAGTTGAGAGAATTTTGAGATGAAAAGTTTAGATCTGAAATTCTGAAGTTGTTGTTTTATGAATTCTGTTAGGATTATGAATATATACCCTCTGTTAATCAAGCTCACTAATCATGTTTAGCCACCATGCAAGTAATTAGTGAAATTGACATGTTTATGCAATTTGCCAAAATCACCCTTATGCTCATGCAAGGCAATGGAACAGTGCAAATTTGTGATTGGAAATGAGTTCAAAACCTATTTAGAGGCAAGTGTAGTTGGTTTGAAGTGAAAATAATGCATATTTTTCAAATAGATATTTTCCCTCCAAAAATTCAAATTAATTCAAGTGAAAAATGCAATATTTTTGTGATGAGAATTGATGAAATGTGATGCATGATTATGATAGAGCATATCAAGATGGAAATGTCACAAAAAGAACCATTCCATTTGGCCATTTGGTGCAAAAGTTATGCAAGCTTGAAGTCCAAAATTTCTTGGCAATGATTGATCCATAACTTTTCAATCACACATGAGAAATTCATGTTCTTGGACTTTTTGGAAAGGTGAGAGCAAGATCTTCAACTTTCATGTTGGACAAATTTTGATTTGAAGCTTGCATGATGATGTAAACTTTAGGAGAAGACCTTTCCATTTTTGGCAGTTTGAAATTACAGGTCACTTACTATTTTTGGAAACTTTTTGTCTGACCTCAAATCCTTCAATGTTGATGTTTGAAATGTTATATGAGACTTGTATGGACATGAATGAGGTCTCTCTAACCATCTCCCACCTTCAAATCCATGATTGAATGCACAGTTGACTTGTGGTGAGTTTTCTAGGGTTTCAGTTGACCTAGCTGTGATCAGATGAAATCCAAGCCTCTACCAGTTGAGAACTTGATTCAAAATGATATCATGGTTCATATGAACTCTTGATGAATGATCATGGTGCCCAAATTCTTCAGAATGGCCACCATCTATGGCTCAATGAATGCCTTTGACCTGCTTGACCTAATGTTGCTTCATCTGCAAGTAACAAGGTTGAATGACAATATTTTTGTACTTTTGGTTAGTAAACAAATGAAAAGCAATGATATACAAATGAAAAACATGCTTGGTGATCAAAAACCACTCTCAAAAGACAACCCACCCACAAGGAAGGAGGCAAGGTGCACAATGATCCTTGAGGCAATGATGTGATATGATATGATGCCATGAGGGATCTTAGGGACAAAATTGGGGTCTTACACACTTCAAGGCATTATTTGAAAATAATTTCTTCACAACAATTGTATCTTGCCATGTCCTCTTTCACGTCCTTTTGGAATCATCTCATTTGGATCCATGGTTTGAGATATACATTCATTTAAAGTAGGCACCATGACTTGATTTTCTAGGCAGATTTTGGGTCTGGCTGGCCCAATCAGATTTTCTAAGCATGCTACACAAACCAGTCACATTTTTTTTACCTCCTTTGGCCATGCATTGGACATCCATTGACTTAAGTTTGGCCCAAAATAACAACATTTTACACCTCACTTCACACTTTTATTCTTATGGATAAATCACTTATTAAAAAGCCCATGAGAACACCTAATCCACCCTATTTAAGAAGCTGAAACCCTAACCCTGAAGGAGCATTAGAATTTTGTGGCAAGGAGGCAAAGCTTCATCACATATCAGATTCCATTCCACTTCTATTTTCCATTAGGTAATCATCTCTTCCATGACCATGTTTTGATATATCTACGCTTGCTTACCATGTTCATCACCATTAATCCTTCCATTTTCGTATTTCTTTTTGTTATTTAAAATATTTTCTTCATCCATAAAATTACCAAATTTTTTATTTCGCTTTTCTTAAAGTTTTGTTTAATTTTATATAATTTTTATTTTCGTATTTTTTTAATATTAATATTTTATTTTAATTATTTATTCTAACTGGTCCATTTTAACACACTTTTTTTATTGATTTTATTTTTATGACTTAAAATTATTTTTAACATTTGATTTTTAGGGTGGAGGTTGACCACTGTCTCATGGTCAACCTGACCGTTTCTTGGAATTTTATTTCACATTTTCAATTTATTTTGCATTTATTTTTGACCTAGTTTGGTTGGTGGACTTTTAATTTGACTTCTGTTTTATTTTAATTAATTTATGTACGAATTTTCGTTATTTTAAAAATATTTTTGGGGGATGATGATATCCTAACCCCACCTTAGTTAGTTTAATTTTTCATAATTTTCTTGATTAATTTACTATTTATTCTTTATTTATTTCTAACCTAGTCCCATTAATTGACTTTTGGTTTGACCTCGGT
Source organism: Lathyrus oleraceus (assembly GCF_024323335.1). NCBI lineage: Eukaryota > Viridiplantae > Streptophyta > Magnoliopsida > Fabales > Fabaceae > Lathyrus > Lathyrus oleraceus. The sequence continues at coordinate 492,996,527 of NC_066583.1, forward strand.
TTTATTTTAATTAATTTATGTACCAATTTTCGTTATTTTTAAAATCATTTTGGGGGATGATGATGTCATGACCCCACCTTATTTATTTTAATTTTTCATAATTTTCTTGATTAATTTACTATTTATTCTTGATTTATTTCTAACCTAGTCTCATTAATTGACTTTTGGTTTGACCTCGGTTTTATTTTAATTAATTTATGTACCAATTTTCGTTATTTTTAAAATATTTTTGGGGGATGATGATGTCCTGACCCCACCTTATTTAGTTTAATTTTTCATAATTTTTTTGATTAATTTACTATTTATTTGTTATTTTTTAAGTTGACTTGAATTTTCAGTTGACTTCTTTATGATCGATGTTTGACTTAGGGATTGCTTATGGCAATTGAAGAGATCTTTTGATACTCCCTTTTTCATCTCATATGCCATGTATTAGATGCCTTTTACCTTGATTTTATTTGGTCCTTACCTCATTTCCTGATTAAATTATTCAGTGGATCCTTCATGTGCATATTTTCATCTGTTTGATTCATCTGTTATCTTTTATACTTGTTTCTCTCATTCATGCTTTCTATTGCTTGATTATTTAACATGTTCATACTCCCATGAATTGTTTAAAATCTCAATTATTTGATTCTTTGGTTTGATTATATATTGTTTATTTATCCGATCTGATTGATAACTGTTGCCTACTAGTATGATGTATGAGGCATATATTCTTATTGTTTGTTTGTCATGAACAATCCCCATTCATAACAAATGTACCCCTCTCCCATAAAGTGTATAATATTTATTTCTTTATTTCTTTAGTCACCTGTTAATACAAGAACTAAAATGAACATCCGATAACCATTTCAAAATAAGATCAAAAGCTCGATCCAACGTTGAGTAATCCTTTTCAAAACATAACAGAACCAGCACGCATTCATCCATCCTCTTGTAAGTCGATTGTCTCAGGCACCGCCAAATACCTGTAAGTCGATTGCCTCCGGCATCGCCATCTACCCTTATCCGTAACTCCTCTCCGCGCTCCATCCGTCGACTCTTGTTCCGTTTAGGTAGCACCCATTAGGTAGAACCCTTTGTATGATAACATAGGTAGAATTCCCCTATTCTTTGCATGCTAACATTAGGTAGATGTTCCCCTTTGTAAATCCTAACACATAGGTCCATATTGCATGACAACTCTAGAGTAGAGCTTCCCCACTTTTAGACCTTCCGTGCGTCTCCGATCTTGTGGCATGTCAGTCCGTTCTATTGCAAAGAGGTAACTGCCTAAGACTCGATTCAGCGAGCTGCGACACCTACTGCTAGGAAGTTGAACACACTGCCCACCCTCCTTTGACACAGCTGGTGTCCTCTTTTGTAAGTCCATGTTCAGATGGCAATCCTTAACCCCTAGTTAGCCGAACTACGTTTTGCTCTGATTCTCATTCCAGATGAGATACGTAGGCATAATACGTGACGTCTTACCGAGCACACTTCTCTTTAACCCATAGGTAGCCAAGCTACAAAGACTCTGATTCTCATACTCAGATGAGATACGTAGGCAGTGGATGCGACATCCTTGCGAGTCATTTTCTTTTAACCTTCCTTTTAGTAAATAGTACTTTAGATATACCTACACCCTTTAGACTAGAACAACACTTATGAAAAGGGCTCCCTAGGAGTACCTAGGATGTTTTAGGTGCTTAAAACCTTCCCATTGCATAACCAACCCCCTTACTCAGATCTCTGACATTTTTACTAGTTTTTGATTCGATAAAACTTTTAGGTTTTTGTTCGCTTTCTAACCATTCCTTTGGATAAATAGAAGTGCGGTGGCGACTCGACTTGTATGGTTTACCTTGGATTTAGTCAATATCTCTAATGGTAACGAATACCCCGCTACACCAACCAACTCCGGCCACCAGTTGCAGGTTTTTGAACCTCAACCAAAATGCACGAGCCAGGTACCAAAATGAAGCTGGGGTGATGTACATCACCCCTGTAACCTTGGATTGTCCTCAAGATTTCTATCAAGTGAGCAATCTGAGCTTGAAATTCAAGGTGTGCAAACTGAAATGCTTCAAAACATGAAATTAAGACCACCACTGGCCTGCCTCTTGCTCGAGGACTTCAGAAAACAGTTTGAACACAAGCAATTCACATCATGGAGCAAGATTTAGATCAAAACAGTTAGATGATAAACCTTTGAAGTCCAGCTTTGATCATCACGATTCCTCCAAGCTTTTGCCTCCAATTTGATCTTTAGATGTGATATGAATGCAAGGCTAAGGAATAAGACTTGAAGATCAACTGATTTTGTTGAAATTCAAGCTTGAATTTGAGAAATAGAAATTGGAATTCCTTTGAGTATGGTTAGGTATTCACTTCAGCAGAGTTTCAGGTTGTCTTGAGGTTGAGATTTGAATGAGGGTGAGCGTGTATTTATAGCTGAGTTGCAAGCAAAGTGAGGATATACTCGTGTGCATGAAGCTTTGGGTCCTCCATGCATGGGCCTGCACAGGCGCATGTGAGGCCCAAAATTGAATGAATTTGCAAGCTGATATCATTCTGAAGTGAAATGGACGTGAAATTGGCCTTGTGTTTGCTTGTGCATGAAGATTCAAAGTGAAATTCATAATTGGACATAAATATTCACCTCTTCAAAATTCACACATAGAAAATCCAAACATAGGCATGTGAGTAATGGTTCGAAAGGTATTTACATAAGTAACAAAAGGTATGTTGGGCAAGAATCCATTTGGAGTTGGGAAATTTATGAAAACTGACCTTGAAGTTTGAGGTACAAAACATGTCTTTGGAAAAATTGCCAAAAATGATCAACTTCAAGCCCTTATGTTTCAATTATGAAAGCTTCAAATGGAAAAACCGCAAACATCAAAGTTGTAGATCTTTACAAGATGATCAATTTAGACTTAACTTTTACATCATTTGGATTTTTAATGAGAAAGTTATGGGCACTTGAAGTTGGACATTTTCAAAATTCAATGGTTTTGGTCCAAAGTGACCTATAATGTTTTGTATTATCACATGTGTTTCTTTTAGGATTATTGTAAGACCCCAATTTTAACCCTAAGATCCCTCATGGCATCATAACATTGCATTTGCATCCTGCCTCAAGGATCATACAATCTTGGCTCCTAACCTTTGGGTGGGAACACTTATGAGTTGGTTTGAGATCACCAAGCATGCTTGAATTGTATATTATTGCTTTTATTACTTTGATTACTAACCAAAAGCACAAAAATATGTCACTAACATCTTTTTTTGTAGCTTGAGCAGTCACAAGATCCAAAGCTTCTAGGAGATTCTATGCTCATTGATATGGCTAGGTGAAGATGAAAGCAAGCATGACAATGGTTCCCAGATCTCTCATCCATCAAATGTGACTCCCAAGTATCTCAATTCATCATTTTGATCAAAGCTAACCAAGGGGTTTGAGGCTTCTTTCCCAAGGAAACCCTAATTCATTTGTTCATCAACTGTGCCTTGCTCGTGAAACAACCTCAACCCATGATCAAATACAATCAAGGGAGTTTCTTTCATTCATCATTTCATGCATATTTGAGGTTATATGAGTGTCCTAAATCATTAATTCATCAAGATTTGAGGCATGGACTTGAGAAGTTGATCAGTCAATTCATCTGACTTTTTTGAAGTACACTGAGACCTAACTTTTAATGTGTTTGTCAAATGGAGATGACCCAAAGAGAAAACATGTTCTTAGAAACCATATGAACAAATTTCATGTTCGTCAAAAATTGATTTGAATCTTGTAAGGTCATTATCCATTTCAAAACATTATAGGTCATTTTGACTGAAACTCTAATTTTGGGTCAACTTCCCAAGAACATAACTCATTCATTTTTCATGATTTTTATGTGGGATCAAATGAATTGGAAATTTTAAGATGTATAATTCATTTTTTATGTGGAGAAAATTTTCATAATCTTAAAAGAAATACATGTGATAATGCAAAACATTATAGGTCACTTTGGACCAAAGGCATTGAAATGTGAAAAAGTCCAACTTCAAGCGCCCATAACTTCCTCATCAAAAATCAAATGATACAAAATTTAAGTCCAAATTTATTGTCTTGAAAATATATACATCTTGGATGTTGAAGGTTTTGTCATTTGGGGCTTGCATCATTGAAACAAAAGGGCTTGAAGTTTGGCCATTTTTGAAATTTTCACATACACATGTTTTGCACCTTACACTTCATGATCAATTTTCACTAATTTCCCAATTTCAAATGAAGTTTTGGTCAACATAACAATTTATCCTCATGCCAAGAGCTTTCCAACCATTATCCATAAGGGTATATTTCATTTTTGAAAAGGTCATTTTCGAAGAGAAGAACAATTTGGTGTATTTTTGGAAACCAATTGAAAATACATTGCATGAGCTGATTACATCCATTTTGCACGACCATTCCATCATATTATGATCTCAGCTTGCCAAACCAAGTGGAATTGGGCCCTCCATGCGCCTGTACAGGCCCATGCATGGAGGCCCTTTCCATCCATGCACATGCTTTGATCATGCATACCTTCTCCATTTGCTATAAATAAGGGTCCAAGGCTTCATAATTTCGCAACCTAAGGGCACCTGTTATGCTTCAAGAATCTCTCCATAGCCTCACTTAAAGGAACTTTCTCATTTTTCTTTAATTTTTCAGATCTAAATTTCAATTGCATTGATTGATTTTCTAGATCTATAGTTCCTAAACCTTGCTCATCTTCATCACTAGACTACACTGCAAGCAAAAGCATTAAAGAATCGTGCTCTCAAGCTCCTCATTTCAGAGGTTTACATCCAAACTTATTTTCTTCGAATCTCATTGTATATAGCTTATTTCTTGCATTTGTTGGGTTGTCTGAAGTCCTCTTATCAGAGGCAAGTGTTCTGTGCTTTGAATTTTGAAAATCCTTTAAGTTTCAGTTGAGCATCCTAATTTTCAACCTCTGATTCCTTTCACCATGGAAGTCTAGAGCAAAAATGGATGGCACAGGGGTGATGTACATCACCCCAGCTTTCATTTGATATATGGATCGTGGCATTTGGTTGAGGTTGCCATGTCTGCAACTCTCACCGGCGCCGGAGGTCTCGCCGGAGAAGACGGTGGTGTACACCACCGTCCCAACTCCAGATCAAATATGGACCATGCAATCTTGTTTCCAGATCGAATCTAGACCATTCCTTGTTATGACTTAATCAAAGGCTGTCTGTGACTCGGTTGACTTTAGAGTATGGTGGATGCACGCATGTGGTCCATGTGATATGCCAGCTCAATTTATGAGCTCAATCCAACGACTCCCATTTTTTCACATTTTTAATTTCTGATTTCATTTTCATTTTATTTCTTTTACTCCATTTCATTTCAAAAAAATCATATCTCACTCATTATTGGTCCAAAAAATGTGAGACCAATTGCACTATTTCTCTTTTAATTTCTAGTTTCTAAAAATGATTTTTAATATTTTTTATTTAATCATTTGATATTTTTTATGAATTTTCTCTGTTCTGGTTATTTTTAATTCATTTTAAATAGTTTTTGATATTCAAAAATTACAAAAATATTTTCTTAACCTTTTTAAATGATGATGGATCTATGAAAAATATTCTCATCAATTTATTAATTGATTTGACCTTTATTTGAGATTTTAATTCAATTAGGTTATTTTTATGCATTTTTAATTGATTAAAAATAGTTTTTGTTTTCAAAAATTGTTGAATTTTTTTGTCAAACTTGGTTTGACCTTGTTGAACTTAGGATGATTTACTTGGACTTTTCAAAGTTGATTTGAAGTGAATTTGAAGTTTGACCTTTCTTTATTATTTTAATTCAAGTGTTATTTTAATTTTGAAAAATACAAAAAATATTTTATTTCTTTCTTGACTTCTAATCTCCATTTTGCTTCTGTTTACTAATGTTTGACCTTGATTTCATCTATCTTTGGTCAATGTATGTTGGTTACCTCATTTGATTTCTATTAATGCACTTTCTTATTCAACTTCTTCTTCTTCTTCTTCTTTTTCTTTTTTTTTCAATGAGTTAAATATTGGTGGTTAGCCTTGATACATGGGAGGTTTAACCTTCCTTGATTCAAATCTAATTCAACTTGATCATGGATCAAGTGAATGGCTTTGCATTAAGGATAAGTTACTTCCTAATCAAGCAAAGAACCTAAATCAATACAAGATCATTTCTCATCTTCTTTTGGCATGGAAAGTTGTAGGAGCTTGATCCACTAATCAAGAACTCTAACTTGTGTTGTTGCCTATATATTTATTGACCGGCCTCAGGTAGGTGTGACTACTACATTAGTCCACTTACGATTGCTTAACATAGCGCTAAATTGCCTTATGGCACACTAATACTAACCATTAACCATTAACATTTAATTCATGCACTTTACATTTATGCAATTTACTATTCTTGTACATATTATTGATTTGCTTTTGCCCTTTGCTCATTTGAGCACATGTTTATGTTAATGCAATTTTCCTTTTGCTTTCTTGAGTACATAATTGTGTATATACTATTGTGCTTGTGTTTTTGTTTTGATTGTTGTGAACCAATTGCAAATGGATAAAAGGACTTAGATTTTAGGACATTCCCTATGCAAAAATGGAGTCAAAGAGCAACTAGGTCTTAGGCCTTTAGAGTGCTATAAAAGCCAAAGAGCAACTAGGCCTCCTTCCTTCAGAATGCTTAATGTTGAAGAGGAATTGAAAGGAACTATTCTCTAAACTCCCTCTTGTCCATTCTTTGTTTGCATTATAGAACTTTTGATGTGTGTGTTCTTGTGCTAGGGATTCCAACTTGAGCCTAAATGAAGAACCATTGTCATGAGCTTCTAAAGTGAGAGATCTAAGAGCCATTGGAGGATTTCTAAGAGCTTGCTTGATTGATTGATTGCTTGAGTATTTGCTTATTTGCTTGCTTATTCCAAAGGATGGGAGCTACTTGGATCATCAATATGATCTCAAGAAGGGAACTCCATTTGTGGTCTTATTTCTTCTCCTTCATCTCTTGTATGCTTAGGACTTAGCCATTCTTCTTCTTCCCTCCACTCTAACCCAAGCCAAAACTTTTGTGCAAACATTAACTCTTGTTTTCAAACATTAGAAACCTAAGCATTATGCTTTTGATTTTCAAACTTCCTTTTCATAACATTTATTTTGAATTGAATCTTTAAGTCAACTTTGACCATATTTTGTAAATACTTTTCATTGGTAAATATAACCCATTCAAATGTTTTTTTGTGGTTTCAATGGCCACTTTCTTATTAAAAACCTTTTCATAACCATTAGTTATTAGGTTTGAGTTATCCTTGAGGTAGATATAATACTCGCCTATATCCTTAGTGATGGACAATGAGTCTTCCCTGCTTATTATAGGGTTACCCCTCACTAGCATGTTGAAGCTATCCTCACATGGTGGATTTGTGGTTTTAGGTTGAGTTTTCTCCCTTGGATAACAAAAGACCTTCAGGCTTTTGTACCAATCCATTCACCAATTTGTTTTGGAGATTTTTATCCCGAACTACGAGGTTTTGATCCTAATCGTTTTTAAGATGGTACGTAGGAAATGGGTTTATCCAGTCAACCACAAAATTGTAAATAACCTGTATATTCTTCTCCATCTCCCCAATCATGTTTGCACAAATAATTTTCACAAAATACCAACATACCTTACAACAAGTGTGAAAAGGGCTCCCTAGGAGTACCTAGGATGTTTTGGGTGCTTAAAACCTTCCCATTGCATAACCAACCCCCTTACCCCGATCTCTGACAATTTTATTAGTTTTTGATTCGATAAAACTTCTCGGTTTTTGTTCGCTTTCTAACCTTTCCCTTGGATAAATAGAAGTGCAGTGGCGACTCGACTTGTATGGTTTACTTTTGATTTAGTCAATAAATCTAAAGGTAACGAATACCCCGCTACAGAAAAATGGCGACTCTGTTGGGGATTTATTTTCCTAGTGGGTTTTGCCTACTTTTCATGTTTGTTGTATTGTATTGTATATTATTTTATGACATATTTTTGTGCAATTTGGGATTACTGTATTGTATGTAATGATTGAATTGCTTGATATATTAATTGCTTGTATGCTTGGTGATCTTTGTGAGATGAGTTCTATACCCGAACTCGAGTGCACTTAGGATAGGAGAATGGCATAGTCTTGTTGACTTGTGTGGAGTTATTCCTTAGCAAGTTAACTTGCAAGCCCATTCACTTGGTGGAGGTCATGTTGGGATCAATAATGTCACACGAGTAGTCGTGGTTAGGCATTAATCTTTCCAATATAGACCTTAGAAGCCAAGGACCTTAGTCTACCAAGCCCATCTTGGCCTATTCTTAGGATGTAGTGCGAAGGTCGTTCAAGTGTAAGATTTGATACGATTGTTACGCGATACTACACTCATAAGAGTCTCTCTTGAGAATATTTTTGGAATACAAGTAGTCGTTTATCCGATAATATCCGAAAGATGGGATGATGACTATGGGAACCTCTTGTAGAACATGTTTGGCAGGTTTAAATCCTAGTACACTCCCTTTGGGTGGTTCTTAACCGAGACTCCATGCTCGTGCAACAAACCCTTGATTCATGATTGATCCTTTCTTGTGTATCCTTAATATCAATGGAACTTGGGTGTTGATAAGGTGTAAACCATAATCCACCAAAATGCATGATTGATATTAAGGATGAATTGATCCATCCCATGACCTTTGTATGGTGTGCTTTGCTTGATCCTTGAGTGTGATTGTTACATCCATGCATTCATGCACTCATTTGCATCCATATCATCAATAATGAGAAAATTTTCAAGGAACTTAAGAGGTCTATTTGCAAATTTTCAGACATGGACAAACAAAGAAGGAATACAAAGAAGTACAGTTTCAGACAACCCGACTTGAAAGAGTTAAGGAGTATGACATCCTATGTATTAGATCCCTTGGAGTTCAAGGCTCGACATGGGGAGCTTCTGTCTATTCTTGATACTCAAGTGGATGAAGGTCTGATGAGTGTATTGGTGCAGTTCTATGATCCCTTGTATCGTTGCTTCACATTTTCGGATTTCCAGCTTTTGCCCACGCTTGAGGAGTATGCCTATCATGTGGGTATACCTATCCTAGATCAGTTGCCGTTCAGTGGCTTAGAGAAGGTTCCTACTTCTCAAGAGATTGCTGATCTGTTGCATATAGATGAATCTCTGGTTGGTGCTCATATGACTACCAAAGATGGAATTCAAGGTGTCCCTTCTGAGTTCCTCATTTCTCAAGCTATTTTGTATGGGAAGGCCATGAGTGAGGACGCCTTTGAGGCCATATTTATACTTCTCATCTATGGGCTAGTGTTATTCCCCAACATCGACAAGTTTGTGGATGTGAACGTCATTAGGATTTTCTCTACTCTTAATCTCGTTCCGACTCTGTTGGGTGACACTTATTTCTCTTTGCATATGAGGAATGCAAAGGGTGGTGGTACCATTGTGTGTTGTTTGCCTCTGTTGTACAAGTGGTTTATTTCGCACTTGCCGCAGACGGTCACCTTCAAGGAGAATAAAGGATGTCTACGGTGGTCTACGAGGCTTATGTCTCTCACTAATGATGATATCTTTTGGTACAACCGTGTATATGATGGTGTGCAAATTATCGACTCTTGTGGTGAATTCTCCAATGTGCCTCTTCTTGGTACATGTGGTGGGATTAACTACAACCCTATTTTGGCACGTCGTCAGCTTGGGTTCCGCTTAAAGGATAAACCTAATAACATTCTGTTAGAAGGTGTGTTCTTTCAGGAGGGTAAAGATCCCCAAGGCTTGAAGGGCAGAATGGTTCGCACTTGGCGCAAGATCCATAGGAAGGGAAGGAAAGAGCATGGTCTGAAGAACTGTATTGCTTTGGAACCCTACACCTCATGGGTTAGGAGGAGAGCTTCCGAGTACCTTATGCCTTATGAGTATCCGAGACCTACACCTTTGGTTGTGGATGGGCCTTCAACCCTCCCTAACTAAGGAGTAGAGGAGTTGAGAGACGAAGACTGTTCATGTGCCTGGATCCGTGAACGAGAAGAGCTACTTCAGCAGCTTAGAGAGAAGGATGCTTTGATTGAGTTTCTTGAGCACCAGGTTATTGATGAGCCCGATGATGTGGCGACTTCTCTTCTTCCTCAGTCTTCCAAGTTTTGGAAGAGGAAGTACGATCGACTCGCCAAAGAGAAGGCGGATATGGAGGCAGCCTATGAGAGGGAGGTGAAGAGGCCTCACGCAGTGTATCTTCCGGTCTCCAGAGCTTTAGACGATTGTTTCTATGGTTCCATAGGATGTTCATTTTCCTTCTCTCTTGTATTGTATTTGGTTACCAAGACTGTACTTCTTTGGTGTAAAACTATTTTCCAGATATGATTGATATGATATTTCCATATATGTCTAAATGATTAATATTTTCAATATTTAAAAATAGGACTCTAAAGTTCCTCTGATAAATAAAATAAATCATATGCACAAGCATTGCATGAATCATGTGCATAAGCAGGTTTTGCTCTAGGCTTCTTGTTCAATGGTCTAACTCTGTGCTCTTCATTTATTTTGAAGACAAGCTGACTCACCGGTACTACACTCGAGCCAACACTTCAAGACTGATGGATCACTTAGAGCAAGAGAATCGTGAACTCAAGGAGGAAGTGGCCAGATTGACTTCCCTGACGGAGTCTTTCATGACCGCCCAAAGCCAGTCATCTCCAATGCCTTCAACTCCTCCCTAGAGGACATTCATCTCTGAGATTGCCTCTTCAACAGTACCTGCTGCCAGCGCCCACTTTGCGCCAACTACTATGCCAGCCGGGTTTCCCATGGGGATGCCCGTAAACTTTGTTCCTGAGGGTCTTGCCCCAACGTTTGCTTCTCTGCCGGCATCTAGCCCGGTCCTCGCCGTTCCACTTCCGGTCGTGTATACTATGCCAAGAGTAGACGACACCATCTACCACTCTGAGCCGTCTGAGGGCCCAGACGTATATGAAAAGATGGATGCTATGAACGATCAGTTTCTTGAGCTCCGCAAGGAACTCAAAAATCTCAGAGGAGATGACCTCTTTGGCAAGTCTGTTGCTGAACTCTGCCTAGTTCCGAATGTCAAGATCCATGTAAAGTTCAAAGTACCTGACTTCGAAAAGTATAAGGGAAATACTTGCCCTCTCATCCATCTGGTTATGTATGCGAGGAAGATGTCGAATTAGACCGACAATGATCAGCTCCTCATTCATTATTTCCAGGACAGCTTGTCCGGTGCTGTCCTGAGATGGTATATGGGTTTGAACAGTGCAAACATCCGATCCTTCAATGACCTTGGCGAAGCTTTCGTCAAGCAATACAAGTACAATATGGATATGGCTCCCGAGAGGGACCAATTGAGAGCCATGTCCCAGAAGGACAAGGAAACTTTCAAGGAGTACGCCCAGAGGTGGCGAGAGCTAGCTGCACAGATTGTGCCTCCGTTGGAAGAAAAAGAAATGACCAAGATCTTCCTGAAGACCTTGAGCTCATTTTATTATGAGCGGATGATTGCCAGCACTCCTTCTGATTTCACCGAGATGGTGAACATGGGGATGCATTTGGAGGAAGGAGTCAGGGAAAGGTGCCTGACTAGAGAAGAAGGCTCTTCTGCCAAACGATATGAGGCGTTTGGAAAGAAGAAAGATGGTGAGGCACATGCTGTGACCTCCCATGTCAAATCCAGAAGACCCTCTGTGAGGAGGAAGACCGTGCGTTTCGTCGGTAATCAGCATCAGGTGGCTCACATAGCACCTGTTTTTAGAGATAATCATCACTATCAGCATAATAATAACCAGCAATAGCAACATTAACAATATCAACAACAACAGCACCGTCCTCAACAACAGGCCTACCAGCCTCGAAACAATAATCAGACCAGTACAAGCTATGAGAGGAAAAAGGTCACTTTTGATCCTATTCCCATGACCTACGCAGAGCTATATCCCTCTTTGATAGAGAGAAAACTGATCACTCAACGCGACCCAACGGCTATACCTACCAACCCTCAGTGGTGGTATAAGCTCGAGCTGCATTGTGTTTATCATTCCAGTGCCCCCGGACATGACGTGGAAAATTGCTACCCGCTGAAGACCAAGGTCCAAGACCTTGTGAGAAGTGGTATATTGTGTTTCGAGGACGTAGGTCCTAACGTTAAGAAGAACCCATTGCCAGAGCATGGGAAATTTGTTGTTAACATGGTCCAGGGCTGCCCTGGTAAATATAAGGTCAAATATGTCAGCTATATTCGACAATCGTTGGTCGAGATGCACAGAGTGTTGTGTGAATACAGTCACTATGAGCACGACCATGACAGATGTTGTGTCTGCACTATCAATCAGAGGGGATGTCGCCAAGTTCGCAAAGACATCCAAGAAATGCTGGATGAAGGTGTAATTTAAATACTTCAGAATCACGATGTAGATGATGAAGTCAATGTGATATCTCCAATGTTTCGGATCCCAGAGCCTGTTGTCATCCGATATGATGGCAGCAAATAGAAGGCTTCTCCCTCTTTGATAATTAAACCAGCTGGCCCTGTGCCATATTCTTCTGATAAGGCTATCCCCTATCGTTACAATGTTATGGCATTGGAAGATGGGAAGGAGGTGCCCCTTCCCTCTACCTCTGTTGTTAATATCGTTGATGTCAGCAGCCTAACCCTTAGTGGTCGTGTTTTCTCGGCTCCGCCGAAACTCCAGGGTGACATCAGAAGGGCTGATGTTGCTGATTGTGATATGCGCCCGGTTGGAAACGCTGTTGTTGCTCTGAATCTGGCACTTGTTGCTAACAAACCTACAACCGCTGTAAGAACTTCTGTCTCTGCTGGCCAGAATGGCACAATGAAAGAAGATTGTGATGAGATGATGAGGCCCATCAAGAGGAGTGAATACAATGTTGTAAATCAGCTTCTACAAACGCCGTCAAAGATCTATGTGCTATCTTTGTTGATGAATTCGGAACCACACCGTGAAACTCTGCAGAAGGTGTTGGATGTGGCGTATGTGGATCTTGATGTCATAATAGAATAATTCGATAGTATTATTGCAAACATTAATGCTTGTAACAATCTGAGTTTTTGTGATGCTGATCTCCCCGAGGAGGGAAGAGACCACAATTTGGCACTTCACATATCTATAAGCTGTAAGGATGATGCCATGTCTAATGTACTGGTAGACACTGGATCATCACTAAATGTGTTGCCAAAGTCCACTCTGGCTAGATTGTCATATCAGGGGCCTCCCATGAGACAGAGTGGAGTGGTGGTAAAAGCTTTTGATGGATCCCACAAAACTGTGATTTGAGAGGTAGAACTCCCAGTCAAGATTGGACCAAGTGATTTCCAGATCACTTTTCAGGTCATGGATATCCACCCATCATATAGCTGTCTGTTGGGCAGACCATGGATTCACGAGGCAGGCGCCGTGACATCCACCCTACACCAGAAATCGAAATTTGTCAAGAACAAAAAGCTAGTGGTGGTAGGGGGAGAGAAGGCTCTCCTGGTTAGACATATGTCTTCCTTTTCTTATATAGACGCTGAGGATGAAGTTGGGACGCCGTTCCAAGCTTTATCTATTACTGAGCCTTCTAAGAAAGGAACTTCTTCATTTGCGTCCTACAATGATGCGAAGTTGGCCATTGAGCATGGCACAACTACTGGTTTAGGGCAAATGATCAAGATAGAAGACAATAAATCTCGGGCTGGCATAGGGTATTCTTCTGGCGCTTTCAACAAGCGTGGGCTATTTCAGAGTGGTGGGTTCATCCACACCGTCCAAGACAAGGAAGCTGTTGCTATTGTGGAAGAGGATGTAGAGGAGGATTCTGGAAACTTTGTCATTCCTGGAGGGATCTGCAATAACTCGGTCGTTGTTGATGTTCCGACAGTTGTCCATAAGTCAACGTAATGTTCATTTTATTAAAAAACCCCTTCTCCCATGCCAAAAGGAGGAGTGATGACATTGTTGGCTCATAAATACAATGATATTTCATTCAATAAATTCATGTTAAATGTTTGTTTTTCCAAATTATTTTCACTTTTTGCTTTTTTGCATGAAATTGGTGATCACATAAAACCTTAAAAATAGAATAAAATCAATCTTTTCATCTGCATAATGATTTGCCTCGCTTGAATTCTAAAATCTCTTTATATCCAAAATCATTATGCAGGTTGATCAAACCCATTGAACATAATGATCCAACACCATCTCCCAACTTTGAATTCCCTGTATTTGAGGCCGAAGAAGATGATGTTGAAGAGATTCCTGACGAGATTACCCATCTACTTGAGCACGAAGAGAAGATCATTCAGCCACATCTTGAGAATCTGGAAACAGTCAACTTGAGGTCTGAGGATTGTCTGCGAGAGGTGAAGATTGGGGCACTCCTGGAAGAATCTATCAAGAAGGGGTTGATTGAGTTGCTACGAGAATACGTCGACGTCTTTGCCTGGTCATATGAAGACATGCCTGGTCTGGATACTGATATTGTGCAACATTTCCTGTCTTTGAAGCCTGAGTGTGTGCCTGTGAAGCAAAAGCTCAGAAGAACTCATCCTGATATGGCAGTGAAGATTAAAGAGGAAGTTCATAAGCAAATTGATGTTGGGTTTCTTGTGACTTCTACATATCCTCAATGGGTGGCCAATATTGTGCCCGTGCCTAAGAAAGATGGAAAAGTCTGAATGTGTGTGGACTATAGAGACTTGAATAAAGCTAGTCCAAAAGATGATTTTCCTCTACCACACATTGATATGTTGGTAGATATTACAACTAAATTCAATGTCTTCTCATTTATGGATGGATTTTCCGGATATAACCAAATTAAAATTGCACCCGAGGATATGGAGAAGACAACATTCATCACACCTTAGGGAACATTCTGTTATCGAGTGATGCCCTTCGGTTTGAAGAACGCCGGAGCCACGTATCAACGAGCTATGACTACCTTGTTTCACGATATGATGCACAAGGAGATCGAGGTATATGTTGATGATATGATTACAAAGTCGAGAACGGAAGTTGAACTTGTAGAACACTTGTTGAAGCTTTTTTAGCGTTTGAGGAAATACAAGCTTCGTCTGAATCCCAACAAGTGTACATTTGGAGTCCGTTCTGGCAAGTTATTGGGCTTTATTATCAGTGAAAGAGGTACTGAGGTTGATCCCGCCAAGGTCAAAGCAATACAAGAGATGCCTGCGCCCAAAACTGAGAAGCAAGTCTGAGGTTTTCTTGGCCGCTTGAATTACATTTCCAGATTTATATCCCACATGACTGCCACATGTGCGCCAATATTCAAGCTCCTCCGGAAAGATCAGCGTCATGATTGGACCGAGGATTACCAAAAAGCCTTTGACAGTATTAAAGAGTATTTGTCCGAGCCTCCGATTCTGTCTCCTCCTGTGGAAGGGAGACCCTTAATTATGTATATGACAGTTCTTGAAGACTTAATGGGTTGTGTCCTTGGTCACCAAGATGAATCAGGAAAGAAAGAATATGCTATCTACTACCTGAGTAAGAAGTTCACTAATTGCGAGTCCCAATACTCAATGCTTGAGAAGACATGTTGTGGTTTGGCTTGGGCCGCTAAGCGCTTACGCCCGTATATGTTGAATCATACGACTTGGTTGATATCCAAAATGGATCCAATCAAGTATATCTTTGAGAAGCCTGCTTTAACTGGGAGGATTGCTTGTTGGCAGATGTTGTTGTCTGAGTATGATATTGAGTATCGAGCTCAGAAAACTATTAAAGGTAGTATCTTGGCTGACCACTTGGCACATCAACCAATTGAAGATTATCAGTCAGTTCAGTACGACTTCCCAGATGAGGAGATTCTGTATTTGAAAATGAAAGATTGCGATGAGCCTATGCTTGATTAAGGGCCAAAGCCTGGTTCCCGTTGGAGCATGGTGTTTGATGGCGCTGTAAATCAATATGGAAATGGTATTGGGGCAGTGATCATTACCCCTCAGGGCACACATTTTCCTTTTACAACAAGGCTAACTTTCAAATGCACGAATAATATGGCAGAATATGAGGCCTGTATTATGGGATTGGAAGAGTGTATTGATCTTAGGATCAAGCATCTTGATGTTTATGGTGATTCGACCCTTGTTGTTAATCAGATTAAGGGTGAATGGGAGACGAATCAGCCTGGCCTAATCCCATATAGAGATTACGCGAGGAGAATTTCAACGTTCTTTAATGAGGTTGACTTCCATCATATTCGTCGAGATGAGAATCGGATGGCAGATGCGCTTGCTACACTTGCTTCGGTGATCGTGGTGAGACTCTGGAATGAAGTTCCCAATATCATTGTGATGCGCTTGGATAGACCAGCTCATGTATTTGCAGTAGAGGAAGTGAAGGATGATAAGCCATGGTATTATAATATCAAGTGTTTTCTTCAGAGTCAGATTTACCCGCCTGGGGCATCTGTTAAGGACAGAAAGACTTTGAGGATATTTTCTGGCAGTTTCTACCTCAATGGCGATGTGCTTTATAAGAGAAACTTTGACATGGTTTTGCTCAGATGCGTGGATAGACACGAAGAAGACCTGTTAATGACTGAAGTCGATGAGGGTTCATTTGGAACTCATTCCAATGGACATGCCATGGCTAGGAAGATGTTGATAGCAGGCTACTATTGGCTGACAATGGAGTCTGACTGCTGCAAGTATGTGAAGAAATGTCATAAATGTCAGATTTATGCGGACAAGATTCATATTCCCCCAACACTTCTGAATGTGATTTCATCACCATGGCCTTTCTCTATGTGGGGAATTGACATGATTGGCATGATAGAGCCAAAAGCGTCCAACGGCCACATGTTTATTCTCGTAGCAATTGATTACTTCACCAAGTGGGTTGAAGCGGCGTCATATGCAAACGTGACCAGGAAAGTGGTTGTGAAGTTCATCAAGAATCAACTCATATACCGTTATGGTGTGCCAGATAAGATCATTACTGATAATGGATCTAACTTGAACAACAAGATGATGAAAGAACTGTGTAGCGAGTTCAAGATTGCGCATCATAATTCTTCTCCTTATAGACCCAAGATGAATGGGGCTGTTGAAGCTGCTAATAAGAATATTAAGAAGATTGTCCAGAAGATGGTTGTTACGTACAAAGATTGGCATGAGATGTTGCCATTTGCTTTGCAAGGATATCGTACATCTGTCCGCACTTCAACAGGGGAAACCCCTTTCTCCCTTGTATATGGCATGGAGGTTGTACTCCCAGTAGAGGTGGAGATCCCATCAATGAGAGTCTTGATGGAAGCCAAGTTGACTGATGATGAATGGGTTCAGAGTCGTTATGACCAACTGAACTTGATAGAAGAGAAGAGATTAACTGCCATGTGCCATGGTCAGTTATATCAGCAAGGGATGAAGAAAGCCTTTGATAAGAAGGTCAAACCTCGTGTGTTTCGAGAAGGTGATCTCGTGCTCAAGAAAGTCTTATCTTTCGCACCCTGATTCTAGGGGCAAGTAGGCTCCATACTATTAAGGTCCATATGTTGTTAAGAGAGCCTTTTCAGGCGGTGCTTTGATACTTACAACTATGGATGGGGAGGATTTCACTCGTCCTATAAATTCAGATGCTGTCAAGAAATACTTCGCCTAAAATAAAAATTGAATAGCTCTCTAAGTTGAAAACCCGAAAGGGCGGCTTAGGCAAAAATGAGCGTCTCGGTGAATTGAAAACCCGAAAGGGCGATCCTGGCAAAAGTTAGAGACATAAAAGAAAAATATATATATCCCACTAGATTGAATACCTCACCCTGGGGCAATCTAGGCAAAAATTAGGGATTTGGCAAGTAACTGCATCCTGACAAGACTTTGCTTTTCAGCCCGTCATCTGTCAAAATCTCACTCAATCATCGTCAACTGAAGCTTCAAGTACATCGGATTCAGAGTTGGTGGAGAAATGGTCGTTATGTTCAATGTAGCCTGTTTCCAATATATATATCACCAATTTCAAATTTGTAAAGATCCATGGAGTCTTGCCATTTGCAGACTGCCAGTCCATCAAATAAATTTGAGCCTTTATCCAATTCTTTGCACTCTTATTTGTTTCTGTTTAACCAAGGTTTGCATGTTTTAATTGATAAATATAATTGTTTTATAAATAAAGTTTTTCATAAATTGTTTGTAAACAAAGTGAACATTCACAATAACAAAAAGGATAATTGGGACATCTTCAGTGCTCTCCCAAGGATAGTATGATCTCCAAAAGGGTAAGATATTTGTTCATATTCCCAGCATACGTGTATCCTCTTCATCTTTCAGGTTGTTTCCTCCACGAGCACAGAAGAAAGTTGTACATCCCACCAAATCCCCAGAGAGTTTGGAGTTTTGGATGTGGCCTCAATCTTCTAATTCCCCAGAGAGTCTGAGACGAACATTTGTGTTATCAATTATATGGTTGTCATCCCTGGGTTTGGATAGACCTAAAATCCCTTATAAATTGATAAATTGATATGTTATCTTTTTGAGAAAGTTGGTACTCCCTCATTGGACTTCTCCCTCAAATGAGCAGGGAATCCCCGGCATGAGAGGAATTCTCAACATTGGATTTGTAGCTTTCTCCCCAGTGGACTCGTCTACATTAATCTCCAGCAATCTACAGTTTGCTCATCCTCAACAGGGTGGACCCCACTTTAGTACCCGGTTCAGTTATCAACGGTGCTTCCCTAGTGGAATTGTCTGATCAGAGCCCGTTTGTTGATTCCTCCTGGGCAAAGTGGGTGAAGAAAATATTTATCTTTCCATCCCCAGCGGAGTGATTGATTCTCCTCTCCCTGTAGAGATCATTGTTTCCTGACATTTGTTGCCCCCATCAGATTGGATGTTCTCCAGTGGGCCTGGCTTTCTCTTTTGAGATGTAGTACCGGATGTTTGTCCATTGATCCATGGACTTGTTTGTGTTAAAGGTGTTTGATTGTCAGCATTCATCATACATAAATCACGCATATACATGCATAATTATAACATTTAGATATTCATGTTGCATTCTTTGCCATATATCTTTGTCATTGTCTCCTGATATTTGGTGATACGTATTTCCCCAAGCAGATGTTTGTGTCTGATCTCTCCATATAGAGTCAGCCCCATAGGCAGAAAGCGTCGACCCTTTCTTCCATATTCCCCACTGAGTTACGTCCTCATGGATGATTGTTGTTTCAGTTTCCTCCCTAAATACATATTGGGATGGAATTACTCCCCTAAGTTATATCCTCATTGGGTTAAGTCTTGTTTCATTGTGTCTTTCTAGTTTGCTCCTAGATTGACTCCTCTTGTTACTTCCCCCGCGTTTCCCCGTAGTTTAGATGAATGATTGCTCAATAACCTGTAATTGTCCATCTTTTCCCCAGCGGAATTTTCTCTGGCCTTCTACCTAGTAACCGGTAGTTATAAGTCCTATTTCTATGGTTTTCTACCCTCATACCGGTAGTTGTACACCCCATTTTACCCTCTTGCAGAGTTAACCCTTGATTTTATTCATCCTAACTGATGACGGTTACTCTCTTCTGTGGTTTTCTACCCAGTAACCGGTAGATGTAATCCCCTCTTTGTCAGTTATCTTTATCCAATATTCGGTATTGATATTCCTTTACTTTTTGAGTATATCTCCCAGTAACCGATGATATATCTCCCGGAGCATTGCTTTCGTCAATGTATCCCCAGCGAGTCATCTCTCATTTACCCTCTGTTGGTGATGATTGTTTCTCCCCTTTGATTGGTCATCATTTTATACCTAGTATTCGGTATCCCGATGTCCTTTCCTTTCGGTCAATTTATCCACAATTAACCCAGTAACCGGTTGTGAATAATCTTCCATGCGAGTATGTTATCTACGTTCTGACGGTAATAGATAATATATCTCATGCACTCTTCAATCGAAGTCTTTTTCTTCCCCAGTCGAGTAAGATTCGTATTTCATTATGGAATCGAATGTCTATCCTATAATCGGGTTTGCTTTTTCAGCCCTCCTTGGGGATGATGAGTGTCTTGGAAATATTCCCCAATTCACACCTGGTTGGTCACCTATTATATTCCCAGTAGCCGGTATCCCTGGTGTTCCTTCCTTTCTGCTCCCTATTATGATTTTTGTCCCCTGTGAAATTATATTTTTCTGAGTTGAAATATACCTTCTTAGGATTTCCTCAGATGTTTTGGATGATTGATATCTATCACCCTTATACCGGTCTTAGATATTCATTCTCCCCGAGCATGTTGTTCTCTCACCCTTATAACGGTGTTTTGATCACATGTCTCCTTGAGCTTATTACCCAGTAACCGGTAATACCTTATTTGTTGTTTCTTCAGCTGAGTCCTTTGTGGACATTCCCAGCTTGAGTCCCTTTGGTGGATTTTTTTCCCCATCTGAGTTCGGATTTTATCCAAGGTATCCTTTATGGATAGTTTTGTTGTATTGGCATATTCCCCAATACACGCGTCTTTGAGTCAGCTCGGGTCTTTCCATTGATTTATTTTCCTGGAATCCTTCTCGTGTCTCTCGACAAGTTTTAAATCGTGACCTGCTCACGCCTTTTTATTTCCCTTTACTCCCCAGTGAGTTCCCAGAGTCTCTGTCCCATTTATGAGTGTATTGCTCATGTGGATTTTCAGTTTCTCCTGATTTCTTTTTCCTTGGTGGACACATATCCCCACAGAGTGTTACCTTTTGCATACATAAATTTGCATCATGAGGTCTCTTAGGAACCAAAATTCGTCTCTTTATTATTATTTAAGCCCATTCTACCTCGCCGAGACGAATATTTTAACCTTCACTTCTCCGGCTAGAATGACCTTAAATAGGGGCATCTGTAAGACCCCGATTTTGACCCTAAGATCCCTCATGGCATCATAACATTGCATTTGCATCTTTCCTCAAGGATCATAGCATCTTGGCTCCTAACCTTTGTGTGGGAACACTTATGAGTTGGTTTGAGATCACCAAGCATGCTTGAATTGTATATTATTGCTTTTCTTACTTTGATTACTAACCAAAAGCACAAAAATATGTCACTAACATCTTTTGTTTGTAGCTTGAGCAGTCACAAGATCCAAAGCTTCTAGGAGATTCTATGCTCATTGATATCGCTAGGTGAAGATGAAAGCAAGCATGAAAATGGTTCCCAAAGCTCTCACCCATCAAATATGCCTCCCAAGTATCTCAATTCATCATTTTGATCAAAGCAAACCAAGGGGTTTGAGGCTTGTTTCCCAAGGAAACTCTAATTCATCTGTTCATCAACTATGCCTTGCTCATGAAGCAACTTCAACCCATGATCAAATACAATCAAGGGAGTTTATTTCATTCATCACTTCATGCATATTTGAGCTTATATGAGTGTCCTCGATCATTAATTCATCAAGATTTGAGGCATGGACTTGAGAAGTTGATAAGTCAATTCATCTAACTATTTTGAAGTACACTGAGACCTAACTTTTAATGTGCTTGTCAAATGTAGATGAACCTAAGAGAAAAAATGTTCTTAGGAACCATATGAACAACTTTCATGTTCATCAAAAATTGATTTGAATCTTTGAAGGTCATCATCCATTTCAAAACATTATAGGTCATTTTGACTGAAACCCTAATTTTGGGTCAACTTCCCAAGAACATAACTCATTCATTTTTCATGATTTTGAGGTGGGATCAAATTAATTGGAAAGTTTAATATGTCTAATTCATCTTTTATGTTATGAAAATTTTCATAATCTTAAAAGAAATACATGTGATAATGCAAATCAATATAGCTCACTTTGGACCTAAGGCATTGAAATGTGAAAAAGTCCAACTTCAAGCGCCCATAACTTCCTCATTAAAAATCCAAATAATGCAAAATTTAAGTCCAAATTTATTGTCTTGAAAAGATATACAACTTTAATGCTGAAGGTTTTGTCATTTGGAGCTTGCATCATTGAAACAGAAGGGCTTGAAGTTTGGCCATTTTTGAAATTTTCACATACACATGTTTTGCACCTTACACTTCATGATCAATTTTCACTAATTTCCCAATTTCAAATGAAGGTTTGGTCAACATAACAATTTATCCTCATGCCAAGAGCTTTCCAACCATTACCCATAAGGCCATGTTTCATTTTTGAAAATGTCATTTTCGAAGAGAAGAACAATTTGGTGCATTTTTGAAAACCAATTGAAAATACATTGCATGAGCTGATTACATCTATTTTGCACGACCATTCCATCATATTATGATCTCAGCTTGCCAAACCAAGTGGAATTGGGCCCTCCATGCGCCTGTACAAGCCCATGCATGAAGGCCCTTTCCATCCATGCACATGCTTTGATCATGCATACCTTCTCCATTTGCTATAAATAAGAGTCCAAGGCTTCATAATTTCGCAACTTAAAGGCACCTGTTATGCTGCAAGAATCTCTCCATAGCCTCACTTAAAGGAACTTTCTCATTTCTCTTCAATTTTTCAGATCTGAATTTCAATTGCATTGATTGATTTTCTAGATCTATAGTTCCTAAACCTTGCTCATCTTCATCACTAGACTACACTGCAAGCAAAAGCATTGAAGAATCATGCTCTCAAGCTCCTCATTTCAGAGGTTTACATCCAAACTTATTTTCTTCGAATCTCATTGTATATAGCTTATTTCTTGGATTTGCTGGGTTGTCTGAAGTCCTCTCATCAGAGGCAAGTGTTTTGTGCTTTGAATTTTGAAAATCCTTTAAGTTTCAGTTGAGCATCCTAATTTTCAACCTCTGATTCCTTTCACCATGGAAGTCTAGAGCAAAAATGGATGACACAGGGGTGATGTGAATCACCCCAACTTTCATTTGATATATGGATCGTGGCATTTGGTTGAGGTTGCCATGTCTGCAACTCTCACCGCCGCCAGAGGTCTCACCGGAGAAGACGGTGGTGTACACCACCGTCCCAACTCCAGATCAAATCTGGACCGTGCAATCTTCTTTCCAGATCAAATCTGGACGATTCCTTGTTATGACTTAATTAAAGGCTGCCTGTGACTCGGTTGACTTGAGAGTATAGTGGATGCGCGCATGTGGTCCATGTGATATGCCAACTCAATTAATGAGCTCAATCCAACGCCTCGCATTTTTTCACATTTTTAATTTCTGATTTCATTTTCATTTTATTTCTTTTATTCCATTTCATTTCAAAAAAAATCATATCTCACTCATTATTGGTCCAAAAAATGTGAGACCAATTGCATTATTTATCTTTTAACTTCTAGTTTCTAAAGGTGATTTTTAATATTTTTTATTTTATCATTAGATTTTTTTTATGAATTTTCTCTTTCCTGGTTATTTTTAATTCATTTTAAATAGTTTTTGATATTCAAAAAATACAAAAATATTTTCTTAACCTCTTTGAATGATGATGGATCTATGAAAAATATTCTCATCAATTTATTAATTTATTTGAGATTTTAATTCAATTAGGTTATTTTTATGCATTTTTAATTGATTAAAAATAGTTTCTGTTTTCTAAAAATGCTGAAATTTTTTGTCAAACTTGGTTTGACCTTGTTGAACTTAGGATGATTCACTTGGACTTTTCAAAGTTGATTTGAAGTGAATTTGAAGTTTGACCTTTCTTTATTATTTTAATTCCTGTGTTATTTTAATTTTGAAAAATACCAAAAATATTTAATTCGTTTCTTGACTTCTAATCTTCATTTTGCTTCTGTTTACTAATGTTTGACCTTGATTTCATCTATCTTTGGTCAATGTATGTTGGTTACCTTATTTGATTTCTATTAATGCACTTTCTTATTCATTTTCTTCTTCTTCTTCTTCTTCTTCTTCTTCTTCTTTTTTGATCAATGAGTTAAAGATTGGTGATTAGCCTTTATACATGGGAGGTTTAACCTTCCTTGACTCAAATCTAATTCAACTTGATCATGGATCAAGTGAATGGCTTTGAATTAAGGATAGGTTGCTTCCTAATCAAGCAAAGAACCTAAATCAATACAAGATCATTTCTCATCTTCTTTTGGCATGGCAAGTTGTAGGAGCTTGATTCACTAATCAAGAACTCTAACTTGTGTTGTTGCCTATATTTTTATTGACCGACCTCAGATAGGTGTGACTACTACATTAGTCCACTTACGATTGCTTAACATAACGCTAAATTGCCTTATGGCACACTAATACTAACCATTAACCATTAACATTTAATTCTTTCACTTTACATTTATGCAATTTACTATTCTTGTACATATTATTCATTTGCTTTTTCCCTTTGCTCATTTGAGCACATGTTTATGTTAATGTAATTTACCTTTTGCTCACTTTAGCACATAATTGTGTATATACTATTGTGCTTGTGTTTTTATTTTGATTGTTGTGAACCAATTGCAAATGGATAAAAGCACTTAGATTTTAGAACATTCCTTAGGCAAAAATAGAGTCAAAGAGCAACTGGGCCTTAGGCCTTTAGAGTGCTATAAAAGCCAAAGAGCAACTAGGCCTCCTGCCTTTAGAATGCTTAATATTGAAGAGGAATTGAAAGGACCTATTCTCTAAACTCCCTCTTGTCCATTCTTTATTTACATTATAGAACTTTTTGATGTGTGTGTTCTTGTGCTAGGGATTCCAACTTGAGCCTAAATGAAGAACCATTGTCATGAGCTTCTAAACTGAGAGATCTAAGACCCATTGGAGGATTTCTAAGAGCTTGCTTGATTGATTGATTGCTTGAGTATTTGCTTATTTTCTAGCTTATTCCAAAGGATGGGAGCTACTTGGATCATCAATATGATCTCAAGAAGGGAACTCCATTTGTGGTCTTATTTCTTCTCCTTCATCACTTGTATGCTAAGGACTTAGCCATTCTTCTTCTTCCCTCCACTCTAACCCAAGCCAAAACTTTTGTGCAAACATTAACACTTGTTTTCAAACATTAGAAACCTAAGCATTATTCTTTTGATTTTCAAACTTCCTTTTCATAACACTTATTTTGAATTGAATCTTTAAGTTAACTTTGACCATATTTTGTAAATACTTTTCATTGGTAAATATAACCCATTCAAATGTTTTTTTGTGGTTTCAATGGCCACTTTCTTGTTAAAAACCTTTTCATAACCATTAGTTATTAGGTTTTAGTTATCCTTGAGGTAGATATAATACTCACCTATATCCTTAGAGATGGACAATGAGTCTTCCATGCTTATTATAGGGTTAACCCCTCACTAGCATGTTGAAGTTATCCTCACATGGTGGATTTGTGGTTTTAGGTTGAGTTTTCAAACACAAAAATTGTAAATAACCTGTATATTCTTCTCTCATCTCCCCAATCATGTTTGCACAAATAATTTTCACAAAATGCCAACCTACCTTACAACAAGTGTGAAAAGGGCTCCCTAGGAGTACCTAGGATGTTTTGGGTGCTTAAAACCTTCCCATTGCATAACCAACCCCCTTACCCCGATCTATGATATTTTTATTAGTTTTTGATTCGATAAAACTTCTCGGTTTTTGTTCTCTTTCTAACCTTTCCCTTGGATAAATAGAAGTGCGGTGGCGACTCGACTTGTATGGTTTACTTTTGAATTGCGAAGATGATGCTTTGTCGAATGTGCTTGTTGACACTGGGTCCTCGTTGAATGTGCTTCCAAATTCAACCCTGTCAAAGTTATTAAACCAAGGAGTGCCCACGAGGTATAGCGGTGTAATCGTCAAAGCTTTTGACGATTCGCGCAAACAGTTATTGGTAAAGTGGACCTTCCAGTTAAGATAGGTCAGAGTGATTTTCAAATTAATTTTCAAGTAATGGATATCCACCCGGCCTACAGTTTCTTGTTGGGAAGGCCATGGATCCATGAGGCGGGAGTTGTTACCTCCACTTTGCATCAGAAGCTCAAATTTGTGAAGAATGGAAAGCTTGTAATCATTGGTGGGGAGAAGGCGTATTTGGTTAGCCACCTGTCATCTTTCTCTTATGTTGAAGCTGAGGATGAGGTTGGAACTCCGTTCCAAGCCTTGTCTATTTCTGCTGAAAAGAGAATTGGGGCACCTATGTCCTCATTGAAGGATGCAAAGAAGATTGTGGAAGAAGGCAACATTGATCAATGGGGCGCATGGTAGAGGTCTCCTACAACAAAGGAAGAACCAGTTTGGGATTCCAGTGAGGTTCACCGACTGCAAGGTCTGAAGATATGCAAATTCGATTTCGTATCGGAGGGTTCATTTATGGCAATGAACAACACTTAGCTGTTGTGCTAGAGGACGACGAAGAGGAAGACTGCACCAATTTTGTGACGCATGGAAAAGCTTGCAATAATTGGACTGCTATTGATATTCCTGTTATTTGGCATCGATCTAAATAATTGCTTTTATATGTTTTTAAAATCCTTCTCCTGTGCCTAAGGGAGAAGCGAACATTGTGTGGGCATTTTCAAATTGATCATTAATAAAATTAATTTTATTCATCCATATCTATGATGTTTGTTTTTTTACTTTTTGCATTATTCTGAAAATGGTAATCACAAAAAACATAAATAAACAATATAATTGTCGATCTGCATAATATTTGGTCACAAATCCACTTCTCTAAAATCAAAATATCAAATCATTATGCAGGTTGGTTTCTAACCCCATTGAATACAATGATCCTTCTCCTTCTCCAAATCTTGAATTCCCTGTGTTTGAGGCCGAGGAGAAAAGTGATGAAGAAGTGAGTGATGAATTATCTATTCTTCTTGAGCAAGATGAAAAAGCCATTCAGCCGTTCGACGAGCAGATTGAGCTACTCAACTTGGGTTCCGAGGATGATGTGAAGGAAGTCAAAATTGGGTCTCGTCTGTGTCCAGATGTCAAGATGGGGTTGATTGATCTTCTTCGAGAGTATTCAAATGTGTTTGCTTGGTCCTATCAAGACATGCCTGGGTTGGATTATGAGATTGCGGAGCATAGATTGCCGTTGAAGCTAGAATGCCCGCCAGTGAAGCAAAAATTGAGAAGAACGCACCCTGATATGGCTGTGAAGATCAAAGAAGAAGTGTAGAAACAGATTGACGTCGGTATCCTTGTGACCGTTGAGTATCTGCAATGGGTGGCTAATATTGTGCCTGTGCCGAAGAAAGATGGAAAAGTCCGCATGTGTGTTGATTATAGAGATTTGAATAAAGCATGTCCGAAAGATGATTTCCATATGACACACATTGATATGTTGGTAGGCAATACTGCTAAACTCAAATTCTTTTCGTTTATGGATGGATTTTTCAGATATACTCAGATCAAGATGGCACCCGAAGATATGGAGAAGACCACATTCAAATTCTTTTCGTTTATGGATGGATTTTTTGGATATACTCAGATCAAGATGACAATACTGTTATAGAGTGATGCCTTTCGGTTTAAAGAATGTTGATGCAACTTACCAAAGAGCAATGACTACTATTTTTCATGATATGATGCACAAAAAGATTGAAGTATATGTTGATGACATGATTGCTAAATCAATTGATGAAGAGGAACATGTTGAGCATTTGTTGAAGCTATTCCAATGTTTGAGGAAGTATAAACTCCGCTTGAATCCCAATAAATTTCCTTTTGGTGTTCGTTCTTGTAAGTTATTGGGCTTTATTATCAGCGAGAAGGGTGTTGAAGTTGATCCTGCCAAGGTCAAAACAATACAAGAGATGCTCGCGCCCAAAACTGAGAAACAAGTTAGAGGCTTTCTCGGCCGCTTGAATTATAATCCCAGATTTATTTCACACATGACTGCCACATGTGCTCCTGCATTCAAAAAGCTTTTGACAGTATCAAGGAATATCTGTTTGAACCTCCGATTTTGTATCCACCTGTTGAAGGAAGACCGTTGATCATGTATTTGATTGTGCTCGAAGATAGTATGGGTTATTATCTTGGTCAACAAGATGAGACTGGAAAGAAAGAATTTGAAATTTACTACCTCAGTAAGAAGTTCACCAACTGTGAGACTCGGTATTCTATGCTTGAGAAGACTTGTTGCGCATTGGTTTGGGTTGCTAAGCGTCTGCGTCAGTATATGTTAAATCATACCACTTGGTTGATATCTAAAATGGATCTAATCTAGTATATATTTGAGAAGCCTGCTATAACTGGGAGAATTGCTCGTTGGGAGATGTTGTTATCAGAGTATGATATCGAATACCGATCTCAGAAAGCGATCAAAGGTAGTATCTTGGCTGACCATTTGGCTTACCAACTGATTGAAGATTACCAGTCAGTGCAGTATGATTTTCCTAATGAAGAGATCTTGTACTTGAAAATGAAAGATTATGATGAACATTACTTGAAGAAGGGCCAAAACCTGGTTCCCGTTGGAGCCTTGTATTTGATGGAGTTGTTAATCAATATGGTAATGGTATTGGGGCAGTTATTATTACTCCTCAAGGCACGCATTTTCCATTTGCAGCTAGATTGACTTTCAAGTGTACAAACAATATGGCAGAATATGAAGCTTGCATTATAGGGCTCGAAGAGGCCATTTATCTCATAATCAAGCATTTAGATGTCTTTGGAGATTCAGCTTTGGTTGTGAACTAGATCAAAGGTGAGTGGGAGACGAATCAACCCGGTTTAATACCATATAGAGGTTACGCAAGGAGGATTTCAACTTTATTTACAAAAGTTGAGTTTCATCATATCTCTCGAGATGAAAAACGGATGGCAGATTCTCTTGCAATGTTGGCATCAATGATTATAGTGAAATATTGGAATGAAGTTCCCAATTTGATTGTAATGCGTCTTGATAGGCCAGCACATGTGTTTGCTGTTGAAGAAGTCAAAGACGAGAAACCGTGGTATTACGACATCAAGTGTTTCCTCCAAAGTCAGCTTTACCCGTCTGGGGCATCATTGAAAGATAAGAAGACTTTGAGAAGATTATCCGAATATTTCTACTTGAATGGTGATGTACTGTACAAGAGAAACATCGACATGGTTCTGCTCAGATGCGTGGATAGACACGAAGCAAACTTGTTGATGACTAAAGTGCATGAAGGTTCCTTTAGTACTCATTCCAATGGACATGCAATGGCGAAGAAGATGTTGCGAGCAAGTTACTATTGGCTGACAATGGAATCTGACTGTTGCAAGTTTGTGAAGAAATGAAACAAGTGTCAAATTTATGCAGATAAGATTCATGTTCCTCTGACACTATTGAATTTTATCTCTTCCCCATGGCCCTTCTCCATGCGGGGAATTGATATGATTGCCATGATTGAGCCTAAAGCTTCGAATGGACATTGTTTCATTTTGGTGGCAATTGACTACTTCAAAAAATGGGTTGAAGCGGCATCATATGCAAATGTAATCAAGCAAGTTGTTGTAAGGTTTATCAAGAATCAGATCATATGCCGTTATGGTGTGCCAAGTAAGATCACTACCATAATGGATCGAACTTGAATAACAATATGGTGGAAGCTCTTTCTAAAGAATTCAAGATTGCACATCATAATTCTTCTCCCTACATGCCTAAGATGAATTGGGATGTTGAAACTGTGAATAAGAACATCAAGAGGATTATTCAGAAGATGGTTATCACAAACAAAGATTGGCATGAGATGCTCCCATTTGCTTTGCACGGGTATCGTACATCCATCTGCACCTCAACAGGGGCAACTCCTTTTTCTCTTGTATATGGCATGGAAGTTGTGCTCCCCGTAGAGGTTGAAATTCCTTCATTGCGTGTGCTCACGGAAGCCAAGTTGGCTGAGGCTGAGTGGTGTTAGACCAGGTCCGATCAGTTGAATTTGATAGAAGAGAAGATATTAACTGCCATGTGTCATGGTCAGTTATATCAGCAAAGGATGAAGAAAACATTTGACAAGAAGGCCATACCTCGTGTGTTCAGAGAAGGTGACCTTGCGCTCAAGAAGATTTTATCATTCAAACCAGATTCTAGGGGCAAATAGACTGCTAATTATGAAGGCCCATATGTTGTTAAGAGAGCCTTTTCAGGCGGTCCTGTGAACGCATATGCAGTTAAGAAATACTTCTCCTAAAAAGAAAAGAACAACTCGCTAAGTTGAAAATCCGAAAGGGAGGCTTAGGCAAAAATGAGCGTCTCAGTGGATTGAAAGCCCGAAAGGGAGATCCGGGCAAAAGTTAGAGACATAAAACAGAAAGAATTTCCCGATAAGTTGAGTACCCCACCTTGGGGCAACTTATGCAAAAATTAAGGATTAAGGCAAGTAACTGCATTCTGCTGATCTTCAAATTTTGGAGAAACTTTGAGCATAAGGGTTGTCATAGATTCATCATCCCGACAGCGGTCAATAGCATAGCGAACATCAAAAGTTGGTAGAAGGATTAAGGATCATTTGTATTCAATGTAACCCTTTTCCATGTAAATTACCATTTTCAACTTTGTAAAAATCTATGGAGTCTTGTCATTTATAGACTACCATTCTATTAAATAAAGTTGAGCCTTTATCCAATTATTTCTACTCTTCTTTACTTCAGCCAATCATTTTAAATTTTATTATGATCATTTTTGAAATTGAAATCTTTAATCAAAAACATTTTCTTAAACATATAAAAGCAAGTATTTTTCAAAGCAATTTAAAAGAAATATCAACAATGTTTTAAAGAGCAACAAGTCTTAAATGTGAAGCATTAAGGGTTCCCAAAGAAGTTAACCCTTCGGGTATCCTTAGCCGATTTTGTTGACCCGGTTCCCCTGCGGAGTTGTGTTTGATCCCCAGTGGAGCTTCATTTCTTTTCCAGCTGAGTTGGTTGATTCAGTTCCCTGCAATGTGTTATTTCCCCGACAAAATTTCTGCTTCCCCCGACTGAATTTGTATATTCCTCAGCATTTTCGATCCTCAGTAGAGTAATGAGACTCCCCAGTAAATCACGTTGGATTCTCCACCAGTCGCCATCCGACTTGCTCCCAGTCAGAGTTTCCTCCTGGTTTTTGAGCAGCTACTTGTGTTTGTCCCCTGTATGGTTCTCTCCCATCTTGATATGGTGTTGACCTAAAATTCCCTGCAGATTTGATAAAATGTCCTCTCCTCAGTGGATCTCCTCCTTCCTCAACTAGAGTTGAGCCTTTGGGTCGTTGATCTCTCTCTCTGTTTTCCAGCAGTTGTCTCCCTCTTTTTGTGGATTGACCGGGGATTGTATCGATGATTCAAATTCTTTACGACACCTTTGTATCCTTTGTGATCGTTTTGTCAGCATAATCATCATATATACATATACACTCATATAATTTCATAATTTCATCCTCATATTTGATTGATTTATTTGAGATTCTTATTCTCTGTTATGGCGATACTTTATCCCCATATAAACTCGGTGTCTGTCCTCCCTCAATTGTAGAATGTCAGCCCCTTAGGCAGAAAGACTTTAACCTTTCTCCTTTTCCCCACTGAGTTATTTCCTCATGGATGATTATTACTTTGACTTCCTCCCTAGTTGATTATCTGGATGGAATTGCCCCCTTGAGTTATATCCTCATTGGGTTGAGTCTTGATTGACTGTTTCTTTCTAGCTCTTGCCTAGATAGATGCTTTGAGTCTCCTAAGAGCTTTTTACCCAATAACTGGTAATATTCTTCTTAGTTTGCAGTTTGTTACTTCTTGCCCAATACACAACAAAAGTATCCTTATTTTTCCAGCGGTAGAGTCCCTAGTAGATTTGTTTTTCCTGATTCCCTGGGAAGTATATCCTTGATATGTTCATCCTAACCGGTGACGGATATCTCTCTTTCCCCTGCGTGATTTTATCCTTGATATTTTCATCCTAACCGATGACAAATACTCTCATTTTTGGTATTCTACCCAGTAAAAAGGTAGTTGTAATCCCTATTTTTGTTCCCTAGAGAGTTAATCCTTGATATGTTCATCTTAACCGATGACAGATTTCCTTCTCCTTGTGGTATTCTACCCAGTAACCGGTAGTTGTAAACCCTACTTTCTCCCGCAGAGTTTATCCTTGATATGTTCATTTTAACCAGTGACGGATACTCTCTCTTGGTATTCTATCCAGTAACTGATAGACATAATTCCTATTTTTCTCCTCATAGAGTCTATCCTTGATATGTTCATCCTAACCGGTGACGTATTTTCTCTTTGATGGTATTCTATCCAACATTTGATAGATGTAATTCCTACTTTTTGTTCAGTTGGTATATCCTTGATATGTTCATCCTAACCGATGACGGATATCCTCCTTGACATTCCCAGGCAAGTCTATCCTTGATATGTTCATCCTAACCGATGACGGATTTTCTTTCCTGTTGAGTTTATCCTTGATATGTTCATCCTAATAGATGACAGATACTCTCACATTTGGTCTTCTTCCCAATAACTGGTAGTTGTAAATCCTATTGTTCTGCAGTTTTCCCCAACAAGGATATTCTTACCCAGTAGCCGGTAATGAATACTCCCTCCTGGTAGTTCCCAATGAGTCATCCTTGATATGTTCATCCTAACCGGTGACGGGTGTCCTCTCTGTCAGATCTTTGTTATCTCCTTACTCAGTAACAGGTATTGGATAATAAATTTATGCTCCTCCTGCGTTGAAGTTTATCTTCCCCAATCGAGTTGAGTGCGCTTTTCCTTAGTGAAATCATTTTTTCTGCATGCTCCAAGTACTTCAGTGTTATCCTGATCTACTCGTATCCCCTGTAGATATTTTTCTTTCCTGGCTTAGTCTTTCCATTTTGTATGGAATTCCTCTAGTCCCCCAGCAGTTTTAAGTCGTAGTCTTTCCTGCGTATAACTCCTCCCCCCCCTTCAAAGTCTCTGTCTCCCCAGTGAGTTTTCCTTATGGAATGCATTAAGCTCTTGCGGATTTTCGGTCTCTCTAATTTCTTTTCCTTTGTGGCAAATATTTCCCCATAGAGAATTAACTTTTACATTCATATCATATGCATCATGAGGTCTCTTAGGGACCAAAATTTGTTTCTATGTTGTTATTTAAGCCCATTCTACTAGGTCGAGCCGAAGATTTTAACCTTCACTTCCTTAGTTAGAACATCCTTAAATAGGGGCAGCTGTAAGACCCCAATTTTGACCCTAAGATCCCTCATGCAATTTCACCATATGCATTAGCAATGGGATCATACCTTGGAATCCTCCTTATCCCTCTTTCATTGGGTTTGTTTTGGGAGAGATCACCAAGCACCATGTGATTATATCATACTTGTATTTTATCATTTTACTAACCAAAATACCAAAAATAGGTCTTTGTATTTGCCTAACTCTTTTGTAGGTAGGGCATGATCACCATTGATCTATCAAGTTCATATATAGGGTTTTAGACCCTCATTACAAAGATCACAATCATGAATTGAGCCAATAATGGTTATGAGCGTTATATATGAGTTCCATTGATCTCTACATGTCATTTGATCAAGTTTTCTTCAAGAGTTTGAGGGTGATTTGCCTTGGAAACCCTAGTTTGACTGGGTATCCTGAGTAACTTCTCCAATAAGCTATCTCAAAATTCATCATCTTATGCATATATGATCTACCATGAGCCAAGAAAGCCAAGAGAATTTAAGGTTAGCAAGTTGGTTGATGGTGGTTGGCCAGATGAATTCATATGATCAAAACTGGGTCTCCCTAGACCCCATCTCCTACAATTTTCACCATATGAAAATGATTCCAAGAGAAAGTTTACTATAAATGACATTCCAAACAACTTTCATGTTGAGACCTAGATCTAGTTTTGCTTGGAAAAT
This sequence comes from Lathyrus oleraceus, assembly GCF_024323335.1. Lineage (NCBI taxonomy): Eukaryota > Viridiplantae > Streptophyta > Magnoliopsida > Fabales > Fabaceae > Lathyrus > Lathyrus oleraceus. Next base: position 493,030,293 of record NC_066583.1, read on the forward strand.
CATCTTCTATGTTGAAACATTATAGGTCATTTTGTCTAAACCCTATGTTGAAAGTCAACTTACCAAGGCCATAACTTGCTCAATTTTTATGAGATGAAATATTTCTAAGTTGAACAAACAAGTTCAAGATGTCTACTTCAACTTTTATGTTTGGAGTGGAAGCAAATTCAAATTTTATGAGCATGTGATATGAGGATACATTATAGGTCATTTTTGACATATACCATTGAACAAGTGATTTTCCTAAACGTCAAAAATGCATAACACTATCATTCTAAATCCAAATGACATGAAATTGGTTACCATATTGAAGGTATTTGAAATATCTACAACTTTGATGAAGACACTTTTCTCATTTGAAGCTCACATAAAAAGTTAAGCAAGGTGGAATATTGAGATATATGACTTTACACTTAGAAAATTTTTCAAAATGTTGAAATTTCCAAACTTCCACATCAAAATTCACCATGATCCAAGCTCCAAATGAAAGTGTTCAACATCAAACTTGTTCCTCTTGATCCAAACTTTCCAAAGAACTCAAGTTCATGCATTTTGGATGAGATTTGATAGGGTTGCGCATGGCTTTAACAGAGCTGCATCATTGGAGGAAATCAAATGTACAAACTTTATTTCACATTGCCTTGCCAATCAAGCTTCATTCAGATTTCAACGTGATTTTGGACCTTAATTCATTGCCTCTTGGGCCTGTACATGCCAATGCACTCGTGTCATTCACATTGCTAAATTTGGACAAAATTTCAAGTGTGCAAATATCACTCCCTCATGCTATAAATACATGGCCTCTGTGTTCAATTCAAACACCCCTTGCGCGCCAACTTTGCCACCCAATTCAAACCCTTTCATTCTAAAGGAAAACCTGAGAATTTTCAATTTGAAAATTGAGTTTGAATCTCAACTGTTGGAGATTCAAAAACTCCAGGATCCAAAGCCTTGTACCCTTGCTAATCACTTCCTGCAAGCTTCTCAAGTGTGATCATATCGTGTTTGAAGCAAGCAACATCAAGTTTTACACAACATTGAAGGTAATTTTCAGAAAAATTCATCTCTTCGATTCTCACTCAATTCTAACTCAATTCTCATCAATTCTCTTGGATCTTTGGTTGTCTGAAGTCATACCAATGTAGGCAAGAAGATTGAGTTGCTTAGAGGTCAAATCGAAGCAACTCAGTTGACACACCTCAAAATTCAACTCCTCATATCTTTCTATATATGTGGAGTTAGTTAAAATTGAGGTGATATTTGTGATCTACACCATTTTATCTTCCAGATCATGTCCTCTTTTATTATTTATGATGTGGTGATGACTGAACCAGTTCGGCCAGGGTCATCGGAGAAGATAACCAGCCTTTGACTTCGGCGATGAGCTGGAAGTGTTCAGAGCCATTAGATGAGTTTGAAACGTTTTAATCTCGTGTGTTGCTTTTAAGTACCAAGCCTATGTCGCGTTGACTGCAGTGCATCATGGAACGCGCGCGCTGATCCACTTGATCTGCCACCTCAAATAACGAGGGAGATCAAGTGGTCCACGTTTTTTACTATTTTCAGGTTTTTATTTTAATTAGCTTATTTTCATTAATTCATATTAATTTTAATATTGATCCAAAAAATATGAGAGTTTCACCAAAAAATTTCAAATAATTTCATCTTTCATATTTTGAATTAAAATTATTTTTTAGATCATTATTAATATTTTTCATGATTTAATTGATTTTGTGATTGTTTTTAATTGTTTAAAAATACTTTTAAGTCTTTAAAAATTCTGAAATTATTTCTCCAAGGTCCTTTGACCTCGTTTGACCTATGATAAATCTCATGGCCATTTCTTTGGTGTTTTGATGAAGTTTTAGGAATTTGACAAACCATATTTAATTTAAATGTATTATTTTAGTATTTTTAATTTGAATAAATGCCAGTTAATTGTGTTGACCTATTGTGATGACTTGTATGAGTTTGACTCTTGTTGTTGGGCCTTGGTCAAGGTTGATTTGACTTTGTCAAGTTAATACCATTGGATTTAGGGGATTGATGGAATGTACATTTCATCTCCCAAAATGATTGGATGATATTAATTTGGTAAAATTCCTCCTTTGACCAATTTGAGTTTTGATCCATTCTCCTCCCTCTTCATCTCATTCCCATTCTTTATGCATTCATCTTATTTGGCCTATGATATCTCCAAGTCCTAAGGCTAGTTGATTTTGAAATCAACATAAGTATGGATGAGATTAGGCCACCTCTTTTGCATATTCTTTTTATGTGTGGTATGTTTCATGAGCATAGTTCATTATACTATGTCTCTAACATGCATTAACACCAAAGTTCTATTTCCCGGCCTCAAATAGTTGTAACTTCTACATAAGTCCAATTACGATTGCTTAACATAGCGCTAAATTTGTGACACAAAAAGGCATAGCATTCTAGTTAGTGAGATTGTAAGTCTCTGTATTGTGTGGAAACTTGGCCTTTTTTCCTTCTTTTGGAAGATGTCTTGGTTCAAGGATCCATGCTTATGATAAGTGGGTTGAGTGTTCTCCAAAGAATGACTTAAAATGAAAAACAAAAGCAAAAAACAATACTAACTTCTAACTCATTAACAACTAAAATTTAATTTCAAGTCCTTTATTTTTAATGCACTTTAATTTTTAAGTTCTATTCATTTGCCATTATTCATACCATTCTAATTGTTTATGTTAGTGCAATTTTCCCTTTGTCCATTTGGACCATATTGTGTGATATATCTTGCTTGTGCATATTTTGTTTGTTTGTGTGGTCTTGGACCATTAATGTACATAATAAGAACAAAAATCCTAAACAACTATTATGTGGACTGTTGGTTTGATCTTGGACAAATTGGACTTAGAATCTAGGCAACATCCCTATGCAAAAAGGACTTGTCCAATGCCAATTTTTGTGAAATCAAGTGATTGCAATTTGAAACTTCATCTGATACATCATTCAAGATCCCTTTGAGTTCATCTGCAACATGATCATTGTTAAACTGTTATTTTGAGCCTTTGACTTATGGCATTGTGGAATTCATCTATTACATGAGCTAATTTGAAGAAGATCATGGAGTGGATAAAGCTTGGATGTGGATATCTTTATTTGATGCCTTGCTCTTCAAGTTAATATTGTATGCATTGTTTGTTGCTTGATTCTAATGTCCAAGGGAATTTGGGGTTTCTATAAGACATTATTGTCTATTGGATTGCTACCCATCGGTCAGATCTTTTCAACTCTTAACTTTTAATTTTGTGCATATGATTAGTCTTTTCATCTCCTCCCCATCTCTTTAATTTAAAAATCTCCTCCTCCTTTCAAAAACCTCTTTGTTTGAACTTGTTATCTTCTAAACTTTTGACCACTTTGCAAACTAGACATTTTGGCCTGATACCATTGCATTTTCAAACTTGTTTTCCTAATCAAACTTGTAAATAGACTTAACTATACTTGACCTAAAATTTCAAAATCCAAAAACAACTAACTCATTCAAACCATTTAGGCTTTTGTGCCTTTCAAACAGAAATTTTGTTAAAAGCAATGCATCCACTTTTAAATTTGTATCACGAACTACGAGGTTTTTATCCCTCATTTTTATGTTGGTACGTAGGCACGAGTCCGAATGTCTTGTCAAACACAAAAATATAATTAATGAATTCTTTTCTCATTCCCTCACTCTATTTTTTTGTAAACATCATTTTGGTACAAAACACATATGCACACAAAAAGGGATCCCTAGGAGTACCTAGGACACTTTGGGTGATAACACTTTCCCTCTATGTAACCAACACCTTACCAGTAATCTCTGACATTTTATTAGTTTTGATTTGAAAACTTCTTACTTTTGGGTTTTGTTCGTACTTTTTCCCTTTTCCCTTGGAAATAATAAAACCGCGGTGGCGACTCTTGTTATTTTATGTCTTGCTTATCCATACCTTGATGATCATGAATTTACCGCTACACCTTGGACTTCAAGCAATGTCATGGGAAGCTGTTATCTGTGTTATCCACTGATGTAGTTGAAGGACTTCTGAGTGTGCTGGTTCAGTTCTATGATCCTCTCTACCATTGCTTCACTTTTCATAATTATCAACTTATGCCTACGTTAGAGGAGTATGCCCATCTCTTGGGAATACCTGTTTCTGACAAAGTGACGTTTAGTGGATTGGAAGAGATTTCCAAATCTCACATCATAGTTGAAGCTCTTCACTTGAAGAAGTCTGAGATTGAGACTCATTGGGTGAAGAAAGGAGGAATGTCTGGGTTGACTTCTGAGTTCCTCATTAGAAAAGCTATTGTCTTTGCTCAAGCTGGTAGTGTGGATGATTTTGAAGCCATCTTTATTTTGCCCATCTATAGTTTGGCTTTGTTCCCTAACATTGACGGTTTTGTTGATGTTAACCCCATTAGAATATTCTTGATTGGGAATCTTGTTCCTACTTTGTTGGGTGAGGTGTATTTCTATGTGCATCTAAGGAGTTCTAAAGGTGGTGGAAATATTGTGTGTTGTGTTCCTCTTCTGTACAAGTGGTTTATTTTGTACTTGTCTCAGACACCTGTTTTTCTGGAGAACAAACAATGTCTACGGTGGTCTTAGAGACTTAGGTCCCTCACTAATGATGATATTGTTTGGTATAATTTTGCATTGAATGGTGTAGATATTAATGATAGTTATGGTGAGTTATCTAATGTGCCTCTCATTGGTACACAAGGAGGAATCAACTACAACCATGCTTTGGCTCATCGTCAACTTGGGTTCCCCTTGAGAGATAAACATAATAACACTCAGTTAGAAGGCCTTTTTTATCAAGAGTGTTGGCAGCAATTTTGGTAAAACCTAGAGTGTTCACAAGTTGTCACAAGTGTTGTCTTGACATAAGATAACATGTACCTGCAGGATGTTTAAAATGTGAAGATGCAGGATTTTACTGAGATGTCAGACCCGATGTCATGACATCTGTATACAAAACATTCAGTTTGAATGTTATGTATTGTGTGATTGCATTTTTAATGCTAATCTATGTAAGATTGGAGAGATGATTAAACGCGTTATTCAATCATTAATTACAACCATATTGACTTATTTTCCAACAAGATATAATCAGCTGTCATGAGAAGATATGAATGGAAAATAGTTTTAGGGTTTTATGATGTCCAAACCCAACCAATTGTTTCTATATAAAGGACATGGAAAACCTGGCTTTAAACACAAGGAATAATGAACGAAATATGGAGAGAGAAGAAGGGTTTTAGTCTTGTGTGGTCGTGTGTATTGTAAGCCATTCATTCATCCATAGATGATTGAATTGGACTGATTTTTGAGTTGTAATTTGTCCACTCTAAGCTGTTAAGCATGAGTGTGTGTTTACTTGATTGAAGCTTTTAAGCAAGATCAAGTATGTGTATTTGAAGAGTGTCTTCTTTTCATTGTAATTCTTGTTTTATATCACTGTTGTGATTGAGGTGGAGCGAGTAGGATCTCATATCTAAGAGTTCTTAGGTAGAAGTCACACGGGTAGAGATTAGGTGAAAAGACTGTAACTTGAAGTTGTTTACTGAGAGTCTTTGAACTGATTCTGTTTAAGGGATTTCCTTCCTGGCTTGGTAGCCCCTAGACGTAGGTAATTTTGCACCGAACTGGGTTAACAATTGCTTGTGTCTTTTGCATTACTGTTCTTTATCTTTGATCCTGTTTGTATTGTTCAGATATTAGTGTCGTGACATTACCTTCGACATCTCATATCTGATACCAGAATTTCAATTGGTATCAGAGCACGCATCCTGCTCTGGTTCTGGGTGAGATCTAGGGACGTTACTTTCTGGTACTATGGATAGAGACAAAGGATCTATTCACAGACCACCTATTCTGGATGGATCCAACTATGACTACTAGAAACCTCAAATGGTAGCCTTTCTAAAATATTTGGATAATAAGGCTTGGAAGATTGTTTTAATAGGTTGGGGACATCCAGTTATTACTAAGGAAGGAGAAGCTACAACTGATAAGAAGGTTGAGGAACAATGGACCGAGGAGGAGGAGGATCTAGCCCTTGGGAACTCTAAAGCATTGAATGTTATATTCAATGGAGTAGATAAGAACATCTTCAGATTGGTAAACAATTGTGAGAAGGATAAAGATGCTTGGAACATTCTCAAAACCACTCATGAAGGCACGTCTAGAGTGAAGATGTCTAGATTGCAGCTGCTCACTACCAAGTTTGAAAATTTAAGGATGAAAGAAGATGAAAATATTCATGAATTTCATATGAATATCCTTGAAATTGCTAATGCTTCAGGAGCCCTGGGTGAGAAGATGTGAGATGAAAAACTAGTGAGGAAAATACTCAGGTCACTTCCTAAGAGATTTGCCATGAAAGTGACAGCCATAGAAGAGTCTCAAGACATTTCCAATATGAGAGTTGATGAGCTAATTAGATCCCTCCAAACATTTGAGATGGGAATGTGTGATGGATCTGAAAAGAAAGTCAAAAGCATAGCCTTCATGTCAAACACTGAAGAGAAAGAGGAAGAAAGTGGCCAAGATACTGATGAAGATCTGGCAAATGATGAAGCATTACTGGGAAGACAAGTCAACAGACTTCGGAAAAAGATGGATGTGAGGTCTAAGTCTAATGTCAAGAACATCTAATCTGACATCATTAAGTCCATTAATGCTGGAAGAAGAATAAGATCTGATGAAAAGTCCAAAGGAGGAAAAGGAGTTTAGTGCCATGAATGTGATGGGTATGGACACATTAGAGCTGAATGTGGAACCTACCTCAAGAAGTAGAAGAAGAGTCTTGCTGCTACTTGGTCTGATGAAAGTGAGACAGAAGAGTCTGCAAATCTTATGACTAACTTCACTGGAAGATGGGGTTCTGATGAAGACTCAAGTAATGATGAAGTAACCTTTGATGAGTTAGCCACTACCTATAAAAAGTTGTGTCACGGAAGTGAAGAAGTGTGTCAACAAGTTGAAAGTCAGAAGAAAGTGATAACACAACTGGAGAATGAAAAGGTAGAACACTTGGAAACCATCTCCAAGTTAAAGACTGAAGCAGTGTTCTTTAATTCCAAACTGGATGAGATGACAAAGTATGTCAGAATGCTAAACAATGGATCTGACACCTTAGAAAAAATTCTCCAGACTGGACAAATGGCAGGAGACAAGTCTGGCATTGGGTTCAATGAATCCAAACCTGAGTGCAGTCACATTGATAGCAGACCAAATATGTCACATCATATGCTACAACATCATAAAGGAAAACAACATAAAGGGAAACATCAAAGATGGAGATGTCATTACTGTGGAAAATTTGGCCACATAAAACCATTTTGCTATAAGTTGTATGGCTATCCTAGTCCTTCTCATCATCAACCTAGACCCAAACATCACATACCTGTCAACAGAAAACAATGGATTCCTAGGACTGGTGTTACAAACCGGATAGCTCACACTTCCTTCAGAGTTTCAGCCAAAGAAGACTGGTATTTTGACAGTGGGTGCTCCAGACACATGACTGGAAACAAAAAGTTGATAACTAGCCTTCATCCTCATGCCACCAGCCATGTAACCTTTGGTGATGGAGAAAAGGGTGAAATCAAGGGGATTGGTAAGCTTAACTTCCCTGGAGTCCCTAATCTTGACAATGTCCTACTTGTTAAGGGACTAACTGTAAACCTAATAAGCATCAGTCAACTATGTGACCAAGGTCTAGCTGTAAACTTCACAAAAATTGAATGTCTGATTACTAATAAAGAAAATGAAGTGATCATGAAAGGAGTCAGGTCTAAGGACAACTGCTATATGTGGAGTTCTCAAGAAACTGGTTATTCATTAATGTGTACTCTAGCCAAAGAAGAAGAAGTGAAGATATGGCATCAAAGATCGGGCCATCTGCATCTTAAAGGAATGAAGAGGGTTATATATGTTGTAGCTGTTAGAGGAATTCCCAACTTGAAGATTGATGAAGGAAGAGTTTGTGGGGAGTGTCAGATTGGAAAACAGACAAAGATGTCACATCAGAAGCTCAGACATGACACCACTTCCAGAGTGCTGGAACTTCTCCATATGGATTTGATAGGACCCATACAGGTGGAAAGTCTTGGTGGGAAGAAGTATGCTTATGTAGTGGTGGATGACCTCTCTAGATACACCTGGGTCAATTTTATAAGAGAAAAATCTGATGTATTTGAAGTCCTCAAAGATCTTTGTCTAAGACTTCAAAGAGAAAAAGAAAGTCAGGTTATCAAAATTAGAAGTGATCATGGGAAGGAGTTTGAGAACAGCAAATTTGCTGGATTCTGTGCATCAGAAGGAATTAGTCATGAGTTTTCATCTCCTATTACTCCTCAGCAAAATGGCGTGGTAGAAAGGAATAATAGAACTCTCCAAGAATCAGCCAGAGCTATGATTCATGCTAAGAAATTGCCCTACCACTTCTGGGCTGAAGCTATGAACACAACATGCTAATTTCACAACAGAGTAACCTTGAAGAAAGGGACTCTTACTACTTTATATGAAGTCTGGAAAGGGAGAAGACCTACAGTCAAATACTTCCATGTGTTTGGTAGTAAATGTTATATCTTGACTGATCGTGAACAAAGAAGGAAGATGGATCCCAATAGTGATGAAGGAATATTTCTGGGCTACTCAACGAACAACAGAGCATATATAGTCTTTAATTCCAGAACAAAAGTAATGATGGAATCTTGTCGCAACTAGGCGGAAAAAAACAACCGGCGAGAAAAAAGAAACAGAAGAGTCGCCACCGTTTGTTATTTATCCCAAAGGAGGGAAAGGAAACGATCGAAGAAAACCTGAAGAAAGGAAAAGACAAGGTCTCGCAACCAAATCTAGGGTTCGGGAGTCAATTATGCGAAGGGAAGGTATTTGCACCCCTACGCATCCGTCGTACTCTACGGGATCCACTCTTGTTGTTCTAGTCTAAAGGGTGTAGGTATATCTAAGGTACTATCTGCTAAAAGAAAGGTCAAAAGAAAATGACTCGTAAGGATGTCGCATCCACTGCCTACGTATCTCATCTGAGTATGAGAATCAGAGTCTTCGTAGCTTGGCTACCTATGGGTTAAAGAGAAATATGCTCGCTAAGACATCACATCTTATGCCTACGTATCTCATCTGGAATGAGAATCAAAAGCAAAACGTAGTTCAGCTAACTACAGGAACAAGGGTCTCGATTGCAACTAGGGCACGAGAAAGGGAAAGGTCTCGATCGCAACGAGGGCGAGAGAAAAGAATCACAGCAAGGGCGAAAGCAAACAAGTATTAGTTGTTAGTCGTCAGTCAAACTCGGCAAGACATCGCGTCCCATTCCTTCGTATCTCATCTGAACATGAGAATCAGAGTTGTCGTAGTTCGACTAACTAGGGGTTAAGGATTGCCATCTGAACATGGACTTACAAAAGAGGACACCAGCTGTGTCAAAGGAAAGTGGGCAATGTGTTCAACATCCTAGCAGTAGGTGTCGCAGCTCACTGAATCGAGTCTTAGGCAGTTACCTCTTTGCAATAGAACAGACTGACATGCCATAAGATCGGGGATGCACGGAGGGTCTAAAAGTGGGGAAGCTCTGCCCTAGAGTTGTCATGCAATGTGGACCTATGTGTTAGGATTTACAGAGGGGAACATCTACCTAATGTTAGCATGCAAATAATAAGGGAATTATACCTATGTTATCATACAAAGGGTTCTACCTAATGGGTGCTACCTAAACGGAACAAGAGTCGACGGATGGAGCAAGGAGAGGAGCCACAGATAAGGGTAGATGGCGATGCCATGAGGCAATCGACTTACAGGTAGATGGCGATGCTTGAGGCGATCGACTTACAAGTAGATGGCGATGCATGAAGCAATCGACTTACAAGAGGAATGAATACGTGTTGGTTCTGTTAAGTTTTGAAAATGATTACTCGACGTTGGATTGAGCTTTTGATCTTGTTTTGAAATGATTATCGGATGTTCGTTTTAATTCTTGTATTAACAGATGAATAAAGAATGAAAGAATAAATATTATACACTTCATGGGAGAGGGGTACATTTGTTATGAATGGGGATGGTTCATGGCAACCAAACAATAAGAATATATGCCTCAATCACCATACAAGTAGGCAACAATTATCAATTGAATCAGATAAGTAAATAATGTATAATCAAATCAAAGAATCAAAGAATGAAATAATGGAGCATAAACAATGCATGGGAAGTATGAACATGTTAAACAATCAAGAAATAGTAAGCATGGATGAAAGAAACAAGTATAACTGATAACAGATGAATCAGACAGATAAAAAGATGCACAAAAGGTTCACTGAAATAATTAAATCAGGAAATGAGGTAAGGATTAAATAAAATCAAGATACAAGGCCTCTAATATATGTCATATATGATGAAAAAGGGAGGATCAAAAGATCTCTTCAATTTCCCTAAGCAATCCCTAAGTCAAACATCGATCATAAAGAAGTCAAATGAAGATTCAAGTCAACTAAAAATATATCAAATAAATAGCAAATTAATCAAGAAATTTATGAAAAATTAAACTAAGTTAGGTGGGGTCAAGACATCATCATCCCCGAAAAAGATGTTAAAAATAATGAAAATTGGTACATGAATTAATTGAAATAAAACATAGGTCAACCTAGAAGTCAACCAACCAAACTAGATTAAAAATAAATCAAGAATAAAATGAAAAATGTGAAATAAAAATCCAAGAAAAGGTCAGGTTGACCATGGGACAGTGGTCAACCTTCATCCCAAAAATCAGAAGCTAAAAATAATTTTAAGTCATAAAAATAAAATCAAGAATTAAAGGTATGCTTAAAAGAAACACTTGGGAAGAATAATTAAAATAAAATATTAACATTAAATAAATACGAAAATAAAAATTAAATAAAATTAAATAATGCATCAAGAAAAGTGGAAAATATTTTTGGATATTTTTATGAATAAAGAAAATATTTTAAAATGATTAAAATCAAAACAGAATAAATGTGAATAATAAAAATAACATGCAAAGGGGAGGTGCATTATTATTTTGGACTGAACTAAAAAATAAACTAAGCGCTAATGGGCCACGCAAGGGGGTGTTGAAAGCAGACTGCGCAAGGCCCATGATCCACAACATTATTAAATCAGCGCGTGACAGGGTTAAATAACATTTTAATTTAAAAAATCATGTAACATGTATCAATTGGTCACACTCACTTAAAACGCTACAGGACAAAATAGCATGAGCGGACCAAATTAAAGCGCGCGCGCTGTATCTAAAGGCTCATGAGGCGACACGTCATCGTCTTCTCCATTGGGTTAAAAGAAACCCTAGCCATGCTCATGCACACCCGAAAAACAGTGAGTTTTTTCAAACTTCCACTCAAGAATACAAGCACTATAATGCACCAAATGACATGAAATAAAAACCAGAACTCAAGTATGAAATGTGGAGATCAACATGGTATCCTTGTTTGAGTAAAATGATGGCTTAATCATGGAGAAATATTGACAATAATATGTCAATATGGGCACGGGCATAACAGAAAATCACAACACAAATCCATAACATGAACATTGCCTCATGTTGAGGGCTTCAGAAACAGGCATAGGCATATGGTTAACATGAAAATGAACATGATGATGAGCATGGTATTGGCATAGATGTATAAATACATGGCCATGGAAGAGAAGTAAGAGGGTTACCTAGTGGAAGCTTGGTCCACTGCCTCTTGGTTATGGAGAGAATTGAAGAAGATGATGCTTCCTTCTTGGTGCTTCAAGGACCTCAACTCAAGAGCTTGATGAGAAGTGAAAACTGATCTGTGACCTCTTTTCCTTGCTTGCAACGAAATTCCAATGGCCTTGCTTTTCTTCAGATTTAGGGTTTTCAGCTTTAAGTATGATGGGTCTAATGTTTAATGGGCTCAGAAATAATTGTTGTCCATAAGCAAAATAATGCAAAGTGAGGTGTATTAGGAATGGACACATGAGGGTTTGTTATTTTGGGCCAAATTCTTAAGTGAATGGAAATGTGGTGCATGGCCAAATGAGGAAACAAAAATGTGGGTTGTGTAATGCAGCATAACTTTGGTCTGGTTTGGCAAGCAAGAAAACAGTCCAAGATGATGACTTTATGGCTATGTAACTTAATGAGCAAGCTACCCATTGGTGAGACAATGCAAACAGTAGAAAGGTCTCATGGAGTATAGCATGTTTCATGTTGAGCATGAGTGGAAATGATGAGTGGAAGAAGGTGAAAAATGGCCTCAAAGTCATGTCACAACATTGCAAAACTGGTTGGGCCAGCTAGGCCTAAAATCTGCCTAGAAAATCAAGTCATGGTGCCCACTTTAAATGAATGTACCTTTCAAACCATGTATCCAAATGAGATTATTCCAAAAGGAGGTGAAATCGGACATGGCAAGGTACAATTGTTGTGAATAAAACATTTTCAAATGATGCCTTGAAGTGCAAGAAAACTGGTCAAGAAGTCTTGACAAACTTTGAAGATTTTGAGACTTAGAAATTTTTCTAAGTGTCCTAGAAATATGTCCCACTTTGACTAAGCATAACTCTCTCGATCTTGACCCAAATGGAGCAAACTTTATATTTCTAGAAAGCTTGGAACAAGAGGAACAACTTTCATGTTGGAGAAATTTTCAAATGGAGCTTTTATCTTGATGGAAAATGGGCTTAAAGTGAGTGCAACAATCATGAAAACTTGCCCTAAATGGAAAGTCAACCATTTCCAAATTAAGTAACTTTCTCCAATTCCTGATTAAATGATGAATCCATGATCCAACCTTGATCAAATTTCACATGTAGGATCCCCTAGGCATGGATTTTGAGATTCCACTCTCAAAATGTCAGGAGTTGACTTTTCCCAAGCTGTTTGATTCCCGATTCCAGTGACCAATTGAAGCACCTCTGGCTCAAATAAAAAACTGATTTTTTGTATGTAGACCCTTGTGTGGGCTCCTTCTGTTAAGGAGTGATCAATCAAAACCTGATCCCTAAGTCACTAATGCAGTATGTAATGAGTATGACCTAGTATGATGCTAATGAAGTGCAAAACATAATCCCATGCTTCCAGGAAAAAATGAAGGGTAAATTTTGGGGTATTACAGCTGCCCCTATTCAATCTACTGGAGACCCGAAATGAAGATAGCAACGGCTTTCGCACTTTCGAGGTATCAAGGGATTCAATACAATAAAAGCCCGAAAATTTACACTGAAGTGAAAAGGATGAAGTTATAATGCCTGTTAGAATCGGCAAAGAGGTGGCCTTAATCTGAGCATCAACAAAGAATCTGTCTGGTACGGTGAGAGTCGGTCTGAACACCGAAAAAGGAATGTTAGCTTGAATACCAAAATAAAAGGTAATACAAAAATAACCATGGCCTGAATGCCGCTCATCAATCTGAATACTAGAAATGACTTCTGTTGATTCTAAGTGTTGGCAACAATTTTGGTAAAACAAAGAGAGTTCACAAGTTCTCATGTGTGATGTCTTAACATGAGATATCCTGTATACCTACTGGAATTCAAGAACATGTGCAAGCAGGATTGTTTCAGAATGCCACATACAATGACAAGGCTTCTGATATTGGCTACATGCTGGAGCTTAAATGGAAGACATGTTCATGCAGGATTATTTCAGATGACATACACAATGTCATGGCATCTGATATGGCTGTACCTGCTAAAAGCTATAAAAGGAATTACTGGATTATGCAGGATTTTTCCAGGATGTCAGACCCGATGTCATGACATCCTGTACACAGAACATTCAGTATGAATGTCTGGTGTTTTGTGATTGCACAATTAATGGCAATCTTTGGATGATTGAAGATATGGCTAGCTGGCGCATTCAATCATGGATTACAACCTGATTTACATATTTTCCAAAGAGATCTAACAAGCTGTTATAAAAAGATTTGATTGGAAAATAGATTTAGGGTTTTCAAGATGTCCAAGCTCAACTGGATGCTTCTATAAAAAGGGACTTAGAAAACCTGTTTGAACACACAACCAAGACTGAGCGAAATATAGAGAGAGAGCTAGGGTTTGTGTCTGTTTAGTCGTAAGACTTGTAGGTCATTCATGTCATCCATTGATGATTGAATTGGACTGATTTGTGGTTGTAATTTGTCACTCTAAAGCTGTTAAGCAAGAGTGTGTGCCTACCTGATCAAAGTTGTGAAGCAAGATCAAGTGTGTGTCTTCTTGATCAAAGCTTTGAAGCAAGATCAAGAGTGTGTCTTCTTGATTGAAACTGTGAAGTAAAATCAAGAGTTTGTAATTGAAAAGTATTTTCTTTTCACCAGGGGTAGTTGTTTAAAATCACTGGTGTGTGATTGTAAGCGAAGTGAGTGGGTTCTCATATCTAAGAGTGCTTAGGTAGAAATTGCACGGGTAGAGATTAGGTGATAAAGACTGTAACTTGTTGAAGTGTACGGAGAGTCTTTGAACTAATTCTATTTTAGTGAATTTCCTTCCTGGCTTGGTAGCCCCCAGACGTAGGTGAGTTGCACTGAACTGGGTTAACAATTGCTTGTGTTATTCGCTTTACCATTCTGTTTATTTTATCCATTGTGTGTTAGCAGATATCAGTGTCGTAACATTACCTTCGACATCTTATATCTGATACCAGAATTTCAATTGGTATCAGAGCAGGCATCCTGCTCTGGTTCTGGGTGAGATCTAGGGGCAACACTTTCTGGTACAAAGAAGAGAGATGGAGGATCTGTTCATAGGCCACCAATTTTGGATGGTTCTAACTATGACTATTGGAAACCTAGAATGGTAGCCTTTTTAAAATCCCTTGATAACAAGGCTTGGAAAGCTGTCTTGACAGGCTGGGTGCACCCTGTAGTCACTAAAGAAGGAGAAGCCACTATTGAGAAGAAGCCTGAAGAACCATGGTCCAAGGAGGAGGGTGATCTTGCTCTTGGAAACTCTAAAGCCTTGAATGCAATATTCAATGGGGTAGACAAGAATATCTTCAGGCTGGTAAATAACTGTGAAGTGGCCAAAGATGCTTGGAACATTCTCAAGATCACTCATGAAGGCACCACTAGGGTAAAGATGTCTAGACTTCAGCTGCTCACCTCCAAGTTTGAAAACTTAAGGATGAAAGAAGATGAAAACATTCATGAATTTCACATGAGTATCCTTGAGATTGCTAATGCTTCAGAAGCCCGGGGAGAGAAGATGACCGATGAAAAGTTGGTGAGAAAAATACTCAGGTCACTCCCTAAGAGATTTGCAATGAAGGTGACTGCCATAGAAGAGTCTCAAGACATCTCCAACATGAGGGTAGATGAGCTAATTAGTTCCCTCCAAACCTTTGAGTTAGGGTTAAATGATGGTGTTGAAAGGAAAACAAAGAGCATTGCCTTCATGTCAAACAGAGTAGAGGATAAGAGTCAGGAGGGTGATGAAGATCTTGTCAATGAAGTAGCAATATTGGGAAGGCAGTTCAATAAACTGTTGAAAAAGATGGATGTAAGATCAAAGGCAAATGTCTAGAACATCTCATCTGACATCAGTAAATCCAACAATGCTGGAAGAAAAGCAAGATCAGATGAGAAGCTCAAAGAAGGAAAAGAGGTTCAGTGCTATGAATGTGATGGGTATGAACACATCAGGACTGAATGTGGAACCTACCTCAAGAAACAGAAGATGAGTCTTGCTGCCACGTGGTCTGATGAGAGTGTTACAGAAGAGGATGTAAATCTTGTGACTGCTTTGACAGGAAGATGGGGGTCTGATGAAGACTCAAGTGATGGTGAAGTAACCTTTGAGGAATTGGCCTCTACCTACAGAGAGTTGTGTCATAAAAGTGTAGAGCTGAGCAAGCAGGTTTTAAACCAGAAGAAAGAAATAACTCAACTTGAAAATGAGAAGGTAGAATACTTGGAAACCATCTCCAAATTGAAAACAAAAGCTGTGGGTCTGAAGGACAAGCTAGATGAAAGACAACAAGTTGAGAGCCAGAAGATAGTACAACTGGAGAATGAAAAGGCAGAACAGGTGGAAACCATAGTCAAGCTAAAAACTGAAGTCATGCTCCTAAACTCAAAACTAGAAGAGACAACCAAGTATGTAAAGAGCTAAACAATGGATCTGATTCCTTAGATAAGATTCTCCAAACTGGACTAATCACAGGAGCCAAATCTGGAATAGGGTACCATAAATCTAAGGCTGAAAGTAGTTACACTGGTTGCAAGCCTCAAGTTAAACCTAAATGCAGCAATAGTAAGAGCATCCCTAAGATGTCACAGCATATGTCACATCATCAGAAGAGAAAACAGCAGAAGAGCAGACACCAAAGATGGAGATGTCATTACTGTGGGAAATTTGGACACTCAAGGCCCTTCTGCTATAAGCTGTATGGTTACCCTTCCCCTGTTCATTAACAGAGTCACTATCAACCCAGACCCAAACAGCACAGGCCTATCAACAAGAAGCAATGGGTTCCTAAGACTAATGCCACAAGTCTAATAGCTCACCAAGAAGAGTGGTATTTTGATAGTGGATGCTCTAGACACATGACTGGAAACTCAGACTTGATAACTGATCTTCACCCTCATGACTTAAGCTATGTAACCTTTGGTGATGGAGAAAAAGGTGAAATAAAGGGGATAGGCAAGCTTGAGTGTCCTGGAGCTCCTAAACTTGACAATATTCTACTGGTCAAGGGCTTGACTTCAAATCTGATAAGCATCAGTCAACTAGGGGATCAAGGTCTAAATATCATCTTCACTAAAACTGAATGTCAGATTGTTAACAAAAACAGTTAAGTGATTATGAAAGGAATCAGGACCAAAAACAAATGCTACATGTAGAGCTCTCAAATGGATGACCCCTCTAAGATGAGTGCAGTTGCGAGAAGAACCTACAAGGGAAAGGAAAAATGTCAGACAAGGATGTTACACCAAAACCTAAGACCTAACCTCAAAGAAGAGAAGATCATGATGGCCCAAACAACTGAACATATGACTGGTGGTATGAAGTCTGAAGGTAGTGAGAGCTTTGCTGGAACTGAGACACAAGGAACTATGTCAGTTGAAAACAACAATGCTCAACCAGGGTGGATGAAATTACTGATAATTATCTACAATGTCACACTCGATGCTATGACATTGTATTATGACAACCTGTATGGTACACCTATGTCCAAAGACCATATTCAGCACAGCTGGACCAAGTATATTATTTGCTTTCATCACTCATATAGAAAATATATGGAAAACAAACTCATAGTTCTACAACATGAAATGCAACTAACCAACAGGACTGCAAAGGATTTGTATGATGTCCAACTGAAATATGAAAAGGGAAAATTAGGGGCTTGGCTTCTTGAGAAAATATGGCAATTAATATGGAGTGGAAAAGGCAAGAAAAATATTGTCTGCCCAATGAAAAGAAAAAGCCACATTAATAATGAATCATCTCCTAGTATTGGAAATAGTATCTATTTCATTTGCACGCTCTGCCTGAACACAATTCTTTCCATCTTCATCAAACTACTCAGAGAACCTCTGCTAGGGCAAAGAAAGTTTTCTCAAAAGTTCAACAACATGTCTCAACATCCATCAACCTCTAGCTCAAAACCCTTCCATACTAGAACTTCCTCCATGGAATTTTTAGATGAAGATTTGATAGACACAACCCCTCTGCGTATGATACCAAGTGATGTTCCAGGCTCCCCTTCCATGGCCGGAGCTAAGCAAGGTAGCACTCCTGAAACATCTTCTGATAAAGAGGACATGCATTCTACTAATCGCATCATAAGAAACCTAGTTACTAGGATACTGAATGAAGCGCATGGAGTCAAGGACATTTTTACCCCTTTGTCCAGAAGGGACCCCTCTCCTGAGGTGGAAACCCAAGCTGAGAAAGATGATGACTCATCTAAAACAGAAAAGGATGTAGCTGCTGAGGGACTATGTTCTCTTGGAAAAAACTTACCTAGTATGTCCCCTAATACTGCTCAGGACATTGAGGAAGAAAGGTCTGAGGAAGAAGATGACACGTTGGTCAATCTTGTGAAAACAAATGTAGCTAATAGATTGAGAAAAAGGAAGAGTATGGCTGAGATAAGGACAAGTAGGAAAGAGAAAAGGGTTGCTGGTATAGGTCCCTCCAAATCTTGGAGTAAAGTAGAGGTCAGGAAGAAGAAAGATAGTGAGAGTTCTGAATCTAATGAGAATGTTGAAGACGATGTCCCAGACATCTCCTCTGACAAAAGAAAGGTTGTAAAGAAGTCTTCCAACAAAGTAGCTGCTGAGCACCTAGACAAATGGAGGTTTGTCACTCAAAGAAGGGTAGCAGTCGAAAGAGAATTGGGGAAAGAGATTGTTGAAGTGAAGGAAGTAATGGAGTTCATCAAGGCAGCTGGTCTTATGAAAACTGTGACTGCTCTGCCTTAATGCTATGAAGGGCTAGTCAAAGAATTCATTGTAAACATTGTCGCATCCGTGAAAAACTACCGGCGGGCTAGAACAAAACAAACAGAGCCGCCACCGTGCGTTATTTATCCCAAAAAGGGAAAGGAAACGCTCGAAGTAAACCTGGAAAAGACATGGTCTCACGACCAAAGAGAGATGGGATCGGGAGTCGGTTATGCGAAGGGAAGGTATTAGCACCCCTACGCATCCGTCGTACTCGACGGGATCCACGCTCAAAAGAATAGAAGAAAGGTTGCTAAACACTGCTCAAAAGAATGCACACACACACTGGAAAGAAACACATATGGAGGAAGAGGGGAAAGGGCTCGCTAGGATATCGCATCCTATGCCTACGTATATCATCTGGAATGAGAATCAGAGCTACCGTAGTTCGGCTCACGCACGCCGAGACCAAACACACGCAGGAAACCGACTGCCAATCACTGGACTTACGTCAGACTCCACACAAATAGGCAAACATGGAAACCGAATGCCAATTGCTGGACTTACGTCAGACTCCACACAAATAGGCAAACATGGAAACCGAATGCCAATTGTTGGACTTACATCAGACTCTGAACCAAACAAACCCACACTGGAAACCAACTGCCAATCGCTGGACTTACGCCGGACTCCAAGCACACAATAATAGGATACGGACTGCCAATCGCTGGTATTACATCCATCTCCTAACACACAAGAAGGTTAACACACGAACAAGTTACTAGGGAGTCTGGAACTCGAGCCTAGCAACTGTCAAGCAAACACACACAAAAAGAAAAAGGGTGCCCGGAGAGATCTCGTACGATCTCCTGCCTACGTACCTCATCTGGTATGAGGATCAGGGCAACGTAGTTCCCCTTAACAGGGGAGAAACTTTCTCCGAACCAGAGACGGGGAAATGACAAACTAGAAGGGAGACTGACTCGAGCCTAGTAGTTATCATGTAATCCACCATGGTCCTAGGTTGAGGTTTCTATCTAACTTGCACAGACAGCAAGCTATCCTAAACAGCACCAGCGAAGCAAACATACACATAATTAGCACACACTATATACAAACAAAGTGGGCTCACACAAGGTTAGGCTGTGAAACACAAGCCAACTGGAATCGGGTGTAATTAGCTCTTAACCCTAACATTGAGAGTTAGGGTGAAGCAGATGAAATGGGAAGTGAGGGTAAGACCTCGCAACTCTTATCCTCGGCCTGGGAGAGCTTCAGACAAATGAAAGTGTGGGAGTTCAGAAAGTTGGAACTCTTCTCCACATATGACTGACACAACAAAGATCTTGGGTTAATATCCACAATGCATCAACACAAGGTGTGTGAGCAGAGTGGATGACACACTGAATAGCAGGAGATGGATTGCACATCTCTTTTATCTGCCAATTGCCTCATAGAGGTCTTTTCCTGCTTGGCACAAAGATAAACATTCACAAGCATTGCCTCTTAAGGAGGACTTCAGACAGGTGCCTGCCCAAGTAACAGGACAGGTCTTCCAGACTACATGAAGTCAGAGAGTTATACCTATGTGGTTAAGCAACCAAGCAAAAGCAAGTTCAAAATGAACTTAAGCAACTTATGTACCTGTTGAAACATCACACAAGTCAGTTAAACTGTACAGACAAACAGACAATCATGAATATCAACAGTCAAACCCAATGATCAAAGGCATAAGCCAACAAGTCAAACTCCAATGAGTTAGCAACCCTACAAAACACACAAAGTTGTTAGTCAAAAGCAAGCATCAAATGCTCAAGTGAGGTAGCATCATGAACCACATAACCTGGATGTTCAACCTGAAATCAAAGCTCAAAGATGAGATAAACCACTAGGTCAAGGCCTAGGGTTAAAGAGGGAGAAAAAATTCAAAACAGAACATGAAAATTGACATGAATCAACTTCAATAAATTAATAACATCATCCAAAAGGTCTCATCTCAATATCATTCACCAATTTCATTTCATGAACCAAATATGGCAAGGTATGCAAGTTGAAAGCACATTGAGGCAATAGAATGAACAAATGCACATTAATTCAAAAATGCTTCAATTAATCTCAAGAAAAATCATGGCTAAACAGAACACACAACATGATCATCACACAAAAAATTAGGGCAATTGGACATGATTAAGCAAGGTAATCAAATCCCATAACGCAAGGCAATCAAAACAAGCTCAAATAGGACACCAAATGCTACATCAACTTAGCACAAGCCTAAAACAGAATTGGAACATGGTAAAGACCTCCAATCAAAGCCAAAAGAAACTTCAACATGTCTAGAAACAATGTGCAAAATTTCATATTCATAGGATAAAGCACAAGCATTTCACAAATGATTGAAGTTCAAGACACTTCAAAAGCTCAAACATGAACATCCAGAAAGAAAAATCTCAATCAAATCAGAAATCAATCCAAAAATTCCACAAAAAGTCAGGAGCATTCACAACATTCATATAAAGTACCATACAAAAAATCAGAACATTTGGAGATCATTTGGCATGGTAAATGCATCAATCAAATTGGACAAGCAAAGGTGTGACACAAATTGTCACGCCTAACTTAGAAAAATCATAACTCAGCAATGGCAATTGATAAAAATGCAAACTCAACACCAAAATGTCCCGAATGATGTCTAATTTCCACATGTAAAATTTCATGAGCATTGGATAAGAATTGAGCATTTCACAAATGATATACCAAGGTAATGTCAAGAATGCATACATGTACACAAACCCTAGGGACAAAAAATTTCATCCATGCACAATTTATGGAAAAATAATGAAAAAAAAACTAGAAACAATGAGTAATAAGATGAAAAAATCCTCATGTTTTTTGGATGATTATTCAATGATTTATGAATTTTGGAAGTCAAAGAAAAAATAAAAAAATGTGAAGCAAAGGCATATGAACATGACATGGAGGGAAAATAAATAATGCATGGCCTTTTGAAAAAAGAGACACCGCCTGGAATCGAACCAGGCGCGTTTTCAAATTGAAAATGGCGCGCTTGCATGGGCTTTCCATGCAGCCAATGGGAAAGCAGCCCTAGCGTGCCTCTAAGAGAACGGATTTGCATCAGGAAAACCGTTGCCTTAGCCTATCATCATCATCTCCAGAAATCGCTCGCGACATGAACAGTAAACTTCACAAAATCATCAAGAACTTTTGTTCCAGTTTTTGAAATTGAATACATGGATAGGTAGATCTTTCATAGTACATCAAGAATCCACCATTAATTTAACAAAAAACAACACAACACGCATGAATCAAAGGATTTAAGTTTCATCATCAAAACTTTAAACACATGGTTCTTCATGGATATGGCACGAAATCATTCGATTCAAAGTGCAGAATTATCACCATTAAAAGATCTACAAGAACATATCAATAATTTCATGAATTAAAGAAGTCGAAAAAGTGACCTCTTGAAGAACAGCTTGATGAAATCACGTGTTCCTGGTCGTGCAATGCTTCAATCTTCCTCTAGCAAGCTTGTACAAGTGTTTGGATGAATGCTTGAGGTCCAATTGGTCTTGATTCAACAGAATTTTGATTCCACCATTGATGAACTCAAGCTTTGGATATGCTTCAAACTACACGAAATCACTTGAATCTTGGTTCAATCTTGCTCCATAATGATACTAGATGATGAATCAACCAAGAAAAATGCAAAGTGTTTGAAGAAATTTTGAGAAAAAATGAGAGAGAATTTTGAGAGACTTTGAGAATTCTAGATCTAAGATTGGGAAATGTGAAAATTCTGTTATGATTTGTGTTATATATGCTTCACTAATCATGATTAATTAAGCTCTAATCAAATGCTAATGAAAAATGGTTAAGTTTGGAGGTGTTTTGCAAAAATGATTTTTCACCCTTTATGCATGGCAATGGCATGTGAACAGTACGAATTTGGCCTTGATTTCACTCAAAATAATGTTTTAAGGCCAATGGTGATAGTAGCATGTGCAAATAACTCACCAATTTTGAACTTGAATTTTTCCCTCCAAAAATGAATTGAATTTTCATATATTTATGTGAATGGAATGCATGCCATGTAATGCAAATTTTGGAAACTAGAAGTTAAAACAAGAATGCTGCAAAAAGAGCCACATGATTTGGACTTATGGTTTGAAAGTTATGCCCCTTTGAAGTTCCATGTTCACTTGACCAAGTTTTGATCATATCTCTTCAACCACACATGAGAAATTAATGATCTTGGACTTTTTGGAAATGGGAGAACAAGATCTACAACTCTCATGTTCAACAAAATTTCATTTGAAGCTTTTTTGATGATGTAATCTCAAGTTGAAAACCTTTCCATTTTTGGCAATTTTGAATTACAAGTCACTTTCTATTTTTGGAAAGTTTTGTCCTGACTTTATTTTCTTCAACGTTGATGTTTGAAATGTCAAATGAGACTTGTTTGAACATGAATGAAGTATTTCTATCCACTTCCCACCCCCAAATCCAACAGTTGAATTTTGGTTGACTTTTGTTGACTGATAGATGACTTGGTCATGCACAGATGAATTTGGGCCTCAATCTCCTGATGAAATGGCTCCAAAATAAAACCCTAGCTTATACAAGCTCAACAAAACCATATGATGAACTCCATCTCAATGAAGACCTCCTCTCCTTGAAAAACCCTGATTGGCATAACTCCACTAATTAGGGTTGACCAGAGGTCAAAACCCTAATCCCAAGGCACATGATCAGGCACAATGAACCTCTTGGTGATGATAAGACCATGATGATGGTGATGTACCATTTCAACCAAGATAATGATCAATATCCTTGAGGAACCAATAAACCCTAATTGAAGCATAAACCCTCAGATGGCTAGTGATCAATTCAATAAGACCCTCAAGCTTGAATCTCTTAACCTCTCCATCTTCTGAGAAAGACCTAAGAGGATGACTTGCTTATTGCTTCCACATGATATGCAAAGATGTAATGCCTAATGCCTTAAAAGATGAAATGCAATATGCTAAGCTAGTCCCAAGAGATGAGGGCAAATTTTGAGTTGTTACAGCTGCCCCTATTCAATCCACTTTGAACCTGTCGATATGAAGCCTCGGCTTTCAGATGATCAGGGTGAAGAGTGATTGAATACCAAGAACAGACGAACAATTTGCACTCTGATGGGAAAATAATTAACCATGCCTGTCAGAGTCGGCGAAGAAGCGATCTCAAAAGAAGAATCCATCTGGTACGGAGAAAGTTAGCCTGGATACCGAAACAGAATGTTGACCTGTATACCAAAATAAATGGCAAAACAGGAATAACCATGGCCTAAATGCCGCCCAGTAGTCTGAATACCTGAAACCTGGCCTGAATGCCCCCTTCGGCCTGAACACCGAAAACCTGGTCTGAATACCCACCTCGGCCTGAACACCGAAAACTTGGCCTGAATGCCGCAAGCTGCATCGATCTGAACTTCGGAAGCTTCTTCGATCTGAACATCGGAAAATCTGGTCTGAATACCCACCTCGGCCTGAACACCGGAAACTTGGCCTGAATGCCGCAAGCTGCATCGATCTGAACTTCGGAAGCTTCTTCGATCTAAACATCGGAAACTGGTCTGAATACCCACCTCGGCCTGAATGCCGCAAGCTGCATCGATCTGAACTTCGGAAGCTTCTTCGATCTGAACATCGGAAACTGGTCTGAATACCCACCTCGGCCTGAACACCGGAAACCTGGCCTGAATGCCACAAGCTGCATCGATCTGAACTTCGGAAGCTTCTTCGATCTGAACATCGGAAACTGGTCTGAATACCCATCTCGGCCTGAACACCGGAAACTTGGCATGAATGCCGCAAGCTGCATCGATCTGAACTTCGGAAGCTTCTTCGATATGAACATCGGAAACTGGTCTGAATACCCATCTCGACCTGAACACCGGGAACTTGGCCTGAATGCCGCAAGCTGCATCGATCTGAACTTCGGAAGCTTCTTCGATCTGAACATCGGAAACTGGTCTGAATACCCACCTCGGCCTGAACACCGCATCGGTCTGAATACCCGAAAAACTCTTCACGCCTGTCAGCATCGGCAGCAATAAGGTAAAGTGATGAATGAGACGGCACGTGGGCCAACGACTTATATTGGGAATAATAAGCCATGAGCATGTCATTCCTACTTAATCCACTGTGAACGGACAATCTGCGCTCAGTTGGGGATTATCTCCTTCTTTTTTCTTTCCTTCTTTTTGGACCCCGAAACTTTTCTAATCACCACTCCATCTCCGCCCGACAGAAGCCCTTCCTCCAATATCGCACTACTGGGGAATACTGTGGATTAGAATCACGACGCCAAACTCCTCGGAGTAACATCTTCACCTTCTGGAGAAACCACCTCTCAAACAATAACCACGGCTTGAGACTAGCTTATGCTTGCAATGCTGATGCATGATATTTTTTAGCGTAATGCTCCATAATCATGGAAATGCTACGCAATTAACTATGCAATATGCTATGCTTATCTATATGATGAATGCATAAAAGTATCCCCCTTAAGGGACTCTTCTGGGGAGCTTGAGGCACTCCGCTGAGGACTCGATAGCACTCCAATCTCCACCCTGCTGGGGAATAACGCTGCTGCTGGGGAAAGGACCACCTTTACCAAGGATGACCTCCACTGAACTCAACCCGCTTGGGGACTTCGCTGGGGAATACACCACCAACGCACTTTGTGGGGAAACAACAGTCTCTGACTTGCTGGGGATATAACAATCCCGACTCTGCTTGGAGAAACCACTACCAATAGATACCTCCGCTGGGGAAATAGCACCCTTCAGGCCTGGCTGCTGAGGAAACACCGATCTAAAACCTGCTGGGGAGATAACCATCCCGACCCAGCTAGGGAAGACTCAGACTTTGAATCTGCTGGGGAGATAACAACTCCGCCACTGCTTGGGGAAAACAGGAAGTTCTGGCACTGAACACCCGTCGACTCGTCGAACCATGGCATTAAACATCCAAATCCAATGTCAGCTTTCCACTTTTGAGAACTCCCAGACTCGTCTGGACTTTTTTGATTCATCACCTTGAATTCCCGACGTCTCCGTACCCTACGGCGATCGAACTCCTGGGATTCATACAGACTTTTCAATTTCAGACTTTGAAGAGTCTTCTTGATTAATTCTCAAGGATCGTCGTACGTCTTTCATCGTCTTTCCACCATTCCTCCATTCATTCGTCCCTGATTGGAATCCACGGGGATCTTTTGTCAAAAAGGCTTCACGTCACAACCTGCAAGTGAGTGAAAATATCTAACAGCATCTACAAAAAAAGATCGTTAGACAAAAACGTGCCCCAGGCGTGTCGAGATTCAACACTTGGGTCACTCAACCTTCCGAATAAGATTTCAAATTTTCAATCTTATAAACATGCATTGGAAGGGATCTCCATGTTTTAAAATGCAAAGATTCTTTATCAAAATAAACGGATGTTTTTGCAATCAAAGCAGTAATGAAAACAAAAACAAAATTATTTGACTGAATATGCATTTTATTGATTGAAAAAAGCGTGGCTCATGAATGAGCAATACAAAGGAAGCAATTCCTGAAAAGAGGTAATTGCGCACAAAAGGAAAAATCTATCCTAATGGAAATGTGAAACCGCGATCTCATCGAGTTCCAACTCGGTTACACCCCATATGTCCTCAGACTCTCCGTGCTTTCTGCCTTCTGAACAAGACGCTTCCGACTGCTCCCTATCGGGGATTATCCATGTCATATCCAAAGTAAACGATCATGCCAGACGCAGTTGCTCGTTTCAATCCCTCTTTTGCCTGGACCGCCCTTTTGGGTTTTCAGTCCACCGGGATACCCTTTTTTGCCCAAGCCGCCTTTCCAGGTTTTCGACTTGTCGGGTGTACAGTTCTTTCATTTTATCCCTAATTTTTGCCCGAACTTTTTTCATTTTTTTTCGGTTCGCCGGGATGCCCATTTTTGCCTGGACTATTTTATTCTTTTCGTCCAGCGGGTCTCTTATACGAAGTATTTTTTAACTGCGTCCCCATTCACAGGGGATGGAAAATCTTCACCATCCATGGTCGTTAACAACAAGGCTCCACCAGAGAAAACCTTCTTGACCACGAATGGACCTTCATAATTGGGTGTCCACTTGCCCCTACGATCATTTTGAGGAGGAAGGATCCTTTTCAGCACCAGCTCTCCCACGGGATACACACGAGGTCTCACCTTTCGGTCGAAAGCACGCTTCATCCGCTGTTGGTACAACTGCCCATGACAGATGGCCGCCAACCTCCTTTCCTCAATCAGGATCAACTCTTCATACCGGGTCCTTACCCATTCAGCCTCTTGCAATTTCACGTCCATCAGGACTCCCAGCGAAGGAATCTGAACCTCAACTGGTAGCACGGATTCTGTCCCATACACAGCTTAGAAAGGCTTTGCCCTAGTAGGCGCACGCACCGAAGATCGATACCCAGGATACCAGCTTCATACTTAATCACACCATCGGTGCATTCGACCGTTAGTCGGGCAACAAAAGGAACGTGGGATCCCTTTGGCGTAACCAAAACAACACCAACTCCACTTCCATTCATGTTAATGGCCCCATCAGACATCAGAATCCGTTCGGATTCAGGGTCAGGCCCCTCCTCCGGGATCAGTTCCTCACAATCTTTCGATTTGAGCACCTCGAGATGTCCTCATCAGGGAACTCAAACTTCATCGGTTGATAATCCTAAATGGATTGCAGGGTGATGTAATCGGACCATACACTCCCCTCGATCGCTTCCTAGGAGGTATACTGAATATCATATTCAATCAAAATCATTTGCCCTCTTGCAACCCGTCCGGTCACTGCTGGCTTCTCAGATATGTACTTGATCAGATCCATCTTGAAATCCATAAAGTGGTATGAACCAGCATATACTGTCTCAGTCGGCGAACAACCTATGCCAACGTACAACAAGTTTTCTCGAGCAGTGAATGTATTGTTTCACAGTCGGTAAACTTTTTGCTAAGGTAAATTGCATGCTCTTTTCGACCAGACCCGTCATGCTGATCCAGTACACACCTCATAGACTCCTCGAAGACTATCAAGTACAGGATTTACGGTCTCCCTCCACAGAGAGGCAACAGAATCGGTGGCTCCTGCAACTTATTCTTTTATTTTTCAATGCCCCTTGGCAATCATTATTTCACCTGACCGTTTGATATTTTTTCTCAACAACTTGAATATGGGTTCACACGTGGCTGTTAGGTGAGATATGAACCGTGAAATGCAGTTCGATCTACCTAAGAGACCACGAACCTCTTTTTCTGTTTTCGGTTCAGGCATTTCTCTTATTGCTTTTTGTTCTTCTTTCCTTTTTTTTTCTTTTTTTTTAGCAGGATCAACCTCGATTCCTCTTTCACTTACAATGACCCCCAACAGTTTACCGGACAGCACTCCACAAGTGCATTGATTCAGACTCAACCTCAGTCGGAGTTATCTCGATCCTGTCAAACAACTTGTCCCGGATCTACCAGATGCCCCTCTTCTGCTTAGGACTTTGCTATCATGTCATCAACATAGCATTCGGTTTCATGATGAATCATATCATGAAACAAAGTCATTCTGATACGTGGCACTGGCGTTCTGCTTCTCTAGAGGACAGTCTTCTCTCCATGGTAGCTTGTGCACAACGACATCGGTATCCGACCCTGGCATATTTTGATAAGACCAAGCTAGGATATCAACGTACTCTTTCAACAGTGCTACCATTCTGCTCTTGACATTTGCCTCTGAAGCGGCCCCCACCTGCACTTTTTGACCTCCTCGGTGCTTGGAATAAGAATCTTGAATCGCTCCTCGTGCGATTAAATCACCTTTTCCTCTTGTCTCAACAACCTGGCTACTCTTCTAGCAGATCACAATATTCTTCGCCTTCTTCTTCGGCACGATAGATCGGATTGTCGAAGTCATACAAAGGTGTAACCGAATTGTTATCAACGAGATCAGGAGAATTATTTTTCGAAGTTGGAACAAGTCGAATCAAAAAAGGGAAAAATGAAAACAAACATTGCCATTTTTATTTATTTTTAAAACTGCAAAAATAAATGAAAAATAGGGAACACCGCTTTTACTACAAAAACATCCATTTATTAATGATGCAAAATGTTGCAAAATGAAACATGAGGTGGCCCTTACAATGGACCATTACGTTTCGGGCAAAACGTATGGCTTTCAAGCAAACAGAATTGAAAAACAGAAATATTACTCTTCAGGATGAGTGACAATGATGATCTTTTTAGGCCTTCCAGTTCTGGACTTCCATCCCTGGTACGCACGGTTTTATCCAACCATCAAACTCGCAGTCACTGTCAGTCTCTTCACCTATCGCACAAGCGTGATCCGAATCTTCAGCAATTGCACCCACCATCGCCTGAGCATGCGCCGGCATGGGATTAGCATTAACATTCGGTGATGGTGCAAAATTGATGGCCTTGGAGTCTACCAGATCCTGGACAACATGCTTAAAAGCTCTACAGCCCTCAATGTTATGCCCTGGCGTTCCAGAATGGAATTCACACTCGGCGTTCTCATTATAATTAGGAGGCCTCTGATCCGATCTTACTGGAGCCATCGTCTCGGCTGCACCAACCCAAGATCCATCAACTTTTTAAACAGAATAGCATATGTCACGGGCGGCTTATCGAACTGACGATCAATCCCTTTTCCCTTCACTTGGTACCCGGCTCTCTGTGCTCTCTGTTGAGGTGGCTGATGTTGCTGTCGTACTGACTGATTACCAGCAGGGGTGGTTACCGCAGCAGTGTGCTGGTAGTAACGATCCCTACCGTGTCCTCTCTGAGCATACACAGCACTCGATTCACCCTCATTTTTGCGCTGACCGTTCCCAAATGGCTTCTTTAGTCCAGATGACGGAGCATTTCCCTGTATTTTCCCCATTCTCAGCCAACTTTCAATTCTCTCCCCTGCCACCACAATGTCTGCAAAGCCAGTGACGGGACAACCCACCATCCTTTCAGCAAAAAACCCCTACAGGGTACCCATGAATAGATCAGACATCTCCCGATCCACCAGCGGAGGTTGAACTCTGGCGGCCAACTCCCTCCATCTCTGTGCGTATTCTTTAGACCCTTCATTTGGCTTCTGAGACATACCCTGCAACTGGGTACGGCTAGGAGCCATGTCAGCATTAAACTGGTACTGTTTAAAGAACGTATCTCTGAGATCCTGCCAGCTCTTGATATCCGAAGTCTTCAACTTGGTATACCATTCAAGAGATCCGCCAGACAGACTGTCTTGGAAAAAGTACATCCAGAGCTTCTGATCCGTTGTATAGGCAGAATTTTTCCGAACAAAGGCCTGGAGATGAGTTTCCGGGCAAGAACTCCCATTATATCTGTCAAATGCAGGCGCCTTGAACTTTTGTGGGATCACAATCCCCTCGACCAACCCCATATTTGACATGTTAACAAACCCCGGAGTAGCATGGCTTTCCAGAGCCCCGATCTTTTCTGCCAGCAACTGAATCTCTTTGTTTGGTGGTTGGACACCATACTGACCAAACGGTTCATTATGCATGGAGAATTGATCTGCTTCTCTGTCTTCCAAGACTTCAAGGAAAGGAGGGAACTGATCATCCTTCAGATTATTGCCCATATTACCGGGTCCACCACCTGCAGCGAAACCAAAGCCTCCAGCATTATTAATCACCACATTAGCAGCCTTCCTCCTGGGATCACCACCATCCCTTGAACCACCAAGACCACTGTTGGAGACCCCCTCAAGGTTGTTACCACTGTTGGCAGCCGAAGCCCGCTCGAGCTTTTCTACTTTCTCAACCAACGCCTTCTGCCCCAAGGCGAACCCTTGCATAACATTGATCAGCTCGCTCATCTTCTCTTTCAGCTCGAGAACGTCTGTGTTGGAAGTATCCATCAATTTGGGTGTGTTGCGTCTTGTAAAGTATCTGTGTGGACGGGTTGTGTGCAAGGGAATGATTCGGCGTGCGCGAGCAATGATTCCTGAGTAAACCCAAACATGTTAGAAACTGACACCTGCAAAACAGAAGACAAGTTATTATGACTCACGCATGAATGCAGTGTTTATCCATATGAGGAACACTCTTTCCTTTGATTCTGGCTTCATCGAGACGGATAAAAAATTCAACAATAACATTCTGACATCAGGATGTCTCTCAACCAGGATCTCAATCGAGAATGTACCCTGAGTATGGATAGACATGGGTTATATGCAGATGAATGCAAAATATGGATGATGCTGATGCATGAATGCAATGCACTGTGCCATCCTCCAAGTCATCTGAACATTTACTGCACTGAGTTACGGCCTCTGAATTGATCACAATCATCTGAAGGAATATGTAACCACAAATCCCACTCAGGGTTCCGAAATAAACGGAACTGAAAGATACATCACCATCATCATCAAAGATCCTCTGAACAGATAACCATAAGACCCTTTGAATCAGCCCGGGAAATCCTGAAATAAACGGATCCCCACTGATAAATACCACGGACGGAACTCCGGCGTCTCGGAAATAAATGTCCATAAATCCGACTTATAAATAGAACTCTGATCAGTAACGGAACCATCAGTCACCATCAAAGTCATCTTCAGAACATGCATCTGTAAGAATCAACCCTCCCCTCACATGTGAATTCTAATCAGGTCATCCTAAGGCGGATAATGGTCTCGACAATCGAGCAAAGATACTCAACAGGTTTGCCCTTTCGGGTGTGCCGTTGTAGCTCTCTTAAGATCGTCTAAACCAAAGATCCGGGAAATAACGGTCACCGAAGTCAATAGCTCAAAAGAGATAACCCAACCAAAGTGGAATACTCCACCCGGAAGAGCTCAATCAGAAGAACATCGTCCGGCAAGTGGTATGTCACGTCGCAACATCATGCTGATAAAGCAAGTGAGGAAACGTGAGACCACACTAATCCTAGGTGTATACTCGGGCCTGGGTTTTAGCCCCACTCAGAACACCCCCCCAAATCAGAGGAACCACCTGTACAGAGGACAGCAAAATGATAGTATGATGCATGCAAACATTTATGCAAATATATACACAACATAATAATCATAAATGCAATAAATAGAGCAACACAAGCAACCTAAACTATCCTAGAGAGCGCTAGGAGAGACTCGCTTAGGGAAGATGGAACAGCAGAAAGGTCAACTTCTAGTCCCCAGCAGAGTCGCCAACTGTCCATCCGTGAAAAAACAACCGGCGGGCTAGAACAATACAAACAGAGCCGCCACCGTGCGTTATTTATCCCAAAGAGGGAAAGGAAACGCTCGAAGTAAACCTGGAAAAGACATGGTCTCGCGACCAAAGAGAGATGGGATCGGGAGTCGGTTATGCGAAGGGAAGGTATTAGCACCCCTACGCATCCGTCGTACTCGACGGGATCCATGCTCAAAAGAATAGAAGAAAGGTTGCTAAACACTGCTCAAAAGAATGCACACACACACTGGAAAGAAACACAAATGGAGGAAGAGGGGAAAGGGCTCGCTAGGATATCGCATCCTATGCCTACGTATCTCATCTGGAATAAGAATCAGAGCTACCGTAGTTCGGCTCACGCACGCCGAAACCAAACACACGCAGGAAACCGATTGCCAATCGCTGGACTTACGTCAGACTCCACACAAATAGGCAAACATGGAAACCGAATGCCAATTGCTGGACTTACGTCAGACTCCACACAAATAGGCAAACATGGAAACCGAATGCCAATTGTTGGACTTACATCAGACTCCGAACCAAACAAACCCACACTGGAAACCAACTGCCAATCGTTGGACTTATGCCGGACTCCAAGCACACAACAATAGGATACGGACTGCCAATCGCTGGTCTTACATCCATCTCCTAACACACAAGAAGGTTAACACACAAACAAGTTACTAGGGAGTCTGGAACTCGAGCCTAGCAACTGTCCAGCAAACACACACAAAAACAAAAAGGGTGCCCGGAGAGATCTCGTACGATCTCCTGCCTACGTACCTCATTTGGTATGAGGATCCTGGCCTGGGAGAGCTTCAGAAAAATGAAAGTGTGGGAGTTCAGAAAGTTGGAACTCTTCTCCACATATGACTGACACAACAAAGATCTTGGGTTAATATCCACAATGCATCAACACAAGGTGTGTGAGCAGAGTGGATGACACACTGAATAGCAGGAGATGGATTGCACATCTCTTTTATCTGCCAATTGCCTCATAGAGGTCTTTTCCTGCTTGGCACAAAGATAAACATTCACAAGCATTGCCTCTTAAGGAGGACTTCAGACAGGTGCCTGCCCAAGTAACAGGACATATCTTCCAGACTACATGAAGTCAGAGAGTTATACCTATGTGGTTAAGCAACCAAGCAAAAGCGAGTTCAAAATGAACTTAAGCAACTTATGTACCTGTTGAAACATCACACAAGTTAGTTAAACTGTACAGACAAACAGACAATCATGAATATCAACAGTCAAACCCAATGATCAAAGGCATAAGCCAACAAGTCAAACTCCAATGAGTTAACAACCCTACAAAACACACAAAGTTAGTAGTCAAAAGCAAGCATCAAATTCTCAAGTGAGGTAGCATCATGAACCACATAACCTGGATGTTCAACCTGAAATCAAAGCTCAAAGATGAGACAAACCACTAGGTCAAGGCCTAGGGTCAAAGAGGGAGAAAAAATTCAAAACAGAACATGAAAATTGACATGAATCAACTTCAATCAATTAAGAACATCATCCAAAAGGTCTCATCTCAATATCATTCACCAATTTCATTTCATGAACCAAATATGGCAAGGTATGCAAGTTGAAAGCACATTGAGGCAATAGAATGAACAAATGCACATTAATTCAAAAATGCTTCAATTAATCTCAAGAAAAATCATGGCTAAACAGAACACACAACATGATCATCACACAAAAAATTAGTGCAATTGGACATGATTAAGCATGGTAATCAAATCCCATAAGGCAAGGCAATCAAAGCCAAAAGAAACTTCAACATGTCTAGAAACAATGTGCAAAATTTCACATTCATAGGATAAAGCACAAGCATTTCACAAATCATTGAAGTTCAAGACACTTCAAAAGCTCAAAAATGAACATCCAGAAAGAAAAATCTCAATCAAATCAGAAATCAATCCAAAAATTCCACAAAAAATCATGAGCATTCACAACATTCATATCAAGTACCATACAAAAAAATCAGAACATTTGGAGATCATTTGGCATGGTAAATGCATCAATCAAATTGGACAAGCAAAGGTGTGACACAAATTGTCACACCTAACTTAGAAAAATCATAACTCAGAAATGGCAATTGATAAAAATGCAAACTCAACACCAAAATGTCCAGCAAGATGTCTAATTTCCACATGTAAAATTTCATGAGCATTGGATAAGAATTGAGCATTTCACAAATGATATACCAAGGTAATGTCAAGAATGCATACATGTACACAAACCCTAGGGGAAAAAAATTTCATCCATGCACAATTTCTGGAAAAATAATGAAAAAAAACTAGAAACAATAAGGAATAAGATGCAAAAATCCTCATGTTTTTTGGATAAATATTCAATCATTTATGAATTTTGGAAGTCAAAGAAAAAATAAAAAAATGTGAAGCAAAGGCATATGAACATGACATGGAGGGAAAACAAATAATGCATGGCCTTTTGAAAAAAGAGACACCGCCTAGAATCGAACCAGGCGCGTTTTCAAACTGAAAATGGCGCGCTTGCATGGGCTTTCCATGCAGCCAATGGGAAAGCAGCCCTAGCGCGCCTCTAAGAGAACGGATTTGCATCAGGAAAACCGTTGCCTTAGCCTATCATCATCATCTCCAGAAATCGCTCGCGACATGAACAGTAAACTTCACAAAATCATCAAGAACTTTTATTCCAGTTTTTGAAATTGAATACATGGATAGGTAGATCTTTCATAGTACATCAAGAATCCACCATTAATTTCACAAAAAACAACACAACACACATGAATCAAAGGATTTAAGTTTCATCATCAAAACTTTAAACACATAGTTCTTCATGGATATGGCACGAAATCACTCGATTCAAAGTGCAGAATTATCACCATTAAAAGATCTACAAGAACATATCAACAATTTCATGAATTAAAGAAGTCGAAAAAGTGACCTCTTGAAG
The DNA here is from genome assembly GCF_024323335.1 of Lathyrus oleraceus. Classification (NCBI taxonomy): domain Eukaryota; kingdom Viridiplantae; phylum Streptophyta; class Magnoliopsida; order Fabales; family Fabaceae; genus Lathyrus; species Lathyrus oleraceus. The sequence continues at coordinate 493,064,970 of NC_066583.1, forward strand.
AACAGCTTGATGAAATCACGTGTTCCTGGCCGTGCAACGCTTCAATCTTCCTCTAGCAAGCTTGTACAAGTGTTTGGATGAATGCTTGAGGTCCAATTGGTCTTGATTCAACAGAATTTTGATTCCACCATTGATGAACTCAAGCTTTGGATATGCTTCAAACTACACGAAATCACTTGAATCTTGGTTCAATCTTGCTCCATAATGATACTAGATGATGAATCAACCAAGAAAAATGCAAAGTGTTTGAAGAAATTTTGAGAAAAAATGAGAGAGAATTTTGAGAGACTTTGAGAATTCTAGATCTAAGATTGGGAAATGTGAAAATTCTATTATGATTTGTGTTATATATGCTTCACTAATCATGATTAATGAGGCTCTAATCAAATGCTAATTAAAAATGGTTAAGTTTGGAGGTGTTTTGCAAAAATGATTTTTCACCCTTTATGCATGGCAATGGCATGTGAACAGTACGAATTTGGCCTTGATTTCACTCAAAATAATGTTTTAAGGCCTATGGTGATAGTAGCATGTGCAAATAACTCACCAATTTTGAACTTGAATTTTTCCCTCCAAAAATGAATTGAATTTTCATATATTTATGTGAATGGAATGTGTAAGACCCCAATTTTGGGCCCTAAGATCCCTCATGGCCCATATCATATCATATCATGGCCTCAAGGATCATTGCATGCCCTAGCTTCCCTCCTAGTGGGTAGGTTGCCTTGTGGGTTGTTTCTTGATCACCAAGCATACCTTGCATTTGTATATCTTTGCTTTTCATATGTTTACTAACCAAAAAGTACAAAAATATTGTCAGTCTAACCTTGTTGTTTGCAGTTGAAGCAGTCATCAGCAATTAGGTCAAAGTCAGTCAACAGTCAGTCAAAGCAATGGATGGTGGCCATTCTTGCAGAATTTGGGCACCATGATCAATAATCAAGAGTTCATACAACTTGGGACATCATTTGAAATCAAGTTCCCAAGGATTTAGGGTTTGGAATTCATCAGAAATGCTTCAATCATCCAAAACCCTAGAAAAGTCAAACTTGGTCAACAGTGGATTTAATCAGGGATTTGATGGATAGAATTGACTTGAAGGAGCTCATTCATGCTTGTATAAGCCTCATATATCATGTCCAACCTCATCATGGAAGAAAATCAAGCAAAATCAGAAATTTCCCAAAATAGAAAGTGGACCTGTAATTTCAACTGCCAAAAATGGAAACTTCTTGATCTTAAACTTACATCATGATACAAGCTTCAAATGAATTTTTGCCCAACATGAAAGTTGAAGATCTTGTTCTCCCATTTTCAAAAAGTCCAAGAACTCCCAAATCCCATGTGTGGTTGTCAAGATATGATCAATTCAATTTCAAAAATTTGTGAACTTCAACAAGCCATATCTCATGAACCATAAGGCCAAATTTGGTGGGGTTTTTTCCTACAAACCACATTTTTCCTCCTCTTTCCAAAAATATAAATTTCATGAACCAAAACCTTACCAATCAAAATGGCATTCTTGGCCTTGACTTTATTCATTTCAAGTTTGACCCAAAGTTGACTTTTTGACTTATTGACTTTTTCTCACTTTGGCCAATTGAGATTTGTTTCATATGCTATTTGCAACATGTTCCAAGTCCAATTCATGCTCATGCCATCACCATACCACCATTTTGGCCAAAGGTGCAAACTTGGTATTTTTTGCAAATGGAATCATAAGGACAAAACAAGTTAACCACTCAAAAGCAAACCAAAAACAGCAAATTGGAAGGTCTGTTTACAGCCTGTATCAAGCCCATTCGTGCAATACTACACCCTCCATTTTCCACTTATGTGCAAATTAGCAAATTGGCAATTGGTGATTTTTGAACTAAGCTAGCTTAACACTTCCATTACCATTGCTAAACAGAAGTATAAGATGATGTTTTCTGCTCATTTCACAACCCTAGAGACTAAGAGAAACACAGCAACCATAACAGAAAAACTTTTTTTCTCTCATTTGGTATTTTGCTCGATTTGATTTTTTCTGCTAAAAGCTCCAAAGACCACGAGCCATTCTTGTTCACTCCATCACTTGGACAATCTTTGGAAGCATTTTTCATCATCAAACCTCAACTGTAGCATGGCTTTGTTTTCTGTTTTCACCAAGATCCAACAATGGCAATTCGAGCTGTGAAGGTTTCCATGCACCATTGAGCCAAACAACTTCAAGATTCCATCATTCCATAGCGTTGTGAGCATCTGTTTGCACTCGTATCCACCAAAACAACACTGTACCATCGAGTTCTTCAAATCAAGTAAGTTTTTCGACTTTCTTATTTGTCCAAATCATGCTATATATCATGTAGGTCTTCTTGTGCTGATTATTTTGAGCTATGAGTTTGTGAGAATGGTTGAATATTTGTGAAGATATGTCGATCTGAAAGTTGATGTTCATGGATGTTTTTGCATATTGCTCTTTATTTAGTTTGTTTCAATGATAATGGTTGCTGGATTTGGATTATGCATGCTTTGCTGATGATATTAGTATGATTGATTTTGATTTCTGGGCATTTGGAAAATTTCGAATACATGATGATGATGAATGCCCTGCTGTTTTGCAACCTTAAACCTGCCCAGAAATCCACATGAATCATGTCCTGTTTGTTGGTGTTATGATGCTGCATGAGTGTTAATGCCATGATATTGTGTTTTGCTGCTTGGAATTTGTTTTAGGATGATGAACTCGCATGAAAATACCATGAATGTTGCTGCATAAACCCTAGGGTTTTTGAACCCAGAATTTTGGACCTTGATTGGTCCGGGTACTGTTCCATTGACAACAGCCAATGAGAACATTTCGTTCTCCATGCCAAAACGCAGAGTTTTGATAAGTGTCACGCTGAATTACAAAATTGCCATGCGCTGACCATGTTTGACCCTTATCCCATGCTATGTATTCTTGATTTGCTTCAATTATTCATTAACTTCCAAAATTCATTTCTCCTTCAATTTAAATCCAAAAATCATGCCAATTTTTGCATCATGTCCATGAAGATGTCTAGTATTTAATCATGATTTTTAATTATTTTTTGGCTGGCTGGAATTTAAATGGTATGAGTTTTCTTGTCATGTATGCCCAATTGATACCTTGTGCCAAAACTTTTGTGAAATGATCATGATGTATCCAAAGCCTCTGAAATTTTTTGTGGTGAAGCTAGACTCATTTATCTTTGTTTTGATGTAAAGTTTGTGGATTTCCCATTTGTGGTTTGTGTGATATGATTTTTTGAAGTTAGAGGTTACATTTGGTGTCACAACATGAATGTGCATTTTCATGAATTTTGTTAACATGCTTCCTGGCCTCCAAATAACTTGAAATTTTGCATGAATGATCTCTTACATGTCTAGTTGATGTATGAATTTTCTTGGATTTAATGATGCTGTTTTCCATTTATGTGAGATTTTTCTTCCATGCCTAGTCCATTGTTGACTTTATGTGATACATGATGCCAAATCCTTTGTGAAATTGTCACATCTTATTGTATGATCATGAAATTTCATATGTGCATACTAGACGTCTTGAGCTTTGCATTGGTGTTAATCTCATTCATTTCTCATCTGTTTTCAATTTGATATGATTTTTTGAAGTTGACCCATGTTTGTTGACTTTCATTGTGCATGCTTAAATTTGGTTTGATTTCTTGATTTTAATTGACCATCTTCCCATGATCCAATTGAGCTGAAATTTAATATGCATGCTATGTTATGGATTGTGATTGAGTGTGAATTATTTCATAATTTTTAGAATTGATTATGCTTGGTTTTGAATGAGGTCTTGCTGTTGACCTTTTGTATGCTTCCTTTGCCATGCTTTGCATTCTTTTGTGTATGAAATGACAATGATGCATGATTTGATTATGAATCCAATTGAGATAGCTTCTTAAATGTTTGAACATGAATTGGTTTGACTTTTCTTTGCTGTTTTGACCTTTTCTTTCATCTTTGACCCTAGGCTAGTCCTAGTGGTCTTTTGAGCTTACAATTGAGTTAATGTTTCAGGTTAAGCACCAATGCCTCAAAGATCATTCAAATTTGATTGAGTTGGATTATATATCATGTGCTAACCCTTGTTTTGTAGGTGTGACTCATATAGTTGAGTCTTGTGCTTTGCACATTGGTCCCTCTGTGGTTGACTGTTGTTTATCCATTCCTTTTGTTTTAAACTGTTTAACTGTTTACTAATTGGTTTGACTTTTTCAGGTACTTTAGTTGCTTAAGTTCTTTGAACTTGCTTGCTTTGCTATTTAGCAATTGCTTTTGAGGTATAATTACTTTTTCTTCATGTAGTCTGGAGACCCGGTCTGTTATTTGACCGGGCAAACTGTCTGAAGTCCTCCTTAAGAGGCAATGCCTGTGTGTGTTTAAAATTGTCCTAAGCAGGAAAAGTCCTTCAAGTAAGGCAATTGGTAGATCAAAGGGATAAGTAGCCTATCCCCTACTATTCAGTGAGTCCTCTCCTTGCTCCCATTACATGGTTGAAGCATTGAGATAAATACCCAAGATCTATAGAGTCAATAATGTGGAAAGAGCTCCATCTTTCTGAGCTCCCACACTTTCTGATATGCTCTCCCTGATCAGGGATAGAAGCAATGAGGCACACCCCTCATCTCCTTTTCATCTGCTTCACCTTAGCCTCTCAATGGCAAGGTTAAGAGCGACTTTTACCCATTACAGTGGACTTTCATAGTCAAACCCTCTTGTGTGAGCCCCCTTGTTTGGCTATAGAGTGTGCTGTTTGATATTCATTGATTGATTGATTGCTTCATATGCACTTGTTTGCTTGTATGTTATGCATTTATCATCATCAATTGCCATTAATGCATGATCATCTCATTTGTCTTTGTGATGCTATCATTGTTGTTTGCCCATTGAGGACAATTGTAAGTCCATTTCTTTGGCATTTGCTCCTATGATATGGAAGGATAGAGTGTAAGACCTCATTGGTCACTCATATCTTCTGTTGCTTTGTTTGTTTGCTTGTGAGGATACAGTTATAAGTCCCTGTAAGTTGGCATCTGTTGTCCTGTGATCATAATTTGATCTGTTTGATTTGTATGTGAGGTTGCAGTTATAAGTCCCTGTAAGTTGGCATCTGCTTTCCTGTGATCCTAATCTGTTTCTATGTGAGGTTGCAATTATAAGTCCCTGTAAGTTGGCATTTGCATTCCTGTGACCATATTGTTGCTTTTGTTTGTATGTGAGGAACCATTGTAAGTCCCTGTAATGTGGCATTGGTTTTCCTGTGATCATCTGTGGAGTTAACCTAAGTCCAGATAGATTGGCAGTTGACTTCCATGTTTCATTCTTGTTTTCTTCTGAGGAGATTAGTGTAAGTCCATTGAGTGGCATCTGATATCCCGTTCTGTTTTAGGAGACTGGTGTAAATCCATCTATTGGTGTCCGGTATCCGCCTTTTTAATTCTTTGCCTGTGGAGATTAGTGTAAGACCATGGAGTGGCCTCTGATATCCCGTTTTGTTTTAGGAGATTGGTATAAGACCAGTGATTGGCATCCGATATCCGCCTTTCTTTGCTTTGTTTGTTTATTATTATTCATTGCCATTCCAAAGGACACACTTGAATCATCCTCTATATGATCTCAAGAAGTGAACCTTTTAAGAAGTTTTACAATCCACCTTCATCCATCCATCATTCATTATGTCCTAAACCTTTTCACACTTTACTTTTTAAACTTGACATAAGTGTTGTGCAAACTTCTTCATGTTTTTCTAATTAAAAACCTGGACTCAAGTCCTTGACTTTTTTCAAACTCCATTTTCATAATACTTCTTTCAAATCAATCTTAATCATACTTTGACTTCACTTTCATAATCAAAATCAATTAACTTCACTCATTCACTTGTTTTGGCTTTGTCCATTGTTAATCTTTTCATACATTAGCCATAGGTTTCAATTATCATTGTGGTTGATGTAAATCTTGCCTATCCTTAGTGAGTCGACAGTAAGACTTCCGTACTGAAAACAGGGCTAACCCCTCTAGTACGTTGAAGCTATCCTCGCATGGTGGATGTTGTTTTTTGGTCGAGTGTTCTCCCATTGATAATGAAAAGCCTCAGTGCTTGTGTTTAAAATTGAATCCACCAACTTTTGGAAATCTTTTAGCCGAACTACGGCGTTTTGATCCTTACCTTTGATGGAAGGTACGTAGGCAGCGGGTTCATCCGTTCAAACCCAATAAAAAATGTACATTCTTTTCTCATCATCCCAATCATGTTTGCACAATCTTTATGTCATAACAAATAACAATTTTATACAACAAGTGTGAAAAGGGCTCCCTAGGAGTACCTAGGACGTAGTGGGTGCCTAACACCTTCCCATTGCGTAATTTACCCCTTACCCAGACTCTTTGATCTTTTTATTAGTTTTCTACGTGTAAAACTTCTTAGGCTTTTGTTTGCTTTTTAGCCAATCCTTTGGATAAATAAAAGTGCGGTGGCGACTCGAAAATTTCAATGCATCTCTTAGCTTATGATTTAATCGATAGATCATATAGCGACGAATACACCGCTACAGAAAAGTGGCGACTCTGCTGGGGAAAGATATCAGAATCCCTGGTGGTATTGCCTACTTTTCACCCTTGTTGTGCTATATTGTTATCTGTTATATGACATATTTTTGTACAATTTGGGATCACTGTATTGATTGTAATGTGTGAATTGCTTGATATACATTTGCTGTTTGCTTTGGTGATCTGTGAGATGAGTTCTATACCCGAACTCGAGTGCTCTCTAGGATAGGAGAATGGCATAGTCTTGTTGACTGGTGTGGAGTATTCCTTAGCCAGTTGACTTGCGAGTCCATTCACTTGGTGGAGGTCATGTTGGATTAATAATGTCACACAAGTTATTTGTGGTTAGGCATTATTCTTTCAATCATGTTCCGCAGAAGCCAAGGACCTTAGTTTACCAAACCCATCTTGGCCTATTTTTAGGACCGTAGTGCGGAGGTCGTTCAGATGTCAGTTCTGATACGATTGTCACGCGATACTACACTCATAAGAGTTTCTCTTGAGAATATTCTTGGAATACGAGTATTCGTTCCTCCGATAATATTCGAAAGATGGAACGATGATTATGGGAACCTCTGATAGAACATGTCTGGCAGGTTTAAACCCTAGTACACTCCTTTGGGTGGTTCTTAACCGAGACTCCATGCTCGTGACTCTCAACAAACCTGTGATTCGTGGTTGAGTCGTTCAAACATTGTTAATATCAATGGATCCCGGATCAGGTGTAAAACCTAAAATCCATCAAAGCGGCTGGTTGATATTAGGGATGTTTGAACCGGTTCATGTACCGTTAATATCAATGGAACTTGGGTGTCGATAAGGTGAAAACCTAAATCCACCAAAATGGATGATTGATATTAGGGATACATAGAGCTTTCCCACGACCTTTGTTTGGTGTGCTTTGCTTGATCCTTGAGTGTGTTTGTTGCATTCATGCATTCACGCATTCATCCGCATTCATATCATCAGAAAAAAGAAAAAAAATTCAAGGAACTTAAAGGGTTATTTGCAAAATTTTCAGACATGGAAAGACCAAAAAGGCATACAAAGAAGTACAGCTTCAAGCAGCCCGATGTAAAAGAGTTAAGGAATCTGACATCGTATGTATTAGATCCCTTGGGTTTCAAAGCTCGCTATGGGAAGCTTCTACCTCTGCTCACCACTCAGGTTGACGAAGGATTGATGAGTACTCTGGCTCAGTTCTACGATCCGTTGCATCATTGCTTCTTATTTCCGGACTTCCAGTTGTTGCCTACTTTGGAAGAATACTCTCATCTCATTGGGATTCCGATTCTGGATCAAGTGCCGTTCAGTGGCCTAGAGAGTATTCCATCTGCTCGAGAGATTGCTAGTCTGTTGCACATAGATGAAGATCTGATTAGAGCTAATCTGACTACCAAAGGCGGAATTCAGGGTTTTCCTTCCGAGTTCCTCATTGCCCAAGCTACCTTTTATGGGAAGGCCACGAGTGAGGATGCCTTTGAGGCTCTATTCGTGCTGCTCATCTATGGATTGGTGCTGTTTCCCAACTTCGACAAGTTCGTGGACATGAACGCCATTAGGATCTTTTCAGTCCTTAATCCAGTTCCGACTTTGTTGGGCGATGCTTATGTCTCCTTGCATCTGAGGAATATGAAGAATGGAGGAGTCATTGTCTGCTGTTTACCCCTGCTGTACAAGTGGGTTATTTCGCACTTGCCGCAGACAGTTGCTTTCAAGGAGAACAAGGGATGTCTACGGTGGTCTCAGAGACTCATGTCTCTCACCAATGATGATATCACCTGGTATGATCGCGTGTATGATACCGTCCAGATCATCAATTCTTGTGGGGAATTCCCTAATGTGCCTCTTCTTGGTACATGTGGTGGGATTACCTACAATCCTATTCTCGCACGTCGTCAGCTTGGGTTCCCCCTAAAGGATAAACCTAATAACATCCTGTTAGAAGGTGTGTTCTTCCAGGAGGGTAAAGATCCCCAAGGCCTGAAATCCAGATTTGTCCGTGCTTGGCGCAGTATCCGCAAGAAGAGTAGGAACGAGTTGGGTCCGAAGAACTGCATTGCTTTGGAGCCATACACCTCTTGGGTCAGACAGAGGGCTGCCACCTACTTGATGCCGTATGATTATCCAAGACCTACACTGTTGGATGTGGCTGGGCCTTCAACCCTCCCTACCCAACGTGTAGAGGAGTTGAGAGAAGAAGACCTTTCGCGTGCTTGGATCCGTGAAAGGGAGGAATTGCTGCAGCAACTCAAGGAGAAGGATGCTATGATTGAATTTCTCGAGCACCGAGTGATCGACGATCCGAACGACACTTGGACTTCTCTGCTTCCTCAGTCATCCAAATTCTGGAAGAGGAGGTATGATCGACTTGCAAAAGAGAAAGCTGATATGGAGGCTGCCTATGAGAGAGAGATAAAGAAGTTGTGCACTTCTCGTCTTCCAGCATCCCGAGCTAATAGGGATCCATAGGATGTCATTTACCTTTTCTCTTTGTAATGAATTAAAAGAATGCTGTACTTCTTTGTCTCAATATATTTGAATGAAATATTTTCCATGAGCAATTAAAATGTTTAAATATTCAAAATATTGCAAACAATACCCTAAGGGTTCCTTGAAAACAAAGCATTTGCACAAGCATTTCATGCATCATTCTTGCATAAACAGGTACCCATTTTTCTGGTCTTCTGGTTCTAACCTTTGCTCTTCATTTATTTTGAAGACAAGCTGACTCACCGGTATTATACGAGAGTCAACTCTGCCAGAATCATGGAGCAGTTGGAACAAGAGAACCAAAGTCTGAGAGATGAGGTCGCCAGACTTGGCGCATTGATGGAGCAACTCCTCGCTGCCCAGAATCAGCCTACTCCGCCATAGCCAGCAACTCCGGTTCAGCGGACGGTTATTTCCGAAGTGGCTACTTCAACGGTGCCAGTTAGTGCCCATCAGCCCAATGCCATGCCTCCCGGTTTTCCTTGGGGGATGCCTCCAGGCTTCATGCCTGATCTGCCAGCTCCTACCTTTGCTCAAATGCCGGCATCTAGCCCGGTCCCTGTTCCCGTTCCTCCTGTCGTGCATACCATGCCTAGGGTAGACGACACCATCTATCACTCTGAAGCTTCTGAGGGCTCAGATGTTCATGAAAAGATGGACGCAATGAACGATCAATTCCTTGAGCTGAGAAAGGAATTGAGGACTCTTAGAGGCAAAGATCTTTTCGGCAAGTCTGCAGCCGAACTTTGTCTAGTTCCCGGTGTGAAAATACCGATCAAGTTCAAGGTCCCAGACTTTGAAAAATACAAGGGGAACACCTGTCCACTCGCTCACCTGGTCATGTACGCCAGGAAAATGTCAACACAAACTGATAATGATCAACTCTTGATCCATTATTTCCAAGACAGTTTGTCTGGTGCCGCGCTCAGATGGTACATGAGCCTGGACAACGTCAACATCCGATCTTTCAACGATCTTGGCGAAGCTTTCGTCAAGCAGTACAAATACAATGTTGATATGGCGCCTGACAGAGATCAACTCAGGTCCATGTCTCAGAAAGACAAGGAATCGTTCAAGGAGTACGCCCAGAGATGGCGTGAGCTGGCAGCTCAAATCACTCCACCGTTGGAAGAGAAAGAGATGACCAAGATTTTTCTGAAAACTCTTGGTTCATTTTATTATGAACGAATGGTGGCAAGCGCTCCCTCTGATTTCACCGAGATGGTGAACATGGGGATGCGTCTCGAAGAAGGTGTCCGCGAAGGACGGTTAGCTAAAGATGATGGTTCTTCCTCTAAACGATATGGAGCGTTTAAGAGGAAAGAAGGCGAAGCGCAGGCCGTGCAATCTCAGCCAAAGCATAGAAGACCCTCTGTTCAGAGGAAGCCTGCACATCGTGTCGGACATCAACACCAGGTGGCTCATGTAGCACCTGTATTCAAGGATAATGCTCAACAGTATCAACCTCAACAGTATCAGCATCAGCAACAATATCAACAACCGCAGTACCAACAACAACAACCTCGTCCACAGCAACAGGCTTACCAGCCTCGTGGGAGTACGAGTAATCAAGTAAACATGGGTTATGAAAGGAAGAAGATCAGCTTTGATCCGATTCCTATGTCGTATGCGGAGTTATATCCCTCTCTAATAGAGCGGAAGTTGGTTTCTCCGAGAGATCCTCCAGCTATACCTGTCAACCCCCAGTGGTGGTATAAGCCTGACCTGCATTGTGTCTATCATTCTGGCGCTCCGGGCCATGACATTGAAAATTGTTTCCAGCTGAAGACTAAGGTGCAAGACCTTATGAGAAGTGGAATCCTGAGTTTTGAAGACTCAAACCCGAATGTCACCAGGAACCCATTGCCTTCGCATGGGAAATCTGTGAATATGATCCAGGAGGACCTGGGGAAGTATAAGGTTAAGTACGTCAGCCATATCCGGCAGTCGTTGGTTGATTTACATAAGATGCTGTGTCAGTACAGCTATTTGGAGCATAACCACGACAAATGCCGCGTCTGCTCGGTCAATCGCTTGGGTTGTGACCAGGTTCGCCGTGAACTTCAGAAGATGTTGAATGAAGGTACCATTGAGATTCTCCAGAATCGCAATGTTGATATAGTTGAGCCTGAAGTGAATGTCATTTCACCAGTGTTCAAGCTACCTGAGCCCGTTGTTATCCGTTATAATAGCAACAAGTCGAAGGCTTCACCTTCTCTGATTATCAAGCCAGCAGGCCCTGTGCCTTACTCATCTGATCGAGCTGTGCCATTCCGGTACAATCCTGTTGCTGTCCAGGATGGAGTCGAAGTGCCTTTGCCTTCAACTTCTGTGACCACTATTGCTGATGTCAGTGGGTTGACCCGAAGCGGTCGTGTATTTTCTGCGCCTCCAAAGGCTACTGTTTCTGATACTGTTGAGCGTCCTGTGGGAATCGCTGTGAATGTTCAGAATCCGGCACTTGATGTTGCCAAACCCTCCTCGTCTGTACAAAAGACTCATGTTTCTTCGGTTGGCCCAAGCGGCATTGTTGATGAAGAATCTGATGAGATGCTGAGGCTCATCAGAAAGAGTGAGTATAATATTGTAGACCAGCTTCTACACACGCCCTCCAAGATTTCCATTCTTTCTCTATTGCTGAATTCAGAACCTCATAGGGAGTCTCTGCAGAAAGTCTTGGACCTGGCGTATGTCGATCATGACGTCACCCTGGAGCAATTTGATAGTATTGTTGCGAACATCACCGCTTGCAACACTCTGAGCTTTTGTGACGCTGATCTCCCTGAGGAGGGAAGAGACCACAACATGGCTTTACATATCTCCATGAATTGCAAATCTGATGCAATGTCCAATGTGTTGGTGGACACTGGATCATCTCTTAATGTATTGCCAAAATCCACACTCTCTCGTCTGTCATATCAAGGTCCTCCTATGAGGCAGAGTGGGGTTGTTGTGAAAGCTTTTGATGGGTCGCGTAAGACCGTGATTGGGGAAGTCGATCTCCCAATCAAGATAGGACCAAGTGATTTCCAAGTTACTTTCCAAGTAATGGATATCCACCCTTCTTACAACTGTCTCTTAGGCAGACCATGGATTCACGAGGCTGGCGCCGTGACATCCACCCTACACCAAAAGTTGAAGTTTGTGAAAAACAAGAAATTGGTTGTAGTAGGGGGAGAAAAGGCTCTCCTGGTTAGCCATTTGTCTTCTTTCTCGTATATTGACGCAGAGGATGAAGTTGGAACTCAATTCCAAGCTTTATCTATTGATAAACCAATCGAGAAGAAGTCTCCGTCATTCACTTCCTACCGAGATGCTAAGCTGGCCATTGAATGTGGTGCAGTTGCTGGATTAGGGAAAGTGCTTGAACTTGAAGATAACCGATCCCGGGCTGGCATTGGCTATGGTTCTGGGGCATGCAACGAGCAAGGTCTGTTCACCAGTGGAGGATTCATCCATGCTGATCAACCTGCAGAAGAGGAAGCTGCTGCTATCATTGAAGAAGAAGATGCAGAAGACTTGAACAATTTTGTTATTCCTGGTGGTGTCTGCCACAATTGGGTCGTTGTAGATGTTCCTACAGTCATCCATAGATCAGAGTAATTGTTCATTTTGTTTAAAACCCTTCTCCCATGCCAAAAGGAGAAGTGATGACATTGTTGGCAAAGCATATATACAATGATATTTTCATTCAATTAATCGCATTGTCAAAACATTTGTTTTTCCTTTGTTTTCACTTTTTGCTTTTCTTTATGAAATCAGTGATCACAAAAAACCATAAAAACAAAAATAAAAGCAAACATTTTTCATCTGCATAATGATTTGCTTGTTTAAATTCTGAAGTTTTTCTTAACCAAAATCATTATGCAGGTTGATCCTAAAACCCATTGAACATAATGATCCAACGCCATCTCCCAATTTTGAATTCCCTGTATTTGAGGCAGAAGAAGATGACGTTGAAGAGATTCCTGATGAGATCACCCGTCTCCTTGAGCACGAAGAGAAGATCATTCAGCCGCATCTCGAAGACTTGGAAACAGTCAACTTGGGGTCTGAAGATTGTGTTCGCCTGGTGAAGATTGGGGCACTTCTTGAAGAGTCTGTTAAGGAAGATTTGATCAGCTTGCTACGAGAATATTCAGATATCTTTGCTTGGTCCTATGAAGACATGCCGGGTTTAGATACAGATATTGTGCAACACTTCCTGCCTTTGAAGCCTGAGTGCGTGCCTGTGAAGCAGAAGCTCAGAAGAACTCATCCAGATATGGCAGTGAAGATCAAAGAGGAAGTTCGGAAGCAAATTGATGCGGGGTTTCTGGTGACTTCGACATATCCTCAATGGGTGGCCAACATTGTGCCTGTTCCTAAGAAGGACGGAAAAGTCCGTATGTGCGTTGACTACAGAGATTTGAATAAAGCTAGCCCAAAAGATGATTTTCCTCTACCACACATTGACATGTTGGTAGACAATACAGCTAAATTCAAAGTCTTTTCCTTTATGGACGGATTTTCCGGATATAATCAAATCAAGATGGCACCAGAGGATATGGAGAAGACAACATTCATCACACCTTGGGGAACATTCTGTTATCGAGTGATGCCCTTCGGTTTGAAGAACGCCGGAGCCACGTATCAACGAGCTATGACTACCTTGTTTCATGATATGATGCACAAGGAGATAGAAGTCTATGTTGATGATATGATTGCTAAGTCCCGAACGGAAGTTGAGCATATTGAGCATTTGTTGAAGCTTTTTCAGCATTTGAGGAAGTTCCAACTTCGCCTGAATCCGAACAAATGTACTTTTGGAGTCCGTTCCGGCAAATTGTTGGGTTTTGTGGTAAGTGAAAGAGGTATTGAGGTTGATCCTGCAAAGGTCAAAGCAATACAAGAGATGCCTGCACCCAAAACTGAGAAGCAAGTCCGAGGTTTTCTTGGCCGCTTGAACTACATTTCCAGATTTATATCCCACATGACTGCCACATGTGCGCCGATATTCAAGCTCCTCCGGAAAGATCAATCTCATGATTGGACCGAGGATTGCCAGAAAGCTTTCGATAGTATCAAAGATTATCTGTCCGAACCTTCGATTTTGTCTCCGCCTGTGGAAGGAAGACCTCTGATTATGTACTTAACAGTTCTTGAAGACTCGATGGGTTGTGTACTCGGTCAACGAGATGAATCAGGGAAGAAGGAGTTTGCTATCTACTACCTCAGTAAGAAGTTTACTGATTGTGAGTCTCGGTACTCAATGCTTGAGAAGACGTGCTGTGCTTTAGCCTGGGCAGCTAAGCGTTTGCGCCAGTACATGATAAATCATACAACTTGGTTGATATCCAGAATGGATCCAATTAAGTATATCTTCGAGAAGCCTGCTTTAACTGGGAGGATTGCCCGTTGGCAGATGTTATTGTCTGAGTATGATATTGAGTATCGAGCTCAGAAAGCTATCAAAGGTAGTATCTTGGCTGACCATCTAGCGCACCAGCCGATTGAAGATCATCAGTCTGTTCAGTATGACTTCCCTGACGAGGAAATTCTGTATTTGAAGATGAAAGATTGTGATGAGCCTACACTTGATGAAGGTCCGGAACCTGGTTCCAGATGGACGATGGTGTTTGATGGCGCTGTTAATCAATATGGAAATGGAATTGGGGCAGTAATTGTTAATCCCCAGGGATCGCACATTCCGTTTACAGCAAGGCTAACCTTCAAATGCACGAATAATATGGCGGAGTACGAAGCCTGTATTATGGGACTTGAAGAATGCATTGATTTGAGAATCAAGTATCTTTATGTGTTTGGTGATTCAGCCTTGGTTGTCAATCAGATCAAGGGTGAATGGGAGACGAATCAGCCAAGTCTCATCCCATACAGAGATTATGCAAGGAGAATTTCAACGTTCTTTACAGAAGTTGAATTTTATCATATTCCTCGAGAGGATAATCGGATGGCAGATGCCCTTGCTACGCTTGCTTCCATGATAGTTGTGAGATGGTGGAATGATGTTCCCAATATCACTGTGATGCGCTTGGATAGACCCGCTCACATATTTGCAATTGAAGACGTGAAAGATGACAAGCCTTGGTATTTTGATATCAAGAATTTCCTCCAGAACCAGGTCTACCCGCCTGGGACATCTGTGAAAGATAGGAAAACTTTGAGAAGGTTGTCAGGCAGTTTCTACCTCAGTGGAGAAGTGCTGTACAAAAGAAATTTTGATATGGTTTTGCTCAGATGCGTGGATAGACACGAAGCAAACCTATTGATGACTGAGGTCCATGAGGGTTCATTTGGTACTCATTCCAATGGACACGCCATGGCTAAGAAGATGTTGAGAGCAGGCTACTATTGGCTGACAATGGAGTCTGACTGTTGCAAGTATGTGAAGAAATGTCACAAGTGTCAAATTTATGCGGATAAGATTCATATTCCTCCGACACTCCTGAATGTGATTTCATCACCATGGCCTTTCTCCATGTGGGGAATCGACATGATCGGCATGATTGAGCCGAAAGCGTCCAATGGACATCGGTTTATTCTCGTAGCAATTGATTACTTCACCAAATGGGTTGAAGCCGCGTCATACGCGAATGTAACCAGACAGGTGGTTGTGAAGTTTATCAAGAACCAGCTGATTTGCCGTTATGGTGTGCCAGAGAGGATCATTACTGATAATGGATCCAATCTGAATAACAAGATGATGGATGAGTTGTGCGCTGAATTCAAGATTGCACACCATAATTCCTCTCCTTACAGACCTAAGATGAATGGGGCTGTTGAAGCTGCTAACAAGAATATCAAGAGGATTATCCAGAAGATGACTGTCACGTACAAAGATTGGCATGAGATGCTGCCATTTGCTTTGCATGGATATCGTACGTCTGTACGCACTTCAACATGGGCAACCCCTTTCTCTCTTGTTTATGGCATGGAAGCCGTTCTCCAAGTAGAGGTGGAGATCCCATCAATGCGAGTATTGATGGAAGCCAAGTTGACTGATGCTGAATGGATTCAGAGTCGTTATGACCAGTTGAATTTAATTGAAGAGAAGCGATTAACTGCCATGTGTCATGGTCAGTTATATCAGCAGAGAATGAAGAAAGCATTCGATAAGAAGGTCAAGCCTCGTGTGTTCCGAGAAGGTGACCTTGTTGTAGCACCTCAAATTTGCACCTATCATTATGCATACATTTTTCATATTAGGTCATAGCATATCATGATCCATTTCATAGCATTTGCATTGTCCCTCAGTTGCCTCAAGAGCAAGCAATCAAGAATCAGGTCAAACTAATCTCCTGATCAGTCAACCAAGCAAGCAAAGGAATTTCTCATTGAATCAAGGCCTTGGGGTTTGTCCAACAAGTTCACATGGCTTGGAGGTCTATTTGAAGTATTTTGGTCAAGGGTTGAAGGCTCAGAGGTCATCAGTTTGTGCACAGACAGTCTAAAACCCTAGAAAGTCAACTGTCAGTCAAAGCAGTGGATGGTGGCCATTCTTGTGGAATTTGGGCACCATGATCAATAATCAAGAGTTCATACAACTTGGGACATCATTTGAAGTCAAATTCTCAAGGAATTAGGGTTTGGAAGTTATCAGTCAATGCACAATCAGACAGAAACCCTAAAAGTCAACTGTTGGTCAACTGTCCAATTAATCAGTGATTGGATGATTGGAATTGGTTTGTGAGAGTTCATTCATGTCCAAATAGTCATCATATATCATGCCAAACACCATCATGGAAGAATTTGAAGCCAGATCAAAAATTTCCCAAAATGGAAACTGGGCCTGTAACTGAAACCTGCCATAAATGGAAAGTCTTGATCCTCAAACTTACATTTTGATACAAGCCTCAAATGAATTTTTGCCCAACATGAAAGTTGAAGATCTTGTTCTCCCATTTCCAAAAAGTCCTAGAACTCTCAATTCCCATGTGTGGTTGGCAAGTTATGATCGAATCGATTTCAGAAAATCTTGAACTTCAAAGGGCCATATCTCCCAAACCGTTTGGCCAATTTTGGTGGGGTTTTTTCCTACAAGTCACATTTGATCCCCTCTTTCCAAAAATATAAATTTCATGAGCCAAAACTTCACCAATCAAAATGGCATATTTTGACTTTTCTCATTTAAATGTAAGTTTGACCAAGAGTTGACTTTTTGATTTAAACATTTTTTCAACATTTGGCCAATTGGAACAGCTCATAAATGTCATTTAGAATGTGTTTGCAAAGTCAAAATATGCAGTACATAAAGCCATTGCTTGGTTGCTTGAATTGTAAGAAAGGTACAAATTCACCATACTTGTCCTTGCATCCACCATGCCTTGCCTTGTACCTCAAAAGGACAGCATTATGCAGCAATTTTTCTGTCATTAGAACCTCATCTTGCAGCCATACTCCAACAGTACATAAAGCCATCCTTGCTTGCTTGGATTGAGGAGGAAAGTACATTGCTTCAACAACCAAATGCAATAGCCATAACTTGTACTGTCCAATAGCAGTTTGGACAACACCACTTTTCTGTCAAGAGAGGCTCATTGCAGTCACAAGCAAAAGGGGAGAATGCAACAGAACTGAACACATTCATTCATACTAAAAACTGCTTTGGCCATGTTCTAAAAAAAACGGTCAAAACTCAAAACCACAAAGCCATCTCAAACCAACAGTTCCACCATCATTGTTTTTTCTGTCATGAGTAGCAACACATGACCAACCAAAATTCACTCAAACTAAAAACCACAAAGCAACTGCTGAGAGGGCCTGGTGCAGGAATTTTTCTGTCTTTTGGATAACACTACTATCCAAGCAGATTTCAATCTCCCTTTTTTTGTTTTCTGTCATTTAGTAACCCTGGTTGCTGCACATACACAACCGAACTCTCACTCAAAAGATCTCATCTTGGCTTGGCATTTTTCTGTTTTTGCTATCCAAAACACAAAAGAGTAAAAAACCTGGCCAAATCGAAAGCAACAGAGGACAGCAAAATTGAAGAACCACTTCCTGTCATGGAAATGAACTGGCTGCAACCACCACACCCATAGATGGCTTGGCATTTCCCAATTCTTTCTGTCAAAACCCCCGAGGAACCAAACCTGGTTTTGGCTTAACACCATGTCCTCCTCACTTCTTGGTATGGCATTAGCAGTAGTGTCTAAAACTGCATAACAGTATTCTCCCAACCTTGACCCTGCTCTTTTGCATTTGACCTTCCCTGTCCAAAACACAGTGGCTTCAAACATGACAGCCACACAGCAAACCATTGACCACTTATCCTAAAACTACCTCACCCTGCTTGGCATCTCACTCACTCTGTCCAAACTCTGCAGCAAGAAAACCCTTGCTCTCCCACCACAAAACAGCCACAAACCATACACCCTTGGCCATTCTTCCAAAACCTGTAAAAACTGAACAAAGTAACAAACCCTACCTTGCTTTGATAACAGTATTTCTTCATTCTTGCTGTCAAAACCAAAACCTTGCCTTGCCAACCATAGCAGTTTGGTCCATCTCAACATTTCATTCAAAAAGCCACCAAATAGCCAAAACATGACAGCTTTTGTTCTAAGCACTTGTTGATCAAAAGAGCATTGCAAACACATCTCAAATATCACATAGCAAGTGTCCAAAGCCTCAAAACCTGCAGAAAACATCAAGAACTCAAAATCACTTTTCAACTTGTCACATTGTATCAAATTTGCATTTTCAAAGCCACTTTCACTTTCAGGCCATTCCAAGCTTAGCAAATTAGTTTGTCATGATCCATAGGGTATATTGAAGCTGTCTCAAACCTCCATTGCTCACTGTTTGAAAATCAAAAACATCACCTTTCTCAAAATCAAGCAAAAACTAGTTCAGTGGCCATCTTCATTTCCAGCTTGATTCAAGTTCAAGTTAAATGTCAAACAGCTTGCCTTGGACCCTTTGAAGCTATTTGGATACCTGTCAAGCATTGGAAGCATCTCCAGCATCACATTCAACATTGCCCTGTTCAGTTTGGTAAATTTTCGAGCTCCATTATTTTCCAAATTAATACATGTTTAGTATAGGTCTTTCAATGCTGAGTATCATGTTGCTTTCCTTTTTGAAAATGATTATCTATCCATGAAGATATATGGTTTTGAAGTTTGATATTAGAATAGGTTTCTGCTCGATTCTTGACTTTTGTGTGGTTTTAATGAAAATCAATGGTAGATTCTTGTTTGCCATGGCTTGCTGATCATTTCCATGTATTCAATTTCGATTTTTGGATGAGATTGTGAAATCACGATTTTTGGATATGAACCCTAATCCCAATTTGCCCAGAATTGCCCCCATTTTCGTGTGCATGGCCATTTCTCCCTCCAGCCAATCAAAACATTCCATTTACTGCCCAAAACGACTGTGTTTTGTTAAGTGGATTCAAATATTACAAAAATGCCATTCTTGCTTCATTTATTTCACATTTTTATAACCAACCTTCCAAAATTCATAACTTGCTCATTTTTGATCCAAATTCAATGGGATTTTTTGTGTTGTGTTCATCATGATCTCTACTTTTTTATCATTATTTTTCCAGAATTTTTGGGTGAGTGGTTTTTAAATGGTGCTAGGGTTTGTGACATGTGACCAAATTTTGTACATCTTGCCAAAACATTTGTGAAATTATGATACTTTATCCAATGGCTCCCAAATTTTTTGTGCTTAAACTAGACACATTCATGGTGATTTTGGTATAAAGTTGGTGAATTTATCATTTGTGGTTTGTGAGATATGATTTTTTGAATTAGGGTGTGACAACTTGTGTCACACCATTGATGTCCAACTTCATGATTTTCATTACCATGCTTCCTTACATCCAAATGACCCCAAATTTTGCATGAACCTACTCTGGTATGTCTAGTTAACATGTGAATTTTCTTGGATTTATTTGAACAATTTTCCATTTGTTTGAGATTTTTCTTCCCTGCCTAGTCAAATGTTGACTTTGTGTGACACATGTTCCCATTTCATTTGTGAAATTCTCATACTTTATTAGATGGACATGAAATTTGATATGTGATAACTAGACATCTCAAGCTTGGCATTGGTGTTAATCTCATTCATTTCTCATTTGTTTTCAATTTGATATGATTTTTTGAAGTTGACCCATGCTTGTTGACTTTCTTTGTGCATGCTTGAATTTGGTTTGACTTCATGATTTTCATTGACTGCCTTCCTCTCATCCAAATGAGATGAAATTTGACATGCTTACCATGCTATGTGTTAGGTTTGATCATGATTTATTTGGTGATTTTTGGAAAATGTTTAGATTGCTTTTGAGTTAAGTCTTGTTGTTGACTTCTATGAGCTTCTGTTTGTCACACTTTGACCTAATTTGTTCATGAAATGATGATGATGATTGATATGAATGTGAACCCAATTGGTTTTGTTTCCTAATTGTTTGAACATGATTTTGGATACTTACCCCTTGCTGTTTGGACTTTCTCATTCACTTTTGACCCTAGGCTAGCCCTAGTGGTCCTGTTACTCACCTTTGAGTTTGTGATTTCAGGTTGACCATCAAATGGCCATTGAGACCAATTCTTTTGACTGAGCTTGCTTGAATATTGTTGTCTAACCTCCTTGTTTTGTAGATGGATTGGCTCACATGCCTTAAGCCTTGTGCCTTGCACATCCATGTGCCTCCAATTAACTGTTGGTGTCGGTTTCTGTTTGTTTTGTTTGAAGTTGTATACTAACATCTGCTTGACTGTTTCAGGTGCTTTAGTTGCTTTTAGTTCCTTGTGAACTTTTGCTTTGCTTTGCTTGTATAAGCAATTTGCATTGAGGTATGTCTCTTTGTCTTCATGTAGTCTGGAAGACCTGGCCTGTTACTTGGCCAGGCAACTGTCTGAAGCCCTCCTTAAGAGGCAATGTTTGTGGATGTTTAACTTTGTCCTTGCATAGAGTCAAAGACCTCAAGGAGGCAATTGGTGGAAGGTAGGGATATGCAGTCTATCCCCCACTATTCAGTGTGTCATCCGCTTTGCTCACACCACTGTGTTGATGCATTGCAGATACAAACCCAAGATCTTGTGCAATTGCACAGTTGAGTCAGTATCAAATGTGTAGAAGGGTTCCCACTTTCTGAACCCACACATTCTTGTCTTGAGCTCTCCCAGGCCAGGGATAAGAGCTGTGAGGTCTCATCCTCACTTCATCCTTTCATCTGCTTCACCTTAGCCCCTCAATGGCAAGGTTAAGAGCACATTCACCCAGTTCCAGAGGTTTGTTTGTTGAGGTTGATATGACCCCTTGACTAAAACCCAACCCTTGTTTGAGCCACTTGTTTGTGTATAGCGTGTGCTATCTGTGCTTGCAGGATTGTTTGACTTGCTTCCTGTGCAAGTTAGGATAGTTTGACTTGCTTCCTGTGCAAGTTAGGATAGTTTGACTTGCTTCCTGTGCAAGTTAGGATAGTTTGACTTGCTTCCTGTGCAAGTTAGGATAGTTTGACTTGCTTCCTGTGCAAGTTAGGATTAGTTTAGACTTGCTTCCTGTGCAAGTTAGGTTTTGCTTGGCTTGCTTCCTGTGCAAGTTAAGTGTGTGTGTGGCTTGCTCCCTGTGTGAGCCATACTTAGGATAGGTTGGCCCTTGTGCCATTTAGCTGGAAACCTTAACTTAGGGATGCTTTGCATGACAACATCTAGGCTCGAGTCGTAGTCTCCCTAGAGTTGTGTCTCCCTCTGTTATCTGGTTAGGCTAGTCCTTTATCCCTGCGTAGGGGAACTACATCGCCCTGATCTTCATACCAGATGAAGTATGTAGGCAGGAGATTGAGCTGATCTCTCCGGGCGCCTTTTCTTTCTTTTGTGTGTGTTGTCTGACCTTTGCTAGGCTCGAGTCTGTGACTCCTTAGCATTTGTTGTCTGTCTGTTTGTGTGTCTTTGTTTTGTCTTGTTGTGTGCTTGGAAGCTGATGTAAGTCCATTGAGTGGCATTTGGGTTCCAGTGTGCCTGTGTTTTGGTTCGGATGCTGACGTAAGCCCAGCAATTGGCATTCAGGCTCCATGTTTGCCTTCTTGTGTGTGTTTAGGTTCGGATGCTGATGTAAGCCCAGCAATTGGCATTCAGGCTCCATGTTTGCCTCTTTGCGCGTGTTTTAGGTTCGGATGCTGACATAAGTCCAGTGATTGGCAGTCGGGCTCCACGTTTGCCTTTGCCTTTGTTTGTTTGTGTGCGTGTCAGCCGAGCTACGAATGCTCTGATTCTTCTCTCGTCCGAGAAGATACGTATGCATAGGATGCGATATCCTAGCGAGCATGTGTCGTTTCCCCAGTCCGAACTACTTGGACTCTGATGTCTATGCCTGATAGACTAAGTAGGCCCAGGATGCGACATCCTGCCGAGTTCAGTTTCAGTCAGTCTCTTTCCTTTCTTTCAGCCAGTGTGTGTGTGAATATTTGAGCAGTGTTTAGCAACCAATTTCCTTTCTAGTGTGCGTGGATCCCGTAGAGTACTACGGATGCGTAGGGGTGCTAATACCTTCCCTTCGCATAACCGACTCCCGAACCCATTCTCTTTGGTCGCGAGACCATGTTCTTTCCTAGGTTTACTCTGAGCGTTTCCTTTCCCTCTTTTGGGATAAATAACGCACGGTGGCGGCTCTGTTGTTTCTTTCTTTTCCCGCCGGTTTTTCGCGCGATGCGACAGCTGGCGACTCTGCTGGGGACAATAGAGAAGTTGACCTATGCTGGTCCATCTTCCCTGAGCGAGTCTCTCCTAGCGCTCCTTAGGTTAGGGTTTTGGTTGCTTTGTGCTGTGTTTATTTATTGCATTCATTATTTACTGTTTGCATTCATTGTTTATTGTTTGCATCTATGTTTGCATTAATGTTTGCATTTATTCATCTGTTCACCTGGCTGGTTGTTTGTTTCTCTCTGTGTGGGGGGGAAGAGTCAGTTGAGGTAAAAGGTCCAATACCCAGACCATGAGTGCAATCTAGGATACCTAGGAATAGAGTGATTCATGGGAAGCGGGTGGTATGGCGCCACTTAGCGGAACATTGATATCACGAGCAGTTCAGACCCTGGTGGGATGCTGTCGTTACATACTTCGGGTGTGTATATGATAGTATTCTGCGAAAGGTTATTTATGTTGCGTTTCTCTCAGCCTTACCCTGGCCTAGACTACACCCGTGAGTGGGGAAGGGTTATTTCGTTACAGGTACCGTTGGTGACTCGGTTCTGTTGGTGACTTGGTTCTGATGGTGACTTTGTGTTCAGACAGTGTTCAGTTGACCTTAAGTTGGATTTATGTTCTGATTTTGACTGAAGCTTCGACCTAGTATCAGAGTTTGCACAACCAGCCAGTCCAGTCTGCATCATGTGCATCATAGCATATTTATTTTTCAAAAGAAACGCATTGAAAAAAAAAAGAGAATGAAAAAAAAAAAAATCAAAAAAAAATCAATCAAAAAAAAAAGAGAAAAAAAAAAAGCTAATCTCTGCATGCATATCATTTCTCAGGTACATTCCCGAGCTTGTCTACTGATAGAGATGGCAACAGTCCCAGAGTTGAAGCGGAAGACCTGTTCCTACAGTTTCCACCGTGAGCCGTTGATTCCGTTAGTTGAGTTGGGTAGCCTCGTGACAGACGATCGACTGAAGAGTTTTGTTGGGCGGTATGGAGTTATCTTGACAGTATTGAAGACGGTAGTGGATCCAGTGCCTCTGCAGACTCTTCTACAGTTCTACGACCCAGAGCTTCATTGTTTCACTTTCCAGGATTATCAGTTGGCGCCTACTCTCGAGGAGTACTCTATTCTGTTGGGTGTTCCTATCCAGCGTCAGGTTCCTTTCTTGGATGTGCCCAAGGAGGTTGATTTCAGAGTTGTTGCCAGAGCTCTCCACTTGGGTATCAAGGAAGTCAGTGATAGTTGGAAGTCCAGTGGGGATGTTGTAGGATTGCCTTTGAAGTTTCTGTTGAGGGTAGCTAGAGAAGAAGCAGAGAAGGGGAGTTGGGAAGCCTTTCATGCTCAGTTGGCCGTCATGATATATGGGATCGTCTTGTTTCCGAGTATGCCCAATTTTGTTGACTATGCTGCAGTCAGTATTTTCATTGGAAGAAATCCAGTTCCTACTCTATTAGCTGACACTTACTATGCTATTCACAGTAGGCATGGTAAGGGTGGGGATATCAGGTGTTGTCTCCCCCTTTTGCTCAGATGGTTCTTGTCTCTTCTGCCAGCCAGTGGACCATTTGTGGATACCCAGAGCACTCTGAAGTGGACCCAGAGGGTTATGTCCCTTACCTCCTATGATATCAGGTGGCAATCTTACCGGATGGATGTGCGTAACATCATTATGAGCTGTGGAGGATTCCGTAATGTGCCACTCATAGGGACCAGAGGTTGCATCAATTACAACCCGGTTCTTTCTCTTCGCCAGTTGGGGTTTGTGATGAAGGGAAGACCACTTGAGGCTGAGGTAGCTGAGAGTTTTTGTTTTGAGAAGAAGGATGACCCGGTTAGATTGGAGCAGATCGGAAGAGCTTGGAAGTCTATTGGTGTGAAGGATGGATCCGTCTTAGGGAAGAAGTTTGCCATAGCCATGCCTGATTACACTGATTGGGTCAAGAAGAGAGTGGAAACTTTGTTGCTACCCTACGAAAGGATGGAGCCGTTGCAGGAGCAACCACCTTTGATCCTTACTGAGAGTGTGCCTGCGGAGCACTACAAGCAAGCCTTGATGGAGAATCGCCGTTTGAAAGAGAAGGAGCAAGACACCCAGATGGAGCTGTACAAAGCCAAAGCTGATAAGCTGCACTTGGCCCATCAACTCAGGGAGGTGCAAGGAGAGGATGCTAGCAGACTGAGAAGCAAGAAGAGATCCTACGAGGAGATGGAGAGTATGTTAGATGCAGAACACCGGGAGCGCTTGAGGCTGCAGAGGGCTGAGGCCAGTTATCAGAAGAAGATCAGAGACTTGGAGAAGCAACTCAGAGACAAAGATGCTCAGATGAAGAAAGAGATGGAGTTGAGACAGAAATCAGAGGACCACCTTGGAGGAGAAGTCTTGGAGCTGAGAAGACAGTTGAAAGAGAAGATCACCCCTCTACCAGAATGTTCAGAATGCACACTGTTGATAGACCAGTGCCATTACCTGAAGACCCTCATTCCAGAAGACCGTCTGTCTTAGTTTGTATCTGTGATTGCATTTTGTTGAGAATCGCCTCCAGGCTCGTTGGATGGGATTCATTTGCGTGTAAGCCATCTCTTGGATCTTTTTGTTGAGAATCACCTCCAGGCTTGTTGGATGGGATTCTTTTTCTTTGTACGTTGTTTATTCAGATACTCTGTTGACATTGGTTGTGTGCCTTTTATCCTTATGTATATATAAGGATGTCAGCATTTCCTTGTATCTGTTTGCTCTCTTGTTGCTGCAGGTTGCCATCTTTTCAGGATGGGTCAGGCTCTTTGAATGCCTGAGAAATGAGCATATCATGTGCATCATACGCATCATTTGCATCATACTCATATCATTTTTGCATAACAGGTGTTCTTGGTCGTGACTTCTCACTCTTGGTTCCTGTTCAGGCAGGATAGCTGATCAACGTCCGCACCGCTACTCAACAAGACTGAATCAACAGAGAAGTATGGATCAATTTCAAGCTGAATTGGCTGAGATGAAGGCAAGCATGGCCCAGTTTATGAATATGATGCAAGGGGTTGCGCAAGGTCAAGAAGAACTCCGAGCCATGGTTCAGAGACAAGAGGCTGCAAATCCACCGGTCAACCATGCTCCGCCAGAGGGAGCCCCGATCAATGATAACAATGTTGCTGCTACTGTACCCGTCAACAACTATGCTGTAGGTGATGAGTTAGGGGGTATTCGAATCAACGGTCAACCTATTGTTCCAGATGCCGCTAATGCCAGAGTAGTCCGTGCTCCGACCCGTAATCCTGTTCCAATTGTTGACAGACAAGAGGATATGTTCTCTCTGCTCAGTGAAGACGAAGACGTTCTGGGAAGGGTTAATGAGAGAGACCGCAAAGTTGAGGCTCTTGCTGAGAAGATCCGTGCTATGGAAAGTCAAAATTCTCTTGGTTTTGATGTTACTAATATGGGATTGGTTGAAGGTTTGAGAATCCCTCACAAGTTCAAAGCACCGTCTTTCGATAAATACAACGGTACTTCTTGCCCTCGCACCCATGTGCAGGCTTATTATCGAAAGATCTCTGCGTATACTGATGATGAAAAGATGTGGATGTATTTTTTCCAAGATAGTCTATCTGGGGCTTCTTTGGACTGGTACATGGAATTGAAGAAAGATTCCGTCCGCTGTTGGAGGGATCTGGGTGAGGCCTTTTTGAGGCAATACAAACACAACATGGACATGGCACCGAGCCGGACTCAGCTGCAGAGTCTTTGTCAGAAATCCAATGAAAGCTTCAAGGAGTATGCCCAGAGGTGGCGTGAACTAGCTGCTAGAGTTCAACCCCCTATGCTGGAGAGGGAGTTGACAGATATGTTTATCGGTACTCTTCAAGGTGTGTTTATGGACCGGATGGGGAGCTGCCCATTCGGTAGTTTTTCTGATGTTGTCATTTGTGGAGAGAGGACTGAGAGTTTGATCAAAACTGGGAAGATTCAAGATGCTGGTTCCTCTTCTTCTAGGAAGCCGTTTGTTGGGGCACCTCGTCGAAGAGAGGGTGAAACTAATGCTGTTCAACACCGCAGAGATCAGAATAGAATTGAATACCGTCAAGCTGCTGCAGTAACCATTCCGACACCTCAACCTCGTCAACAACAACAACAAAGAGTTCAACAACCGCAACAACAACAACAACAGCAACGTCCTTATCAACCCAGGCAGAAGTTGCAGGCTGATAGAAGATTTGATCCTCTGCCCATGTCCTACGCAGAGTTACTACCCGAACTACTCCGGTTAGGGTTTGTAGAGCTGCGTACGATGGCTACTCCAACAGTGCTGCCTCCTGGCTATGATGCTAATGTTAGATGTGACTTTCACTCTGGGGCACCAGGCCACCATACTGAGAAGTGTAGAGCTCTCCAGCACAAGGTTCAAGATTTGATTGATGCCAAGGCGATCAACTTCGCTCCTGTGCCTAACGTCGTAAACAACCCTATGCCTCAGCATGGTGGGCATAGAGTGAACAATATTGAAGGGAAAGAAGCTGAAGATCTGGTTGTTAATGTTGATGATGTTCAGACTTCTCTGCTAGTTGTGAAGGGTCGTTTGCTGAATGGGGGTGTCTACCCGGGCTGTGATGAGAATTGTTTGGGCTGTGCAGAATATGAGAATGGTTGCGACCAGTTAAGGGCCGGTATCCAGGGTATGATGGATGAGGGTCGTTTGCAATTCAGTAGGGCTGTAAAAGATCGTGGGACAGTGTCAACTGTCACCATTTACTTTAAACCGCCTGAAGAACGTGGACCAAGGGTCGTCAGTGCACCTGCAACAAATGGTACCCCAGTTACCATACCCGTGCCTGTAACCATCAGTGTTCCAACTACTATCGTGGCGTCTGGAAGAAGGGATGTTGAGAATAGTAGAGCCGTGCCATGGAAGTATGATAATGCTCACCGCAGTTACAGAAGGGCTGAAAGTCAGACAAGACCAGTGAATCAAACTCCAGTGACAATTGGTTTACCGAATAGAGTTCCTGCAACTGTTGGTCCGGCTGTGGATAATGTAGGGGGTCCAGGAGGTTTTACCAGAAGTGGTCGTCTGTTCGCACCGCAGCCTTTGAGGGACAATAATGCTGAAGCTCTCGCCAAAGCAAAGGGTAAGCAAGCTGTGGTTGAGGAAGAACCTGTCCAGAAGGAAGCGCCCGAGGGGTCATTTGAGAAGGACGTGGAGGAGTTTATGAAGATAATCAAGAAGAGTGACTACAAGATTGTAGACCAGTTGAATCAGACTCCGTCCAAGATTTCTATACTTTCACTGTTGATGTGCTCTGAGGCACACCGTAATGCCTTGCTGAAGATGTTGAATCTGGCTTACGTGCCTCAGGAGATTTTTGTCAATCAACTGGAGGGTGTGATGGCCAATGTGAGCACCAGGCATGGTGTGGGTTTTACCAACCTGGACTTACCACCTGAAGGGCGAAACCATAACAAAGCCTTGCACATCACCATGGAGTGCAAGGGGGCAGTATTGTCTCATGTATTGGTAGACACCGGGTCGTCGCTGAATGTGTTGCCTAAGCAGATTCTGAGGAAGATTGATGCAGAAGGGTATGTGCTTAATCCCAGCGACCTGATTGTTCGTGCTTTCGACGGCTCCAAGCGTTCCGTGTGTGGAGAAGTTACCTTGCCTGTGAAGATAGGTCCTGAGGTATTCGATATCATCTTCTATGTTATGGACATCCAGCCTGCCTACAGTTGTTTGTTGGGGCGTCCATGGATTCATGCAGCAGGGGCAGTCTCGTCGACTCTCCATCAAAAGCTCAAGTATGTCTGGAACGGTCAGATTGTGACTGTGTGCGGTGAAGAAGAGATTCTGGTGAGCCATCTATCCTCGTTCAAATATGTTGAGGTGGATGGCGAGATCCACGAAACCTTATGCCAGGCGTTTGAGACTGTGGCTCTTGAGAAGGTGGCATACGCTGAGCAGAGGAAGCCAGGTGCCTCAATTACTTCTTACAAGCAGGCTAAGGAGGTTGTTGATTCTGGCAAAGCTGAAGGCTGGGGCAAGATGGTGGATTTGCCGGTTAAAGAAGACAAATTTGGTGTTGGTTATGAGCCTCTCCGAGCAGAGCAGAATGGTCAAGCGGGTCCGGGTACCTTTACCAGCGCTGGGCTGATGAATCATGGCGACGTCTCTGCAACCGATAGTGAAGACTGTGACAGTGATTGTGATTTGGACAACTGGGTTCGCCCGTGTGCACCAGGGGGGTCTATCAACAACTGGACGGCTGAAGAAGTGGTTCAAGTTACTCTTCTGACAGAGTAATTTTCTGTTGTTTTGTCATTTTGCATGAAAATCCTACGTTCTGCCCAAGGCGTAGTGATTCATTTTTGTAGGGCCTCATCATGTTTTAATGATTATCATTAATGAAGGACATTTTTTGAACAAACTTTGTGATCCTTGTCTTTCTATTTCTTGTTTTCATTTGCTTTTCCAAAAAAACAATAAAAATGGCAATGTTTTTATTTTTTGTGACCTTTTTGAACTCTTTTTCTAAAAACAAAGCATTAAACATGCAGAAGCGATCTTATGGCATTCGCTATGAACAGTTCTGTTATGGCTCAGTATGATTTCGACAATCCCATCTACCAAGCTGAAGAGGAGACTGAGGAAGACTGTGAACTCCCTGCAGAATTGGCCAGATTACTGAAGCAGGAGGAAAGGGTCATCCAACCTCATCAGGAGGAGTTGGAAACTATTAATCTGGGTACTGAGGACGCCAAAAAAGAAATCAAGATTGGGGCTGCTTTAGAGGACTCTGTCAAGAGGAGGCTGATTGAGATGCTGAGAGAATATGTGGAAGTGTTCGCCTGGTCATACCAAGATATGCCTGGTTTAGATACAGACATTGTGATGCATCGACTACCTCTTAGGGAAGGATGTCCTTCGGTTAAGCAGAAGCTTCGGCGAACGAGCCCTGACATGGCAACTAAGATCAAGGAAGAGGTTCAGAAGCAGTGGGATGCAGGTTTTCTGGCTGTTACCAGTTATCCACCGTGGGTGGCCAACATCGTTCCTGTGCCGAAGAAGGATGGAAAAGTCAGAATGTGTGTCGATTACCGGGATTTGGATAGAGCGAGTCCGAAAGATGATTTCCCATTACCCCACATTGATGTATTGGTTGATAATACGGCTCAATCGTCGGTATTCTCTTTCATGGATGGTTTCTCCGGATATAATCAGATCAAGATGGCGCCAGAGGATATGGAAAAGACGACATTCATTACACCTTGGGGCACGTTCTGCTATAAGGTGATGCCATTTGGGCTAAAAAACGCTGGTGCTACCTATCAGAGGGCAATGACGACTCTTTTTCATGACATGATGCACAAAGAAATTGAAGTGTACGTAGATGATATGATTGCGAAGTCGCAGACAGAAGAGGAGCACCTGGTTAATTTGCAGAAGCTGTTCGACCGGTTGAGGAAGTTCAGGCTGAGGTTGAATCCGAACAAGTGCACGTTTGGAGTGAGATCCGGGAAGCTCTTAGGCTTCATTGTCAGTGAGAAAGGGATTGAGGTTGATCCAGCAAAAGTCAAAGCTATTCAAGAGATGCCTGAACCAAAAACGGAGAAGCAAGTCCGTGGGTTTTTAGGGAGACTGAACTACATTGCAAGGTTCATATCTCACCTAACTGCTACGTGTGAACCAATTTTCAAACTGCTTAGAAAGAATCAAGCGATCAAGTGGAACGATGACTGTCAGAAAGCTTTTGACAAAATCAAGGAGTACCTACAGAAACCTCCAATCCTTATACCTCCAGTTCCTGGGAGACCTCTGATAATGTACCTGTCAGTGACTGAGAACTCGATGGGGTGTGTATTGGGACAACATGACGAGTCTGGTCGAAAAGAGCATGCCATATACTACCTAAGCAAAAAGTTTACCGACTGTGAAACAAGATATTCACTGCTCGAGAAAACTTGCTGTGCTTTGGCCTGGGCTGCTCGCCGACTGAGACAGTATATGTTGAACCATACTACCTTATTGATTTCTAAGATGGATCCAGTGAAATACATCTTTGAGAAACCAGCTCTCACCGGACGAGTTGCCCGTTGGCAGATGATTTTAACAGAATATGACATTCAGTACACGTCTCAGAAGGCCATCAAAGGTAGTATCCTGTCAGACTATCTCGCTGAACAACCGATTGAAGATTATTAGCCAATGATGTTTGAATTCCCTGATGAAGACATCATGTATCTTAAGATGAAAGACTGCGAAGAGCCCCTCGTCGAGGAAGGACCGGACCCGGATGACAAATGGACACTGATGTTTGATGGGGCTGTGAATATGAATGGTAACGGTGTTGGGGCAGTGTTGATCAATCCTAAAGGTGCTCATATACCTTTTTCTGCCAGACTGACGTTTGACGTCACCAACAACGAAGCTGAGTATGAGGCTTGTATCATGGGGATAGAAGAAGCCATTGATCTGAGGATCAAAACACTTGACATATTTGGAGATTCAGCTCTAGTGATCAACCAAGTCAATGGAGATTGGAATACGAATCAGCCGCATTTGATTCCGTATAGAGATTACACCAGAAGAATACTGACGTTCTTCAAGAAAGTGGAGTTGTATCATGTCCCCCGGGATGAGAATCAGATGGCTGATGCCTTGGCTACTTTGTCGTCTATGATCAAAGTTCATTGGTGGAATCATGTGCCACATATTGAAGTGAATCGACTCGAGAGGCCTGCTTATGTGTTTGCAGCCGAGTTAGGTGTTGCTATTGATGAGAAGCCATGGTATTATGACATCAAGAATTTCCTCAAGACTCAGGAGTATCCTGAAGGTGCGTCGAAGAATGACAAGAAAACCCTGAGGAGGCTAGCTGGAAGCTTCTATTTGAATCAGGATGATGTGTTGTATAAGAGAAACTTTGACATGGTCTTGCTCAGATGCGTGGACAGACCCGAGGCAGACATGTTAATGCAGGAAGTTCATGAAGGTTCCTTCGGTACTCATGCCGGCGGACATGCAATGGCTAAGAAATTGTTGAGAGCGGGTTATTACTGGATGACTATGGAATCCGATTGTTTCAAGTATGCTCGGAAGTGCCATAAGTGTCAAATCTATGCTGATAAGGTGCATGTACCACCAAGCCCTCTGAATATCATGAATTCACCTTGGCCGTTTGCCATGTGGGGCATTGATATGATTGGGAAGATTGAGCCTACTGCTTCGAATGGACATCGCTTCATCCTGGTTGCGATTGATTACTTCACCAAATGGGTGGAAGCAGCTTCCTATTCTAACGTTACCAAACAAGTGGTTACCTGGTTCATCAAGAAAGAAATCATATGTCGTTATGGAGTTCCTGAGAGAATCATCACTGACAATGGTTCGAATCTCAACAACAAGATGATGAAGGAGCTGTGTAAAGATTTCAAGATTGAACATCACAATTCTTCTCCTTACAGACCGAAGATGAATGGTGCTGTAGAAGCGGCGAACAAGAATATCAAGAAGATTGTGCAGAAGATGGTCGTTACGTACAAGGATTGGCATGAGATGCTGCCTTTCGCTTTGCATGGGTACCGTACCTCAGTACGTACGTCGACCGGGGCAACCCCTTACTCCCTTGTGTATGGTATGGAAGCTGTCCTACCTGTTGAAGTGGAGATTCCTTCTCTGAGAGTTTTATTGGATGTCAAGTTGGACGAAGCCGAGTGGATTCGAACAAGGTTTAACGAGTTGAGCCTTATCGAGGAGAGACGGCTAGCAGCTGTATGTCATGGACAGTTGTATCAGCGAAGGATGAAGCGAGCCTTTGATCAGAAAGTGCGTCCTCGAAGCTATCAGGTCGGTGATCTAGTTTTGAAGAGGATCCTCCCTCCCGGTACAGATAACAGGGGCAAATGGACTCCTAATTATGAAGGTCCGTATGTTGTGAAGAAGGTATTCTCCGGTGGAGCCTTGATGCTTACAACTATGGATGGTGAAGATTTTCCGTCTCCTGTTAACTCAGATGTAGTCAAAAAATACTTCGCATAAATTGACCCGCTGGACAAGAAAAAAAGAGTCCAGGCAAAAAAGGGCATCCCGACGAACCAAAAAAACAGAAAGAAAAGGTTCGGGCAAAAATTAGGGATAAAATAAAAAAAATTTGTACACCCGATAAGTCGAAAACCCGCGAGGGTGGCTTAGGCAAAAATGGGTATCCCGGTGGATTGAAAACCCGAAAGGGCGATCCAGGCAAAAATTAGGGATTAAAGCGAAGGCTACAGTCTGAGTTGTCTGTACTTCATCAAGCTTTGTCGTCTGCCATCTCGAAAGATGTGATCCGTCCAGTCATTCTTCTCAGAAAGCAAGGAGTTGGGAGGAAAACTGATGATATGTGAGTTATAACAGAATTGGGAAATAGTGGATGCCGTGTTCACATTGCCATTAGGATAGATTTTTTCCTTTTATGCGCAATTACCTCTTTCTAGGAATTGCTTCCCGATGTATTTGCCTCTTCAGGCACATTTTCAATCAATAAAAGTCGTTATTCAGATAATTGCCTCCTTTGTTTTTATCTTTACTGTTTTGTTTACAAAAATGTCCAAATTCTTTGATAAGCATTGCATATGAAAACATGAAGGCTAAACAATAACTTGCAGGATGACGAAACATTTGAAAATCATTTTGAATGTTGAGGACACTTGAGCGTATCTTGTCCACGTATCCCCTGGGGCATTTTGTTGTGCTGTTTTTCAGGATGGCGTCTGTGAGGACGTTCCCTCGGCAGATATTCTCCCCAAGCGAGTACGGAAGCTACCAAAGTTGTGTTCCCCTACGAAGACGTCCGTGGGTAGGGCCTTCTATTCCCCAGCAGATCTAAGGTTTGCCTATTCCCAGCAGGCCTGTATTTGCCGTTTCCTCCCCGAGTGAGGCAGGTTCATTGACATTTATTTTTCCAGCAGAGTTCATCCTACCAGTGGATTGGACGAGTTTCTGTAGCAGATTGGTATCGGCATCCCCAGCTGAGTTGATTCTACTCGTGGATTGCACGATTCGTCCCCAACAGAGTAACGGACATTCTCCAATGCAGAGTTTATCCTATCCGAGGATTGGTTGGGCCTTCTTCCCAATGAAGTCGCTTTGCCATTCCCCAAGCAGAATCCTCCGCAGAGTATTTCCTCAGTCAGAGTCTCCCCACAGAGTCGGAGTACCTGATCTTTTGGCTCCCTAGCCAGGGTTCATTTGCATTTTGCATGTAGTAATCATTGCATCCTCAAATTGCGTAGCATTCCCATTCAATATGGAGCATTACGCCATAAAAAAATTCAAACATATGCATTCATGTGTTAACTTCACCAGACCGTATCCCCGGCAGAGGCGGATCATTTCATTCAACATCAGCACAGCAAGACTGCTACAGTTGCTCTTGACAGCATTCAGAATTGTTTATTCCCCACAGAGGTTTATTTCCTCACCCGATGGTGACAGAGGTTTATTTCCTCACCCGATGGTGACAGAGGTTTATTTCCTCACCCGATGGTGACAGAAAGTTTGTTTCTCCCCAGTGAGACCCCTAGCAAGTGGTCAACCGTGCCTTGGCATATCTAAAAAGTTGTTCTTGTGATACCGGTAAGTGTCATGCTAGCACCCACGTGTGTTTTCTTTGTTTGGTGTCGGTAAACACCATTGTTTCGGTGTCCGTAAACATCGAGTCTTCCTCCAGTCATCAGTAAATGTCTGGTCATCATTTTTGGTGTCGGTAAACACCATTGTTTCGGTGTCTGTAAACATCGAGTATTTTCTCCAGTCATCAGTAAATGTCTGGTCATCATTGTTTGGTGTCGGTAAACACCATTGTTTCGGTGTCTGTAAACATCGAGTCTTTCCTTCAGTCATCGGTAAATGTCTGATAATTCCCCAACTAGAAATCCCCAGTAGAGTCATCTGTAAATGTCCTACCCGGTTTTCAGTTGCAAATATTTGTTTGTCTTTCCCCGATAAATTTCCCATCTCCCGTCATCGGTAAATGTCTGGTCATTCTTTTTGATGTCGGTAAACATCATCTTTCGATGTCGGTAAACATCGAGTCTCATCCCAGTCATCGGTAAATGTCTGGTCATTTCTTTTGATGTCATTAAACATCATCTTTCGATGTCGGTAAACATCGAGTCCCATCCCAGTCATCGGTAAATGTCTGGTCATGCTTTGTTTCCTTGTTGATAAAATCAAGATCCCCAGAAGTCGTCGGTAAACGTCTTGTCTGGTATCACCACAAAGATTTTGTTCCTCCCCAAGTGGAGATGCCATCGGTAAATGGCCCCAATTTTTCTTCGATATCGGTAAATATCGAATTCCCAGTTGCAGTAGCCATCGGTAAATGGTCTTGCTAAGTTGACATCGGTAAATGTCCAGTTTCTTTGAAGCCACCATCGGTAAATGGTCTTGCTTCCTTTCTGCATCAAATTTTGTTTCCCAACAGTCATCGGTAAATGGCCTGGCTGAAGTTGATATCGGTAAATATCAAGGTCCCAGTTTTAACCATCGGTAAATGGTTTTGTTTCTCAGAAGTTTGTTTTCCCTAGCCGCCATCGGTAAATGGTCGTGCTGAAGTTGATATCGGTAAATATCAAGGTTCCAGTTTTTCTAACCATCGGTAAATGGTTTTGCTTTTCTGAAGTTGTCATGCAGTTTGTCATCAGTAAATGACGTGGTTCTTTTGCATCATATCCAGTACTGTGCAAATTCTACGGTTCTTTGGTATTCAATCCCTGTTTACCCTGAAAGTCTGACAGCCGTTGCTCTCATCCATTCGGGTTCCCAGCTGATTGAATAGGGGCAGCTGTAGCACCTCAAATTTGCACCTATCATTATGCATACATTTTTCATATTAGGTCATAGCATATCATGATCCATTGCATAGCATTTGCATTGTCCCTCAGTTGCCTCAAGAGCAAGCAATCAAGAATCAGGTCAAACTAATCTCCTGATCAGTCAACCAAGCAAGCAAAGGAATTTCTCATTGAATCAAGGCCTTGGGGTTTGTCCAACAAGTTCACATGGCTTGGAGGTCTATTTGAAGTATTTTGGTCAAGGGTTGAAGGCTCAGAGGTCATCAGTTTGTGCACAGACAGTCTAAAACCCTAGAAAGTCAACTGTCAGTCAAAGCAGTGGATGGTGGCCATTCTTGTGGAATTTGGGCACCATGATCAATAATCAAGAGTTCATACAACTTGGGACATCATTTGAAGTCAAATTCTCAAGGAATTAGGGTTTGGAAGTTATCAGTCAATGCACAATCAGACAGAAACCCTAAAAGTCAACTGTTGGTCAACTGTCCAATTAATCAGTGATTGGATGATTGGAATTGGTTTGTGAGAGTTCATTCATGTCCAAATAGTCATCATATATCATGCCAAACACCATCATGGAAGAATTTGAAGCCAGATCAAAAAATTCCCAAAATGGAAACTGGGCCTGTAACTGAAACCTGCCATAAATGGAAAGTCTTGATCCTCAAACTTACATTTTGATACAAGCCTCAAATGAATTTTTGCCCAACATGAAAGTTGAAGATCTTGTTCTCCCATTTCCAAAAAGTCCTAGAACTCTCAATTCCCATGTGTGGTTGGCAAGTTATGATCGAATCGATTTCAGAAAATCTTGAACTTCAAAGGGCCATATCTCCCAAACCGTTTGGCCAATTTTGGTGGGGTTTTTTCCTACAAGTCACATTTGATCCCCTCTTTCCAAAAATATAAATTTCATGAGCCAAAACTTCACCAATCAAAATGGCATATTTTGACTTTTCTCATTTAAATGTAAGTTTGACCAAGAGTTGACTTTTTGATTTAAACATTTTTTCAACATTTGGCCAATTGGAACAGCTCATAAATGTCATTTAGAATGTGTTTGCAAAGTCAAAATATGCAGTACATAAAGCCATTGCTTGGTTGCTTGAATTGTAAGAAAGGTACAAATTCACCATACTTGTCCTTGCATCCACCATGCCTTGCCTTGTACCTCAAAAGGACAGCATTATGCAGCAATTTTTCTGTCATTAGAACCTCATCTTGCAGCCATACTCCAACAGTACATAAATCCATCCTTGCTTGCTTGGATTGAGGAGGAAAGTACATTGCTTCAACAACCAAATGCAATAGCCATAACTTGTACTGTCCAATAGCAGTTTGGACAGCACCACTTTTCTGTCAAGAGAGGCTCATTGCAGTCACAAGCAAAAGGGGAGAATGCAACAGAACTGAACACATTCATTCATACTAAAAACTGCTTTGGCCATGTTCTAAAAAAACGGTCAAAACTCAAAACCACAAAGCCATCTCAAACCAACAGTTCCACCATCATTGTTTTTTCTGTCATGAGTATCAACACATGACCAACCAAAATTCACTCAAACTAAAAACCACAAAGCAACTGCTGAGAGGGCCTGGTGCAGGAATTTTTCTGTCTTTTGGATAACACTACTATCCAAGCAGATTTCAATCTCCCTTTTTTTGTTTTCTGTCATTTAGTAACCCTGGTTGCTGCACATACACAACCGAACTCTCACTCAAAAGATCTCATCTTGGCTTGGCATTTTTCTGTTTTTGCTATCCAAAACACAAAAGAGTAAAAAACCTGGCCAAATCGAAAGCAACAGAGGACAGCAAAATTGAAGAACCACTTCCTGTCATGGAAATGAACTGGCTGCAACCACCACACCCATAGATGGCTTGGCATTTCCCAATTCTTTCTGTCAAAACCCCCGAGGAACCAAACCTGGTTTTGGCTTAACACCATGTCCTCCTCACTTCTTGGTATGGCATTAGCAGTAGTGTCTAAAACTGCATAACAGTATTCTCCCAACCTTGACCCTGCTCTTTTGCATTTGACCTTCCCTGTCCAAAACACAGTGGCTTCAAACATGACAGCCACACAGCAAACCATTGACCACTTATCCTAAAACTACCTCACCCTGCTTGGCATCTCACTCACTCTGTCCAAACTCTGCAGCAAGAAAACCCTTGCTCTCCCACCACAAAACAGCCACAAACCATACACCCTTGGCCATTCTTCCAAAACCTGTAAAAACTGAACAAAGTAACAAACCCTACCTTGCTTTGATAACAATATTTCTTCATTCTTGCTGTCAAAACCAAAACCTTGCCTTGCCAACCATAGCAGTTTGGTCCATCTCAACATTTCATTCAAAAAGCCACCAAATAGCCAAAACATGACAGCTTTTGTTCTAAGCACTTGTTGATCAAAAGAGCATTGCAAACACATCTCAAATATCACATAGCAAGTGTCCAAAGCCTCAAAACCTGCAGAAAACATCAAGAACTCAAAATCACTTTTCAACTTGTCACATTGTATCAAATTTGCATTTTCAAAGCCACTTTCACTTTCAGGCCATTCCAAGCTTAGCAAATTAGTTTGTCATGATCCATAGGGTATATTGAAGCTGTCTCAAACCTCCATTGCTCACTGTTTGAAAATCAAAAACATCACCTTTCTCAAAATCAAGCAAAAACCAGTTCAGTGGCCATCTTCATTTCCAGCTTGATTCAAGTTCAAGTTAAATGTCAAACAACTTGCCTTGGACCCTTTGAAGCTATTTGGATACCTGTCAAGCATTGGAAGCATCTCCAGCATCACATTCAACATTGCCCTGTTCAGTTTGGTAAATTTTCGAGCTCCATTATTTTCCAAATTAATACATGTTTAGTATAGGTCTTTCAATGCTGAGTATCATGTTGCTTTCCTTTTTGAAAATGATTATCTATCCATGAAGATATATGGTTTTGAAGTTTGATATTAGAATAGGTTTCTGCTCGATTCTTGACTTTTGTGTGGTTTTAATGAAAATCAATGGTAGATTCTTGTTTGCCATGGCTTGCTGATCATTTCCATGTATTCAATTTCGATTTTTGGATGAGATTGTGAAATCACGATTTTTGGATATGAACCCTAATCCCAATTTGCCCAGAATTGCCCCCATTTTCGTGTGCATGGCCATTTCTCCCTCCAGCCAATCAAAACATTCCATTTACTGCCCAAAACGACTGTGTTTTGTTAAGTGGATTCAAATATTACAAAAATGCCATTCTTGCTTCATTTATTTCACATTTTTATAACCAACCTTCCAAAATTCATAACTTGCTCATTTTTGATCCAAATTCAATGGGATTTTTTGTGTTGTGTTCATCATGATCTCTACTTTTTTATCATTATTTTTCCAGAATTTTTGGGTGAGTGGTTTTTAAATGGTGCTAGGGTTTGTGACATGTGACCAAATTTTGTACATCTTGCCAAAACATTTGTGAAATGATGATACTTTATCCAATGGCTCCCAAATTTTTTGTGCTTAAACTAGACACATTCATGGTGATTTTGGTATAAAGTTTGTGAATTTATCATTTGTGGTTTGTGAGATATGATTTTTTGAATTAGGGTGTGACAACTTGTGTCACACCATTGATGTCCAACTTCATGATTTTCATTACCATGCTTCCTTACATCCAAATGACCCCAAATTTTGCATGAACCTACTCTTGTATGTCTAGTTCACATGTGAATTTTCTTGGATTTATTTGAACAATTTTCCATTTATTTGAGATTTTTCTTCCCTGCCTAGTCAAATGTTGACTTTGTGTGACACATGTTCCCATTTCATTTGTGAAATTCTCATACTTTATTAGATGGACATGAAATTTGATATGTGATAACTAGACATCTCAAGCTTGGCATTGGTGTTAATCTCATTCATTTCTCATCTGTTTTCAATTTGATATGATTTTTTGAAGTTGACCCATGCTTGTTGACTTTCTTTGTGCATGCTTGAATTTGGTTTGACTTCATGATTTTCATTGACTGCCTTCCTCTCATCCAAATGGGATGAAATTTGACATGCTTACCATGCTATGTGTTAGGTTTGATCATGATTTATTTGGTGATTTTTGGAAAATGTTTAGATTGCTTTTGAGTTAAGTCTTGCTGTTGACTTCTATGAGCTTCTGTTTGTCACACTTTGACCTAATTTGTTCATGAAATGATGATGATGATTGATATGAATGTGAACCCAATTGGTTTTGTTTCCTAATTGTTTGAACATGATTTTGGATACTTACCCCTTGCTGTTTGGACTTTCTCATTCACTTTTGACCCTAGGCTAGCCCTAGTGGTCCTGTTACTCACCTTTGAGTTTGTGATTTCAGGTTGACCATCAAATGGCCATTGAGACCAATTCTTTTGACTGAGCTTGCTTGAATATTGTTGTCTAACCTCCTTGTTTTGTAGATGGCTTGGCTCACATGCCTTAAGCCTTGTGCCTTGCACATCCATGTGCCTCCAATTAACTGTTGGTGTCGGTTTCTGTTTGTTTTGTTTGAAGTTGTATACTAACATCTACTTGACTGTTTCAGGTGCTTTAGTTGCTTTTAGTTCCTTGTGAACTTTTGCTTTGCTTTGCTTGTATAAGCAATTTGCATTGAGGTATGTCTCTTTGTCTTCATGTAGTCTGGAAGACCTGGCCTGTTACTTGGCCAGGCAACTGTCTGAAGCCCTCCTTAAGAGGCAATGTTTGTGGATGTTTAACTTTGTCCTTGCATAGAGTCAAAGACCTCAAGGAGGCAATTGGTGGAAGGTAGGGATATGCAATCTATCCCCCACTATTCAGTGTGTCATCCGCTTTGCTCACACCACTGTGTTGATGCATTGCAGATACAAACCCAAGATCTTGTGCAATTGCACAGTTGAGTCAGTATCAAATGTGTAGAAGGGTTCCCACTTTCTGAACCCACACATTCTTGTCTTGAGCTCTCCCAGGCCAGGGATAAGAGCTGTGAGGTCTCATCCTCACTTCATCCTTTCATCTGCTTCACCTTAGCCCCTCAATGGCAAGGTTAAGAGCACATTCACCCAGTTCCAGAGGTTTGTTTGTTGAGGTTGATATGACCCCTTGACTAAAACCCAACCCTTGTTTGAGCCACTTGTTTGTGTATAGCGTGTGCTATCTGTGCTTGCAGGATTGTTTGACTTGCTTCCTGT
The DNA here is from genome assembly GCF_024323335.1 of Lathyrus oleraceus. NCBI lineage: Eukaryota > Viridiplantae > Streptophyta > Magnoliopsida > Fabales > Fabaceae > Lathyrus > Lathyrus oleraceus. The sequence continues at coordinate 493,105,703 of NC_066583.1, forward strand.
GCAAGTTAGGATAGTTTGACTTGCTTCCTGTGCAAGTTAGGATAGTTTGACTTGCTTCCTGTGCAAGTTAGGATAGTTTGACTTGCTTCCTGTGCAAGTTAGGATAGTTTGACTTGCTTCCTGTGCAAGTTAGGATTAGTTTAGACTTGCTTCCTGTGCAAGTTAGGTTTTGCTTGGCTTGCTTCCTGTGCAAGTTAAGTGTGTGTGTGGCTTGCTCCCTGTGTGAGCCATACTTAGGATAGGTTGGCCCTTGTGCCATTTAGCTGGAAACCTTAACTTAGAGATGCTTTGCATGACAACATCTAGGCTCGAGTCGTAGTCTCCCTAGAGTTGTGTCTCCCTCTGTTATCTGGTTAGGCTAGTCCTTTATCCCTGCGTAGGGGAACTACATCGCCCTGATCTTCATACCAGATGAAGTATGTAGGCAGGAGATTGAGCTGATCTCTCCGGGCGCCTTTTCTTTCTTTTGTGTGTGTTGTCTGACCTTTGCTAGGCTCGAGTCTGTGACTTCTTAGCATTTGTTGTCTGTCTGTTTGTGTGTCTTTGTTTTGTCTTGTTGTGTGCTTGGAAGCTGATGTAAGTCCATTGAGTGGCATTTGGGTTCCAGTGTGCCTGTGTTTTGGTTCGGATGCTGACGTAAGCCCAGCAATTGGCATTCAGGCTCCATGTTTGCCTTCTTGTGTGTGTTTAGGTTCGGATGCTGCTGTAAGCCCAGCAATTGGCATTCAGGCTCCATGTTTGCCTCTTTGCGCGTGTTTTAGGTTCGGATGCTGACATAAGTCCAGTGATTGGCAGTCGGGCTCCACGTTTGCCTTTGCCTTTGTTTGTTTGTGTGCGTGTCAGCCGAGCTACGAATGCTCTGATTCTTCTCTCGTCCGAGAAGATACGTATGCATAGGATGCGATATCCTAGCGAGCATGTGTCGTTTCCCCAGTCCGAACTACTTGGACTCTGATGTCTATGCCTGATAGACTAAGTAGGCCCAGGATGCGACATCCTGCCGAGTTCAGTTTCAGTCAGTCTCTTTCCTTTCTTTCAGCCAGTGTGTGTGTGAATATTTGAGCAGTGTTTAGCAACCAATTTCCTTTCTAGTGTGCGTGGATCCCGTAGAGTACTACGGATGCGTAGGGGTGCTAATACCTTCCCTTCGCATAACCGACTCCCGAACCCATTCTCTTTGGTCGCGAGACCATGTTCTTTCCTAGGTTTACTCTGAGCGTTTCCTTTCCCTCTTTTGGGATAAATAACGCACGGTGGCGGCTCTATTGTTTCTTTCTTTTCCCGCCGGTTTTTCGCGCGATGCGACACTTGTGCTCAAGAAAGTTTTGTCTTTCGCGCCCGATTCCAGGGGCAAGTGGACTCCAAACTACGAGGGTCCATATGTTGTTAAGAGAGCCTTTTCAGGCGGTGCTTTGATGCTTACAACAATGGATGGGGAGGATTTCACTCGTCCTGTGAATTCAGATGCAGTCAAGAGATACTTTGCCTAAAAAAAAAGTATATGCAAATGAAAAGAATGAAAAAACAGAATAGCTCGCTAAGTTGAAAACCCGAAAGGGCGGCTTAGGCAAAAATGAGCGTCTCGGTGGAGAACCCGCAAGGGTAATCCAGGCAAAAATTAGAGACTTGGAAAAAAATATATATTTGCATCCCGCTAGATTGAGTACCTCACTCTGGGGCAATCTAGGCAAAAATTAGGGATTTGGCAAGTAACTGCATCCTGACAAGACTTTCTGGTTCATCAGTCGTCATTTCGTCAGAAGATTCTCGATTCGTCGTCAACCGAAGCTTCGAATACATCGAGATTCAAATTGGTAGAGAAAGGATCATTATGTTCAATGTAGCCCTCTTCCAATATATATCACTGATTTCAAATTTGTACAGATCTATGGAGTCTTGCCATTTGCAGACTACCATTCTATCAAATCAATTTGAGCTTTTTTTATCCAATTATTTGCACTCTTATTTGTTTCAATTCAACAAATGTTTTGCATGTTTTAAATTGATAAAATGTCATTGTTTTAAAATCAAATTTTTCAAAATTTGTTGTTTTAAACAAAGTGAACATTCACAAGATTGAAAGGATACTTAAGAATATCTCAGTGCTCTCCCGAGGGTGGCATGATTCCGAACAGGTAAGACATTTGTTCATACTCCTGGTTTGGTGGTATTTTCTTTCTCCAGATCTTTGTTGAGGTTGTTCCTCAGACAGAGTTGTTGTTGGGGCTGTTCCCCAGTACAGTCGCAAGCAGAGTGTTGTTGAGGACTTCATTTTCTCCAGCAGCAGTTTTCCAGCATGGGTGTTTTCTTGAGAAGTTTCGGCGGTTGATGGTTTGTCATCCTGATGCCCTGTCACCTTCTCTAGTGGGTCGTATGCCCCAGACTTTATTTGTCTCCTCGGCAGTCATGAGTATAACTGATTGATTGATATTACCCTCTGAGTCGCGAGTAAAGCTGTTATTAACATCCCCACCAAGGTCGCGAGTAGAGATGTTATTGATATTCCCATCGGAGTCGCGAGTATAACCGTTGTTGATACTCCCCTCAGAGTTGCAAGTGGAGTTGTTACCGCTTTTCCCCCATGCAGTGTGCCAGCAGGATTTGTCTGTTTCCTCAGCATGTTTGTTTTCTTTTGAAGACTTGGTAAGTCAGTGGTTTGATACCCGATACTTTACCCTTTCCCCGGCGAAGTCGTCTGTGGAATTGTTGCTATCTCTCCATCAGAGCAGCTATTTTCTCCTCAGCAGAGTAGGATTTATTTTCCTATTCAGTGGTTGATTCGGGTTGATATCCCAGTGTTTTCAACCATCTTTTCCTCAGCATAGTCTGCAGAGTGTTTGTTGCGGCAGTTTTGCCTGTTGATACTCTTTCAATCCCCAGTATGGTCGGATGATGGCTCTAGCCTCCAGTGAACGGATTGATTTCCTGACTGTTTGTGATCCCCAGTAGAGTGGCTTGTATTGCAGAATCTACTTGTTGTGATCAGTTGCTGTGTATTCTCCCCAAGTGGAGTGGTTCGTTGCAGAATCTACTTGTTTGATCTCTCCTCCCTCAGTGGTTTGTTCCCAAGAGAGTAGCTGACAGTTTTCCCCAGTAGAGTTGCTTATGCAGTTAGATTCTATTTGGATGATATCATTCTCCCTCAGTGGGTTGTTCCCCAGCGGAGTTGTGTGGATTTGCTTCTACAGCAGTTTGTGCCTGTGCAATGCACCTTTTTGTTTCTCAGTTGACACTGGGATCCCCTGCAGATATACTTTGGGATTTCTCTTGTTCCCCTACAGATTCGTCTTAGTGGCCGTTTCGCCCGTTGTGACTTTCTGTACCCTGATTGGGTTGTTTCCTGATATCTCTGATTCTCTGCTTCTTCAGCAGTACTTGCAGATCTTTGCTTTACAGCATATAGATCTCCGCAGATTGGCTCTCCAGCTGGTTTTTCCCCTGGAAGTATAATACCGGACGTTTGGTTCCTGAACCTGTTTGTGTTAGAACTGTCTGTTTTGTCAGCATTCATCAAACATAAATCACGCATATTCATGCATATTCATAAAAACATTCAGATATTCATGTCGCATTTCTTGCCATATATCTTTTGTTTGTCGTGTTTCCTGCTATGGTGATATAGACCTCTTTACAGATCACCCCAAGCAGATGTCGGGTGTCTTAAATCTCTCCATATAGAGTCAGCCCCCATAAGCAGAAAATGTGTCTGTCTTTCTTTCTGCAGTTCCCCACCGAGATATATCCTCGTGGATGACGGTTTCTTCCGTTTCCTCCCAACACATATATTGGGATGGATTTTCCTATTTGAGTTACATCCTCATTAGGACGTGTCTTTATTCAGTCTGTCTTTTCGGATCATTCCCGAATTGGCTATTTGTCAAATGTCTTGTGCCTCCCAGTGGGTTGTTCCCCAGTGGAGTAGTTTTTGGGCCTCTACCCTCATAACCGGTAGTTGTAAGTCCTATCTTTCCTGGCTTTCGTAACAGAGTTTGTGGTTATACACCTTTTTATTCTCCAGCCAGAGTTTTTGGTCTTCTACCTACTACCCGGTAGTTGTAAACCCTATTTTCCTGCTCTTCAGCAGTTTGTGGTTTGTTATAAACCCTATTTTGGTTTCCCGTGCGGATTTGTGATTTGTTCTATCCCCACGCGGAGTTTTTTGGTCTTCTACCCCGTTTTCGGTAGATGTAAACCCTAATTTTGTGGTCACCTCCACCATCTTATGGCCCTCTGCCTACAAACCAGCAGTCGTAAGTCCTATCTTTGCGGTTTTTTCTACTTACAAACCGGTAGTCAAACCCTGTTTTCTCCACTTGCAGAGCTAACTTTGTTGTTCATCCCAACCGATGACAATTTCCTTTTGTGGTTATCTTCATCTAGTTCTTGATGTTGATTTTCCTTTGCCTGGATAAGTTGCTCAGATCAGCACTTACATCCCTAGCAAGTCTTTTGTGGATAATTGCCGTATGCTAGCAATTTTATCCCCAGTGGGTCCTTTCACCGTTTGCTAGTGATTTTGTTCCCCGGATCATTGGTTGTATATCAATGCATCCCCAGCTAGTCCCTGTGGATAATTGCCGGATGCTCGCAACTTATCCTCAGCAGATCGCCTTTCATTTACCCTTTTGTTGGTAATGTCTGTTGCTCCTTTTGATCGGTCATCATTATATACCTAGTTTGGTATCCCGATGCCTTTCTTTTCGGTTGATTTATCCTTTATTAACCCAGTAACCGGTTGTGGATAATCTTCCATGCGAGTATATTATTCACGGTCTGCCGGTAATGAATAATATATCTCATGCACTCTTCAGTCGAAGCCTTTTGCGTTTCCCCGGTCGAGTAAGATTCGTTATTTCCCTTTGTGGAGTCGAATATTCTTGTTGATGGATAATTGCCGGATGCTTGCAATTTATCCCTTTGAGTTGTCTTTCGTTTACCCGTATGCTTGGTATCGATTGTCTCTCTTTTTGGTTAGTCACCTATTATATACCCAGTAACCGGTATCTCTGGTGTCTTTTCCTTTCGAGTGTATTATTCACGGTCTGCCGGTAATGAATAATATATCTCATGCGCTCTTTAGTTGGAATCCTTTGTTGATTTTCCCCAACTGAGCAAGATTCGTATTCTTTGTAGAATCGAATATCCATCCTTTAACCAGTTTGTGTTTTGGATGATGAGTGTTTTGGAAGTGAAAACCAATTCACGTTTTCGGTAGATCACCTATTATATGCCCAGTAACCGGTATCTCTGGTGTTTCTTACCATGCGAGTTTATTATCTACGTTCTGACGGTAATAGATAATATATCTCATGCGAGTATCTTATCCACGGTCTGCCGGTAATGGATATTATATCTCATGCACTCTTTGGGTTTGTGTCCCCAGTTGAGTAAGATTCGTTTTCCCGTTGTGGATTCGAATGCCCATCCTGTAAGTCGATTTGCTTTTTCAAGCCCTCCTTTCGGATGATGAGTGTTTTGGAAGTGAAAACCAATTCACGTCTTCGGATCTTATCCTATAAACAACCTAGTAACCGGTTCAGGATAACTTTCCTTTCGAGTATATTATTCACGGTCTGCCGGTAATGAATAATATGTCTCATCTGAGTATTCTATCCACGTTCTGACGGTAATGGATATTATATCTCGTGCGCTCTTGAGTCAATCTTTTGATTGTTTTCCCCTCAGAGTAAGATTCATCTTCCTTGTGGAATTGAATATCCATCCTATAAACAAGTTTGCTTTTCTAGCTCTCTTCAGGATGATGAGTGTTTTGGAAGTGAAATCCAATTCACGCTTTGGTCGGTCACCTATTATATACCCAGTAACCGGTATCCTTGGTGTTCCCTCCTTTCTGCTCCCTATTATGACCTCGGTTCCCCTGTGGAGTCAGATTTTCCTGGGTTTGTTACCCTTATGCCTGGTAACATCTCATTTTCTTTGGTGCTTTCTCAGTGAAGTTTTCTTTTTACTTCTCCCCAGGAGTCAGTTTGTGTCTCTCCAATGGATTTATTTTCCTTTGGAATTCTTTCCCCCAGTGTGAGTCATTCACTCCCCAGTGAGTTCTCCAGTCTGTTTTCTGTTACCCTAATCAGAGTCGTGTCTTGTTCACGTTGTGTCAGTTGTGTTTATCCCCAACTAGAGTCTTGTCAGAGTCTCTGTTCCTGGTGAGTGATAACCCAACCAAAGTGGAATACTCCACCCGGAAGAGCTCAATCAGAAGAACATCGTCCGGCTCGTGGTATGTCACGTCGCAACATCATGCTGATAAAGCAAGTGAGGAAACGTGAGACCACACTAATCCTAGGTGTATACTCGGGCCTGGGTTTTAGCCCCACTCAGAACACCCCCCCAAATCAGAGGAACCACCTGTACAGAGGACAGCAAAATGATAGTATGATGCATGCAAACATTTATGCAAATATATACACAACATAATAATCATAAATGCAATAAATAGAGCAACACAAGCAACCTAAACTATCCTAGAGAGCGCTAGGAGAGACTCGCTTAGGGAAGATGGAACAGCAGAAAGGTCAACTTCTAGTCCCCAGCAGAGTCGCCAGCTGTCCATCCGTGAAAAACAACCGGCGGGCTAGAACAATACAAACAGAGCCGCCACCGTGCGTTATTTATCCCAAAGAGGGAAAGGAAACGCTCGAAGTAAACCTGGAAAAGACATGGTCTCGCGACCAAAGAGAGATGGGATCGGGAGTCGGTTATGCGAAGGGAAGGTATTAGCACCCCTACGCATCCGTCGTACTCGACGGGATCCATGCTCAAAAGAATAGAAGAAAGGTTGCTAAACACTGCTCAAAAGAATGCACACACACACTGGAAAGAAACACAGATGGAGGAAGAGGGGAAAGGGCTCGCTAGGATATCGCATCCTATGCCTACGTATCTCATCTGGAATAAGAATCAGAGCTACCGTAGTTCGGCTCACGCACGCCGAAACCAAACACACGCAGGAAACCGATTGCCAATCGCTGGACTTACGTAAGACTCCACACAAATAGGCAAACATGGAAACCGAATGCCAATTGCTGGACTTACGTCAGACTCCACACAAATAGGCAAACATGGAAACCGAATGCCAATTGTTGGACTTACATCAGACTCCGAACCAAACAAACCCACACTGGAAACCAACTGCCAATCGTTGGACTTACGCCGGACTCCAAGCACACAACAATAGGATACGGACTGCCAATCGCTGGTCTTACATCCATCTCCTAACACACAAGAAGGTTAACACACAAACAAGTTACTAGGGAGTCTGGAACTCGAGCCTAGCAACTGTCCAGCAAACACACACAAAAACAAAAAGGGTGCCCGGAGAGATCTCGTACGATCTCCTGCCTACGTACCTCATCTGGTATGAGGATCCTGGCCTGGGAGAGCTTCAGAAAAATGAAAGTGTGGGAGTTCAGAAAGTTGGAACTCTTCTCCACATATGACTGACACAACAAAGATCTTGGGTTAATATCCACAATGCATCAACACAAGGTGTGTGAGCAGAGTGGATGACACACTGAATAGCAGGAGATGGATTGCACATCTCTTTTATCTGCCAATTGCCTCATAGAGGTCTTTTCCTGCTTGGCACAAAGATAAACATTCACAAGCATTGCCTCTTAAGGAGGACTTCAGACAGGTGCCTGCCCAAGTAACAGGACATGTCTTCCAGACTACATGAAGTCAGAGAGTTTTACCTATGTGGTTAAGCAACCAAGCAAAAGCGAGTTCAAAATGAACTTAAGCAACTTATGTACCTGTTGAAACATCACACAAGTTAGTTAAACTGTACAGACAAACAGACAATCATGAATATCAACAGTCAAACCCAATGATCAAAGGCATAAGCCAACAAGTCAAACTCCAATGAGTTAACAACCCTACAAAACACACAAAGTTAGTAGTCAAAAGCAAGCATCAAATTCTCAAGTGAGGTAGCATCATGAACCACATAACCTGGATGTTCAACCTGAAATCAAAGCTCAAAGATGAGACAAACCACTAGGTCAAGGCCTAGGGTCAAAGAGGGAGAAAAAATTCAAAACAGAACATGAAAATTGACATGAATCAACTTCAATCAATTAAGAACATCATCCAAAAGGTCTCATCTCAATATCATTCACCAATTTCATTTCATGAACCAAATATGGCAAGGTATGCAAGTTGAAAGCACATTGAGGCAATAGAATGAACAAATGCACATTAATTCAAAAATGCTTCAATTAATCTCAAGAAAAATCATGGCTAAACAGAACACACAACATGATCATCACACAAAAAATTAGTGCAATTGGACATGATTAAGCATGGTAATCAAATCCCATAAGGCAAGGCAATCAAAGCCAAAAGAAACTTCAACATGTCTAGAAACAATGTGCAAAATTTCACATTCATAGGATAAAGCACAAGCATTTCACAAATCATTGAAGTTCAAGACACTTCAAAAGCTCAAAAATGAACATCCAGAAAGAAAAATCTCAATCAAATCAGAAATCAATCCAAAAATTCCACAAAAAATCATGAGCATTCACAACATTCATATCAAGTACCATACAAAAAAATCAGAACATTTGGAGATCATTTGGCATGGTAAATGCATCAATCAAATTGGACAAGCAAAGGTGTGACACAAATTGTCACACCTAACTTAGAAAAATCATAACTCAGAAATGGCAATTGATAAAAATGCAAACTCAACACCAAAATGTCCAGCAAGATGTCTAATTTCCACATGTAAAATTTCATGAGCATTGGATAAGAATTGAGCATTTCACAAATGATATACCAAGGTAATGTCAAGAATGCATACATGTACACAAACCCTAGGGGAAAAAAATTTCATCCATGCACAATTTCTGGAAAAATAATGAAAAAAAACTAGAAACAATAAGGAATAAGATGCAAAAATCCTCATGTTTTTTGGATAAATATTCAATCATTTATGAATTTTGGAAGTCAAAGAAAAAATAAAAAAATGTGAAGCAAAGGCATATGAACATGACATGGAGGGAAAACAAATAATGCATGGCCTTTTGAAAAAAGAGACACCGCCTAGAATCGAACCAGGCGCGTTTTCAAACTGAAAATGGCGCGCTTGCATGGGCTTTCCATGCAGCCAATGGGAAAGCAGCCCTAGCGCGCCTCTAAGAGAACGGATTTGCATCAGGAAAACCGTTGCCTTAGCCTATCATCATCATCTCCAGAAATCGCTCGCGACAGAACAGTAAACTTCACAAAATCATCAAGAACTTTTATTCCAGTTTTTGAAATTGAATACATGGATAGGTAGATCTTTCATAGTACATCAAGAATCCACCATTAATTTCACAAAAAACAACACAACACACATGAATCAAAGGATTTAAGTTTCATCATCAAAACTTTAAACACATGGTTCTTCATGGATATGGCACGAAATCACTCGATTCAAAGTGCAGAATTATCACCATTAAAAGATCTACAAGAACATATCAACAATTTCATGAATTAAAGAAGTCGAAAAAGTGACCTCTTGAAGAACAGCTTGATGAAATCACGTGTTCCTGGCCGTGCAACGCTTCAATCTTCCTCTAGCAAGCTTGTACAAGTGTTTGGATGAATGCTTGAGGTCCAATTGGTCTTGATTCAACAGAATTTTGATTCCACCATTGATGAACTCAAGCTTTGGATATGCTTCAAACTACACGAAATCACTTGAATCTTGGTTCAATCTTGCTCCATAATGATACTAGATGATGAATCAACCAAGAAAAATGCAAAGTGTTTGAAGAAATTTTGAGAAAAAATGAGAGAGAATTTTGAGAGACTTTGAGAATTCTAGATCTAAGATTGGGAAATGTGAAAATTCTATTATGATTTGTGTTATATATGCTTCACTAATCATGATTAATGAGGCTCTAATCAAATGCTAATGAAAAATGGTTAAGTTTGGAGGTGTTTTGCAAAAATGATTTTTCACCCTTTATGCATGGCAATGGCATGTGAACAGTACGAATTTGGCCTTGATTTCACTCAAAATAATGTTTTAAGGCCTATGGTGATAGTAGCATGTGCAAATAACTCACCAATTTTGAACTTGAATTTTTCCCTCCAAAAATGAATTGAATTTTCATATATTTATGTGAATGGAATGTGTAAGACCCCAATTTTGGGCCCTAAGATCCCTCATGGCCCATATCATATCATATCATGGCCTCAAGGATCATTGCATGCCCTAGCTTCCCTCCTAGTGGGTAGGTTGCCTTGTGGGTTGTTTCTTGATCACCAAGCATACCTTGCATTTGTATATCTTTGCTTTTCATATGTTTACTAACCAAAAAGTACAAAAATATTGTCAGTCTAACCTTGTTGTTTGCAGTTGAAGCAGTCATCAGCAATTAGGTCAAAGTCAGTCAACAGTCAGTCAAAGCAATGGATGGTGGCCATTCTTGCAGAATTTGGGCACCATGATCAATAATCAAGAGTTCATACAACTTGGGACATCATTGGAAATCAAGTTCCCAAGGATTTAGGGTTTGGAATTCATCAGAAATGCTTCAATCATCCAAAACCCTAGAAAAGTCAAACTTGGTCAACAGTGGATTTAATCAGGGATTTGATGGATAGAATTGACTTGAAGGAGCTCATTCATGCTTGTATAAGCCTCATATATCATGTCCAACCTCATCATGGAAGAAAATCAAGCAAAATCAGAAATTTCCCAAAATAGAAAGTGGACCTGTAATTTCAACTGCCAAAAATGGAAACTTCTTGATCTTAAACTTACATCATGATACAAGCTTCAAATGAATTTTTGCCCAACATGAAAGTTGAAGATCTTGTTCTCCCATTTTCAAAAAGTCCAAGAACTCCCAAATCCCATGTGTGGTTGTCAAGATATGATCAATTCAATTTCAAAAATTTGTGAACTTCAACAAGCCATATCTCATGAACCATAAGGCCAAATTTGGTGGGGTTTTTTCCTACAAACCACATTTTTCCTCCTCTTTCCAAAAATATAAATTTCATGAACCAAAACCTTACCAATCAAAATGGCATTCTTGGCCTTGACTTTATTCATTTCAAGTTTGACCCAAAGTTGACTTTTTGACTTATTGACTTTTTCTCACTTTGGCCAATTGAGATTTGTTTCATATGCTATTTGCAACATGTTCCAAGTCCAATTCGTGCTCATGCCATCACCATACCACCATTTTGGCCAAAGGTGCAAACTTGGTATTTTTTGCAAATGGAATCATAAGGACAAAACAAGTTAACCACTCAAAAGCAAACCAAAAACAGCAAATTGGAAGGTCTGTTTACAGCCTGTATCAAGCCCATTCGTGCAATACTACACCCTCCATTTTCCACTTATGTGCAAATTAGCAAATTGGCAATTGGTGATTTTTGAACTAAGCTAGCTTAACACTTCCATTACCATTGCTAAACAGAAGTATAAGATGATGTTTTCTGCTCATTTCACAACCCTAGAGACTAAGAGAAACACAACAACCATAACCGAAAAACTTTTTTTCTCTCATTTGGTATTTTGCTCGATTTGATTTTTTCTGCTAAAAGCTCCAAAGACCACGAGCCATTCTTGTTCACTCCATCACTTGGACAATCTTTGGAAGCATTTTTCATCATCAAACCTCAACTGTAGCATGGCTTTGTTTTCTGTTTTCACCAAGATCCAACAATGGCAATTCGAGCTGTGAAGGTTTCCATGCACCATTGAGCCAAACAACTTCAAGATTCCATCATTCCATAGCGTTGTGAGCATCTGTTTGCACTCGTATCCACCAAAACAACACTGTACCATCGAGTTCTTCAAATCAAGTAAGTTTTTCGACTTTCTTATTTGTCCAAATCATGCTATATATCATGTAGGTCTTCTTGTGCTGATTATTTTGAGCTATGAGTTTGTGAGAATGGTTGAATATTTGTGAAGATATGTCGATCTAAAAGTTGATGTTCATGGATGTTTTTGCATATTGCTCTTTATTTAGTTTGTTTCAATGATAATGGTTGCTGGATTTGGATTATGCATGCTTTGCTGATGATATTAGTATGATTGATTTTGATTTCTGGGCATTTGGAAAATTTCGAATACATGATGATGATGAATGCCCTGCTGTTTTGCAACCTTAAACCTGCCCAGAAATCCACATGAATCATGTCCTGTTTGTTGGTGTTATGATGCTGCATGAGTGTTAATGCCATGATATTGTGTTTTGCTGCTTGGAATTTGTTTTAGGATGATGAACTCGCATGAAAATACCATGAATGTTGCTGCATAAACCCTAGGGTTTTTGAACCCAGAATTTTGGACCTTGATTGGTCCGGGTACTGTTCCATTGGCAACAGCCAATGAGAACATTTCGTTCTCCATGCCAAAACGCAGAGTTTTGATAAGTGTCACGCTGAATTACAAAATTGCCATGCGCTGACCATGTTTGACCCTTATCCCATGCTATGTATTCTTGATTTGCTTCAATTATTCATTAACTTCCAAAATTCATTTCTCCTTCAATTTAAATCCAAAAATCATGCCAATTTTTGCATCATGTCCATGAAGATGTCTAGTATTTAATCATGATTTTTAATTATTTTTTGGCTGGCTGGAATTTAAATGGTATGAGTTTTCTTGTCATGTATGCCCAATTGATACCTTGTGCCAAAACTTTTGTGAAATGATCATGATGTATCCAAAGCCTCTGAATTTTTTTGTGGTGAAACTAGACTCATTTATCTTTGTTTTGATGTAAAGTTTGTGGATTTCCCATTTGTGGTTTGTGTGATATGATTTTTTGAAGTTAGAGGTTACATTTGGTGTCACAACATGAATGTGCATTTTCATGAATTTTGTTAACATGCTTCCTGGCCTCCAAATAACTTGAAATTTTGCATGAATGATCTCTTACATGTCTAGTTGATGTATGAATTTTCTTGGATTTAATGATGCTGTTTTCCATTTATGTGAGATTTTTCTTCCATGCCTAGTCCATTGTTGACTTTATGTGATACATGATGCCAAATCCTTTGTGAAATTGTCACATCTTATTGTATGATCATGAAATTTCATATGTGCATACTAGACATCTTGAGCTTTGCATTGGTGTTAATCTCATTCATTTCTCATCTGTTTTCAATTTGATATGTTTTTTTGAAGTTGACCCATGTTTGTTGACTTTCATTGTGCATGCTTAAATTTGGTTTGATTTCTTGATTTTAATTGACCATCTTCCCATGATCCAATTGAGCTGAAATTTAATATGCATGCTATGTTATGGATTGTGATTGAGTGTGAATTATTTCATAATTTTTAGAATTGATTATGCTTGGTTTTGAATGAGGTCTTGCTGTTGACCTTTTGTATGCTTCCTTTGCCATGCTTTGCATTCTTTTGTGTATGAAATGACAATGATGCATGATTTGATTATGAATCCAATTGAGATAGCTTCTTAAATGTTTGAACATGAATTGGTTTGACTTTTCTTTGCTGTTTTGACCTTTTCTTTCATCTTTGACCCTAGGCTAGTCCTAGTGGTCTTTTGAGCTTATAATTGAGTTAATGTTTCAGGTTAAGCACCAATGCCTCAAAGATCATTCAAATTTGATTGAGTTGGATTATATATCATGTGCTAACCCTTGTTTTGTAGGTGTGACTCATATAGTTGAGTCTTGTGCTTTGCACATTGGTCCCTCTGTGGTTGACTGTTGTTTATCCATTCCTTTTGTTTTAAACTGTTGAACTGTTTACTAATTGGTTTGACTTTTTCAGGTACTTTAGTTGCTTAAGTTCTTTGAACTTGCTTGCTTTGCTATTTAGCAATTGCTTTTGAGGTATAATTACTTTTTCTTCATGTAGTCTGGAGACCCGGTCTGTTATTTGACCGGGCAAACTGTCTGAAGTCCTCCTTAAGAGGCAATGCCTGTGTGTGTTTAAAATTGTCCTAAGCAGGAAAAGTCCTTCAAGTAAGGCAATTGGTAGATCAAAGGGATAAGTAGCCTATCCCCTACTATTCAGTGAGTCCTCTCCTTGCTCCCATTACATGGTTGAAGCATTGAGATAAATACCCAAGATCTATAGAGTCAATAATGTGGAAAGAGCTCCATCTTTCTGAGCTCCCACACTTTTTGATATGCTCTCCCTGATCAGGGATAGAAGCAATGAGGCACACCCCTCATCTCCTTTTCATCTGCTTCACCTTAGCCTCTCAATGGCAAGGTTAAGAGCGACTTTTACCCATTACAGTGGACTTTCATAGTCAAACCCTCTTGTGTGAGCCCCCTTGTTTGGCTATAGAGTGTGTTGTTTGATATTCATTGATTGATTGATTGCTTCATATGCACTTGTTTGCTTGTATGTTATGCATTTATCATCATCAATTGCCATTAATGCATGATCATCTCATTTGTCTTTCTGATGCTATCATTGTTGTTTGCCCATTGAGGACAATTGTAAGTCCATTTCTTTGGCAGTTGCTCCTATGATATGGAAGGATAGAGTGTAAGACCTCATTGGTCACTCATATCTTCTGTTGCTTTGTTTGTTTGCTTGTGAGGATACAGTTATAAGTCCCTGTAAGTTGGCATCTGTTGTCCTGTGATCATAATTTGATCTGTTTGATTTGTATGTGAGGTTGCAGTTATAAGTCCCTGTAAGTTGGCATCTGCTTTCCTGTGATCCTAATCTGTTTCTATGTGAGGTTGCAATTATAAGTCCCTGTAAGTTGGCATTTGCATTCCTGTGACCATATTGTTGCTTTTGTTTGTATGTGAGGAACCATTGTAAGTCCCTGTAATGTGGCATTGGTTTTCCTGTGATCATTTGTGGAGTTAACCTAAGTCCAGATAGATTGGCAGTTGACTTCCATGTTTCATTCTTGTTTTCTTCTGAGGAGATTAGTGTAAGTCCATTGAGTGGCATCTGATATCCCGTTCTGTTTTAGGAGACTGGTGTAAATCCATCTATTGGTGTCCGGTATCCGCCTTTTTAATTCTTTGCCTGTGGAGATTAGTGTAAGACCATGGAGTGGCCTCTGATATCCCGTTTTGTTTTAGGAGATTGGTATAAGACCAGTGATTGGCATCCGATATCCGCCTTTCTTTGCTTTGTTTGTTTATTATTATTCATTGCCATTCCAAAGGACACACTTGAATCATCCTCTATATGATCTCAAGAAGTGAACCTTTTAAGAAGTTTTACAATCCACCTTCATCCATCCATCATTCATTATGTCCTAAACCTTTTCACACTTTACTTTTTAAACTTGACATAAGTGTTGTGCAAACTTCTTCATGTTTTTCTAATTAAAAACCTGGACTCAAGTCCTTGACTTTTTTCAAACTCCATTTTCATAATACTTCTTTCAAATCAATCTTAATCATACTTTGACTTCACTTTCATAATCACAATCAATTAACTTCACTCATTCACTTGTTTTGGCTTTGTCCATTGTTAATCTTTTCATACATTAGCCATAGGTTTCAATTATCATTGTGGTTGATGTAAATCTTGCCTATCCTTAGTGAGTCGACAGTAAGACTTCCGTACTGAAAACAGGGCTAACCCCTCTAGTACGTTGAAGCTATCCTCGCATGGTGGATGTTGTTTTTTGGTCGAGTGTTCTCCCATTGATAATGAAAAGCCTCAGTGCTTGTGTTTAAAATTGAATCCACCAACTTTTGGAAATCTTTTAGCCGAACTACGGCGTTTTGATCCTTACCTTTGATGGAAGGTACGTAGGCAGCGGGTTCATCCGTTCAAACCCAATAAAAAATGTACATTCTTTTCTCATCATCCCAATCATGTTTGCACAATCTTTATGTCATAACAAATAACAATTTTATACAACAAGTGTGAAAAGGGCTCCCTAGGAGTACCTAGGACGTAGTGGGTGCCTAACACCTTCCCATTGCGTAATTTACCCCTTACCCAGACTCTCTGATCTTTTTATTAGTTTTCTACGTGTAAAACTTCTTAGGCTTTTGTTCGCTTTTTAGCCAATCCTTTGGATAAATAAAAGTGCGGTGGCGACTCGAAAATTTCAATGTATCTCTTAGCTTATGATTTAATCGATAGATCATATAGAGACGAATACACCGCTACAGAATGCATGCCATGTAATGCCAATTTTGGAAACTAGAAGTTAAAACAAGAATGCTGCAAAAAGAGCCACATGATTTGGACTTATGGTTTGAAAGTTATGCCCCTTTGAAGTTCCATGTTCACTTGACCAAGTTTTGATCATATCTCTTCAACCACACATGAGAAATTAATGATCTTGGACTTTTTGGAAATGGGAGAACAAGATCTACAACTCTCATGTTCAACAAAATTTCATTTGAAGCTTTCTTGATGATGTAATCTCAAGTTGAAAACCTTTCCATTTTTGGCAATTTTGAATTACAAGTCACTTTCTATTTTTGGAAAGTTTTGTCCTGACTTTATTTTCTTCAACGTTGATGTTTGAAATGTCAAATGAGACTTGTTTGAACATGAATGAAGTATTTCTATCCACTTCCCACCCCCAAATCCAATAGTTGACTTTTGTTGACTGATAGATGACTTGGTCATGCACAGATGAATTTGGGCCTCAATCTCCTGATGAAATGGCTCCAAAATAAAACCCTAGCTTATACAAGCTCAACAACACCATATGATGATCTCCATCTCAATGAAGACCTCCTCTCCTTGAAAAACCCTGATTGGCATAACTCCACTGATTAGGGTTGACTAGAGGTCAAAACCCTAATCCCAAGGCACATGATCAGGCACAATGAACCTCTTGGTGATGATAAGACCATGATGATGGTGATGTACCATTTCAACCAAGATAATGATCAATCTCCTTGAGGAACCAAAAAACCCTAATTGAAGCACAAACCCTCAGATGGCTAGTGATCAATTCAATAAGACCCTCAAGCTTGAATCTCTTAACCTCTCCATCTTCTGAGAAAGACCTAGGAGGATGACTTGCTTATTGCTTCCACATGATATGCAAAGATGTAATGCCTAATGCCCTAAAAGATGAAATGCAATATGCTAAGCTAGTCCCAAGAGATGAGGGCAAATTTTGAGGTGTTACAAACATTCTTGAGGAGAGTTATGGAAAAAGCAGCAGGGAGGTCTGCAAAGTGGTTATTAGAGGTAAGTGTGTGAAACTTTTACCAACCATCATCAACAGGTTCCTAGGGAGAGGAACTGATGGAGGGGTAGATCTAGAGACCACAGATACTGGGATCTGTAGGATGATTACAGCTGGGCAAGTTAAGGAATGGCCTAGTAGGAAACACCTATCTACTAGTAAACTAACTGTCAAGTATGCCATCTTGCACAAGATTGGTTCAGCAAATTGGGTACCCACTAATCACATATCTACCATCTCCATTGCTCTTGGGAGGATCATTCATGCCATTGGAACTAAGATAAACTATGATTTTGGAAAGTTTGTGTTTGATCAAACCATCAGACATGCCTCCACCAATGTTGTAAAGTTGCCCATTGCATTACCATCTATCATCTATGGCATCATCCTGAGTCAACAACCAGGAATCCTAAGTGCTGGTGATATTCCAAGCAGGAGAAAGACCCCTCTATCAATTCACTATAAGCTTTTTGAGGGTAGTCATGTCAATGATGTTGTTATGACATCTACCAGAAGGGAACCTGCATCTCAAGGGAGCCTAATTGACCAACTAAGAGAAACCTGAAAGGAATTGGAGAATGGTATAAATGTGGCCAAAGCAAGAAAAGAAGCTTTGGAAGCTCTTATTTGTAGCCTGGAAGAGGAGAAGATAGAAAAAGCTGGTAAGGACTCAGATGAAAAAGCACAATCCTATGACATCTCTGAAAGCTCTGATGGCTCTGAAGATGAAGAAGAAGGCGAAGATGATACTTCTTCCTCTGATTGATAGTTCCTCCTCTTGTTTGTTAAAGAATGAAGACTGTGAACCTGGTGTGTCTGATGTTCTGGGAGATGTTCTGCTGCTGCAAATGGAGTTATTAGTTTTTTTAAATTATGTAATGTGTGGTAGTCCTCATTGATGCCTGTTTTGTAATATTTAGGGCTCTTAAAGAGTTCCTTGGATTTGTTCATTGTCTCAGCTTTCAGCTGTGTATAATGATGGTGTGTACTGCTTGAATATTATGTTTTAACATGTTTAATGTTATAACATTTGTCCTGACATTCTCTGACAAACTAAATGACATTTATTTTGTCTAATTGGTCACCTTTGGTCAATTTTGACTAAAAAGGGGGAGAAGTGTTGATATGGAAGCAGTTGTGGAGAGATGTATATGGAAGCAGTTGTGGAGAGATGTGTGTGGCTGGACTGGAGGACATCTATTATTGGAAAAAGTGCACAGGTGCTACAATAGTATGTTTGTCTGTTTACAGATGTCAAACAGGATGTCTGATATGGTGCACAGGTGTTGATGTAGAAGCAGATGTCAGTATGACATTCTGGCTGGTACAGGTGCTGGAGTTACAGTAGCTGTTATTTGTTGTATGCACAGATTTAGGGGGAGAAGGAGTACCCTTGTGCATTTGTGTGTCTTACTAGTTGCATCCATAACTAGTAATTTTGTTGTTTGTTGCACAGACTTAGGGGGAGGAGAAGTACCCTTGTGCATGTGTGTATTACTAGTAGCCATAACTAGTAATTGTTTTGCTTCTGCTGATGATTAAACTTTTGTTATGTTGTTTAACTGCTGATAGTTTGCCTTATGAACAAAAAGACAGATATATGTTCTAGCCAAAATTTGCCAAAGAGGGAGTTTGTTGATTCTAAGTGTTGGCAGCAATTTTGGTAAAATAAAGAGTGTTCACAAGATGTCATGTGTGATGTCTTAACATGAGATATCATGTGTACCTGCTGGAATTCAAGAACATGTGCAAGCAAAATTGTTTCAGAATGCCACATACAATGACAAGGCTTTTGATATTGGTTATACCTGCTGGAGCTTAAATGGAAGACATGTTCATGCAGGATTGTTTCAGATGACATACACAATGTCATAGCATCTGATATGGCTGTACCTGCTAAAAGCTATAAAAGGAATTACTGGATTATGCAGGATTTTTCCAGGATGTCAGACCCGATGTCATGACATCCTGTACACAGAACATTCAGTATGAATGTCTGGTGTTTTGTGATTGCACAATTAATGGCAATCTTTGGATGATTGAAGATATGGCTAGCTGGCGCATTCAATCATGGATTACAACCTGATTTACATATTTTCCAAAGAGATCTAACCAGCTGATATAAAAATATTTGATTGGAAAATAGATTTAGGGTTTTCAAGATGTCCAAGCCCAGCTGGATGCTTCTATAAAAAGGGACTTAGAAAACATGTTTGAACACACAACCAAGACTGAGCGAAATATATAGAGAGAGATAGGGTTTGTGTTTGTTTAGTCGTAAGACTTATAGGTCATTCAAGTCATCCATTGATGATTGAATTGGACTGATTTGTGGCTATAATTTGTCACTCTAAAGCTGTTAAGCAAGAGTGTGTGTCTACTTGATCAAAGCTGTGAAGCAAGATCAAGTGTGTGTCTTCTTGATCAAAGCTTTGAAGCAAGATCAAGAGTGCGTCTTCTTGATTGAAACTGTGAAGTAAAATCAAGAGTTTGTAATTGAAAAGTATTTTCTTTTCATAAGGGATAATTGTTTAAAATCACTGGTGTGTGATTGTAAGGGAAGTGAGTGGGTTCTCATATCTAAGAGTGCTTAGGTAGAAATTGCACGGGTAGAGATTAGGTGATAAAGACTGTAACTTGTTGAAGTGTACGGAGAGTCTTTGAACTAATTCTATTTTAGTGAATTTCCTTCCTGGCTTGGTAACCCCAAACGTAGGTGAGTTGTACTGAACTGGGTTAACAGTTGCTTGTGTTATTCGCTTTACCATTCTGTTTATTTTATCCATTGTGTGTTAGCAGATATCAGTTTCGTAACATTACCTTCGACATCTTATATCTAATACCAGAATTTCAACTTCGATCTGAGCATCGGAAGATACGAGATTATCAACGTCGGTCTGAATACCGGAAACTGGCTTGAATGCCACAAGTTGCGTCGACCTGAACGTCAGAAACTTCTTCGATTTGAGCATCGGAAAACTGGCATGAATGCCACTTCGGTCTGAATACCGGAAACTGGCCTGAATGCTACAAGTTGCATCGACCTCAACGTCGGAAACTTCTTTGATCTGAACATCGGAAAATTGGCCTGAATGCCACTTCGGTCTGAATACCGGAAACTGGCCTGAATGCCACAAGTTGCATCGACCTGAACGTCGGAAACTTCTTCGATCTGAACATCGGAAAATTAGCCTGAATGCCACTTCGGTCTGAATACCGGAAATTGGCCTGAATGCCACAACTTGCGTCGACCTGAACGTCGAAAACTTCTTCGTTCTGAACATCAGAAAATTGGCCTGAATGCCACTTCGGTTTGAATACCGGAAACTGGCCTGAATGCCACTTCGGTCAGAATACCGGAAAACTCTTCATGCCTGTCAGCATCGGCAGAAATAGGGAAAATGATAATTGAGGCGGCACGTGGGCCAACGACCCCTGCTGGGAATAATAGAGGATAAGTCATGAACAAACTTCAGTCTGAGTACTGGAAACAAACTTCTGGCTTATCACTTGGGATACCGAGAATGTCTTATGCTTTACATGCGTATGTTTAAATTTTTTTAATGGCGTAATACTCCATAAAAATGGAAATGCTACGCGATTTGGGAGGATGCAATGCGATATGATTCTACATGCAGGGATGCGAAATGCTAGGTTAGAGAGAACGCCAAGCCGAGGCAAGGAATTCTGCTGGGGGAATGATGGCAATCTTCTGGACCCTGACAATGTTGTTGGAGATACACAACACAATGAACTCTGTGGGGAAATAACCCGCCACACGGTGCTCTGGAAATAACAAAATACCGAGACTCTAACTGGGGAGAGAATGACACTGAAAGCTTGCTGCTGAGGAAAGCGACAGTGGTTCTGGAAACCATAATCTGCAAGAGAGACGACTCATCCGGGGAAGTAAAACACTAATACGGTACCAAGATTCTGCCTCAAGGAAAGAGACCATGGATCTAGCGTCGAGATCATCGATCTGGCATCGAACTCTGAGGAGCAACCGCTTCTGCTGGGAAGATACAGTCTGACACTATCGACTCCACTTGGGAATGTGTAATCTGAAACACATGCTTGGGGAAGTACAGTAGTGAGGACCTGCTGGGGATTGAAGAATCCAATGCTTGGACCAACTTTGCAGGGATAAGATACCAAATACCAACTGTTGAAGAAAAAACATTCGCGATGATATGCTGGGAACTTTAAGGAAATTCCCCGAGTGTACCTGTTCTGAATAGACGATCCAAAGCACTTAAAATTTATAGCAATTTTAAATGCTTATTAAGCATGTAGCTGTAGAGCTCTTATGTTTCATGATGCAATGTTTATAAAAAAATTCGGACGTCATTTTTGCAAACAAAACAGTAAAATGAAAATGAACATAGAGATATACTGAATAACATGGTTTTATTGATTGAATGGCCTTTGAATAGGAATTTACATCAGGAAGCAATCCCTGGAAAGAGGTAATTGCACAAAAGATAAAAACAAAAATTAATCTAACGGCAATGTGAAATGGATTTCTATCGGGTTCCAATCCTGCTATGACTCGCTCGTCTTCAAGATCCTCCAAATGCTCAGCTTTTTAAAAAAAGTGATTGGACTATTTCTTATCCTTCGAAAGTTTCCAATTATCAACACGAGATGAGATTTAGAGCTACTTAGAACGCAATCACTCGCTTAATCCCTAACTTTTGCCTGGATCGCCCTTTCGGGTTTTCAATCCACCGGGATACCCATTTTTGCCTAAGTTGCCTTTTCAGGTTTTCAACTTACCGGGTGTACAATATTTTCATTTTTAAGCCCTAACTTTTTCCCGAACCTTTTTCATTTTCTTGGTTCGCCGGGATGCCCATTTTTTGCCTGGACTATTCTTTTTATTATCCAGCGGATCTATTTTATGCGAAGTATTTTTTAACTGCGTCTGAGTTCACAGGGGAAATGAAGTCTTCACCATCCATAGTTGCAAGCATTAAGGCTCCACCATCAAAAATCTTGGTGACGATATATGGTCCATCATAGTTAGGAGTCCACTTGCCCCTGTGATCTGCCTGAGGAGGAAGGATCCTTTTCAACACCAAATCTCCGACTTGGAAGCATCGAGGATGCACTTTTTGATCAAAGGCTCTCTTCATTCGACTTTGATACAAATGCCCATGACAAATTGCTGCCATTCGCTTCTCTTCGATAAGACTCAACTCATTGAACCGTGTCTGAATCCATTTAGCTTCGTCTAACTTGACATCCAACAGGACTCTTAGAGAAGGAATTTCCACTTCAACAGGTAGGACTGCTTCCATACCATACACAAGGGAGTAAGGGGTTGCCCCGGTCTATGTACGTATTGAAGTACGGTACCCATGCAAGGCGAAGGGTAACATCTCATGCCAATCTCTGTACGTAACGACCATCTTCTGCACGATCTTCTTTATGTTCTTATTTGCTGCCTCAACAGCACCGTTCATCTTAAGACGATAAGGGGAAGAATTGTGATGCTGAATGTTAAAGTTCTTGCACAACTCCTTCATCATTTTGTTATTGAGACTAGAACCATTATCAGTAATGATTATTTCGGGAATCCCATAATGACAAATGATTTCTTTCTTAATGAATCGGGCAACCACATGTCTGGTGACCTTCGCAAATGACGCTGCTTCGACCCATTTAGTGAAATAGTCGATGGCAACAAGGATGAAACGATGCCCATTGGAGGCAGTCGGCTCAATCTTTCCAATCATAGAAAACGGCCCCGACGAAGACATCACATTCAGAGGATTTGGCGGCGCATGCACCTTATCAGCATAAATCTGGCATTTATGACACTTCCGAGCATATTTGAAACAATCAGATTCCATGGTCATCCAGTAGTAACCCGCTCTCAACAATTTCTTAGTCATTTCATGTCCTCCGGCATGAGTACCGAAGGAGCCTTCATGAACTTCCTGCATTAACATGTCCGCTTCGTGTCTATCCACGCGTCTGAGCAAAACCATGTCAAAGTTTCTCTTATACAGCACATCGTCTTTGTTCAAGAAGAAACTGCCTACCAATCTTCTCAAGGTCTTTCTATCATTGTTGGATGCCCCTGCTGGGTACTCTTGATTCTTCAGAAAGCACTTGATGTCGTGATACCAGGGCTTGTCATCAACTTCTAGTTCAGCAGCAAACACATACGCGGCCCTATCAAGGCGCATAACATCGATCCTGGGAACATAGTTCCAACGAATCACCTTGATCATGGATGATAGAGTAGCAAGAGCATCTGCCATATGGTTCTCATCACGAGGTATATGATACAGCTTTATTGTTGTGAAGAAAGTCAACAGTCTTCTTGTGTAATCTCTGTAGGGGACCAGATTAGGCTGGAGAGTTTTCCAATCACCATTCACTTGATTGATCACTAGAGATGAATCTCCGAAGATGTCCAGAGTCTTGATTCTCAAATCAATGGCTTGTTCAATACCCAAGATACAAGCCTCATACTCAGCTTCATTATTGGTGCACTCAAAAGTCAGACGAGCGGTGAAAGGCATGTGGGCACCTTTCGGAGTGGTAATGACAGCACCAATTCCACTTCCTTTGGCATTGACGGCCCCATCAAACATTAAGGTCCACTTTTCATCTGGATCAGGTCCCTCCTTAACAAATGGCTCTTCACAGTCTTTCATCTTGAGGAACATGATGTCTTCATCCGGAAAATCAAACTTCATCGGCTCGTAATCATCAATCGGCTGCTGAGCAAGATAGTCTGACAGAATACTCCCTTTGATGGCTTTCTAGGATGTATACTGGATGTTGTACTCTATCAGTACCATTTTCCAACGAGCAACCCTTCCGGTGAGAGCTGGCTTCTCAAATATATACTTGACTGGATCCATTTTGGAGATCAGTAAGGTTGTGTGAGTCAGCATGTATTGTCTCAATCGCTTAGCAGCCCATGCGAGTGCACACCATGTCTTTTCAAGCATTGAGTATCTCGACTCGCAATCTGTGAATTTTTTACACAGGTAGTAGATGGCATGCTCTTCCTACCTGTCTCGTCGTGTTGACCCAGAACACAACCCATGAAATTATCAAGTACTGTCAAATACATAATCAGCGGTCTCCCTGGGACTGGAGGCATAAGGATTGGAGGGTTCTACAAATACTCTTTTATCTTTTCGAAAGCCCTTTGGCAATCATCATTCCACCTGATAGCTTCATCTTTTCTTAACAATTTAAATATTGGCTCACACGTGGCTGTTAGGTGAGAGATGAACCTTCCAATGTAATTCAACCTCCCTAAGAAACCACGGACTTGTTTTTCTGTTCTTGGCTCCGACATTTCTTGTATTGCTTTTACTTTGGCCGGATCCACCTTAATCCCTTTTTCACTAACAATAAAACCCAGCAGTTTTCTAGATCTCACCCCGAAAGTACACTTGTTCGGATTAAGCCTCAACTTGAATTTCCTCAAACGCTCAAACAGTTTCTGCAAATTCACCAAATGTTCTTCCTCCGTCTGAGATTTGGTAATCATATCATTAACATAAACCTTGATTTCATGATGAATCATATCATGGAAAAGAGTTACCATAGCTCGTTGATATGTTGCCCCAACATTTTTCAGACCAAACAGCATCACCTTGTAGCAGAAGGTGCCCCATGGGGTTATGAAAGTTGACTTCTCCATGTCTTCTGGTGCTATCTTAATTTGATTATAGCCAGAAAAGCCATCCATGAAGGAGAATACCGAGAACTAAGCCGTGTTATCCACCAAAACGTCGATGTGAGGTAATGGGGAAATCATCTTTAGGACTAACTCTGTTCAGATCCCGGTAGTCAACACATATCCGTACCTTTCCATCCTTCTTAGGTACTGGAACGATATTTGTAACCCATGGCGGATAATTTGTAACTAATAGAAACCCTGCATCCAACTGTTTTTGCACTTCTTCCTTTATCTTGACAGCCATCTCTGGTCTTGTTCTTCTGAGCTTCTGTTTGACCGGAGGACAATCATCTTTGAGAGGCAAACGATGTACCACAATGTCTGTGTCAAGCCCTGGCATGTCCTCATAAGACCAAGCGAAGATGTCAACATACTTTTGCAGCAATTCAATCAGCCCCTTCTTCACATTATCTTCCAAAATAACCCCTATCTTGATTTCTCTCTTGACGTCCTCGGTGCCGAGATTAATCACTTCAATAGACTCTTGATGCGGTTGAATGACCCTTTCCTCATGTTTTAACAACCTGGCAAGTTCTTCAGGGAGTTCACAGTCTTCATCACCCTCTTCTTCAGCTTGAAAGATTGGATTTTCAAAGTCGAAGCGAGCCATAGCAGAACTGTTATCAATAGAATCTCGTGACGTGCATCTGCATGAGTGATGGTATGTGCTTATGAGTGTGAACAAGGAGTGAAAACTAAACAAAACATTGCCAAATATATTTTTTGATTTTTGAAAACTGCAAAAATAGAAAGACAGTGAACAAAATATTTGAATGCAAAAAGACGTCATTTATTTATGATAAAAAATGCAGGTATTCAAATAGATGAGCCCTACAATGAGTCATTACGCCATGGGCGGAACGTAAGACTTGGATATGCACAAATAAACAAAGAAAATTACTCTTCAAGAAGAGTGACTTGGATAATCTCTTCAGAAGACCAATTGCGGAGAACTTCACCCGGGACCCTTGGACGCACCCAGTTGTCAATGTCGCAATCACTATCCTCATCTTCTTCGTTGATTGCAGAGATTTGGCCAACATCTTTGACTGATTCGACTTCTCCTACGACCATGATAACATTTGCTCCACCATGCTGCGACATGGGATTGTTGACAATGTTAGGAGCCGGCGCAAAGTTAATGGCCTTTTAGTCAATAAGGTCCTGAACTACGTGCTTAAAAGCTGTGTAGTTCTCAATAGTGTGGCCAGGTGCCCCATAGTGGAACTCACACCTAGCATTGGCGTCATAACCCACTGGAATCCTGCCAATAGGAGGAGCCAAAGTGCGTAACTGCACAAGTTGCAACTACTGAAGGTTGGGAAGCAATTGGGCGTACGACATCGGAAGAGTGTCAAAACGCCTATCCATCATCCTCTGTCTCTTTGATAAGCAGGTCTGTTACCATGTTGTTGTTGGTATTGATTTTGTTGACGTTGAGGTTGTTGTTGTTGCACTGGTGCTGCAGTCGGAATGGTCACAGCTGCAACATAAGGTTGTTGATGGTAATTCTGAAAACTGCTCCTTCGGTTACCTCTGCTCTGATAAGAAGACACAACATTTGCATCCCCTTCTCTCCTCTTCTGTCCTCCTAAGAACGACTTCTTTGACGCCGAAGATGATCCAACCCCATTTTGGATCTTACACGTTTTCAAGTAGTTTTCCACCCTCTCATCGGTAGAGACCACATCAGCAAAATTCGAGGCGTTGCAACCCACCAGGCGCTCCAAATAAGATCCGGGCAGTGTGTTCATAAACATGTTGGCCATCTCTTTTTCCAACATTGGAGGCTGAACACGGGAAGCCATCTCTCTCCAGCATTGAGCATACTCTTTGAAGCACTCATTGCTCTTGAGAGACAGATTCTAGAGCTGAGTCCTGTCAGGTGCCATATCCGCATTGTACTGATATTGCTTCACAAAGGCCTCACCCAAGTCTCTCCAGCAGCGAATATGGGCTATGTCCAGCCTCATATACCACTCCAAGGATGCCCCGACTAGGCTGTTCTGGAAGAAGTACAAGAGCAGCTTCTCATCATCAGAATACGCAACCATATTGCGGAAGTAAGCTTGCACGTCAATCTTTGGGCAAGAGTTGCCATTGTACTTATCAAAAACAGGGACTCTGAACTTTGGTGGAACTCTCACACCTAGGACCAACCCCAAGTCAGCAACATCCACACCAAGAACATTCTGCCCTTCCACAGCTTTCAACCTCTCTTCCAGTCTCTGAAACATAGGGTCCATACCATGGCCCATGCCAAAGTCCTCCTGAAGCAGGGGGAACTGATCCTCCTGATCATCATGGATGGGTTGTTGATCAAGGTTGACACGTGGGATCGGGATAGGCCCCGGTCCATTGGGTCCATTAGCCTCTACAGCTAGAGGATCAGCCACAACCACCAGTTGTGTAGTAGGGGGATTCCTCTGTACCAACAATCTAAGCTCCTGCTGTCCGTGAGCCACTCCTTGGACCACTTCCATGAACTTATTCATGCGAATCCTCATCTCAGCGAGCTCTGCTTGTAGACCTTCCATTGCTCTTTGTTGATTTCTTCGGATACCGTATCGGTGAATGCCTGAGTCAGCTATCCTGCTAGTGGAATACCAAGCAAAATGAGAACATCGTGGCAGTACCTGTTATGCAAGACATGCTAATGAATATGCAAATGCAATGACATATTTATCAATTCCAAAGGGTATTCTACCCCTTGATTCCAGTCTCTCAATAGATAAGCGGTGTAAGAAGATCGAGCCGTGGATAAACTTTGGAGACCAAGATGCAATAAAGAAAAACCGTCATACAAATGAGTTCAAAGAGAAAGGCCTTAGCCAATAGTACATCAAAAGAGGATCTCCACAACAAGCCTGTAGATCATCACTACAAAGCAACAAAGAAACACAACAAGGAAAAAGAGGAACAAAAATCAGGAATCAGCCTCTTGTATACAACCCATAAGGACTGCTCCTAACTTCAGCCAGCAGTGCCACCGTGTCAGGATGATCTGGAGATTCTGTCAATTGCCGGATAAGCAAATTCCTCTTGTGAATAATCCCATCCAGTTCTTTGATGTGCTCTATGTAATAATCCCCATCATCCTCCCCGAATACCTCTTCAAGTCTAGATTTCTTCAAACCCGCCAGCACTTTGAGTTCTTCAATTTGTTCTTGAGCCTTGTCGAGTTGATCTGTGATGTAACCATTGGTTGTACAGGCACACATGAGCTCATTGTTCTTCTCCTTCAGCAGAGTCTTCAACTTCTTCATCTGACCAGTCAATTGGGCCACCGTCTCCTCCTCTTTTGCCTTCCGAGAAGCTAAAAATGCATCCCATTGTTCTTGCCACCTAGCTAACTTACCACGGGCATCTGTTAACTGCTGCTTGACTTGCCTTAACTCAGAACCGGATGACCCCAAGGCTTTGTCAGTTTTCCTGAAGAAGCTCACCTCCACAACCAATTTCTTTTCCGTTTCCTCTTGCAATTTGACAGCTTCCCCCTTCTGATATTCTGCCTCATGGTAGATATGCATAACGTCTTGCAACTTTACACTCAACTCCGAGTTTTCAGTCTGAAGCTCCTTCATGGTATTCTTCAATTTTTCATACTCCTCTCGGCTCACCATTGTTGACTGCTCAGGAGTAGGTGGATACAAAGGTTCTTCAATAGGAAAGGGCAGACTAAACTCTTCGACTCTTCTCCGAAGCCAATCTTCATATTGAGGATAAGTCCTGCAATCCCCCTTTCCAAGCACAGTCCTTCCTCTCTTGATTACCTTGAGCCAGGCCTCAGCTGCCTTATGGGATACAGTCAGATCAGATGAAGAATGGAAAAACAGAGATTCTTCCACATCTTTTTCCAAAGGCAAAGTTTTTAAAGCATACCCAAACTGTCTGACTGCTAGAGAAGGATTATAGTTGATTCCTCCTCTTCTTCCTACCAACGGCACATTCGGGAAGTTCCCGCAGCTGTGAATAATATCTGCCCGAAGCAAGTTCCGGTAAGACCACCAAGAAATATCTTTAGCTCTTATCCCCATCAACCTCTTCGACTAACTCAACGAGCCCTCCAAATCAACGAACGCTCCTGACTTGGGCAGGTGAGAACTGAACCACTTATAAAACAAGGATTCACAATAATTCACCAATCCTCCTTTTCTATTCTCATTTATGTGATGCACTAAATGAAAGAAATCTCCCAGCAAAGTCGGCACTGGATTTCCCAACACAAAGAGGCGTATTGTGTCTATGTCCACAAATTTTGCAACATTAGGGAACAGGACAATCCCGTATACACAAAGAGCCAACACAACATTGAAACACCTCCAATCACCATCTTCAAGCTTCTTCTTGGCTTCTCCCACTAAGAAACTCAAATGAAGACCACTGACTCCTCCCTTCTGACACATATTAGACTCCAAGATTGATTTCCCCAAATATGTGGCTGAAGCAACCATGCTGAAATCGGGTAGAAACTCAGAATTGTAGAATAGCAACTGTGACTTGATAGGAACTCTGAGGAAACTGGCAACCTCCTCCAAAGTAGGGACCAAGATATAATCTGGGAATGTAAAACACCTCAATGGAGGGTCATAGAATTGCAGTAGTGTGAAGAGAGCATCGTGTTGATCCTTGGGGAGAACCGTAACGAAACTTAGAATCAACCCGTATTCCTTCCGGAATCTTTCTAGAGAATCATGATCCATTAACTTCATCAGCTCTTGAATGGGATCCAAACAAACCACAGGAAATTTGTAGGCGACATGTCTTTTTCTGCCAATATCCATCTTAGGAGAACCAGAAAACCCCGACTAGAATCAAGAAGAAGATATAAACCTCTGGGAATAGATAAACATGTGTTAAATGATGTGAATGAAAAATGATGCGATGCAATGCAGTGACATGGGAATCAGGATTGCTGCATCTGCTTGAACAACTGTCAGGTCGCACTGTCTGAAGAGAAACCCACTGAGGAACATATAAGAGATCAAAGTTCTACTCCAACAAGAATACCAGAAAACCGGGTTGGTTGAAGGTTAAGGTTTCCTGAATTTAGCCTTCCCTTCACTGGTAGGTTCTAAGAACAAAAGTTTGTCAGCTCCTAGCCCTTCAGTCGAATAATACGTTTACCACTGAAGATTTGGAATTATTACGAGACAAAAGACCTCCACTGACTCCCCTCAACAGGACATCCTAAAAGCAAGTTCCCAGCCTTAGGGTCCTCGGATTGAGCAGCGAGAATGCGCCCACTAGAGCTAACATAACCGCGTCTCGGAGGAGTGGCCTCGACTGAGTCCTCGGGAAATGGTCACCAGAGTCGACGATTTCTAAGGGAACATCATGTCGTTACGGAACACCCGTAGGACAGCATATATCCAAAAGAAACCTCATCTGGGTGTGGGTCTTTATGAACGACTTAACGTAGCAACATACTACGCAAGCCTCATGACTATCCACTCTAAAACCTGTGTGTACGCTCAAGCCTGGGTAGTGGGCTTATCTCTCATAGAACAACCCATCTCAACAAACAACCAACCCAACATATCCAACAGATACAACAATCATATGTACACAATGCAATAATATAAAGCAGATAAATGCTGAAAGTAAATAACTGTACAAAAGAATAAACACCCAACAAACAAGAAACTCACAAACGCTAGGAGGGACTCGCATAGGGAAACCGGGTCCCCAACAGAGTCGCCAACCGTCACAACTAGGCGGAAAAAAACAACCGGCAAGGAAAAAGAAACAGAAGACTCTCCACCGTTCGTTATTTATCCCAAAGGAGGGAAAGGAAACGATCAAAGAAAACCTGAAGAAAGGAAAAGGCAAGGTCTCGCAACCAAATTTAGGGTTCGGGAGTTGATTATGTGAAGGGAAGGTATTAGCATCCCTACGCATCCGTAGTACTCTACGGGATCCACTCTTGTTGTTCTAGTCTAAAGGGTGTAGGTATATCTAAGGTATTATCTGCTAAAAGAAAGGTCAAAAGAAAATGACTCGCAAGGATGTCGCATCCACTGCCTATGTATCTCATCTGAGTATGAGGATCAGAATCTTCGTAGCTCGGCTACCTACGGGTTAAAGAGAAATGTGCTCGCTAAGACATTGCGTCTTATGCCTACGTATCTCATCTGGAATAAGAATCAGAGCAAAACGTAGTTCAGCTAACTACGGGAACAAAGGTCTCGATTGCAACTAGGGCAAGAGAAACGGAAAGGTCTCGATCGCAACGAGGACGAGAGAAAAGAATCGCAGCAAGGGCGAAAGAAAATAAGGATTAGTTGTTAGTCGTCAGTCAAACTCGGCAAGACATTGCATCTCATGCCTATGTATCTCATCTGAACATGAGAATCAGAGTTGTCGTAGTTCGACTAACTAGGGGTTAAGGATTGCCATTTGAACATGGACTTACAAAAGAGGACACCAGTTGTGTCAAAGGAAAATGGGCAATGTGTTCAACATCCTATCAGTAGGTGTCGCAACTTGCTGAATCGAGTCTTAGGCAGTTACCTCTTTGCAATAGAACAGACTGACATGCCACAAGATCGGGGATGCACGGAAGGTCTAAAAGTGGGGAAGCTCTGCCCTAGAGTTGTCATGCAATATGGACGTATGTGTTAGGATTTACAGAGGGGAACATCTGCCTAATGTTAGCATGCAAAGAATAAGGGAATTCTACCTATGTTATCATACAAAGGGTTCTACCTAATGGGTGATACCTAAACGGAACAAGAGTCGACGGATGGAGCAAGGAGAGGAGCCACGGATAAGGGTAGATGGCGATGCCATGAGGCAATCGACTTACAAGAGGAATGAATACGTACTGGTTCTGTTAAGTTTTGAAAATGATTACTCGACGTTGGATCGAGCTTTTGATCTTGTTTTGAAATGATTATCGGATGTTCGTTTT
Source organism: Lathyrus oleraceus (assembly GCF_024323335.1). NCBI lineage: Eukaryota > Viridiplantae > Streptophyta > Magnoliopsida > Fabales > Fabaceae > Lathyrus > Lathyrus oleraceus. Next base: position 493,137,477 of record NC_066583.1, read on the forward strand.
AATTCTTGTATTAACAGATGAATAAAGAATGAAAGAATAAATATTATACACTTCATGGGAGAGGGGTACATTTGTTATGAATGGGGATGGTTCATGGCAACCAAACAATAAGAATATATGCCTCAATCATCATACAAGTAGGCAACAGTTATCAATTAAATCAAATAAGTAAACAATGTATAATCAAATCAAAGAATCAAAGAATGAAATAATGGAGCATTAAAAAATGCATGGGAAGTATGAACATGTTAAACAATCAAGCAATAGTAAGCATGGATGAAAGAAACAAGTATAACTGATAACAGATGAATCAGACAAATAAAAAGATGCACAAAAGGTTCACTGAAATAATTAAATCAGAAAATGAGGTAAGGATCAAATAAAATCAAGATACAAGGCCTCTAATACATGGCATATAAGATGAACAAGGGAGGATCAAAAGATCTCTTCAATTTCCCTAAGCAATCCCTAAGTCAAACATCGATCATAAAGAAGTCAACTGAAGATTCAAGTCAACTTAAAAAATATCAAATAAATAGCAAATTAATCAAAATTTTAAAAATAATGAAAATTGGTACATGAATTAATTGAAATAAAACAGAGGTCAAACTAGAAGTCAACCAACCAAACTAGGTTAAAAAGAAATCAAGAATAAAATGAAAAATGTGAAATAAAAATCCAAGAAAAGGTCAGGTTGACCATGGGACAGTGGTCAACCTTCATCCTAAAAATCAGAAGCTAAAAATAATTTTAAGTCATAAAAATAAAATCAAGAATATAAGGTATGCTTAAAAGAAACACTTGGGAAGAATAATTAAAATAAAATATTAACATTAAATAAATACGAAAATAAAAATTAAATAAAATTAAATAATGCATCAAGAAAAGTGGAAAATATTTTTGGATATTTTTATGAATAAAGAAAATATTTTAAAATAATTAAAATCAAAACAGAATAAATGTGAAAAATAAAAATAACATGAAAAGGGGAGGTGCATTATTATTTTGGACTGAACTAAAAAATAAACTAAGCGCTAATGGGCCATGCAAGGGGGTGTTGAAAGCAGACTGCGCAAGGCCCATGATCCACAACCATTATTAAATCAGTGCGTGACAGGGTTAAATAACATTTTAATTTAAAAAATCATGTAACATGTATCAATTGGTCACACTCACTTAAAACGCTACAGGACAAAATAGCATGAGTGGACCAGATTAAAACGCGCGCGCTGGATCTAAAGGCTCATGAGGCGACACGTCATCGTCTTCTCCATTAGGTTAAAAGAAACCCTATCCGTGCTCATGTACACGCGAAAAACAGTGAGTTTTTTCAAACTTCCACTCAAGAATACAAGCACTATAATGCACCAAATGACATGAAATAAAAACCAGAACTCAAGTATGAAATGTAGAGATCAACATGGTATCCTTGTTTGAGTAAAATGATGGCTTAATCATGGAGAAATATTGACAATAAGATGTCAATATGGGCACGGGCATAACAGAAAATCACAACACAAATCCATAACATGAACATTGCCTCGTGTTGAGGGCTTTAGAAACAGGCATAGGAATATGGTTAACATGAAAATGAACATGATGATGAGCATGGTAATGGCATAGATGTATCAATACATGGCCATGGAAGAGAAGTAAAAGGGTTACCTAGTGGAAGCTTGGTCCACTGCCTCTTGGTTATGGAGAGAATGGAAGAAGATGATGCTTCCTTCTTGGTGCTTCAAGGACCTCAACTCAAGAGCTTCATGAGAAGTGAAAACTGATATGTGGCCTCTTTTCCTTGCTTCCAACGAAATTCCAATGGCCTTGCTTTTCTTCAGATTTAGGGTTTTCAACTTTAAGTATGATGGGTCTAATGTTTAATGGGCTCAGAAATAATTGTTGTCCATAAGCAAAATAATGCAAAGTGAGGTGTATTAGGAATGGACACACGAGGGTTTGTTATTTTGGGCCAAATTCTTAAGTGAATTAAATGTGGTGCATGGCCAAATGAGGAAACAAAAACGTGGGCTGTGTAATGCAGCATAACTTTGGTATGGTTTGGCAAGCAAGAAAACAGTCCAAGATGATGACTTTGTGGCTATGTAACTTAATGAGCAAGCTACCAATTGGTGAGACAATGCAAACAGTAGAAAGGTCTCATGGAGTATAGCATGTTTCATATTGAGCATGAGTGGAAATGATGAGTGGAAGAAGGTGAAAAATGGCCTCAAAGTCATGTCACAACATTGCAAAACTGGTTGGGCCAGCTAGGCCTAAAATCTGCCTAGAAAATCAAGTCATGGTGCCCACTTTAAATGAATGTACCTTTCAAACCATGGATCCAAATGAGATGATTTCAAAAGGAGGTGAAATAGGATATGGCAAGGTACAATTGTTGTGAAGAAAACATTTTCAAATGATTCCTTGAAGTGCAAGAAAACTGGCCAAGAAGTCTTGATAAACTTTGAAGATTTGGAGACTTAGAATTTTTTCTAAGTGTCCTAAAAATATGTCCCACTTTGACTAAGCATAACTTTCTCGATCTTGACCCAAATGGAGAAAACTTTATATTTCTAGAAAGCTTGGAACAAGAGGAACAACTTTCATGTTGGAGAAAATTTCAAATGGAGCTTTTATCTTGATGGAAAATGGGCTTAAAGTGAGTGCAACAATCATGAAAACTTTCCCGAAATGGAAAGTCAACCATTTCCAAATTAAGTAACTTTCTCCAATTCCTGATTAAATGATGAATCCATGATCCAACCTTGATCAAATTTCACATGTAGGATCCCCTAGGCATGGATTTTGAGATTCCATTCTCAAAATGTCAGGAGTTGACTTTTCTGGCCCCACAGTTGACTTTTCCTAAGCTGTCTTATTCCCGATTCCAGTGACCAATTGAAGCACCTCTGGCTCAAATAAAAAACTGATTTTTATATGTAGACCCTTGTGGACATATGGAGGGCCATGGAAAAGAGTTTCACCCAAAGAATCAGAAATAAACTGATCTTATACCAAACCCTAATTTTAGGGAAAAATTGATCGGGAACTGATTGCACTGCTTGCCAATGGATCTTTCTGAGATAATTGTGATTCTTCCTAGGCCAATATGCCTCTCCAATCATGACGTGGATGAGCTCCTATACTTCCAACCAAACATTGCCTGTTGCAGGTAGCCATGAAACCCTAATTTCCTGACTAAATCCAGATGAACACTCTGATGGCTCTAAATCCTTCACTGATGAATTGAGGACCATAATAAGATACCTGGAGCCCCCTGAGACCCTTGAGACTTGTATATTTATAGAATGAAGTCCAATTCTCAATCTTGCTTTGTGTGGGCTCCTTTTGTTAAGGAGTGATCAATCAAAACCTGATTCCCAAGTCACTAATGCAGTATGTAATGAGTATGACCTAGTATTATGCTAATGAAGTGTAAAACATAATCCCATGCTTCCAGGAAAAAAATGAAGGGTAAATTTTGGGGTATTACAAATCTATCATTGTTGTGGTTGATGATCAGCAGACTGATGTCACAGACGATGTTGAGACATCCCTAAATGATCCCCCGACTGATTTCCCAGATAAAAGTAATGAGAATGAACTCACTCATGCTGAACCTGAAGCTGGCATAATTAATAAGGGACCCTCTATCAGAACTTAGAAGGATCACCCTAAAGATCTCATTATAGGAGACCCAAATAAAGGGGTCACAACTAGATCAAGGGAAATGATCTCACATGGCTGTTTTGTGTCCAAGATTGAGCCTAGGAATGTCAAGGAATCCTTAACTGATGAATTTTGGATCAATGCCATGCAGGAAGAGTTAGGCCAATTCAAGAGAAATGAAGTATGGGAACTGGTTCCAAGACCTGAAGGAATAAATGTCATTGGAACAGAGTGGGTGTACAAGAATAAACCTGATGAACAAGGGGTGGTTACTAAAAATAAAGCAAGATTAGTTACACAAGGATACACTCAAGTTGAAGGAGTTGACTTTGATAAAACATTTCCCCCTGTAGCTCGCATTGAATCCATTAGACTATTGCCTGGAGTGGCATGTATTCTGAAGTTTAAACTGTTCCAAATGGATGTAAAAAGTGCCTTCTTGAATGGATACTTAAATGTGAAAGTATATGTTGAACAACCTAAAGGATTTACAGATCCAAATCTTCCAAAGCATGTGTACAAGTTCATGAAAGCCCTCTATGGTTTGAAACAAGCTCATAGGGCTTGGAATGATAGACTCACAGTATTCCTCACTAACAATGGATACAAGAAGGGAGGCATTGACAAGACCCTATTTGTTAAGAATGAAGGAGGAAAACTCATGGTGGCTCAAATATATGTGGATGATATTGTGTTTGATGGGATGTCAGATCAGATGGTCGAACATTTTGTTAAACAAATGCAGTCTGAATTTGAAATGAGCCTTGTTGGAGAACTGACCTATTTTCTTGGGCTACAAGTCAAGCAGATGGAAGATTCTATCTTTCTATCTCAAAGAAAATGTGCTAGAAACATTTTTAAGAAGTTTGGCATGGAGAATGCAAGTCATAAAAGGACACCTGCTCCTACACATCTAAAAGTCTCCAAAGATGAAAATGGTGTTAGTGTAGGTCAAAGTCTCTATAGAAGCATGATAGGAAGTCTGCTATATCTCACAGCAAGCAGACCTGACATTGCTTTTGTTGTAGATGTTTGTGCTAGATTACAAATTGAACCAAAAGTCAGTCACATAAACCAAGTGAAAAGGATACTGAAATATGTCAATGGCACCAGTGACTATGGGATGTTGTATACTCTTGAATCTGGATCTATGCTGACTAGATACTGTGATGCTGAATGGGCTGGAAGTGCTGATGATAGGAAAAGCACATTAAGAGGATGTTTCTTCTTGGGGAACAACTTAATATCATGGTTTAGTAAGAAATAAAATTATGTATCCATGCCCACTGCTAAAGCTGAATACATAGCAGCTGGAAGTAGTTTTTCTCAACTAGTTTGGATGAAACAAATGCTGACTAAATACAATGTCACACAAGATGTCATGACATTGTACTGTGATAACCTGAGTGCTATAAATATTTCTAAGAATCCTATTCATCACAGCAGGACAAAACACATTGATATTCGTCATCACTTTATTAGAAAACTAGTGGAAGAGAAAATCATAGCCCTGGAGCATGTTACTACTGAAATCCAATTAGTTGACATATTTACAAAGGCTTTGGATGAAAATCAATTTGAATGTTTAAGAGGGAAATTAGGGGCTTGTATCCATGAGAATTTATAGCAATTAATTTGGAGTGGAAAAGATAATAAAAATATTGTCTGCTCACTTAAAAGAAAGTGCCCCATTTATGGTAAATCATTACCTAGTATTGGAACTTCCATCTATAGCATTTTCATATGCAACCTCAGCTCAAACATTTCCACCTTCCTCGAACTTCATCGACCTTCTCTTCTAGGGCAACAGAAACCCATCCACAAGCTCAACAAGATGCCACAACATTCTTCATCTTCTGGTTCTAAAAACACTAAACATGCGCAGAAAGCTAGAACACCCTCCATGGACTTTCTTAATGAAGACATTTTTGAAGTGATTCCCCTATCAGTCATCCCAGGTGACGCTCCTGGTCCATCCTCTACTGCTGGACATACTCAAGGTAACAGTTCTGATAACCCTACCTCTAAAGATGACATGCATCATACTGATCGTGTCATTAGAAATATTGTCACGAGGATCCTAAATGAAGGACACTCTGTAAGGGGAGTTTCTACTCCTCTATCTAGAAGGGACCCTTCTCCTGAGGTTGAACCTCACAATGAGAAAGATGATGATTCATCTAGGTCTGAGAAAGATATTACTGCAGAAGGACTGTGTTCTTTAGGGTAAACCTTGCCTTGTAAGAAATATGTAAATGCTTCTCAGTCTAAGAAGCATGACTCTTCTGAGAAGGTGATTGACTTGGAAGAAGAAAGCTCAGATGATGAAGATGACAACTTGCTTCATCACTTGAAGCCAAATGTTACAAAGAGGATGAAGACTAGAAAGGGTAGGTCTGTGGCTGAGATGATGACAGCCAAAATTGGTAAGAAGGGTATTGTTGTAGGCCCCTCAAAGCCTTGGAGTAAAGTGGAGGTAAAGAAGAGAAAGGTAAGAGAAAGTTCTGATTCAGAGGAAGATGTTGAAGAAGATGTCCCTGACATCTCTCTTGTCAAAAAGTCAACTATTAGAAAATCTCCTACAAAGGTTGCTGCTGTACACCTTGATAACATTTCCTTCCATCTTGGAGATGGTGCAGCAAAGTGGAAATTTGTAATCCAAAGGAGAGTGGCTGTTGAAAGAGAACTAGGAAAGGATGTTGTGGAGGTTATGGACCTTATCAAGTCTGCTGGATTGATGAAAACAGTTAGTGGGTTATCTCAGTGTTTTGAAGGTCTTGTTAAAGAATTTATGGTGAACATCCCTAAGGACATTGTTGATAAGAATAGCAAAGAGCTTTGTAAGGTGTTTGTTAGAGGAAAGTGTGTGAAGTTTTCTCCAACTGTGATCAATAAGTTCCTAGGAAGAGGAACAGAAGGTGCTGGTGAACTAGAGGCCACAGACAATGAGGTCTGTAGGAAAATAACTGTTGGACAGGTCAACGAGTGGCCAAGCAAAAAGCATCTCTCTGCTGGAAAATTAACTGTGAAATATGATATCTTGCACAAGATAAGGTCAGCAAACTGGGTACCAACAAATCACATCTCTACAATCTCAAATATTCTTGGAAGGCTCATATTTTCTATTGGAACCAAGCTTAATTTTGATTATGGAAGATTCATGTTTGAACAAATTGTCAAACATGCTTCCATAAAGGCAGTGAAGCTGCCCATAGCTTTTCCATCAATAATTTGTGGGATAATCCTAAGCCAGCAACCTGGAATACTGAGCACAAGTGATATCCCTAGTAGAAGAAAACCTCCATTGTCAGTTCATTACAAATTATTTGAAGGCAGTCATGTCAATGACATTGTCATGACATCTGCTGTAAAGAAGCCAGCCTCTCAAGGTGGTCTGATTGCTGAACTGAAAGGGACCTGTAAGGAATTGGAAACTGGGATAAGGGTGGCTAAAGCTAGGAAAGAACCTTTAGAGGTTCTGATTAATAGCTTGGAGCAAGGTGATAGAGAAGATGTTGGTCAAGCCAAGGAAACAGATGCCCACACCTCAACTGAGAGGTCTGAATCTCAAGACAAATCAAGTGGCAGTTTTGGGTATGAAGCTGATGAAGATGCTAGCTCCTATGACTGAGTGTTGGTGAAGAATGTTCCCTTGTTATGATGTTGTGTTGTTTTGGATGTTTGATGTTTTTTTGGCATTCTTGTTTTGATGCCTTGATGTAATTTCATTGGTTCTTTGTGATTTCTCTGGATTTTGTTTATCTCAGCTTATATAGCTGTGTATATTTGTGGTTCTGTAACACCTGACAATATGTTTTAACATTCTATATGTTTTAACATTCTATGTGACATTCTCTGATGGACTAATAGACATTTATTTGGTCTCATTGGTCTCTTTTGTCTATTTTGAATAAAAAGGGGGAGAAGTAGCTAAGTTAATATGTGATATGAAGTAGCTAGGCTATAAACAGATGGCAGATGATGTTTTGTGGAATACAGGTGATGTTGAAGGAGATGTCAAATGGGGTGATGTATGTTACAGGTGTTGTTGAAGGAGATGTCTGTGTTGAACAGACTGAGGGGGAGAAGAAACATATATGTGATGGATTTTCAAGGTGTTGTTGAAGGAGATGTCTGTGTTGAACAGACTTAGGGGAAGAAGAAACACATACATGTGTTCAATATGTGTTCAATGTGTGTTTACTAGTTTCTATTATAGCTAGTAAATGTATGGTTTATTACTTCTGCTGCGAAACTACTGATATGTTTTTTTGTACTCTTGTGAACAAATGGACTGATATATGTTTTAGCCAAAATTTGCCAAAGGGGGAGTTTGTTGGTTCTATGTGTTGGCAGCAATTTTGGTAAAACCTAGAGTGTTCACATGTTATCACAAGTGTTGTCTTGACATAAGATAATATGTACCTGCAGGATGTTTAAAATGTGACAATGCAGGATTTTACTGAGATGTCAGACCCGATGTCATGACATCTGTATACAGAACATTCAATCTGAATGTTATGTATTGTGTGATTGCGTTTTTAATGCTAATCTATGTATGATTGGAGAGATGATTCAACGCGTTATTCAATCATTAATTACAACCAAATTGACTTATTTTCCAACAAGATATAATCAGTTGTCATGAGAAGATATGAATGGAAAATAGTTTTAGGGTTTTATGATGTCCAAGCCCAGCCAATTGCTTCTATATAAAGGACATGGAAAACCTGGTTTTAAACACAAGAAATAACGAACAAAATATTGAGAGAGAAGAAGGGTTTTAGTCTTGTCTGGTCGTGTGTATTGTAAGCCACTCATTCATCCATAGATGATTGAATTGGACTAATTTTTGAGTTGTAATTTGTCCACTCTAAGCTGTTAATCATGAGTGTGTGTTTACTTGATTGAAGCTTTTAAGAAAGATCAAGCTGTTAATCATGACTGTTGCTATTATTTAATATTTGAAAATAGAATTTCATATGTTCCTTGAAATTTAAATAACAAACAAAAACATTACATTTCATGCATCATTTGCATAGCAGGTTTTCTTCTGCTTGATTGTTTTATTGGTTATTCTTCTCTGCTTCAGCCAAGCTGACTCACCGATACAACACTCGTGCCAATCAACCCAAGATCATGGAACATTTGGAACAAGAGAACAAAGAGTTGAAATATGAGATTACACGGTTGACTGCCACGATGGAGTCTGTTATTGTTGAGCAATGCCAGTCTTCACCAACTCCTGCAACTCCTCCCCAGAGGACGATTATTTCTGAGGTTGCTACCTCAACTATTCACATTGCTGCCATCCAGTCCGGTCCTTCCATGCCAGCTGGATTCCCGTGGGGAATGCCACCAAACTTCATGCCTGAAGGGTTTGCACCCACCTTGGCTTTTATGCCGACATCTAACCCGGTCATGTTTGTGCCACCACCAGTTGTTCATACTTTTCCTCGTGTTGAGGGCACTATCTACCACTCTGAGCCATCTGAGGGTCCAGACGTGTATGAGAAAATATAGGAGTTGACGGATCAGTTTGTTGAGCTGCGCAAAGAGCTGAAGACTCTGAGAGGAAAAGACCTGTTTGGGAAGAATGTGGCTGAACTCTGCCTAGTACCAAATGTAAAGATCCCGATGAAGTTCAAAGTCCCTTACTTTGAAAAGTAAAAGGGAAATACTTGTCCACTTAGCCATCTTGTCATGTATGTAAGAAAGATGTCAACTCAAACTGATAATGATCAGTTGTTGATTCATTACTTTCAAGATAGTTTGACTGGTGCTACTCTGAGATGGTATATGGGGCTAGACAGTGGAAGTGTTCATACTTTCAATAATTTAGGTGAATCTTTTGTTAAACAGTACAAGTATAATATGGATATGGTGCATGATAGGGACCAACTGTGTTCTATGTCTCAAAAGGATAAGGAGACATTCAAAAAGTATGCTCAGAGGTGGAGGGAACTTGCTGCTCATCTTAATCCTCCATTGGAAGAGAAAGAGATGACAAAGATTTTCTTGAAGACCCTGAGTTCGTTTTATTACGAATGTGTGATTTCCAGTTCCCTCAGTGACTTTTTCGAAATGCTAAATATGGGGATGAGGTTAGAGGAGGGAGTCATTGAAGGACGTCTATCCAAGAAGAGGTGTCATCTAGTAAGAAGTATGGTGGTGGTTTCTCCAAGAGAAAATAGGGGGAAACCTATTCAGTATTTGTAGGGAGGCAGAGGATGCCTCATGTTAGAAGGAGTTCTCAACCTCGTCAACATCAACATGAAGTTTCATATGTAATTTTTGTGTTTTCCAATAATCAATTGTTCCGATTTAACAACAACAACGTCAATAACAACCGCAACAAAGAACCAACTACAACAAGAACAAGAATAATCAACAACAAAGTTTTGAGAGGAAAAAGGTCTCCTTTGACCCTATTCCTATGACATATGTCGAATTATATCCATCTTTGGTTCTCAAGAACCTTATTCAACACAGAAATCCTCCACAAATTCCCGAACCACTTCCATGGTGGTACAAGCCTTAACTCCGTTGTGCCTTTTGAAGGTGAGGAACCAACAAAGGGGGTTTGAATTGTTTTAGAAAATAAAAGATTTTTCAAAAGTAAGAACACACAAAATTTTATACTGGTTCGCTTATAACACAAAGCTACTCTAGTCCACTCGGCCAAGGTGATTTCGCCTTCAAAAAGGACTTAATCCACTAATCTTGAAAGATTAATACAACCAAACGTCTAAGAGAGTGATCTCTTAGTCCTCCCAAGTATACAGACTACGCAGAGTCACTTGAGGAACAAAAGCACTTTAGCAAAAAATAAATTTGTAATCGAGAGTGCTTCTAAGGGTAAGCAAATATTACAACAGAATAATCAAGAAAGTGTTTTCACGTATGAGCAGCAGCTCCTGAAAAAATTAAGAGAGAATGTAAAGAATTTTCTGTGTGTTGTTGTGTCTCTCTCAATGAGGTCGGGTGTCCTTTATATAGTGGTGAAAGGACCGTTGGAGTGATGACAGAATATTGGCCTTTGATGAGCATTCAATGTCATTACTTCTGTGTTTCTTGCCATAACCAATTTGTCTCCCTGAATAACTTCTTTCTAAAAATACTTCCTTTCCATTTGAAGAAATTCTTTTTGTTACTCTTTCTGGATTTGGAGAATCTTCATCGGAGTCTTTGTTATCTCGAAGTTTCTGTGTCAGAAGGAGATTGCGTTGAGGTTACATTAGAGCCTCTAAGAGTACTGGTCCTCTAGATCAACAGAACTAAGTCCAGTGGATGTTTAGAGCTTCTGGTTCTTTCTACTGTCTTGTTTTGCTCAGAATCAGAACTTCTAGAGCGCACTTCTTCTTCAGATGCTTATGATCTTTTAGTACTTTGTATCTGATCAACGTTTGTATCTGATAAAACGATCAGATTCCTTTGTTGCTGTTCAGAGTCCTGCACACTTAGAGAATTTTCGTTAGGGTGCCATTTTTGGTTTCATCCTTTGTTATCATCAAAATCCTGGAATTCTATTGTAGAACTAATTTTGTTCTTACAATCTCCCCCTTTTTGATGATGACAAAACAATCTTAATTAGGAGATGAAACATTTAGAGATAAGAATTTTTTAGATCAGATAGAAGTGAGCACCCCCTGAGATAAGTCTGGGAGTTCAGAAGTTCTTACCAGAGCTTCCATGATATGATGTTTCTAGATACTCTTCTGCAAATTTCTAAGTCAAAAGGATTAGAACAAATTTATTTAACAATGTTTGCAGAGTACAGAAAGGATTTAGATATGTTTTCATCAGAGTTGTTTTTAATTCTCCACCTTTTTGTCAGAATCAAAAAGACTTAGATAAACAAAGGAAAGACAAATATATATATTCAAAGATGTTAGAAAACACAAGCAGCAGACAGCGAGAACAAACACAACAGAAAGCAACAAGCAAATCAACAAGCAGAAAAAAATCCTAGGTGCCTAAGGGTTTGGAGGTGGAGGCATCCTCTGAAGCAGATGGGTCAACATATTCTGAATGTTCACTTTGACTGAATCCTGTTGATCCAATCTGGCTCAGACTTCTTTCTGCTCCTTCTGAAGATCTTCAAGTGTCTTGAGAACCAGAGGGACAAAGGTGGAAGACTCCCCATGAGTCAGAGCATCCGGTTCTACCCTGTCGGCAGATTCTTTAGCACGACGAGATTCAGCTTCAGCAGCGGCTTGATCTTCAGCTTCAGCAGTAGCAGCCTCAGCTAGAGCTTTGGCTTCAGCTTCCTTAAGTCTTTGCATTTCCTCTTGTCTGGCTTTCTCTTCTGCTTCCTTGCGGGCTCTTTCTTCAGCTTCTCTGGCTAGACGCTCCTGGAGTCTTACCTCAGCGTCTCTGATGAAGTCGTTTCGGACTTGCTCAGAGAGGCTCTTCAGCTTGAAGGCTTCAGCGGTCATCCAGCCAATAACTCTGTTCCAGTGTGTCCTAACAGCTGAAGGATCATCACTGATGCCAGAGTTGATGGTCAGAGACTTGACTTTGTCAACTGAAGCTCCTGCAAACAGCATTATTGCTTCCTCTAGGGTTGGCAGGGTGTTTTCTGGTTCAGAGGGTGGAGGTGGAGAAGAGGGAGTGCTTAGGTTGAGAGTGGAAGTTTGTGGTTCAGCGGATGTGTTTGGTGGGTGTGTGTCAGAGTTGTTTGGTTGAGTTTCAGCAGGTTAAGGGTCATATGTTGTTGGGTTTGGTTGTTTTGTGGGTGGTGAAGTGACTTCTGGTTCAGGTGTGGTTTGTGGTGGCTGTTGTGTGGCCAGAGATTGAGTTTGGAGTTGGGCTAGAGTGGGAGATGAGGGGTCAGAGTGTTCTGCATATGAGGAAATGTTGTAGTAAGGGGGTTATTCTAGAGAAGAGGATGAAGATGGTGAAGTGGTTTCGTTTAGCATTTCTGTGTTAGAAATAGGTAAGGTTGTGGTGGCAAGGTTAAATTTCTGGGATGGTTGGTGAGATGTTCTGGTGGTTGAGGGGGGAGTTTCTGAGTTTGTATAGATAGGAGTGGATTGAGGTAAAGAAGAAGCAATATTATGTGTTTGTACAGAGGGAGCGAGTGAAACGGACTTACCAGAAGGTCCAGGCAGAGGTGCTGGAGGTCTTGATCCGGAGGATTCTCCCAGTCTTGCCTTCTTAGCTTGCTTTGCCTTCTCAGATGGTCCTCCTGGACGCTTCATGAAGTTCGGAGGCTCAGCTGGCAGCTGGCTTATGTTGAAGTCTGAGATATCCACTCCTTGTTTCCTTAGATCATCTAAGTAATAAAGGATTACCTCTAGAGGGTCGATCTTTGAGAACAAATAAAGTCCATGTGGGATCTTCCTCTAATCTTTGAGAGCTTCCCAGGAGGTGTCCATAGTAGGTTTGAACTTGATTTGATCCAGAATCCCCATGCTCTTCAGATTTTTGGTGTCGAGAGCTCTTCCAGTGTCAATCATCACGTCTTCCATGAGTCTGAACGTTATCAGATGGTCCACGAGACGACTTTCGCTCAGAACGTCAGAGATTAGCCTTCCCAGAGGAATGTAGTTTTTGGGCTTCATGTTGTTTCTTGTATATCGTATAGAATCTCTGAGGTACTTGAAGAGAAGTGCTGGGAGGCAGAGCTTCATACCCTTTTGGATGCAGTACAGGATGCACTTCTGGTCTGTGTTGATGTAGTCTGAAGAGTTTGAAGCTGGGCGATGATGGATGGTGCCCAAGACGATCTTCAGCCAGACCCGGAGGTTCTGATGTAGTTCATTGTTCTTTGATTGGTTGCCTTCAGCGTTCTGTTTGAAAATAGTTGGATTAATCTCATGGGTCAGATATTTTGCCCTAGGATTAATGTTGTAGATCCTTCTTCCTCCATCTTTCTCCATGCCCAGAAGAGCAACAATGGACTTCTCAGTTATCACCATTTTCACTCCCAGACCATAGGAGACGATGTATTGATCATCAGGATCAGCGAATCTCCAGAATTCCTTCACTAAATTTGTGTAGACTGGACCATACAAATGCTTGAAGTAATTTCCCCAACCTTGATTTCTGAGTTCTTCAGTGAGGTCAATGCCATTTCTTCGCATGTTGTCAAAATCCACCAAGGATTCACATAACACTTCCAGTTTCTCAAATGCCGTTGCAAGATTGATGTGAGACTCACGATCAAGAATGTGAGGCTCTTTGTAGATGGGAGTTGTGACTACACCGGTAACCGCTGGGTTTGGGTTGCTTGAACTTGGAGCTTGTTCGTTTGAATCCATTTGTTGAGAGAAGTTGTAGATAGATTGTTATTGAGCATCCATGAGTGTTGTTGATATCTGAGATGAAGATTGAAGAATGCTGCAGGAATGCCTTGAGGGAGCTGAGCTTGCAGAGGTTTAAGAGTGCGTGAGAGTGAGAAGTGTGCAATGTGTGAATTGAGGTGTTTAAATACCCAAACTAGGGCGCATGCAAAACGACACATAAAACAGAGTTTAGCACAAAAACCAAGTCATCACGTTTAGAGGGAAAATGATTACAGCTCATTAATGATGTCTAATCCCAACAGTCAATACACTGCTCGAGGAGATCTCAAGAGACTGTTCCTTGATTACTGCTAGACAGCTGTCTAGAAGTTCCAAGGTCAGACGCAAGGTACTCCACGTGTTTGCTTTATCTGATCTTTAGGAATACCAAGGGATTGGTTCCTGGAGATTTCTAACCCAGATAACTTCTAACTTGGTAGGAGTATCAGAGTCAGAGGCAGAACCCACTTTGTTTACGTCAGAATCTTATTTTACACACTCAGAGGCACATTTTATTCAGGGCAATTTTGAAAGTTCAGATTTTTTAAGATGAAGAGGAATCTATCTTCAGCTAAGGGTTTAGTAAAGATGTCACCCCATTGATGATCTGTATCAATGAATTTCAATGTTACTACCCCTTTCTGAACATAGTTTCTGATAAAATGATGTTTTATTTCTATGTGCTTAGCTCTGGAGTGTAAAATAGGATTCTTGCTTAAACAAATGGCAGCAGTATTATCACAGAAGATAGGAATGTTACTCTCAGAGATTTGCAGATCCTCTAATTGATTCTTCATCCAGAGCATCTGACTAGTGCACAGAGATGCTGAGATGTATTCCGCTTCTGCAGTAGACAAGGCTATGGTTGATTGTCTTTTGCTGGCCCAGGATATCAGATTCTTTCCCAAGAGCTAATAATTTCCAGATGTACTTTTTCGTTCCATTCTGTCTCCTGCGTAATCTGCATCACAAAAACCAGATAGTCTATACTATGATGTTTTCTCATACATCAGGCCCAGGTTAGGAGTTCCTTTCAGATATCTGAGAATTCTCTTAACTGCTGTTAAATGAGATTCTCTAGGATCTTACTAGAATCTGGCACAGAGACAAACACTAAATAGAATATCAGGACGAGTAGCAGTCAGATAGAGAAGAGAGCCTATCATACCACAATAGAGCTTCTAACAAACCTTTTGACTGACTTCTTCTTTTTCAAGAATGCAGGTTGGATGCATAGGTGTCTTTGCAGGTTTGCATTCAGTCATTTCAAATTTCTTCAGAATTTCTTTTATGTATTTACTTTGATGAATGTACGTGACTTCTGAAGTTTGATTGATTTGAATTCCTAGAAAGAACTTTAGTTCTTGCATTAAGCTCATTTCAAATTCTGCCTGCATTAGCTCAGAGAATTCTTGACATACAGAGGCGTTAGCTGAACCAAAAATGATGTCATCAACGTATATCTGGCATATCATGAGATCATTATTAATGTTTTTACAGAAGAGTGTGGAGTTAACTTTCCCTCTGATAAAATCATGTCCCAGAAGAAAATTACTTAATCTTTCATACCAAGCTCTGGGAGCTTGTTTAAGTCCATATAAAGATTTCTTAAGTTTAAAAACATGTTCTGGACAATTTGAGTTTTCAAAGCCTGGAGGTTGGTTGACATACACTTCTTTTGATATATAACCATTAAGGAATGTGCTCTTGACATCCATTTGATACAATTTGATAGGGTGATTTATAGCGAATGATACAAGTAAGCGAATAGATTCTAACCTGGCGACTGAGGCAAAGGTTTCATTGTAGTCAATTCCTTCTTGTTGATTGTAACCTTGAGCCACCAGTCGAGCTTTGTTTCTGACAACTTCTCCTTTCTCATTCAGCTTGTTTCTGAACACCCATCTGGTTCCGATAATGTGAGTGCCTCATCATAGGAAGTGGGCTCGATCAGAGATACTAGTCCTAGAGGAGTTTCTTCAGGAGTCTTAAAGGTAGACCTAGTTCGGATAGGTTCGTCCTTATTTCCCATAATCAACTCTTCAGATATGTTGAGGCGACTTTTAGCTTTCTTTGGGATAGCTGGGGATTTAGTTCCTTCTGAAGTTTGAATGGCAGTTGCTTCCGGAGCTTTAATCTTCTCGTCAGAGCCTGCAAGAGTGATCTCCAGATCTGCAAGTTTCTCAACTAGCTTTGACTTTTCAGGGTCAAGCTTATCATCAAATCTGACATGAATTGATTGAAATTCTAGTTAACAGACTTTCGATGTCACACTGGATGTTATGACATCCAATTCTGCGCAGACAAGAATGATGCAGAATGTAAATGTAAAGGACAGTAAATAACACAGATAATTGTTTACCCAGTTCGGTGACAAACACACCTACGTCTGGAGGCTACCAAGCCAGGGAGGAAATCCACTATTAGCAGTATCAATTCAGGCCTTAAACCAACTGTTTAATCCTATCACTTAATACCTACCCAATGCAATTTCAATCTAAACTAAGACCAGAGTTCCTACTCACTCCCCCTCAATCACCACAGTGATTACAACCTTTAATTAGTTTAAAGTTAATGGCAAAGTTATACTTCAAACAACTCTTGATTGTGCTTAACAACTTTAGTCAAGAAACACAGCACTCGCGCTTAAAAGCTTAGAGTGACACAACAATTACAACTCAATGAACACCCTAGTCCAATGCAATCATCTAGGTGATAATTGCTTGGCTCACAAGTTAAACCTAATACAAGACACAAATAAAAATACAGAAGTGAAGTATGATGGTATAATAAATTCTTCACGCTTCAAACCCCTGAGTTGCTGAAAGTAGGATTGCCATCCTTTTATAATGCAGCACTTGGGCTTTGTACTTGTATTTCCTAAAATTAAGGCTAAGCAAGTTAACCTAATTTCCACATATTAGGGTGCTACCAAATAGGCTATATGTTAGGCCTCTTAATTGTAGCTCAGTTGTTAGTTTCCTGGATTTTAGCTCAGTTGTTAGATTCTTGAAAAAATAGCCTGAGAAAAATGCTGAAACAGAAAAACTAACTAGTCTAAAAAATAGCATATGCTGTCAGGAATGAATGTCATAACATTCAGTTTGACGTCGAGAACATAGGCCATATGCTAGGTCTGTTATTCTCCTGAAAAACAGACTGAAATAAATACTGAACTGTAGCAGAGAAACCAACCTGCCTATAATTTAGTATCTGCTGTCAAGGATGAATGTCATAGCATTCAGTTTGACATTCAGATAATAGGCTATGTGCCAGGTCTGTTATTCTCCTGAAAAATAGACTGAACTAAATACTAAACTGTAGCAGAAAAACCAACCTGCCTATAATTCAGTATCTGCTGTCAAGGATGAATGTCATAACATTCAGTTTGACATTCAGACAATAGGCTATGTGCCAGGTCTGTTACTCTCCTGAAAAACAGACTGAACTAAATACTGAGCTATAACAGAAAAAACCAACTATTCTATAGTTCAATATCTGCTGTCAGGGATGAATGTCATAACATCCAGTTTGACATTCAGTAAATCCTGTATTAGCTAATCCTGCAGCATACTACTTAAGCATGTCATGACATCAGTCAAGGCATCAGATTACAGTTAGTGTTTTAACATAAAATGCAGCCAATCAAACATCTACAAACTCCCCCTTTGGCAAATTTTTGGCTAAAACAACTTGGCATCACAACAGAGTTCACAGCAGCGGAAAATAGACATCCAAGCAGAGAATTAACATAGCTAATACACTCAGCACACATAGAAGTTAAAAAAGAACTTCAAACAGCAGCAGCACAAGTAGATAGGAAACAGCAACACACTCATCACACATAGAAGTTGAACATCAAGCTGCAGCACAATCTCTGGATTAGAGGACCTTCAACTTCAAATCAATCTATTCAAAAACAAATCTATTGTCCTGGGGTACAGGTGTTACTCCCCCTTTTTGTCAAAAATGTTGCCAAAGCAACACTTAAACTTACAGACCAAAACAAAATAAAATTACACATAGTTTTTAGAAACACAATCTTGATTTTACTTCACAGTTTCAATCAAGAATACCCCCTCTTGATCTTGCTTTACAGCTTTGGTCAAGACAACACCCACTTGATCTTGCTTCACAGCTTTGATCAAGTAGACACACACTCATGCTGCACAGCAGTTACAACCATATCAGATGCCATGACCTTGTGTATGACATCTTGAGCCACTCCTGCATGAACATGTCCCTTAACTCCCGCAGGTACATAGGATGTTTCATGTTAAGATATCCCCCTAACATCTTGTTAACACACTTGTTGCAAGTGAAATAGTTATGATCTGTTGACCAATCAGAGCACAGTTTCAATTGTTTAATAGTTTGAAATATTAAACAATACATTCCTAACATCCTTAGTTGCTATAATTTCTCAAAAAGGCATATTCCCAATTTGCCCCTTAAATTTTCAAACTGAGTAGCATCCAAAGCCTTTGTGAATATGTCGGCAAGTTGTAGTTCAGTAGCTACATGTTCCAAGGTAATCACTTTGTCTTCCACCAGATCTTTGATGAAGTGATGTCTAATGTCAATATGTTTGTTCCTACTGTGTTGGATGGGATTCTTTGAAATATTGATGGCACTGAGATTGTCACAGAACAATGTCATGACATTCTGAGAGACATTGTACTCAGTCAGCATCTGTTTCATCCATACCAGTTGGGAACAACTGCTTCCAGCTGCTATGTACTCAGCCTCTGCAGTGGACAATGATACATAGTTCTGCTTCTTGCTGAACCACGATATGAGATTGTTTCCCAAAAAGAAACATCCTCCTGATGTGCTTTTTCTATCATCAGCACTCCCAACCCAATCAACATCACAATACCCAGATAAGACAGGCTCAGAGCCATGAGAGTATAGCATACCAAAGTCACAAGTCCCATTGATATACTTGAGAATTCTCTTGACTTGATTTAAGTGACTCACTTTGGGTTCTGCTTGGTATCTAGCACACACACCAACTGCATAGGCAATATCAGGTCTACTGGCAGTTAGATATAGTAGGCTACCTATCATGCTTCTATACAAGCATTTATCAACACTAGAACCTCCTTTATCTTTAGTTAATTTTAAATGATTAGGTGCAGGAGTTCTTTTGTGACTAGCATTATCCATACCAAACTTCTTAACTATGTTCTTGGCATATTTGCTTTGGGAGAGAAACATAGAATCCTCCATTTGGTTAACTTGCAGTCCAAGAAAATAAGTCAATTCCCCAACCAGACTCATTCCAAATTCAGATTGCATCTGGTTAACAAAATGTTTCACCATTTTATCTGACATTCCACCAAAGACAATATCATCCACATAAATTTGGGCAATCATGATTTTGCCATCTTCATCCGTCACAAACAAGGTCTTATCTATCCCTCCTTTTCTGTACCCATTAGAGGTCAGAAATTCATTCAACCTCTTATACCAAGCTCTAGGAGCTTGCTTCAACCCATACAAAGCTTTCGTCAACTTGTACACATGTTTTGGCAGGTTAGGATCACAAAACCCTTTAGGTTGTTCCACATAGACTTCTTCATTCAAGTAGCCATTTAAAAAGGCACTCTTCAAATCCATTTGGAACAATTTGAACTTCAGAATGCAGGCAACCCCTAACAGCAATCTTATTGATTCAAGTCTTGCAACTGGTGCAAAAGTCTCATCAAAATCAACCCCTTCAACTTGAGTATATCCTTGTGCCACTAGTCTTGCTTTATTCCTAGTGATTACTCCTTTCTCATCAGACTTGTTCTTGTAGATCCACTTGGTACCAATGATGTTAGTCCCTTCAGGTCGTGGAACTAACTCCCAAACTTCATTCCTTTTAAACTGCTCCAGTTCATCTTGCATGGCATTGATCCAATATTCATCAGTCAGGGCTTCTTTCACATTTTTTGGTTCAACCTTGGATACAAAACAGGAATTTGAGCTATTCTCCCTTGATCTGGAAGTCACACCACTATTGGGATCCCCTATGATAAGATCCTTAGGGTGGTCTTTCTGAATTCTGATAGAAGGCACCTTGTTGGATGCATCTACCTCAAATTCAGGAGGAGTATCCTGTACATCTCCAGTCTTGACTGGTAGGTCTATTGAAGTCTCAAGGAATGTTCCAACATCCTCTATGGCATTGGATCCTTCATCTTTATCATCAACAATCACATTTATGGATTCCATCAGGACATTGGTTCTGGAGTTGAAAACTCTGTAAGCTCTGCTGTTAGTAGAGTATCCTAGGAATATACCCTCATCACTTTTGGGGTCCATTTTCCTTCTCTGTTCACGATCTGTAAGAATGTAACATTTTCTTCCAAAGATATGAAAGTACTTCACAGTAGGTTTTCTGCCTTTCCATATTTCATACAGAGTGGAAGAGGTTCCTTTTTCTCAAGGTAACTCTATTGTGAACATAGCAAGTTGTATTCATAGCTTCAGCCCAAAAGTGCATAGGAAGCTTCTTTGCATGAATCATAGCTCTAGCAGATTCTTGAATAGTTCTGTTTTTCCTTTCAACTATCCCATTTTGATGAGGAGTAACAAGTGAGGAAAACTCATGACTTATCCCTTCAGATGAACAGAACTCGTCAAACTTGGAATTTTTAAACTCCGTCCCATGGTCACTCCTAATTCGGACAACACAACTATCCTTTTCCCTTTGGAGTCTGATGCATAGATCTTTGAAGACATCAAATGTATCTGATTTTCTCTGATGAAGCTTATCCATGTGTATCTGGAATGGTCATCAACAACCACATAAGCATATCTCTTCCCACCCATACTTTCAACCTGCATAGGTCCCATTAAGTCCATGTGCAAAAGTTCCAGAGTTTTGGATGTTGTAGGATGTCCCAACTTAGGATGTGACATCTTGGTTTGCTTGCCAACCTGGCATTCTCCACAGACTCTTCCTTCATCAATAAGCAGCTTTGGGATTCCTCTAACTGCTTCCTTGGATATGATCTTTTTCATTCCTCTTAAATGAAGATGTCCAAGACGTCTATGCCACAACTTCACCTCCTGTTCTTCCTTGGCTGAGGAGCAAATTGAGGAGTAGTTTGAGACTTTAGGTTCCCATAGATAGCAGTTATCTTTGGATCTGGATCCTCTTATCACTTCCTGATTATCTCCATTCGTCACAACACATAATTCCTTAGTCAATTGAACATAGAAACCTTGATCACACAACTGGCTTATGCTGATGAGATTAGCAGTTAGTCCTTTTACTAACATCACATTATTCAGTTCTGGAACTCCAGAACTGTCCAGCTTACCAACACCTTTGATTTTTCCTTTAGCACCATCACCAAAGGTCACATAATTGGTAGTATAAGGTTGTATATCCACCAATAAGTTCTCCACACCAGTCATATGTCTTGAGCAGCCACTATCAAAGTACCAGTCTTCTCTGGTAGATGCCCTTAGAGTTGTGTGAGCTAATCTAGCAACTCATTGTTGTTTCTTGATGGGGGTATTATGCTTAGATGCCTTCTGCTTAGGTCTGATTTGAGGGGTCTGGTTAGGGTAACCATGCAACCTGTAACAGAAGGGTTTTATGTGACCAAATCTTCCACAGTAGTGACATCTCCATCTTTGAAACTTCTTCTTCTGATGGTTAATCCTCATGTTTTCCTGATGTTGTGACATTGGTTGTGACTTCTGCTTGAGTTTCTGAACTTCAGCCTTTGAGCTTTTGAGTTCAGTTGAGGATTTCTTAACAAAGCCTAAACCAGACATGGTTCCTGACTTCTGTCCCACCTTTAGAATCTCTTCCAAAGTGTCAGTTCCTTTATTCAGCATTCTGATGGATTTTGTCATTTGATCTAGCTTAGAGGTCAACAAGATTATCTCACCATTTAGACCATCTATAACTGTCAGATGCTTCTTCTTCTCAGCTTCCAGTTCCTTGATGAGTGTCTTCTGCTTTTCTCCTTGTATACACACTTCTGCACTTTTGATACATAGCTCTTTATATGAAGCAGCAAGTTCATCAAAGGTAAGTTCATCTCCACTTGAGTCATCATCAGAGGCACAGACACTCGTTAGTGCAGTGACATGTTTAGCAGATTCTCCTTCAGATTCACTCTCAGAGTCTCCTTCAGACCAGGTGATAGATAGTCCCTTCTTTTGCATCTTGAGGTACGTAGGATATTCAGCTCTAATGTGTCCAAAACCTTCACATCCATGACACTGGATTCTCTTGCCTTGGTTGAACTTTTCTTTAGATGTTGATCTTTTACTGAAGTCAGACGAAATGTTCTTGACATTTGGTCTCCCTTTTTTATCAATCTTCTTTATGAATTTGTTGAACTGTCTTCCAAGCATGGCTATGGCTTCTGATATGCTTTCATCACCTCCAATACTTCCTTCTTCTGAATCCTCTTCAGTATTTGATATGAAGGCTATGCTTTTGTTCTTCTTTTCAACATTCTCACACAGGCCCATTTCAAAGGTTTGGAGAGAACCAATAAGCTCATCAACCTTCATATTGCAGATATCTTGAGCCTCTTTTATAGCAGTGACCTTCATGGCAAATCTCTTTGGCAATGATCTGAGAATCTTTCTTACAAGTTTTTCTTCATACATTTTCTCTCCTAAGCCACCAGAAGTGTTGGCAATTTCAAGAATATTCATGTGGAAGTCATGAATAGTCTCATCCCCTTTCATCCTCAGATTTTCAAACTTGGTGGTCAGCATCTGAAGTTTAGACATCCTCACCTTGGAGGTACCTTCATGAGTTGTTTTGAGAGTAACCCAAACTTCTTTAGCCAGCTCACAGTGATGCACCAGTCTGAAGATGTTCTTATTTATCCCATTGAACAGTGCATTCAAGGCCTTAGAGTTTCCAAAGGCTAATGCATCTTTTTCTTTATCCCACTCTTCTTCAGGAATTTGCATAATAATTCCATCTTTGCCTGTCTTCGTTGGATGTTCCCATCCTTTGTTGACAGCTCTCCAGACCTTGCTATCCAGAGACCTCAAGAAGGCTATCATACGAGGTTTCCAGTCATCATAGTTAGAACCATCCAGCATGGGTGGTCTATTTGAGAATCCTACATCCTTGTCCATCGTACTAGAAAGTAACGTCCCTAGATCTCACCCAGAAATTAACAGGCAGGGTGCCTGTAAGAACAAAAATTGTTCTACAACAGATTCCATGATTTTGATGATAACAAAGGATGAAACCAAAAATGGCACCCTAACGAAAAGTTTCTAAGTGTGCAGGGTTCTAAGGAAAGAAGAAAGAGATCTGATGACGTCATCAGATACAGAATCATATCAGATACAAATTATCAGAAGATCAGAAGCATCTGATGTAGAAACACGCTCAAGAAGTTCTAACTCTGAGCAAAACAGCAGTATATCAGAAGCATCTGAAGAAGAAGTGCACTCCAGAAGTTCTGACTCTGAACTACGGCATATCATTTCCAGAAGCTCTCAGCGTCATCTGAAGACATCATCAGAACTCCAAAAGATAAAACATCAGAAGCTTCGAATCAACACAGCAAGACTCCAAGATTCCCAGAGTCACGCAGACTTTGATAATGGATTTCCTAATACAGAAAGAGTAACGTTAACTTCAAATTCAAATGGAAAGGAACTATATTTGGAAAGAAGTTATTCGGGGAGACAAAGTTGTTTTGGCAAGAAACAACAGAAGTTATGGCATTAATTCCTATTCAAGACTAATTATTTGCCATCAATTTCAACGGTCCTTTCACTCCTATATAAAGGACAGCAATCAACATTGAGAGGCGCGCAAGCATACACTGAAACATTCTCTCTCTCTCTCAATATTTCACAAAGCTTTTGCTTAGAACGTGAAACACTCTTTTGTTCTTACTGTTGTAATATTTGCTTATCTTAGAAGCACTCTAGATTACATAGTCTTTTATCTATTGTTTTATTTCCTCAAGTGACTCTGCGCAGTCTGTATACTTGAGAGGACTAAGAGATCTTTCTCTTAGACGTTGGTTGTAAACAATCTTTCAAGATTAGTGGATTAAGTCCTTGTTGAAGGCGAAATCACCTTGGCCGGGTGGACTGGAGTAGCTTTGTGTTATAAGCGAACCAGTATAAATTCCCTGTGTGGTCTTTATTTTGAAAAAGCGCTTATTTTCCAAAACAATTCAAACCCCCCTTTCTTGTTTTTCTCACCTTCAATTGGTATCAGAGCTTCGGCTCTGTTATTGATTTTCTAATCAAACACTTAACAGTGTAGAGAGATCCAGAACGAGAAAAACTATGGCCCACACAAATGAAAGAGACAGTTACAATGCTAAGCCTCCTGTCTTTGATGGAGAGAAATTCGACTACTGGAAAGATAGGATTGAAAGTTTCTTTCTAGGTTATGATGTTGACCTCTGGGACATTGTCACAGATGGATACACACCTCCAGTCTCAGAAAATGGAGTTGAAGTTCCCAGAAGTAAGTTGTCAGAAGATCAGAAGCGTATCTTCAAAAATCATCACAAGGCCAGAACCATACTTCTCAATGCTATATCTTACAACGAGTATGAAAAGATCACCAACAGAGAAACAGCAAAAGACATCCTTGACTCTCTAAGGATGACTCATGAAGGAAACTCTCAGGTCAAAGAGACAAAGGCTCTGGCGCTTATCCAGAAATATGAAGCTTTCAAAATGGAGGATGACGAAGCCATAGAGGTAATGTTCTCTAGATTCCAAACTCTAATTGCAGGTCTCAAAGTTCTAGACAAAGAATACACAACTGCAGACCACCTCAAAAAGATAGTCAGAAGTTTGCCAAAGAAGTGGAGACCCATGGTTACTGCCCTGAAGCTGTCAAAGGATCTGAACAATATCAGTCTCGAAGAACTTGTCAGTTCCCTCAGAAGCCATGAGATAGAACAAGAGGAAGATGAGCCTCAGAAAAAGAACAAGTCTGTAGCTTTAAAGTCCAGATCTGAAAGACGCAAATCTAACATAACCAAAGCTTTCCAGGCAAAAACTGAAGATGCTGATGACTCTGAACCAGAAGATTCTGATGATGAAGAAGAATTGTCCCTCCTGACCAGAAGAGTTAAACAACTCTGGAAAAAGAGGAACAACAACTTCAGAAGACCAAGACACAGAGGGGATCGATCAGAATCAACCTCAAAAGGTAAAACTAACAAAGATATTACTTGTTATGAATGTAAAGAAACAGGTCACTACAGGAATGAATGCCCCAAGCTAAAGAAAGACAATCCCAGAAAAGAAAGTTTCAAGAAAAATACCTTCAGGACAAAGAAAGGACTAATGGCTACCTGGGATGATAGTGAATCTGGTTCATCAGAATCTGACTCTGATGAACAGGCCAATGTGGCATTTATGGCTACCACATCCAGAAGCAGCTCAGATGAAGAATCTGAAGAGGTATTTTCTGAACTCTCTCGATCTGATCTAGAATCATGCTTGTCAGAAACTCTTAGCTCATATCAGAAATTAAAACAAAAGTTTAAAAATATAAAAGGTTGTCTTGAAGCAAAATTTGAAGAATGTGGCAAACTTGAGATGAAAATTCTAGCACGAGAAGATAAAATCAGATCTTTAACATTAGAAAGAGATGGAGCAAATAGAAAATGTTTAGAATTGGAAGAAGCGTTGTCTCAAGCACCACAAACTTCAAATACAATAATTTATAAATACGAAGAAGCCTTTCAAGAATTTCTGAAAAATGGGATAGGAAGGAGTGCTATGGCATCCATGATTTATGGAGTCAATCAGAACAATAAAAAGGGAATTGGGTATGATCCTAAGGAAGATAAAACTTCTACTGGTGATCAACTTAAATGTCCATTTTCATATCACTATACGCACACACAAGAACAAAAATTTGAAAATGCTAGAAAACCCAAAGTTATAAGAAACTCTAGGAAAACTAATCAGAAAGGACCCAAGAGACTCTGGGTACCAAAAGATAAGATTGTTTATGTTGCAGATATCCTATGCAGCAAAGTTCAGACACCAGTCATGGTACCTGGACTCTGGATGCTCGCGACACATGACGGGAAGAAAGTCTATGTTCCAAAGCCTGGAACTTAAAGACGCTGGATTTGTAGGCTTCGGAGGAGATCAGAAAGGAAGGATCAGAGGCTCCGGAACTATTGGTAATGGTACTCTTCCCTCTATATCTGATGTTCTTTACGTAGAAGGATTAATGCATAATTTGTTATCCATAAGTCAATTAAGTGATAACGGTTATGACGTGATCTTTAATCAAAAAACATGTAAAGCCATAAATCAAAACAATGGTTCAGTCCTATTCACAGGCAAGAGGAAAAACAATATTTATAAAATTAATCTTTCTGATTTAAAAGAACAAAATGTTAAATGTTTGATGTATGTTCACGAAGAGCAATGGGTATGGCATAGACGCTTGGGCCACATTAGCATGAGAAAACTATCTCAGCTAAATAAACTCGAGTTAGTCAGAGGCCTACCTAAACTGAAGTTTTCTTCAGATGCTCTATGTGAAGCATGTTAGAAAGGAAAATTTTCAAAAACATCTTTTAAAAAGAAAACTATTGTTACTACCTCTAAGCCTCTGGAACTTCTCCACATTGACCTATTTGGTCCTATGAAAACAGCATCAGTCAATGGAAAGAAGTATGGACTAGTCATTGTTGATGATTACAGTCGCTGGACATGGGTGAAATTCCTAAAGCACAAGAGTGAGTCTCACTCTGTATTCACTAGTTTCTGCTCCAAAGTGCAAAAAGAATTTGACTCTAAGATTATCAGTCAGAAGTGATCATGGTGGGGAATTTGAAAATAAATCCTTTGAGGAATTATTTGACTCTAATGGAATATCCCATGATTTCTCCTGCCCTAGAACTCCACAACAAAATGGAGTTGTAGAGAGGAAGAATAGGACACTCCAAGAGATGGCCAGAACTATGATCAATGAAACTAATGTGGCAAAGCACTTTTGGGCTGAAGCTGTAAATACAGCGTGTTACATTCAGAATAGAATCTCCATAAGACCTATTCTGGATAAGACTCCCTATGAACTGTGTAAAGGAAGGAAACCAAACATTTCATATTTTCATCCATTTGGATGTTCTTGCTTTATTTTAAACACTAAAGAACATCTGAACAAGTTTGATTCCAAAGCACAGAAAGGTATTATGTTAGGATACTCAGAACGCTCTAAAGGCTACAGAGTATTCAACACAGAAACCAAAATTGTGGAAGAATCAATTCATGTCAGATTTGACGATAAGCTTGACCCTGAAAAGTCAAAGCTAGTTGAAAATTTTGCAGATTTAGAAATCACTCTTGCAGGATCTGATAAAGCTCCAGAAGCAACTGCCACTCAGAACTCTGAGGAATTTAATTCCCCAGTAATCCCAAAGAAAGTTAAAAGTCGTATCAACGTATCTGAAGATTTGATTCTGGGCAACAAGGACGAACCTGTCAGAACCAGATCTACCTTCAGGACCTCTGAAGATACTCCTCTGGGACTAGTGTCTCTGATCGAGCCTACGTCCTGTGATGAAGCACTTCAAGATAACGACTGGGTTTCAGCCATGCAAGAAGAATTAGATCAATTCACAAAGAATGATGTCTGGGATCTTGTTCCTAAGCCCAGAGGCACTCACGTTATTGGAACCAGATGGGTATTCAGAAACAAGCTGAATGAGAAAGGAGAAGTCGTCAGAAACAAAGCTCGACTGGTAGCTCAAGGTTACAGTCAACAAGAAGGTATTGACTACAATGAAACCTTTGCTCCAGTCGCAAGGTTAGAATCTATTCGTCTTCTTGTCTCTTTTGCTATAAACCACTCTATCAAATTATATCAAATGGATGTCAAGAGCGCATTCCTTAATGGTTATATATCAGAAGAAGTGTATGTCAACCAACCTCCAGGTTTTGAAAATCCAAAATTTCCAGAACATGTTTTTAAACTTAAAAAATCTTTATATGGACTTAAACAAGCTCCCAGAGCTCGGTATGAACGTTTAAGTAACTTTCTTCTGGAACACAATTTTATCAGAGGGAAAGTTGACTCCACACTTTTCTGTAAGAACCTTAACAATGATATCATGATATGTCAGATATATGTTGATGATATTATTTTTGGTTCTGCTAACGCCTCTGTTTGTCAAGAATTTTTTGAGTTAATGCAGGCAGAATTTGAAATGAGCTTAATGCAAGAACTAAAGTTCTTTCTAGGAATTCAAATTAATCAAACTTCAGAAGTCACATATGTTCATCAAAGCAAATACATTAAAGATGTTCTGAAGAAATTTGACATGGCTGACTGCAACTCTGCAAAAACTCCCATGCATCCAACATGCATTCTTGAAAAGGAAGAAGTAAGCAAAAAGGTTTGTCAGAAGCTCTATCGAGGTATGATAGGCTCTCTTCACTATCTAACTGCTACTCGACCTGATATTCTCTTTAGTGTCTGTCTCTGTGCCAGATTCCAATCAGATCCTAGAGAAACTCACTTAACAGCAGTTAAGAGAATTCTCAAATATCTGAAAGGAACTCCTAACCTGGGCCTGATGTATGAGAAAACATCAGAGTATAGACTTTCGGGTTACTGTGATGCAGATTATACAGGAGATAGACTAGAACGAAAAAGCACATCTGGAAATTGCCAGCTCCTAGGAAATAATCTGATATCCTGGGCCAGCAAAAGACAGTCAACTATCGCTCTATCTACTGCAGAAGCAGAATACATCTCAGCATCACTATGGACAACTCAGATGCTCTGGATGAAGAATCAGTTAGAAGATCTGCAAATCTTCGAGAGTAACATTCCTATCTTCTGTGATAACACTGCTGCCATTTGTCTAAGTAAGAATCCCATTCTACACTCCAGAGCTAAGCACATTGAAATAAAACATCATTTTATCAGAGACTATGTTCAGAAAGGGATAGTAACATTGAAGTTCATTGATACAGATCATCAATGGGCAGATATATTTATTAAACCTTTAGCTGAAGATAGATTTCTTTTTATCTTAGAAAATCTGAACATTCAAAATTGCCCTGAATAAATTGTGCCTCTGAAGATGTAAAATGAGACTCTGACATAAACAAATGAGCTTCTGTCTCTGACTCTGATACTTCTACCAAGTTAAGAAGATATCTGAGTTAGAAATCTCCAGGAACCAATCCTTTGGTATTCCTGAAGATCAGATACATCAAACCACGTGGAGCACTTAGCGTCTAACCTTGGAACTTCTAGACAGCTGTCCAGAAGAAATTCAAAGGCCAGACGTTTGAGATCTCCTCGAGCAGTGTGCATATTGTTGGGATTAGACATTCATTAATGAGCCATAATCATTTTTCCCCCAAGCGTGCTAACTTGGTTTTTGTGCTAACGCTGTTTTGTATGTCGTTTTGCATGTGTTTTTGTTTAGGGTATTTAAACACTCCTCTCACACTTCACACACTTTTCACTCTCACTCACTCTCAAACCTATTCTCTGAAGCATTTCTGCAAGCAGTTCATCTTCAACTCATCTTCATCAACAATGGATGCTCAACAACAACAAGTTTTCAACTTTTCTCAACAAATGGAATCAAGCACCACAACCCAAAGCACAAGCTTTCCCACTCCAACAGTTACAAGCGTATCTATTACTCCAATGTACAAGGAACCCCATGTTCTTGATCGTGAGCCTCATATCAACCTGGCAACTCCCTTTGAGGGACTGGAAGTTTTATGTGAATCACTGGTAGACTTCAACAACATGAAAAGGAATGGAGTAGATCTTACTGAAGAACTTCGTCAACAAGGTTGGGAAAACTACTTTCAACGGCTTTATGGCCCTGTTTACCCATACCTCATCAAAGAATTCTGAAGATTTGATTCTGGGCAACAAGGACGAACCTGTTAGAACCAGATCTACCTTCAGGACCTCTGAAGATACTCCTCTGAAGATACTCCTCTGGGACTTGGTAGCCCCCAAACACACCTACGTCTGGGGGCTACCAAGTCAGGGAGGAAATCCACTATTAGCAGTATCAATTCAGGCCTTAAACCAACTGTTTAATCCTATCACTTAATACCTACCCAATGCAATTTCAATCTAAACTAAGACCAGAGTTCTTACTCACTCCCCCTCAATCACCACAGTGATTACAACCTTTAATTAGTTTAAAGTTAATGGCGAAGTTATACTTCAAACAACTCTTGATTGTGCTTAACAGCTTTAATCAAGAAACACAACACTCGCGCTTAAAAGCTTAGAGTGACACAACAATTACAACTCAATGAACACCTTAGTCCAATGCAATCATCTAGATGATAATTGCTTGGCTCAGAAGTTAAACCTAATACAAGACACAAATAAAAATACAGCAGTGAAGTATGATGGTATAATAAATTCTTCACGCTTCAAACCCCTGAGTTGCTGAAAGTAGGATTGCCATCCTTTTATAATGCAGCACTTGGGCCTTGTACTTGTATTTCCTAAAATTAAGGCTAAGCAAGTTAACCTAATTTGCACATATTAGGGTGCTACCAAATAGGCTATATGTTAGGCCTCTTAATTGTAGCTCAGTTGTTAGTTTCCTGGATTTTAGCTCAGCTGTTAGATTCCTGAAAAAATAGCCTGAGAAAAATACTGAAACAGAAAAACTAACTAGCCTACACTTTAGCATATGCTGTCAGGAATGAATGTCATAACATTCAGTTTGACATCGAGAACATAGGCCATATGCTAGGTCTGTTATTCTCCTGAAAAACAGACTGAAATAAATACTGAACTGTAGCAGAGAAACCAAGCTGCCTATAATTCAGTATCTGCTGTCAAGGATGAATGTCATAGCATTCAGTTTGACATTCAGATAATAGGCTATGTGCCAGGTCTGTTATTCTCCTGAAAAACAGATTGAACAAAATACTAAACTGTAGCAGAGAAAACAAACTGCCTATAATTCAGTATTTGCTATCAAGGATGAATGTCATAACATTCAGTTTGACATTCAGACAATAGGCTGTGTGCCAGGTCTGCTACTCTCCTGGAAAAAAGACTGAAGTAAATACTGAGCTATAACAGAAAAAACCAACTATTCTATAGTTCAGTATCTGCTGTCAGGGATGAATGTCATAACATCCAGTTTGACATTCAGTAAATCCTGTATTAGCTAATCCTGTAGCATACTACTCAAGCATGTCATGACATCAGTCAAGACATCAGATTACAGTTAGTGTTTTAACCCAACATGCAGCCAATCAAACATCTACATTGATTCTTCCACAATTTTGGTTTCTGTATTGTATACTCTGTAGCCTTTAGAGCGTTTTGAGTATCCTAACATAATACCTTTTTGTGCTTTAAATCATACTTGTTCAGATGTTCTTTAGTATTTAAAATAAAACGGGAACATCCAAAAGGATGAAAATAAGAAATGTTTGGTTTTCTTCCTTTACACAGTTCATAGGGAGTCTTCTCCAGAATAGGTCTTATGGAGATTCTATTCTGAATGTAACACGCTGTATTTACAGCTTCAGCCCAAAAGTGCTTAGCCACATTTGTTTCATTGATCATGGTTCTGGCCATCTCTTGGAGTGTCCTATTTTTCCTCTCTACAACTCCATTTTGTTGTGCAGTTCTAGGGCAGGAGAAATCATGGGATATTCCATTAGAGTCAAATAATTCTTCAAAAAATTTATTTTCAAATTCCCCATCCTGATCACTTCTGACTCTGATGATTTTAGAGTCAAATTCGTTTTGCACTTTGGAACAGAAGCTAGTGAATATAGAGTGAGACTCACTCTTGTGCTTTAAGAATTTCACCCATGTCCAACGACTGAAATCATCAACAATGACTAGTCCATACTTCTTTCCATTGACTGATGTTGTTTTCACAGGACCAAATAAATCAATGTGAAGAAGTTCCAGAGGCTTAGAGGTAGAAACCATATTTTTCTTTTTGAAGGATGATTTTGAAAATTTTCCTTTCTCACATGCTTCACATAGAGCATCTGAAGAAAACTTCAGCTTAGGTAGACCTCTGACTAACTCGAGTTTATTTAGCTGAGATAATTTTCTCATGCTAATGTGGCCCAAGCGTCTATGCCATACCCATTGCTCTTCGCGAACATACATAAGACATTTCACATTTTGTTCTTTTAAATCAAAAAGATTTATTTTATAAATATTGTTTTTCCTCTTGCCAATGAATAGGACAGAACCATTGTTTTGATTTATGGCTTTACATGTTTTTTGATTTAAGATTACATCATATCCGTTATCACTTAATTGACTTATTGATAACAGATTATGCATTAATCCTTCTACATATAACACATTAGATATAGAGGGAAGAGTACCATTACCAATAGTTCCGGAGCCTCTGATCCTTCCTTTCTGATCTCCTCCGAAGCCTACGAAACCAACATCTTTAAGTTCCAGGCTTTGGAAAAGAGACTTTCTTCCCGTCATGTGTCGCGAGCATCCAAAGTCCAGGTACCATGACTGGTGTTTTAACTCTGCTGCATAAGATATCTGCAACATAAACAATCTTATCCTTTGGTACCCAAAGTCTTTTGGGTCCTTTGTGATTAGTTTTCCCAGAATTTCTTAACACTTTGGGTTTTCTAGCATTATTAAATTGTTGTGCTTGTGTATGTGTATAGTGATATGAAAATGGAGATTTAGGTTGGTCATTAGTAGAAGTTTTATCTTCACTAGGATCATACCCAATTCCTCTTCTATTATTTTGACTGACTCCATAAATCATGGATGCCATTATGCTCCTCCCTATCCCATTTTTCAGAAACTTTTGAAAAGATTTTTCATATTTATAAATTATTGTGTTTGAAGTTTGAGGAGCTTGAGATAACGCTTCTTCAAGTTTTGAGCAATTTTTCTTTGTTGCATCTCTTTCTAATGTCAAATTTCTGTTTTCATCTTTTAGTTCTAAAATTGTTATCTCAAGTTTGCCACATTCTTCTAATGTTTCTTCAAGAACACCTTTTATAGCTTTAAATTTTTGTTTGAGTTTCTGATATGCGCTTAGAGTTTCAGACAGACATGATTCTAGGTCAGATCGAGAGAGTTCAGAAAATACCTCTTCTGATTCAGATTCTTCATCTGAATTGTTCTTGGATGTGGTAGCCATGAGTGCCACATTTGCCTGTTCATCAGAGTCTGATTCTGATGAGTCAGATTCGCTATCATCCCAGGTAGGCATCAGTCCCTTTTTGGTTCTGAGGGAATTTTTCTTGAAGTTCTCTTTTTTGGAACTGTCTTTCTTTAACTTGGGACATTCGTTTCTGTAGTGACCTGTTTCTTTACATTCATAACAAGTAACATCTTTGTTAGATTTACCTTTTGAGGTTGATTCTGATCGGTCCCCTCTGGGTCTTGGTCTCCTGAAGTTATTATTCCTCTTTCTCCAGAGTTATTTTACTCTTCTGGTCAGAAGGGATAATTCTTCCTCATCGTTAGAATCTTCCTGTTCAGAGTCATCAACATCTTCTGTTTCGGCCTGGAAGGCTTTGTTTCTGTCAGACTTGCGCCTTTCAGATCTGGACTTTAATGCTATAGACTTGATCTTCTTCTGAGGCTCATCTTCCTCCAATTCTATCTCATGACTTCTGAGTGAACTGACAAGCTCTTCAAGGCTGATGTTGTTCAGATCCTTTGATAGCTTTAAGGCTGTGACCATGGGTCTCCACTTCTTTGGCAAGCTTCTGACTATCTTTTTGACATGGTCTGCAGTTGTGTATCCTTTGTCTAGCACTTTGAGACCTGCAATAAGAGTTTGGAATCGAGAGAACATTACCTCTACAACTTCATCATCCTCCATTTTGAAGGCTTCATATTTCTGGATTAGAGCCAGAGCCTTTGTTTCTTTGACGTGAGAGTTTCCTTCACGAGTCATCCTCATGGAGTCGAGTATATCTTTAGTTGTTTCCCTGTTGGTGATTTTTTCATACTCATTGTAGGATATGGCATTGAGAAGTATCGTTTTGGCTTTGTGATGATTCTTGAATTCATGCTTCTGACCAACTGTCATTTTGCTTCTGGGAACGGCAACTCCAGCATCTGTTACAGGAGGTTTGTATCCAACTTTGACAATGCCCCAGAGATCAGCATCATAGCCCAGCAAGAAACTTTCAATTCTATCTTTCCAGTAATCGAATTTCTCTCCATCAAAGACTGGAGGCTTAGCGTTGTAACTGTCTCTTTCATTGGTGTTGGCCATAGTTTTTCTCGCTTTGGATCTCTCTACACTGTTAAGTGTTTGATTAGAAAATCAATAACAGAGCCGAAGCTCTGATACCAACTGAAGGTGAGAAAAACAAGAAAGGGGGGTTTAAATTGTTTTAGAAAATAAAAGCTTTTTCAAAAGTAAGAACACACAAAATTTTATACTGGTTCGTGTAGCGGGTATTCATTACCATTAGAGATATTGACTAAATCCAAGGTAAATCATACAAGTCGAGTCACCGCCGCACTTCTATTTATTCAAAGGAATGGTTAGAAAGCGAACAAAAACCTAATAGTTTTAACAAAAACTAGTAAAAGGAACAGAGATCTGGGTAAGGGGGTTGGTTATGCAATGGGAAGGTGTTAGGCACCCAAAACATCCTAGGTACTCCTAGGGAGCCCTTTTCATACTTGTTGCAAAGATTGTTGTTTTTGTGAAAAATTTGTTTGTGCAAACATGATTGAAGAGATGAGAAGAGAATATACAAGTTATTTACATTTTGTGTTTGGATGGATAAACCCATTACCTACGTACCATCTTATAAAAAAGATTAGGATCAAAACCTCGTAGTTCGGGATAAAAATCTCAAAACAAGTTGATGAATTGATTGGTCCAAAAGCCTTAAGGTCTTTTGTTATCAAAGGGAGAAAACTCAACCAAACCACAAATCCACCATGTGAGGATAGCTTCAACATGCTAGTGAGGGGTTAATCCTATAATAAGCATGGAAGACTTATTGTCCATCACTAAGGATATAGGTGAGTATTACATCTACCACAAAGATAACTCAAACCTAATAGCTAAAGGTTATGGAAAATTTGATTAAGAAGGTGGCCATTGGAACCACAAAAGACACTTGAATGGGTTATATTTACCAATTAGAAGTATATACAAAAATGGTCAAAGTTGACTTGAAAGTTCAATTCAAAATAAGTATTATGAAAAAAGAGTTTGAAAATCAAAAGCATAAGGCTTAGGTTTCTAATGTTGAAAACAATAGTTAAATGTTTGCACAAAAGGTTTTGGCTTAGGTTAGAGTGAAGAGATGAAGAAGAAGGGCTAAGTCCTAAGTAAAAGAAAAAGAAGGGATGAAGAATCAAAACCACAATGGAGTCCCTCTCTTGAGATCATATTGATGATCCAAGTAGCTCCCATCCTTTGGAATAAGCAACCACAAAGCATAAGCAATCAAATAAGTCTCTTAAAAGATCCTCAAGGTATCTTGTATCTTCCACTTGGATGAACATGGCAATGGTCCTCCAATTAAGCTCAAATGGAAACTCCTAGCACAAAAGCACACACATCAAAAGTTCCATGAAGTAAAACAAGAATGGACAAGAATGAGTTTAGAGATTTGGGTCTTCTAATCCATCTTCATCATTAAGATCCTTTTACTCCAATTTTTGCATAAGGAAAGTCCTAGAATCTAAGTCCAATTCTCCATTTCTTTGCATAGGGGAAGTCCTAGAAACTAAGTCCATTTCTTTGCATTTGGTCCACAACAATCAAAACAAAAACACAAGCATAATAATATATACACAATTATGTGCTCAAGTGAGCAAAAGGCAAATGACATTATCATAAACATGGGCTCAAGTGAGCAAAGAGAAAAGCAAATGGATAATATGTGCAAGAATAGTAAATTGCATAAAAGTAAAGTGCATAAAGTAAATGTTAATTGTCAATAGTTAGTGTTAGTAGTTAGTGTGTCATATGGCAAATTTAGCGATATGTTAAGCAATCGTAATTGGACTTATGTAGAAGTCACAACTATCTGAGGCCGGTCAATAATAATGTAGGCAACAAACACAAGTTAGGAGTCTTGATTAGTGAACCAAGTCCCAAAAACTTGCCATGCCAAAAAGAAAAATGAGAATTGATCTTGTATTGGTTTAAGCCTGTGGCATGATTTAGAAGACAACCTATCCTTAATGCAAAGCCATTCACTTGATCAATTGATCAAGATGAATTAGATTTGAATCAAGGAAGATTAAATCTCCCTAACCAATGATAACTTATCAACCTTCAACTCATTGATCAAGAAGAAAAGAAGTAGAAGAAGAAGAAGGAGAAGATGGACAAGAGAAATGTAAATGGCAAAATTAAAGTGCATTAAATGAAATACAATGTACCAATCCTCATTGAAAGTCAAGAAATGATTAAAATATTTTTGGCAATTTTTCTTAATATTTAAAATTAAACTTGAATTAAAATAATGGAAAGGTCAAACTTCAAAATTACTTCAAATCAACCTTGAAAGGACCAAGTAATTTATCCCAAGTTCAACAACGTCAAACAAAGTTTGACAAAAAATTTCAGCATTTTTAAAAGTCAGAAACTATTTTTAATCAATTAAAAGTGAATAAAAATAACCTAATTGAACTAAAATCTCAAATAAATCTCAAATCAATTTGAAAATTGATGAGAATATTTTTCATAGATCCATCATCATTCAAATAGGTTAGGAAAATATTTTTGTATTTTTTGAATATCAAAAACTATTTAAAAGGAATTAAAAATAACCAGAAAAGAGAAAATTCATGAAAAATATCAAATGATGAAATAAAAAATATTAAAAATCAGAAATAAAACTAGAAATTATTTGGGAAATAATGCAATTGGTCTCATAATTTTTGGATTAAAAATGAAAGAGATATTGATTTTTGAAATAAAAAGGAATTTAAGAAAATAAAAACAGAAATTAAAAATTGGAAAAAACGAGAGCCCTTGGATCTGAGCTCATTAATTGAGCTGGCAGATCCAAGGATCCAAAGGCGCGGGCTCATGGTAAGCCACGGTCAATGCAATCACATGGGAAAGAATAAAAAGTCATAACAAGCAATGGTCAGGATTCGATCTGGGAAACACATCCAACGGCCAGAATTCAAACTGGCAACAGGCGGCCACCGGAGCCACCTTCTTCTCCAGTGAGCCTCCAGATTCCGATCAATTTTGCAGGTTTTCAAGCCTTAACGAAAATGCGCGATCCTTATACCAAAATGAAGCTAGGGTGATGTACATCACCCCTGTAACCTTGAATCACACTTAAGATTCCTATAAATGGAGAAATCTGAGGTGGAAGATTCAGGTATGCAAAATGCAGATCAAGGAAAAGCAAAATTGAAGCTACCACTAGCTTGCCTCTTAAGTGAGGACTTCAGAAAACATTAAGTCCAAGCAAATAGGTCCATGGATGATGAGAATCGAAGAAAATACCAGTTGAAGTATAAGCTTGATTTCTGGAGAATTGAGCTCGATCTCTTGCTGTCTTTACCTAAATAGAAGTTCAATGAGATGAATGATGAAGGTTTAGAAGCATTAGATCTAACAATTCAACAAGATGAAGTTGAATTTCGGATCTGAAAAATTTGAGAAAATGAGATTTGCTTCTTTAGTGATGGCTATGGAGAGAATTCTGCAGCATTTCAGGTTGAATCAGGTGTGTGAAATGAATGGAATGAGGTCTCTATTTATAGAGGAAGTGGCAAGGAGAGTGTGATCAATCCGTGTGCATGGCATGTGGAGCTTCATTGCATGGGCTTGCATGATCATGCACAAGGCCCAACAACAATGCCAAATGAATTCTGAGCATCAGCCAAATGAAATTGGACGTGTGACTTGCAAGGCAATTGCTTATGTACCAAGATTTCAAGTGAATTCCTCATTTGTACCTAAACATTCATCTCTTCAAAAGTCCCAATGAAAAAATCCAAACATGATCATGTGATTAATGGTTGGAAAGGTCTTGATGTAAGGAACAATTGTTATGTTGGGCAAAAATCCATTTGAAGTGTGGAAATTTATGAAATTTGAGTTTAAAGTGCAAGGTGCATGACATGTCAAGGCAAGGTTTCTAAAATTGGCCAATTTTCAAGTCCCTCTGTTTTGATGATGCAAGCCTCAAATGGAAAAACCTCCAACATTAAAGTTTTAGATCTTTTCAATACAATCAAAATGGAATTAAATTTTGCATCATTTGGATTTTTGATGAAAGAGTTATGGGCACTTGAAGTTGGACTTTTTTGCCTTTTAATGCCTTTGGTCAAAAAGGACCTATAATGTCTTGCATTATCACATGTATTTCCTTTGAGATTTTGAAAATTTGTTCAACATAACATTTGAAGTAGACATCTTACACTTTCCAATTCATTTTTTCCCACCTCAAAATCATAAAAAATGAATGAGTTGTGTCCTTGGGAAGTTGACCCAAAATTAGGGTTTCAGTCAAAATGACCTATAATGTATTGGAATGACAGATGGCCTCCCAAGCTTCAAATCAATTTTTGATGAACATGAAAGTTGTTGTTATTGTCCTTAAGAACATTTTTGATTTTGGAACCATCTCCATTTGACCAACACATAAAAAGTTAGGTCTCAGTGCATTTCAAAATAGTCAGATGAATTGACTGATCAACTTCTCAAGTCCATGGCTCATATATTGATGAATTGATGATTGAGAACACTCAAATAAGTTAAAATATGCATGAAATTGTGAATTAAATAACTTCTCTTGATTGTATTTGATCATGGGCTGAGTTTGCTTCATGAGCAAGGCATTGTGATGCACAGATGAATTAGGGTTTCTCTGAAGAACAAACCTTAAACCCTTTGACTTGCTATGACCAAAATGATTAATTGAGATGATAGGGAGGCATACTTGGTGGATGAGAGCTTTGGGAACCATTACCATGCTTGCTATCATCTCCTCTTGACCATGTCTTTGTACCAATGATCTCCTTGAAGCTTCTGACCTTGTGATTGCTCAAGCTTTAAACAAAAGATGTTAGTGACATATTTTTGTGCTTTTGGTTAATAAATAAAATGAGAAAAGCAATGATATACAATTCAAGCATTCTTGGTTATCTCAAACCACTCACAAGAGGTCCCACCCAAAGGTAAGGGGAACCAAGATGCTTATGATCCTTGAGGCAATGCAAATGCAATGTTATGATGCCATGAGGGGTCTTAGGGACAAAATCGGGGTCTTACAGATGCCCCTATTTAAGGTCATTCTAACCGGAGAAGTGAAGGTTAAAATCTTCGTCTCGACGGGGTAGAATGGGCTTAAATAATAACAAATAGACGAATTTTGGTCCTTAAGAGACCTCATGATGCAAATGTATGCATGCAAATAGTATAAACTCTGTGGGGATATGTGTCCACAAAAGAAGAAAAGAAATCCGGAGAAATCGACAATCCATAGGAGTAATACACTCACTAGGGAGATAGAGACTCTGGGGGAGTAAAGGGTGAAAACGCGTCATCAGGTCACGACTCAAAACTTGGGGAACAGAATTCCAAAGGGAGTAAATCCAATGGAAAGACATCGAGCTGACTCGAAGGTGCACATGTTGGGGAATATGTCAACACAGCAACATTATCCACAATGGATACTTCGGATAAAAATCCGGACACAGGTGAGGATAATCCACTAAGGGACCTCACTAGGGAAGCAACGGGATGAGGTATTACCGGTTACTGGGTAATAAGCTCAAAGAGGCGTGTGATCTGAACACCGGTATGAGGGTGAGAGAATAATAGGCTCGGGAAGAATGAATATCTAAGACCGGTATAAGGGCGAGAGATATCAATCGACTAAATCATCTGAGGAAAACCTAGAAAGGTATATTTCAACTCAGGAAAATCTGACTCCACAGGGGACAAAAGTCATAATAGGGAGCAGAAGGAAGGAACACCAGGGATACCAGTTACTGGGAATATAATAGGTGACCGACCAAAGCGTGAATCGGGGAATATTCCCAAAACACTCATCATCCAAAAAGAGGGCAAAAAGCAAACTCGATTAAGGGATGGACATTCAATTCCAAAACAGGGATACGAATCTTACTCAACTAGGGAAGAACAAAAGCTTCGACCAAAGAGTGCATGAGATATATTATCTATTACCGTCAAAACGTAGACAATACACTCACATGGAAGATTATCCATAACCAGTTACTGGGTTAATAAAGGATAAATTGACCGACAAAGAGAAAGGCATCGGGATACCAAAACTAGGTATATAATGATGACCAATCAAGGGGAGTAACAAATATTACCGACAACCGGTATGAAAGATGACTTGCTGGGGATAAATTGTCTAATCAGAGCAATTATCCAAGAGAAAGGAAGGAATATCAATACCGAATATTGGATAATGATAACCGTCAAACAGGGGATTACATCTACCGGATACTGGGTAGAAAACCACGGAAAAGTGTCATCAACTAGGATGAGAAAAAGGTTAACTCTGCAAAGGGGAGAAAATAGGGTTTACGACTACCAGTATAAGGGTAGTAAACCACAGACTCCGCCGGGGATAAGATGAATGATTACCGATTACTGCGCAATTATTCATTTATACCACGGGGAAACAAAGGAAACAACCACAAGAGGCCAATTTAGGATCAAACCAAAGAGGCAAACTGAATCAAGACTCGTCCTAGTGAGGATATAACTCAATAGGGGAACCTATCCCAATATATGTGTTGGGAGGAAGCAAAAACAACCGTCTTCCACGAGGATATAACTCAGTGGGGAATGCGGAAGGAAAGGTAAACACTTTCTGCTTAATGGGCTGACTCTACATTGAAGGATCAAACACCGGCATCTGCTTGGGAAATGTATTACCAACTAGAAGGGGATAACAAACAAAGATATATGGCAAAAATGCAATATGAATATCTAAATGTTTGACAATTATATGCACACATGCATGATTTAGGTATGATGAATGCTGACGAACAGACATTTCTAACACAAACAGGCTTCACAGGAATCAGCACGCAAACATCCGGTACTACATCTCAAGAGAGAAAGCCAAAATCACCAGAGAGTATCCAATCTTCCGGGAATCAGAGATACCAGGGAGCAAAGACCTCCGCAGGGGATGAGTCATCAGTCACAGCTGGGGAAAAGAGTTTATTGCACAGGCAGAATCTGCCATATAAACACCTCTACTGGGGAATCTATCCGAGGGATAAAGGGATTCTGGGGGTCAACCACCAAGTACCGTACCCATCAAGGAGATCACATCTACTGAGGAGAAAAGGTTGCTACCCCGCTGAAGGGGAGAGTGGTGAATATCTCAACAAGCATACCACTCAGGGCTCCGGAGGAAGAAAATACAGTCATGCCAGGAATATGAACAAATGTCTTACCCTGTTGGAGATCATACCATCCTTGGGAGAGCACTGAGGAACTCCTAAGTATCCTTTTCATCATTGTGAATGCTCACCTTGTTTAAAAACAAGTTATGAAAAATTCATTTTTTCAAAACAATGGTATTTTCTCAATTAAAAGCATGCAAAACGTTTGTTGAGTAGAAACAAATAAGAGTGCAAACAATTGGATAACAGGCTCAAATTTATTTGATGGAATGGTAGTCTGCAAATGGAAAGACTCCATAGATCTTTACAAGTCTGAAATTGGTGATATATATTGGAAAATGGCTACATTGAACATAATGACCATTTCTCCACCAATTCTGAATTCGATGTATTTGAAGCTTCAATTGATGACGAATAAGCAAGAATCTCTGACGAATGATAGTTGTAGAACAAAGTCTTGTCAGGATGCAGTTACTTGCCAAAACCCTAATTTTTGCCTAGATTGCCCCAGGGTGGGATACTCAATCTAGCGGGATACAAATATTCATTTTTTTCATGTCTCTAACTTTTGCCTGGACCGCCCTTTCGGGTTTTCAATCCACCGAGACGCTCATTCTTGCCTAAGCCGCCCTTTCGGGTTTTCAACTTAGCGAGTTATTCTGTTTTTATTTCTAGGCGAAGTATTTCTTGACTGCATCTGAATTCACAGGACGAGTGAAATCCTCCCCATCCATAGTTGTATGTATCAACGCACCACCTGAAAAGGCTCTCTTAACAACATATGGACCTTCATAGTTTAGAGTCCACTTGCCCCTGGAATCGGGCGCGAAAGACAAGACTTTCTTGAGCACAAGGTCATCTTCTCGGAACACATGAGACTTGACCTTCTTATCCAAAGCTTTCTTCATTTGTTGTTGATATAACTGACCATGGCACATGGCAGTCAATCTCTTCTCTTCAATTAAATTCAACTGGTCAAAACGACTCTGAACCCATTCAGCATCAGTCAACTTGGCTTCCATCAAGCCTCTCATTGATGGGATCTCCACCTCTATTGGGAGTACAGCCTCCATGCCATAAACAAGAGAGAAAGGGGTTGCCCCTGTTGAAGTGCGGACAGACGTACGGTATCCATGTAAAGCAAATGGCAACATCTCATGCCAATCCTTATACGTGACAACCATTTTCTGGATAATCTTCTTGATGTTCTTATTAGCAGCTTCAACAGCCCCATTCATCTTGGGTCTGTAAGGAGAAGAATTATGATGTGCAATCTTGAACTCACTACACAACTCTTTCATCATTTTGTTATTCAAGTTAGATCCATTATCAGTAATGATCTTATCTGGCACACCATAACGGCATATGAGTTGATTCTTGATAAACTTCACTACCACCTGCCTGGTCACATTTGCATACGATGCCGCTTCAACCCACTTGGTGAAGTAATCAATTGCTACGAGAATAAATCTGTGCCCATTAGACGCTTTCGGCTCTATCATACCAATCATGTCAATTCCCCACATGGAGAAAGGCCATGGAGATGAAATCACATTCAAAAGTGTCGGAGGAATATGAATCTTATCCGCGTAAATCTGACACTTGTAGCATTTCTTCACGTATTTGCAGCAGTCAGACTCCATTGTCAGCCAATAGTAGCCCGCTCTCAACATCTTTCTAGCCATGGCATGTCCATTGGAATGAGTACCAAATGAACCCTCATGGACCTCAGTCATTAACAGGTCTGCTTCGTGTCTATCCACGCATCTGAGCAGAACCATGTCAAAATTTCTCTTATAAAGCACTTCGCCATTGAGGTAGAAATTGCCTGACAATCTCCTCAAAGTCTTCCTATCTTTCACAGATGCCCCAGGCGGGTAAACCTGGTTCTGAAGGAAACACTTGATATCATGATACCATGGCTTATCATCTTTCGCTTCTTCTACTGCAAATACATGAGTCGGTCTGTCGAAGCGCATCACGGTGATATTGGGAACTTCGTTCCAAAGTTTAACCACAATCATCGAAGCAAGTGTAGCAAGAGCATCTGCCATCCGATTCTCGTCTCGAGGAATATGATGGAAGTCAACCTCAGTAAAGAGTGTTGAAATCCTCCTCGCATAATCTCTATATGGAATGAGACCAGGCTGGTTCGTTTCCCATTCACCCTTAATCTGATTAACAACGAGGGCCGAATCTCCATATACATCAAGGTGCTTGATCCTTAGATCAATACATTCTTCTAAACCCATAATACAGGCCTCATACTCCGTCATATTATTCGTGCATTTGAAAGTTAGCCTTGCTGTAAAAGGAATATGTGTGCCCTGAGGAGTAATAATCACTGCCCCAATACCATTTCCATATTGATTTACAGCGCCATCAAATACCATACTCCATCTGGAACCAGGCTCTGGCCCTTCATCAAGTGTAGGTTCATCGCAATCTTTCATTTTCAAATACAGAATCTCCTCTTCTGGGAAGTCGTACTGAACTGACTGATATTCTTCAATAGGCTGATCTGCCAAATGGTCATCCAAGATACTACCTTTAATAGCCTTCTGAGCTCGGTACTCAATATCATACTCAGATAACAACATCTGCCAACGGGCAATCCTCCCTATTAAAGCAGGCTTTGCGAAGATGTACTTGATTGGATCCATTCTGGATATCAACCAAGTCGTATGATTTATCATATACTGGCGTAAGCGCTTAGCAGCCCAAGCCAAAGCACAGTATGTCTTTTCAAGCATCGAGTATCGAGACTCACAGTCAGTGAACTTCTTACTCAGGTAGTAAATAGCATATTCTTTCTTCCCTGATTCGTCTTGCTGACCAAGGACACAACCCATTGAGTCTTCAAGAACAGTTAGATACATGATCAAAGGTATTCCTTCCACGGGCGGAGACAGGATCAGAGGTTCAGACAGATACTCTTTAATACTGTCGAAATCTTTCTGGCAATCCTTGGTCCAATCATGAGACTGATCTTTCCGGAGGAGTTTGAATATCGGCGCACATGTTGCAGTCATGT
The DNA here is from genome assembly GCF_024323335.1 of Lathyrus oleraceus. Classification (NCBI taxonomy): domain Eukaryota; kingdom Viridiplantae; phylum Streptophyta; class Magnoliopsida; order Fabales; family Fabaceae; genus Lathyrus; species Lathyrus oleraceus. Next base: position 493,181,806 of record NC_066583.1, read on the forward strand.
GGGATATGAATCTGGAAATATAATTCAAGCGGCCCAGAAAGCCTCGGACTTGCTTCTCAGTTTTGGGCGCAGGCATCTCTTGTATTGCTTTGACCTTTGCAGGATCAACCTCAATACCTCTTTCACTAACAATAAAGCCCAATAGCTTGCCGGAACGGACTCCGAATGTACACTTGTTGGGATTCAGACGAAGCTTGTACTTCCTCAAGCGCTGGAAAAGCTTCAACAAATGCTCTACATGTTCAACTTCCGCTCTTGACTTAGCAATCATATCATCAACATATACCTCAATCTCCTTGTGCATCATATCATGAAACAATGTGGTCATAGCTCGTTGATACGTGGCTCCGGCATTCTTCAAACCGAATGGCATCACTCGATAACAGAATGTTCCCCAAGGTGTGATGAATGTTGTCTTCTCCATATCCTCGGGTGCCATTTTAATCTGATTATATCCGGAAAATCCATCCATAAATGAGAAGACATTGAATTTAGCTGTATTATATACCAACCTATCAATGTGTGGTAGAGGAAAATCATCTTTCGGACTAGCTTTATTCAAGTAAGGGTTTCTGGTGACTTCTACATATCCTCATTGGGTGGCCAATATTTTGCACGTGCCCAAAAAAGATGGAAAAGTCCGGATGTGTGTGGACTATATCCCCAGCAGAGTCGCCACTTTTCTGTAGCGGGGGCACGATCTGTGTTGCCAACTCTCGCCACCTCTGGGCGTATTCTTTAAATGTTTCCTTGTTCTTCTGGGACATGGCCCTCAATTGATCCCTATCGGGAGCCATATCCATATTGTACTTGTACTGCTTGACGAAGGCTTCGCCAAGATCGTTGAAGGATCGGATGTACGCGTTGTCTAAACCCATATACCAACGCAGGGCGGCACCGGACAGACTGTCCTGAAACTAGTGGATGAGTAACTGATCATTGTCGGTCTGAGTTGACATTTTCCTGGCATACATGACCAGGTGGCTGAGAGGACAAGTATTTCCCTTGTACTTTTCAAAGTCAAGGACCTTGAATTTCACAGGAATCTTCACATTGGGAACCAAGCACAGTTCGGCAGCAGACTTGCTAAAAAGATCCTTTCCTCTGAGAGTTTTCAATTCCTTGCGAAGCTCAAGAAATTGATCATTCATAGCGTCCATCTTCTCATAGACATCTGGGCCTTCAGACGGCTCAGAATGATAGATGGCGTCGTCTACTCTAGGTATAGTATGCACGACAGGAGGAGGAACAGCAAGGACCGGGCTAGATGCCAGCATGGAAGCAAAAGTTGGAGCAGGACCCTCAGGCATAAAATTAGGAGGCATCCCCTATGGGAATCCGGCTGGCATGTGTAATACCCCAAAATTTACCCTTCATTTTTCCTGGAAACATACACTTTATACCTCATGCATGCATTCATTTTTTAGGTCATTTAGCATTTCCATTTCATCATGGCAATCGGAATCGGATCCAAGAAGCTTGAATATCATCCAGGACACTTTGTGGGCTCTATTTAGATGATCAGTCAACACAAGGGAAAGACTTGAGTTACATCCAACAGGGGTCTATTCGTCAGTCAAAACGTTAATCTTGAAGGAGCAAAGGTTTGTTCCTGAGCTGTCATGCTCGCTAGACGAAGCCCACGTGTTTTGAAAAAAAAAACGAAAAACGAAATAAATAAATAAATAAATAAATAAAAGAAAAAATCTTGGTTTTGGACCTCTCTCATTTGAGCCCACAGGTTCACAAAAATCAGGTTATAAATTCAGAGTTTCAGTGAAACAAAAGGCCATTCTGTTCCTATTACCCTGTCTGGGAAAAAGATAGTGAGAGAAGAACCCTGGGGAAAAAGATAGTGAGAGAAGAGCTAACAGAGTTCAGAGCAACCTCCAGGCAACTCTGAAAGGTTCATTCTGACTCACACACTTTCAGCTCAAGCAAACCCTCACATTGGTTTGCAATTCCAGCCGTGCCATTTGACTTCAACCGATCTCTCCAATCAGGTTTTCCCTTATTCCCATTACCTTTGTGCTTTGAAGTTGAATACTCTGAATGTTTGAGGTATGATGGATGAATTTCATTAGGTTTTTGCCCACGGGTTCATAATTATGTATGAATGTATAAATAATGCCTTGAATGCTTAATCGTTTAATTTCTGAGTGCATGCCACAGGGTTTGAGGTTTCTGAAACCATACTGTTATCCATGAAAAACCATATTGTTTTGCTCTAATCTGACTTACGTTTGTCATAGCATGTTTTCTCCTAATCCTTATCTTGTTTAGCTAACCCTTTTGTTGAGTTTTTGTGAAGGCTCACATGACTTTTGCAGGGATAGCTCGCTGGATATTCCACTTTGCTTGTGGGATACCATTTGGGAGATTTATTCTGATTGCCTTGTTGGCACATTTACTTTATACATGTTTGTTTTGTATGTGTTCGTATCCCCGCAGGTAGCGCGGTTCCTTCGTCAAGGACTGCCTTTTTGCATGAGCATCCCAAACCCTAACCCTTCATTGATTTTTCTTCTCCTAAACACACGTTTACTCCTTCTACTACAGGTGAGTAAGTCTCCAAAGGTCGAGCATCCGGTAGATTGCGTAGTAACGTCGTCCGCCCCCAAAACATAATCCTTAACCCCGTAGTTAGCCGAACTACGGCTTGCTCTGATTCTCGTTCCAGATGAGATATGTAGGCATAAGACGCGATGTCTTAGCGAGCACACATCCCCCCAACCCATAGGTCAGCCGAGCTACGAAGACTCTGATTCTCATATTCAGATGAGATACGTATGCAGTGGATGCGACATCTGCGCGAGTCATTTTCATTTAACCCCCATTTTTTAGTAAACAACACAAGATAAACTCACACCCTTTAGACAAGAACTACAAAAGTGGATCCCGTAGAGTACTACGGATGCGTAGGGATGCTAATACCTTCCCTTCGCATAACCGACTCCCGAACCCAAGATTTGGTTGCGAGACCTTGTCTTTTCCTTTCCTCTTTTCAGGTTTACTTCAAGCGTTTCCTTTCCCTCCTTTGGGATAAAAAACGCACGGCGGCGACTCTTCTTTCATTTTCTTTTGCCGGTTGTTTTTTCGCACACTGTATTTTTCAGGTTGCTACAGCTGGCGACTCTGCTGGGGACGCGGTTTCCCTAAGCGAGTCCCTCCTAGCTTTTGTAGTTTATTTGTTTATTGGGTGTTCATGCTTTTGTACAGTTATTTATTTACCTGCTTTACCTTATTGCATTGTGTACATATCATTGCTGTATCTGTTGGCTGGCTATGGCTGCTTGGTGATCTTTGTGAGATGAGTTCTATACCCGAACTCGAGTGCACTTAGTATAGGAGAATGGCATAGTCTTGTCGACTTGTGTGGAGTTATTCCTTAGCAAGTTGACTTGCAAGCCCATTCACTTGGTGGAGGTCATGTTGAGATCAATAATGTCACACAAGTAAGTTGTGGTTAGACATTACTTTTTCCAATATAGACCTTAGTTTACCAAACCCATCTTGGCCTATTCGTAGGACGTAGTGCGAAATTCGTTCAAGTGTAAGATTTGATACGATTGTTACGCGATACTACACTCATAAGAGTCTCTCTTGAGAATATTTTTGGAATACGAGTAGTCGTTCCTCCGATAATATCCGAAAGATGGGATTATGACTATGGGAACCTTTTGTAGAACATGTTTGGCAGGTTTAAACCTTAATACACTCCTTTTGGGTGGTTCTTAACCTAAACTCCATGCTCGTGACTTGCAACAAACCCTTGATTCATGGTTGATCTGATCAGGTATCCTTAATATCAATGAAACTTGGGTGTTGATAAGGTGTAAACCATAATCCACCAAAATGGGTGGTTGATATTAAGGAAAACATGATCCATCCCATGACCTTTGTTTGGTGTGCTCTTAATTTCTCTCCAGACAGTGCAACCTGACAGATGTTCAAGCAGATATAGCGATCCTGATTCCCATGCCACTGCACTACATTCACATCATTTTGCATCACATCATTTTGCATTCATAATCATTCACACATGTTTATCCATTTTTGTGGGGTTTATATCTTCTACTTGATTCTAGTCGGAATTTTCTTGGTTCTCATCAACGGCTTAGTCTTTTTTTTACATCGTTTATCTATTGAGAGACTGGAATCAAGGGGGTAGAATACCTTTGGAATTGATAAACATGTAATTTCATTTACATATTCATTAGCATGTCTTGCATAACAGGTACCGCCACAGTGTTCTCAGTTTGTTTGGTGTTCAATCAGCAGGATAGCTGACCCAGGCATTCACCGGTATGGTACCCGCAAAAACCAACAGAGAGTAATGGAGAGCCTACAGGCAGAGTTCACCGAGATGAAAATCCGCATGAATCAATTCATGGATGTGGTTCAAGGGGTGGCTCAGGGACAACAAGAGCTCAGGCAGATGATACAGAGGAATCCCCCTGCTCAACCAGATACGGTGACTGATCCTCCAGCTGGAGAGGCTAATGGACCCAATGGCCCGGGGCCTATCCCAATCCTACATGTCACCTCCGGTCAACAGCCCGTTCATGATGATCAGGACGATCAATTCCCCCTGCTGCAGGAAGACTTTGGTATGGGTCATGGTGTGGACCCCATGTTTAGAAGATTGGAAGAGAGGTTGAAGGCAGTGGAAGGACAAAATCCTCTAGGAGTACATGTTGCTGACTTGGGGATGGTCCCAGGTGTGAGAGTGCCACCGAAATTCAAGGTCCCGATATTTGACAAATACAATGGCAACTCTTGCCCGAAGACCCATGTGCAAGCCTATTTCCGTAAAATGGTTGCATACTCCGATGACGAAAAGTTGCTTATGTACTTTTTCCAGGACAACCTAGCTGGGGCATCCCTGGAATGGTATATGAGGCTGGACAAAGGCCACATCCGTTGCTGGAGGGATTTGGCTGAGGCTTTCGTGAAGCAGTATCAGTATAATGCAGACATGGCTCCGGACAGAACTCAAGTTCAAAATCTGTCTCTTAAAAGCAATGAGTGCTTCAGAGAATACGCTCAACGCTGGAGGGAGACAGCTTCCCGTGTTCAACCTCCTATGTTGGAGAAAGAAATGGCTAACATGTTCATGAACACTCTGCCAGGACCTTATTTGGAGCGCCTGGTGGGTTGCAATGCCTCCAATTTTGCTGATGTAGTCTCTACCGGAGAGAGGGTGGAGAATTACCTGAGGACATGCAAGACCCAGAGTGGAGGTGGATCTTCATCAGGGGTGAAGAAGTCGTTCATTCAGGGACAGAAGAGGAGAGAAGGGGATGCAAGTGCCATATCTTCTTATCAGAACAGGGATAACCGGAGGAATAACTTTCAAAACTATCATCAGCAACCGTATGTTGCGGTTGTGACCATTCCAGCTGCAGCACCACTACAACAACAACAACCACAGCGTCAACCAGCTCAGTACCAACCACAACAACCGGGTAACAGACCCGCCTATCAACCGAGGCCAAGGACGATGGATCGGTGTTTCGACACTCTTCCAATGTCGTACGCTCAGTTGCTTTCTAGTCTTCAACAACTACAACTTGTGCAGTTGCGCACTCTGGCTCCTCCCGTTGGTAGGCTTCCGGTGGGTTATGACGCCAATGCTAGGTGTAGCTTCCACTCTGGGGCACCTGGCCGCAATATTGAGAACTGCAAAGCTTTTAAGCACGTAGTTCAGGACCTCATTGATTCAAAGGTCGTTAACTTTGCACCAGCTCCTAATGTCGTCAACAATCCCATGCCCCAGCATGGTGGAGCCAACGTTAACATGGTTGAAGGAGAAGTTAAATTAGTCTCGGCGGTCAACAATGAAGATGGGGATAATGATTGCGACATCGATAACTAGGTGCGTCCGAGGATCCCGGGTGAAGTTCTCAACAATTGGTCTTCTGAGGAGATTGTCCAAGCCACTTGTCTGGAGGAGTAATTTTCTTTGTTTATTCATGCATATCCAAGTCTTACGTTCCGCCAGGGCGTAATGACTCATTGTAGGGCTCATCTATGTGACACTTGCATTTTTTATCATAAATAAAGGACGTCTTTTTGCATTCAAATATTTCGTTCCCTTGTCTTTCTATTTTTGCAGTTTTTCAAAAAAAATAAATGGCAATGTTTTGTTTAGTTTCCACTTTTTTTCACACTCATAAGCACATACCATCACTCATGCAGATGCACATCACCGGATCCTATTGATAACGGTTCTGCTATGGCTCGCTTCGACTTTGAAAATCCAATCTTTCAAGCTGAAGAAGAGGGTGATGAAGACTGTGAACTCCCTGAAGAACTTACCAGGTTATTAAAACAAGAGGAAAGGGTCATTCAACCGCATCAAGAGTCTGTTGAAGTGATTAATCTCGGCACCGAGGACGTCAAGAGAGAAATCAAGATAGGGTCTGCTTTGGAAGACAATGCGAAGAAGGGGTTGATTGAATTGCTGCAAGAGTATGTTGACATCTTCGCTTGGTCTTATCAGGACATGCCAGGGCTTGACACAAACATCGTGGTACATCGCTTGCCGCTCAAAGAAGGTTGTCCTCCGGTCAAGCAGAAGCTCAGAAGAACAAGACCAGAGATGGCTGTCAAGATAAAGGAAGAATTGCAAAAACAGTTGGATGCAGGGTTTCTAGCAGTCACAAATTATCCGCCATGGGTTGCAAATATCGTTCTGGTACCTAAGAAGGATGGAAAGGTACGGATGTGTGTTGACTATCGGGATCTGAACAGGGCTAGTCCTAAAGATGATTTCCCCTTACCTCACATTGACGTTTTGGTGGATAACACGGCTAAGTTCTCGGTATTCTCCTTCATGGATGGCTTTTCTGGCTATAATCAAATTAAGATGGCACCATAAGACATGGAGAAGACAACATTCATAACCCCATGGGGAACCTTCTGCTACAAGGTGATGTCGTTTGGTCTGAAAAATGTCGAAGCAACATATCAGCGAGCGATGGTGACTCTGTTCCATGATATGATTCATCATGAAATCGAGGTTTATGTTGATGATATGATTGCCAAATCTCAGACAGAAGAAGAACATTTGGTGAATTTGCAGAAACTGTTTGAGCGTTTGAGGAAATTCAAGCTGAGGCTTAATCCGAACAAGTGTACTTTTGGAGTGAGACCTGGAAAACTACTAGGTTTTGTTGTTAGCGGAAAAGGGATTGAGGTGGATCCGGCCAAAGTGAAAGCGATACAGGAAATGCCTGAGCCAAGAACAGAGAAACAAGTTTGTGGTTTCTTAGGGAGGTTGAACTACATTACAAGGTTCATCTCTCACCTAACAACCACGTGTGAGCCAATTTTCAAATTGTTGAGAAAAGATCAGGCTATCAGGTGGAATGATGATTGTCAAAGGGCGTTCGAGAAGATAAAAGAGTATTTGCAAAATCCTCCTATCCTTATGTCTCTGGTCCCAGGGAGACCGCTGATTATGTATTTGACAGTACTAGACAATTCCATGGGTTGTGTTCTCGGTCAACACGACGAGACAGGTAGGAAAGATCATGCCATCTACTACCTGAGTAAGAAATTCACAGATTGCGAGTCGAGATACTCGATGCTTGAAAAGACATGTGCACTTGCATGGGCTGCTAAGCGTTTGAGACAATACATGTTGTCTCACACAACCTTACTGATCTCCAAGATGGATTCAGTCAAGTATATATTCGAGAAGCCAGCTCTCACCGGAAGAGTTGCTCGTTGGCAAATGGTACTGACAGAGTATGACATCTAGTATACTTCCCAGAAAGCCATCAAGGGGAGTATTCTGCCAGACTATCTTGCTTAACAGCCGATTGATGATTATGAGCCGATGAAGTTTGATTTTCCAGATGAAGACATCATGTTCCTCAAGATGAAAGACTGTGAAGAGCCAGTTGTTGAAGAGGGACCTGATCCAGACGAAAAGTGGACTTTAATGTTTGATGGGGTCGTCAACGCCAGAGGAAGTGGAATTGGTGTTGTCATTACAACTCTGAAAGGTGCCCACATGCCTTTCACCGCTCGTCTGACTTTCGAGTGCACCAATAATGAAGCTGAGTATGAAGCCTGTATCTTGGGTATTGAGCAAGTCATAGATTTGAGAATCAAGACTTTGGACATCTTCGGAGATTCAGTTCTGGTAATCAATCAAGTGAATGGTGATTGGAACACTCTTCAGCCTACTCTGCCCCCTACAGAGATTACACGAGAAGACTGTTGACTTTCTTCACAACAGTAAAGTTGTATCATATACCTCGTGATGAGAACCAGATGGCAGATGCTCTTGCTACTCTATCCTCCATGATCACGGTGATCCGTTGGAACCATGCTCCCAAGATTGACGTGATGCGCCTTGATAGGGCCGCGTATGTGTTTGCTGCTGAACTGGTAGTTGATGACAAGTCCTGGTATCACGACATCAAGTGCTTTCTGAAGAATCAAGAGTACCCTGCAGGGGCATCCAACAAAATGATGAAGGAGTTGTGCCAGAACTTTAACATTCAGCATCACAATTCTTCCCCATACCGCCCTAAGATGAACGGTGCTGTTGAAGCGGCAAATAAGAACATAAAGAAGATTGTGCAGAAGATGGTCGTTACGTACAGAGATTGGCATGAGATGCTACCCTTCGCCTTGCATGGGTACTGTACTTCAGTACGTACATCGATCGGGGCAACCCCTTACTCCCTTGTGTATGGTATGGAAGCAGTCCTACCTGTTGAAGTGGAGATTCCTTCTCTAAGAGTCCTGTTGGATGTCAAGTTAGACGAAGCTGAATGGATTCGGACAAGGTTCAATGAGTTGAGTCTTATCGAAGAGAAGCGAATGGAAGCCATTTGTCATGGGAAGTTGTATCAAAGTCGGATGAAGAGAGCCTTTGATCAGAAAGTGCGTCCTCGATGCTTCTAGGTCGGAGATTTGGTGTTGAAAAGGATCCTTCCTCCTCAGAAAGATCACAGGGGCAAGTGGACTCCTAATTATGATGGACCGTATATTGTCACCAAGATTTTTGATGGTGGGGCCTTAATGCTTGCAACGATGGATGGTGAAAACTTCACTTCCCCGGTGAACTCATACGCAGTTAAAAAATACTTCGCATGAAATAGACCCGCTGGACAATAAAAAGAGTAGTCCAGGCAAAAATGGGCATCCCGGCGAACCAAGAAAATGAAAAAGGTTCGGGCAAAAATTAGGGATTAAAAGTGAAAAGATTGTACACCCGGTAAGTTGAAAACCTGAAAAGGCAACTTAGGCAAAAATGGGTATCCCGGTGGATTGAAAACCCGAAAAGGGCGATCCAGGCAAAAGTTAGGGATTAAGCGAATGACTGTGTTCTGAGTAGTTCTGAATCTCTTCTCGTGTCAATGACTGAAAACTTTTGAAGGATAGAAAACAACCCAATCACTCTTTCAGAAAGCTGATCATCTGGAGGATCTTGAAGACGAGCAAGTCATAGCAGAATTGGAACCCAATAGAAATCCATTTCACATTGCCATTAGATTAATGTCTGTTTTTATCTGTTGTGAGATTACCTCTTTCCAGGGATTGCTTCCTGATGTAAATGTCTATTCAGAGGCTGTTCAATCAATAAAATCATGTTATTCAGTATATCTCTGTTTTCATTTTCATTTTTCTGTTTTGTTTGCAAAAATGACGTCCGAATTTTTTGATAAACATTGCATCATGACACTTAAGAGCTTTACAGTTACATGCTTAATAAACATCTAAAATTGCTGTAAATTTTAAGTGCTTTGGATCGTCTATTCAGAACAGGTACCCTCGGGGCATTTCCTTAAAATCCCCTGCAGATGATCGTGAATGTTTTCCACCAACAGACGAATTCGGTATCTTATCCCTGCAGAGCTGATCAGAGCGTTGGATTCTTCAATCCCCAACAGGTTCTCACCACTGTACCTCTCCCCAAGAGGTGGTTTCAGATTATACACTCCCCAGTAGAGTTGATAGTGTCAGACTATATACCCCCAGCGGAGTTGACAGTGCCAGACTGTATCTTCCCAGCAGAAGCGGCTGCTCCTCAGAGTTCGAGGCCAAATCGATAATCCCAATGCCAGATCCATGGTTTCTTTCCTTGAAGCAGAACCTCGGTACCGTATCGGTGTTTGTTTCCCCTGCTGAGTCATCTCTCGCAAATCGTGGTTGCCAGAACCACTATCACTTTCCCCAACAGCAGGTTTTCAGTGTCGTTCTCTCCCCAGTCAGAATCTCAGTATTTCGTCATTGCTAGAACACCGTGTGGCGGGTCATTTCTCCATAGAATTCTTTGTGCCGTGCATCTTCAGCAGCCTTGCCAGGGTCCAGAAGATGGTGATCATTTCCCCACCAGATCCCATTGCCTCAGCTTGGCATTCTACCCAGCATTTCGCATCCCTGCATGTAGAATCATATTGCATTGCATCCTCCCAAATCGCGTAGCATTTCCATTTTCATGGAGCATTACGCCATTGAAAAATTCAAACATACACATGTAAGCATAAAACATTCTCGGTATCCCAAGTGATAAGCCAAAAGTTGTTTCCAGTACTCTGACTGAAGATTGTTCATGACTTACCTTTATTATCCCCAGCAAGTTTCATTGGCCCATGCGCCGCCTCTATTATCTTTCCCTATTTCTGCCGATGCTGACAGGCATGAAGTTTCCGGTATTCAGACCAAAGTGGCGTTCAGGCCAGTTTTCCGATGTTCAGATCGAAGAAGTTTCTGACGTTCAGGTTGATGCAACTTGTGGCGTTCAGGCCAGTTTTCCGATGTTCAGATCGAAGAAGTTTTCGACATTCAGGTCGATGCAACTTGTGGCATTCAGGCCAATTTTCCGATGTTCAGATCGAAGAAGTTTCCGACGTTCAGGTCGATGCAACTTGTGGCATTCAGGTCAGCCACTCGGTGTTCAGACCGATATTAATAATCTCATATCCCCCGATGTTCAGATCGAAGTCATTTCGGTATTCAGACTGATGAGCGGCATTCGGGCCATGGTTATTTCTGTGTTACCATTTATTTTGGTATCCAGGTTAACATTCTTTTTCGGTATTTAGACTGACTCTCACCGTACTAGACGGATTCTTCTTTCAAGACCACCTATTTGCCGATTCTGACAGGCATTGTTACTTCACTTCAGTACAAATTTTCTGGCTTTTATTGTATTCAATCCCTTGATACCTCGAAAGCACGAAAGCCGCGGCTATCTTCTTTCCAGGTCTCGAGTTGATTGAATAGGGGCAGCTGTAATACCCCAAAATTTACCCTTCATTTTTCCTGGAAGCATACACTTTACACCTCATGCATGCATTCATTTTTTAGGTCATTTAGCATTTACATTTCATCATGGCAATCGGAATCGGATCCAAGAAGCTTGAACATCATCCAGGACACTTTGTGGGCTCTATTTAGATGATCAGTCAACACAAGGGAAAGACTTGAGTTACTTCCAACAGGGGTCTATTCGTCAGTCAAAACATTAATCTTGAAGGAGCAAAGGTTTGTTCCAGAGCTGTCATGCTCGCTAGGCGAAGCCCACGTGTTTTGAAAAAAAAAACAGAAAAAAACGGAAGAAAAAAAACGAAAAACGAAAAATAAATAAATAAATTAATAAATAAATAAATAAATAAAAGAAAAAATCTTGGACTTGGACCTCTCTCATTTGAGCCCATAGGTCCACAAAAATCAGGTTATAAATTCAGAGTTTCAGTGAAACAAAAGGTCGTTCTATTCCTATTACCCTATCTGGGAAAAAGATAGTGAGAAAAGAACCTTGGGGAAAAAGATAGTGAGAGAAGAGCTAACAGAGTTCAGAGCAACCTCCAGGCAACTCTGAAAGGTTCATTCTGACTCACACACTTTCAGCTCAAGCAAACCCTCACATTGGTTTGCAAATCCAGCCGTGCCATTTGACTTCAACCGATCTCTCCAATAAGGTTTGCCCTTATTCCCATTACCTTTGTGCTTTGAAGTTGAATACTCTGAATGTTTGAGGTATGATGGATGAATTTCATTAGGTTTTTGCCCACGGGTTCATAATTATGTATGAATGTATAAATAATGCCTTGAATGCTTAATCGTTTAATTTCTGAAGTGTATGCCACAGGGTTTGAGGTTTCTGAAACCATACTGTTATCCATGGAAAACCATACTGTTTTGCTCTAATCTGACTTACGTTTGTCATAGCATGTTTTCTCCTAATCCTTATCTTGTTTCACTAACCCTTTTGTTGAGTTTTTGTGAAGGCTAACATGACTTTTGCAGGGATAGCTTGCTGAATATTCCACTTTGCTTGTGGGGTACCATTTGGGAGATTTATTCTATTTGCCTTGTTGGCACATTTACTTTATACATGTTTGTTTTGTATGTGTTCGTATCCCCGCAGGTAGCGCGGTTCCTTCGTCAATGACTGCCTTTTTGCATGAGCATCCCAAACCCTAACCCTTCATTGATTTTTCTTCTCCTAAACACACGTTTACTCCTTCTACTATAGGTGAGTAAGTCTCCAAAGGTCGAGCATCCGGTAGATTGCATAGTAACGTCGTCCGCCCCCAAAACATAATCCTTAACCCCGTAGTTAGCCGAACTACGGCTTGCTCTGATTCTCGTTCCAAATGAGATACGTAGGCATAAGACGCGATGTCTTAGCGAGCACGCATCCCCCCAACCCATAGGTCAGCCGAGCTACGAAGACTCTGATTCTCATATTCATATGAGATACGTATGCAGTGGATGCGACATCCGCGCGAGTCATTTTCATTTAACCCCCCTTTTTTAGTAAACAGCACAAGATAAACTCACACCCTTTAGACAAGAACTACAAAAGTGGATCCCGTAGAGTACTACGGATGCGTAGGGGTGCTAATACCTTCCCTTCGCATAACCGACTCCCGAACCCAAGATTTGGTTACGAGACCTTGTCTTTTCCTTTCCTCTTTTCAGGTTTACTTCGAGCGTTTCCTTTCCCTCCTTTGGGATAAATAACGCACGGTGGCGACTCTTCTGTCATTTTCTTTCGCCGGTTGTTTTTTTGCACACTGTATTTTTCAGGTTGCGACAGCATGGACATTGGAACAAAGTGTGCGCTGGCTTCAGGTACAGTCGAGGAGGCAATCTCAGAGATGACTGTCCTATGGGGAGGAGTTAAGGGCGTCGGAGAAGGCTGGCTCTGGGAAGCCAAGAATGATTCCATCAAAGCACTTAATCTGGCCACTTCCTCTTTCAGCTCACGGTTCTCTTGTTCTAGGTGATCCATCAGTCTCGAAATGTTGGCTCTGGTGTAGTACCAGTGAGTCAGCTTGTCTTCAAAATAAATGAAGAACACAGACTTAGACCACAGGACAAGAAGCGGGGAACAAAACCTGCTTATGCACATGATGCATGCAATGCTTGTGCATATGATTTGTTTTTTGTTTCAAAGGAACTCTAGGGTTTTATTTGCAAACTTTAGAAATATTAAACATTTGTCTTATATGGAAATATCTCATCAAATAATATCAGCGGAAAGAAGTACAACATCGTTAATCATATACAAGAGAAAAGGAAAATAATCATCCTATGGATTCCTAGAAACAATCAGCTAAAGCTCGGGACACAGGAAGATAGGATGCGCGAAGTCTCTTCACCTCCCTCTCATAGGATGCCTCCATATCCGCCTTCTCCTTGGCGAGTCGATCATACTTCCTCTTCCAAAACTTGGAAGACTGAGGAAGTAGAGAAGTCCATGCATTTTCTGGATCATCAATAACCTGATGTTCGAGGAACTCTATCAAAGCATCCTTCTCTCTGATCTGCTGAAGCAACTCTTCCCTTTCACGGATCCAAGCACGTGATCGGTCTTCGTCTCTCAACTCCTCTACTCATTGGTTAGGGAGAGTTGAAGGCCCAACCATAACCAAAGGTGTAGGTCTCGGATACTCGTAAGGCATGAGATACTCAGAAGCTCTCTTCCTAACCCAAGCAGTATAAGGCTCCATAGCAACACAATTCTTAGGACCCAACTCTTTCCTTCCTTTCCTATGAATCTTGCGCCAAGCACGGACCATTCTGTCCTTCAAGCCTTGGGGATCTTTACCCTCCTGAAAGAACACACCCTCTAACAGAATGTTATTAGGTTTATCCTTTAGGGGGAACCCAAGCTGACGACGTGCTAAAACAGGGTTGTAGTTAATCCCACCACATGTACCAAGAAAAGGTACATTAGAGAATTCACCACAAGAGTCGATAATCTTCACACCATCATACACACGGTTATACCAAGAGATATCATCATTAGTGAGAGACATAAGTCTCGTGGACCACCGTAGACATCCCTTGTTCTCCTTGAAGGCGACCGTCTGCGTAAGTGAGAAATAAACCACTTATACAATAGAGGCAAACAACACACAATGGCACCCCCACCCTTTGCATTCCTCATATGCAAAGAGAAATAGGTATCACCCAACAGAGTCGGAACGGGATTAAGAGTAGAAAAGATCCTAATAGCGTTCACATCCACAAACTTGTCGATGTTGGGGAACAATACCAATCCATAGATGAGAAGTAAAAATATGGCTTCAAAGGCATCCTCACTCATGGGCTTCCCATATACAGTAGCTTGAGCAATGAGGAACTCAGAAGGGAGACCTTGAATTCCACCTTTGGTAGTCATATGAGCACCAACCAGAGATTCATCTATGTGCAATATGTTAGCTATCTCTTGAGAAGTAGGAATACTCTCCAAGCCACTGAACGGCAACTGGTCTAGAATAGGTATACCCACAAGATAGGCATACTCCTCAAGCGTAGGCAAAAGCTGGAAATCCGGAAACGTGAAGCAACGGTACAAGGGATCATAAAACTGCACCAATACACTCATCAACCCTTCATCCACCTGAGTAGTCAAAAGAGGAAGAAGCTTCCCAAAACGAGCTTTGAAACCCAAAGGATCTAATACATAGGATGTCAGATTCCTTAACTCTTTCAGATCTGGTTGTCTGAAACTGTACTTCTTTGTATTCCTTCTTTGTCTTTCCATGTCTGAATTTTTTTTTGCAAATAAACCCCTTAAGTTCCATGAAAATTTTCTTCATTATTGATGATATGGATGCAAATGAGTGCATGGATGCATGAATTCAACAATCACACTCAAGGATCAAGCAAAGCACACCAAACAAAGGTCAGGGGATGGATCATATTATCCTTAATATCAATCATCCATTTTGGTGGATTATGGCTTACACCTTATCTACACCCAAGTTCCATTGATATTAAGGATACACGAACGGATCAACCATGAATCAAGGGTTTGTTGCGAGTCACGAGCATGGAGTCTTGGTTAAGGATCACCTAAAGGGAGTGTACTAGGGTTTAACCTGCCAAACATGTTCTACAAGAGTTTCCCATAGTCATCATCCCATCTTTCGGATATTATCGGAGAAACGACTACTCGTATTCCAAAAGTATTCTCAAGAGAGAATCTTATGAGTGTTGTATCGCGTAACAATCGTATCAAATCTTACACTTGAACGACTTTCGCACTACATCCTAAGAATAGGCCAAGATGGGCTTGGTAACTAAGGTCCTTGGCTTCTAAGGTCTATATTGGAAAGAGTAATGTCTAACCACAACTTACTTGTGTGACATTATTGATCCCAACATGGCCTCCACCAAGTGAACGGACTTGCAAGTCAACTTGCTAAGGAATAACTCCACACAAGTCAATAAGACTATGCCATTCTCCTATCCTAAGTGCACTCAAGTCCGGGTATAGAACTCGTCTCAGAAAGATCACCAAGCATATAAGGAATTAATATCAAGCAAATCAATCATTACATACAATACAGTAATCCCAAATTGCACAAAAATATGTCACAAGACAAGACAATACAACAAGCATGAAAAGTTGGCAAAACCCACTAGGCAAATAGTGTCCCCAGCAGAGTCACCACTTTTCTATAGCGGGGTATTCGTTACCATTAGAGATATTGACTAAATCCAAGGTAAATCATACAAGTCGAGTCGCCACCTCACTTCTATTTATCCAAAGGAATGGTTAGCAAGCGAACAAAAACCTAATAGTTTTAACAAAAACTAGTAAAAGGAACAGAGATCTGGGTAAGGGGGTTGGTTATGCAATGGGAAGGTGTTAGGCACCCAAAACATCCTAGGTACTCCTAGGGAGCCCTTTTCATATTTGTTGCAAAGGTTGTTATTTTTGTGAAAAATTTGTTTGTGCAAACATGATTGAAGAGATGAGAAGAGAATATACAAGTTATTTACATTTTGTGTTTGGATGGATAAACCCATTGCCTACGTACCATCTTATAAAAAAGATTAGGATCAAAACCTCGTAGTTCGGGGTAAAAATCTCAAAACAAGTTGATGAATTGATTGGTCCAAAAGCCTTAAGGTCTTTTGTTATCAAAGGGAGAAAACTTAACCAAACCACAAATCCACCATGTGAGGATAGCTTCAACATGCTAGTGAGGGGTTAACCCTATAATAAGCATGAAAGACTTATTGTCCATCACTAAGGATATAGGTGAGTATTACATCTACCACAAAGATAACTCAAACCTAATAGCTAAAGGTTATGGAAAATTTGATTAAGAAGGTGGCCATTGGAACCACAAAAGACATTTGAATGGGTTATATTTACCAATTAGAAGTATATACAAAAATGGTCAAAGTTGACTTGAAAGTTCAATTCAAAATAAGTATTATGAAAAGAGAGTTTGAAAATCAAAAGCATAAGGCTTAGATTTCTAATGTTGAAAAAAATAGTTAAATGTTTGCACAAAAGGTTTTGGCTTGGGTTAGAGTGGAGAGATGAAGAAGAAGGGCTAAGTCCTAAGTAAAAGAAAAAGAAGGGATGAAGAATCAAAACCACAATGGAGTCCCTCTCTTGAGATCATATTGATGATCCAAGTAGCTCCCATCCTTTGGAATAAGCAACCACGAAGCATAAGCAATCAAATAAGTCTCTTAAAAGATCCTCAAGGTATCTTGTATCTTCCACTTGGATGAACATGGCAATGGTCCTCCAATTAAGCTCAAATGGAAACTCCTAACACAAAAGCACACACATCAAAAGTAAGTGAAACAAAAATGGACAAGAGTGAGTTTAGAGATTTGGGTCTTCTAATCCATCTTCATCATTAAGATCATTTTACTCCAATTTTCGCATAAGGAAAGTCCTAGAATCTAAGTCCAATTCTCCATTTCTTTGCATAGGGGAAGTCCTAGAAACTAAGTCCATTTCTTTGCATTTGGTCCACAACAATAAAAAAAAACAAGCAGAATAATATATACACAATTATGTGCTCAAGTGAGCAAAAGGCAAATGACATTATCATAAACATGGGCTCAAGTGAGCAAAGAGAAAAGCAAATGGATAATATGTGCAAGAATAGTAAATTGCATAAAAGTAAAGTGCATAAAGTAAATGTTAATTGTCAATAGTTAGTGTTAGTAGTTAGTGTGTCATAAGGCAAATTTAGCGCTATGTTAAGCAATCGTAATTGGACTTATGTAGAAGTCACAACTATCTGAGGCCGGTCAATAATAATGTAGGCAACAAATACAAGTTAGGAGTCTTGATTAGTGAACCAAGTCCCATAAACTTGCCAAGCCAAAAAGAAAAATGAGAATTGATCTTGTATTGGTTTAAGCATGTGGCATGATTTAGAAGACAACCTATCCTTAATGCAAAGCCATTCACTTGATCAATTGATCAAGATGAATTAGATTTGAATCAAGGAAGATTAAATCTCCCTAACCAATGCTAACTTATCAACCTTCAACTTATTGATCAAGAAGAAAAGAAGTAGAAGAAGAAGAAGGAGAAGATGGATAAGAGAAATGTAAATGGCAAAATTAAAGTGCATTAAATGAAATACAATGTACCAATCCTCATATGTTGACCAATAACGTTGAAAATCAAGGTCAAACAATCAAAAACAGAAGTGAGATGAAGATTGGGAGTCAAGAAATGATTAAAATATTTTTGGCATTTTTTTTAATATTTAAAATTAAACTTGAATTAAAATAATGGAAAGGTCAAACTTCAAAATTACTTCAAATCAACCTTGAAAGGTCCAAGTAATTTATCCCAAGTTCAACAAGGTCAAAAAAAGTTTGACAAAAAATTTCAGCATTTTTAAAAGTCAGAAACTATTTTTAATCAATTAAAAGTGAATAAAAATAACCTAATTGAACTAAAATCTCAAATAAATCTCAAATCAATTTGAAAATTGATGAGAATATTTTTCATAGATCCATCATCATTCAAATAGGTTAGGAAAATATTTTTGTATTTTTTGAATATCAAAAACTATTTAAAAGGAATTAAAAATAACCAGAAAAGAGAAAATTCATGAAAAATATCAAATGATGAAATAAAAAATATTAAAAATCAGAAATAGAAACTAGAAATTATTTGGGAAATAATGCAATTGGTCCCATAATTTTTGGATTAAAAATGAAAGAGATATTGATTTTTGAAATAAAAAGGAATTTAAGAAAATAAAAACAGAAATTAAAAATTGGAAAAAACGAGAGCCCTTGGATCTGAGCTCATTAATTGAGCTGGCAGATCCAAGGATCCAGAGGCGCGCACTCATGGTAAGCCACGGTCAATGCAATCACATGGGAAAGAATAAAAAGTCATAACAAGCAATGGTCAGGATTCGATCTGGGAAACACATCCAACAGCCAGAATTCAAACTGGCAACAGGCGGCCACCAGAGCCACCTTCTTCTCCAGTGAGCCTCCAGATTCCGGTCAATTTTGCAGGTTTTCAAGCCTTAACGAAAATGCGCGATCCTTATACCAAAATGAAGCCGGGGTGATGTACATCACCCCTGTAACCTTGAATCACACTCAAGATTCCTATAAATGGAGAAATCTGAGGTTGAAGATTCAGGTATGCAAAATGCAGATCAAGGAAAAGGAGAATTGAAGCTACAACTAGCTTGCCTTATAAGTGAGGACTTCAGAAAACATTAAGTCCAAGCAAATAGGTCCATGGATGATGAGAATCGAAGAAAATACCAGTTGAAGTGTAAGCTTGATTTCTGTAGAATTGAGCTCGATCTCTTGCTTGCTTTACCAAAACAAAAGTTCAATGAGATGAATGATGAAGGTTTAGAAGCATTAGATCTAAGAATTCAACCAGATGAAGTTGAATTTCAGATCTGAAAAATTTGAGAAAATGAGATTTACTTCTTTAGTGATGGCTATGGAGAGAATTCTGCAGCATTTCAGGTTGATTCAAGTGTGTGAAATGAATGGAATGAGGCCTCTATTTATAGAGGAAGTGGCAAGGAGAGTGTGATCAATCCGTGTGCATGGCATGTGGAGCTTCATTGCATGGCTTGCATGATCATGCACAAGGCCCAAAAACAATGCCAAATAAATTCTGAGCATCAGCCAAATGAAATTGGACGTGTGACTTGCAAGGCAATTGCTTATGTACCAAGATTTCAAGTGAATTCCTCATTTGTACCTAAACATTCATCTCTTCGAAAGTCCCAATGAAAAAATCCAAACATGATCATGTGAGTAATGGTTGGAAAGGTCTTGATGTAAGGAACAATTGTTATGTTGGGAAAAAATTGATTTGAAGTGTGGAAATTTATGAAATTTGAGTTTAAAGTGCAAGGTGCATGACATGTCAAGACAAGGTTTCTAAAATTGGCCAATTTTCAATCCCCTCTGTTTTGATGATGCAAGCCTCAAATGGAAAAACCTCCAACATCAAAGTTGCATATCATTTCAAGACAATCAAAATGGACTTAAATTTTGCATCATTTGGATTTTTGATGAAAGCGTTATGGGCACTTGAAGTTGGACTTTTTTGCCTTTTAATGCCTTTGGTCAAAAAGGACCTATAATGTCTTGCATTATCACATGTATTTCCTTTGAGAGTTTGAAAATTTGTTCAACATAACATTTGAAGTAGACATCTTAAGCTTTCCAATGCATTTGATCCCACCTAAAAATGATAAAAAATGAATGAGTTGTGTCCTTGGGAAGTTGAACCAAAATTAGGGTTTCAGTCAAAATGACCTATAATGTATTTGAATGACAGATGGCCTCCCAAGCTTAAAATCAATTTTTGATGAACATAAAAGTTGTTCATATTGTTCTTAAGAACATTTTTTCTTTTGGAACCATTTCCATTTGACCAACACATAAAAAGTTAGGTCTCAGTGCATTTCAAAATAGTCAGATGAATTGACTGATCAACTTCTCAAGTCCATGGCTCATATCTTGATGAATTGATGATTGAGGACACTCAAATAAGTTCAAATATGCATGAAATGATGAATTAAAGAACTTCCCTTGATTATATTTGATCATGGGCTGAGGTTGCTTCATGAGCAAAATGCTGAAGAACAAACCTTAAACCCTTTGACTTGCTATGACCAAAATGATGAATTGAGATGATAGGGAGGCATACTTGGTGGATGAGAGCTTTTGGAACCATTACCATGCTTGCTATCATCTCCTCTTGACCATGTCTTTGTACAAATGATCTCCTTGAAGCTTCTGACCTTGTGATTGCTCAAGCTTTAAACAAAAGATGTTAGTGACATATTTTTGTGCTTTTGGTTAGTAAATAAAATTAGAAAAGCAATGATATACAATTCAAGCATGCTTGGTGATCTCAAACCAATCACAAGAGGTCCCACCCAAAGGTAAGGGGAACCAAGATGCTTATGATCCTTGAGGCAATGCAAATGCAATGTTATGATGCCATGAGGGGTCTTAGGGACGAAATTGGGGTCTTACAGTTCGCTTATAACACAAAGCTACTCGAGTCCACCCGGCCAAGGTGATTTCGCCTTAAAAAGGACTTAATCAACTAATCTTGAAAGATTAATACAACCAAACGTGTAAGAGAGTGATCTCTTAGTCCTTCCAAGTATACAGACTATGCAGAGTCACTTGAGGAACAAAAGCAATTTAGCAACAAAAAAATTTGTAATCGAGAGTGCTTCTAAGGGTAAGCAAATATTACAGCAGAATAATCAAGTAAGTGTTTTCACGTTTGAGCAGCAGCTCGTGAAAAAACTAAGAGAGAATGTAAAGAATTTTCTGTGTGTTGTTGTGTCTCTCTCAATGAGGTAGGCTGTCCTTTATATAGTGGTGAAAGGACCGTTGGAG
The DNA here is from genome assembly GCF_024323335.1 of Lathyrus oleraceus. Classification (NCBI taxonomy): domain Eukaryota; kingdom Viridiplantae; phylum Streptophyta; class Magnoliopsida; order Fabales; family Fabaceae; genus Lathyrus; species Lathyrus oleraceus. The sequence continues at coordinate 493,202,968 of NC_066583.1, forward strand.
TGATGACAGAATATTGGCCTTTGATGAGCATTCAATGTCATTACTTATGTGTTTCTTGCCATAACCAATTTGTCTCCCTAAATAACTTCTTTCTAAAAATACTTCCTTTCCATTTGAAGAAATTATTTCCGTTACTCTTTCTGGATTTGGAGAATCTTCATCAGAGTCTTTGTTATCTCGGAGTTTCTGTGTCAGAAGGAGATTGCGTTGAGGTTACATCAGAGCTTCTAAGAGTACTGGTCTTCTAGATCAACAAAACTAAGTCCAGTGGATGTTTAGAGCTTCTGGTTCTTTCTACTGTCTTGTTTTGCTCAGAATCAGAACTTCTAGAGCGCACTTCTTCTTCAGATGCTTCTGATCTTCTAGTACTTTGTATCTGATCAACGTTTGTATCTGATAAAACGATCAGATTCCTTTGTTGTTGTTCAGAGTCCTGCACACTTAGAGAATTTTCGTTAGGGTGCCATTTTTGGTTTCATCCTTTGTTATCATCAAAATCCTGGAATTCTATTGTAGAACTAATTTTGTTCTTACACCTTTCACCAGGGAGCCCCTGGCCACGACATTGAGAAGTGGTACCCGTTGAAATATGAAGTACAAAAGCTTGTGAAGAGTGGTATGGTGTCCTTTGAGGACCGTGCGCCTAATGTGAATGCTAATTCATTGCCTGCTCATGGTAATGCTTCAGTCAACATGGTGGATGGATGTCTAGGGAATTTCCGAGTGCTTGATTTATGACGTATTCGTAGGTCATTCATAGAGATGCGTAGGACCTTGTGTACAATCAGTGACTGTGAGTACGACCATGATGGTTGTGCAATTTGTAGCGCGAACCCCCCGGGGTGTATGATTGTCAAGAGAGATATCCAGAGGTTGATGGATGAGAATGTAATCCATATTCAACAGTCATGGGATATAAATGATGTGAATGTGATTATTCCGGTGTTCAAGACCCCTGAGCGGATAGTAATTCGATTTGATAGCAGCAACAACAACAACGTTCAAGCCGTGCCTTATTAGTATAATGCCACAATGGTGGAAAATTGTCAAGAGATTTCGTTACTCGTAGCTGATTCAGTGGTGAATATAGCTGATATTGTAAAGGTGACCCATAGTGGTCGTGTCTTTGGTCCGGTCTTTCTGAGAGAAGTGGAGGATGTTTCAGCCAGTAAGAAGGTGGATATGCCTATGGTGAATCCGGTTAGTGTTTTAATATATCAGTTTGTTGAATCCAGCAAGCTGAAGCCTAATAATGATGATGAGGTATTACGATTTATTAAGAGGAGTGGGTTTAATGTGGTGGAGAAGCTGCTCCAGACCCCGTCAAAGATTTCAGTATTGTCCTTGTTAATGAATTTTGAAGCACACAGAGAAGCATTGCAGATGGTACTAGAGCAAGCATATGTTGAGCATGATGTTACTGTGGATCAGTTTGACCACATTGTTGCTAACATTACTTCCTGCAATAATCTGAGTTTTTATGGTGAAAGAGCTTCCTAAGGAAGGTAGAAATCATAATTTAGCACTACACATTTCGATGAACTACAAGGAGGATGCACTGTCCAATGTGTTGGTCGATATTGGGTCTTCTTTGAACATGCTTCTGAAATCAGCTCTGTCTAGACTCTCTTACCAACGCACCCCAATGAGGTACAGTGGCGTGATCGTTAAAGCATTTGATGGTTCTCACAAAACTCTCATTGGTGAAGTGGACCTGCCAGTTTAGCTAGGCCCGAGTGATTTACAAATTACTTTCCAGGTAATGGATATCCATCCAGCCTATAGCTGCTTATTAGGGAGGCCATGGATTCATGACGCAGGAGCTGTGACATCGACTCTACACAAGAAGTTGAAATTTGTGAAGAACGGCAAGCTTGTCAGGGTTGGTGGAGAAAAAGCATTTTTAGTAAGTCATTTGTCATCCTTTTCTAATGTTGAAGTTGAGGAGGAGGTAGGAACTGCGTTCCAGGCCTTGTCTATTGCTAATGAAGTAAATAAAACTGGGGCACCCGTATCTTCTGTAAAGGATGCACAAAAAGCTATTGAGATTGGCAGCAATGACCAGTGGGGCCGTATGATAGGGATTGCTGAATACAAGAATAAGGCCGGATTGGGATTTCAACTAGGGCTATTCAATGTCAAAGATGGAAACGTTCAACCGAGTTTCCGCAGTGGAGGGTTCATTCATGGTAATGGTCAACACTCAGCTGTTGTGATCGAGGATGAGGATAATGAAGACGAAAGCTTGCGCCAACTTTGTGACGCACAAACGGACTTGTAACAATTGGGTTACTGTCGATGTTCCTACTATTATTCATCGCTCTAAGTAATTAGGGCCAGAACCTGGTTCCCACCGGGGCATGGTATTTGATGGAGTTGTTAATCAGTATGGTAATGAAATTGGGGCAGTGATTATTACTCCTCAGGGCACTCATTTTCCATTTACAGCTAGATTGACTTTCAAGTGTACAAACAACATGGCTGAGTATGAAGCTTGCATTATGGGGCATGCATTTGGTTGTGAATCAGATCAAAGGTGAATGGGAGACAAATCAACCCGATTGGATACCATATAGAGACTATGCGAGGAGAATTTCAACTTTCTTTACAAAGTTCGAGTTTCATCATATCCCTCGAGATGAAAACCGGATGGAAGATGCTCTTGCAACATTGGCTTCGATGATTGTAGTGAACTTTTGGAATGAGGTTCCGAATTTGACGGTGATGCATCTTGATAGGCCGACTCATGTGTTTTCTGTTGAAGAGGTCAAAGATGAAAAGTCGTGATATTTTGATATCAAGAGTTTCCTCCAAGGTCAGATTACCTACCTGGGGCACCTTTGAAAGACAAGAAGACTCTAAGGAGATTAGTTGACAACTTCTACCTGAACGATGATGTGCTTTACAAAAGAAAATTCGATATGGTCTTGCTCAGATGCGTGGAAGGACACGAAGCAGATATGTTAATGACTGAAGTCCATGAAGGTTCCTTTGGTACTCATTCCAATGGAAATGCTATGGAAAAAAAGATGTTGAGTGCAGGTTACTATTGGCTGACAATGGAATCTGATTGTTGCAAGTTTGTGAAGAAATGTCACAAGTGTCAAATTAATGTAGATAAAATTCATGTTCCTCCGATACTATTGAATGTCATTTCCTCTCCATGGCCCTACTCCATGTGGGGAATTGATATGATCGACATGATTGATCCAAAAGCTTCAAACCGACATCGCTTTATTTTGGTGACTATTGGCTACTTCACAAAGTGGGTTGAAGCGACATCATATGTGAATGTAACCAAGAAAGTTGTTGTGAGGTTTATCAAGAATCGGATTATATGTCATTATGTTGTTCCTAGTAAGATCATTACTGATAATGGATCGAACTTGAATAATAATATGGTAGAAGCTCTTTGCAAAGACTTCAAGATTGCATAGCATAATTCTTCTCCCTACAAACCTAAGATGAATGAGGTTGTTGAAGCTGCAAATAAGAACATCAAGAAGATCATTTAGAAGATGGTTGTAACCTATAAAGATTGGCATGAAATGCTTCCATTTGCTTTGCATGGGTATCGTACATCCGTCCGTACTTCAACAGGGGCAACCCCTTTCTCACTTTTTCTCACTTGTTTATGGTATGGAAGTTGTGCTCCCCGTGGAGGTTGAGATCCCATCATTACGTGTCTTGATGGAAGCCAATTTGACAGAAGCTGAATGGTGTCAAACCATATATGATCAATTGAACTTGATTGAAGAGAAGAGATTAACTACCATGTGTCATGGTTAGTTATATCAGCAGAGAATGAAGAAGGCATTTGATAAGAAGGTCAGGCCTCGTGTATTCAAAGAAGGTGACCTTGTGCTCAAGAAGATTATATCTTTCAAGCCTGATGCCAGGGGAAAATGGACTCCTAATTATGAAGGCTCATATGCAGTCAAGAAATACTTCGCCTAAAAAGAAAATAACAGCTCACTAAGTTGAAAACCCGAAAGGGCGACTTAGGCAAAAATGAGCGTCTTTGTGGATTGAAAACCCAAAAGAGCGATCCCGGAAAAGGTTAGAGACATAAAACAGAAAATTGATCCCGATAGGTTGAGTACCCCACCCTGGGGAAATCTATGCAAAATTAAGGGATTATGGTAAGTAATTGCAGTTGTTTGGTACCTCAGGCATGGGAGCAGTTTTGAGCAAGTCATTCATTTCTGATTCATCATTCTCAACCGAAGCCAAGAGCACATCGAATATTGAAGTTGGTAGGAGAGAGTAGTGATCATTGTATTCAATGTAGCCCTTTTCCATGTAAATTACCATTTTTTTTAACTATTTGTAAAGATCTATGGAGTCTTGTCATTTACAGAACACCAATTTATTAAATAAAGTTGAGCTTTTATCCAATTGATTCTACTCATGTTTATTTTCCAGCTAAATGAAATTGAATTTTATGATGATAATTTCAAAATAAATTGAATAATAAAAACCATTTTTCTTAAGATATGAAAGCAATCAATTTAAAAAGCAATCAATTTCATTAAGGAATATCAACAACAATTTGAGAAAAGGTAAGTCCTAAAGTGAGAAGCATGGTTGGTCTTCCCTAAGTAGCTGAGTTCGTAATCACCTCCTCAGCTGAATTATGAGCTCACACCCTCAATAGTTTATTTGGGCCCCGTACAGAGTCTTATTTCCTGTTCTCGCTGGTGGAGTTCATCTTCAGATACAATGGTATTTGTTTCGGAACAATGTTTGAAATGGTCCCCTGCGAGGTTATCTCCCATATGATATTATATATATGATGATTGTGCTGACAAAGACGATCACAAAGGATACAAAGGTGTCGCAAAGAAATTGAATCATCGGTACAATCCTCGGTTAATCTACAAAATATGGAGACAACTGCTAGAGAATAGAGAGATCAACAATCCAAAAAGGCTTAACCCTAACTGGGGAAGGAGGAGATCTGCTGAGGAAAGAGAAATATCACCGAACCTGTGGGGACTTTTAGGTCAACACCATAAGATTGGGAGACAACCCTACAGGGGAATAAACTGCTCAGAAACCAGGAGGAAATTCTGACTGGGGAGCAACTCGACTAGCGATTGGCAGGGAAACCAATGCGATCTACTTGGGAGATCAACCATTTCGGTTAAAGGAAACCAAACTCCACTGGGGAAGGCAGAAACTCTATCGAGGGAGACAAGTCGCAGGGCATCTGAATCAACCAATCTCAGCTAAGAAAAAGGAAAGAAGCTCTATTGAGGAATCAAAAACTCCTCCGAGGAACTAAATCAACACAATCGTCTAGGGATATCTGAAGGGTTAACTACTTGGGGAACCTCTGATGTTTCGCACTCAAGGACTTGTTATCCACCGGAATGCTGTTGATATTTCTTTCAATTTCTTTGGAAAATTCTTGCTTTTTATATGTTTTAAGAAAAAAGATTTTGATTAAAAATTTTAATTTCAAAAATGATCATAACAAAATTAAAACTATTGGCTGAAATAAATAAGAGTAGAAATAATTTGATAAAAGCTCACCTTTATTTGATAGAATGGTAGTCTGTAAATGACAAGACCCCATAGATTTTTACAAAGTTGAAAATGGTAATTTACATGGAAAAGGGTTACATTGAATACAAATGATCCTTAATCCTTCTACCAACTCTTGATATCCATTGTGCTCTCGACCGCCGTCGGGGTGATGAATTAAGGTCAACCCTTATGCTCAATCAAGTCTTCAAAACACTGAAGATCGGAAGAATGCAGTTACTTGTCTAATCCCTAATTTTTGCATAAGTTGCCCCAGGGTGGGGTACTCAACTTATCGGGAAATTCTTTCTGTTTTTATGTCTCTAATTTTTGCCTGGATCACCCTTTCGGGTTTTCAATCCACCGAGACTCTCATTTTTGCCTAAGCCGCCCTTTCGGGTTTTCAACTTAGCGAGTTCTTCTTTTCTTTTTTTTAGGCGAAGTATTTCTTGACTGAATCTACGTTCACAGGACGAGTGAACTCTTCACCATCCATAGTTGTAAGAGTAAATGTGCCGCCTGAAAAGGCTCTCTTAACAACATATGGGCCTTCATAATTAGGAGTCCATTTTCCCCTAGAATCTGGTTTGAACGATAAAATCTTCTTGAGCACAAGGTCACCTTCTCTGAACACACGAGGTCTGACTTTCTTATCAAAAGCTTTCTTCATCCTTTGCTGATATAACTGACCATGACACATGGCAATCAATCTCTTCTCTTCTATCAAATTCAGCTGATCAAACCTGGTCTGACACCATTCAGCCTTGTCGCAAACTGAAAAATACAGTGCGCGAAAAAAAACAACCGGCGAAAGAAAATGACAGAAGAGTCGCCATCGTGCGTTATTCATCCCAAAGGAGGGAAAGGAAACGCTCGAAGTAAACCTGAAAAAGGAAAGGACAAGACGGGGTCTCGCAACCAAATCTTGGGTTCGGAAGTCGGTTATGCGAAGGGAAGGTATTAGCACCCCTACGCATCCGTAGTACTCTACGGGATCCACTTTTGTAGTTCTCGTCTAAAGGGTGTGAGTTTATCTTGTGCTGTTTACCAACAAAAAAAAGGGTTAAATGAAAATGACTCGCGCGGATGTCGCATCCACTGCATACGTATCTCATCTGAATATGAGAGTCAGAGTCTTCGTAGCTCGGCTGACCTATGGGTTGGGGGATGTGTGCTCGCTAAGACATCGCGTCTTATGCCTACGTATCTCATCTGGAATGAGAATCAGAGCAAGCCGTAGTTCGGCTAACTATGGGGTTATGGATTGGGTTTTAGACGAACGACGTCACTACGCAATCTACCGGATGCTCGACCTTTGGAGACTTACTCGCCTGTAGTAGAAGGAGTTAACGTGTTGCTATGGAGAAGAAAAATCAATGAAGGGTTTGTTTGCATTATAGGAACGCGCATGCAAAAGGGTAATGAGGATAAGACCTCATAGCTCTTAACCCTGGACAAAGGAACCTGCATAAAGTAAACACAAAAACATTGCCTCCTATCGAGGTCTTCCAGCTAAGAAAGCGATAAAATGCGGAAAAGAGGTAAAACTACCACACGGATGAAGATCCGAAGTAACAGCAATTAGAGGAATGGGAAACCCTGAGATCCTTCCAAGCTAACATCATCAAAGAAAGTGGGTCAGTACAGGTAATCGGAATGAACCTCCAGGGGTTATCCCACAAATAAAGTGGGAAATCACGCAAGTTATCCCTGCAAAAGTCATGTGAGCCCTCACAAAAACTCAACAAAAGGGTTAGTGAAACACCATAAGCATTTTTTTCATGGATAACAGTATGGTTTCAGAAACCTCAAACCCTGTGGCATACACTTCAGAAATCATGTGATTAAACATTCAAGGCATAGGTTTCACCCATTCATAATACATCACACATTTAGAACATTCAAATTGAAGGCGTAAAATAACGGGAATAGGGCAAACCTGATTGGAGAGCTTGATTGAAATTGAGTTGCACCCGTGAGGCCCTTCAGGGTTTGGAGGCTGCTCTGAATTCTCTGTCAGGTTTCTCTTCAGGTTTTGTCCAGGGTTTTGTTCCAAGGAAACCTCAGAGTATTTTGCTTCTCTTCCTTTTTCTCAAGTGAAGCCTTGGTATTTATAGACTGAATTTCATGGTTTTGTGGGCTCAAATGAGAGAGACCCAAGTCCAAAATTTTTTATTATATTTTATTTATTTTTTTATTATTTTTTTTATTTATTTATTTTTTTTGTAAAAAATTATAATTATTTTTTTTTTTTCGTTTTTTTTCGTTTTTTTTTTTTCGGATCTAATTCTGATTGACATGATGAAATGCAATATGAAATGCTAAATGAATGCATGAATGAGGAGGGCAAATTTGGGGGTGTTACAGCTGCCCCTATTCAATCATCAGCTAAACCGAGTAGGATGAAAGCGAACAGCTTATCAGACAAACGGGGTGAGCTGTGATTGAATACTAAAGACAGACCGAAAATTTATGCTCCGAGAACACCACAAAAACGCGGAAATACACCGTGCTGTTTATTTTTCTTCCGATCCTCTGGCTTAATCTGGAGTTTCGATCCTCTGGCTGAACCTATACTCAATTTAGTCCTCTGGTTGGATATTAATTTTGATCCTCGGGCTGGATACGATTTTGATCTTCTGGCTAGATCTTCTTCGATCTTCTGGCTAGATCTCTTTCGTTTCGATTCTCTGGCTGAATCTATTTCCTTTGATTCTCTGGCTGAATCTACTTTGATCTTCTGGCTAGATCTGAATCGTTTCGATTCTCTGGCTGAATCTATTTCCTTTGATTCTCTGGCTGAATCTACCTCGATCTTCTGGCTAGATCTGAATTGTTTCGATTCGCTGGCTGAATCTATTTCCGGTCTTCGGGCTAGACCTGACTTCGATCTTCTGGCTAGATCTCCTTTGTTTTGATTCTCTGGCTGAATCTATTTCCTTTGATTCTCTGGCTGAATCTACTTCGATCTTCTGGCTAGATCTGAATTATTTCGATTCTCTGGCTGAATCTATTTCGATCTTCTGGCTAGATCTGGATTGTTTTGATGATAAATTCCCATCATTAGGATCCCGCATCTGAGGCATGCGCTAGTTGACCCTCTTTTGAAATCTACACTCAACCTTCATATTAGATATGCAGCTTCGAGCATATTCCACTTTTGGGCTTCGTACATATTCTTCGGGCTAGAACATGTTGTAACGACTCCTCAATTAAACTTGCTGGGGAAATAAAGCTTGTAGGCGACTTCACTGGGGAATCTTCGAAATGACCCTCAGGCTGGATCACTGGAACACGATTCTCAGGCTGAATCTTCGAAATGACCCTCAGGCTAGATCACTCACGCTTGATCCTCTGGCTGGATCTCATGACCTTGGTTGTAAAGTAATTCTTTAGTCTGCTTGGAAGAACCTGTTTATCAGCTTATGTGTATGCTTGATATGATATGCATGCAAATGCAAATGTTATGCATGGTGTAAAAAGAAATCTGCTTGGGGAAGCAAACTCCGGTAGGGAACAGATCGTTGTATCAATCCTTGAATGCTCTGTGGGGAATGATCCGTCTGCCGAGACCAATGAGCCACCAAAAATAAATTGGCTGCTTGAAAAGTTGACCTTGCGGGGGGAGTATCAACTATGGAAACTTTGTTCGGCGAGGCTCTGTGAGGAGAGTCTGTGGGGAAAACACTTCTTGGGGAAATGTCGTAGGAAACGGCCTTTGCTGGGGATATGAACTTGCTAATCGTCCTCAAGCTGGGGATTAGAACAAATCTGTTAGAAATAATCTGCTGGGGATGAGATGAACACTGGGAACACCACCCTCTTATCCGTTGGGTATGCAACCACTCCGCTGTTGCTAGGAAGATACAGTCTGACACTGTCAACTCCGCTGGGGATATATAGTCTGGATACTGTCAACTCTACTGGGGATAGACAGTCTGGATACTGTCAACTCTGTTGGGGAACATGCTCTGCTGAGGAGAGACTTTGTCAACCGCTTGGGGATGAGGATTCATCACTTGGCATTCGGTTCCTGTGACCTGCAACCAAAAATACACGTATGCCTCGGGAGAATTACTCGGTTTGAATTCACCGTTCGGGATTAAGCACATTCAAAGCAATTTTAAATGTTTTCCTGTGCAAATCATCTGCAAAAGCCACCATTATGTTCATATGCAATATGTTTTATCAAAAATTCAGACATTTTTGCAAACAAACTGATAAATGAAAAATAAAGAGGCTCTTTAACTGAATTATTCGACTCTTAATGGGGAGAAAATTTATGCCAGGAATAGGCGAGGGTATCAGGAAGCTGATCCCTGAAAAGAGGTGATCGCTATAAAAAGAGAACTATCCTAATGGCAATGGGGATACGGGGTCCCACTGAGTTTCGACTCTACTATGACTCGTATGTCCTCAAGACGCTCTGCTCATCTTGCTTTCTGAAGTGGATGATTAGTTGATCTTTAACCTTCGAAGATTGCCGGATTGAATGAAACGGTGTTATAACACTGATGAACTCAGATCACAATCATTCGCTTATTCCCTAACTTTTGCCTGGATCGCCCCCTTTTCGGGTTTTCAATCCATCGGGATACCCATTTTTGCCTGAGCCGCCCTTTTGGGTTTTCGACTCACCGGGTGTACTCTTTTTTTATATCCCTAATTTTTGCCCGAACCTCTTTATTCTCTTTTTTTTTGGTTCGTCGGGATGCCCTTTTTTTGCCCGGACTACTCTTTTTATCGTCCAGCGGGTCTATTTTATGCGAAGTATTTTTTTTTAACTGCGTCTGAGTTAATAGGGGACGGGAATCCTTCGTCATCCATGGTTGTTAGCATCAAAACTCCGCCATAGAAAATCCTTTTAACCACGTACGGACCCTCATAGTTCGGTGTCCATTTGCCCCTGTGATCTGTGTTGGGAGGAAGAAATATTTTGAGTACCAATTCACCGACTTGATACCCCCTTCCGGTGTGATCAACACTATACCAACTCCGCGACCATTGATGTGGACCACCCCATCAAACATCATAACCCATTTGGATTCAGGGTCAGGCCCCTCCTCCGGGAGTGGTTCCTCTCAATCTTTCGATTTGAGAAACATGATGTCCTCATCAGGAAAGTCAAACCTCATAGGTTGGTAATCATCAATCGGTTGCTCTGCAAGATAGTCTGACAAGACACTTCCCTTGATGGCTTTTTGTGAAGTGTATTGGATGTCATACTCTGTCAGTATCATTTGTCACCTAGTAACCTTTCCGGTAAGTGATGGCTTTTCAAAAATATACTTGACTGGATCCATTTTTGATATCAATAGAGTCGTGTGAGTCAACATATACTGTCTTAGTCGGCGAGCAGCCCATGCCAAAGCGCGACAAGTTTTCTCGAGCAATGAGTATCTTTGTTCACAGTCGGTAAACTTTTGCTAAGGTAGTATATTGCATGCTCTTTTCGACCTGACTCGTCATGCTGACCGAGCACACAACCCATTGACCTTTCTAACACAGTCAAGTACATGATCAACGGTCTTTCCTCTCGGCCTGTAGACTTGCCCCGATCTTGATCTCTTTCTTGTCGTCTGCGGTACCAACATTGATGGTCTCAACCACCTCCTGATAAGGTGTAATAGCTCGGTCCTCCTGTTTCAACAATCTGGCTAACCCTTCAGGCAATTCACAATCTTCCTCAGCCCCTTCTTCGGCTTGATAGATAGGATTGTCGAAGTCATACTTGGCCATAGCAGTGTCGTTAGCAGTGAGATCCGAGTGGTCGGCTCTGCATGATGGAGGATCATGCTTTACCTTAGAATGAGAGATTTTTTTTTTTGAAAGAAAGGAAAAACGAAAAAAGAAACATTGCCATTTTTTTGTAAAAAGTAAAAAAAACTAAAAGAAAGAGAACACAAAATTGTTTGCAAAAGCCGTCCTTTATTGATGATAAAAATAATTGCGAAACATAACTAAATGGATGGCCCTACAAATGAGCCGTTACACCTTGGGCAAAGTGTAAGACTTTATTATGCATGTAATAAAGGAAAACAATAAAAATCACTCTTTCAGCAGAGTAACCCGGACGGTTTTTTCAGACGACCAATTGTCAAGCTTTTCTCCCGGGACACACGGGCGAATCCAGCTATCTAAGTCACAGCCGCTGTCAGCCTTGTCTTCATCTGCAGCATTGACGATGTGGGGGGAAACCAAACCCCGCTGGAGAGAGTACCGGTTTCATTCTTCTGAGATCCCGGAGCATACCCCAATCCAAACTTGTCTTCTTTGATGACTGGCTCCACAAATTTGCCCCAGCCTTGGGCATTACCAGCTTTAACCACTTCGACAGCTTGCTTGTATGAAGAGATAGAAGTCCCGACCTTCTCAAACTCAGGTGAAAAGACAGCTTCGGGCGCGACCTCATTGATGTTTGTAGTTTCGAAGCCCTGACACAGCATCTCATACATCTCGCCGTCCATCTCTACATACTTAAATGTAGACAGGTGGCTAACAAAAATATCCTCTTCACCACATACAGTGACGATCTGACCTTCTAGTTCATATTTGAGCTTCTGGTGGAGGGTAGAAGTAACAGCACCGACAGCATGAATCCAAGGCCGACCTAGGAGACAGTTGTAGGCAGGCTGGATATCCATCACATAAAAGGTGCTCTTGAACACCTGCGGTCCAATCTTAACTGGAAACTCAACTTCGCCAAAGACAGCTCTCTTAGAGCCATCAAAAGCCCTCACAACTAAGTTACTTGGCCTCAGGATGATGCCATCGCAATCCAACTTCATTAAGGATTTCTTTGGAAGAACATTTAGAGAAGAGCATGTATCAACCAAAACATGGGAAAGCACCACCCCTTTGCACTTCATTGTGATATGCAAGGCTTTGTTGTGATTCCTGCCCTCAGGTGTCAGGTCATTATCGGTGAAACCTAGCCCCCGGCTAGCGTTTATATTGGAAACTACCGACTCCAGCTGGTTAACAGTTATCTCCGGTGGAACATAGGCCATATTCAGTACTTTCAACAAGGTTGCTCTGTGCGCCTCAGAGTACAGCAATAGTGAGAGAATGGAGATCTTTGAGGGTGTCTGATTTAGCTGGTCAACTACCTTGTAGTCACTTTTCTTGATAATCCTTATAAACTCATCCACTTCCTTCTCGCATGCGGTCTTAGGAGGATCTTCCTCAATAGTAACCTCTTCGGTGGATACCTGTTTCCCTTTAGCCTTGGCAGCTGCCTCAACTTCAGTATTCGCGCGTAATGTTGATGGTGCAAATAGGCGTCCACTGCGAGTGAAGCCACCAACCCCTCCAACATTGTCTACAGCGGAGCTACCAATGTCAATGTCTTCTTCGTTAACTTTCTGCCCCTGGCAGTAGATATCAACCCCATAGTGCCACGGGATAGCACTGTCTTTCTCATACGGAACGGGTCCTGGTATTGTGATGGTGATCGGACCAACCAAAGTCGGTTGAGGGCTGTCAGAGTAAATTGCAACTGGTGCTGAACTTTCGATGTTCACCGTTGCTGGTTCTGTACTTTCTGGGAAATATATTGTTGTCGGAGCGAGTCTCTCGGGAACATATATTTCTTCAGGAGTGAAATAAAACGTCACCGTCGATACATCATTCTTCACCGGACGGGCCTGATCGAACTGAAGACAACCTTCATCTATCAGCTGCTGAATACCCCTTCTCAAACTGTCACATCCGTTTTCGGCAGCTTGACAATTTCTGCATTCTTCCCCACAGCCCGGGAAAATTTGTCCTTTCAGAAGTCGGTCTTTAACCACCGATAGCGAAGTCTTCACCTTAGTCACATCAGAAACCAAATTCAAAGTTTCCCCACTATCAACAGCATTAATCCTCTGCCCGCCGTGAGCCGGCATCGGGTTCTGGATAACATTAGGCACCGGAGCAAAATTGATAGCCTGGGCATCTCTCAAATCTTGTACCTTTAACTGGAGAGCCTTGCAATTATCTGTAGTATGGCCAGGTGCGTTGGAGTGAAAAGCGCATCTGGCGTTGACATCATAACCTCTAGGCAAATTATTGGGATCGATTGGTGGGGCCAGAGTTCTCAATGTAACCAGATTCATGTCAATCAGCTTGGGAAGTAATACTGAATAAGGCATTGGGATTGGCTCGATGACCCGGTCCGTCTGCCTTGGACGTTGTTGATAATGTCTCTGCTGACCCGGATTACCTCCTTGTTGTTGATTGTTGTACCTGGGTTGTTGTTGCGGATGATATTGCGGTTGAAGAACAAGTGTTGGAATAGTGACTGCGGCCACTTGATCTTGATAATAATTAGGGCATCCTTTACTCCTGCCTCTGCCGGCATACACAACGCTTGCCTCGCCTTCTTTTCTTCGCTGACCGTTACCAGCAAACGGTCTCTTGGGACCTGATGGGTTGGAAACACTATTGTCTTGAATTCGGCCCATCTTCAACAGACTCTCGATTCTTTCTCCAGCAATTATTATTTCTGCAAAGCTGATTGACGGGCAAGCAGCCAATCTCTCAATATAATTGCCTTGAAGAGTGTTCATGAACATGTCCGCCATCTCCCTTTCAGACATAGGGGGTTGAACAGACGCAACAATCTGTCTCCAATGCTGAGCATATTCTCTAAAGGTCTCCTTGGCAGTCTGGGACATACCTTGCAACAAGGTCCGATTTGGAGCCATGTCCAAGTTGTATTGATATTGCTTGACAAAAGCCTCTGCCAAGTCTTTCCAGATCTTGATGGTAGTACGACACAAATGAGAATACCATTCACGAGAAGCTCCAGTTAGACTGTCTTCAAAATAGTACATCCACAGCTTTTCATCTTCCGTGTGAGCTCCCAACCTTCCCAAATAAGATTGGAGATGAGTGCATGGGCAAGAAGCCCCGTTGTATTTCTCAAAAGTAGGGGGTTTGAACTTGTGAGGAATCCTTACTCCCTAAACCAGACCAAGATTTGTGACATCAAAGCCTAAGGAATTTTAAGACTCCAAAGATTTGAGCTTCTCAGCAAGCTCATCCATACGGCGAGTGGTCTCGATGGCCTCGTCGTGCAAAGAAAATTGATCACACTGATAATCTTCAGTAACGGGGCGCCCGTTAATCCGAATTCCTTGATTCACATCGTACCATCCGCCAATACCATTCCCAACATTCCCTGTGTTGCCAACATTACCCGGGTTTCCATCAGCATTTGCGTTACCCGCGTTACCAGTGTTCACAGGGTTATCAGCGTTCCCAGGGTTACCAGGGTTTCCCTCAGCATTTGGTATCTCCACCTCCGAATCGGGTCTCGGTTGCTCAACCAATTCCCTCAGCTTTTCCTGGCCTTCTGTCATACCAGTCATCAATGTCATGAACTGATCCATCCTTTCACGCATATCAGCCAGCTCTTTCTGTACTTGGTCCATCGCTAGCTGTGGACGATTTTGCTTTGTCGGGTACCTGTGGACTCGCTTGGGACCAATAACTGCCTAATACAGGGAACAAACATTAGACACTACGGTGACACCTGCAAAACAGACAAGGGTTAATATGCATGGTATGCGATGCACTGCTTGTTCAGTTTTAAGGCACCCCCATTTTGAAAGGGAATACCCTGCAAATGAATAAGCATGAGATGTTGGATGCA